>NW_026902234.1:6751417-8062835 GCF_033783945.1 Neopsephotus bourkii
AAATTCACCACAGCTAAATATTTTCTCATGGTCATCCCTTCAGCATCAGCCATTTGTTCCCTCTTGATTTCCCATCGTCTGGCAGTGCCAGTTCAGCTTTGACTCTGCCCCTTTTTTCTTCTTTATATTAATACTGTGTTTGATGCCCTTCATGCTTCATGAGTCTCCATTCTCAAACATCTCTCATCTGACCTCCCTTGAAATCACCCCTGTCTCACCCCTTACTAGTCTCTCTGATTTCTCAGCCATAGAATCAAAGAACAGTTTGGGTTGGAAGGGACTTCTAAAGACCATCTAGTTCCAACCCCCTGCCATGGGCAGGGACACCTTCCACTAGACCAGCTTGCTCAAAGCCCTGTCCAACCTGGCCTCAAACACTGCCAGAGGTGGAGCATTCACAACCTCTGGTTTCTTCTACTTGCAAAGTAAATACATCTCAATCCCACACCTCCATTAAGCTATCAGCTTGTCCCTTTCTCATTCTCATTCTTTTTTTCCCTTTGATAGCTAAAGTCAGTGGGGGCAGAGTACATAATAATCACCTTGGTGTTCCCTCTCATCTCTCCAGACTGACTCCTTTCAATGGCTTTCCACTAAGCTAGGACTATGACCAGTGTTTCTGGCAGTCCCCTTCCTGGAGTGGGATCCATCTCCATCCTCCCTCATACCTTCAGATGACAGCAGCATTGTCTGACAAGTGATTCCAAATACCATGCGTTCTGCTCTCTTTCTTCTGCCTTTTCCTTCCTTGCAATCATCTTTCAGTGTGTTCTTCAGAAGATATTCCCCTTCTCTCTTCATCTTTTTATGAGGATCACATACCTTTGGCCATGTATTTTTTCTCCCTTTCCAACATTTTGCTCAGTAAGTCCATCCTTAGACACAAAGTGAACTGCAGATGACCATTTATGCACAATAGCTTTTTCTGTCTACCCTCACTGCTAAAATTTCTATGCAGACTGTCACATCACTGATTACTGGAACACTTTTTTCTTTTGATCTTGACTGTCTCCCAAGCCAGAATTTGTACAATCCTCTGCAGCCTTCCCCTTTTCTGTCACTTGGATAGTAATGACAACGGTCTTTCAAAGGTCTTTGAAATTGGTATCACTCAGCCTGCACTCAAATGCCTTGGTTTAGAGAATGAGGGAACAGTGCAATTCAGGTACTGCTTTGTCATTTGGCTTCAGTGCAGAGCACAGTATCAGGCACATCACATTTATTTTTGCAGATAGCCAAGTACCTTGAAGCTGGAAACCTGAACTCTCCTACACACCTCAAATCATTAGTTGATAAACTATCTATGCATTTTCATAAGTATTTTTTCCCATCAGCAGTCAAAAGGATAAATTCTGTAAACTCCTATGCTTTTGCTTAGTTGCTGTCTGCAGTGATTTTTGGTACGCACAATCAAAAGTTTGCTTGCTTTCTCTTTGGGACTTTCTCCTTCTTGCAAAAATACTTGTGCAAGTCCTAATGATTTACTCTCTCTGTTAAGAGAGTAAACCAGCTGTTAAGTCAGACAGGTCCTTCTGTTCTGCAAAATACAAATGGTATGTAGTAAGTCTACTGACATGTAAAAAAAATGATCAAGCAAACAGACTTTACAAAGATTCAGTTCCTGTTGAATCAAACCAAAATATAGGAAAGCATTCATGATGGCCCAGATCCCACCACCACCACCCCCCTCAAATTCAAGTCCTTGCGTTTTGCTTTTTTATCCAAACCTAGGAGCTAAATATCTACCCAGTCTGGTAATTGTCCTAAAAACCTGCCACAGAGCATCTTCCTATTCATCCAGTGGATCTTGCAGAGGTTTTTAGCAAAGTGGCCTGTTTCCAATAAGTCAAAAGTCAATGATGCCATGACCCAGCTTAATCTTATAATTAGAGATTCTCCTAGGAGATAGGACACATAGGTCTGAACCTTCTCAGACTGGAAGAAGAACTGCTCAAAGAGTAGAAATCCTCCCATTTCTCGGCCAATGGCCCATTAACTGTCAAGTTCATTAAAAAGGAACACCATACCTACTTCTTGTGTATTAGAAATTAAAAAGCAAGAAAGGTACTCATGGCTGCATTTTACAAAATGTCTGTGAGAATATGCTATGAGTTTAAGAAAAAGGTTTATCAGATCAAGCTCTTTGGAGGAATACAGGCAGAAGAATGACTCCTTCCTAGCTCCCAGCTGGTCTCCTGTGAAGTCTCTTCCCTGATGGACTCAGGCAGTCATGTAGATGTGAAGGAGAATTACTGGCAGCACAGCAGCCGTGACAGCTCACAAAGTCCCCATGACAGGTAGCAGAGCAGGACTTGCAGGATCTAAATGCCTTCTCAGTCTTGCTCTATTCAGCATAAACGTATGCTGCACTTCCTTGGCAATGAGTCAGGAATACTTTTATGGATATGGCTTCAAGTATTGCTCCTAGCTGTCAGGGGCATAAAGAGAATTTCAAATGTTAATACATATAATTAGAACATACTACCTTTTTTAAAGGTAGTTCTTGGGCTTTTCAATGTAATCTATTTCTTTTCCCCTTGTCTGCTTTGCAGCTGTTCTTCTGGGTTTTCGGAATGCAGAGAAAAAAGTATATACAGCTCTAATGAGATGCATAGATACATCTCAGGAGCCAATCTGTACTGTGTGGAAGTTAGAGGGGGAATTCACAGAGAGGGTGGAATAGATTACACACAATCTCTAAGGACATCAGAAAAAACACCTCTGATCAGCCTCAGCGTTCATAAGTCTTTTGTCCTCTCAGATGTCCCATGTGTATGATGTTCAGCATGGCTAAAAATCACCATCACATATATGAGAGGAAGCTTTTTCAACTTTTCTTTGGTGCACACAGATATACTATGGTTATATGTAGTCTAACATTTTTCTGCTGCTAGTAGATAATAAGTGAATGAGTCCTGGTGACCAGAGACAGAGTGGAAAGTTTTGTACTGCTTTCCCTATGCTGTTATGAGCAATTGCATATGTAGTATTTCCACTACAAGAAATGACTCAGAGCCAAGGGAGATAACTGCAAAACATACCATCAAAATCAAATTACAAGGTGGACATAATTTGTTTCTGTATATGAACATAATTACTATGTTCTGCTTTACTGGGAAGCTCTTTGAATCAAGGCATCCAGGCTCCGTATTGAGATATATTTACAACTTTGAGTAAGTTTTGATGTTTACAGATCTTTGACTAAGTTCAGAAAGCTTGTCCATGTGTGTACTGAACTCTGGAAAACTTAGGAAAGAGCCCTTGCAAGGTAACTGCATAGTATGGAGGCAACCGTACGTGCCCATGGGCAATGGACACTGGTTTTCACTCTGAGATGAAATCCAGTGCCAGGAAGAAGTTCCTGTAACTTTGCTAGTAGGTGCGATCAGAACTGGAGATTATTCTCTGAGCACAGGTTAGTTTAGGACTACTGCCAGTCTCCTTACAATCTATTCACATTAGTTCTGGTAAAGCTACTCCCATAGCTGAAATACTAGATCCCTGGCCCAGTTCAGATCTTCTCAGCTGGGCCAAGTTCAGAGCCTTGAGCCAGATTAGCAGCCTGCACACTGACCCAGCAGAGAAGCTTTGAGTGCTGCATCCAAACAGGCTCTTCCTGAAAGAATCACAACTCATTCAAACCTGAATTAGAGGTCTTCCTCCTTCCAGGAAGACAGTTTTATTATTCACGCACCTACCTCCAGATATTGTTAGGTTTTAGGAATTTTCCAACTCCTTTTTTGTCTCTTGTCACCCCATCACAATTATTGAACACTAGTAAATCTGTTTTGCATACTAGCTTCAGGAGTGCTGCACTGACTAGCCCAGCGCTTGGCTGCCTGATTACTCTGTGCTTCTACTTGTGCCTCCTCCTTATCCCATCTCACCAGAGCTGGACTAAACTCTCTACAGTCTGCAGAGAGCAAAGCTCCCTAAGCTCACTACAGTTTGCTCCTTTACCCCTTCCCAGCTTCAAGTGGCACCAATCTTACTTCCTCACAGCCAGTCCTCAGAGAAAAGCTTGTGAACAAGCAGAGTCATAGTGGACAAGTATTGGTGGGTGAGTGGGACAGCTATGCTGCTGCAGCAGCTCCTGTGCCTTAGGACACTGATGAGAAGGGACAGATTCACCTGCTCCACCATGAGGTGAAGTTCCTGTCAGGAAGTTCCTATGGTCCCTTTCACCATCAAAATCAGATAGAGGGGTGGCTGGGGGTAAAAAAAGGGAGAGGTTCCTATCATGCATCTGAAACTGTACAGATTCAATGTCTAAAAGGTCTAATAATTTGAAATACTAAACAGTGTTGTGATAATACCACTTTCAGCACAGTCAATGGTGCTGAAAGTATCCCTCTTCACTAACACAGGACTTCTTTAAGGGCTCATCAATCCTTGAGCCAGAAAGAACCATTAATCTTTTAGTCTCAGACCTGAAACTAGAACTTCACCTAATGTATTCCATATTAGCTCTGATCTTCAGCTGAATCTGAAACAAGTATTTCAGAAACACATCCAGACAGGTTTTTTAAACTTATAGCAGTGGGAATACAACACATCTACCAACACATTATGTGATGAGATCCACATTTACAGAGATGTTTTGCAGAAAGAGTGACGTCTACTCATAAGCCAAACCAGCATCATGATGTTCAATACACAAGAAAGGATAAATAGGGAAGAAAGCACACCCTTTTGCTTTTACTCTGCACAGACTGCTCCATTCAGACAACAGAACCCCTTAAATTCAAAATCCCTCTACACTCCACACACACACACACATGCATAACTATTATACAGCAGTCCCTCATTTGAAAATAGTTTTTTATCTTCATAAGATATCATTTTCTTCCTTTTTGTTTACAGAAGAAAATGCCAGTTTCAAAACAGCAGCTCAATTCTACCTTCTTTAAAAGCAATGAAAAATTTCCAGATAGAGCAATGGGCACAGGATGAGATTCCTGAGATCTCTTATTCTTTATTGTATTTTTCCAAATGTGTGTTTAGCAAGTATGCACTTAATTTCAGTATTGATTGTTCAAGCAGGACGATTTTAACATCTCAGGCAGAGGCCCTGATGAGACTTTCACAAGTCTAAAGCAGGAAATGTATACAGGCAAATTCAAAGTCAGGTAATCTGTCCTTGTCATTTTTACTGTTGTATTCTGGTAGTACACAGGCAGCTTGAAAGCCAGCTCTAGAAGCAGCAAGTGGTTCCATCTTTCACTCCCAGGCTCACACAGCTAACCATGCTGCCCAGTGAAAAGCAGCCCAAAAGTGAGCAGCCTAAAAATGACCAGCTCTTGACAAACTGCTCTTCCAGTCTACCACCCTAATATTTGTCCCTGGGGCAAGCCAGACTCTGTTGGGTTGTCCTGGAAGCAAAACAGGAGCACCTACTACAAAAATGGCCATGGTTCTGGCATGCAGACGCAGAAACACATGGTTCTTTCCTGAAGGGAGAATAGACTCCAAGCTTGTATTGTAAGCATGCTTCTTCTGTCTTGGGCTTGCAAAAAGAGAAATGGGGCAAACAACAGAAACCTCAGCAGACGTCCAGTGCCCCTAAGGAATAAATCATGACGGAAGAAATTCTTTACTGTAAGGGTGGTGAGGCACTGGAATGGGTTGCCCAGGGAGGTTGTGAATGCTCCATCCCTGGCAGTGTTCAAGGCCAGATTGGTTGAAGCCTTGGGTGGCATGGTTTAGTGTGAGGTGTCCCTGTCCATGGCAGGGGGGTTGGAACTGAATGATCATAGACCAGATTTATCAAAACCCCATCCAACCTGGCCTTGAACACTGCCAGGGATAGGGCCACCATGGCTTCTCTGGGCAACCTGTGCCAGTGACTCACCACCCTCACAGTAAAGAATTTCTTCCTAATGCCTAATCTAAATCTACCCTCTTTCAATCTAAAGGTCCTTTCCAACACTAACTATTCTATGATTCTATGAGACTTCTTTGTTCTACTAGGCTAGCATACTCTGTACTGCACAATAGAATCATAGTACAGTACTGTTAACCATTGAATGAAATCAGCTAATCCATAAAAAAACAGCATGGTTCTGTGAGTTTAAAGTATTCAAAATATTTCTTTCCTCTAATATATTTTGCACATGTTCGAGTTTTGCATAAATTTTCACAAATGGCCTGAGGAAAAAATATGAAAAGTTATAAAAATCTCTTCAGTAAATAAAATAGTGAAGTGAATCCGTGAAGTGAGTGGTAGGGGGAGTAGAAGGAAGATGGAACACAGGAACCTTTAGAATACTGGCAAATACAAAGTAATAATTAAGAATAAACAGTGAAAAGGGCTCCCAGTAGCAATTACAGTAATAAAACATTTTTTTTGCACCCTAAGAAATCATTCCTTAACTTTAATTTTAGGCATCTAGAATTCTATAATTTTGTGGATGCAAAATTTGGAATATCTGCAGCAAAACCTTAAGAGGGCAGAGTTCAATGTCTTTCTAGTTGTCTGAGGTGTCAAACTACCACATGTTTTTGCAATAAGCTGCTGGGAAAGCAAAAAATATATATCACAAGCTTTCTTTTTTCCAAGAGAAAGAATGATTCATTCATGGTTTACAACTCTCTATTTCGAAATCTTATGTTTAAAGGAAATCATTAAGACACATTTCCTTTGTCTTGTATTTCTGCTCTCCTGTCAGTTATTACAGATCTGTATTCAGAGTGAAAAGGGGGTTTGCATATTTTTATTATTTTTTGTCATTTTACATAGTCTTCTCTCTCTGATACATGGTAGCTCTGGTCTTCAGTAGTCTTATGTTGCTATCACACCTCCTTCTAGACTAGAAGATTGCCAGGTTGTGTGGGAGAAAGAGAGTTAAAAAAATACCCATCACTCTCTAGATCAGCAGCTATAATTTATCATCTGCAGTACAGTTCAGCTGCTATGACTGCTATCTAAAGGTAAAACATATAGCTTCACTCTTGGCACACATCCCTCCATTTCTTCTAGAGGTCTTTTTTTTTTGCAAATCAGAGTGAAAATTGTGGGCACCCTATTTGTACATCACGCACAGGATTCAGCCAGCCAGCCTCACCTTACTTGCGTAACTTTGAGAAATCACCAGTGGTTTAGGGACACAGCCTCATTTTTGCACAAGAGATATGGGAGCAGCTGTTTACAATCTTCCCTCTGAAACAACTCAGCTCCCAACACGAGTTTCTTTCGCAAAGGTGCTGCATCAACTGCCAAAAGTGTCAAAGGTTTAAGCTGACACAGGAAAAAAAATTAATTAATTTTTCCATTTATTAATCTGTCATAGATGAGAACAGCAATAACCCATTCACTGCCTACTATAAAGCTGACACATTCATCCTTCAACTGCTTTACTACAGAAAGGCTGAAAGGTAGCTAAAGAAAGAAATGCACACTAACAGAGAATTGTTTTAATCAGAGATTATAAAAGAAAACAAAAGGCCAGAAAAAACTGGTCTTGTTCATCTATAAGGGCCATAGTTATGCCATTAGCTTTTCCTCAGTACAATTTGTTCAGGGCAATGGGGAGTTCCATGTAAAAATCAATGGCTCGATCTGGCCCTATAAACACCAAGTAGTGCAGCTGTCTACAGCATTCTGGAAGGTTCAGGACAAGATGGATGAGATTCTCTCCTTGAAATTTGCTCACTGAAAGTAGAAAAAATAACCCAGGGGTGACATGCTGAAAAGAGCAGAGCCTTAAAATAAAAAATCAAACAAATTCTAGGATCATTAGAAAAGTCAAGTGAAATTTGTACTTTCCCCTAATAACAAAGTGCAGGAAGTGTTCATTTTCAGTCAAACTCCCATTCAGGTGTAAAAGAGGGTAATGATCCCAGCTCTTTCCTTAGTCAAGCAGACACAAAGAGGTCACTACTGTGATTGACTTCCAAGGCCTTCCCAGAGAGAAATGCTTTTTAAACCATGATCCTTTCCTTATAGCATATGGACAATAGGTGGTCCTCTGCCTGTTACATCCTCATTATCTGAGATATTCTATATGATTGACTTACATGCAGGCAATGGATTACAACTTCGTAGATACTCTCCTTTTTTTTCTCTTTAATGGTTAAGCATTTAATACAGTACTTTTCCAATTTAATTAAAAAAGAGAGAAGGAAAAAAGTCACTGTTGGTCACACTGTAGAGGGTATTACTGCATAATTTATGTGTTCACAGCAAACTGCAGATTCATTTATAAATGGCATTCACAATGGCATCTTTCTGATAACATAAACATTCCAGATATGACTCACAATAGAGTCATGTCTCACTGACATAAGGGAAATAATTAAATGTCTCCTGTTGTGCTCAGAAACTTGCTACAGTCATGGTGCTCAGTGTGCCAGCAAAGTCATATAGTTTGCAGCCAAACAGGAGTGCTGCAGAGTGCCTGAAACAGCAGCTGTACTCTCAGTCTGACTAGTGGAGAGTCTTCCAAAACAGCACTGCCCTCCAGTCTGTTTTGCAAAGATGTTAATCCAAAATGTCCAAGCTTAGGGCAGTTACCTTCTTAAATTTGGCCATGCTAATCACTCGCTTGAACACTCTGTGGACATATTACCTAAAACCTGTTGTGAGTCAAAACTATATGTGGTTTAGATATCCAAGGGAATTCTGTGTAGCAGAGGAATAAGTAAGAAGTGCAAAATTTGACCCTTTATGAAGTAATGGAGAGTAATAGAGATGAGTCAGCCTGTAAGGAACAAATACAACTTCACATTCAAGGTCAGCATAATGAAATTAGAGTGTACAGTTGAAAAGGAATCAGAAGGCCACTCCAATGTTAATTTGGCACAAGACTTTCTCTTATCAAAAAACTTTGTGAGCCCTAAATGGAATTCTCACATTTAGTTTAATCCTCTAAATAGCTCATGCTTGCCCCACAATGACAAATGCAATCAAATAAATTAAGCTTACCCTCTAATGTAATTTACCAGAAGCCAAGTTCTATAACATCTTCTGTGCTACAAGAGCATCCAAGTACACAGAGTATCTTCTGTACCTGCACGTGACTTTGGACTATTATCCTGATGCTAAAAAGGGAAAAAGAAAATGCATACCAAACTTGTGAATTAATTAAGGAATGGCACAAAATTCCTAATGCCTGCTTATCGATGGACACCTTTCACAAGAAAATATTAGTACAGCTGTAGGTGTATAGAGGAAGAAAATGCACAGGTGGCTGGGATTTTTTTTTTACCATGAGGCAACTCAGTCCTAAGTAACTTCAAACTCCTAAAATTCCTTATCTCTCTTGGTGCAAATGTAAGAATTGCCATAGCATGGATAACTATTGGTCCATTTAGCTCACAGCTTTTAGATTCAGGCTAAGCTTTTCAAATGTACTGTTCTATCACCGGTGTGAGAACAACAGAAAGTAGTCACAAATAGAAATGGGAGGATCCAACCAACAAAGTTCTGAAAACCCAATCTGAACTTAATGTTGATCTTGTTTTCAACAGAAGGTTGTCCTGGAGACTTACTGAGGTCTCCTCCAACCAGAATGACTCTATGACTCTGCAGATACACACCTTGCATCACATTTCAAACCATATCCTCATTTATATGAGACTCCAGCCAATTACAATAACATTTCTAGCATTCAGTCTCCATGAAATACAATGTATGAATGACAAATAGGTCTTGAAATTCTTATAAGGGAGAGATGTTTTCTGGCTGACCAATAGGTTAAAACCATGTATTCCCTTTCTCTGTTAGTAGAATTGCTCTTATGAAGGATCCAAAATAAGTCAAAATAATATATTGTTATAAATGTGGTATGTCTTTTTTCTGCCAAGACGAAGAAGAAAACTATTGCTTCCAGAATGAAATTGCTCTTCCTTGAAAGGGAAAATCCCATATAAAATAAAGCTGATCTGGAACACAGTTAACTTGATGATAAAAATGCCTTCACTCCATGAGTAAATGCCTAAAGAGGAGCAGCAGAATTTCTGCTGCTTTTATTGACTTTGGGCTTTGCTGTGCACTGTCTAGTTTGCACACAGAGGCAGCTTTTCACTTTATCTTTTCTCTGTGCTAATCTAGCAGAAGCCATGGTACAAATTAGAACTGAGCTCCTTAAGATGTCAGAGTTATGGGCTTTGTCACTGTCTTTAAGTAATTTAATAAAGCAGTGTATCTGTCAGGTTGAATTGACATTGTTCAGATAAGGAAAGTTCAGCTTTTGAAGGGGTACCAGACTAATTTTTTCCAGGAAAGACAACGCGTTTCGCAGAAAAAAAAGAAAGTAAAATTCATATATTTTGGGGGAAGTTAAAATTAGAGATGTTAGAGGATTTTATTGTGGGGGAAATATAATTTCTATTCAATTTCTTTAAAAAGGAATCAGGCCTGGTATTTGAAAGTTATATTTCCTTTTTTTTTTTTTTTTTTTTTTTTTTTTTTTGCTGTATCTCTTCCACTTCCCTGAAAGCACAAAATATTTTCTTTGTATTGCTTTACCGGCAGCAGAGCGGAAAGGAGGATAGGTGGAGCGCTTGCACTGGCCCTCATCATAGCTCATTGGAAGCTTTGCTACACCAAGACTGGCCCAAGGACAGTCATACAGTGGAGGCCCAGCATTCCAGCAGTAGGATTTTGATCTTTCTTACCTTCCACTCCTTTGGTAAGGAACAATACAGAAAATTTTGTCAAAGGTCTATGGAAAGATGCCTGATCACATGCGCAGCTGCCTCCTGGTTAATCACGGTTCTGGTTTCATTATGTCAACGCCATTGGTTTAGAAAACTGAACACTTACTCTAAAAACTGTCCATATCAACATAGTTGTTACGGGCCCTGGAAAGAAAGATTCTAAGTCAAAATAGGGGTTGGAAACAAAACTAACCATAGCTTGTGGGCAACACTGTTAATGCATCCGCAATCGTTTAAACCAGTCATTCAGCACAATCATTTCACTGTATTCAGGTGGCTGCTGCATTTAAAGCAGTCAAAAGTTTTGACTGATTAGGCTGCTTATCCACAGTATTATAAAGTATTTTGTAGGTTCAAGAAAGGGAGAACAAATGACAGTGAACAAATGACAGTGTTAGACAGTGCCAGGTGGTAAAGTTTCCAAATATTTTTTCCTTGCACTTTGCTTTACACAGTCTTCTGAACAGCAAGGCCTGTGCCTCCCCAGCCAGGGAGCCAGGAAGGCTCTCAGCCCAGAGTGTGGGAATTATCTGTCTTTTACCTTGGTGCCTCTGGCTTTCTGCTTTATAAATCAGAAACAATAATGCCGCAATTTTTTCTGAAACCTGTTGGATATTATGGACCTTATCTATAGGCAAGTCCAAAGTTGCATGTGGGTGGATCAGCACATGGGTAGCTCGAGTTAGCTCAGGAGTTGACAGTCGTGGTCGAACACTTCCTGATTGCCTAAGCAGCCTTTTTTCCAACCAGATTTGCATATCCCACATGCCCTTGGTCATCATGCTTGTAGTAAGTGTGGTTAAAGCCCTTCCCAAGTCTTCACTCGTGAAGCCAAGCCATCAATCAATCAATGAATAGGCAAGTAATCCTACAGGGCACATATTCTACCCTAGCCCCACTGAAGTCAATGGCACAATGTTTGTTTATTCCAGAGAGGGAAGCTTTTTCACCCATTACCTTGACTAACAAATAAGACCCTGTTGTTAAGCCAGAATTTTGCAATTATGATTTTAAATTTTCTTAGTATTCACTTCAAGCCCAAAACCACTTTTCATGTTGGTCATATTTCAGCAATGGATAAGCACAGGTTTAGGACCTAAGTTCATTGACAGAGTCTATTCGTTCAGGTGGGTCTGTTCACAGGCTGCAGGTGAGTGTGTTGGTGCAGCACTTCCATCACACTTACATCCTAGAGGAGCTGTAATGGGTAGCAGCCAGTCTTTTCTTGAACTGACACATTCAAGTTGCACACATTCAGTTGTTGCTTACATTAAACCCTAAGAAAATAGATTTTCTATAAAGTTTTGCTAAATATTAAGTATCTTTCTAGCTTATGGTGTAGCTTCAGCACCAGTGCATGGCAAAACTCTTGCAGCAATGAACGGGATCTTGCATGATTGCTGAATAGGCATAATTATATTCTTCTACATCCACTGAGGTTCCATAAAGTCTGTGTTATGTCACACAACTTCATTTTAGACAAATGAAAGTTTACTGTTTTGATTTTAACAGTGTCTGGCATTTTGTGACTTCCCATAAATGAAGATGAGTTTGCCTCTGTCAGGCTAGAACAAATATAAAGAATGACATTGCCCAGCATTTATCACCATCAGAAATTTTACGCTATTAATTAGAAACTATTTTGATAATGATTCATTGTGCTAATTTAATTATTAATTATTCCGTCTTCCTTTTTAAAGGGGGAAATATCAGCTTTCTGGCAATCATCAGAGAAAGAATGAATTGTGGCAATAATTTTAACAGGAAGAATAAGCTTAAAATCTTGGCCAACATTTCTAAGCCCACATACCTAGAACTGGACAAAGTCACATCAGACACCTCTGCAACGGTACGAGAACAACCTGCATTTCCCCTTTATTCTGTTGGCTTTGGTAACAAATCAGCATGCTTGAAAATTAGTCCTTTTGTATGCAAGGATCATCTCAGATATAAATGACCAGTTTCAGGAGTATGGTCATAGCAAGTATTATCAGGTTTTTCTTCTCCTCACACTGGAAGACAAGCCCCTTTCTGGGCAATCCCAAGACTTCTGTAGCAGCTACAGGCTGCAGGTCTTTGGACTCTTGCATGACATGTTGGTTGTTCACCCTTGGGAGATGGGTTAGATAGATATACTGTGATCCTTCAGACTGAAACGTGGATCTCTGGGAGGAGGGGGTCAAGTGGGTCAAGAAGGCATGGAAAGCATGAACAAAATAATAGCAAACAGTTATTTCCTATTTCCTGCAACAACAGAACTATGAAATACTCGAATATTCAAATTCATACTCTAATGAATATTCAAAAACAAGGTTTTAAATCAAGAGATGCGTTACCTTTTGTAACAGTACATAAATACATCCTGAATGCCATAGAAGTTTAAAGTGGGATCAAAACTTATTGACTCAATCCAGGGAAGATAAATCCACTGGGAGATATTAAATATAAACAACCTTCAGGCCAAGAAGTACCACTATTACCTATGCTCAGAATCTAGAATAGCATTTTACAAGAAAGCTTGCTGTTTGCCATCAGTTTCCTAAGCATTAGCTACTGAATATGATGGCGGAGACTGAATAATGGATATTTAGTCTAACCCAATTCTTTTATTCGATATTGAGATGAAGAGAAAAGAAAAAGGAAAAATGTCTAAGCCAATGAAACTGCCAGTAAGCTCAGCCTCCCCTGCTCAGTGACCTCCTCATGGCCCTGAACTTTGTCTTGATTCGTATGCATTATTCCTTTATCTGAAATTTTGCAAAATGCTTCAGAATTAAATGCAATTACTTTAAAAGGATCAATAATGTTGTAAGATGCTGCAGAGTGCACAGTGTGCCTAAAATAAATTCCTAACTTCTTTTTTTGGAGAGAAAGAGGCTTGGACTAGGCTTGTGTGCATGTTCAGAAAATATTAAAGATGTCCCTGAATCAGATTAAGTGCTAGCTCTTTGGGTCCTAATATCCTGGCATACTGCCAGATAGCAATCTTTGTGATTGAGTCATTTTGTATAGAGAGACTTTCTTCAGATAATGCTCAAGTGACTCATGAGATCTAATTCTGTTAAAAAGAGTCATGAGGCCCACAGTCTTAATTACATTTATGATACTAAGCAGAGGAATGTGTAATGGAAGAGGACAAGAATAACTCACATTGAGCCCCTTCCAGGGGAATCAGAATAGAAGTAGCATTGCCCATGTCTGAATGTATGAATTTGTCTCCGTGCAGCCTTCCAGTTACAAGATCCATAAGCTCTGGAACAGTCACAATACCATTAGTGAGATTAGAAATGTGGGGTGAGGGGTGTGGAAGATGCTAGAAGTAATGGTCTAGCATTTACCAGAGGCTGTAACCTCTGCCTATGTCACTCTAAGTTCTCTTAGATAGGTTCATATGACAAGGTAAAGCAATTTAATGACTGCTAAGTCTAGATAAACATAGACTCAGGCACCACTTTCATCATTCATACAGGCAGAATTCACATTTTCCTGTACTAATCAAAGAGTGAACTTGTTTTCTGTGCCAGGTGGATTTTACTCACCCAACATAAACAAGGAAAGAATTCTATGCCCTGTTAAAATGCAACTACTTAGAAGAACTGCCTCATATTTTCCTAGTTTCTTGAAGATTTTGAATAAACAGGTGTTCAGAGATTGGTATTTTTTGAAATCAAAATAAAAATGTCTTTTCAAAGACTTTTACTAGTTTTTCTACTATGGCCCAAACAGGAGATTAATTAATCTGCATATTTTTTTTAATGAGCCAATCTTTATCATGTGGTTCTTGAGTTTTGCATATGGCAGACAAATTTCCTTTTGCACCTGTTCCCTTTTGTTTTCATTCATGAGAAACCCCCCCCCCCCAAAAAAAAAAAACCCAAACATTAAAAATACCACCAATACAGCATACACTATATGGGTAAAACCACAGTAACCCACCCCTTTGCTGGGATGATACATACAGAGCAGCACGTCAGACCGGCACACATGGAGCCAGGCAGTCTGCATTAGCAAGCAGCACAGCACAAGGGTTATAGAGAGAGTGCTGAGGAGTCACTGCTCACACTGTGGGTGTATTATAGGGTTGCTTTGGGCTGCTGCAGCTCCAGGACCCAAAAGCCCATGAGCAGGCAGAGCTCACTAGATGTGCTCGTGGAGCACATCTTTTGGTGACATGCCAGCAAAATGACTGCAGCATTAGTAGTTCCTGTGGAAGGTAATGACAGGAGGGAGAACAGTTCAGTTAGTACTTCCATGACTCATGAAGTGAGTATTTTAATCTTTAAGCTCCCCAGCTACAATGTTTAACATAATTTCCTTACAGCTTGTTTCTGCAATTAATTAAAAAATAGACATCATTAAAATTGGATAAAACATTTAATTTGCTACTTCACACCTTGTCTTGACTGAAAAGGAGGTTTAATGCCTTGACATAACTGAATTGGTTGTAAATTCCAGACTGCTGAAGCAAGCCTCCTATAACAAGATGATCTGTCTTCAAGTCATTTTTGTCTTGACAGTTGCAGACAATGATTTCATCGAGTCTAGCATAAAAATGCTGTTTTCTTCCCAAATGAATCCTAGTCTTGCAATCCATGAAAGGGAAAAAAAAAAAAAAGAAAAAGAGCATGAAAACGTAACATTTTAGTCAGTGAATTTAAAAAGGCTTCAAAATATAGTATATAATTTGTTTTGAAGTAATTAAATTGTAAGAAAACACAACAAATAATGAAATTATTATTATGTAAATTGTTGATGTCATCTTAAAAATAAACTTTAGCAACTGATTATTTGCTAAAACTTTCTTCAAAGCAGACTTGTTTTACATATCACTCCGGAAAGTATGCACAGATCTGTACTTCATTTTCATTGTGCCCTCTGATATTGAGAAGACAATTTCACTGAGCCACAGGCATCCCACTTTCAGACTATGAACAGAGAGAAGCAGGAGGAATGAAAGCCTTCAATATGTTTGGTGTCCCATATGTCTAAAAGATATATCTTGTAAGAGTCACACAAGGTGATTTGCCCACCTTACCAAAGACAGCCTGTAATAGAGCCAGGTACAGAGCTCATTTCTCCCAGTCTCGTTCCAGTATTTTAATAGCATCTTTCTGATCCAGTTTTTGACAGTCACAATTTACTACTTCTGAAGAAACAACATCATGTAGATGAAAAACATCAAACCAAATCACAGGTTATATCAACAGGAATATTTGCTTTTGTTCCAGCAATGCATCATAACTTATTTTTCACTTGTTATGTAAAAGCATATTTCCCACACACTGGTAAAAATGAGGGCAACGTAATAGCAAACAGTAATTCAAAATTCTATGTAAAGAGCCCTCTCCATTTACTAATACTTGATCATTTCTTGCTAGATCATCAGTACTGTCTTTTCAGACAGATACATAAAGGCACGGAGAGTCCTAAAAGGAAGCCAGATGACAAATCCCCTTTACACAAGTAAACAATAGTAAATACGACATAAAATCCTTAAGAATAGTATACCAATTCTACCTGCACTTGAGTTATCCACTGTGCTACAGCCAAAATTGTGAGCTCTGAAGCATTCTTCTACTATGGCTTTTGCAGGACGTCAGAGCAGTGACAGAATACCTGTCACAAACACAGACACAATGTGCTTAAAAGTGAGGCAGAGAAAGCAGTAGAAAATTTGGGGAAGCATCCTACGGAAATGCAATACTAAAGCTCTGGTGCTATTTCGTTCTTTCCTCCAGCACAGTACTCACTGAGCAGTAAATCACCCTAATGAATTCATCAGTTAAATGGTCATTAGTTAATCAAAGTACAACCTAATCCTTATGGCAGTTCACAGAGAGAAGTAGTAACAAGAATGCAAAGGGCTTAAAGATTAATAACAATAAAAAAATGAATTAAAGGGCTTGTAAGAGAAATCTCTCCAAGCAGTCTTCATTTTGGTCTGCTCCAGCAAATTCATTTTTTTAAAACCAGCTATTAAAATATAAAACACGCTGTGAAATATTTTCATTGCTCCTCACAGCCCCTTTCTGAATTTGTGCCAGCAGAGCTATTAGCAGTGATTGAAGGTGAGACAGCCAAGCTGAAATTCTCCAGAGAACAAGACGAGAGACACCTCTCTGCCCTCAACCCATCAACTATAATGAATGATAGGCACAGTGCATAACAGGGACTGAAATAGGAGACTGTGACAAAGACAAGCTCAGGAGTGCTTCAGAATAATTCATTCAGCTGCATTTGGCAGCATCGGATCATAACAATTTTTGTGTAGCTACACTGTCAGTGCAAAGAAAATAAAATGCAGAACAGCATTTGTGTGTTGATTCCATTTCAGTCAGAAAGAATGGAACAGTGAGTTAATCAAATGTTTAAGTTAAAATTTCCCTCCTGCTTCCCACTGCCTGTAAGCACACAGAGCAGTATGAGATGGCTGCATGAAGATGAACAGGGAGAAAGGCCTAATTAGCAAGGTACTGATTACAGCTACTTCTTCTCTCCCTCATGTGATGGTCAGTACTGGAAAAAAACAAGGCTTTATTCATCAGCTGCGTTTGAAGTCTTTCATTGTGTCCCTGCTGACAGAAGAGTTGGAAACATGGCATCACCCTTCAAGAAAGCAAAGGAAACAGGGAAAAACTCAGAGAGAGATCAAGTCCTGAGCTGGAAATCAGACTTCTAGAAGCAAAACTGCATCCCCAGCTGCCAACTCAGAGCTGTCACTTCACCTTACAGTGCCTCTCTGCCTGTGCTTTACCTGCCCAATGTAAATGCCCAGGAGCCAAATGTTTCCATGTCCACACAGCTCACATGCAGAGCAACTTGTCAAAGTGGAGCAGGGCTCCATCAAAACAGCACATAGCACCAGCCTGAAATCCAGAAACCCACATAACACTGTTGGTAAAGGACTTCTACAGGGGAGGGGTGGGGGCAGACAGTATCTGCATGTTCAAACAAAATTAGATGCAGAAATGGCCCCTAAAAGCAGGGGTATGCTCTAACATCCCTAACACAGCCACTCTGCATGGCCAAGCGCCTGAGGAGAGGGTACTATGGGAGACCAGGCTACCAGCCCAAGACCTGGTTCCCTTGACCCCTATTAAGCACAGCAGAATATTTCCTATGTTCTTTGGGTTCTTCTCGCTCTGTCTGATGGAGCTGAGCTAACAGGAATGCACCAAAATTGCCTATTTCACAATTCCTAGTGCAGATGCTACACAAATTCCCTGCAGTTTTAAATACAGTAATCAAGGCATTCATCTAGGATATGTAAAAAATAATAATTTATTCAATGATGTAAATGGGTTCAAACTTTCAAAACCCACTCCTTGCTCAACAGAAATGTAGAAGCCATTCCAGAAGATAGACAACCTGCTCCTCCTTTGGAAACACCAGCACAGACATATAAAGCAAGTATCATGCTAGAGTTAAACAGAGCCCTCATTCTACTCTAAAGTTTGTTTAGGCACATTTTGATAGTATAATAAACATGTTTATGCAAGAGGTATAAAATGTTTCTGTAGCAGGGACTACACAGCCAGTGGGCTGTACAGGGACTTTCCTCAAAGATGGAAGATGTGGCTTTCAATTCCCACCAGACAGGAGAGGGGATTGAACTTCTGTCCATCACGTCACAGATGACTGCACTGAACGCTGCGTTTACCACTGGAGAGGAGGAAAGACGCTTCCTCTGGTGGCATTATACAACCATGAGCCCTTGCTCTACTTAGAATAAAAATGAACAAGAGCGCTTACTTTCAGGGGTTTGTTCAAGGAGTCCCCAGAGAAGAAAAGGCACTTTTCACAGGCAGAAGACAGGCTGACTTAGCAGGCTGTTTGCCTGTCTCCTCTGTATGAGGTTGTTCAGGACCCCTGTCCTCTGCACAGAGGTTGTCACCATTCAAACCGAGTTCCTGGTGACCATTTTAGGAGCTCAGCACTTAATGCTCTCCCAGGACATGGTCCCCAGGCCAACCTGTGACCTCCTGATAGCAACAGCTTACAACAAATCTTTCCTTCAGCACACTGACCGGGACAATCTGCAACCTCCTTGCTTTTTCATAGTACAAAAATGAATGGTGATGAATGACAGCAGGTAATTCATTGGGGTTTTTTAGCATGTTCAATTCTATCAAGGAACTTTAATTGTATTTCATATGCAGTTTGCTACCAAAAAGCATTAGTGAATTTGAGATAGCAGAACAAAATTATGTGAATATGAAAATACGGCAGATTTGGCTTCACAACGTATGCACACAAAAAGATTTGGATATTTTCTAGGCAAAAAAAAAAAAAAGACATTAAAAGAGCACAAGTAATAAATACGCTTCAAGAAAACTAATTTCACTATATTACATAATGTTATTCAAGCCTGGAAAAAAAAGCCAGCATGCCAGTGAGATAATTACCTTTGGCTTTCAATGTGCCTGCATAGGATGAAACAGAGACCTTCTAACAAACCCATATTTACCAGTAAATGCCAGTGTTTACCTGTCAGCTACAGTTGCCGGATATCAACACTAGCTATAGTGGGAGACACAGTACAAATGTTGGTAGGAACTGGAGCTGAAGTATAGGAAACAGAAAAACAGAATAGCTCTCATACTTTATCATTTCATATAATCAGCTGAGGAAAAATTTTAAATATCACAACAAAAAAGCTACTGCTGGTGTCCAGTTAGCTTGGAAAAGCTGTACAGAGACAGCATCTCTACTATGACATGGGCATACCATGAGGGGTTTTACTCATGATTTTGATGTGGATGAGGAAAGATGAGTGGTCACCAGACATGATGTGATGAGTATTTGAACTTTCCAAGGCTCCTGCAAATCACAAATTCCTTAGGTTCACTCATTAGTAAGAAAAAGTATTCCTCTGACTTGTGAGCTAACCAGAAATTTGACACTTCAGACAGGCTTGAAAAGAGGATTTGAAACTTTCTCATAATTATGCTTCAACCTGAGCATTGTGCGAGATATACAACCCCATATATAAGCAGGTCTGCCTTCCCTAGATTAATTTGAAGTAAATGC
The DNA here is from genome assembly GCF_033783945.1 of Neopsephotus bourkii. Taxonomy (NCBI): domain Eukaryota; kingdom Metazoa; phylum Chordata; class Aves; order Psittaciformes; family Psittacidae; genus Neopsephotus; species Neopsephotus bourkii. The sequence continues at coordinate 6,771,107 of NW_026902234.1, forward strand.
AATAAAAAAACTGAATAGTAAAGAAACTAAATAGCAAACCCATATGTTTAGTTTCAGATCAATGCATAATTCCTTACAGGTTGCTCAGGCATTTGTTGAACCTCTAGCTGTGTTCTGTGCAGGAAATTGTGAAGAGCTCTAACAGGTGAACAGTGGAAAACCACAGAATGGTTTGGGTTGGAAGGAACCTTAAAAATACTTCCAATCCCCCTGCCATAGGCAGGGACACCTTCCTCTAGACCAGGTTGCTCAAAGCCCCATCCAACCTGGCCTTGAATACTGCCAGGAATGGGGCAGCCACAGCTTTCCTGGGCAGCCTGTGCAGAAAGAATTTCTTCCTAATATCTAATCTAAACCTATCCTCTTTGAGTTTAAACTTGTTGAGGGCGCACTCAATCCCACTGTTCTTGCTGCCGACAAAGATGTTAAACAGCACTGATCCCGTTACTGACCCCTGAGGAACACCAGTCATCACTCACCAGTACGAAGATATTCATAGCTGACATAGCTGACAATTTTGCGTTCTTGTAATGGCTGAATAGGATTCATTTCAGAAATGCATAGGTGTCTGAGGTGAAATAAGATTGGTCTACACAGCAGGAAGCGTGTTCCCCTACCACTGTCCTACCAGTTCCCACAACTGATTCACGGTCATTTATGTTAAGCATTGTTTTTCACAGTAGCTATGAAAGCCGGAGTCTCGTATGAGCCTGTAAAGAAAGAGTAAAGGCCTGGCTCCACTGAAGTCTGTAGCAAAATCTGTGTTTCTTTTATAAGGTTTCCCAGGAAAGAAATAATACAAAAACAAGGCAGCGTAGAATCATAGAATAGTTAGGGTTGGAAAGGTCCTTAAGATCGTCAAGTTCCAAACTCCCCACCAGGTGCAGGGACACCTCACACTAAACCATCTCACCCAAGGATCTGTCCAACCTGGCCTTGAACACCGCCAGGGATGGAGCATTCACAGCTTCCCTGGGCAACCCATTCCACTGCCTCACCACCCTCACAGTGAAGACCTTCTTCCTTATATCCAATCTAAACTTCCCCTGTTGAAGTTTTAACCCATTACCCCTTCTCCTATCACTACAGTCCCTAATGAAGAGTCCATCCCCAGCATCCCTATAGGCCCCCTTCAGATGCTGGAAGGCTGCTATGAGGTCTCCATGCAGCCTTCTCTTCTCCAGGCTGAACAGCCCCAACTTTCTCAGCCTATCTACATATGGGAGGTGCTCCAGTCCCCTGATCATCCCCGTGGCCCTCCTCTGGACTTGTTCCAACAGTTCCATGTCCTTTTTATGTTGAGGACACCAGAACTGCACACAATACTCCAAGTGAGGTCTCACAAGAGCAGAGTAGAGGGGCAGGATCACCTCCTTCGACCTGCTGGTCACGCTCCTTTTGATGCAGCCCAGGATACAGCTGGCTTTCTGGGCTGCAAGCACACACTGAAGCCGGCTCATGTTCATTTTCTCATTGACCAGCACCTCCAAGTCCTTCTCTGTAGGGCTGCTCTGAATATCTTCTCTGCCCATTACTGGTCTCCAGCTGGACATTGAGCCATTGACCACAACTCTTTGCAGGCGGCCATCCAGCCAGTTCTTTATCCACCAAAACAGTCAAGACTATCAATTAACTGGAGTACTAGTATTCCTATCAGAAAACTGAGAGGTGATTCCAGTGAAGGTGTACTACAAAGACAAATTGAAAAATAAATGTGGTCATCATTCAGTGACAGCAGGAAGAAGTTTGTATTTTGTTTAACTAACATTTCACACCCATAACAGAAACACAGTTATTTCTGAATCACGCTGGTGTTTCAGAATTAGGAAACTGCCTGCACTACGTACTGTGAGAAAGTGACTGTATCAGCTTCATTTCCCCAGCTGAGCTATGTGCAGCTGTATGCAAGAGAGTGCACAAACTACTCGAGACTGAAAGAAACCTCCAGGGATGATCACATTCATAAGTCATGAGCGCACAATAACCACCTTATTTTCCTCTTTGGTACAGGTATTTACTCTCCAAAAGACAGACAGATATTTCCATTTTGCAAGGAATTACTAAACCAGCTCTTCTTCATTAGCAATTCTAACTATTGTATAGGCAATTTGCTGCCTGCCTCCTTTCAGAAGTGGATCAACTCCTTACTGTTACGTGTCTAGAAGTAAATATAAAGCTTTGTCACGATAAAATAACTTCCATACAATATAATCCACAGCCTGGTTCAGCAGAAAGTAAAACCAGAAAGCACAAATACTACCCAGTAGGTTAGGCTTTCTCTTATTTTTAATGAGATTTGCATATAAAACAACTGAAATAAAATGTCTGCAATCTTATGAAGGAAAAAAATGCTTAATAATCTCAGATTATTTCATGCCAGATTATTATCATCCAGTATTCAAACAGGGTCTGCAAAATGTCACAGCTGCATTTTATGAAGTTGGAATCTAATGCCTTTCAAACTAAGGTTGCCTTGAATCAAATCATAGGTTTTCAGCAAACCAATAAACCTACTAATTACATGCCACTCAGTTCAGCATAGATTCCCCTAGAACAGGGATGAGGGCTTTACTTGAAAAGGTCACCCTGAACCTGCTTATCAAACTTGTTTCAAGCCATGTATAAACTCAAAACTGGAACAGTCCCTGTTTTGGCTGGGAAAAAGAGGCACAGGCTGTCCAGACTCACAGTGGCTCCTAATTCATCAGTGAAGGTGGGTAGAACATGAATAGGTGGAAATGCTTTGTAAATATTTACCTTTCCACAACAACTACCGTTCTGCCAAAATAGCCTAAATCCCTCACACAAATGGCATTTCCCAAAAAGCCATGAAGAAACTCTTCTGAACCTGGAGGGGAGCCTCATCCTACAAGAGGCGTTACTGGTTTCAGGAGGATATTTCTGTAGAGGAGGGAGCTGCCCAACACAAGGAAGAAAGCCAAATGTGGTCCTGAAGAAAATGAAGATAGATGTCTCCAAGCATGTGTGCCCTTGGTTCATGTGTAAAAGAACACATGCCTGTACCTAAATGTAGGTAGTTTAGTCTGGAGCTGATTAAGACTATTAGGGCCTACCTGTGGTACCTCTGCACTGGATGTACACTCCTGACATTCCTCCTTCTGTGTGCATGTGAAACACAAGAAATGAAAAGCAAAGCTGCTCCTATGTCCACAGGTACTGACATCTGTGCATGTGGTCTGGCACATCTCTGACAGTATTTTGTCATTCATAGGAATACTAACTTTGGGCAGAAGAAAAAACAGTCTTAATTCAGGAAACAACAATAATGACAGGCTTTTCTATGTACACATCACTCTTTTTCTAGAAGATATATTAACAGGTATCCACAATGTTTATGCAAGCTACCCATCTCCTCATAAACACATCTTTGTATTCTTTTAAACTACTAGCATTTTAAAGGTCTGACCAGGCTAATAGCATTTCTGTAGGCAGAGAAAATATAAACCTTTTAACATACAAAAGTAATTATCTCATTTTGTGAACTGATTCCTCTCAGAATACTTTGAGGTCTGCAGGGAGCTTGCATAAGAAATTCTGATGAACGTATTTTGTCATTCTCCTCTCAGAAACAAAACAGCATAAATAAATAGCAAAGAAGTCTCTGTCTACTGCATGACACACAGGCAAAACTGGCATAAATCATCTTTAAGATGTCCATGAGGAAGGTGCTTTCAGAGCTGTGTTTGCCTACCACTTTACAAATAAAAGCTTAATCTTTGCGTGTCAAAGCTAACCAGTAGGTCTCAGAAAAAGCTTATTAAAAGCCATGACCAGTTTGCTTCAGATCTGAGCAGTAAACTGCTTCTTGGAAACCTGTGAAGGCCCGGTTGTTTCATTTCAAGCCTAAATAGAGTGTACCCGAGCACCGTGTTATTAACTCCTCCGTTTACACTCTGCATTTGCAGCTTGTTGTGGCACAGCAGAGCCAACATTCCCAGTCTTAGCATGCCCAGATTAAATTATTAATTGATTGGATTATAAATTGAAATGTGAATTTTATCAGCATCTAATACTTGGTGTACAGAATTACACCATCAAATGTCTCTTTTTTCCCTCTAAATTACTCCTATGTAGTCTCATCCTTAACTGCATGCTGATATGATTTGTGTCTTGTAAATTGTCAAAGGACTGAGAATTTTTATTGTGGATGTGATGACTGCAATGAACGTGTGACTCATTGCCACATCTTTTATTGATGGGGCTGGGGGTTAAACTGCAGGATATCAGCAGAGGAAGAAAGATGATTTGCAAATTAAACTCTGTGCAAAGAATAGCATCTTGCAGGAGGCTACAGCTATGAATTAGTTGTCTCTCAGGGGGGCTGGTCTTTTACAGTCATATTCTGACTGGTTTAGCATTTTTCAATCTTGAGTCTGATTTTCTTTCTTAGTCACAGTCAGTTCTCTTTCCCTTTGCCCAGCCATGTTCTCATTGCTGAATGCCAAAATGAAACCTCCCTAAGTACAAAACATGCAGTGGTAGGCAGTTCACTGTTTGGCTCTCTTTGCGAGCCCTCTCACGCATAGTCAGTCAATGCAGAAGTAAATCACTGCTCCTGAATCTCCAATTCTCTGAATACTTAGGCATCCTGATTTTCTCACCTGTTTTATTTTTCTTCCCCAGCTTTCTAAACAAAACCAAGGTCCAGACACTATCTCTGTACAAACTCTCATATAAAATGTATTACTTTCTTTCTGTGAAATAAAAATAAACAAACCCACAGCTTGACAAAGATCAAGGGTTAAGACAAAGTCCATCCATGCATTTCTTATGAAGTAACAAAATCTTACTCAGCTTCCCATAAAGCTGCTGTCCCTTAAATTTCCACACACCAAACCAGCAATGAATGGACCCATGGAGACCTACAGTTGAAGTTGACAACCTACAATTATCTCAGGTGAGGCTTCATGCAGACTTTTTAAGAGGAGAAAAAGCTGAAGGTAAGTTTAAACTATTCATGTTCCCTCCCAGGACTGAGCTGATGCAGTGACTGAGGGATACCTGGGAGGCCATTAAAGAAGTTGCAATTCTGTGCTTTGGCTATGAAAAGTTATTCTTGAGAGATTGTGTCAGGAGCTGTTTTAGGAGTGCAGTGAGAGACTGCAAGTGAATTGGAGGGGACTGAGGATGGGACAGAACAAGAACTGGGGAATTCACTTGTAGACAGTGTGTTACCTGAACCAAGGGAAAAAGAAAATGGGATTAATTGGAGAATGTTACAAGCTTCTTTCCAGACAAGAAAGAGTGAGTATTAGAATTATCCAGGAGAGCCAGGAAAGCATCTTTACTAAATTATAACATCATATGCAACAAACTTATCATGGGCTACAGATAGGACAGAACAAATGATTTTTATCAATCTTCTGGGAAGACATGACAAGATACGTCACTGTAAACCTCTGCAGTTTCTCTTTATTTTGCTTTCTTCAGTTACCTCCCATTTCGGTCACTTTTTTATTGAAGTATTGCAAATCACAATCGGTAAAAATTAGCACATCTTTCACTAACTGGTCATAGGTAACTTCCTGGGTAGAGTAAAAGAGGTGTGACTTCAATAAAGACATCAAACTGAAAATATTTTTTCCTGTATTATTTTTTTCTATCATCATCTCAGCAAGTTCTGCAGTCAACAACTCCACTTGTTCTTTGCCATGATATTTATTCCTATTTTTACATCTAGATCTTCCTAGCTGGGATTAAGAAGTATTAGCTAAAATCTAGTTTTTAATGATACTAAAGGAAAAAGACTAATGTGTAAATGTGTCAGTATCTATGTGTGTGTGCACGCTTTGCAAATACATATATATGTATATTCGTGAGCTGCAGGCAAGGAAGGACCTTAAAAGTCTCAAACATTAGGGTCCCATGAGTGTTCATCTAGCAGGGAAGGAAGTAAGTAGCTTGAAAAATCCTACAGATGAACACTCCTGTGTTTCAGGACAGTGTGTGGCAGTGGTTGTGAAGCAGCTTGCCTTTCAAGTCCCTTTCAGGTGACAGGTGGGACTGATACTACTTTTCTCAGTCTGACAGCCATCATTAGTTGTTGGCAACAAAAGAGACCTGCACATATCTGAGTTTTGAATACAAAAAGACACTAAAAAATATTTAATATGTGGCTCTCTTGTACAAGTAACCTATCACTTCAGTCATTATTTTTCTGCTGAAGAAATAACAAGTACCTTTGCTCACAGTCAGTAGAGCCATAATTCTATCTTTAAAAAATACTTAAGAAAACAGAGCTTGTGCTAGGTTCAACTACATTTGTACTGTACCACCTCTGACAATATTTAGGGGGAAAGTAATACTGAGTCTGTGGCAAACTACTCCGGATTGAAACTTAAAGATGTTATAAATCTGCTTAATGTTTCTGATCTTTTAAATTAGATAGTAACTATTAACTTTTGACGTTAAAAGTATTCTGAGATCAGACAAGGATTCAGAGATCAAATAGGCAAAAAAAGCTCTTGTAGAGCCAAAGGCAATTGTCAGGAGTCTTTGGAGTCACTATACATGCTACTGCTTTGAAAAGCCCAGACACAGCTTGACCTTATCTAGGAAGGATCTTCTTTCACTTACAGAAAATGATCCCTTAGGTCCCATCTTGCAATCACTTTAACTGGAATAAATTATACTAGTTAAAAGCAGTCATACTGTCCTCAGCTTCACTCAGCGCACTCAAAGCAATAAACACTGTATGGCTGCATCTTTTTCCTCCTCACAACTAAAACACACAGCTCTTTAAAAATGACAATATTGAATCTTGCCGTTTCTTTAGTGTTTATTGATTATTTGATCTTGCAGTTACCAATACACTTGCCATTTTATTACCATACTTCTGGAAAGTTGTGAGGAAATTTGCATAGGTGACCTTTTGTTGCATAGGTGGAGTATGGATAGATTTATTAATACTTTGCCATATTATATGCTAGTGTCCAGAAAAGATCACGACCTAAACTGCCTCAAATAAATCACAAGCATACTGAATGTCTCCACTGAGCTGCTAATCCCCCCTTCAGGGGACTGGAGCACCTCCCGTATGAAGATAGGCTGAGAAAGTTGGGGCTGTTCAGCCTGGAGAAGAGAAGGCTGTGTGGAGACCTCATAGCAGCCTTCCAGTATCTGAAGGGGGTCTATAGGGATGCTGGGGAGGGGCTCTACATTAGGGACTGTAGTGGTAGGACAAGGGCTAATGGGTTAAAACTTAAACAGGGGAAGTTTAGATTGGATATAAGGAGGAAATTCTTTCCTGTTAGGGTGGTGAGGCACTGGAATAGGTTGCCCAAGGGAAGTTGTTAATGCTCCATCCCTGGCAGTGTTCAAGGCCAGGTTGGACAACGCCTTGGGTGAGATGGTTTAGTGCGAAGTGTCCCTGCCCATGGCAGGGGGGTTGGAACTTGATGATCTTAAGGTCCTTTCCAACCCTAACTATTCTATGATTCTACGAAAAGGCTATATTTAAAAGGCAGAATGAGCAAGTTTTAAGGAAAGGTACTCATAAAAAAAGAAACAAAAAAAAAAGACATTATTTAACATCAATTATTTTGCTATGCCTGAATGAGCATGCAGAGCTAACCACCCGAGGCCATCGCTAGGTTTAAGCATGTGCTGCCATCACTGCTCAGTGCACTCAATACAGTGCTACAGTTCACTTGAGTTTGGGAAAGAGCTTTGCAGGATACCTTTAGCAGCTGTGGCTGAGTTAACAGCTTATTGAAATAGTGGCAGAAGAAAGACTGTCTTCCAGGACAATGAAATAATATCCACAACTTCTGTAAAATTAAAAACAAAAGTGAAAAATGTGAAAAGTGAAAAAGTGAAAAAGTGAAAACCCAGGACAGTGGCTCTGGGGAATACCTATGGCATTTCTGCTGAAACAGCTATTCTAATAAAAACTGTCTTCCTATCAGTTCAGGGTATGTGGCATATTAAATATATGTTCCAGAAACACATTGGGAGCCCACTGAATCCCAACCAGTCTATAAATGACATGCAGGCTTCTATTTTTTTTTTCTGATGTTACCAGTGTACCTCTCTTTGAAAGCTTTCCAAAGAACCAGCATTTCAACCTACAATGGGTTTTTACTGCTGTTAGCTTTCACAAACACTGCAAAAGAAAGAGTAAACCCATTACACTCTATTTTTTTCTGCTTTTGTCCTTTGATGAGCTTGGGGAGGGGAAAAGAGAAAGAAATATTTCCCACAGGCAGCAAGTATGCCTAATAAGTGTGCTTGCGCTCCTCTAACAGGAACAATTCATTCTCCATGTTAATGATAGCTACTTCTATGTGCCCTGTTATTCTCACAATTTCATAACACATTTCAACACTTACAGCCATGCAGCCACAAGTCCTTACCAGTGTACAAATCCCATGTGTGAGAAAATTTAAATTACTCCACAGCTTCATTTCCTGAATGGCATCACATTGAGCCATGTTTTATTCATTAACCACAAGCCTGACTTTAAAAAAAAAACCAACCTTCCCTGCCATTTAAAACAGCAAAAAGAGCCTTTATGTCAGTCATTTGCTCTATAAACTGTAGCTCTGGGGCAGATCTTGGCCTGGAGGAAGGCAAGAGCATCTTCATGGAAGTCAGTGCAGACATCATATCTGAAAGCTTCTGCAAACAGGTATTCAGAAACAGGATGATAATGTCAAATGCTTTCTGCCACAGAGGATGAAGCTTTTCTTGCCAGAATAGAAATCTTTTCTGGAAAAAATGTTGTGATTCTTATGGTTAGTGATCTCCACGCCCACTTTCATCTCATCTTGTACCTTATACTCCGATATGGCGGCATACATTCAAGTTTCCTTTTCATATGAACATGACCAACGGCTTCTGTGGCAAAGGCTTCATTTCAAAAAACTCCCTTTTGGCTGCAAAAACCCCCTCCTTTTTGTCATCATTAGTACAAGTTATTTTTCTATATGTACTGTACAAACAACAAATATGGGCCTTGTACAGTTTTGCAATAAAGCACTAAAAACATGCAACAGTGAGAAAAAAACAGCTTGTCTCTACCAAACTGAAAGGCAAAGGATGGATCTCTGATCTAAGGATGTAGCTAAACACCTAAGAAAAATGTCTTAAGCAGTCCATCCTGCTTGTGTTTCAAGGCTCACTAATGGCATAATTGTATTTAGATTACTGCTGTCCTGTGTGTGCAATAAATCCATACCTTTGCAATTACATCTGACATACTTACTCAGTTGTATAGGCAAAGACTAAGGAAGACAGACACAAGATGTGCTTATGATGTAGCTGCACAACAAATAACAGCATCAAAGGGCAAGAAGACAAGGAAGGCAGGAAGACTTACTTTGATCCTTTGTTGTTTCTGTGGGCACGTACTATGTGCAAGCCCCAATCTACTGATTAAAAACTATGAGAATAATTGACATTTAAGGATGAAAAATTATTCCATGCAAATTTTTATAATCACCACTCAGGATGTATCTAGGACAAAAATAAATTGTGCCTAATTACTACCTGCAGAGCCATGGCTGTGCCTCTTATCTAAGTTAATAGCAGCCACAGATGGATGGACAATCAAGAATAAAATTTGGCCAGCAGTCAGGATGAGAACCTGTGAGGAAGTTATGTTTACCACACCACAGCAACCTTCATCAATAATTTAACCACCAGGCAGATCCGATTCTGCATCAGAAAGCTCCAGCAGGAAAAATCAAATTTGGACCCATTATTCTCGCATTCAGCCATGTTTAGTGCTTATTAGAAATGGCAGTGAGAAAGTGTATTCCCTCTTTCATCTCACACTCATGAATATGTCTTTCATAAGGAATAAACTGGAACAGCCACTAACAAATTTCTGGTCATCAGTGCTGACTAGGGCTGAATTTCAAACCACAAATTTCCTTAGGTCCTTTAGTTCCAGAATCATGTTGCAACAATCCCTGCACTGTATCCAAGAAGATGGGAGTATGTATCTCTCTGGAGTTTAATGTTTAGGTTTTTGTTCATTTTCTAGAGATGCTCTTCACCATGAATAGTCTGCCTCAGCAGGCCCTGCTAACGAAGTTGTGAAGTGCTGTGGTCTCTTGAGAAAAAACAAACTCCCTTGCCAGCACTTTTTAGAGTACCTCATCAGAGTACCTGGTAAATTGCTGAAGGAAACAACAGTCATACAGCCAGCAGCCGTTGGTGGATGATCCAGTGTGGGGATACACAGTGCTGGACATGGCAGAATTTATGGAGGCCCTGTGAGCCTTGTTTTGGAGCACTGTAGTCAGACAGGCACCATGCTGTAGCGCTGCCCCAAGTTGCCACGAGTCTGGATATGTTAGAGAGTACAGAATAGAGACACAAAGTTAGCTCACTGCAGTAACATTTCATTCATGTTCCAGCTCTTGCATTTGACCTTTTTTCCTTTCCTTTTATGCTGTTTCATCTTCTGGCCTCTTGAGTAATAAACCAAGAGCTGGGCTTTTGTGGGTAATTCCAGTAAGGAGAAGCCAGTGAAGTAGTTAGCCATCATTGGCATAATTTTTTATTTAGAAGAAAGCCCAAACAGAGAGAAAAAATTCATCTAGGTTTCTAGTTTCATCTTTCCTCCCTTATATGAGTAATATGGAGCTAACTATACTACACTCTAAATGCTCTTCCTCATAAAAATACTGTTACTTGCATCCTGTCCAGCTCACTTACTTATTTTAACTTTCCTGTTTCCAGGCCCAAAGCAGATGGCACACAATGTCTCTGCTTTGGTGGCTGCAAGAACAAGGAAAATAGTAACTAATTCAGCTTCTTCCTTCTTCTGAGAATTGCACTCCAGCAATATATGATTCAAGGGCTTTACCCTTGCAGAGAGGCAAAGTCAAGGGAAAGACTTCTCTTGTACCTATCAGAGTCCCTCTTGGGCTACTGAAAATTATTCACCAAACAGCTCTGCAGTGAATAATGTGTGACAGTCTGGCTGCTCATCAGCAGCTTCAGCGGAGCAGGCCATCACCAAGCAGCTTCTCTGATGCTGATCAGCCCTGATGAGGCACCTCCCTAAGCTTCAGCAGCTCATGGGTTCAGCCCCAGGATAGGATCTCCCTTTCTCTCTCCATCCCTGCACTTCAGGTTGCTGTTGCCAGGGCAACTTCTACCAAGGTTTTAGGTTCAAATTCCAATCGACCAAGCACTCAGGGGAAAGGGACATGACCGTGGGTAAGGAACTGTTTTTCTAAAGCAGGGGACAGCTGCAGAAAGCAAGTTCAGTTAGCCACAAAGCTTCAGCCTGTTCATCTTCTGTCTGATGCTCTGAACCCTTGAACTCCATCATTCACACTCTTAGAGCTGTTCCCAGCTGCACTGGTTTATTTTGTGCTTTTTGTGGCACCAGGATAGCTTGGACAGATGCTGGATACCAACACAAACACAGACATTAAATGCATGAAAAACTGAACTACAAAAAGCATATAGGCTATGGAAAGGCACTCAAGCCCTGCAAAAAAAGGACCAAGGCCAGAAGTATCTGTTGAACAGATGTGATGTTCTACTTCACTTCAGTGACTGAGTCAGGGAACTCTGGGGCAATTTTGTAATTTTTTATGTTCAAAGGTGATGTACAACATCTTACTTTCCTGAAAGTCACATGGATGGAGCACCAAAGTGCTCCCACTCTTTCAATATGGTACTTCAGCAATGTACACTCTTGTCATGACCACACACTTATGCTATGCAGTACGTATTGTGATTTTTTTCCTTTATCATTTAGTGTTATTTTCTCATACACATAACCTGTCTTGTCAAATTAGATTCAGATCATCCACACGTATCACTTACATTTCCAGGCTGCCTTGCACTGCCTCTGCCTGAGGCAGAAATGTATGCCCCAGTACTTCACAAAGCTATCTTAAGTGAAGCATCTACTCATTTCAACAAAATTTAATCCAACCCATAATAAGATATCCTAATCTCTCAAGCAATTAACACATTTAAATGATCAAACTGCATTTGAAACCTGCTTATTCTAAAGGAGACTGGTTCCTGACCATAACTAAATAATTCACACCTGCTAACACAACTGTAATTGCAACCTAGTAGCTCCGAAAGTGCTCGTTCCAGAATGGATGCTTGAGGCTTATTCTCAAACCCAGAGGCAATCACATTTATTATGTGTCGCAACTGGCAATCACAGAAGCAAGAATTAAAATCTGCTTTGAAGAAAAGCCTTTTCCAGCTTCACCTGTTTGTCTGGGGGATCAAACTTTTAAAGGAGAAGGAAGAGGAATGACAAAAGAAAGACATCTGCATTGGATATGTTTCAGACTCAGGAGCCACAGTGAAGGAGGAGTTCAAAATATATCGTGCTGTTCAATTAAGGAGTGGAAGAAAGTGCCCATAGGTTTTAAAATGTAATGACATTCTTGTACAGAAAAAAAAAAGTAAAACCAGGATGTCTAGAAAGGTCTCTCTCCTTTCACTTTCAGGCAAAATTAGAGCAGGCCTTACAAATTTGGACAACTAAATATTTAATTAAGTTGCTAAGCAAAGTTTTTACCAAAAGCTGAAAAGGACGGGAAGATGTTTTTTGTCTTATCCCTTTATGATGCATAAATTTCATCCCTGAATTAAACGCATTTTTAAAAGAGCATTACACTGTGGACCTGGTCAAGGGAGGCTGTGTCGTGATTGGTAGAGTACTCTATTCCCCAGTGGCACTGGCTGCCTTTTTCATTCAATTTCTAAGACATCTTTTATTGCACCATATATCTGTGAAAGCACTCAGTGATGCAGACAATAACAAAGCACAAACAAAAGGTGTTTATATTTTAAGCCATTCGCTGTAAATACAGAAAAGATGACCTTAAACTACTTATCACAGCAGGAAATGGCAATGAACAATATTCAGGTTCACTTGTTTGAAATTTTGTGTGTAGGGAGTTGTTTGCCTGGAGAAAAAAAGTGGGGGAGAATCCACTGTTTCCTGGTCTCTGACTGGCCTTAGCTTGGGTCTTTTAAAGCACAACACAGCACAGTGAGGCAGCTACTGTATGCATTCGGCAAACACCAACCAAATTCCCACTGAAATCTGTAAAAATAGAACCATTCCAGGAGCTAAGACTGCTCAGTGAAGGACATTTTCCTTGAACCTTCTGAAAGCTCTGAGAAAAAAAGTGCCTAAGTTATCATTTTCCTCTGCTAAAGCCCATGATTTACCCAATTTAGGCCATGTAGTTGCCCTGAGAACAGCTGGTGAAGTCAATCCTCCCCCTCATCCATATCTGGCCAGCACCATCAAGATGGAGCACAATTCACAGATATCCAAGTGGGGTTCTATCAGAGAAATAACAGACATGGTTACCAGGTTTCTCCTGTTATGGATATCATCCTCAGGACCTCACAGTCAGGGGATGAGTACTTCTAAGTGTATTTTTCCTTTGGGTTTCTGTAAGAAAGGAACAATTTAATTTCATTTTGGTTTCCTTAAGCACCTTAACTGACCAGGTGAAGAAATCCTGTTTCCTTCCAGAGCCTGCCCACTTCCCCACAGCAAATTGCTGGCAAGTTGTGCCTGAGGTTTGCTGAAAAAGGGGAAAAAATGGGGAAATTGGGATTTCTGAAGACAGATGATCTCTCCTGTCCTTCCATCTAGGAAAAGAAAGAAAACTGAAAAGAGAAGGGAGAGGGGAGAAGAGGGAAGAGGGGAGAAGAGGGAAGAAGAGAAGAGGGGAGAAGAGAGGGTAAGAGAGGAGAAGAGAGAAGAGAGGAGAAAAGAGAAGAGAAAGAAAAGAGAGAGAAAGAGGAAGAAGAGAAGAGAAGAGAAGAGAAGAGAAGAGAAGAGAAGAGAAGAGAAGAGAAGAGAAGAGAAGAGAAGAGAAGAGAAGAGAAGAGAAGAGAAGAGAAGAGAAGAGAAGAGAAGAGAAGAGAAGAGGACAGGCTGAGAGAGCTGGGTTTGTTCAGCCAGGAGAAGAGTAGGCTCCAGGAGACCTTACAGCAGCTTCAGGTACCTAAATGGGCTACAAGAAACCTGGAGAGGGACTTTTTACAAGGGCCTGTAGGAACAGGACAAGAGGGAATGACTTTAAACTGGAAGAGGGTAGATTTATATTAGCCATTGGGAAGAAATTCTTTACTGAGGGTGGTGAGGCACTGGCACAGGTTGCCCAGAGAAGCTGTGGCTGCCCCATCCCTGGCAGTGTTCAAGGACAGGTTGGATGAGGCTTGGAACAACCTGGTCTAGTGGAAGGTGTCCCTGCCCATGGCAGGAGGGATGGAACTGGATGAGCTTTAAGGTATCTTCTAACCCAAACCATTCTGTGATTCTATGATTCTATAAACTACAAAAACCTGCATGCTAAGCAGGAAGCTGCCTGAACTGCACAACAGGTGCTCAAAGAAAGGTAGGGCTGAAGTCTACTCTGATTCTTGCTTTTCAGCTGAGGAGAACTGGGTACAAAGGGAGGGACTCATCCCAGATGATTGTGGCAACTTGCAGAAAAGTTGCAGGGTTTCTTCCAAGCAGAATCTGGGAACTCTGTGGTTTACTATATGCAGCGGAACAAGAGGGAAAGGATCTATTTTCAGAGTTCCCATCTGCTTGATAACAAGCATAAGCTAAAAGACAGGCTCCCCAAATTCCGGAATCCTAGGAATGGAGCCATGTACTCTCTTCAGTACTTCACATCTGCTCCCCATGCTCATGTTTACTTTCCCTTCAGCTCAGAGGTAAGGAGGGCACTCGCATATCCCCTCCCAGGAATCAAAGTAAGGCCAGATCAATACCTACAGCCAAAGGTGCTCCCAGTTCCAAAAAAATATCCCTGTCTTTTCACCAGAATAGTGTGATTTCAGCACTAAACTTCAGAAGAGAAGTCATGAATAAAAACAGCAAATAAAAACCAAAGAGGAGTTTTGACTGCCCCAAATGTGAACACGAAGTCCAGTTTGACACCAAACTCCTCCCATTCAAGGAAGCCTGAGCTTCTAACTTAGGACAGAGAATTTTACAAGGTAATAGGGTACCTGAAGGTTAATTTTTCAAGCCCCTGAGTTTCTTTGTAAATCGAGCATTTAGGTCTGTGCTTCCCTCCATGGAAGCAAATCAGCAGACACATACACATACAGGGTGAATTCACCCTCAGGAGAGACACAGCCTCTCCAAAGCACCTCACTAGGTATTAGGAAGGGATACTTCTTCTTGCTGACACCTGCAGTAGATGTTTATAACTTGCGACTTTATAAAATGAACCCTGAATTTGCTGAAAACCAGAATAGGGAGAGAAGACTTGTTATGAAGAGGGGGGGGGCGAGTTACTTCGAAGTGAAGCAACAGGTACAAGCAGCAGAAAGAAAATCACAGCTCCAGCACTGGAGTACTGATTATTTTTCCTTGCTAGCAACAAACTCTTGATGACTTTAACAAAACACAATGAAAATGTTGAGACTGACTCATTTCTAACTTGGGAAGAACCTAAACTCCCTCTCCCGCCGGCGTGAGGGCGGATGAAGACGGGTACGATGCCGCGACCGCTCGTACCGCGGGCCGGGGCAAGGGGCCGGGGCAAGGGGCCGGGGCCAGGGCCGGAGCATCCCTCGGGCACGGCTGGCTCTGGCTCAAATGATTCAGAACAGTGCCATCTGCCGGGGCCAGGGGTGGGAGGGAGCCTCCCCCAGAGGTCTGCTGCCTAGTTTTCGGCCCCTGTTCGTAATTTAACGTCGGTGTTTTGACAGACGAGGCAACCGCTGATGAACGCTAAAGAATTTAGAAGTACCTTTTGCATTTCATTAAAATACCTGAGAAAATGTTTTCTAAAGGTCAAACTGCTCCCTATGCTCCTCACTTTATTTTTCTTTTTAATCATGAGGGAGACAAAGGGATTTTTTTGGTTGTTTTAATTGATACTCTCCAGTGCCATAAAAGCTCAATCAGTAAAGCACTTAAGCAAATGCTCACCTTTGAGTATATAAGTGGCTTCTCAGATGATGGTGGAAATAATTGCATTTCCTCAAAGTCCTGTAGAGTGAGATGTGAAATCAGGGTAAAAAGGAAAAATATCCTGTTTATAAAAGTAACTGTCCCTTATCCACCAAGGTATCTTGCAGACATATTCTAAATCCAGAATCATGCATAAAAAATAAAGCAATGAGAATATGTGAAGCAAAAATTCAGTTTTAATGTGAAGAAAATATATATTGTAAAATCGCTGCTTGAATTTGAACTAACAGAAAATGGACCACTTAAAGTCATTAGCAAGTTAATATTCAGCAGCTCAAAAATTCTTACATTATCTTTTTCAATCATTTATAGACTTTGCAGAAATGATGCTTATAACCTCAAACACTTCCTATACTTTTTAATATACTAAAAATCTCTCTGCTTGTGTGTCTAAGAGCATCAAGAGCAATATATAATAATGCTAATTTTACAACCACTATACCAGTTCTAGTTTTACAGTTGAGAAACTTGGACACAGAGAGAGTCAAAAGCTAGAATTTAAGCTGTGCTTATTGATTTTGGGTGACCAACCTGAGTTACCTCTGGAGTCTGTCTCAGATATAAAAGCTGTTTGCCTTATCACTTCGTGGACTGTACAAAGAAGCTGAAAAGGCAATACATTTCATAAGAAAAATAAAGGACTTTCATGAAATTATCTTGCTGAGGGGTTTTTGTTTTATTTTGTTTGAAGAAATGTATTTTTAGAACAACCTGCAATTAAATTGTGGACTTCAGTGCTATATTTTATTAGGAATATCAAAAGTATAAAAATATGTTCCAAAAGGATTATCTAAATTCATAAATACTCTATCAAAGAGGTACACTTCTATATCCTTGTTTTTCAGAACTGCCTTTTATAGTTTTATGTATGTCCAAAGTACATTTTCAGTCAGCTCCTGCTTCAGTAGTGTGTGCTCAGCATCCCTATGTCTTCCATCCTGTTCTCCAGGCAATGTGACACACATCATTAGTGGCCAACTGTGATCATTTTGTCTCAGCGTTCAGTGCCACATCTACAGAAAGGTTTTGGGCACCCATGTGCAGTATGATTGCCTCTGTAGATAGCTGGGGAGTCTCAAAAGACCAAGTCAGCTCCTTCAGAGCAATAGAAGTTGCTTAAATCTCTAGTATCCAATTTTTGCCAGCACATTTGACTAAACCCCAATAGGACAGGATTTCCTTAAATGCTCATGATCCCTCAAACACCTAGTCCAGAGGAGAGCATCAGAGCATGCTCCCAGGAGAAGCTTCTTGCTTCAAAAGGAACCTATTGCTTTGGAATGAAAAAGACTTTCTAAAACTAGGTTGTTTGAGTTAGGATGTGATGAGTGGCTAGAGCTGTTATGGGAAGCTGTATAAAATGAGAAAGATAGGAGACTTTAATAACTGCCTTGGCTGCAAGCAGGCCCACAAACACCTTTTCCAACCCCATAGCAAGAGTCACCCAACAGCACTTGCCATCTGTACCAGATCCAGCAGGTTCCTACACCAGTTTTTTCAGCATACTGTGTCAGTGGTTTAAGATCTTGCTAAGGAGGAAAGCAGTGAGGGTGTAAACACAAAAGGCTAAGTTTAATAAAGAAATAATACATCATGAAAAGCAATTGCATGGTTATGAAGGTATCTGTACTGATCTAAGAGCAGAGCAGGAGTGCAAGCATAAGCAAACTGTCAGGAATGCAGATAGAGACAGAGAAGCTTTGGAGACCAGCCAGTCTTTCTTATTGGGAAAAAAAAAAACCAAAACAACCTCATTTTACCCTTGGAAGGTTCGAATCATTTAGTTGCTGAAGCACAGTGTGTTTTTTCCTCAGGAAGGGAAAACTGAGTCCATCTGGGAAAATAGCAAGAAATTAGTTGAATTTAGAGGAAAAAGGGGGATTATGATTAATATTATTTTATTTTGTATTTTACAGGTAAAGTACATTATATTACTCTTTATCTCATTCTGAATTATATCACAGAACTGATAGGAACACCTTTTTCTGGGAAGTAAGCATGATGAAGAGTCCTGAGGCATGCGTCAGTCTTATACAACATACACATACACATGTACATAGTCATGTATATGCCTATACACATGCATATATATGCCTATATTTTGAGCCCAATAAGTACATCTGACAGTACCTCTTAGCACCAATGGATGCATCAAGGGACAAGATTTTAATTTGTTTGTGGGATTACTTCTTGCAATGTGCAACACAGCTGCAACTGACCTTTTAACATGAGGAAAATCACACTACTGTACAGTTACACTCACCCTGCTAAATTTAATCCCATGTATTTTTATGCCTGTCACAAACAGATAGGATTATTACTGGGAGTCTCCCACACGTGGGAATCAAATGTATTATCATGTCTTTAAAGATGAGTGGATCTGTCACTGATGTCCTAAAGCTTTTTACAGAATGCAGTGCCTGGTTATCTCCCTACTAGCTCTCAGCTGCTCCACTCCCAAGGCAGAGGACTGTGTTGCTAAGCATTTTCAGATTGCTGACTATGCCCCCAGCCGATGTTACAGGATAGTCAGGCTGAACAAATCTTAGGGAGCCCAGCCAAGGAGCAAGCATAAGCCTGATGTACTCCCTAACTCAGCTTTGCTTTTCCACCTCTGGAATGGAGGCAGTATGCATGATGGCAGCAAGGGCATAGGGAGGTTCCCAGGATACTGCTGACCCGGCTTTCCCCATGAGTGTAACCCATGCCCTGAATGCAGGCTTGTATTTGCAGAGCCAGGAATCGCTCTCTGGTTCTCTTTTACTTACAAATATATCACTCCTATACACCCTCTGCCTACAATCAAAATACAACATAAACATAGCAACAAAATCTGCTTACACATTTAGCATCACATATCCACTGTGATATATTACACAGTCCTGGGCCTTTCAGTAGCCTACAGCTGAGTTTACTTCTTGCAGACACCAGGGTCAGGAGAAGGCAGCTGATGGGTGCCCAGGCCACTGAGATGGGATCAGGTAAATCCTGAAGCCCTTCAGTTTGATGTAGCCAGAATGCTTCCTCCTAGAACAACCCTCCTGATAGTGCCCCAACCCACTGCTACTTGTTTACTGATGTGTGGTAGACACACACTGGCAATCTTCATAAGGCAGTGCCAGATGCTTTTACTTGCTGGAGAAGGAAACAAGTAGTATACAGTACACAACCCTGCTGTACAGCAACTGTCCTGGGTTTAGCAGTGGCAGTCATTTTTCTCCTTCTTGGTAGCTGGTGCAGTGCTGTGTTTTGACATTCAGCTGGGAACAGAGCTGAAAAACAATGATGTTTTGGTTTGGCCAAGGACTTTGTGGGCCTCATGCTCTGCCAGGGAGGAGGGGAGCCGGGAGGAAGCAGAGACAGGACACCTGACCCAAACTGACCAAAGAGGTATTCCATACCACAGCACGTCATGCCCAGGAGGTAACTGGGAGTTAGCCGGAAGGACTGGGTGGACTGCAGGGTTGGAGGAGGTATGGGTTGGTGCTTGATCGGGCTGGGGGGGGCAAGTTATTGGTCACCTGGTGATGAGGTGTTGTATTCTCTTCCCTTGTTATTTCCTTTATCATTTCTATTATTGGTGGTAGTAGTAGTGATTTGTGTTATACCTTAGTTACTAAACTGTTCTTACCTCAACCCGTGGGAGTTGCATTTCTTTTTGATTCTCCTCTCCGTTCCCCCAGGAGTAGGGGGAGGGCAAGAAGGGGGGGAGTGGGTATCAAGCTGTCTGGCTGTGGGTTAAACCACGACAGCAACTAATTCCAAGTATTTGTCCCTGTAAAAAAGCTGGTGGAAGCCCTGCCAGCACCAGTCACTTAAATACAGAAGATCATTTGCTTTGAATTTTGAGGGAGCTTTAACACAGAAAAAAAAAAAAATAATCTTCATTTCTGACCCACTTCTGCACTCACATTACAAAGTGCTCACATTTCTGACAAGTGTGAGAAGGCTCCTTATATGAGTGTTCTTACCTTACTTTTTGAATTAGATTTGCTAAGTGTTGGTTGCCAGCTGGTGAATGTGAAGTGAAATCAGCCATCAGTTCCTGCATACCCTGTTCTGGTACAGCAGCTTTGGGTGCTAAGTTTTGAGATCAGTTCCCTGTAGTTCTGGAAGATGACGGAGGGATTTTAATATATATTTATACCTATAACTGTCATATATAATTGCATTAAGATGTCAGAGATATTTCCTGCATGCATTGGGGTGTATCCAGTGTTTTTGCCCACTAAAGAGATGTCTGAGTTACACACATAGGATCCTTCAAGTAAGTCACGCTAATTTAGCATATTTCCAAGATGTTTGCCCATGGCTGACAAATATGACCCACCAGGACATTTTTTGCCCATCTGGAGGGAAGCCAGATTGGGGTGTCCAAGGTAATTAGACTCCTATGCTCAGGCAACTAAATTCACATAACCCTTATGCTGTGCTGGCCCCGGATTAGCCCATCCCTACACCCCAGGAATAGCTGGGTGTTGTACAGCCCCTCCACAGCTTCACCATCAACCACAAACTCCGTGGAGCCAGCAGAATCTGTTGCCTTCAAACAGCCATGCCACCCCTAGTGAGTCACTGGAAATCTGTGTAAATTAGTCCCAGGATTTTTCAGTTTGTTATGAGGTTTACAGCAGAGTCAAGTCTAGCAGAGCGCAATAAGTATGGCAAAAAATCATTCACGTGATAACAAAGAAGTGAAAGGAGTACCTTGAAGTTATGTAGAGATATGTCTTTGTGGTTTAAAAATATGAATACTTTTTAATAGAAAGCTGTGCTTATTGGTCATGTTCATGGGCTAGTGACTATGAAAGCACAATTAAAATTCACAGGCTATGCAAGAAAGGGAAAAAATTATAGCTTATTTTGAGAAAAAAAAAAAATAAAGATGAGTTTTATCCTCCAGCTTTTGGCCCCCCAACAAAACACTACACAAATGCATGACTTCAGTCATACACCAAAGTTTTAAAAATCAGGTAAATAAAATCACTAAATTGAATTCCATGTATTTTTATGCCTATCACAAATAGATAGGCTTATTACTGTGAATCTCCCACCAGTGGGAATCGAACATACAATTTTCCTTCAATTAACTTAGAAAATCTATGCAGTTAACTGTATAGAAATGATCATAGATACATATAAATACCAAGCAGATTGTATCACTATTTTAATTTGCCAAATTTGAAAGGTGGCACATACACCAGTACTCACCTTGTAAGTACTAGCTGGTATTACAGCAGAAAGAATAAAATTAATGTCGAGCCTGAAGAAAATCACATCCAGATTGTGGCCATTTAGCCATTAAAACCTGAGAATGATCATGGCTCATTGTTTGAATGGCATGTCATTGAAGTACAACTCAAAAATGTCTAGAGGCATTCTTACATGTGAAAACACCAGGCCTGAAGAAACAGTACTGTCAGGTAGGTCACCCAGCAGTTAAATGCTCAGAACCTGGAGATGTGGGCAAGAACTCTTTTATCTCAGAGCTCCACTATCACATTATAAAAATGACTGATATTCCACAGGTTGCACTCTGAACATCATGCGCAAGATAGACTGAAGAATTTAAAGCTTAGACAAGAGTCATTGCATGCTGATTGATGGCCCTGTGTCACTCTGGTTTATGGGTTATGACCACTGGAGACTTCAAAATGAACTAAGTCAAACATAACAGCATCCTTTGCTCACTGAAGCAAGGATGCAGGACTCAGAAACCAAACTGTTCTGTCAAAAAATAGAATATTTAGCTCAAAAAATCTGTCAGACTTTCAACACTTTGACAGCTTCCATATTCCATGCATGCAAAAGCGAGTCTCTTGAATGCAGACAAAGCATCCAGAATGTTTCTTTGACATTAAAAATCACTAATCTGGTATATTACCCTTAAATAATGCACGCGTCTCTTTTATGTAGGTCTCCCTCTCTCAGATGTTCTATAGAAGGAACATCTTCATTAAAGCAAACAAAAATAAACTACTAAACTGTCTTTAAATACAGTATCAAAGTATGCCAATACTTTAATAACACTGATGAATGGCATATATTAACTGAAAAATAGCTATCTTTTATGCATACAAATATCTAGTGTGTTCATCCTATATGAGGACTGTCATTTATTGTGAAAGGAGGAATTTTTCTCAGCATGTAAAATGAAACATATTATATTAATGGTCATAACTGCCCAATTCTTCAAATTCATCCATACTTGCTACAAGGACACCACTTCATAAGATATTTACTTTTAATCTGCAATCTTCTGTTCTTTAATTTCATTAGGAATCCTTACATCTTACATCATTCTTGCTGAAAAAGAAAAAGCACATAAATTTAGATCATTAATATTTTGCTGAACATTTTGCCATTTGGAAAGTGCGAACAGCGTAACGTTTACCAACTCCTACAAAATTCAACAAGAGTTTTAGTTCAGTTACAATCTAAGTAAGCAATCTAAGGAATCACACCTGTCCAAAATTATAAAAGAATAAGTGACCATAATTTTCTTAATTTTGTGCTGAAGGCACATATAAAAGATTTCAACTGAGGCCAGCAGTGGCCTCAGTGTGGAAAGCAGTGGCTTTCCAAGAGACTTTTTTTTCATGACAATGAAAGGAGTAAATAATGAACATTATTGAGAGGTAAAAAATTTCTAACAACTCACAAAACATGCTGTCACACTTCTGTCATTCATCCGGTTTAGGTCAAGGCACAAACACCTGACTGGTCATTTTTTATTTCTATAGCTTTCTCGCTTTGCATCTGTTTTGACTTTAAACTCTACTTTTCTTGCTGGGAAAAACTGACAGCAAGATCCTGCCCTTCTGTCTTGAAGATGACATGTACAATTGCATACTTCAGCATCCAAAGGAACAAGGCTGGAGCTACAGGAACAGAAAGTATGACACAAAATACACAGAGAACCAGAACCTCATGTGCCTCCTTTACAATCCATGGACAAAAGGATTGTCCTTTATGAAATATGATGTAGAGTGGAAAAATGTATCTGCTTAGCGCAGAATTTTTAGATGCTTGTAAGATTTTTTAAAGCTTTACACATTACAATAGTTTTGAATACTCCACTATTACAACCTAGCTCTTCTCCCATTAAATTAACAGATACATTATCCTACATTTTTAAGGAAGCAGGATTAGCCATGCACTTTAGAAATGAGGCTATTTATGCAGGGTTTTTTTCAGATCTTTTGTATAACATTTGGTTGGACAACAAAGATTTAGACTAAGGAATTTTCTTTGTTTCTACATTTACATACATTTCTTTATATACAGAGATTACTTAAAATGTACAGTTCTGAAACAATTTTATTGGTAGGCGCATTAACCATACTAGTCTGGATCTAGCTTGCCTAACTTCAGGAACTTGAAAAGCATCTATGTTAGGAGTCTCGTTGCTTTAACAACCCAGTTGTTACTAGAGGTAGACATCCACCAAGGTAATTCAGCCTCATCTAAGCCTGCGGATGCCATGCACGTGCAGTTTTACACATTCAAAGCAAGATCAACTCCTACTAAAATATGGAGGAAGTCCTGCCCAACATGTCTCATTTAATACAAACTTAAACTGTGTGATAATCTTACTAGCCCCTGATAGATGTCTCACATCTGTAATACCCTGGTGTGAGAAGACAGCTTGTCAAACTTGACCAGTACAAGCTGGCTGTTCAGAAAGGGCTTTTCTGATAACTTTTCCACTACGGAAGAGTTGCACAAGAACAAGAAGAAGAAATGTACCTATTGGCTTTATAAACACAGCGTTTGACACCTCAATGTTTGTTTTTGCATCTGTATCTTAATGGAAAGGTAACAGACGTTATAAGCCTAAAAGTTATGTCTTAAAGTGTGAGAGCTTCTTCCCCTTTAAAGCTGCCACAAGGAGGAGCATAGTCTCTGGCCTGCCATGTAACACTGAAGCACGGGTCATTTATTTCAGAACGGTGTTAATTCTTCAGCAAATGTTAACATTCCTAATTTTTTTATTTTTTTTTTTCCAATGGCCTGAAGGAAACAGGTTAAATGATTCATTGACCCATGGGAATTAAAAGACATGGCAACATCAACAGGCTTTATGAATCTTCGATCAACTCCTCTCCTCCTAGTTATATACAGGTGCAATTCTGTTGATGTGAATAGCGTAGTCCCCAGAAGAATTACCAAATGAGAGGAGAAACAAATCCACTAAAGTGTGAGTAGACTTTTATCAATAAGATGAAAAAAATCTAAATGAATATTTAAAAAGGGAGAGGGCAGGCAGATTTCTTACTTAACTATTCCTGCCTGCATCAGCTCCAGTAACATCACAAGGAAGCTCAGTAGGACAGTGAGGCATCTGGACACCAGCTGTTGCTAACAACAGGCAACCTCATCCTGGTACTCATCCAGCTGTTAAAGCTTTCTTTTGTTAGAGGGCTAGGAAGGGGTGCAGATGTCAACCTGTTTCAACTGAAGATCATTTCAACCACTTAAAATGTCTTTTTGATTAAAAATGTGAACAACTTCTCAAAATAAACACACTAAATATCATAAAAATGTATACCATTAAGTCTCCATCATTGTAAACTGAAATTGGCTTCCTGTATCAGAACACATAGGCAAGTGAAACACATATATTTCTTTACTTCTGAAGAGTATCAGACTTTATGCTGTTAATGAATGTTCTTGATAAAATGTTGGTGGTAATAACTCAATTTTTATACTCACAAGAAGACCAACTAATAATTTTTACAGCTTTGCTTTCCCTCACTGCACTGTGTTTATCTGAATAAGGTCTTTTTACAATCATGCATAAAGACAGTCACTGCCAAGAGAGAATTTTTTTATAAGCCTTATTAGGAGGGGTTTCTTATTGCTCACTAAAATGTTCTTTCTGCTACCTAATAAGAATTGTGACACATGAACCTATTGTACTGAAGAAAAATGATATCATACATGTTCAAAGTTTGCTTGTTTGTAGCATCTGGTTTCCTTTCTTTAATTTGTGACAGTCATTCAAGGATTTCCTAGAACCAAGCAGCACTTGACTCAGGAAGTAATATTGTTGGGCTTGCAGAATTTCAGAGATGAATTTGGCCAATGATCACAAGTTCAACACTGCATGAAAATTTCTGAAGCTGCTTTCTGAAGCTTCACATCCAGAGAGATTTTCCTGCCTCCAAACAGATGTTTGTAAAAAGGAAACTGGAGTTCTAATTTGGTTGGATAAGCAAATGTCTTCTGAACTGGGAATGGCAGTCTTCATGCAAGCAAGTCCCAGCTTGAACAGCAGATGTGCCACTTAAGCAAAACTCTATTTAATTGTTCCAGATAAAAGGTCAAGATGTTTTAGTGCCTGAAGTAGCACACAGAGCATCCACCAGTACAGCCAAGAATCCAATTTTCGGTCTCCAGACTTCAGCTGTAAAGAAGAAGTGCATGTTTCATTTCAGAAAATCATTGTAAAAATAATTGTGCAAGTCTGATTGTATTTTGCTCTGACCTAGCAAGTGGCCTGTTGAATAACTTCACTTAATGCAAGTAAAGGTGCTCACAAAATGTTGTGCTACAAAGGAGATGTTGTCTTGAATAGAAATCTTTTCACATCAGTTCAAGACAGTTGCTAAAAAGAACCCCCGCTGTTACTGTGGCACGAAGCTTGTATCTGGATAAATATAAATGCAATACATAACAACTTATTCTGTTTAGAAGAACTAGAATCCTGGATCCAGCTTTAAGAACAAGATTCATCTGTTGATACAAAGGAATCTGTCCTGGGTTTAGCAGTAGCAGTCATTTTTCTCTTTCTTGGTTGTTGGTGCAGTGCTGTGTTTTGACTTTCAGCTGGGAACAGAGCTGAAAAACAATGATGTTTTGGTTTGGCCAAGGACTTTGTGGGCCTCATGCTCTGCCAGGGAGGAGGGAAGCTAGGAGGAAGCAGAGACAGGACACCTGTCCCATACTGACCAAAGAGGTATTCCATACCACAGCACGTCATGCCCAGGAGGTAACTGGGAGTTACCCGGAAGGGGCTAGAGTGGACTGCAGGGTTGGAGGAGGTATCGGTCTGTGCTTGGTCGGGCTGGGGGGGGCGAATTATCGGTCGGCTGGTGATGAGGTGTTGTATTCTCTTCCCTTGTTATTTCCTTTATCATTACTATTGTTGGTGATAGCAGTAGTGATTTGTGTTATACCTTAGTTACTAAACTGTTCGTATCTCAACCCGTGGGAGTTGCATTTCTTTTTGATTCTCCTCTCCGTTCCCCCAGGAGTAGGGGGAGGGCAAGAAGGGGGGGAGTGGGTAACAAGCTGTCTGTCTGGGTTTAAACCACGACAGAATCAACAGAAATCCATGGTCAACTTTTTTTTTAGTGCTTATTTTGCAAAGCATTTCTGTCCTACTTTAATTTCACAGCTGCAGGGCAGGTTGACATAAAAGGATGGTAAAAATAAATTACTTTTCCACTTAGCACCGCTCTGAGGGAAAGGATCATAAGTGCTCATTTAGCACTTGCTCATCAAGCCATGCATGCCTGCTGTCTGGAAGCTTGGACGCATACCCGTCGCCTGTGATCCATAAGCTAGCTCTTTGGTTACATTTGCTCTTGGGCTGCATCTGTTTTCACTGCTGGTTGCTCATCACAGCACAAACTGGGGTCTTGGCACATCAGTCTCCTACAGCATCTGGCACAAATTCTGGGGCTTCCTTTGAGAAGAAACAAGGATACAGCTGTGTCAGGCACCTTAAACTAAGCAGTGCTCTCAGGTTCTCTAACATAGAATTCTGCTACACCCATGTGTAATTTTAGGCCTGGGAACATGAAGAGCTTCTATCCCATCTGTATCAAGGAATGCTGCCTACATTAACATTGTCCACACTGAGCTTGCTAGCAAAGTGGAGTCTGCAGCCAGCTGTGTATCATGTATTAACATGCTAAGTAATGTTTGTAAGTGAATTCCATCATTCGAGATATATATATATATATCAGAATCTATCTATCTATCTATCTATCTATCTATAAGGCACAGCAAGCTCTGTAACTGTTTATAACAAGTTTCGGTTTTGCCCCTGTGGCTCTAAACCAAATCTCATTTGCAAGTGGGAATGTGTTATTCTGCATAGTGAATACTTGACCTTTTATTTCTATAAAGTAACTTCCAGAAACAATGCCAAAAGCATTAGTGCCACTGACAGGGTGACACTGCAGCATTTCATATGTATATTTTATTGGGAAGTGTCTGGGAAAAGCTGCAGGTTTCCAATTAAACTTTATCACCTGCCTATGCATGCCCACAATAACAAGATTGTATATTAATATGACTGTGACCCCAACACATGCAGAACTGGTCAGAGTTATGCACGCTGTGGGCTCCAACACTTCCTCTAGCAGGAAACTCTGCTGGAGAGAGGCTACTTAAAGCAAAGAAATATCTGGATTGTGACGGTAATGGAATATTAAGTGCTTTACTGATAGGGACTGCACTCAGGTATTGTGCTTAAATGTGTTGTTGAATTAAAGCTTTAGGACTTTTCATTCCGTGTTTACACTTAACATTTCCCTTAGTATTTATTCTGGTATTACATAAATATATCTGTGATGATTATCTCAGCTGGCTGCAACCCAAACATTCATTAAAAATTCATTAAATAACCATCATAGGATAGGTAGTACTGCTCCTGTTTTACAGATACCTGCAGGATTGCTCCTGACAACATATGGGCTGTGACAGTCAAGAGTCTATGACAGGACATATTTGTGGTTAGCTCTAGATGCATCCCACAATACCAAAATCTTACTTTGCCTAAGGTTGCTCACCAACTGATAGTCAGGTCAGTTTAATTCAGACACCAAGAGATGAATCCAGACAACCAGCTTTAAAATTCAAGAAGCCTGAAAGTGAAACCTTGTGCTGTCTAGACTGTTCTTTCGCTCCTCCAGAGTATATGCATTTTTCTAAACGAGGAATACAGGTTAGTATCTAAGGATTTGAACAGCTTTCGAGTGTATTTAACAGCTTTTGCAAGAAGGACTGTGTTTTGTCCAGCAGAGGGAGACGGGAGTTTTAGAGAAATGTCATACAAACACTAAACATAACAAGGAAGGAAATTCTTTCACTCAAAGATCAAACAATATATATTTTAATTTATAAGGTATAACACCCTAGATAATATAGACATCTAAATATAGTCAAAACCAGATTTAAAATCATAATATAGTGCTTGACACTGATGTAGGATTTGTAGCCTTCATCCACTTCAAGTCTGGTCCTGCGCAAATAACAAACACACTTTTTCTAACATGATTTGAAAGTCCTACTGTGATTCTTGATTAAATTTTAAATGCAAAAATATTCAAATCCAACATAAAAATTAGAACAAAACAGCCTTCCCTGCCTTTAAATTATTTGTTAGTCATGTCCACTAGCCTGAGAGATTCCTTGTCCAAGACAAATTTCTGTCAGGTATTTTAAAAATCTGATGTAATTCACTTGGTGAGTTTTTGAGTTACCCACTTCTTTCAAATGTTCTTTCGCTATATACAAATGACCCCTGAAACACTCATTGCAGGGAGAAAAAAAAAAGAGATAATACACAAATATTAAGGTTTTCCATTAATATCCAAACAGATAGAAAACAGAGCTTTTTTTGCCAGAAAACTCAACAAAGAATTATCTTCAATAAGGAATATTCTACTAATGATTTTTTTTTAAAGTGAAAGTGTCAAACAGTAAGTGGAAACATTTTATTTCCTAGATAATCCCTTTGCATTTTTTTCAAGCTAGAAAACCTAAATCTGATTTAATAGGAATGAAAGAAGCTATTTTAAAGGAGATCTCACTTGAAAAACAGCAAAAAACCAATACAGACCCAACTCCAGAGTCTGGAAGTCTAACAGAAGAAAACTGTGCCATTATTCGTCTGCTTTCTTCAAGTTTAGACTCCACTGTAGTGCTGTTTACCTTTGCTTAACTCCTTTCAGATGTTCTAGTCAGTAATATTCAAGTATCTATGCTCATTTATACAAGTAGCCATATTAATGTCAAGAACAGCATGGTGTGGCCATGGATAGCCATGAAACATAGCAGCAGGATGCATTAATATACAAAATATAATACAATACAAAACAATACAATAAAATACAATAAACACAGTGTGTTTTACATGAGGAAACACTTGCCAGCAGTTTGCAGTCAGGAAAAGGTTAATGGAAACTTGGAGGAAGCTCTTTGCAGAGAGTGCCTGTTCTGTTTTTTGAGTGGCCCAGTAAACTATGATCTCAGACCAGAAACCCAGTCTCTGGCCCAGCCAGTTCAACTCTCACCTCCCTGTTTCATAA
The DNA here is from genome assembly GCF_033783945.1 of Neopsephotus bourkii. Lineage (NCBI taxonomy): Eukaryota > Metazoa > Chordata > Aves > Psittaciformes > Psittacidae > Neopsephotus > Neopsephotus bourkii. The sequence goes on from NW_026902234.1 coordinate 6,800,399, forward strand.
CAGAACAAATGCATCATCCCATTGCATGCTTCAAAAGCAGTTTTAAAGCTACAGGCAGTGGGTTTCAATCTCACTCCAGCTTATCTGGCACAGTGCACTGTTCATAAACTACTCAGATTCACAACTACAACAAAAGAGAGACAGTTGATAAGCAGCTCTTTGTTTTTTCTTTGTTCAGACACAGCAGCTGATGTGCTCTGGGGATGATTGCATTATCAGGATGGTTGCATAACTGTAAGGGGAATGAATACCATTTCAAAGTAGCAAATGAACTTCCAGGTGTAGGTATGAGAAGGACAAACAGAATTGGCACAGGCTTAACATGAAGAGGAAAACAGCAAATCCTCCCATGACAGAACTTGGAAGTAATGGTCACATAAAAACAACAAACCAACAAAAAACCCAACAAAACAGTAACACAAGCAGAAGAAGAAATAATTATACCTTAACCATATTTTTTCTGCTTATTCTGTGCTATTTGTTAGTTCTGTCATTGCCAGCCTTCAGAATTAAAACCTGATGTCAAAGCCAGAAAAAGATCAAATGACTGGCTTAAAGCCAGTCAAGCAGTCTTCTTGGTTTCTTGGTTTGTTTCCTGATTCTTTGGAAACCTTTCCTGAAATCATAAAGGGAATGCTGAACCAATTCACTGACTTGCTGAAACCAGAACAATTACCCAGCTCCTCAGCTGCGACCCCCTTTGTCTATGATGTTAGTTGTGTCAGGAAAGTCAACACCTGTATGCGGACCAAAGGGTAGAATTCGGTGGAAATTTATTCAGTGAAATTGAGTTAAAGAAGTCTTTTTACCTAAATTCACCTGTGTAAAAATCAGGCATCTGAACAAAGCCAGCTATAGAACTAAAGGCTGGCAAACCCAAAAGCCGACTCTTCCCTTCTTAAAAGTGGTGCACATATCCAAGAAAGAAAACCTGCTAGGGCAGAAGCAGTTTACAATTTGGGTCAGGAAAGCTTCCATAGGTCCTAAATATTTTTTGCTACCATGTAGTCCTAGAAACACCACTGTTTGGACCAGCACAAAATGAGAATCTCATGTCTAAAGACCTTGTGTCTTCTGGTTGATCAGCTCATCTTGAGAGCCATCTGAGTGCAAACATCTAGAACATAGCTACCTCTGCCCAAGCTAGTCATCTGTATATTTGCTGGAGAGAAAGGAGTACTTCTGATTGTATAGCCAATATTTAAACTAGAATCACTGAATAATGCAAGTTGGAAGGGATCTTTGGTTTCCATTGTGGTCCAAAACCCCAGCTCAAAGCAGGACAAATTAAGACTGATCTTGTTCAGCTGATCAGATGGATCACTGTTTCTCCCAATCAGCCATAAAGGCAGCCTGAATTTTTCATTCAGGGTTAAATATCTGCATTTGTTTCCTTTTAAATTTACACATGAATCCTGCTCTGAGCATCCATACATCTGAGGGATTAATAATATGAGTGCTGTGATAAGCACAGAGCACAGCAGTCATGGCCACAGCAATTCAGAACCAGCTGAGAGATGCCCAGACACTGGTTATGAGGGAAACATGAGTGCCAGAGACCTAAAGCCACTTTGGGCATTTATACCTCCTGCTGTTCCTCATTTTCAGTGCTCTGATATCCCTGGTATGACCATGTAAAAGGATGGTGGGAGGCAAAAGATAAGCATCGTATTCTCTACCTCTTCAATGAAGACAAGAAGGAGGTAAAAGGCTGAAGGTATGTTTAGAGCTCTGAAATCTGGAATTACAGTAGATTCCACCTACAATCAACAGTTTTATGTTAGAATGCCAGCCGCATCGGTAAATCTTCCGATAACCTGATCCTCTCACCCTGACAGCTGCAAATTTAACACTATGTTTGATTTCTTTGTTTTTCCAGTCTCTGTATCTTAATCCCCTTTATTCTCTCTGCAAAATCCAAAGAAAGAAATTCAGAAAATTCTGAAGTTCCTGGAGAAGAACATGACTCAGGAAGTTCTAAACAAGATAGTCCGTAACACCTCATTTCCAATAATGAAGGAAGGTCCTACACCAAACTATACTACAGAGTTTCAAGGAATAATGCATCTCTTTGTTTCACCGTTCATGAGACAAGGTACTGAGGTTTGTTATTGTCATTGACTCTGTCTTCCTGGTTGTCATTCTGTTTTGAAATAAGCCTTGAAATACAAGTATCTAGCGAGTCACGGCTAATGGGCTTCAGGAAATACTGGTAAATTAGTATTTTCTCTTTCTTTGCTTTGCTGTTTTAGGGGTTGTCAGGGACTGGAAGAATTATTTCACTGTGCCATAGAATAAGAAATTTGATGAAGGTTATAAGAAGAAAATGGTTGATAACTTTCTTAGTTTTCACGTGTAATTGTGATTATTAGCATGGGAATTACCCTCTCCAATCTTCAGCCTGTTCCATTTTATATATTTTGTTTTTGCTTCACAAAATTCCTGTGTCCCTAAGAATTTAATGTCCCTCTTTCACACATCACTGACTTTTCATTATCATGAAGTGCACAAATTATGAGGAAGATTAGGTTTCCCTGAAGAAAATAATTCTCCTGGATATTTCTCATTCTTCATCCCCCCCCCCCCAGTACCTTTCAGCATGGACAAAAGTATTTCAGACGTGCTTTGAGATTTTGTCTTTCTAAAACTGTAGGTGATACTGCTGGCATTTTCAAGTCAACTTCTAACAGAAATTAGGAACCAATGGGAAAGAAGGTGTCAAAAGAGTGCAGCAGGTGTGGTATCATATGTTATTCATGTGTTGTACAAATGTTGATCAATAACTAACAATAAACAAATATAAAAGTGGTCAAGTATAAACATGAGCGCGTAAACTCTTTTCTTCTTCTCTCATTTTAGTCCAGATATCATAAACTCCATTGAGATGAAAGCAACATTTCCAAAACCACCAAACACCCATTACTTCCTTTGAGCTTGTGGGAAATTAACTGAAGTGATTTGTAGCCCACTTAATTACTCTGTATGTCAGAGGGAAAACAACATAGACTACAGCAGCTGGAAGAAAATAGTGTCCTAGTCTCATTTAGTCTAGTTCAGTCTAGTTTAACATAAAAAATGTTTGCTGGGAGTATTTCTCTTTGGCCTGTGACGAGTTCAAAGCATTTAGTAAGAGGAGCAGCTGTCAACATGCACAGTCCATTTCAGGCTACCTATTTAATAATGCCTAAAATTAACGCAGTTCTCTAAAGGGCAACAGTATCTTGCATCAAGTTTGAAAACAAATGGAAGGCTTCCTATTAAACATAAAAGCTACACTGACAGCTCCTTGCCCACAGAGTTTCCCCCAAAATACAGGAAAGACTGAGACCAGAAACATGCATTTGCTACACTAGTGCAAAAGTAGGCATTTGAAGGGCTTTAGGTCAACAGAAATTCCTGCACACACAAAAAAAAGGATGTTTCAGTAAATTGACTGCCTGAGAAAAAAAAATTATCTGGCAGAAGCACTGCTATTCATCACAGGAAGGCTAAATATCGGCCTGGGGAGCTTTCTGCTGCTTGTTTGCTTTTTGTTTATGATTAACTTGATATGCTATCTTACTATTGCCAGTATGAGGAAAAGGCGTTGCCTGCTCTTGGGTTACTCCATGAAGCCATGAGTCACATCAGTGTGTCAATCCAACCCTCTTCACTCAGTGTCATAAGAGACATCAATAAATGGAAAACATGCTTAACTCACTAGCTTGGTGACATTTTATGAGTGGTGCTGTACAAAAGGTCGCACAGATAACCTATTTGCTCCTCCTTTGAAATTGCTGAATCTATCAGAACTGCAAAATGCTGATGGTGGCTGAAGCCTAGTCTGAAATGGAGCTGCACAGCCCTGCAAGGCTAGAGGCTTCATATAGTAAGGGTATCACATTGGGGAAATCACCTTTGCTCTCACTTCCTTAATGCTTCATACAGCTGCAGTTCAGCTGCTCTGAAAAACAGATGAAAAGTAGCACAGGTCAGAGTGCAGTCCTATTAAAAAAAGGGGGGGGGGGGGAGGGAACACTGGATGTGTGGCTACATAAAAAAAAAATGGCTTTTCTTATCCTGTTGATATCCTAATATCTATTCAAAGGTGGAAATGTTAACCTTTATGACAAAATACAGCTTGCAGGAGGACAGAAATGTGGGATGTATCCACTTTCTATGCCTTCTCAAGCCACTATAGCTGAGAGAGATCAACCTGTGAATTCAGTCATAATTTGCAAGATGTTATTGATTGTACCAGAGTAAAACAGGGAACACTGAATTGTTACCAGTGAAAATGACTGGATCTGTAGTTACCAAGAGAGTTTGGGAAAGGGGTTAACAGCTGCATCCTCTGATGGGTCTGGAGACTACCCTGGTTTTAGTTTATTATTGACAACATGCTTCTGGGTATGACAGGAGCCTACAACCAGAGCACCCTTAACTTACATATCTTTACATTTGTCAGTTATGTACAGAAGAGCTTTAGAGGATGTGTTTGTATACAGAGATTGTTTACTAATACCAACATACACTGGTAAGAGGTTTAGTTTATTTTACACAAGATACTGTAAACCCATGAGCATCTGCAGAAGGAGAGTGTACTTATTCAGGCAGATTTTAAACTACATTTTAAACTACAGACAAGCTTCTGGCGCAAACAAATGACCCTCTTTATGGCGACAGAGCTTTGTATAGAACTGTAGTTGACATATATCCTGAATATACACCTATGTTTTATTTTCATCCAGTTACCTAGGTGCATGATTTTAGTAACTTTCTTACACAGATGCAACTTCTATGTCAGATAAAAAAGGACTTGTGTCAGTTCAATGCTATCCCATGGCAACTTCTTCAGTCCTGCTTGTTTCTTTCAGGAAAGTGTACCCCCAGAGTTCTGATAACAGAGAAACTTTGTTACTCATCTCTAACAAATGGTTGAAAAACAGTGTTGCTTAACACCTTAGACATCCAGGTGGCTCTGTTCTGTAGCTGTGCATTAACAACTACCAAAACAAATCCTCCCAAGGAATAACTGAAGATTCCTGCCTCAGTATAGATTGAACAGGAACTGCTGTATCATTTCTAGGGTAGTCATGACCACTCTTTAGCTTGACTGTCAATAGCAACTAGGGGAGCTATTTTACTTCCATGTGGAATGCAGACATTTAAGAAACAGAAGGGAAGAAGCACCAAGCTTCAAAAAATTAAAGAATGAGACAAAGAAGGGAGTTGTTCCACCTTCTTAGCTAGCATTCAAAGACAGAGAGACACTGCTTTCCTTTCCACTATGTTTACCATAGATGATCTGTTTCTCCAGTTAGGAAACAGACTGTGGACAGGAAGTAGGTTTTATTTAATTCGTCCTAAACATATACACCTATAATATATACATTGTATAGTTTTTATGATTTGTCAGCATGTTCACAAAGAGCCTTATCTTCGCAAGGTTAATAATTAATTCTGGCACTTTCCTGAGGTGCATTAACACTGTATCTTAAGCCTGGACTGAAGCTTCCATTTCCATCACATCCTCAATGAATAAGTCCTGTCAGTGTAGGCTGTAGGTGAGCCCAGAGGCACATTGAGCAAGTTAAGCCCTTCATACTCATAGAATGCAACCAAACCGTGCTACCAGACCTAAAGCCATGGGCTTAGGCTGGATAACAAGGCTCTGCTGCCCTCCAGACCAAGCACAGTCTTAGGCACTGTGTGGGTGGATCAGAAATGTTGTCATGGAGCAGTGTCCCATGGTTAATATTGAAGAGGCAAATTACTCACAGATTATTTTGCAGAAGGTCTTTGGCACAGCCTGCTGCAAGGGCAGTTGGTATTTATCAGCACTGTGAGCTCAGACTGCCTTTAGGACTGTTGTGAAGGCTCCCAGTTGAATTATAACCGTCTACCATTACCATGGAGACAGAGGGATTATGTTAACATTGGGTCCTGTGTTGTCCAGGCAATGTAAGTATAGGTAGAATCTTAGGTTACCCACTCAAAAATGAAGGCAACTCATTTTGTTTGCTTGTTAAAATTAGGCCTCTTGATTCACAGTAACTTGTTATTGTACCATAACCTTCATTCATCTGTATTTGCTGCTATCTCTGTGTGTGGTTAAAAGGGCTTTTATGTTCTGTTAACAATGGAACAGTCTTTTATAGCCAGACTCAACCTGAAGTGCTCAAACAAAATGTTAAGTTTCCTTCTTTAAGTTTTACACAATCTTTCAACAGGCTTGGTTTTCTTTGTAGATGAGTAATAGAACACCAAACCTCTTACCAGTGTTTCCTATAGCATTTGAAGACCAGAATTAAGGACTAAATATACAATTATTTTTTTTTAATACCCAATCAAATCCTTAACACACATAGTAGCATCAAGATAAATACAAAGCACAGTATTGCCCTTGAATCTTATTTACTCATATAAACATTTGGATTAGCCTCCCCTTTTACACTTTCTTAACCTTTTCACTGTTCCTGTAGGCTCTACCATTCTACTCCAGTGGGAACCTACTGAAGCTGAACCCAACCCAACAAAATGGGCACACTCAGCCAAATAATTTATGGTTAATTTGCATGAGGCAAGGGGAGTCCTTTAAGTTTACAATCTTAGAAGAGTAGTTAATACTGTAAATTCATATCCTCCTTTTCTTTATACTAATTTGGCATGCAGAAAAGCCATAAAAGTAGCTCAAAGCAAGAATGCTGACTGGCCCAGCACGGCTCACAAGCAAGAGAGTTTGTGATCTTCAGAACCTGCTGTAAAGGCAGATTCTACAGTGGCAAGTATTTAAAACATTAGCACTTGTATGCTGGAAACACATTCCTCAGTTGCAAAATTACAGTAATTTTCTCATTCTGTGCTCTTCAGAATATTCTTGCAGGTCTAATAATTCCAATGACAGTGAACAAGCATTTGCATCCTGCCTTGATGTAAGGGCTAATTACAGCACTGTAGGACTTGGCTTCTCAATAAAAGCAGGATTTAATGTTTGCTATGCTCTGCCTCAACAGATCTCATAAACATCTTGGCAATCTTGTTTTACATAAAAAATTATACTTAAAAAGATTAACTAATTATCTTTTACAAAGATAATAAAATAATGGAGTACATGGAGCATATAAATTATTCTTGTTTTTCTCCTTCATCTTGTCTCAAATTAGCTGCATAGAGTACTTATATTAATTTACTGGCTCCTTCTGGATAGGTGAGGCATACAATTCTTGAACTGTTTAAGAGAATCATGCAAGACTATTGCTGGTATGAACTGGTATTTTTCCTCACAAAATATGGAGAAACTTGTACTATACAATGTAACGAACTGAAACAATCAACTATCAAAATTCTCAATCTCTTTTCTTTTTATTCTAGAAACTTTTTCAATTCTTCTGCCATTCCCTAGCCAGGATAATTTGCAATTGCTGTTGCAATTTAGGACTAGAATGAAAGACTATCAAAACAACCTTTTACAACAATTGTAATTCTATTGCACAAAATGGAGGGGATGTGAAGGGAGAACTGGCCTGTCTCTGTCAAATACCTGTCTCACAGAAGTAGGGAGCTCTGGGAGATGGGGCTTATTGCTCCCTAGCCAGGATCAGTTTTAGAAAGCCTGCAGTGAGTGAGACAGTAGTTGATTGTCCTCATCACAAACACATCTGAAGACCTTTATGTGTCTGCCTTGGACAATCTCCAAAATCAATTCCCTTGTAGGCTAAGTCAAGAGATGACTCAGGAGTTGGATCGTAATACCTTTTCTGAGGACTGACAGAAGGAGCAAGTTTACATGAAACCTTTTTTCTCTGGAGTTTTCCCAAACAGAAGGTAACCTTTCCTGCAGTGCTTTCCCCAACACCAGCTTCAACTGGGGCTGACTTGGAAGGACAGAGCTGTGCAGTATGGCAGAGCTCAACGTCAAAAGCTTTTGCTACAGGGTGGCTTTGGAAGGTCTGTATCTGGAAAGGCTCTTCTTGAAGTTGTGTAAAACCCCATGGTTAGACCACAGCAGCACAGGCGTAGGTACCCAGTTCAGTCCCCCAAAGCAAATGGGAAAAGAAAGAATTCAACAGCTTAGTGCCCTGTGGTGCTTCTAAAAAAAAGTACAATAATAGATAAAAGTAATGGAAAAACAGCTTCTTGTGGTTTGTTTAGGGAGATCTGTTTCTTTTCAGCAACCTCTGTGAGAGATGGAATCATATGCTCCTGCTGCAGTTGTGTACCTGCATAGATTACAGTATAAAAAAACATACATAATATACAATGAATGCGTTGGATGAAAGAAAAAAAAAAAACAAGGAAATCATTGCTGAGGTGTGTGTGAAGAACTTCTCTGCCTTTTGTCACTATTTGCCATTTGAATTTTAAAAAAAAGAATGACAATAAGCGAACTTGGAAAAATGCAAATTATTTTTCCCCGAGCAGCATTTTGACTAACATGACTCTTTTTTTTTTATTAAAATAATATTGTCTCATGACACCACACTTCATTTCATGTTATTCAGTATTTATCCAGTGAACTGTAAATAGAATAATAGACCTATATTGTTCTTCCCAGGCAACTTTTCATTAAAAGGCAATTACTTATCATGACATGTCAAAAATAACTCAGGCACTACCAAAGTGCATACACAACTATAATAAAAGACATATGCACTTTAAAGTAGGTAATGATCACCTACGTAAATGGTCATAAAAGTGTCTTTTACAAAACTGAACTACAAGCCATTATACTTGGCTTATGCTGCTTATTCTGGTAGTCTTTCACACCCAATGTTTGATAAATAGAATCACAGAATAGTTTGGTTTGGAAGGGACATTAAAGCTCATGTTCCAGCCCCCTACCATGAGCTGGGACACCTTCCATTAGATCAGGTTGCTCAAAGCCCTGTTCAGCCTGGCCCTAAACACTGTCAGGGATGGAGCATTTACCACTTTGGGCAACCTGTTCCAGTGCTTCACCACCCTCACAGTAAAGAACTTCTTCTTTATAGTTAAACTGAATCTCCCCTATTTGAGTTTGAACCCGCTGCCCCTTGTCCTATTGCTCCAGTCCCTGATGAAAAGTCCCTCTCTGGCATCCTTGTAGGCCCCCTTCAGATACTAAATCATAGACTCATAGAATAGTTAGGGTTGGAAAGGACCTTAAGATCATCAAGTTCCAACCCCCCTGCCATGGGCAGGGACACCTCACACTAAACCATGTCACCCAAGGCTGTCCAACACGGCCTTGAACACTGCCAGGGATGCAGCAGTCACAACTTCCCTCGGCAACCCATTCCAGTGCCTCATCACTCTCACAGTAAAGAACTTCCTTCTCATATCTAACCTAAACTTCTCCTGTTTAAGTTTTAATCCATTACCACTTGTCCTATCACAATAATATTATAACCTCAATAACTTAATCACTCTGTGCTTTCATGAAGATACTAAAATCAGGGTCTTCAATCCATCAGTGCCTGACTGAGCACACAGCTGTTCACCTCCTCATCTCCTCACGGTGACAGTGAGACACGCTTGCCTCCTAACACGCTCCCCGCACCCTCAGGTGCCCCCGCACCAGCTCGTACCCTCAGGAGCCCATCAGCACGGGAAATGGCGGGCACGGTCGCGCTGCAGCCGTACCCCTTCCCTTGTGCCGCTATCACTAGACGGAGAGCGTGCGGCTGCCAGCACCGCCTGCACCGCCTGGATCGGGCCAGTCGGCTTAGCCTCCGGGGCGGGTCGCCTGCAGTACAACCTGCGCCAGGTAGTATTGGCCCACTATCGCTGACCTACGTGGCGACCCTTCCACCCCCCCCCATCACCCCGCCGCGCAGCAGTGGGCGGGCAGGGGGCGGGACTTAGGTGACGGACGTCCCCTGACAGCCCGCCGGCTCGGCTCTGCGTTACCGGCGTGCGGGGATGACGGAGGCGGAAGTGGGTCGGGGAGGATGTAGCGGTGCTGACAGCGGCTGCGGTGCTGCCGCCGCGCTCTCCCCGCCCCTGCAGCCAGCCGGCCCCGCCATGGAGGTAAAAGGGCGGCAGGCGAGGATGAGGAAGGAGGGGGAGGCTTGCGCAGCCGCCGGGGAGGGGGGCAGTCGGTAGCTGAGGAAGGGGGCGGGGGGCGCACGACCTTGGGCTGCAGTACGCGGTAGGTGCGGGCCAGGCCCTCCGTCCTCCCCACGCCCCCTTTCGTGCTTAGTCCCCCAGCGGTGGCCGTTGACGCGGGGCCAGCGCCTCCTCAGCGCCTGCCCGCGGCGCGGTGCAGCCCCGTTGGGCGGCTGCGCTGAGGGAGAGTACGATGGGCAGCCCGCCTGCGCAGGGGGTGTGGGTGGGAATGGGCGCGCTGATCTGGGCCTGCGGCAGTGTGGGCGCTGGTGCGGGCTCCAGGGCTTGCTTAGTGCCTCCGGGGAGGAGGTGGGGCTGTCATCCTGTTGGCACGGCTGGGGGATATCAGCCGGTGCCTAGTCACAGGAAGAAACACTCGGATGACAGTGTGTTGCGTGGTTGCTCTTTAAAAGTACCCACGGGTGAATAGGCGTTCCTTTTCTGCTGAGATGATCTCGTGTTCACAGTATGTCAACTATGAAATGCCTCCCAACACAAGCAAGTAAAATTACCGAAGTATGTGTATCTAGTATAAACACCAAGGCGAATCTAAAGGCAGCCTTGAGGTTAAAACTCGTACATGAAAGTAACTCACCTGGGTTACTGGCACTGGCACATGTTGCCCAGAGAAGCTGTGGAAGCTCCATCTCTGGCAGTGTTCAAGGCCAGACTGGACGGGCCTTTGAGCAGTCTGGTTTAGTGAAAGGTGTCCCTGCCCATGGCAGGGGGGTTGGAATTGAATGAGCTTTAAGGTCCCTTCCAACCCAAACCATTCTGTGATTCTATAATTCTGTGATAGTTTCTGAGCTGCATGCATTCTAATAGAGGTTTAATGCCTCTGCTGGCTGAAGTAATAACTCAAAAGGTGTTTTGATGTTACTTGGTATGAGTAGAGTTGGTGGTGTCTGAAAGTTGCATGCTGCTCAGAAAGTCACTGTTTGTAATGGTTATTATTGCCACAGTTTGCATCAAAGTCTAATATGTTGCATTTATGTATCAGTTGGGCTTTCTAGGAGTATGTTAAGTTGTTGCAAAAGTATAGGGTGGATAGCAATTAAAATACACAGAACATGATAAACTGTCTCAGAAACACCTTAGTGTAGATAAAGTAGGTTTTAAATGAAATATGTGCATGTATATGTGTATATATATGTATCTATATATGTATAGGTAAAGCATGGGAGCATGCCTTGGTTTCAAAATGGTTGAATGAAAACTTGCAGGATTTGGTGCTTAGAAGTGTACCTACTATCTGCTGACTCGCATCTCAGATGCACCTAATCAATGAAGATATTAGTTTTTTTGTATTAGCTCATCTTCCTCGTCATTATTCAGTTCAGATGGGTGAAACCCTCTACATTCTACAAGCTTCTTATGGTTTATGTTATCAGAACAGCAAAACTGGATGTGTTGTGTTACATGATACATAGTTCTGCCCTTCTGTGTATTAGCTTAAAGGAGAGTAAAAGTAATGTGTAGATCCATCTGACTGAACTGTAGCATGAAGAGACATATGCTATCATTTTCTAAACAGTATGTACAATTTGTTATACTTAATTACACTGTGGAAGCGTCTGGTTGTAGGGACTGTTTTAGTAACTGCGGTACTGAAATATTACGGATGTAAATGTTGGCACAGCTTTGCATACCAAGGAAATCTGAAACTTAAATTATATAATTTTTTTAATGCAGTATTTATGTTTAACAGGCACATTATTTTCTAATAAGTTTCTTTTTTGCCATCTCAAAAAAAAACCAAAAACAACCCTCAAGCCAATGTGATACAGAGAGAGAAAGCTGTAACTGCCTTGGTCCTTGGTCTGTACCTGAGCTCATATTTCTGATGACCTTTCTTATTATCTGTATCAGCTGTTCTTGTGAGTTATTCTCCATTCGATCAGTGTTTAAATCCAGCTTCTGTTACAAGGTGGGTTTTTGTCAGAATAAAGACAAGTATGATAATAAAGAGAGTAGCCAAATAAATTGAAGGTATGTATGTATACATACCTAGCTATAGAAATGCAAACACCTAGCTATATAAATCCACAAATAATGATATGTACACCCCTTCACTTTTATTCAGACATACGCACACAGGCTAGTAGAAAGGAAAAAGTAGTGTAAAGGTCACAGCTTGGAAATGCTACATTTAATATACTGGAAGTGCCTGTTCCATTTTACTTTGCCCCATCTCTGTTACGTGTCTTTCTTCATCATCCTGAATATAGGTAAGCATATCTCATATAAACTGCTGTAAAGTAACATGGTCTTCCAGATTAGATCTGTGGAAGTTTACAGTAGAATGCATTATTCATGTATTTTAGGAATAGGGAGCCCTGAATTTACAGAGCCTTTTCAAATATGTGTCAGGCCAGGACTTCTGGTGCTAAACAGTGTGGTTTTCTAAGGAAAAATAGTGCCTGTGGGACTGTTATATTTTGTTCAAAAGAGCCTGGACTTTGCAGTCTTTTCAGTTCTGTTCTTTAGGCTAAGAATTCTAGTGATAACTAGTGTAATGTGTGTTTAAGAAAGAAAGAAAAAGAAGTTGAGGGGTATATATGGATGAAAGGTTCCCAAAGTTTGACTTAATTGCTGCTCCTCTACATGGTTTTTCTGTTCGTGCCTTTTTTAAATGAGTCTTTTAAGAACAAGATAGTGAGTCATGCCTTTGTAACCTCTTGTAAATAGAATGCTTTTTGAGTAGTGTATCAACTCTAGATGTCAGTTTGGTAATGGAATCTTAAGATCAGATCATACTGGTTTGGAAATCAGTAGTTTTCTATTCTGCTGTTCTATTGTACTAATCATGATATATGTATATCAGATTTTTTTTTTTTTTACATTATCCTTCTGACCAGTCTTGCAAATAGGTTTGGTTTTTTTTTCAAGCTTCCGTTATATTCGGTTATTCTTGGTGTTTGCAGCTTGCGTTTCTTTCAGTAATCTTACATTCAAAAGTTCAGTTATCGACCATAGTGCTTTAATTTGTTATAGGTTCAAGATGCTGGGCAAGAGGTGGTGGCGTCTTCTGTCACACCGGGATCAGGCAAATCAAAGGTAATCAGCCCTCACAAATGTCATTTGTTTGGATAGCAGTAGTTGAAAGGGTTCCAGCTTAGCCTGCAAGCTGTGAGTAATAGGAAGACATAAAGGTATTTTTAAACTGTCTTCTGGACTTCTTGGGGAAAAAAAAAAAAAAAGACATATAAACACTAGGCAAAGGTGTTTTGAAAAATATATGGGGGGAAGAAAATTCTCTTACTGATATGTTCTCTTCCTGTTATAATATTTTATAAAATATCAGTAGCATGCAGTTTTGGCAACAGTCTATTTCATAATGTGCCTGTTAATGTTACAGCATGCTGGTTTCAAAACATTGTTTAAAGTATATTACTGAATTGTAACTGTTCCCAAGTGAGTTTCCCTGTCTAACTGATGCTGCCCACTTCTGTGTTCTAGAATGATTTTTGAAAAGTACACTATTAGAGATAGTTTCTGTTACTGCTCTTGAAATAACAACATTTGATAACAGAACAGCAGTAACTTGGACTGGTCTTTCAAATGTGTGCTAAGACAATTTCTTGTCCTAAAATTTAGCTTCTTGGAGTTGAATGCTAAAATGCCCTGCTTTCTGTTTATCTCTAGATTATAGGAAGCTGGTTTCTCTAATACTTCTGTTTTTTACAGCTGGACACATTACCCAAAGAAGATCTCATCAAGTTTGCAAAAAAGCAAGTGATGCTTATACAGAAAGTGAAGTCAAGATGTACAGGTACCTTAATGGGAAGAAAACAGTTTCTGCCTCAGTGCTTGATAATAATTTGACCTTTTCAAATATCAGTGCATATTTTTGCTAGGTTTCTTTTTTTCTTTTTGTGGGAGGGTAAGGACTGAAGTCCTTTAAGCAAGGAAGGGAAGAAAAAGAAGCATTGATTTGGTCAAGTATTAAATTAATTCTGATCTGGCAGTATGGCATGATGGAACAACGTAGTTTGTGCAAGAGTTGAAATGGGACTTGTCGTTGTCTGTTCCACATATCAGTTACAGGGATACCTGTTGCTTTTCAGGAAGCAGATGGGAAGGGGAATGTCTCTATGATAGATTTTTGCATAATTAGTACTGTTGTAGAGTAAAATGGCTTCTTTAAGATGGTTAACTATGTTATATTTGATCATTTACTGCTTTAACAAGAAATTGTAAAATTATCAAACAAAATTTTCTGTTAACCAACTAAAACTATCCTGTGTAGATCTGTGCTCTTCTGTGCTGTTCTTCTCCTCTCTGCCATCCCTTTTTGTATAGTGGTTCACTATTTGGACTTTCCCTGTGTCACTTCCCCTTGTTTGGAGTTACAGTTATGCTGACTTGGTAGCTTCCCAGTGAAACAGTAAGGATCAGTTGGGCTATAGTAGGCCTTTCCTCAATGGGGTTATTCATAAGGCCTTGTTCTTCTGCCTGCTGCCTATTTATAGAGAGCCAATAGGAACTGAATGTCTTTTCTCTGGCTTAAACTGATCATGAAATAGTAGGTAAGATCATCATCAGACTGATTTCTATCTGTTGTCCCTCTACCCAAACAAGGAAGTTCTGCTTCCTTAGGAAACCATGCTAAATGTCAAGACCTGAGAAGTAGTAGTCTCTTTCCATTAGCCCCTTCTATCACTCAGTAAAAAAAACCCCAAAACCAAAAATTGATTAAATAAAAGATGATTCTGATTTGAATAGGAGCATCTTTAGGCACTGGATTTACATATAATTTGCTACTGTGAAGGGGCATCGATTCATGCTGTGAAATTTCTATACTTTTGTTTTTTTAAGAACTAGAGAAAGAAATTGAAGAGCTCAGATCTAAAGCAGCTACTGGAGGAGCTGATGATATTATTCAGGTAGGAATACATGGTGGATTTTTAATGCATTACACAATGTTATCTGAAGTAAGTATACAGAAATAATTTGGTAAATAGTAAATAGCTTTAAAACTGTTATTCCAGTTGAATGTAATAATTTTTTGGAAATTCAGGACCTTCCTAAACCCTCTTTTTTTCCTCCTTCCTCTGCTTTTCAGAAAACACTCTATTTTGTGAGGAATAGTACAGAATTGTACAACTTTATCAGCAAGACTTTTTCCTTGTGTAGCTGGTTAGACAGGCTTTTGTTTTAGAATGTCCACTGTGGAAAGACTTCAGCCATTTCGAAAACTCCTGAGGCAGTCATTCAGTGAGATCAGAAACCCGTAATTAATGTTGCATGTCACAAGAAATACTTTGAGAAAAGTAACAGGAATTTTTAAGTGGCAAGAACATCTGTCTTTCTCAAAGTAGGGTCATAGACAACATATGAAAGTAAATTGGTAGTGAGGAGGAATTTATCAACTGGGAAATCGTTTTTAATAATTTGGATGGAGATTTCTTTTCTACAGAAGGGGAGCTTCCACCACCACCTGTTGATAAAATATGAGCTGATCAGAAATACAATTTTGAACAGAAACTATTATTTAACATCACTGTTTTAGTCTAGCTGTTCTAGATCTGTTAAGGTTAGATATAAGGAGGAAGTTCTTTACTGTGAGGGTGGTGAGGCACTGGAATAGGATGCCCAAGGAAGTTGTGAATGCTCCATCCCTGGCAGTGCTCAAGCCAGGTTGGACAGAGCCTTGGGTGACATGGTTTAGTGTGAGGTGCCCCTGCCCATGGCAGGGGGTTTGGAACTAGATGATCTTAAGGTCCTTTCCAACCCCAAGTATTCTATGATTCTATGATATTTGGGCTGAAAGTAATTTTTAAAATCAGAGTCATTCTTTTAATTGACCAAGTCATTTAAGCATATGCGAGTTTCTGCAGTTTGCAAACATTTATCAAGCTTCCAATGTTAGGAATTCTTTTTTAAGTGATCTTTCTCCCTTAAATTAGGCTCTCACAGAAAGACTGGATGTTGTACTTCTGGAAAAAGCTGAAACTGAGCAGCAGTGCATTGCTCTGAAAAAGGAAAATGTTCAGAGGAAGCAAGAAGCAGAGGTACTGAAATGAGCAATAGAACATTACTAAAATATTTCAGAATTATGTTTATTTTTACTGTTTAGTTTTACTTGTTGTGTGTTTCACTTTCATTTTAATATTTTCCTTCACTTGCCTTTTTTACCTAACACCCCCCCTCCCGCCCCGAAATAAGAAACAACCCTAAAGGCTTCATATGTTAATGGCCATCGTCTAAATTTCTTAATTTATAGTTTTTAAAGGGATGAGTATAAATATTGAAAATTTTATATGCACCAGCTAGATCCACAGGTGTTCAAAAAGAATTCAGTCTGTACATTAGGTGTCTACATACATGACAGCTTCAATCAGTCAGATCTGTCTTTCCATGGGAAATACAAGGTTTACATTCAGGTATTCACAGGAAGGAACCTGTCAGCCAAGGCATCTATATTATGTCAGTAATCTCAATTGGTAATGAAGTCAAGAGTGAATTGCTTGCAACTGATGAACATTGTTATATTCCAGATACTTGAATCTGGTGCACTAAAAGCAATTTAGTCTTTAATACATTATCAGAATAGTTGCGAGAGCTGAAGTCTGTCATGACCATTTTGTGAAGTTATGCTGGTAAACATGATTTAAGACTTAGTTTTCTTTTCTTATTCTACATTCTCATCCATTTTTGTCCTCTCTGCACTGTCTTCTGAATTGAGTTGTCCTAATGTAATTAGATATTTGAAAACTGTAGCAGTCTTTAAAACTAAGGACTTCTATTGTGTGTGCAAAATTACCAGTATTTAATAACTTGCCTGTTTGTTTAGGCTGCAGTGGCTAAGACAGAAGAATTGCAGAAGCAACTGGAGCAATCAAGTACTGAATCTCTGGAAGAAATAAAAGCTCTGAAGAGGGAATTAGCAAATGCACAATGTAAACACAATGAAGATTTAGCAAAGCTGAAAATGGAATTAGAAGAACAAGTGAAGAAACAAATGGGGCTGATGGAACATATTGAATGTCTTAATGATAGTCAAAAAGAAGTTAAAAGATTACAAGATGATGTCCAAAGAATTAAATCTGCTTATGAGGAGCAGATTTTGTGTCTGAGCAAGCAGTTGGAAACTGTGAATGAAGACAAAACCAAAGAAGTGACAAATCTGCAAGAAACTGTGAAAAGCAACTCTGAGTGTTACCATAATGAAATAAAAATTCTGAATGAAGAACTTAAAAAATTAAAAATTGCCCATCAGGAAGAGGTGTCAACATTGATGCATCAGCTTGAAATAGCCTCTAAAGAAAATGAAGAAAAGCAAAGTCAGATAAATCAGTTACAACACAGTTTGGCAGAGGAGGGCTTAATAAAAGAGAAAAATGCAAAGGATGAAATATGTGCTAGGACTGATCAGCGTGAATATGATTTGCAGCAGCTGAGAGAAGTCTTAAATAAAAATGTAGAAAACAAGGTAGGCATTGTAGATACACAAGAAGAACCTTGTGTAGAAGCAACAATGGAAGACAAGGTTAGGCAGCTGGAGCATAGTTTGGAAGAGCTTCAGTCTCAACATACTATATTAAAAGATGAATTAACTTATATGAGTAATGTTAAACTAAAACTGGAAGAGGAAATCCATCACATGAAGGATGAGTACTTTCATGAGAGGGAAGACTTGGATTTTAAGATAAATGAACTGCAGCTTACTAAAGAAGACTACTGTTGTGCAATTGAAAAACTAAAGTTGGAGCTTCAGGCAGCAAGACAGCACTGTGAAACTGCTGTAAAAGAGCATAAGTTAGAGACTCAGACTCTGAAAGAACAACATAAGAGAGAAATTGCTGAACTAAGTGAAACTTTATTATCTGGTTCTGAAAAAGAAAAGATGGCATTAGTTTTTGAAATGCAGGAACTTAGAGACCAACTTGAAAAGCTAACTCAGGAGAAGGAAGAAGCGGTGTCCAGTTACAACAGCCTGAGAGAAACAATGGAAACTCTACAGACTGAACTAGGGGAATCTGCTGGAAAGATCAGCCAGGAGTTTGAATCAATGAGACAACAGCAAGCTTCTGATGTGAGTGAACTGCAACAGAAACTCCGGGCTGCTTTCAATGAAAAGGATGTTCTTCTTGAAACTGTGAATCGCCTCCGGGAAGAAATAGAAAAATTGTCATCTAATCAGCCAGATGTGGAAGAACTTAAATGTAAAATTCTTAGTCTACAGAAGGAGAATAACACAATAACAAGCTCCATCGACCAAAAAGAGACTGCTATAAAAGAACTGGAGAAGAAGATTATTTCTCTTACTGATCAAAACAAGAATATTTTAAATGAAGTGAAATGCTTGGGTGAAGAAAGAAAAACCCTTCAGGAAAGGTGCAAGCAAGAACAAGGAAAAAATCAGGAACTTCAGCAAGAAATAGATGTTGCTAACCACTACAATACTGACCTGAACAAAAAGGTGGAAGAATTAATGGAGAGACTGAACGAAGCTTTAACTAGAAAGAATGAAAATGCTCAAATGCTAGAGCAACTGGAAAACCAGATTGAATCTCTCATGCGTGAAAGAGAGAGCCTTTCATCTGAAGCGCATACTCTTCGTGAGGAAAATAAGAAAATAACTCATGAAAAAGGCAAATTAAGTGAAGAGCTGGAAAAGATCACCTCTGAAAAAGATGGTTGGTTGGTGTTGAAAGAGCATTCTGAAAACTTAGAAAAGAAAATACGAATGATGGCTGCAGAAAAAGACCATATATCAACATTACTTGAAAGTGAACAAGAGCACAGATCCCTTGTGAGAACTCAGCTGTACCGCTTACTTGAGCAAGCGGGGTCCAGTGTTTCGGGTTACAGTGAAGAGTGTGATTCTCTTAACTTGCTAGAAATTGCAGATGAATACATGTCCAAACTAAAAGAGCAGCAGTGCCTTGCTCTGCAGAAGGAGGAGGAAGTTCTTCATTTGCAGCAGGAAGTTGAGAGGATAGAGCAAGAAAATGCAGCTCAATATACAGAATATAGATCCCTGATTCAGGATTTGGAAAAAGAAAAGGAACTCTTGAAAGAAGAATTGGAAGAAGTGTTGTCTGAAAAAGAAGCACTTCAGTGTGATCTCCAGGAGCTGAAGAAGGCCAGTGAAAAAACAAGGATTGAAAATCAAGATCTTTTAGCTAATACCGAAGAGCTTACTCAAAAACTTGCTTTTTATGAAAGTCAAATACAAGAACAGCAAAAAGGATCAGAGAAACAAGACAACTTAAATGTCATTCTGGAACAAAAGGAAACTGAACTTAGAAATGTGAAAGACGAACTGAATTCTCTAAAGGTTATATTTTGTTATTGAAGTATACAGACTAAACCTCTAAAGTCTTCAGAATTAAGGTTCAAAAAATACTTTCAATTCTCTTTTTCTTCTTTTTCTTTTTTCTTCCCTTGGCCTGAAAGTGAGTTTCTCTTCTATAAATATAACATGTTTCTGAGTTCCCTAGCACATCAAAATCTCCTCCTTTCTCCCAGGAATAAACAACAGAACCAAAGCAGTCATAATGATCTGTTGACAAAAGTTGCTTGTATTTCAACCTCTCTTCCTATCAATACCCCTCAGTAATCATTTAACTAGATGGACTAACCGACCTCATAATCTTTCACTTCTACATTTCTATGGTTCCATCTCAAACAAAATTCCCGCTTGATCTGCATTATCTACTCCTAACTTCAGGTCCTGGGAATTGATGATTATGTAAAACTGACAGCTACAGAATTAGTGGTCTCCCTTTTTGTTTTCTGTCCTCCGACAGGCTGGAAAGCAGCTGTTCAAAGGTTGGAATGTTTTCCTTTCCTCATAATTATGCTTTTCAGTTACAAAGCTGATATGAAATTGCACATAAAGAGTTTCTTGGTAGTAAGAATGTAGACATAGCCCAGCTGTAGCTGAAACTTCTGGTGGCTTGTTAGGGGAAAAACATCACAAAGGCATTTTTGTAATACTTCTTATATCTTTTGTTTATAATACAGAATTCAATGGAGACAATTGCTGAGAAAACTGATCAAAAGTCTTCAGTAGCAGAGCTTCAGGAAAAAATTGGTATCTTTCTCACTGTTCTCTTTCATGTAAAAAGTTTGGGTGTTTGGATTGTTAGTTTTTGTTTCTCTGCATAATTGTCCTGTATTTCCTACAGCCAAGGAAGGTGAGAAGTAGGTAATCAATGCAACTTCCTACAATATTCCTTCCATTAAGTATTTAAAATGTTGTTAGCTATCTTAGATTTTATATTTCTTAAGGTCTTTTCTTCCTGTGTGCATATGGCTGTAAATGGTGTAGTGGATTTAATTTTAATTTGTAAATATGGGAAATAATTATGTCAATAAGAATCCCTGAGGCTGCCAAGAAGAGAGGAAAGCAAAGCTTTGCCGAAACTGCTGTTGCCTCATTGCAGTTATCCCAACACATTAGAAAGGAAATGGTTCTGAGCTGTTACAATTTTATGTAGACAGGAATATGACTCTTGACATTAAGTGTGATGGAAGCCTCTGAAACACAGAAAGATTTTCCCCAAGCTGTCTATGTGGCTGGATGTTTTGGCTTAAATGTAAATGCTTAACTGAATGAAACATCTAAACATCTCCTCCTGCTTTATATTTTATTTTCAAGTCATGTTTGTATTTATGTTCTAATTGAATTTCATATCAGTTCTTGGGGGAGAGGAGAGGTGAGGCATATTTTTCTCTTTCTCATTTATTTATTTTAGGAAGGCTTGAAAAAGAATCTGCAGAAAAAGGAGAGAAGCTAAATAAAATTAAGGTTGTTGCTGTGAAAGCAAAGAAAGAATTAGATGCCAGCCGAAAAGAGGTACCCTGACTGCTTCTTCATATGAAGAACATTCTGCATGTGGGTTTCTGTTTTAATGACACTCCTTTCTTTTTAAAAAGATGCAGACTCTTAGGGAGGAATTGGAGTTGGTTCGGTCAGAAAAAGATCAGTTGTCTGCTTCAATGAAAGATGTCATTCAAGGAGCTGAAAGCTATAAGGTAAGAATAGTACTATATTTGCAAAAGACAGCTAACAGTAAAAAGAAAAGTAAAAAGAAAAAACTTTGCTTTTGAAGCCTAGCCTGTATATATATATATATTGCTATTTATTTGCACAAGAATGTTTGGCAAAAGAAATTGTGTCAGTGCAGTTGGGTACCCATGTCTAGAAATGTAAGGTTCTGGTAGCGGAACTGCGTGTCTGCTGTCAGAAGGGAATAAGGCACTTCCTTTCTATTGGATGGTATTTTAAACCTTTCAAATCTAGTATCATACATACCAAATAATATTGCTGAGGCAAAACATAAATCCTTGTAAGTTCTTCAGAGTATGTTGAATTTGTGATCAGTTAGGAAGTCCTTAAGTGAAAAAGACATAAACTAACGATTCCTCAGGAGCAAGTCTTGGAGCATGTCTCTGAGCACATGAAGCAGAAGTAGGTGACTAGGGACAGTCAGCATTGATTCACCAAGAGTAAATTGTGTCTGATTAATCTGATTGCCTGTTGGAATTGTGGATGGGAGAAGAACAGGGCTTCTCACTTATGTTGGCTTCAGGAAGGCTTTTGATGCTCTCTCACAGTACTCTGGTATCCACACTAGGACTTTATGATCTAAATGGGAAAACAGCTGAATGGGTACTTAAAAAGCAGTTGCATGGTTTGTCTTGGAGAGTAGCAATTAATGGCTTGTATTAGATGCCAGTAGCAAATGGGGTACCAAAGGGTTCTGTGCTGGGACCCGTCTTCTTTAACTTCAGCAGTGATCTGGAGAAAGTTATGGAGTACACATCCATCAAGATTAAGGAACTGGGATAAGTGATATACAAGGCTGAGAAATTGCTCAGTCTGGAGAATACTTGAGAGGGACCTAATAGCAGCCTTCCAGTACCTACAAAGACATTACCAAAGGAACAGAGTCATGTTATTAATGGTGGCGCAAGATGAGAGACAGTAGTCCTAAACTGATATGAGAGATTCCAACTGAATGCGTCGCCCTGTTTTTGCCCTATGAAGATGGTTGAGCTTTGGAAGGTGTTGCCCAGATAGGTAGTGCTGTCTCCATCCTTGGAGGCAGGTCGTTTCCAGGCAGGAAAGACTGGACTGGAGAAAGCTCTGAGCAAGCTGTTTTGATCTCACTACTGACCCTGCTTTAAGCAGTAGGTTGACCTGAATCAGTTTAGAATTTCATGAACTGAAAAGGGTTTCTTCAGAGCCTATGACGAAATAATAGCTTTAATTTCATTCTGATATTCCAATGTTGCAGTAAGACAACTCATATACTGAAATATTAGGAAGATGAGTAAGCATCTGAGGTATAGAATATGCTTATGCAATGTATATTGTAAAAAATTATGGATTTGTGTTTGTATGTGTTAAGAATCTTTTGATAGAATATGATAAGCAAGGAGAACAGCTGGATTCTGAAAAAGGCAGAGCAAATAATCTTGAACACCAGATAGAAGACCTCACAAGACAGCTTCAGGTGTCATCCCAGCAGGTCAGTTCTGTATGTGGTTGCTACTATGTATGGTTTCGTAATCTTAAGTGTGTTTTGAATAGTGACTTGAAAATCAGGCTTTGGGTTGTTTGGTTTCTTTTTAGTTTTTCAACATTTGGTATTTTGTCTGGGCTAAATATATATAGAATGTCTGGCTTTTTCAATAGGAAGATTTAATTTACCCCAGGTCAACTCACAGAAGAGAGCAAATTATCACCTCTGGCTTGGTTTGGCCATACAACTCTGCTGCATCTACCAGATACATTAAAAAAAAAGTATCAAACTTACATTCTGTCCCTGGTTTCACATCTACATACACTTCTCATGAAGTACAGCACCTTTAGCTGTTTCACTGGTTTTAGGGTTTTTTTTCTTCTGTTTTGTTGTTTAATAAACAGTGTGTTTAAACATACTAAATTAATTATGGGGTTCTGCATCTTTCGCAAAGATGAGACTTCAGAATGCATTGTAGAGTGCAAGAGTCTAAGATGGTAATCAAGCAGCTGTGAGATGCATTTTTGTAAAGCTAACTGCAACAGATAATGGGATTTAGGATTTAAACTCCCAGGCCCCATACATAATTACACTGAAGATCCACCTAGACCACAATTTCCTTATAAATGGAAGCTAGTAGTGAATAGGATAGGAAGAAATGGCAAATAGTGGTATGTATTTTGCTGATTATGCAGGCCTTGAATTTTTCAAGTTTGTTATGAAGTATTTTGTAAATAAAAACACTGGTTAGGTAATTAGCAGCTTATTTCACTTATACTTCATTCTTAATCTGCATTATAGAGACTCTGAACAAAGTAATCAAATTGTGCTACTGACTTTAATTTAGCCTATTTCTTAGTATGGTTTAAAACAGTTAGATGGAGAAGACTCACTTGCAGGAGTGCTGTTTGTAAGGGAGTTGCATAGAAAACAGAGTTTGTGTTTTAAATATAGACAGCATCTTAGTTGAATTTGCATGGAAATTTGACAGATTATGTTTATATCTTTTGACTGTGGTTATTTCAGCATGATCAGTTACGCTCCGCTAACGAAGACCTCCTGGCTCGTGTTGAAACACTGCAACATAATGCTAAGCTGCTGGAAGCTCAGATACTGGAGATACAAAAAGCCAAGGCAAAGGCAGACAAAGAACTAGAAGCTGAAAAGCTTCTAAAAGAACAGAAAACAAAGGTAGTATTCTGTAGAGATGGTGTATGAGCTAAAGCATTGCTTTCAGTGGCTTCTGTTAGACCATTGTAAACTGTAGTTTTTATAGAACAAGTTCTATACTTTGTCGTCTTGTTACTTGACTCGATCTTTTTTTGAGGGCTTGATCTGTTCACTGAAAGAATTTTGTAAGGCTGCCACTTAGAGTAGGCTGGGGATGACAGAATGTGAAAAAAACACTTTATAATAGGGGGTTTTCTTTGGTTCCTGGTGATTTCCTAAAGCAAACAAAAAAATAATTATCTCTGTACAACCTAAGTGTGTATATGTAAGCATAAATAGATGCTGACATCTATTTTGAAAGTGGCCGGCATAATTGAGAAGGATTTAAATTTCAGGAACATAGTGGTGCTCTCCGAGAAATGGAGGAGCTTCAGATGCAACTTCAGAAGGAAAAGAAACATCTGCAGAAAACTATGCAAGAACTAGAACTGGCCAGAAAGGTAGAGTTGATGTTTATGTTAATGCTTAATGGACTACCAAAGATTTTTGCCCATCTTGCTGTGTTGAATGTCTCCCTTTCTGTTCTGAGGATTTGAAAGGCAAGGTTTGCAAAAGGGAGAACATAAGACTTTTACCCCTGGTTTTATGTTTGGAGACCTGATGTGTACTTTTGGTCTTGTTGGGAGGTTTTTGGGGGTGTTGGGTTTGGGGATTTTTGGTTGGTTGGTTGGGTTGGTCATCAGTCAAAATAGGGATAGCATTCAGATGTCTGGAGTACTTGTATGATGCACTATTCAGAAACTGCCCTTGTAAGGACTGAAGATCATAGAAACTAAAGTCTGCAAAATACCTACTAGTAAAATTCTTAAAATTAGCAACAAGTTATTCAAAGCTTTTGGGTTTTGTTTATAAACAGATTATTTACTGAAGGTATGGAAACCTGATGGATGGGTGTTGCTTGTGGATATGGATAGCTATAAAGGTTTTTTTAGATGGGTAATGCAGGTTTTTAATATAACTAAAAAAAAAATAAATCTTAGCAGCCAAGGCAGATATTAAGCTGTAACTTCATTGTGTGCAATTTGCAGGATGCTCAAAAGAGTACATTGATGGATATGGAAATAGCTGATTATGAAAGGCTAGTAAAAGAACTGAATCAGAAGATCACTGATAAAGACAGCAAAATAGAAGATCTTGAGCAGGAGACAGGGATTCAGAAACAGAAGCAAGAGACCCTACAGGAAGAAATAAGTGAGTAATGTATAAACAGCAAGAATCACTATCGTATAGTTAGTAATGATAAAAAGTAGCATCCAGAAACAACTTCTCTCACTCATTGACTTGAGGAAGTTTTGCAGGGAAACTAAACAGTTACATAGTCAAAATTACTTTTCCATAAAGGAAACTTTACTAAGTTGATGTAGTAGTCAGTAAATAAAAGCCAGATTGCCTGCCTGATTAACGTAATAATAGAATCACCTAATAAACACAGTTCATCATAAGTTCTGAAATTTGGTGACTGACAAGGGTTTTCATTCTGACCTACCACACACATAAAAGTTTACTAGTTACTATGTGGTTGAAATTTCATTTATTACTATCCTTAACTGTAAGTCTCAAAACAATCTCATTTCTTTGAAGATTTTTGTGGTACTTGGGAATAGGATACTAAGCTTACTATAAGCTACTTATTTGCAGCTCTTAAGAAATATGTCAGATTGTGGTTAAATATTTTCTAATATTGTTAAGGAAATACAAGACAGAAAGTTTCTTTTGCATATAACTGGTGTTTTCTGCATTAAGAGTCACTGCAGTCAACTATGCAGCAGGATGAGGAAAGAAACGCCAAGATAAAACAACTCCTGGTGAAAACCAAAAAAGAACTGGCTGATTCAAAACAAGCTGTAAGTCCATTTTGTAATGACTCTGTAGTCCATTTTTAAACTAGCTTTTAAAAAATGGGCTGAATTAAGTTGCTGAGATTTGGGGTATTTTAATAACCAGATAATTCTATTGTGCAGGAAAATGACCATCTAATGTTGCAGGCATCATTAAAAGGGGAACTGGAAGCCAGTCAACAACAAGTGGAAGCCTTTAAGGCAAGAAACTTCACTTCTTTATTATTATAAGGTTTCTTATTTAAGTAGTATGGGTGTTACTTGTATAAGCTGAAAAATAAAAAGGTTACTGGCTGTAGTAGGTTATTAACTCTTTTCTTAAATGAGTTTTGACTGTTTGCTGCTTTCCCCAAGTATTTCACCTGTGTCATTCTTTAAGCAGGTTTACCCTTTCTTCTTCTTTCCTTTTCCACCAAAATAGAGGACTGTGTAGTTTGAAATTTGTAGCTGGGATGTGGTTTAAAATGATGATTTTAAAAAAAGAAGTTGCTTAGTTTAAAACAGAAGAACCCAATGTTGTCAGCAAAAATCTTAAGTGTTGTCTATCTGTATAGATTTTGTTGGCTGGGCAGAATAGGAATTGAATGTAATGGGAAGTTGAAGGGAAGTGAAGGAGAGGGCTTGGCCTTCTTAAATGCTGCCACCCCACCGCTGTAATTTTATCTTCAATTATCTGTCTTTATTCAGTTATATGTCTTTAGACAACATGACATTTTTAACTAAGTACCTGGTAACCCATGTCTATTTTTTTAATTCTATTTTTATTGGATTTTAATTTTACATTCACCAGTTCTTCATGGGAATTACTGTAGCAGAATCTTGTGTTCTCTGTGGCACTTCCCTTTGAGAAGGAAGAAGAAATTTTGTCATAGTGAAGTTTTCAACTGACTTTTTTCCAGATTCAAGTGGCTGAGCTAACATCAGAAAAGCATAAAGTTCAGGAACTCCTGCGAACTTCTTCAGAGCAACACCAGCGTACATTGAATGCCTACCAGCAAAAAATGGCAACCTTGCAAGAAGAGTGCAAAGCAGCCCAGGTACTCTAGTGGGAGTAATTGTCCATTTAAAATAAGGAAATGCAACAGGCAGTTCTTAATTTGGGTGTGTGGGGTTTCAGTGTAAGATGCATTTCATTTTAGATAAATAAGGGAGCAATAGTTAATAGCATAACTTATGAAGGGTTTGTTTTCTATGTGATAGGCTGAACAAGCATCTGTTACATCTGAATTCGAGAGCTACAAAGTCCGTGTTCATAATGTTCTAAAACAGCAAAAGAATAAATCTGCTTCTCAGACAGAATCTGAAGGAGCCAAAAAAGAAAGGTAAACTCAAAATTTTTATATGCATACAAAAAAATACTGATGCTTCATTTGTTGAGCTTGCCTTTGCTAATTGCTGACCAACAGAGGAGTTCCATGCTTCAATAAGGAGAATTATCAGAAGTGAGGCAGTTTGCCTCCCTAGTTACTTTGTGGTTTTGGGGTTTGTTTGTGGGGCTTTATTTTTTTCGTTTGGTTTGGTTTCTTTGTTTGGAGTTTTTTGTGTTGTTTTGTTTTAAAGCTGTATTTCTGTACACTTACCTGATCTGTAATCTTAACTGTTGCTCTGCCTATCTGAACAGAAGAAAGATCAATTTATACCATGGTGGTATTGCTAGTTTCTAATTCCTTGATTTGTCTTTTTTTTTTTTTTTAGCAGTCATTTTTATGTAGATTACCTGTTGTTACAGTCAGAGGGAGAAGTAAGGTGTTGGGAAGGTTCTTACGAATTTTCTGTCAGAAATTGGCCGTCATATTCTGTGTAGGCTTGACATGTCATTTTCTCTGATGTATTATTGCAAAGCACCACTTCCAGCTAGGAGAAAAGAGCAGAACTGTTCAGTGTAGGTAAAGCTCTGGTCATCAGGTCCAGCAGATTTGTGAAATGCTGTTGTCTTATCAGCTGTTATATGAGGAAAGACTCGGGGTGAGGGCAGGGAGTGTTTGTTTCACTGCCTGTGTCCCTTGAAAATCACTTAAGTATGGTCATAAGCCAGGTAAGTTGAGATTCACTTCAGAAAATGTCTGAACCCACTTCATAAGTAGACTGCTTCCTGTAAGGCTTTGTTTTATAGTTATTGATTGTTATCTTTGGTGCCAGACTGGGCGTTCATATGTAAGTTGTCAAAATTAATTTCTGACACAGGTCTTAAAACAGTACATGCAATTGCGACTGAAAATCCACCAGAGGGAGACCTGTGCTTTCTTAGAGTACGGGGCTTATGGTTGGTATGGGGTTTTTTAGCTACATTTACCTCTTTCTTTCTTTTGAAGCAAGCAAGCTGCAAGAGTTGCGTCTCTTTGTATCTCCTTTTTGCAGAATTTAAAAAAGCGCTGGTAGTGTCAGGTTTTTGAGAGAGGGTCACCCTGGGGAACAAGTGGGCAAGAAATCAAGTAATAAACAGATGACATAGTTTTCAAAGGAATTATTTACAAGCATCAGCTCTAAGGATTAATGAGATACACTGTTAATAAGATAATGGAGATGTCTGCATATATGAATACAGAAAGCATAAAAGGAGAATGTGTGTGATTTAAGACTTTCCTCCTGGTACATCTGATTTTGATTTATTTTTGACCAATATAGCTTATCTGGTTTCATATATTGATGCTGCTTTCCAGTCCTTTGCACAAAATTTACTCAAGACATTTGTCTGCTGTGTTCAGTGTCATTGAACTGATGTGCACTTACTAAACAAAAAAACCTCCACCACTTTTAAGGAGAAACTGTTTATCTCATCTGCATCCCACATGTTATTCTCCTTATGCCTTGTTCCTTCAAACCAGCTTAAAGTAGAAAGTGGTACCAGTCTCACTTTCTAACCCTGTAGTTATATTCCCACCAGTTCAGATGGGATGTGATAAACCTATTTGTAACTATATTGAAACAGGATCAGAACTTTTCTAATTGTTTCCTCAGCAGTCACGTTCTAAGATTATTTTGGTTACAGTGCTGTATTGATTTAATGAAAAATAAGCAGTTTGGATTAACTATCCAAAATGTTGCAGATATAGGTTCTGAATTAATGTAATTCTTTTTAAATGTATATTGCTTATTTCTTTTTCTTCCTCCTGTAGAGAGCAATTGGAAATGGTGATAGAGCAACTTAAAGTTAAGCTGCAAGATGCTCAGCATAATTCACAGCTGAATGCATCTGAACTCGAGGTGTTGCAGTCTGAACATGACACCCTGCTGGAAAGACACAATAAGATGCTGCAAGAGACTGTTGCAAAAGAGGCAGAACTCCGTGAAAAGTATGGTCTGATGATGAATAGATACAGATGTTTTATTTTGTATGAATTTTAGGGACTGGGCATGTAGTGGCCTTTAACTGTACTTCCAAAGGAAAGAGCATGATTATTAAGAAAGTTAAAGGAGTTTTTAAAAGCCTTCAAAAGTTTCAGCAGTGAAAATGAAGTAGTGGCTAATCAGAGAATTTGAGATTTCTGCCAGCTTTCTACATGTTAACTATTAGATTTAAAAAATAGCATTGTTAAGCACATTGATTGTTCCTAAGTTCAGTGCTCAGCACTGCATGTGTGTTGGACTACTCAACTAAATTTGGATGTTTCCTATTACAAAAATAAGGTAGTTAAATGCAGAGCAAATGATTTCACTGACAAAATACTCAGTCCCGTGTCCACGCAGTGCCTTTCTTACAGAAGGTACTGTGGCTTGAGTCCGTGCTTGCTACAATCTTAATTTGTAAATTTTTCAAAATTAAATGAATTTTTTTAATTTGTATCGCTTCTTGAAAAATCACATGAGTACCCAATACTTGAGCTCTTCAAAAGGGGTCTTTCGTCTTGTCTTCTCTATTTAGGGTACAAAGAAGTTGACATGAAATATTCATTAGAAATTGCAGCTTAGTATTAGGAGCTGTTGGCTTTTCACCACTATCTTTGTACTGGTTTATCTGTTCCTGATAGCCACATAATGATTCATCAACTAAATTATGTCCTTCTGCATTCAGCTGATTTAGTAACCAACTAAATCACGTCCTTCTGCATTTTTCTGGAAACAACCCTTATCATAGTAGGTTCCCTTTGTACCCAGAGAGACAAGCTCTTTGCTACTCTGGCTATATATAAGTTTTATGCTTATAAGGGCAAGGCCTATGCTTAGTCTTTCCATACATGCACTTGTTTAATTGCTTGTGACAATTTTATCTTGCTTCTGGAGGATCTCCAAACCATGTACAATTTATGTGTTACTGATGTTTTTCTTGCTGACAGCTACATTCTTCTACCCTCTTTTGCACTGAAAGGTGAACCTTAAAAGATTTAACTTAGCTTCTTAGATACTTTAATTTTCAGAAGTCCTGCGTAAGTCTTTGGTAAATAAATGTTAAAGGAAGTGGAGTATAAAATAAAGGACATGCCCTGTATGGCACTATAAACAGTCATGTTGCAGTTCTAGAATTTAAGAATATTTAGACTACAGTGTCTCATGCTTTTATTTTTTTTCCCGAAGATGTCTGAATTTTGTATTTTGAAATAGAAATCAAGAGTTTATATAGTATATTGCATTCATATGATAAGTAATAAGTGTAACTTTTTCAGTCTTAAATTTTCCCTGCAAAAGAGGAATTTGAATGTAAAAAAGCTGCACGGTCATTCTAAAATAATCATACATATGAAAATTGAAAACTACTTTACACTCTTAACATTTTTGAGATGTAAAAGTGACAATGTTTTGCTGTCAGTTTCTCACAGATTTTGTACACGCTGCTTTCAGGCTCTGCACAATACAGTCTGAGAACATGGTCATGAAAACAGAGCATGCCCAGGCTTTGAGTCAGCTGACAGCCCAGAATGAAGCTCTCCGGAACAGTTTCAGAGATCAAGTTAGGAACCTGCAAGAAGAGCACAGGAAGACAGTAGAGACACTTCAGCAACAACTGTCCAGAGTAGAAGCTCAGCTCTTCCAACTCAAGAGTGAACCAAGCACTAGAGGTAACTTTCAGTCATAATCTTGGGTTAGGCACAAATTTGTGTACCTGAGTCTGAATCTAACACATGCTCATAAGGTGTGGTTCTGTAATACACTAGAAACTTCTGCTGGAGAATCTACAGCATGCTGTATCAATTCACTGATACCAGATAAGGAATTGAATCTTTGTTATTACCATCCCTTCAGAATCTTTAAGATACTTGAATGCATCCAGAGGAAGACATTATGCTGAAAGGGCTGGAAGGAATGTGCTGTGAGGAGCAGCTGGGGATTCTGGGTTTGTCTAGTTTGGAAAAAAGGAGGCTGAGGGGTTACCTCCCTGTTTTCCATAGATTCCTGAGGAGGGGAAGTGCAGAGGGAGGTGCTGAGGTCTTCTCACTGGTACGCAGTGGCAGGATGCATGGGAATGGTTCCAAGCTGCAGCAGGCAAGGTTCAGACTAGAGGAGAATTTCTTTACCAGGAGGGCGATCAAATCCTGGAACAGGCTTCCTAGGGGGGCAGACAGCATCCGGAGCCTGTTAGTGTTTAAGAGGCATTTAGGCAATGCCCCTAACGTGTTCTAACTTTTGGTCAGGCAGTTAGACTAGATGATCGTAGTAGGTCCCTTCTAACTGGAACTATTCTGTTCTGTTCTAGAATCTGCATCACTGTCACCTCTTCTGTAGTATTTGCATTGTCAGACAGATGAAGGGAAATTACTTTGTAAATATTCGGTGCCCTTCCTATCAGTTTGCCTCAACTATGAGGAATAAAGCTAAAGAAGAGTATATTGAGAGCTGTTTTAACAATGTTTGTTATTGGTATACTTGTTACTTGATCCATCTTCTAATACAAGATTTTACTGTGTTCAAGCTCAAGTGCTATTTTTGTGTCTGTAAAGTTACTAATTAGGATGTAGTTGGACATTTGCCAAGCAGTAGAACAGTTTAAGTTACTCTTTCTGTATGTTACTGAAGCAGCAGGGCAGCTCACACAGTATTAGAACAATTTACACCTCCCACAAGACTGGTTAAAAAAAAGCTAATTCTGTTTTACATTAAAAACATTTGACACTCGTAGCTATAGCACATCTTCAGGGAGAGTTCCATGAAGGTTTCATAGGCACGGAAATAAAAATTGCCAGTCGAGTTTGGATTTTGAAATAGACTTTAGTTGGAATGGTCATTTGGAGGTGAAAGGCTCTATTTTCTATTACAAATGTTATGTGTGTACTTGGCTTTCTCCCCTTTCTTCACTTTTCCTCCCCTTGCATTTTGAAGACTATTATATATACTGCTCTCCAGTGTGAGACAGTCACACTTATGAAATAGCCCTGCCACTTTCATTCTGATGACAAACATCAGTATTTTTCAGCTCCAGCTGTTTCAAATCCAGCTACGAAGAACTTGAGAGAAGGGCGAAACACTGACCTTCCTGTTCTTGATGTATACACTGTAGCTAGGGAAGAGGGAGAAGGTATGGAAACAACGGACACAGAGTCCGTCTCTTCAGCCAGCACTTACATACCATCCTTGGAGCAACTTTTGAACTTCCCAGAAGAAAAACCTGGTAGGTAGAATATGCAGCTGTTTTAAGCACTTGCATACACAAGTTTCAGAAGTTTCTGTCCTCAGAATATCTGAGGAAGTTGTGTTTTCATGCTTTTGGGTGCAAGGCACAAGCCTACTTAAGTGCCACTGAGTTTACAGTATCCTGAATTTCTGTAGTTTTGTCCTGCAGTAAGGACTAATAGTAGAACATTGCTACAGGTTTTAGTGACTTAAAAGATGTCATATTTGTGACTTTGTAATGGGAAAAGACTGGATGAGCAAGTCAATGAATAGTTACAGAACTTTTTGTATTCTGGACTAGTCTACTAGCAACAATAAGTGCTGATTTAACTCCTATTAATGAAAACATAAATGTCTGTTTATCTTAATGTGGCTTATTAGAACAGGATTTTTTTTTTTTTGTAGCTTTTTTTCTAGCCAGCATGCAGACAATGTTCTAAGAGTCCACAAAAAATAGAAAGATACATGGTAGCATCTAATTGTATGGTAAAAGTCTGCTGAACATCTTGTGGAGAACTGTTGAGAATCTCCATCTATGGGTAGGAAACAAGGAGTAAATTAAAACCATGTATCTTGACATACTTAGAAATGATTTGCCAATCCCCTTTTAATGTATATACAAAAATAGATCACAAAACAAGCATGCAGCAGCAATGATGCCTGTTAATTTTTCAGTTTGACTTTGCATGGATTTTGTTCCTAAGGAACTACGTTAATCAAGTCCTAATGGTAAGTAGATGCAAATGCTTTCTGCTTCTCTCAGTTTTCTTTTCCAATTAATTGCAGAGCCACCTCAGTGGCAAACAGAACTCACCAAGGATGAACTGATTCAAAAACTAAACACAACAGCGAAGAGTGCTGATCACCTGAATGAATTACTTCGTGAATCAGAAGCAACCAATGCAATCCTGATGGAACAAATAAAGGTAAGCAGGCATGCAGGAAATGTGGGGACAGCTCTAATTTCTGTGGTCTGTTTCTTAGCTGAAATGTTTAACACCAGGAATGTTTAGAAAATCCCAGTCTACAAAAATTTGCTGATGCAAAACTTAATTTTGGAAGGGCTTTATTCCACAGAACTAATTGGGGCTTCAGGAATTAACTTCAGTTCTTGGGTTTTGTTATCCTCTCCCCCCATTCTTCCCACCTCCCCCCCAGTTTCTGGGCAGTGAGGGATGCAGGTGGATGTGGGGTGAGGAGTAAAAGCTGCTATGAAGAAAACCCCTCAAGAGCTTGGAAATTTAATGTTTAGTAAAGTGTCCTTACTATTTTCACTTTTATATGGGCAGTAAATCCCAAGGGAAGTATTGTCTGGTTCCTTTCCCTGCAACCCCTTTTAGCTGTTCTAAATTAAAAGAAGATACATGTTTAAAGATACATGTACTAATAGAGTTTGGTTTGATTTGATTGTACCTCCCTGAGTTTTCTGGAAACATTTTTGACATAAAAATATCCTTTAAACATGCTAAGCTTTCTTTTATAAAATGTTTTTTGATGAATGATAATATTGTTAACTCTTTGATCCCCTCTGCTAACTTGAATGTTCAACTATTACTCTTTATCACGGAAATAGAATAATTAGTACTATTATGTTAATATATCATGTTATAAAATATTAAATATCTAATATATTGTATAATACTGATACAACTGCTGCATACATTTTATTAAAATGGATTATTTTTGATCAATAAAAATGTATTTCTGGACAGCATAATCATGTGTTCAGTTTTGACTGGATTTTTGTCCAGAATGTGTTCCTATGCACCCATTGTTCTTTTAGAAGCAAGCTGCATAATTCGCTTTTTAGCTTTTCAAAAGATCTTTGTTCAGTGGCTCATTACATGAAGCAAACAATATTGCATTTTTTTTCCCTCATCTGCAGCTTCTTAAGAACGAAATAAGAAGATTGGAAAGAAATCAAGAGAGGGAAAAGTCTGTGGCTAATCTAGAATACTTGAAGAATGTTCTACTGCAGTTCATATTTCTAAAATCAGGAAGCGAGAAGGAAAGGCTGCTTCCAGTAATAGACACCATGTTGCAGCTCAGCCCTGAGGAGAAGGGGAAGCTGGTTGCAATTGCCCAAGGTATGTGGTGGTCAAAACATGGTCGCAGAAAAAGGAAGTGAAAATAAAGGCAACTGAAGTTCTACACTTTCTTTTACAGACTTTGGAAGGAAAACAAAACTTAGCAATGTAATGCCAGTGAGCTAGCAATAAAACCACTTTGCTTTGTTGGGAAGTTACTATGCAGTTTTCAGAAAATAGAACAAAATCATATTCATAAGGGAAGTGGCAAAGTACTGCATTCCATGGTAGGCTTGCATTTGGAAAGATGAGGTGTAAAGATGAGCTACAGGCTGGGCAGAGAAGAGATTCAGAGCAGCCCTGCGGAGAAGGACTTGGGGGTGCTGGCCAATGAGAAAATGAACATGAGCTGGCTGCAGTGTGCACTTGCAACCCAGAAAGCCAACCGTATCCTGGGCTGCATCAAAAGGAGTGTGACCAGCAGGTCGAAGGAGGTGATCCTGCCCCTCTGCTCTCGTGAGACCTCACTTGGAGTATTGTGTGCAGTTCTGGTGTCCTCAACATAAAAAGGACATGGAACTGTTGGATCAGGTCCAGAGGAGGGCCATGAGGATGATCAGGGGACTGGAGCACCTCCCATATGAAGATAGGCTGAGAAAGTTGGGGCTGTTCAGCCTGGAGAAGAGAAGGCTGCGTGGAGACCTCATAGCAGCCTTCCAGAATCTGAAGGGGGCCTATAGGGATGCTGGGGATGGACTCTTCATTAGGGACTGTAGTGATAGGACAAGGGGTAGTGTGTTAAAACTTCAACAGGGGAAGTTTAGATTGGATATAAGGAAGAAATTCTTTACTGTGAGGGTGGTGAGGCAGTGGAATGGGTTGCCCAGGGAGGTTGTGAATGCTCCCTCCCTGGCAGTGTTCAAGGCCAGGTTGAATGAGGCCTTGGGTGGTATGGTTTAGAGCGAGGTGTCCCTGCCCATGGCAGGGAGGTTGGAACTTGATGATCTTAAGGTCCTTTCCAGCCCTAACCTATGATTCTATGATTCTAAGTTGAGACCACAGCATTTAGAGCTTGTTCTGGCACTCTAATGTACACTCATTGGATATTTCTGGAGAAAGGTGATAAATGGCCTCTAAAACATCGTTAAGTACCCAAAGTCAAGTGGAATAGGTGGTAAAATCCATGAATATATTTATGGCAGACTAAGAGTTAGTATTGAATGTTACCTCTTCAACAAGTTTAAGAGGACAGCATTTTAAAAAGGACAGAAGCAGTGGGGGAAACAAGGTCATGTAACCAAATTATGTAGTGTGTAACATAATAAACTTAGTTTAACGTAAGTTTTTCCTGTTCCTTCAGGTGAGGAAGAGAGTAGCTCACGGTCCTCTGGGTGGGCTTCGTACCTCCACAGCTGGTCAGGACTTCGATAAGAGTGAAAACGCTGAATCTTTAAACACATTCCACAGTTGCAAAAAGAGAAGTCTTTATATAGAAGAACAACCTGTTGGTGTTGTAGCATTGAATTACAAGTTTTATTTCTGTATGTTACTTTTGGCTTTTTTAGACTCTTCTAAGAAAGAAGCCGTTAGTAGCTGTGAAAGACTGTCCTATATTGCACTCTGATACAGCAGTGAACTGATCCTGTTGTAAATGTTAAAGCTGATGATCAGTAGTATAATGAGAAGTGACAAATTAATTGCAAATTGCTTGGAAATAGAATTTGACAAACCTATGATGGATCTTTTGAAACTGATTTAAAAACTTGGTCTAATGTAGTAACTGGAATAACCAGAACTAAACTTAAGGCATTTTAAAGTGTTTACAGTTTCACATATTTTTTTCAGCTTGCTAATCTATATGGTTACTATTATTCTCTGCACGATGAAGACATTAAAATTGTTATTTCCTTTCTGGTGATGCTTACGAAATGTAAGTCCATTAAGAAACAGAAGTGGCATTTTCTGCTTTAACATGACTGATTTTTTTAGTCCTGTGAGGGGATTTTTTGTGTTTGTTTGTGATGGGATTTTTGCTTTGGGGTTGGGGATTTTTATTTGCTGGTTGTTTTTTTGTTTGTTTGTGTGTTATTGGGTTTTTTTGCAGAAGCTGGATTGAAAATATCAAGGCAGCAGTCCACAAAATATAGAGGGTGCCTAAAACTATATGAAATACAATGCTTGGCACATCTGGAGGATGGCACTGTAGCAGAGATTAATGGCACCAGTGGAAGTCTTGGGATAGTAATCCAAGAATCAGAGGTCATAAGTAAGCTGAAGCTTTGGGAGAGACAGCTTAAGCTATGGCCTTGTAACTAGTGGTTGGAATTTTGTGTTCAAGACCAGGAAGTTCCATTACTGTAACGACCTCTGTACGTAGGTGAAAAGGCTAAACTCATTCTGACTTACTCATACTGAAGACACTAAAGGAGGAATCTGAGTCTCTAGGTCAGACTCCTAACAATAACTTCTGAGAGAAAAGGAGGGAGATTTTGTCAGTAGATGCATCTTTTCAATTTTCTAATGATTGAAGATGTTATACCCTTCTCTCACTTCTCTGTGTTTGCACACATCATTTGCACAAATCTTCTGCACATATGAGATAATCTCAGTTCCAGGTTATTCAACAGAATGTTTTGGTTTTCTTTAAAAAAATAAATCTCTGCCGTAGAATTGCTACTTCTGTTACCAACACAGCAGCTTTTTTTTGTTTTTTTTTAGCTTCAGTCTTCTTTTCCCCTTTTTATAGTCCATGCTGCCTTTCATCAGCTTAATTTATTTGTAATTTATTAAGATGCAGACAATTTTTTTAAACTCTGTTTCAACCAGAGTCATTCTATCTTTTTTCACTCAGATTTTTACACTCTGTGCTATTTTACAGAGTATCACTCCCTGGTATACATACCAATACTAAATAGTATTCTTCCTTTCTTATTTATCTTAGTTGAGGCCCTGAGGAAAGGATGCTTATTCCTTTAATATTGCCTTACTTGGGGCTGAGATTAATCTAGGCAGCACATGTTGCAAATAAACTGCAGTAACTGTGCTTTTGGTTTAAGTTTTTGCTTATATATATTTCAGTACACAGTTGTCAAAGCCAACAGGCTATATATAGATATTTTAATTCTTTTCCACAGTCTTAAGCATATTTTTTGTTGGTTTTTTTTTTGGGGGGGAGCAAGGTGGTGTGTGTTTCTTTGTTTTTCCTTCCCCCCTCCAGTGTGCATTCTAACCAGAGTTGTTATGGCTTATGCTACTGGTGAAAACAGTCTCTGTGGGCAGATCACAAAACTGATGAATAGTAGAGAGGGGATGAGACTCTTGGATGTCTGTAGCATGGAAATGTAGATTGCAAACATAAGGCTAAGTTCAGGCTTTTGAAACAATTACCATATCTTCGACATTCACAATCTGCTCTGGGTCTGGGATGTTGAATTCTAACTACTTACTCACAGCTGAATTTAGTTAACATCACTCAAAAGAATGCCAAAACAGAGCAACAGACAGGAGAGATTTGAAACATGCGTAAAAATAAGTGCAAGTCATTCTCCTGCTGTAATTTTAACAATGGAAGGACATAAGTGGAAGGGTACAACTTTGCCTTAGTTCAAATGCAGTTTGCTGCTGACCTGATTTAGTCTCTTCTGCATGTTGTCTGCTTGGCTATCACTGAAGAGCTGTGACAAGTTCCTTTTAAAATGCACATGTTTCAGAACTGTAGATTATTTAATGTTTTTAAGCTGTGAATAGATTGTATGCAAGTGACATATACATCTGGCTGTATTAAATACCGGTTCCTTATTGACTTCTTTCAAGTCTGAGTTGCATGCTCACTGGTTTTTAGTAAAATTCAACTATCATACTTCTGAATGTAGTGGACAACTTGCATCACTTTTTTTCTTTTTTTTTTTTCTTATAATGGAAGATTAAGATCTTGATTACTGTAAAAATATTTTAATAACTGTTACTAAGCTCTGTTCTGTTGCTAAGATTACCAGAATTTACCTTTGTGGCAATAAACTGTCTGTAAGCAAATGTATCAAAGTTTAATATACACTTGCAGTAAATGGCATAGAAAAATGTGGACTGGAAGCAGGATTATTTTGCATAGAAAACTTTTTATATGTCGTATATTTGCATTTGTAATGTACAGCATTGTAGCTGTGATCTGCTTTCAAAAAGCAATTTGAAGATTTAACCAGTATTGCTGCTTCTTGATACACTGTGGTGCTCATCTTTGAAAGAGCACTGTGCTGAATTTGCTTTCTGCTTCTTTTGATTGTTTGTTTTCTTTACAGTGCCATATTTGCTAGGATGTTTCCCAGAAAACATAACCCCTGCCCAGAGTTTACAAGCTTAGGACCAGTTCTTACTCCTTTATGAGCCTGCCTTCAGCCCAAGCCGAAGGAGGGTATAATTAGAAAAAAACCAAAAGACATTCTACTGATACTATGCAGACTATCTATTAATTGAAACCCAAAAATGGGAGTGATTCAGAGTTCCCAGGCCTGTGTGTGCCCCATGGCTGATTTTTTTAAGTAACTGTGCTGACGTAAAGATGGGTTATACACCTTTCCTATTCGCTTTACCTGGAAGGAGACTCATCTGTGCAAACAAAATGTGCTCCATTTGAAAGACTGGAAGACCAGAGCTTGTCAGGCTGTAGAGCAGATGCAGCTAGTTGGATTTAGGTGTCAGGATGGCCAAAGGGAACCCATGTTAGAAGTGATACCTGGAAGAGTAGGGTTTCTTTTTTCTTTTGTGACCTTTCTTTGTCAAACTATAATTGAGAGAATATGTGGTTAGTTTATTTTCTGAATTTAAATCTTCCTTTGGCTATCACCCTCCATCCTTTTGCTTTGATAACAGATTATATATTCTGAAATTGTGGAGGAATAGTTAAAAACTCTCCTTAGTTTGCACTAAGTGGCTTTGAAGGCAGCTTAACTGCCTGTGCTTCATTTGGCTTATACCCTGGCTTCATCCAGTGCACCAGTACTTCTTCAGCTACCTGCTAGTTCTATTGGTACTGTGAAAATACCTTTCTTAGGAGCCTTGCACGTAGCAGTTACCATCCACAAGGTGAGAAACCAAATGTATGAAGGGGTAAACATTTATTCGTTACAGTAATTTGATAACTGCTAGTCTGAATAGACAAGTGTTTGATTGGAAATGTGTCTTTTCATGGCCTTTTCATGTGGCTGTCACTGCAATAAAATTCACCTTTACCCAGCAGAATGCCTTTCTCTTTTCCCTTAATGCCTGTTCCTACCTGAGACAATACTTCTCAGGTGGAAGATAGAAAACAAGGGGATGTTAAATGAAGTATTGAAGAGAAGATTTTATGGATCTGGTGCAGTAGCTGCAGTCTTTACTTTGGAACACAGTAACAGTGATGGATACTTCTAGATCAATGGAAGAGGAAGAGAAATTGATTTGTTACAGGGGCTTGGGGTTTGGGTGGGTTTTGTTTTATTTTTGGTGGTTTTTTTCTTTAGGAAAAATCAAGTTTTAAGAAAAATAAAAGGCTCATTTAAATGACTTAAAATGTGTTACTAGATTGTCATCAACAATCTGACAATGTCTGACACGAAGGAGAGGAGGGATGCAGAAGGTATTAAAGCACTTGTCAGAAGGACTACACTTAGTATTTTTTTATTTTAAGCCACCTTATAAATCAGCACTTCCTCCTAATAGCACTCAACTTCAAAGGGCACAAAACAACCTCCTCCCTAATACCCTGTGATAATTTTTCAGTATCTGCACAAAGATTAGATGCTCTGTGGATGAAGAGAGGGTTGGTTTGTTTGTTGATTCAAGTGAGAGTTTGGTGTGTTTATCTTCTTGCTATCCATGTTTGTGTTAGGCCATGCTTATTATGCAAATACATGGTCAGAGAAGGGAGTGTAAGGTAAAAAAAGTTGACATAACAAATGGATGCAAAATAGTCAAAACGGAAAGCCTGATATTTAAAGTCAACTTTAACAGCTTTCACATAAATGTATACATGCTATGGGAAAGGGAAATAATAATCTGACTGCTTTTCAAATTGAATTTGATCTAAAATTTATCATTGTCTTGCAAAGATGAGTAAGATGCATCTTGGGTTGAAGAGCTTCCCTCCTGTCCCGTGTTCCTCAGGCTCATGCTCAGGATCAAGGCTGGGCTGAGTAATGGAGATTGAGGATTGAGGATAGTAAATCAAAGTGGAAAAATGCAAGTCAATTACTGCTCCAACAGTCCAATCCACTTCAGTATTAGCAAAACATTTATTCTATTTGTTGTCAGTGAATCCCTGCAGGCTTCTTAAGAATCCAAGGTAAAGATAATCAGTGTAGAAACCAATGTGCTGTTTTGGGCACAGGCAAAGCCCCAGTCTTCTGATAATGGCCTTTGAAAGTGTTTTAAATTGATAGACAGCTGCAGATGAGTATAGGATTTAAAGGGGTTTTATTGCCTCATTGCTTGAAAATTGAAGCTTGGTCTGAGAGCACCTGGACTGTTTCCAGAGTAGAGGTACACTATTAGTTCTTGGATCTCTTGCCCCTTGCAGCATGCAGAACATCCCAAAAGTAAAAACCATAGAACCTATTACAGTACTCCAAAAGAAGGTTTTTACCTAAGTACTGGTTTACTGTCGTCATTCCCCTTGCAGAATTAAGTTGCTGATGCTCAGTGTTACTTCTGCCAAGGCAAAAGGCTGATTGTACCATTTTTGGCTTTTAGCATCCAAATATTTATACAGACTAGTTCATGTTCCTCTTGTGAGTGGTCTGCAGCAACTGAGGCAAAGCCGCCAGCCTTTGCAGGGGACAGATGGGTGTCACTGATGCAGCCTCTGCAAGAGCAGAGAGAGAAGCAGATTGAGGCAAAAAAAACAACTCCTGTTTCTGACATGGTGGCTCTCTGCCCCTGCCCTGAGATTCCCCACCGGCCTTTCTCTGGGAAACTAGTTAAACCAATTGTTTGCAGAGCACTGGGGGATAGCAGATATATCAGGCTGCTCTTGCAGGAGGAGGATTGTCAGAAAATGCAATGAAGTGAACCATGGGTTTTGTAACATTCTGTGAAGGATGGAAGTTGCAGTGACATAAAGCTTAACACTGAAAAACGACAGACTTAAATTACTTCCCATTGGAACCTGTCCCCCCTCCTCTAGTTCTCCCAAAGTATTTGACTGACTTTTGTGCTGCCTGACTCTTGAGCTGCATTTCCTCTCTTTGGAGGACCTCTGAATACCGGCATTAGCAAAAACATCCAAATAGCTAAACAAAATATGGTTTATTATAACTAATTGCATCAAATTGGTCTCAAGCAATGACTTTGGTTTTAACCTATGGCAATACCACTGATCTTGCAATAGCTAACACATGCGGTAGAGAAGGATGGGTTTGTCAGCAGGATTAGCCACCAGATTTGTCCCTACCTTCTGTAGCTGAACAGCAAAGACTTTGAAAAACTCTTTCTGATGGGTGGGTTAGGAATTTGGGGTGGCTGAGGGAGTGGTTTATTTTTTATGATAGGTGGAGCATAATGAGAAAAGCCTGGTAAACAGAAAGGGTGATTGTGGATTAAATTAACTCTTTTTCTAGCCTTATCTACCAATGTAGACTAAGCTTTCAGTTAGTTAGGAATGGTCACCCTGAGCTGGTTTTTTTGAAGTATCACTAGCAATGAATGCTGCTGAGGACATTTCTGTTATATGCAAGCGGCGTACAAGCTTGTAACAAAACTGTGAGAATACTACCGTGGTTGCCAAAAGTCATTAAGTTACTTTTCAAAGTACCTGTTCTGTTGTGCTGCCATCAGCTTTTTCTTTAGCTGTTACTGTGTCCATCCAATTCCTGACCTTCTCATGAAGCAGACATTTATGCTGCTAAATATGGAATTTTTTTATTTAATCAGTTTCAAGATTGATCTATAAAAGTTTTATCCCTGTCCCTGAACAGTCTCCTTCCATCTTCCAAAAACAGGTGGAGCCAAATACGCTAGGTGTGTCTGAAATGCGAGAAGCAGAAATTCGGCTTTGCTTTTATAAGGATGTCAGAATGATCACTAAAATAAAACTCTTAATATTCTGAATAACCTATATACAAGGTTTTTTTTAATAGCAAAGATTTTTATGCAGATCAAACACAGTGGTCAAGACTTATCTCTACACTTGAGTTGGAAAGTTATTAATGCTCAGCAAGAACATGAAACCTAAATTATTTCTTACTTGTGAATTCATTGACAGTTTTGCTATGAATGTTTACCAGTACCCCCTGTATTCAAAAATTATTCATACTTAAATGGTAAAAGTTTCCTTTGCTGTTCTTTAACATCAGACTTTGGAGGCACAACATGAAGAACACTGACACAGTTTATAATTGAAATCCACCTTGTATATTAAGGTAAACATGCATTAGGCTGCTGTGTTAGGCACCTGGAGTCAGGATAGGTTTAGATTAGCTATTAGGGAGAAGCTCTTTATTGTGAGGGTGGTGAGGCACTGGCACAGGTTGCCCAGAGAAGCTGTGGCTGACCCATTCCTGGCAGTGCTCAAGGCCAGGCTGGAGCAACCTGGTCTCGTGGAAGGTGTTCCTGTCCATGGCAGGGGGATTGGAACCAGATGTGCTTTAAGGTCCCTTCCAATACAAACCATTCTCTGATCCTGTAAATATGCCATCTGTGACTACATGAAGTTCTGGGAGAAAGCAAAAGGTAGAGCAGATACCACAGTTGCAAGCTGCTTACTCAAGTCTCTTCATATCACTACAGCAAAATTGTGAAATACTTTCTGGAATGAGTCAGAAATGGTGTAAAAATGCTGGTATTTGTGGTCGAAGACAGGCAGTCAAGTTCTTTCATCAAGCCTTCCTATCTGTCTCCCCAATATCCCTTCTTTCTCACTTCCTCCCCAGGCCTACAGTAATGGTCTTGTTTGGTGTCAGCAAAGCTGACAGTAGTGTGTATAACTGAATAGATAAAGGTTCTGTGCAGTCACTTCTATCACTGCCAGCCATGGTACTGTATGTTACCATTTCAACAGTGATGGAAGACATAAAGTGCTCTGGAAACAGAATATCAAAAGGATGTGTCCCCTTAAAACTGCTTTTCGCTCTCATCTAGCAGGGAGAGATGGGAGAGAAAATCAAACCCAAACCAACGTTAATTTTGTGATTAATATGCTGGTCTGGAGACACGGAGTCCAAGTCCCTGCTTTGCCACATGCTTCCTTTATGAATTTAATGTCGATTTCTCTGTCTCTGTTTCCTCAGTTGTCTGCTGGGGATAATGGCACTTCTCCTGATGCCAAGTACATTAGCAGTAGAATGTTTAACTTTGTGCTGGCTTTGTAAGCAGGAATAAGCAGGCAGAATTACCATGTTTTTTAAAAGC
Organism: Neopsephotus bourkii; assembly: GCF_033783945.1. Taxonomy (NCBI): domain Eukaryota; kingdom Metazoa; phylum Chordata; class Aves; order Psittaciformes; family Psittacidae; genus Neopsephotus; species Neopsephotus bourkii. Next base: position 6,843,965 of record NW_026902234.1, read on the forward strand.
TGCATAGGGAGAAAATAGTTGTAGCTTCTCATTACACTGGACTGGAAGGAGTGACTTTTTTCCTTTTGAGCTCATGGTCTGTGTTTGTGAATCCTATTAAATGATTTGCCTAAGTATTCTGGACTGAATTTTACAAGTTAATTAGAATGCCAGCATGCTCTAAGATTATGTAATGGGGAATTAATAACAATTAAGAATTGCTGTTTCTGTTGTACAGCAAGTCACAACTAAAGTTAAAATCAGATCCTAAAGCCGAGGCACAAACTTGCTGCAAACTACACAACAGAGCCTAGGGAGGCAGCCCATGAAACTACATTCCTGGCTTTTCTCACTACAACATTTCCAGAAGCTGCTAGTTCTTAGTGTCTGGCACACGTACATGTTTGGAGGAGGCTCTCCCGCTCCCTGTGAATGCCGTTGCTACTTTGAGATGATATTGCCAGCGAACGAGGCTCTGGGGATGTCATCTCTAAAAGCACTGGAAAGCTGCACACGGTGCAATTCACTTGCCATTGAAACTGTTAACGTGCTCTCTAAAGGCAGGACCGTAACGGCTGCGCTCATTTGCTGGCGCTGCCTGTTAATTATTTCCAGAACTCACTGTTTTGGAGCTTGCTGCCCTGGCAGCTGCACGTCTGCCCAGCCACCTCCCCTCTGTTCAGCCTATTCTGGCCAGAGGTGCTGCTCCTCAGCTGGGCTCAGCAGCCAGGGGCACCCGTCTCATACGGCATCCCAAGGAGGACCTGCAAGATAGAGGCCCCGAAATACTTGCAGACAAGCTAGGATTAATTAAAGCCATTTGTGGAGCTGCCTACAAGTAATGGCAGACTGCCCAAAGCTGATGAGAGAAAACAGAAGGGTAGTATTACCTGCAACTGGCACAGAATGAGTGCTTATTTAGATGATGCAAGGAAGCTCTGCTGACAGACTCATTAAAATGAGTGCGTGTTTTGATTTGGGTTGGTTTTGTTTAGTGTTTTTTTTTTGGGGGGGGAGGGGGGGAAAGTGTGTCTGTTTCATTTTTTAACAGAATCACAGGCTGGTTGAGGTTGGCAGGCACCGCTGGAGTTCACCTTGTCCAAACCCTGCTCAAGCAGGCCCAGCTACAGCCAGTTATCCAGGACCATGTCCAAACAGCTGTGGAATATCTCCAAGGATGCAGACTCCACAACCTCCCTGAGCACCCCGTACTAGTGCTTGATCACCTTCACAGTGAAAAAGCATTTTGCGATGTTCAAAGAGAACCTCCTGTGTTTCAGGCTGTGCCCATTTCCCCAGAGGTGCTGTCACTAGGTACCACTGAAAAGAACCTGTCTCTAACATCTTTGCATCCTCCCATCAGGTATGTATACACATGGATGAGATCCCCTAGAGCCTTCTCTTCTCCAGGCTGCACAGATGCAGCTCTCAGCCTCTCCTCATAGCAGAGATGTTCTAGTTCCTTAGCTGTCTGAGTGGCTGTTCATTGGACTCTCACCTGTACGGCCACATGTTCTGTATCGTGGAGCCCAAACCTGGACCCAGCTCTCCAGATGTGGCCTCACCAGTGCTGAGCAGAGGGGAAAGACTACCCCTTCCCTTTTCCAGCCATATAATTCCCTCTTTGTGCAGAAATGTATTCCCTGTGATGCTCAAATTTTGCTGTTTGGGTGCGTAAGCTTGGCAAGCAAAACTGAACCCTGTGGAGGAGCAAACAAACAAACAGACAAAAACCCAACAGGCAGGCTGAACTTTGTGTGTTTACAGTGGTAGCTCTGTCCAGAACCATGTCTGCAGCACTGCCACCAAATACCTTTTGTGAATTACAGACCAAAAAATTCACATTCTTTTCCTGGTCCTAATGGATACTGAAGCAGATGCACTCCATGGGCATGCAGTTCAGGTAGCTCTTCCTGACGTGTGTTCACTTGTACCTGCCTATGCTGATTTTCTCTGGATTAATGTATTCCCTGCACGTGTTGTCTTCTTGGAGCCACAGGGATTTCCTCAATCCTGGCAGGCAAATATTTGCATTTTTCCTTTCACCGTGCTGCTTCCTTGTTCTGATACGAAGGCTGGCAACAGGTTGGCAATACAGATAGCTTAATGAGCCTATGTCTTCCATAACCCTCTTTTCTTTGTCCATACACCTCTGGAACTTCTACGGTTTGGAATGGGATTGCTTCTCTGCAAGTTGAGCAGGACCTCACCCTCAGGTTGGGCACCTCTGGTGGTGAAGGCTCCTGCTTACTTGTATTTGCCTCCTAACAGCGTTAGCAGAACCCAGGTGAGGCGCTGGCCCTTTCCTACATGACTGCTTGTTAGTACTGTTGTTAAACAATGTTGATTAAAAACTGAACCTTGCCCCAGCACTCACCTTAAGGAGCCTTATGTTACATTGTACGTATTACTTCTAGCAAGAGAGCTATCGCCTCACCTTAAGCCAGTCTCCAAGTCAGAATAGAAAGACCTCCTTAACATGAGGCAACAGCTCTCTTGCTAGAAATAATACCGTACTACACAACCACATGTAAGAAATAGCAAAAATACTTGGAATTTTTTCAATGCTGATCTTCTGGTCTGGAAAAAAACAGCAACAAGCGCTCTCTGGCACCTACTACAGGTTCCTTCACAGGCCTTTCTGCCCATGACCACCCCTCCAACCCTGTGCGTTTCCTGAGAGGCTGATAAAAACCACAAATACACCAATTCCCAAGACTTTCAGAATCACAGAATGGTTTGGGTTGGAAGGGGCCTTAAAGCTCACTCAGTTCCAGCCGCCTGCCCTGTGCAGGGATACCTTCCACTAGAGCAGGCTGCTCAAAGCCTGCCGTTGAGCACTGCTAGGACGGGACTTGAGCAGACCCAGCTCCCCCACATCCAAACCTGGCTTCCCGCCTTTGCCGGGGCCCGCCCTCCTTTACGGGGCGGAGCTGGGCAGCCTTGGCGCGAGCGGGCCCCAGGCGCGGCGGGCGGTGCCCGGGGCGGGGCCTGCCCTCGGCTCACGGAGCCGGGCCCGGCAGCAGCAGAGGCGCGGGCGAAGCGCGCCCCCCAGCGGTGGCGGCGGCCGCGGTGCCGGTGGTGCTGCTGCCCAGCGCCATTACCGCCGCCCGGCGTGGCTCCTCCCGGGGGCGGCGGGCGCTCCGCAGCGGCGGCGCAGCGGCGGGATGCTGGGGGTGGCCGCGGCGGCAGCATCAGGGATGAACTGTAACAGGTAGGAGAAGCACGGGGCCCTCCGCCCCGTCCCGCCTCCGGCGGCGGGTGCCTGCGAGGGCGGCGCTTTGTCTCGGCGCGGCGCGGCCCGGCCGCTGTCAGCGGTTGCTGCCCGCTTGCTCGAACACCCCCTCTCCACCTCCGTTCCGGTGCCCTGGGGAAGGCGCTCCCCTCTGCTCCTCTGGGCGCCCTGCGGGGAGGAAGGCGGCGGCCGCCCCCGGCTGCGGCGGGTGATCAGGGCGCTGGGACGGTCCGCTGCGAGGCTAGGTGAAGAGAGCGGGGCCCAACCGCGGCTGGTGGTTTGCAGGCGGGCAGGTGAGCCGCCTCCTCCCCGTCGCCCCGCGAAGTTCCCGTTTCACGTGGAACTTTACACCTTCTCTCCGACGGCACCGGGATGGGGCAGGCAGGAGCGGGCACGGCTAACCCGTGTCCTCTCATCTCCTCGGGGCTGCGTTCACCCGAGGAGCAGCGGGATGGCCCGTGCGACCTTGTCACTGCAAGCTGGAAACGAGACACAAACCTCGATTATAACCTGTTTCGAACGGAGTTTGAGGATGCTTTAGTGCCCCTCGCGTTAAAAGGCGGCCTTTCCTAGGGGACGTGGTTGTTTCAAAAGCGTGGTTCTGAGTAACCTCGGGTGTTTACGTGGTGAGATTCGTGCAATTTTATGCCTATCCCGCAATTATGGAGTAGTCATATCTTGGGGAATGGTTAATGGGGATGGGTTACGGAAAGCAAAGTCTCTTCTACTCGTCCAGTGTTTCAAAGCCTCATCCGCTGTAGTTATTTCTCAAGAAGAAACGTCCCTAGTTAAGCACTTGGCAAGTGCTGCACTAGTACGGCAAGACCTGAGGTTGCGGGAAGGGAAAGAGTGGCTCGTAGCAGGCTTGGGCTGCGGGCTCAGGACGTCACCTGGCGTCCAGACTTCAGCCTGGCTAAAGACTGCTTTATCTTTCCCCTGCCCGACTGCAGCCGTGAGCCTCTCCAGCTCCGCACCATGCCTTTGAAGGAGAGCTGTGGCAGCAGTGAAGGCAAACCGAGTGAGGGCCACTGCGGTGGGCACTGCTGAGCTGGCCCTGCTCCCGGGTCAGGGCCCTGGTAACGCCGGGGCACAGGACGGGATTTGGAGGGTCTCACCCACCTTGGCCAGCTTCAAGGATAGCTGCTGTGAGACTGCATGCTGAGGAAAGGATGACAGAGTGATTTGGATGTCTGTGTGTATGAAAGTAACTTTTTTCTTCACTCATTCTAAGTTGCAGCCTACATCTCAGTGGGTGATGGGTGTTTCCAGGCCAGGCTTCTTTCTGCATTCATAGAACCACAGAAAGGTTTGGGTTAGAAGGGATCTTTAAGCTCATCTAGTTCCAACCCCCGCCATGGGCAGGGACACCTTCCACTAGACCAGCTTGCTCAAAGCCCTGTCCAGCCTGGCCTTGAACCCTGCCAGGGATGGGGCAGCCACAGCTTCTCTGGGCAGCCTGTGGCAGTTCCTCACCACCCTCATAGTGAAGGATTTCTTCCTACTATCTAATGTAAGTCTCCCCTCCATTCCCCCTTGTTCTATCACTACATGCCCTTGTAAAAAGGTCCTGTTCAGATTTTTTATAAGCTACCTTTTACTACTGGAGGGCTGCTAGAAGATCTTCCTGGAGCCTTCTTTTCTCCAGGCTGAACAAGCCTAACTCTCTCAGCCTGTCTTCACAGGAGAGGTTCTATTCCCAAAAGTGCCCAAGTGGTCAGTGTTTGTGCTGTGAGCATCAGCCTCTTGTGACTGCAAGGATCTGCGTGTCCTTCAGCCTCACACAGGTGCTTCAGCTCCAGTACAGAGCCTGCCTCGTCGGGTAAATAGAGCAATTGCGTATTTGGCATCTGTTGTGCTGAAGTTGTCAGGGAGCAAGCCAGCTGTCCTGCTGGTACACGCTTCCCAGAATATGAACTAGGCTACACCCCTGGCACAGCAAGGAATTTTGGGACAAAGTCAGGCTAGAGCCCACGCTTGCAGAAACTTGCTGAGGCGAAGCAGCAGAGCTCTCTAATGGGAGCCCACTTTGCTTAAAGCTGTCTAGGGGGGAGCTTTTTCAATGCAAAATGCACACCGTGCATCCCAAAGAAGAAAAGTGGGTGGTCAGCACATCCAGGGAAGTGGCATTGGCTGAGCATCCATCCTGGGACTGGCTGATAGCTTGAGCATCCTTCCTCCCTGGCAGCAGGGATGAGCCTGGCTGCCTCCCAGCCGACCAAATCCTCCCGTGGCTGAGAGTCAGGCTGGAGTCCCACTGCTGCTGATGCACTCCTGAGTATGAACTGCTTGCCCAGCAAGGGCTGGATGTGGGGCCCCTTGTCTAAATTGGCCAGACCCCCCTGCGGTGCTTTTCCCACCAGTCGTTTGGGGTGAATCATTGTGTTGAGGACCAGGGGCTCTGCTGTGGCTCAGGAGGTGATGGTGCTGGGCAGTTGATTTTGGCAGCAGCATGGCTGGAGGGAGCTGCTGGCCAGGCAGGGAATGCTGCTTGCCTGACAGGGCACAGCAGGGACAGGCTGTGGGGTCAGCTCCAGAGAGGAAGTCTGTTGCAGGACTGCTGGCTGAAGGAGTTTTTCTTTAGATGATTCCAGTCTGTTGAGGTCAAAATAAAACAAGAGTAAGGTTTGTATGAGATACATTTCGATTGGTAAAATGTAGGGAGAGGAAATTAAAAATCTATGTTCTTTCTTGTTTTGGGTCTTTGGGGAAATAAAAACTCAAACAAGCTAAAAATGCAAATATTTCATTCAAAACCACTTTTTAACAAAAAGTGGTGCTCTCAAAGGCTTCCACAGGCTGAAATTCCTAAGGATATCGGATCTTTACTTTTTGCTCTGATTTAGAGAGTTTAAATAATCTTGGGAAATAAAAAAGGAAGGAATGACGTGAGGTCTGTCTCTTGATTTGGTACACGGAAGAGCAGCAGGTCAGTAGGTGCATGCATGGAGTTTGCTTTTGTCCTGGGAAATACTCTTCAACTTTTTTGTTTATCTCCTTCACTTTATAGAGGCTTTTTGAACTGGAGTGGCTACTGCAGCTTTTGTTTTGCAGTTGAAGGAACTTGGAAGCTGGTGCTGTAACCTGGACACCCGCTGCCCAAGGCACAGCCATCTCACTCAGCATCATGCTGGGAGATGAGGCCGCCCCAGAGGAGAGGGGTTTGTGCAGGGAGGGATGTGCAGTGTGTCCTGTAGATTAATCAGTGCTGGGTGGTGGGCTGTCATTTGGGATTGCTGGGTGCTTGCTTAATAAATGTCCTCTGAGTTTTGTGGGCAGCTTTTCCAGCTGGTTGTGCTGAACTCATTTTGATGTGTTATCGTTGGAATAAGTTCCTTAGGCATTTCAGAGGAAAAACATCAGCTTGCAGTATTATTGCATTATCATCTTAAGTTTTTGTAGTTTTGTAGCACAAACTTTTTATTTTGTAGGAATAAATACAGGCCAACATGCATAAAATACTGAACAAAGCAGGCTGCTCTTTATTTAGAGCATAACTGCATTTGAAAAACTAGCGTAGACTCATTGGATTTATAGCTCCTGATCTGCTGTAGTCTGTAAAGCTCAAAAACGTGGGCACTTCACAGTGTTGCTGGCTTTGATAAGGGACTCCATAAGTAAGAATCTGAATGTGATGCTGCATTCTATCTCAGTTGCAATGCACAGGTCTTTTTCTTCAAACTGTCTGCGTACAGTTACTGCCTGGGAACCATTAATGGCCTGCACTAGGCAGGGAATGGTTTTTATAGTTAACAAATTCTTTTTCAAGTTGCAATAAAATATTTATTATTGAAGCACTTAAGGCAGGCTTTTCAGCTCCTGCAATTGTGGCTTTGTGCTAAGTGTGTGAGGTTAGACATCCTGATTCATCTGGGTTTTGTTCTTCTCCAAAGCCCAATTTAAAGGTTTTTTCACTCCATAGCATAATACAGTCTCTTATTACTTTACAATATAGGGAGGCTTTAACTACTAGCTGTGCTAAAAGCAGCTTGATAGTTGATGGAGAGCTTACTCCTGTCAGATCTTTCCATGATGGCAGGTGCTGATGACAAGGAAAATTAGACTGAGAGTCATGTTTTGATAGCTAAAGCCTTCCCTTGTATAAACTATCCATAGCATGAACCAAGCGTCTGTGTACGTGGTCTGCTGTCCCTGTTGCGTTAGCAACGTGTTACAGTGCATGAACAGCTTGTGCAGAAGTGGTGGTGTTCAGGCAGAAAGGATGGGAAGGTCCTAATTCAACCTGACAATTAGAGAAAATGTAGCAAGGGAATGTGCCCTGGGGTTAATGCTTTTCTTCAAATTAGGACACTCCTTTGCAATTACTTCAGCATTTCCCTTCCTGCGGTGCCTTAAGTCTTTGTGAAAATGCTTACTTACGTTTTTTAAGCAGATAGAAGGGAAAAAAAAGATACTGTAATTTCCTTGGCTGGTTTTGTGTGCCCTAATAACCCTTTATGTAGAACAGTTTGATGAGTTTGTCCTGGAGACCATTGGCAAGGTCCAGGAGACAGAAGCTGATGGTGTACCCAGTGACAAACTATTTATGGGCAGGGTGGACCTCTTGTCTGCAGTCTGAAACGGTGTTCCTGTGCAAAAATGGCATCATCTGGAGTATCCTAGGATGCATAAAAAATAGAGTTACAGAAAGGACAACACTCAGGATGAGGTTCTATGCTAAGTGTTTTTCATATTGTGTTCCCTTATATTTTAAATAAGAAGTCCTTGAATTCCAGCTCTGATCATCCACTTTTTCACTTATTAAAAGAACCCACCAGCCACTTCTACAGAATTCGATAAGAAGATGAGTCTTAAGTCACTCAGTGCTTTTAGGGTTGTTTCAGCCACTGCTTGCATTAAATAGTGTGAAGAACTAGGAGCACACCAGTGGATGGCCTCTTGACTGAGTAAACCCTAAGCTGGTGGGAACAGCAGAGTTAAAACCTCAGTGTTTGTTACTCACATCATGGGTGGGAAGTTGGTGTGGATAATCTGAGAAACTAAGGCTATGTAATGATGTTATGAACATTTCCTGGGTGGCCTGAGCAGCATGGGGAAGCTGCCATGCTCAGAATTATACGGGTTTTCTGTACTGACGCATTGATTTAATGTAGTTGGGGGCACTGAGAAAGACCACAGCAAAGTGGATCAGTAACGCCAGCGAATACTTGGGAAGCAACAACATGGCATTGTGGCTCCTGTCCAGACCCCATGCTGATGTGCAGCAGCTGTGGAATGGATGTGGGGAGAGACAACCATGCAGAGAAATAGCTTGAAATCTGCCCTGGGAGGGGGAAAGGAGGCATCAGTGCTCTGCAATGATTTGTCTCAGGGTCTTGGCCATCCCCTTGGCACTGGGTGCTGCCCGGGGGGGGTGAGGAACTGGCTGTCAGACTCTTGCCTCCCTGAGCCACAGCATCACCGAGTCCTCCCTTGGTGTGTCCTGGCGTGCTGTGTCTGATTTGGGAATGAAAAGCTAGAGCTGGGCAGGCAGGGCGGCACGGGCTGCCAGCCAGCGTGGTCAGGGTAAGGCGGCCCCTGCAGATTCAGGGCTGAATCAGCACAGCAGATCTGCTTGCAAAACCCTCTGGTTTTGATGAATCTTCATTGTGAGGAAACGCTTGCAAATATGCTCATACTTCAGTTTGTAACCCCTCCACTGTGTTGGTAGCAGGTCAGGCTTAGGTTTTGTGACAGACACCAACATTTGCGCTGTATTAAGTAATCTGATTTTGCCAGGGTCTGCTGGTAAGTGGGCTGAGGTTCACCCAGCCCCAGTTCTGGCCAGTGTCACGAAGCAGGACAGACCATCTCTGGACTGTGCCGGGGAGGCTGCTTTACCCGCAGGCAGCGATTACAGAGATATTTTAATTAAGCATGTGGTTGTGCTACAGCTGACCAGGGTGATCCACACGCTCCTGTCCTACAACATCACTCATGCCAGCAATGGGAACCTGAGCCAGCTGAAAGCCCATGGTAGTAGATACATAGATTTAAAACTGATTTTGTCTCAATCTGGATCGATTCCTTGATCTTGTGAGTGCCGGTGATGTCTGGGGTGAAGGTACATTGGAAAGGTGGAAATACCTATTTCAGCAGAAGCATGGATTTGCGTCATGTTGCTGTGGTTCAGTGAGCGGTTTTATAGGCGGGGTCCTGTGAGGAGGTGCTGAGGATCTAAAGAAGGAGGGAGCTGTGTTTGTAGATGGTCCGGGTTGGTGCTGTCGACTGCCTGCGGCCATCCTGGGTGCAGTGTTGGGAAGGGACATGTTCATTCTCTGTGCACTGGAAGAGTTGTTGAAGGAGGATTGCCTGGGCAATTTTGCTTGCTGCTGTTGAAAGCACCCTTGAGTATTTTTTCTCTGCAGCTTCTTGTCCCCTGCTACAGCCCTGCCCAAAGGGAAACCACTGGGGCAGTGGTTTTGTCATAGTTGTCACAGAACTAGTCTGCAGAAATTCACCTTCAGAGGATTCGGAGGAAGGAAACCTTGCATCTCATCGCCATGACACAGATATGGTTAGAGAGGGCACAGAGAATAGCAACACATCAATACCTGTTTAAATCCACCTAACAGGCAGGACACAACTTCATGATCTGAAGATGCCCAGAGTCTTTCTTCACCCATTGCTGTGAAGTCCAGAGGAACTGGATGCTATTTATGCCTGCTTCTACTGTTAAGAAATAAAATGGAGCAAGAGCTATGCTTGTGAGGTCTTGCAGGCTGAGTCCCACTATCTAGAGACCCGGCTGTGGGACAGCCACAGCGCAGGTGGCTGCTGGCTCGTTCTTCTCAAACTCTGTACCATAGAGACGAAGCAAGCTGCTGTGGAAAAGGGGGCTCAGTGGGAGCTGCCAGTAAGCTTCACTAGGGCCAAAAGGAGAAGGGCAGGAATCTCCTGAGCCTGACATTTCCATAGTACTTTAACCATGCCACAAAACAGTGTGGTTTTTTTCCTCCCTTCTCTGTTTCCTTTTGTGTGTATACGCAGTTGCACGAGAGAGGCAATATTCTGACTATATGAAAAAGGAATTGAAGTGAATCATTTTAAAGCTGCTGCTGTTAAGAAAAAGCTGACTTACAAAATCTTTGTTGCTTCATTCACATTTTTTTTTTCTCTTTTTGTTAGCCAGCCTCAGGAAATGAGAACATTCTTTTGGCTTTCCGTGCCTGAGTCACATCTTATATATATATCTATCTATATAAAAATATGTTAAAACATCTGGAGATGTTTGTTTCAGAGAAGTGCTTGTTTTGTATTAGGGTGTCTGAGCTTTAAATGTTTGTACAGAGTTGGATGTTTCCAGAGTTTCCCATACTTCTCTGGTTACAAGGATATGTGTATTTCTGTCAGAAAAGCCAAGGGAAATGTGCTGATAACCTAGGGAACATACAAACAAGTAAGAGTAAAGCCTTTAAAGAAGGTGAGAATTTGCCCTTTTTTTTTTTTTTTCTTCCAAAAATTGAACTATCAAAGTACTTGCTTAATGAATCCAAGTATGTAACTCTTTAATGTTTGCCAAGTATGTATTTAAAAAAGAAGTGTGAGGAGGAAAATCCCAGTAGATCTTCCCTTGTTCTTTAGGGGAAAAAAAAGGAAAGGAAGTAATTCAAAGCTCTTTATACCCATCTCTGCCATTCAGGGAGCTGACACTCATTTGGCTCTGGCAGTACTCTGAGTGCACGGCGGGGTCTCCCTGCCTCCCTCTGTCCTCCCACCAGGGTCACACGGGGATCGTGAGACTTCGCTTTAAAAGGAAGAGAAAAAAAACCACATTTAGTTTAACCAAAGGCCAAATGTTTAACTTTGGTGGGGGAGGGGGGATTTAGGAGAGCGAATAACATTTCCACCCTTGATTGTTTAACTGAAACTAATGGGAGACCCCAGATGGTGTGTGCCGCTGGTGTCCATGCATGGAAGGAGGAAGGGACATTGGCAGGACACGAGGGCAAGATTCTCTCAAGGGACTCCATCTACCTTGACCACACATCCTCTGGGCATTCATGGCAGGTTCTCCTCCAACAGCTTGCACTGAAATGCCCCTGAGTTTATGGCTGGGATAAGAAACCTCTCACTGATCAAATATTTTGATTACATCCTGGCCTTCCTGTTAGTTTCTTTGATCTTTTATTGTTAGTGGATTATAGTGGACTTCCACAAGTCTTGCTTGTTGAAATAGTTGTATAAATATGGTCCATGGGATAGGTGTTATTTACAAAAGTACTTATCTCCCAGAAAAAAAACAACCCACTACCTCCTTTTGCCTCTTCATGCTCATTTGCCAGAGTGCATCAAAGAAGTGTGATTTCTATTGTTACATCAAGTAATAGCAGCTTATGTTAATTGTTTGAAATGACCTAAAAGCCAGTGGGGATTATTGTTTTGGCTGATATCCTGCTTGTTCACTGTTTCAGTGAACACTGAAGAACTGTTTCAGGTTCTATAAAAGAAACCTGTAGAGCCAGGGCAGTCTCTGGGGAGACTGATGGGCTCGCAGCCCTGGGATGAATCGTTCTCTGTTGAAATCTCCAGCAATTACAATTTCTCTTTTTCCCTATGAGAATAGGCTCTCCTTATCCCTGGGCATCCTGCTTATGTGATGTTCTCTGTGAAATGGCATTGCTCAGTGCCACGCTGGAAGCTGTATGTCTTCAGGCAGCGGAATGAAGCACGAAGCTCTCCAGGCCAAGTTTAGCTTTGGAGCGTGGCCAGGGTGGCTGGGGGAGGAGTTGTGCCATAGGTTTGTAGCCAGATGAAGCAAGGAAGGATAAAATATTGCCAATGGCTGTGTACAGTGTAAGCCCAGAGGTCAGAATTTCCAATCTCTGTCTAAGCCTGAAAGCTGTGTTTTCTTTAGTGTCCCACACAGGATGGGAATGATCACCCTGACCTCTCCAGTGGGACGTGGGGAGGCTCCAAGGGGGTTCAACAGTGGTGGGTGTTCGATGTGCCAGGCTCTGGCATGGTCAGTACAGATTGCAGCGTTATTCTCAAGGGGAGGCAGGATGCTCTTCAGTGTTGGCTTACACCTGAGGCAAGCCTCACCCATAAAACATTGCTGCTCTTCACACCCATCCCTTCCACAGCCTGCATTAAATCCACTGCTGGACTGGGGCTCTGTTTTGAAAAGTACAGAGAAAATGAAGTGTTATTTCAAGTGTCAAGTATTTAAAGACACTGCTTCGTTTTGACACAAGTGAAGCCCTTTGTGCTAGCGATTGCTTAGCTGGTACACGGCAAGGGGGAAATAACTTGGATTTCTTGTGTCGAATTGCATCAGTCACAAATGTAAAAATCAATATTTTTATCATTACCATGCAGAGATGGGCAAACAGTAGAGTTAAGAGGATCCTTGACATTACTCTTGGGAAAATTACTAAAACATGATAAAATGGCAGAGAATCCAGGAACAGTAATACTGTGTTATTACTCAGGTTTCATGAGAAAGCCTTCTGCTCACCTTGGGCTATTTATTCATTTATAAATAGCTTTGTGAACCTGTATTGAAAAGAGACATTTGAGGAGTTTAATGCTGTTGCATGATAACAATGTCTTTTCAGAGCAGTTTCAGCATGGACAGATTCCCAAGGTAGGCAGAATTACGAAATGAGTGTTTTGTCTCATCTGAGGTAAAACTGGTTTAGTTGTTTTTACCCAGTGGATTTTGAGCTCTATGGTGGCTTGACTCACATAATGGATTTTTTGTTAAGTCCATTAAAACACAGTTAAAAGTGTGAAGCAGTGTTCCTTCCACACACGTACAGAAACAAGCACTGGAGCAAGAAACAAGAGCTCAGAGCAAGGAAGTGGTGGGGTAGATGCCAGGTTGTAGGTCCCTGTGTGCCCAGCAGAGCCCTGTGGCCATCTCAGCCATCACTTGGATAGTTTGGGTGGTGTCAGCATGCTGTTGGGAGGTCTTCCAGGGCGAAAAGTTGGGTTTCATCCCCCTAGAGGAGGGACCATGCCACTGAAAGCTGTCTTCTGGTGTCCCACCCATGCGGGCATGGAGGATGATGATGGTACGAATGTCAAGCAGAGGATTTTTCTCTCATATGCTGAGTAATGCTCCTTGTTTGATTTACACTACAGATATTTATCAGTTCCCCTGCCAGAGCGAGTGGACAATACAATGAGAAACTGCTGAGTCCAGACTTTCTAACATACCGTTAATTCCTTTTTATGAAAGTGTATGCAGAAAGAACAGGGCCTTAGCTCCAGATCAAAAGGTTTTCCATCATATTTGGAAAAACAAAGTTACCTACCCTGTATTCATGGTTTAAATGATAATGTTCTTGTAGCTGGCCATGGGGATGCAAGAGAGGCCATGGGGATGCAAGAGAGGCAGGGTCTAACTGAATTAATTAGAAGGAAATCCATAGCTGTCATGCTAAAAATACATTTTTCTGCATACCATGGAAATACAGAAGTTCACCTAAAGTTCATGTTGACCCAAAGCTTAATAAGCCCAAAGTGCTTGTGCCATCAATATCCATCCAATATTTCAAATTGTAGTGCTGAATTACTGCTTGAGTGGAAATGTTGCAAGGATATTAATGTAATTGAATTTACTGAAACTTTTTCATATGCTTTTCTCCTTATGATAATATCAGAAATCAAGGAGGACAAGAAGCTCATAATATTTGTCTCAAGTATTCTTATCTTAAAGGAAACATCAAAAATTTACAGAGAGGTTCTACTTGTTTTTCAGAAATTCATGGAGAGTGAAATGTATCCAAGTAAAAATAATTGGATTCATTTATTCAGTCTGAAGACAATATAGTCCTGCTTATGCAGAGCACTTGAGTTAAATTCCTGAGTTCACTCGGGTCACGTCATGAGTTTGAATTGTCATCTCCTTGGAGCCAAGAGCTCAAGTGCACGGAGCTGGCATGATAAACATCTCCAGAAACAGGGCCTGGGTTCACCCTCACTGTCTGTGGCTCACGTGGGGACTAAACTGTATCTGTTCCTCTGTATTCCCTTTATAAGCCTTTTAATGAGATACATGTGAGGTATATTTCAGCACATGAAGTATTGAAACCAACCAAATAGGTAAGAAGAGTGGCAGGAGAAAATGTAGATTTTTTTTGTTTATTTGTTTAAAGTGATTCTAACATAAATTATTCCACAACTCTTCATTGTGTACAAACAAGTGTTGCAATAGGATGTTGTCTCCAAAATACTATTCACAATTGCATGGCCAGGTGTATAAAGAAACACAGGATGCCACTACTGAAGTTTTTCTTCCAAAGCAAGAAATGCACCCGTAAGAATGACTAACGTTTTAAAACTTCAGTAGATGACGGTATGGCCTCAAAAGCACTGTGGCAAGGTGAAGCTGAGGAACAGTGGCAGCATCTGGGGATATCCAAATACAGGGCATTGGTCTGCAGCTTGCCTAGTGGCATGGATGTGGGAACCCTCCTGGCAACCTTTGCCAAGTGGTGATATGCCACTTCTCCTGTCTCTTACCAACACCAGAAGAATTTTTTTCCTTATGTACCTTATAATTTTTTATTTCTTTATGGCATGCTAGGATGTTTGGTTTTCCAACAGCTCAGGTGTATCCTGTTTCTTTGCTTCTTTAAATATGCTATTTCTATGCTAGTAGGTGTGTGGTGTTGCAGAGAACATCTTCAATGTTTCATCAATCCAAACCATGGCAGTGGCTTTCTCTTCCTCTTCAGCACTCAGGCACGAGGTCACGCTATGAACTGATTGCACTCATAACTTACATACAGAGGGAGAAAACTGCAGCTGAAGTCAGGAATTGTTTGCTTATTCATTAGTTATGAAGAGGCAGACTGCGGTCATTTCTAGCTAGCTGGCCAGTGTGCTGCTGCTTGCTTCTCTTGAGCTATCTTTGCAGTCGCTGTCTGCATCACCCCTTTGGATGTATCTTTTGGGAGGTGAGGCCAGCCACCAAGGAAGGATGAAGATTAAATGGCCCCACTTTATTTTTTTTTTTTTTCCCAGGCATATAGGAGAATTTTCTGAGAATACAGAAGTGTCTTTTACAGAGGAAGAAATGTGTCCACCTCTCAAAATTGGGTCTTAAGGTCCTTTCAAACCCTAACTATTCTATGATTCTGTGGTTCTATGACTGTGACTCAGAAAGGGGTTTTCTGCATTTTCATGTCAAGAAGGAAATCAAGATGGACAATCAGCTGCATTTAGCATTTTTTCAAATAGAGCAGCTTTGCAGAGGTATTTTAAAGCACGGGGATAACTTCCTTTTTTGCTGCTTGACAGTGATGCAAAAATAACTGAAGGAACAGGTTTTAAGAACACCCCCTCTTGTTTCCCCCTGCAACACTTTAAACTCTATAAAGATGTAATTTTTGTCTTTCCTCACATGGAAGCTTGTTGGGAATGGATATCAATTCATCCTGGTACAAAAGCCATCTGTGAATGAGCCCTAAGGTTTTACTATGACATCCCACTTGCTGTTGCTGTTGTCACGTTAATAGCTGCTCAGTCAGATGAGAGTTTTTTAGCTTAGACAGGAACTGAGTCTGAGATGGGGAAAATAAACTCCCCAAAAAGACAAAAAAAAAAAAAAAGGAAGTTTTGATTAAAAAATGGCTGTCCTGATTTATCCTTTTGCCAGCTTCTATAGTAAAGTTTGAAATTATTACCTGTCAGAAATACAGGTGATTTTCCCTTACTCAGAATCAAGTTCCTTTCAGATCTGCAGGGGTGTATCATTAACTTCAATAAAAATAGTTTAGTGGAGCTTGTGACAATTCCTCAAGACTGCATGCATGTAAATAGGGAATTCTGCACCAGCTGAAGGGAAGAGTAATTTGTCTTCTGCACACTGTTATGAACACAGAAATACCCCAAGCTGTATATTTGATCACTTGATCATTTGATTTTATAATGTTTCTGGTAACGTGCAAATGCTAGAGGTTACTGTGATTAAGAGATTAGATTAAGACAGCAAGGCTTTCCCAGTTCTCTTGAAGCCAATTGAAATTCTGTTCTCTTTAATGGGGTTTTGTTTAGACTCAAGGGCCTGTAAGTGGAGCCTCAGTGGCTACATAAGACAAAATATCCACTAATACTTGGAAAACAATTCTGTCAGCTTTGAAGCCTTGCTTCTATGTATGAGGTATGGGGATGTTGTTTTGAGTTAGTTTTGTCTGGATGTTACAGTAAGTTCTGGCTCAGAACAGTTATATCTTGGGAGGATATTCTCCTATCTATTGTTTTTCATATTTAAAGAAGAGCAGGTGCTTGCTGGATAAATGGATACTGTATGCCTGCCCAGTGTTAGATCCCTGTGCCCACAGATAAACACCTTTAGTTGAAGTTGTCCCAGATTGGATTTTGCACCTAGCAAAGTATATTTTGTATAGTTCATATCTTGCTTATAAGTAGTAACTAAGGCTGTTTCAGTTTGGTTTTTTTTTTCCATACAGAAGGCCTGAATTTAATGAAAAAGTGATCATTGTAGTATATGACCCTATAGTTTTACTTACAGTTTTTCAAGGGGTGGCAACTCCCTTTCATTGCCGTAATTGGGTTTGCATAGTTTAGCAAACCCTTATGCAAATGGCAATGTGAGAAAGAAAACGAAAGTCTGGATCCGCAGGCTACAAAAAGTGAGTCAGTGCAGGTCTGCTTGCTCAGAGTCTGGCACCCGAATGTCAGTTCAGTTTCAGTGGTACACAGTGGGGTGTTGAGATGTTGTCTATTAACCCAGTGCGCTGCTAACTGGTAGAATTTAATTTGCATTTATAGCACAGCTTCCACTTGGCTGATGACCTGCACATTGTTCTTTCAACTTTGGTGCAACTGAAATGGTTACAGATCAGTAAGCAAGAAGGAGGTGCCTGTTCATGGGAGCTTTCATGGTACCTGAGGCGAGCTCTGGGGAGTGAATTTTACGGCAAGTGTGTTTTGTTTGTGAAAGGGAGCTGAGGTTTGGGTTGACAGTGGAGTTACTACTGCAGGTGGAAGGGAGTGGGGTGAATTGGAACCCATGGAACTGTGAGCTGTGGGGCTCCTGGTGACCTGCCAGTGAGTCAAACTGACTCTGGCAGAGGTGACGTTGTGGTGATGTCCTGGGTCTGGTTTGAGAACTGGCGGTGCTTTGCAATAGTTATGTTTTGACAAGGCCAGAACTCCCCTTCAAGAAAGGGAAAGCAGGGGAGAGGTGCTGGGCCCTGTAGCAGTGGTTAGTGAATGATACACATGAATAAAACAGCATCAGGGGAGATGGCATTTATGTATCAACATGGTTGTGGGAGGTTAATCACTTACGGTGCATCCCAGAAGCAGCAAGGCCCTGTAGTGCCTGTGGCCAGGCATTCCGAAACCAAAGGTGGTGAAGAGGAAGGAAAATAACACTTATAATGTCAAAATTGCTGTGTTTTCTAAGGTGCCTGGTGTATTTGTATGTCTTGGTCAATGTTTCTTGTATGTCTTGGCGTTATGCCAGAATTCTTCAGTGACATTAGGAACAGCACATTGGGATTTAATGGTAAAAAACGGGATTTCTGTTCATTTGGCATATCCCCCATTTCCCCGTGAATCAGACTGAATTCTAGACAACTCTAATGATTTAGCCATTAAGTCACTGAAACCATAATCTCTGTATGTGTGTATTGCATTGTCTTTATGTTCCTAATTAGTTTATGCTGGTGTTTTCTGCTAACTGCGGAGCACCAGGTCAGACTGCTCAGAGCTGCCTGTTATCATCTCCTTTATAAATACACGTGGAGAAGCCACCTTCCGAAGGGGATAGTTGCAGGGCAATGTTAGAACAGAAAACCTGCTACCACTGGCAGCAATAGTGGCAACCAAATGTAGTATTAAACAGATGTTTGGACCCTTGGGTTTTGCCCAGTAATTGGAAAGAATGTCTAGCTTCATATGTGTTACATGTTATGTCCTCTAAATCTTTTCCTGAGGGAGGGTTATAATGGTGATGTTCTCTGATGGGTCATCCAGGTAGGAATCCAGACATTTGAATTTCTAGAGCATGTTGTGCGTGGCCTTGACATTTGGCATGCTGTCATAACGGTACAGGCTAGCATTTTTAGATATGTTTTAGTCCAGTAAACAGTACTGGCAGATTTCATATATAAGTGGTTCTGATTCCTATCCCAGTTTCTGAAAGAAAAAATAGCTGGTGATGTTCAGGGACACACATTATGTGTAAGTTAAGTGCGGCTTACGGCTGGGCTAACCCCATGTACGATGCCGCTTGGTGGGACAGATGTGGTCAGTCACAGTTCCGAATGATCTCTCTGTTTAATTGTGCAAAGCATGCAGCACAGTTTATGCCAGCTGTGGGAGTACTGAAGGTAACTTCTTAGTAGGTTTTATACCAAGACAGGTCACCTGCCACTAGTTTTAATTTAAAGCTTATTTGATCTGGGTAGGAGAGTTTATAGTGGGTTGGTACTTAGCACTGTGCCTGAGAAGCTGTGAAAAGGCCTATGCATAAACAGTGTCACTGAACTGCCTTTTCAAGGTGATTACATCCTGCTAAAGGTCAGAGAGCAGGGTCAGGAATGGTGTACAAATTTTCTTCTTGTTTGTTTGGGAAAAGAGAGCTTAAAAGCAGACAGAAGCAGCAAACAGACATTTGCTTTGCCAAATGTCTTGCTCATAAGAACATCAGCAAATGAGATGCTCTTGAACTGGCATCCATATCCTGCCTTATGGCAGGAAAACAGTCTCTCTTGTTCCTTAGAGGTGTCTGTTTTACAGCTGCTTTGTTTTTATACCCTCAGTTATAGGTTGATTGGGCTGATTATTCTGCATTTGGGAAGTTGCCTTTGAGCAATCTAAGCATACATTAATGATTGGCCTGAGGGTAAAGCAACTTCTTCCACCCACTGGAGCAGAGGATGTTGCTCTGAACTCAAAAAATATGGTATTCTCCTCTGGCTCCTGTTCAGAGGGTGATGGTAGCATAGCACAGTCCCTGCAGTAACACTCATCCTTCCCTTGGCGTAGGTGAGTGCTGTTTGGCATGGTTGGGCTATATACATTCCTTACAATTGTATTAAAAAAAAAATGGTATTTCTACTGTACTTTATCCAAGTACAAATAAAGTGTTAAAAAGGTCTCCATAGCTTAAAGGAATTCAGCAGGAAATCCTGTGGCTGACCTGACCACAAGGAAAATTTTATCTTCTTTGTCTTTCTTCCCTTTTGCCTGTAACTTCCAGTATCTAATTGCTGTTCTATGGTTCCTGGCAATGATAGTTAAAGCTGAGGGCTGATTACATTTTTATTTTTAATATCTTTTGGCATCTATAAGCTGAAAGTCAGGACATGGAAAGACCAGAATTTAAAGTAAGCTCGTGTCACTGGGAGTGTGTTCTGTGTGGAAATCAGAGTTAATTCCAAGTTTTAGTTACAGGATAATTTACGATAATTTAAATCCGGATAATTTAAAAGCTGCTTTTCTGTAATGATTCCAGGAAGACGAGGCACTGGGTTATGAGTCCCATTTTGGGAACTGCTGAGCATCTGAAGCCTCTGTCATTCATTTCAGCAGAACTTCAGATAAATTTCCCCAGCCATGTTTTTGAAGGTGGTCCCTATGGTCTCACTTTTGTTTCACGTAATATATTTCATATAATATGGGTGTATATCATCCTCTGTGGCTTTATTACTGTCTTGAATCCATTTACTGGAATTCCTGTGCTTTTTTTTTAAGCATTTACTGCTAACCACTAATAAATCTGGAACATATTGGGACTTGGTGGGATGTTGGGTTTTCCAGGATGAAACTTCATTGTTTCCTGTTACAGGCTGTGGCTGGCAATTACCTTCCCCTCTGTCCCACCCTCAGTCATCTGAAGTCCTCTCTTACTGCACCAGTTCTTTCTACCTGAGCTGTCCCTGCTCATTGCTGCCTTTGTCCCCTTCTTCCCAGGTTGTCTCTTCCCAGGGTGGTCCTGCTGGAAGATGGTCCGGGGGTGGTGGTGAAGGCTCCTGGTAGAGATCCTGCAAATCCCATTTGAGCTGCTTCATTTGCAGTGACTGCAAGAAGTTTTAAGTAACTTGAAATGGCTCACAAGAGCAGCCAGGGACCCAGTCTGAAAGATAAGATTTGAAGTGAATTCGAGTACATGCCCAAGACCACGTCTTTTACTGAATTCTTCTTTTCATGTGTCCTTTTTGTTGTTTTTTTTTTTCTTCATTTAAAATCTTTAGGATGGTGGCTTTTGTGTAACTGCCCACTGTATTTGAAGCTCTCACATAAATGAATAAAAAATGTTAGAATCGTTGAACGGTTTGGGTTGGAAGGGACCTTAAAGATGATCTAGTTCCAACCCTGTCACGGGCAGGGACACTTTCCACTAGACCAGGTTTCTTTCGTGTTTCTTAAGTCCTTAGTTGTCGCAGACACCAGCATTAAGCAGTGGGTTTCTCAGCTGCAGTCTGGCCAGCTGTCTCTTCATGGGGTTTATGTTCACAATCATGAGGGAAATGAAAGGTGACAGAATACCTCTGCTTTTCTTCCGGTGCCCCTATTCACAGGTTGCAGCATGGCAGAGCTGTATCCAACCCCTGCAGTGACGCGGTGGTACGTGGGGTGAGGAGGGAGCAGGGTGCGTGGGAGATGCTGCAGGGAGGTGGACTCCCATGGCTGAGCTCCCGGCTGCCGAGTGTGGTTTTGTCTCGGGTTGCTTTTCTTTTTGAATAAATACTTCCTTTGCATTTTTTTCCCCTGAAGTTGAGGGAACCCAAATTGTTTTTCCATGTGTGCTTTCTCTTTTTTTTTTTTTCTGTCAAAAAAACTAGTGGAAAATTTTTAAAGTATTTTTCAAAGATCTTGATTTTTTTTTCCCCCCCCTCTAGGCTTACTCTTTACTTTGGACTGATGCCTCGTTTTTCAGTAGCAGATCAGAGCTACTGAAAAAGGTTCCTGCTAGACCAGCAAAATAACTTTTTATAAATTAATGTTATACTCTTTTAATACCTTGAGATGGATAATTGTATGCTACTGGCATTGCCATGATCTAAAGACGGTATTGAAATAAAGATGCTTTGGGCTGGCACTTTCTTGCTGTCCTGAATGAATTCTGTTATAGGCTGTGTTCAAAATAACTTGGCATCCTTGCAGCTCTGTGTTACTTAGAAAGCAAGAAAGTAAATTTTTGGAAGTAACTTCTTTCTATTATTGGAATATCCAGTGCACAAAATTAGTGTTTACTTTTTGTTAGGCACAACTTCTGGGGATTTCTGTTTCTTCTGCTAAATCCTGTGTTCAAATTAGGGTGGTGATGGTTCTGAATGAATGAATCACATCAGGGTTTCTTTTAGCTGTATGGCAGCAGTATTTTCAGATGAGTTCTTAAGTCTTGAATGTTTATGGAAGTCCCAGGTTAAAGCACATTTCCTCCTAGGGCTTATGTTTTTCTCATCTATTCTTATATGTTACAAATGTGTAACTTACCGTAAGGGTATGAATTAAGGGGGAAAAAATAAGTATATAATTCTCTTAAGAGTTCTGTTATTGCCCTTACTTTTCTACATTTGACCTATTTTCCACACAGGTAAGTGACCTGTACCTTGCCTCACACATGACGTTAATGTTTATGCTTATTTATACGCTGAGTATTTGTTGTGCTGTTGAACTTCATGACTTGTTGGTTCTATGGCAGGTCGAAGTAAATGGAAAGAGAAATGGGAATGGCTGTTGTCAGAGGAAGCACAAATGAATGATGTGCCAAAAAAACACTGAAATTATGGTTGACTTTAGACCTCAGTTTTTAACTGCTTGCTAAGGGTATGCTGTGATAGTAATTCTTTATCTGAATATGATTATTTATATGCATAACACACTTCATGTGTGACCTCTGTTTGGATTGCTTTTAGGAGCCCTGTGAATGCTGCTTCTTCACATTCTTTCATGAAGGGTGTGTGTGCACAGAGGGTTTAAAAATTACTTTTAAAGGAAAAAATTTCTGACAAATACCACACCCTCTTGCTGCAAAGAAGCCTTGTGCTGTTTTCCTTTGGTTATGTTTCCTGTTGTTTTTTCTTCCTGAGATGCATGCTACCTGAAAGTTGCCCTGGAGTATTTAGTGGTGGTACTGGCATAAGAGCCTGTATGATGAGCCAATACACTCGATGTATCCATATCCCTCAGTGTTGAGTTGTGCATGGGATCATCCTTGAAGTTAAACCTAAAAAATTATGTTTAAATCCAAACAACGGTTGTTATCCCAGTTTAACCAAGTCAAATTGAAACAGCTCTTCAACCACGGCAGGCTTCATACGTGAACAGATGTGCCCTTCATTTTTACAGAGCCCACAAGCAGCATTTCTGCTTCTGGTGGCTTCCTGAGCAGGTATAATTGCAGAAGGGTAGAACTTGATGTGATCCTTATCTTGATCCCTGCCAAGGAGAGCAGGCTGTCTGGGGACAACTTACCTTGGGTGAGAATTTGGAGAAGACTAGGTGAAATAGAAAAGGGAATGGTGGGAATGCAAAGAGAACAACCTCGTGCTACTTCAGCCTGGTCTTCATGTTCTGTCTGCTTCACCGCTTCCCTGTAAATCTCTTGAGCTAGCATCAGACTGAGTGCTTGGATCTCAGCAGTTGTCTGCTGGTTGTTGATGTGCATCCTGCTTCTGGTACCAGGTTGCCAGTGTCACCATGTTATCTGGCACGGGTCTCCAAAGCGGAGTGTGTGCACTGGATGATACACTGGGGTACAGGAAGATAATAATACTAAGACTTTAGTAGTACCTGCACATAATTTATAAATGAGTAAATGTACATATATTGGGGTGGTACACTCAAAGGTATTTTTTTTTTTAACTAATGGATGTATGCAATTAAAATAGTTTGGAGACCAAAGCTCAAGCAGATGGAAAATCAGTTTTCTTTCTAACCCTATTTGCCACGTGATTATGGCTCTGCTGAATTCAGCCTTCTGCAAGTACAGCGTCCTCCCATCTTTTAGACACTGTGTAATGAAATGAATCCCCCAGGTAGTCTGGCTGAATACCAGGCCTTTTCCAGCAGAAGATGTAAATGAAAGGGTCTGGCTGAAAGAGAAGCATGCTTGCAGCCTGCCTCTCCAATGTAATTAATTGAAATGCATCCACGTGATCCCTTCCTTTTGAGTTGTGTAGGAGTTGGTTGGTTTCCCAGTGCAGGCAACAGAGCTGTTTTCTTCTCCTGAAGTGAAATGCCTGGTATCTGATGCTCAATTCACTGAGGCCAGTTAAAGGAAGAAAAGGGAAGGGGCACAGCCAGGCAACAGGGTGACTGAGGCAGGGGGAGCAAGCATGGTGCCAAAATTTGCATGGCAGGCTGGTGAGGTGCAGCAAATGCAGAGGTGGGGTGACTTGGGTGGCATCCCTACTAGTCCATCCTGCTGTGTATTCCTCCTGTCCTGCTGCAGGAGGAACTGTTGTCTTGGAGCAGTTCTTCCCTGCCCTCTCCAAAAATAAAAGCAGGCAGGAGCCTGCTAAGGCCCTTTGGAGGACAGCCTCTGGCAGGGCACAGGAGTGGGAGCAGGGTCTTGCTTCTGATGGCAGGTGTATGAGCTCTGGCTAAACCCTGTTTGGAGTCATGAACGTGGGTTTGTGCTAATGTGGCCCAGGCAGCACGGGGAAAGCCATTTGCTCCTGTTTACACTGCCTGGTGTAGAAACTTAGGCAAAGGAGTACGGAAAAGGAGCAGGGTGGACAGACAGGTGGACATACTTTGTCTAGTTGTGTTGCAGTGGGTGCTTTCAGGGCTGACTATTAAATGACAGAGCCCCCATCTCCCAGATGGGAGATGGGTTGTAAATCCAGCTGAGGTGAGACTCATGAGCTTTACAGGCTTGAAGTCCTTCCCTGTTGCTTGAGTTAAAACTACCTGGGTTTTTTTCCCTTTTTATTTAAACAGCATTTCTGCTTAGAGCATACATCCAGGCTTCAGATGGCTTGAGGTGAGGATGCAAGCCCAGAGCAGGATTTGGTCCCCTGTGCTGCACCTTCTCTCACTCATGGACCTTTCATAAATGGTGCTGCCCCTGTCTCACACCACCTCCCTGTCTTACAGGAGTGCTTGAGGGCAAATAGTTTAAGGACCATGAGATGCTCAAATTCTAGAGTCAGATCTGTACACTGTAGGGGTGTAGCCAGTGGAGAACTGAGCAGTAAAGAGATTAGTCATCTAGGGAATGGGTGCCTTGACCACTTCCTTCTTCCTATCTAAAATAAGCAAAATCAGGTAAAACTGCAAGAGGAGTACAATTCTGGGGTTACAGTGTGTTTAATATTCTGCAAGTGGAATTGCAAACAACAAAAAAAAGTGTTGATGCTAAATTAAGTCATTATAATTTATTATCCAGTACTAAGCAGTAGGGTGATTGAACTTGATTGATAATGAAACTGTTTTTGTTTCCCCTTAATTACTACAACCTGGTCTAGTGGAAGGTGTCCATGCCCATGGCAGGGGATTGGAACTAGAAGATCTTATGGTCCTTTCCAACCCAAACCATTCTATGATCTTTTGAATGGTATTCTTTTGCTCCTTACTGGCTTAAACATGTTGCACACAGTTCTGCCTCTCTGTTGCTGCATGTAATGCTGCTCGTGCTACTGTAAAAGTGCTGATATGGAAAGTAAGTTCCTGGATAAACAAGTGGGTGAGAAGAAGAGCGTGCTGAGGAAAGAGGGGAGGGTGGGCAGGGACCAGCAATCTGCCTGGGGAGGCTGGAAGGGAAGCTGGATTGGATACTGGGATGATTTCTGCAGATGCATGACCTCAGTGCTATTGACCTGAAAGAGTGGAGGAGGTCTTGAGGCTTACTGTAGTGACACACAGGGCAGATGTGGACTAGGAAGAACTCTTGCTTCAGTAGTAGTACTTCAGGCTACTATGGTCTTCAGAAAGCAATGTTGCATGTATTTCCTGTTGGTTAGAAAGTCCCTCTGCTTGGAGAAGATGAATTCTTTATATAAGTATTTGGACTCTTGTCTCCCAAAATAGGGTGGGAGAAGGGAGAGGGAAGCAGCATGGTGGATGAAGTGGGAGGGCAAATGATTAACGCAGATGTTGTCAGTGCTACACACGTGGTACTAATTTCTGTTTCTTGTGCGGTATGCAAATATGGAGCTCCGTTATTGAATAAAAAAACTTCAAGGCATTTTCATCTTGAAACACAGATTTATTCAAACTGGGGACAAGCTAATAATTTGAATGAAGTCCAATAATCAAACACTTATTCATAGGTAGGCTGTCTGAATCAGAGAGCCTGCAGTCTCTTTCCGAGTCTTTTAAGCACTTTGCAGTCTTGTGAGGGATTGTGTTGAGAACACTTGAAATTTTAAAGGTTGACTCACTGTATATTCCCCTCCAAACAATTAAGCTGTTTCAGTGGTCTGATATGTAATAACTTGTTTTTCCCTCTGCTGCTGCCTAAATTTATTCCTCTAGTAGTGTTGTTAAATGTGAGACATTTTGATTACTTTTTTAAATGCAGCAGTAGCTCAGTAACCCAGAAGCTCATAGGTGTGTGGAAGGTTGCCACAGGTAATGCAATCCTGTGCAGTTTCTTAATCTCGGCATCAAGCAAATCACTCTTGAAAGAAATCCAGTCCTTGCAGCGAATGGGTTTTTCTGCTTATTCACTCAGGTTGGGGCAGGTGCTGATGCCCCGGCTCTCTCTTCTGTCCTGTGGTCCAGCCCTGGCTGTGTTGCCAAGTCCAGACAAGCATTACGATCCTTCAGCCAGAGAACCCTGAGGTGGCTCTGAGATTCAAAGACAAAGTAAATGCCCCCTGATGCTCTGGGTGCTTGGACTTTCTTCACAAGCTGAAGAACCACTGCTGCTGCCTTTTCAAAGACTGGGGAGTGGACAAGCCTGTGCAGTGCCCTTGTGAGACATTGACAAGCAAAAGTTATTTGGTGTCACTGGGAGGAGAGGGGGAAAGGAATAATTTCTTTCCCTGACTCCTGATGGGTGAGACATGGGGAGAAAAAGGGAGGGAGTTGAGACAGGAGTGAAGCAGAGCATCCAGTGGTGTCCAGCTGGCCCTGGGTCCGTGGCAGCCTGCCTGGGAGGGAGATCCCTGGTCCACTGCCAGTGAGTTTGGGAGGAAAGCAGCTACCAATGGTGTTAGTCAGAGCATGACTGCTGTTCAAAGGGCTGGCGTGCTGTAAGCATGACGGGTTGGGCGTTATCTCATTTCCCCTTTCATGTAACCCCAAGGACGGGGAGACCATTAATGAAACCCTGGCAGTGAATGGAGCCAGAACCAGACTGATACGTGTAAGTAATTTCTGCTTTTGTAGCACTCCAGTTTGCATGTTGTTTATTTTTCCCCTGGCTGTCAGTATTCCTGTTTAAGCCTTAAAGGTAATAATTCGCAGCAGTAAGGGTGAGGAAGAATGCTTTTCTTAACATTAATGTCAAACATAGTGTGATAAAATTTCTATAACGTTTTGGCTTAATGGGATGGTGCTAGTGGAAGTACTGAATAGTTCTGATCGCTGTAATGCTCACTAGGGATGCTTTTTCACAGCTCATGTAAGAGGCCCCTGAAGACATGCTGAGGAGTGAGCGCAGTATTTGTGTTTGAAAATGGTGGCAAAAATAGGCTGCTGGAGAATTAAAGCTCAGTCAGCCTAATTTCAATTCCTAGTAAGGCATGAATGCAACTAACAGTCAGTGTATAAGCAGTTACTGAGTAATGCAGCATTAAAAAAGCCATGTGGATTTCTAAGAACAGATCTTTTCAAAGCAGCCAATTTTCCAACTCTGACAGATAAGTATGCCTCTTAAACAGAAGGGAGGGAATAAATGAGGTGTATCTGCTGATTCTATCTTACACAAAATTTCATAAGCAAACAAGAGAAAGAGGTCTCTAGAATTAGAGCCAGGGTGATTAACTTTGTTGGAGCACAAGCCTTGCAGCATCTCTTCTGCCTCCCTGTATCCACCCATCTATCTGTTCTTGCTACTGGTTGCTGTCTTAGATGGTTGGCAGAATTGCTGCTGCCATCTCCTGTTCCTTCCTCATCTGCTTGCAAGACATGTTAGTTTGGGCTCTGTGGTACGTTTCACTGCTCTTGGCCTTGTTCAAGAGAAGCCCAAGCAGTCTGGAAGTAAGTCTAGGTCAACTTGCCAGAAGGGAGGTGTGCAGCTGCTTGGAAAGAAGCATCTATTCAGGAATTCCTGTTTTGATACAGTCACCAAACAGGACCTTCCCCAGCAGTACCTTCCTGACAGCACCTTGCAGGAGTTCTCCTTTCCCACTTGCATTCAGTAACTTGACTGGTGACCTGGATGCTGGAGCTGAAAGTTAGCTCATGAAGTTTGTGTCCTTGAGTTGAAGGAGTCTTGGGGAGCACAGGAGGTGAATTCAAAATGGTCTTGGCATGCTGGAGAGAGGGTGCATGATGAAGGATTTGAAATTTCACAAAGTGCTAACAGCTGTATTCATAAAGGAGAACTCAAATGGCCATAGGCAGGGCCATTTGGAGGACGTATTGAAAAGACAACATGTCTTATGATGTGCTTGCACAGAAAAACAGATCTTATTTTGGAAACATTGTGTGTTAAATATAAAGAAGGATCGACCTAGATTTTTTCTTAAGGGACTGTGTATTCATTACTGAAAAAGCCTGAGAGCTGTTGTCCTGCCAGAGGATAACAGAGAGGCTTTATTAGAGCAACAAAGTACTTGAAGAAGATTGGAAAGAGTGCAGCAGCCACTAGCTAGTGTGTGCTGCTCTACTGAAATCAGGAGCAGGGTTTGTGTCCATGGATGGCAAACCTATTTTGGTTGTGAGTTAATGCGTCTGTAGTCTCTGTAAGTGAAACAGGAGGAATACAATACCCCTACCCAGGAACTGGGATCACTCTTTTCTCCAAAATATCATTTCCTCCTTCCCTGTGCTCTGTTGCCAAAAGCAGATGGGTACATCAGATTACATAGGTGAAGTGAGGTCCCAAAATGGGACCCATGCCCAGACATATCCTGGATGATTGTTGGTCTGGGACGAGAAGCACCCATCTATGTCTGTGCTCTCTGCCTGCAAGAGGGTATGCGCATCTCCCCACATGTCAGGATGCAGACTGCAAAGAGCCATCCAGCCACGCTGAGCAATATGTAGCCCTCCTGTTTGTCTTCCCCCCCGCTCCCCGTCATGGGAATTGCAGAGGAGGAGGCTGGGAAGAATAGCAGAGATTGTGTCTTCCCTTTCTGGCCATCATTTTTCTGGGGCTCGGACCTGGTCAGTGCGGCTTTGGACTCTGCAGATGGAATTATAACAGAAGCCAGGGCCATGGGCAGACTCAGATAAACATTGAAGTCCTTGAGATTCAAAAAGTAACCGGCAAGTAGTGTTTATTGGTTTTGGAGCAAATTCCATTGTTTAACTGCTAACAAGAGAAATGCTGCTTTCAATTCTTCCAGCAGCATGCTGGCAGAAAGTTCAAGCCTTTCTGTTAAGTGTGTTAGAGAAGAGGAAGCTTTTGACAGCTCCCAACATCAATTACTTCCTCCGATCAGCTGCTGTGACTCCAGTCTCACAGTGCAGTAGATGTCCTGTCTGCTTGTGCCTGGTACTCCAAACCCAGCAGTCTGCTCCTGCCCCACTCACCCTGCAGATGGGTGCCCTCTGGGCCCAGGAGGGGACACTTGGTGAGAAGAGCAGGTCTAGCAGTGGAGCTAGTGTTTCTAGGCAAGGGGCCCTCAGCTGAGCAGCAGAGTTTGTCCCAGAGCATTGCTCAAGGCCTCTCTCAATAAAAGTAGCAATAGCACTTTTTTTCATAAGTTGTGTTTAAATATCCGTGAATTCAAGAGGAGGGAAATGCCTGTCGTCAGGTGAGAGCAGGGGGTTTATTTTTATCAGTGCCGTTTCACAGAAAGGAGCTTTAAAAGCTTTAAAGTCATCTAGTTCCAGCCCCCTGCCATGGGCAGGGATACCTGCCATTAGGTCAGATTGCTCAAAGCCCTGTCCAGCCTGGCCTTGAACACTGCCAGGGATGGGGCAGCCACAGGTCCTCTGGGCAAACTGTTCAGTGGCTCACCACCCTCATCCTAAAAATCTCCTTCCTTGTTTGAATGGCTGCAATTTTGTCTTGTTGCCTGAAGCTAAGTCAGCCTGGCTCAGAGGTCCAGCTTTGAGTCAGTTTGGGGTTAGCTGCTTTGACCGTCCGATGACAGGGAGAGGATGAACTGTAAGGCAGACCCAGGGGCTTTCTGATTTGATTTTGGTTTTATCCCCTTTTCTTCTTTTGACCTGGCTGCACCTTTACAACCCGGTGGGTGATCTTGGCTCCGGGAGCAGCACGCTCCGGAGGAGCGCTGTGGAGAGGCGGCGGCGGCCAGGGAATGGCGGCTCTGGGGCTCCGCCTGCCGGCGGGAGCGCGGTGTCCGCGGGCCGCGGCTCCTCCTGCTGCAGGTGGGTGCAGGGCCGGCTTTGAGCGCGGCTGTTGGGGGAGCTGTGTGTGAGGGGGGTGAGACGTGCCGGTTCAGGTCCGTGGCCCGTCCGCCTGCACCACGGCGTGAGTCAGGGGGGTTAATAATTAATGAACGTTTATTTGCACGCTATTCACGTGCAGATGGCTTATCGAATATAGCAGAGCCATCTTCTAATTACAAGTGCTTTACTGATTCTGATTCACTGGGAGAGATCCCCATCCCCTGTCCCTGAGTCCCACCCCACTCCCCTCTTGCCCAGCCTGTAGGTATACCTCCTGCTGCAAACCTGGTGGGAAGGGATGTGTTTGCCAGTCCTGTGCTGGTCATCCCAGCACAGGATGCCCATGCTGAAGGGACACCTCATTCTGCTGAAACACAGGGATGCTTCTTGTGTCTTGCTCCCTTGTGCTGGTCCTTAGCTATGCACCAGCTGCATTCACTGTCCCACACCCCAGACCCCAGTCTCCTGCTGGTTTGGCAGGCTGTGTCAGCTGGGAAAGGGCTCTTGTGAGAGGAAGTTGTGGTCTAAAGGAGGGCGCTGGTCCTTGTGACTGCGGTGGAGGTGAGGGAGTAAGGAGTGTGGTGGTGGGGGAAGGAAGAGCAGTGGAAGGAGAGAAAAGGCACTAGACCTTGTCTTTTCTGTGGTGGTGAGGTCCTAGGTCAACTCAGTCATCTCGGCAAAGTGGAACCGCTGAGGCACTAGCACACATTTCCTTCTGCTTATTTTGCCCTGGGAAGGGTGATCTCACAGGGTGGCCAGACAGGCAGCTGCAGGGTGTGACTGGCTGGCTTCTCCAGCTCCTGCAATGCAGGCACCTCACAGATCTCCTTGCAGAGGGTTATCCAAGCTGCCTGAAGCAGAGAGAAGGACGCAGACCTGGCCAGGACCTGCTGAGTATTGAACAGCCCTAGGGATGTGTCTCCACCTGTGTGCTGCTGTTTTGGTTCATGGTGCCCTGCTAGGGATGCAAATTACAATACTAATGGGAAATGTGGGTGTGAAGTGATAGTGCCCTCCCATAGTCAACCTTTGCTTGACCGCACTGGTCTAATTTCATGTCTAGGCCCTTCTCTACCTCGGCATTATCATCCCTCAGAGCCACAGCTGCTTGATCCCTCCCATCTTTTGCTGGTGTTGGAAGCCCAGGTACCAGGACCAAGGTGATGGGCTTGACTGGACTGTCTGTCTCAAGCTGTTCATGTGGCCCTGAGCTGCATTTTCCCTAATGCCTAGTCTGGGTGACCACAGACTGCATTGATGTGGCAGTGCTCCTGAGCATGGTGTCTGTGGGGCTCACCCCGTCCTGCTCTCCCCAGCCATAATTTGGTTCACAAGTTTTGTTTTAGCACAGCTCCTCTGGAAAACAGATTGCTGGTACACTAGGGCCAACTGTCACAAAGCTGAAAAAATCCTTGTATTTTAGCCAGGCTAAACTGGTTAATAAACAACTCAAATGTGCTTTAAAAAGTGTTAATTAAGGAGTTAATGCTTGTTTTCCTAGTTCCCTTTTAACAGATGCCTATTCATGTTCTCTGGGAAGCCTTGCAGCTTTTACAGTTATCATGAATCAACAAACTGTCCTTGCTTTCCTATAAGGGTGGAACCTCTGGCATGTGAGCAGTATATGAAATAACATGAATTGCAGTAGCAAGAGAGGACTCTTACTCTGTACAGCAAATGGGTTATTGTGGTTTTCTCCATGCTCAAGAACAAACTGCTCTTGCCTTGACATTTGCCACATTATTTTGGGACAAAGCTGGAGTGCATTCTTTCTCCTAGGTTAGTA
Source organism: Neopsephotus bourkii (assembly GCF_033783945.1). Lineage (NCBI taxonomy): Eukaryota > Metazoa > Chordata > Aves > Psittaciformes > Psittacidae > Neopsephotus > Neopsephotus bourkii. The sequence goes on from NW_026902234.1 coordinate 6,875,371, forward strand.
ACTGCCCACTGATAAGTTTAATGCAACTTTGCTGCTACTTTTGTACTTGAAGGGCCTTTGCAGGAAGAGATAAGTGGTTCAAATGAGGAAGCTCTATGCAGTGGTATGGGAAACAGCAGCTTGGAAAGATAACTTACATTGTTAATTTGTCCACAGAAAAGGGTTAGCGATAACATTAAGTGGCCTGAAGACAGAAATAGATGGAGCAAGAAGCAGGCTGTAGAGACATGGTGGAGAAGGGAGAGCAAAATGAGGCTCTGTTGGTACAGCATAGCGTTTGGTGCATACAAGTGAAAGCAGGTAAGAAAGATTAACAGGTGCATGTGCATTGTCTACCAAAAATCTTGTAAGAAGACAAGGAATTGTGCATCGGACTTCACCACAATGCACTGAATGTTGCAGATACACTACAGTGCACTAAAATACAGTGTTAAATATCTGAATAGAGAAGCTTCCTGAATTGCCTTTAGGGTCACTATGAAAAGTCAGCAAAAATAACACAGATAAAAGCAGCATGCTAGCTTATTCATCAAAATGCTGCTGTAAATCTGGGGCTGGCCCTACTCAGTTTCACAGCTTGAGAGCACAGGGGGCAAGTAGTCATGTTTTCACACGATGTATTTGCTTTTAAGTTATGTCTGTCCATAAACAGACAAATTAATACATACCCTTCCGAGTGACCAAGAAGAAAAAATACCTATTTTCCCAAATTCCTTTCTAAACTCTACAAGCATACTTTGTAACCGTTAATCTCAGTGAGTGGCAGAATAGTGTTATGAGGGTTAGATATTTGTGCTTAAAAATATTAATCTTTAAAAATTGTTTGGCTTGCTCAGTCTGAGCCAATACTTACAGGGGAGAAAGCTGCCTTTGAATGGATTGCAGGGGATGTGAAAACTGTACCTTTATGATCTTTTCTCTGTAACCAGTAGCAGGCCAAAAGGCATGTTATTAAGAGCATGCCGTGGAAAATGCCAGTGGATAGATTTGCACTTGGAGGTGGCCTGGAGCTGTGGTATGAGCAGAGCTGGGACAAGTTCTACCTGGAGGCATGTTCTGCATGTCCCCTTCAGAGGTCAGGTTGTGGCTTCATTTCTCTATCCCCATCACTGGTGGTAAGCAAGGTTTTAGGCTCCATTTGACACAGCTCTGTGTGGCAAGTGGAAGGGGAGCAATATCAGTCTTAAAGATAGTGCTGCTTTAACCTGCAAAGGATTGTCTGGGGCCTTTGAGGTGTGCAAGGGATCCAGATTGTTTTAGGAAAATTGAGTTTGAGCCCCTGTCCACACAGGAGAGACACAGCTCAACTCTTGTTTGGTCATGCAGGTAGATCACCCTGACCTGCTCTAGGAGGTGGCAGTAACTTTATGTTCACAGTTACTCCTTGCCCTGTGCTGAGGATGTCAAAGATGGCAGTGGTCTTCCAGGATATAGAGAGTGAAAATGGCTGCCTTCATCTCAGAAAAGAAGAAAATCAGAAAACCTCCTTTCTCAGCAGGTGGGAAGGAGGGGAGAGAGGGTCTTCCTCTCCCCTTGATATTGACAGAGATTCTTGTGGTGGGATAAGGTAGCCCTGTGTGGCTATTCACAGCTCACCAGTGACTCCAGTGGTAGCTCTTCCCAGGCAAGGACCTGGCACCCAGTCACACTCATTTTGTTGTCTCGGGTTGTGCACACAGAGTTGTTGCCTGTTGCTTTTCTTTTTGTCCCCATAAAATAAAACAAGTTAAGGTATATATCCAGAGGGACTGAAGTTGTCACAATAATTTTCAGTACCTGGAATATCAGGAAATTTGTAATATCAAAACACCTCAGTGATCCAGAGAAGTGGACTTACAGCTGTTGGCTATTCCCGCTCCAGGTTTTCTACTTTGTCATTTAAAAAAATACCAGTGCTGTAAGTAAAGCTATGCCCTTTCTTGTAGGGTGGAGGCTTTGCTTCCTTCTCTCCTTGGTGTTTTTGAGATGGAGACTTGGCATGGCACAGTTTGTGGAACCAGACCGTGAACTTCGATGGGTTTGTCCTCTTCTTGACAGTGTCAGTTTTTTACAGGGTGAAAGGAGGAAGTGGTTTGCCAAGTCACTTCTTTTTTTTTAAATAATTTATCACAACTACCAGTAATAACTGCAGGGAAAAGATGCAGACAGTGAGTACTCAGTGTAAAGCTGTATATGGGAAAGGCTGCTCATTGCGAACCAGCTGCCAGCAAGGCTGCATCCTGCCAGTAAGTGTCCACAGTCGCTGGGGCTGAGGATCGGCTGTTGCATCTTCCTGAGGGCACGTTGTGCTGCTTTCGGAACCGACAGCTGGGCAAGGAGTTGTACAGTCTTTTAGTTTTTCACAGGGAAATTCTCAGGAGCAGGAGCCATGCATGGAAACGGTGATAAATGGAGTTAGGAAGAGAATGGATAATGCTGGGTTTTATTAGTACTGAAAGCAAGTGGCACCAGTAACAGAACTTGGAGCAAAGTCCTTCATCATTCTTGAAATGTGTAGAGGTGTCCTAGTATTCCCAGTAGATTTTTATCCATCGCTCATCTGCAGTGTTTTTAGGGACACTGTTTTGTCCCCACCCAGAACAGAGGTTTTGTGGTCAGTTTGAAGATACCCTGCTGCTGACAGACGTTTTTTGAGAAGTGCTGGCAGTGACTGAGGAAGAGGACCTGGAGTAATTGAAGTTGGAAGTGTAATTCCAGTGGAAGCAATAATTTTGTCTCACCTGTTTCAGGAATTACATCACTTCTGGCACCATTTAAGGGAATCTTTATCTTCAGAAGTCAGGCACTTTTCCAGCGAAGCAGATATTTTACGGTAGGACACCTGAGTTGTTTTGGTTTAAGGCTTTTGTGCTAATTCTTGAATGTTTTCATGTACTTTAAAATATTATAAAAAATCCATATGAGATCATATTTTTTTATATTTTTGTGCTGAATCTAAAAGTAATCTTCTCAAGATGAAGGCAAGGGGAGTGATGTTTCCATTATACATTATTCAGAGTTTCCAGAATGAATTAGATTAACTTCTTTTGCACTGTGGACTTCCTTCTCAGTATGTATTTTTCCCCATGAATGTGGATTACAAGTTTTAATAACTCTGAAACCAAAATTTATATACTTAAAATTTAAGATCTTTTATTTAAGTGACTGAAAATTGCATCTTGCCTGTTTCTTGAGTGTCTTTATGTCTTCAGCTTTATTTTTCTAGAAACATGAGCTACTTTGCATATTTTGCTTTTGAAATACACTTCTGCTTATACTAAAAGCCATCAAACTGCTAGTCTCTGACCTTTTAAAGATGATTATCTCTAGGGAACTATTGCTTTCTACCTTTCTTGGAGATGCTGGTCGGAGTATGGGACACAGGAATATACTTCTCAATATATCTGTTTTCCTGTACTATCTCAAGTGCTTTATCTGTGCCCCTAGTGCCTCCTCCCTTTTCCTTTGTAATGTGTTTCCCCTGCCTTCTTTTTTGGGGTAGTAGGGTCTGTTTGAGGTGGCTGTGTGGTATGTTCTAAGACATACAACCATGATCATTGCTTCTGGGCTGCTAAACTGACCACCCTTCACCATTCAGCTCATTGTTACTCTTACAGCCAGCAGCATCCAAAGTCTCTGGTACCATCTCAGGATCTCAGGGCTGGGTTGTCCTTCTAAAACCTCATCACTTGGAGCTGTAAAGTAGCGTCAGTTATTGCTTTGGCAGTCATATTTGGTTGTATGCCATGAGATGGTGGTACCTTCAAGCATATGCACGTCGTCAGGCACTGAAACCTCTCTCATCCTTCTCAAGGGGCGCATGCCATCTTCTCTCCTTGCCAGTTTAATTTCATTAAGTGTAAAGAACACAAAATCTGGATGAGAGGCTTTTCTTTCTCTACTTGCAACATAGTGTAGTCATCTGAAAATTATATTTGTGAGATGGAAAACAAAGGGGACAGGAGAAAACTGCTGGGCAGTCAACAGAGTTGACAGAGCAGTTTATAGGCTGCTGTGGTTTTGTTTGCATTTATGACTCTGATGAGTTCTGTTTTGGAAAAAACTGAAGACTTACTGATACACCATTCCTTCAGTGAAAGGGCACAGTCAGTCTGGGGACAGTTTTGAGATCTCCCACTAGCGCTCCAGCAAAACCAGGTCACAGCAGTTGCCCATCTGGCACAGCTTAGTCGGCATTTCTGCGTCCCTGGAAGGGCTTGATGCTTTGGGGGCACAAATCTGGCTATGAGGGTAGGCAGTTCCCCAGGTTATCTGAGGCAGCACATCTCCAGGCAGTTTCTTTCATTTGGCAGCCATTTTCAGGTTCTGCTTCTGCCTTTATTTTTTCTGGGGGCTTCCTCAGTCTTTTTTAGCACCTATTGGGGAACATTCAATCACCCAGAAAGCCAGCTGACACCGGTGCTTTTTACCCCCATTTCCAAAGGCATTTTATCCCGTTATGGTAAACTTTCTGGATATATCTTCAGTAGTAGGGTGCAAGTAGAAGTCAACCTGTTTAAACATAAGACTTTTGAGTCTTCTTTTTCAGACTTAGTATCTTCATGCATTATAAACAAGGTGCTTAAATGTAAAAGTGTATTTCTGGCTGGGTTTGAAAGCCTCTTGGGAAGAAGATTTTAATTCCCAGGCAGTAAATTACTCTGAAGGGAAGGTCCCATATCCAGAAATGAAGATTTGCAATTGCTTGTGTTTTTCCACATGTTCTAGGGTATGAAGATTAATCTAAACTCTGAACTTACTGTCTTTAAAACCAGCCTTTCTCCATCTTTTTGGTGCGGGTTCTGTCCTCCCACCTCCTTTCTCTTTTTGAAAGGTGTTTATCAAATGAATTTCAGGGTCTGTATGAGTAATTGTACCCATCTTAAAACTTCAGCTACTTGCCAGCTAGTTTACCACTCTTTTTTTAAAGAAGCTTACGTACAAATGGCAGGACAAAACTGATTCATGCTGTGTCATGTGGTTTGTTGTTTGCAACCTACTCATGCATTGATCATCTGCTGATTAACAGCATAAGTTTGTAGCTATAACGCTAACCTGCATCTTCAGCTGCTGGACTGTCATTCCTCTCTGCTCTCAGTTTAGCCTGAATTATTAACCATATGTGGGTTAATCCGTACCTCCCTCTGGCTGTAGGGAGAAATACCGACACTGAGAAATAAGGCAACATTGTCCCAGTAGAGGGGGGTATTGTAAAGGTTAGCCGAAGCAGGATTCCACTTGCTGGATAAAAATGTGCCTTTTGCGGGGCTTTTTTAACTGAATTTTAGGAATTCATGGGGCAGCATGTGCAGAGAGCTTGGAGGAGGCAGCCAAAAGACCTTGGTCTGCATTCGAGTAGACAGAAGCTTTTCCTGTTCTTGCTTTTATATTTTATTATTATTACTGGAATAGAATTAGTTGGAATGAGAGCAGGGACCTCTGCCTTGCCATACCAAACCTTTGTGGGCCACCTGCAGTGCAGGTAGAGATGCCTTTGGTACCACCAGGGTGAGAAGGGACCCCTGTGCTCACCACAGCAGCCCCCCTGTCTTCCCTCTGCTCCCTCAAACGTTAAAGGCCTTGGCTGGTTGAGTGCATTACAGCTCTGAAGGGTGCTGAGCACTCCATTATGTAGGGTTTTTTTTTACATTGCATGGCAGGGACATGCAACCATAGAATAGGTTTAAACCCCCCCAGCAGCTCCTGTTGAATTGCAGCAAACGTGCTTGGTCAGCTGGAGCACAAACATAAATCCCAAGCACTGCTTTGCGTGTCCACATGGATAGTTCAAGTGCTTCAGTACTTAGCCTAATCTGCAGATTAAAGGCGCATGCTTCGGAATTCATTGATCACTAAGTAGAGCAGGACAAGAACATTAAAACAGATGTTGGAGTCACATGAGACAAGGGAGGAAATGTGCAATTAGTGAATTATTTAACTCCTTGGATCGACAGTTTAGGCTGCTGTGAAGGTTTGGAATTTTATTTTCAAAGTGTGTGTCCTTAGATCTGTGGCTTGATTTCTCTCCCCTCATTTTTTTCCATCAGCACCTGCCCTAGCAGGCACCCAAGGCACGGTAGGTACACTATTCACTGACACCCAAAGCCATCTGTGGAGACTGGCCTCAGCAGCCTAGTTCAGAGAACCTGAAATAAAGCTTCCTTTGCGGTTGGCCCATTGGTTGGGTGTTTTGGGGGTTCTTGCAAAACTGCTGAAGGGTTATTGCCACCTTCCTTTGCTTGCTTCATGGAGTCTTGTGCATTCCCACTGATGTACAAGCCTTTCCTTGGCTTTAAAGACTGTTTTCCTTCCAGACCTTGTGAGAAATAGTAGAAAACCAAAGCTCTTGGACACATTCCTCTGGAAGCTCATCCCAATGATAAGCTGGGTGAGCAGTGGGCGATGGGGAAACATGCTTCCCCACTGCAGTCACCTTTTAACTGTGTGTATGCTATGGGCACTCCTGTACTCTTTTTATAATGTTCTGCTGATTATTTTTTTGACCATTTATGCTGCCTTGAAAACAGCTTTTTCTGTCGCTTTGAAAGTCTTCAACTAAATTTGATTGATATCTGTGGTTTCTTCAAAGCTTAAAAGAAGAAACAAAACAAGAATGTGCCACTGGAGTGGAAAAAAAGATCAATCACATTGATAAAGGCTTCTCTGTGTGGAATGAAAGCTAAAGCTTTGTCTTTCCTGGTTTCTGTAGTTAATGTGCATTCTCTGTAAATACAGGCTCGTGAAGAAATGTACTGAATTTGAAGCACTTGGCATTTTTCGTTATTCCTAAATTCAACGACATGGTTTCCAGGATCATGGATTATTATTCACATCCCTTTGAACACAGTGAAAAGTAACCGGACATAACCTGTCTGTCTTAAAGGCTTTTTAAATTGCAAAACTCTGCTGAATACCTACAGTCAGTAGAACAACAGTACTCTCAGACGCTTAAGAGAGTGCACTTCAGGCCTGCTATACCAAGATAAATGCTTTGTGGGGCTGCACTGAAAGCTCAAGCCATGAGCCTTGTCCCATGTAATAAGAAGTTATTTATTGCTTGGGATGAAGGAAGGACTGCATAGTTTCTGTCTAGGTTCCACTTTTTGCTGCTTAGACATGAGTCTAAGCAAAGTGCTGATAATGCCAAGTTTATCCATCAGATTGCAGTAGCAGTGTTAGCTTTCTCTGTGGGCGGGAGGAAGGTCAGTTGCATGAGTGAAGAGGCAGGCACTAGAAAGTGAAGAATGAACCTTCAAAGTACAGGACATAGAAGGCGGCTGCATGCTACCGGTAGTAGGAAAAGCTGTGGTAACTTGGCTGGCCCTCAAAAATTCTGACGGAATGTGAAAGGTCCGAGTGGCCCCATCCCACGCGAGAAGAATGTAATCTCTCAAAAAGGAATTATAAACAGCAGATAGGGGTTGGAAGGTAAAAGGGGGTGTGGGGAGCAGGAGGCACTCGCTGGGGAAGATCATCTTCCTGTAGAGCAAGGTCCGCCTGAGTTTGCTTTCCGACTGAGGTTGAGGTTGCTGAGGTTGCTTTCTGACAACCTTTAAGCGAGTTAGTGGAGAAATACGATTTACATTCTCAAACGTTGCTCTAGATAACACCCTTACAACAAGTATTTGCAGCTCAGAAGCTAGGGTTTGGCTGTTTGAGCAATTTCAGATTTGAAACCTCGTGTCTCATGAGGATTGGTGGAGAATCCCACAGGGCAGAAAGGGAGTCTTGTTTGGATTTCTTCTTGTAGAAAGCTTTTAGCTTGTTCTCACATCCTGCAAGCAAGTATTTTGTGAATCATCTTAGACCCCTGTTGGAGTTTGCTGAAGAAGCCTGCGCAGTGATGACTCTGGAGCTGACTTCCAGATCTCTTTTAGAAAACTAACCATCTTGCCCTCCTTTATTTTGAGGCAGATTTGGTCTGTATAACAAATAACTAGTTTTTGTGTCTGCACTTCTTGTATTCCTTCTATTTACAGGCTCTGTCTGGGGGCATTGGTTTTAAATTTTAATAATACTGGTTTGGTGCAGCTCTGGTTCCCAAGTATGTTTCAGTAAAAGCTGTTGTTCCACAGGCTGTCTAAGCATAGTGCCTGCTCATGCACGTAGACATGAGTTTTAATGCTATGTGCTTCATACTAATGAAGCTTGCAGCAAAGTGGGTTGAAGACTGTTCCTTTAATTTTTGGTAGACTTACATTATGATTAATACAAAAGTGCCCAGTATACATTGAAGAGATTGCTGTGTAGTGAATAAAAATTTGTAGGTAATAGTTCATTAGTTTACAAAGGTCTTCACAGCAAAAAATCCACTCTGTCTTCACTCTTTAGATCATTATTGTTATTTTATAAAATTGATTGTCTGGACAAAGATAAATAATTGCCTCACTGATATTTAAAGCACAGTAAAAGCTGGTGGTAATATATAAAAGCTGCTGTGCCATGAGCATCTGTCGTCTGCAGATCGTCTCTCGTAACAGCATTAACTTGAATTGCTGATTGAGTGCATAGAATTGGCTTTTAATTATGTTTAAGCTCATCCTACTGGATATTGAGAAACAATTTTAAATGCTTTGCTTGAAACTGGAATGCAGCATGTTTAGGCAAATATCGTGACTGTTCTCTCTTGTCTTCTAAAGACCAGAGCTCAGATGCGTAGCTCTTGTTGACGTTTTAGTGCGTGCAACCTTCTAATGTCATGTAAATCGCCCTGAATTTCTCCAGCCATTATCTATTTGGCATGTTATGAGATTCCTTTTCCAAAACCCTTTCTGTTATTTTTCCATTGTGTGACACTATGTTGTATGTTGATGACATTCCAGGCTGAAGCACACTGATGGCATTACATAAAATTACTCTGCTTGTGTTCAGTCTGGTAATCCTGACAAAACTGGTGTCATGTGATGTACCCAGTATTACACGTTATGCTTTTCTCCATTAAAAGAACTCAAAAATGCTCTTACATGTATTCTGCTACAAAAAATAACCACTTCAGAGATGAACCATGAAATTCACACTATATAGACCTCGTTTCCTATCGTAGTCCAAACAGTGCTTGCAAATTAATAGGTTTCCTCGCTTTTATTAAATGCGAGGTCATTTAAAAACCACACCACATAGAAGTAAAATCTCTGACTTAAGTTTTTGTTTGTATGTGCTGAGGATAATGTTGAAGAAATGTAAAAATTTCTCAGAAAGTGGTAAGCTCTCTTGAAGCCTCCTTTTGGACTGAAACGAAGACATTTATTACTGAAAAATTACTAAGTGAGATGAGACACAGAGCTTGCAAATCCCTGCTAGTCACCTTCCTGACTTACAGGAAACTTTACGCGCTTTCATTCCTGTTTTACAAGTACACGGGACACTCCATCACTCCAGAATGTGACAAATACTCACAGTGGTTATGTTTTGATAGCTGAGAGTAGGAAGAAAAATACATTGTGGTTTTCTTCTGATTTTCAGGATGGGTGGAAAAGAGCAATTTCTGACAAGCACAGTGCTATTAAGTTTCCAAAAGTGTACTTTAATGCCGGGTACTGAAGTGCCTTGCTGCACACTTTGCTGCATTGATCTCTCTCTAAGAATTTGCTCGGATGCTTGAGTAACTGGATTTTCATAGTGGTAACGACTTTCTTCTTGTCATAAATTACATTGTGAGCGATTTAACAGCTCATTGCAGCCGTGGAGTCTCACAGCAGGCGCTGGGAGAGCCGCTTACTTTGCACAGCACACGGCAGGGTGGCAGCTGTCGGGGCAGCGGGAGTTTGAAGGAAGCTGTAGGGAAGCCGGTGAGCTTGTGGCAGACATCCCTTAGGTGTGATCGAGTGATAAAGGAAATGTGGTGCCCTTCGGGAGGGTGTGTACCTATGAGAAACAGGAAGCCGAGCAGCGGCTGCCTGCCTGCCTGCCTGCAGAGGTTGGTAGCTCCGGTGGGTGCAGGTGTGCCGACGCGCCGCTGAGCCTCTTCTCTCCAGGCATCTTGGCAGGCAGCGCTCCTCAGCAGCAGCATCTGGAAGAGGCGGGGAAGAGGGGGGGAAGAAACCCAACCCAAAGCCAAAACACCCCCCCTTTAAGAAAAACAAGCCTCCAGGTAGAGAAATATGATGGCCTTGCAGCTGAAAGAGTTGTCACAGTCAGGTCTGTACAGGAGGAGACGCGATCGCCCTGATAGCGTGGGACTGCCCGGGTCGCACGAAGAGAAGCTGAGGTGAGTGTGAATTGACAGGTACTGCCGGGGTGCTGAGCCCCTCTCAGTGGAGTGATTGATTCGGTGGCTTTAGCAAACAGAATGCAGACACAGCTCTTGAAAGTCACTGCAAAGCACACGGATTGAGAAGCAGTCCCAAAGCCCTATGGAAAAAAAAAAAAACAGTGAAGGGATAACAGGAGCCATATGGTGACCTTGTAGGTTTTGGTGATGGTGAGACTCCCTTCCCTGGCTCTGGGAAAGGCAGTGTTAGCCAATGTTTGCTTCTGAACCCGTTCTGACAGCCAGCACTTGCAAGTAAATAACTTTCCACAGCCTAACAACTTTGCTGGGTCTGGTTTGAAGTCAGTTTTGGGTCATTCAGGTGCTGTGGGTTGTGCAGCTTCTTGGGGGTCCTGGTGCAGCCGCTCCACTTGGCTGGTTTTGTTGTGGAAGGGCTGGGGAAGCTGCTGGCCTCTGGCTTTCTTCCTGGGGGGTTCTTTGTTGTGGAAAGAGCTTTAGACAAAAGAATGCAGCAGGACCACTTAGCCTGACCTTATCCAGGAAGGGTGACCAAAAATCGGAAATTCATTTAACATCCAGGGTTATCATCCTGATGCTGCGTGCCTTTTGAAAGGGTAACAGCGCATTTTCAGAAAACCTCTGTTTGGGGCAGGGAGATTGAAGAATTGTTGGTAACCTGAGCCAGCACAGACACCAGAACGTTAAAATGCAAAGGTGTTTTTCTAAGTGTGCTCAGTGTGAAAGCAATCTGTCCTGCTTCCAGCTCCTCAGAAAAGGATCCTTGTGTAAACGCTAACAAAAGCCTCCGTGGAGAGGAAGTACTTCCTATCTCCTAATGCCTGTTCTCTGGTTGTATTTTTTAGATTATTTTTGGTTGTTAGTGTTTGTGCATTGGATTGGAGTGCTGTGTAATACGAAGGGGTTTTGTTATTGTGCTTTCATTACCCAAGTTATCAGTTTCAGAAGGATGGGTATTCAGATTTGGGGGATTTAACCTTTTATTATAACTCAGCACTTCAGTTAGAAATTATTGTGTAGGATTGTAACCTTCTGAGATTCTTTGCCATGAGGTATCAGAAATATCGGGTCAGTTCTAGGAATGTGTTAACTTGTGGGTCTGATAGGTGAGATTGGTGTTCATTTATAGTATTATTAATAAGTAATTGATTTCCTAGATAGATTTCATATAGCATTAGTAGTATATATTATATTGATATGATTATATAGATAGAGGAATACTCAGAGTAAGAGATGTACAGAGATTCTTGACATTTTTATGTTTACTTTCTCTTATACAAAACCTTAAGTGAGGAAGAATAGATCTTTTTAGGAAAGAGACAGCTGCTTTTTAAAGCACATAAATAAAAATCGGTGCTAGCTTTCTATGGTTGTGTTGCTGTTCTGTCTGTATGCATGTCCAAGATGGGGATGAGGCTCTTACTGGGCTGGGTGGGGTGAAGGGGTTGTCTGTACCAGTCTAGGTGTTTGATCCTCTCCTGAGCCTCTTCTGGTTAAAGATGAGAAGTATGTGAAACAGGGATGGGCCTTGAGAAATAAACAAGTTAGAGGAAATAGCAAATCAGGGGACTTACGAATCAGCTCAAGGCAGGGTAGTGGAGATAAAGAAGATTGATAGAGCATTGGGTGAGATGATGCTCCTAGAGGAGAGAGACAACTGGTACCTGAAGACAGAGCTGCTTTTGTATTTGCTAAGAGCTTAACCTAGCTCTAATTCAAACTAAACCTTGCTCCTTCCTAACCCATTTTGTGATATTTCAGTGTGTTGCCAGGCAACTTTATTTGTCATTTTTACTGCATTCTCCGTGACAAAAGGCTGTGGTATTGTAAATGCAAAATAATGACAGAACAACCAGGCAAAGAGTAGTCAGGAACAAAGAGAAAAAGTTCTTCAGTTTCCTAAAACTTGAGACCTCCAGCTTTTCTTGTGTGCTCTCCCTGGTGACACTTAGGTGCATGTCCTTAGAAAGTACTTTCAGAGTATCTAGAGTCCACAAGAAAGATGAGGTTTGTTTCATGTCTGCTAAATATAGCTTGCCATCCTCCATGGCTTTGTAATGCCCTCCCATAGTTTCTCTCTTCAGCTCTTTGTTCTAATTCCTTTATATTTCGTTTTACATACATATTAATCCACGTGTGTTAAATAGCGTCAGCCCTTGAGGAACAGTTCACTGAAAGCTGCTTTCTCGGTTCAGGTATCATATTTTTCTAATCCTGGGCCAAAAAGTACTCAGGATGCCAATATCCTCAGGGTATCCTGTGAGAATTTCTGTATTTAAAAAAGAATTAAAATGAAAATCACCCTTTGTTAAAGTAATACATGGTATCTGCTGGGTTTCATTTTACAGCCTTTTGCACTTCAGCCCAGTATGGGATTTCTCTCTCTCCGGCCCTTTTTGAGGTCTTTGTCTCTTTGGTAATAGTTTCCTGGGATCCAGGCTGGGGTAGTCCTCTGTTAAGGTACAAACCAGCACCAGTAAGCAGCAGACCCCCCTTTGCTTTGGCTGCAAGGTGCCTTGGACTGCCTCTGCTCTGCTGTTGCAAGCACTGCTGCAAGCTCCTGGGTCCAGCCATCACAGCAGGCGCTGGACAATGGTCAGTAGGATGGGGATTTGTGTGCCCATAAACTGTGGCCAAGATGAAGCCAAATACTGGCAATATCAGTGCTGCAAAGCAGCTCAGGGTGGGGCTTGGTGTCAAAATCCCGCCTTCGCTCTTTCCTGGGAACACCAGAGTAATTTGTACTTAAAATGCCTGAGGTTACTTACCATGAAGGGGCTGTGAAGCAATGCACTGGACCTCCTAAATGTGTACAGAGAGTATGTTTATCATCTAATGTATCACATACATTTTATTTTCCAGGAACCAACATTTCTGGAAACAATTCTCTTTACAGTATTAAAACAATTTCCTGTGTTGACATAACTTCATGATGGGTCGTGTGCTGTGGGACTCTGAGCCTCACAACAGGAAGGCGAGCTTTAGCCTCTGCATCTGTGTCCACTGGTGTCACTTTACTCAGAGGTTTGACCCCCATCATTGTCTTCTAGATCTGCTGTTCATTTTATGAGTAGGTCAGTCTCTGTGCACACATCTCTGTGCACTCAGTCTTTTGCAGGAAGGACCATAGGAATATAGTTTGGCTCTTTCCATTAAGTTTCCTAGGTTGTCAGGTTTCCATTTACAGTAGAAGCTCCTAAATAAATGTTTAAAAGTCTCTCCAGACACCTCTTGCTCTAGCAAGTAGATGCCACGTCATCTTGAGGGGAGCTCATCTCACGCAGCTGTGGCTGTCTGCAGGGCCTGATACACAAGCAGCAGAACTTACTTTAGTGCCTGATTTTGCTCATTTTGCCCACCTGTCACTGTGATTCCTCGTCCTGCTGTGGAGGGAGTTCTGTCTCGCAGTGTACCCCCTGCCTTGCTGCAGGTTGCAGGCTGGTGCTTGGTGCTACCTCACCAGCCTTGGTTGCAGGTGGGTGAGTAGCTGAGCTGTGGTACTGGCAGCAGTGAGGATCTGTTGGGGCTGGGAAGGACCACCAGAGCCCATCCATTTGAGGAGAGTGAGGGCATTTCAAGGGAAGCTACCCATAGCCATAAATAGCAAGCCCTAAGCTCAACTTTTTCTGGAGTAGGGGGGTCTCTCTTCACAGAATTTCAGAGTAGTTGGGGTTGGAAGGGACCTCTGAACATCATCCAGTCCAACCCCCCTGCCAAGGCAGGGCCACCTAGAGCAGGTTGCACAGAATCATATTCAGGTGGCTTTTGAATATCTCTAACAAATGAGGCTCTACAACCTCCCTGGACAGCCTGTTCCAGTTCACCATCACTCTCAAAGTAAAGTAATTCTTCTCCATATTCAGGTGGAACTTCCTATATTTCAGTTTGTGCCTAGTGTCCCTTATCCTGTCACTGGGTACAGCTGAATAGAGTCTGGCCCCATCCTCATATGACACCTGCCTGAACATCCCCTCTCAGTTGTTTCTCCTCCAGGCCAAACAGACCCAGCTTTGTCATTTGAATATTTAAGGTAAGGCTCAACACAAAGTATTTGCCCAGTCCAAATGCCTAGCCTTTCCTCATAAGAGAGATGTTCCAGACCCCAGTCATCTTTGTGGCCCTCTGATGGACTCTCTGCAGTAGCTCCTTGTCTTTCTTGCACTGAGGAGCGTGAAACTGGACACAGTACTCCAGCTGCAGCCTCACCAGGGTCAAGTAGAGGGGCAGGATAACCTCCCTTGGCCACACTCCTCCTGATGCACCCCAGGATACTATTGACTTTCTTGGTCACATTGCTGGCTCATGGTTAACTTGTTGTCTTCCATGACCCCCAGATCCTTCTCCGCAGAGCTGCTTTCCAGCAGGTCAGCCCCTAACCTGTACTGGTGCATGCCGTTCTTTCCTCCATGTGCCTAGAGATGACATCCGGGATGAGCTGCTCCGTCACCTTTCCAGGGATGGAAGTGAGGCTGAGTGGCCTGTAGTCTCCCTTGTCCTTCTTGCCATTTTTGAAGATGGGAGTGATGCTGGCTTTCCTGCAGGCACCTTTCCTGTTCTCCCTAACCTTTCAAAGATGATGGAGAGTGACTTAGCAGTAACATCTGCCAGCTCCCTCAGCAGTCATCAGCACATCCCATCAGGGCCAATGGATTTGTGTGCATGAAGTTTGCCTCAATGGTCTCAAACCCAACCCTGACCAAGGGAAGGTCTTCCTTTCTCTAGACTTCTTCTCTTGTCTCCAGGGTCTGGGGTTCCTGAGGACTGGTCTTAGCAGTAAAGACTGAAGTGAAGGCATTAAGTAATGTAGCCTTCTCTGTATCCTTCATCATCAGGGCATTCACCTCTGTCAGCAGCAGGCTCACATTTTCCCTGGTATTCCTTTTGCTACTGATGTAGTTGAAGTAGCCCTTCTTGTTGTCCTTGACATTTCTTGCCAGATGTATTTCCAAATGGACCTTAGGCTTTCTCATCACATCCTTGCATACTCTGACAGCGTTATTTTCCTCCTAAATGGACTGTTCCTTTTTCCGTAAGCTTACTTCCTTCTTTTGAGTTTTATCAGAAGCTACTTGCTCATCCATGCAGTCTCCTGCTCCCTTTGCTCCATTTCTTACTCATTCTCCTTGAGCTTGGAGGAAGTGATGCTTGAATATTAACTAGCTCTCTTGGACCCTGCTTTCTCCCCCTACCTCTTAGAGCCCTATCCCATGGGATTCCTCCAGGTAGGTCCTTGAAGAGGCCAGCTTGCTCTCCTTAAGTCCAGGGTTGTAACTCTATTTATTGCCTTGCTTCCTCCATGCAGGATCCTGAACTCCACCATCGGATGGTCACTGCAGCCAAGGGTACCCCCAGCCTTCACATCCCCACATCCTCAGCCAGTCCTTCTTTGTTAGTACAAGGTGTAACAGCACACTTCTCCTCTTTGACTCCTTCACCACCTGTGTAAAAAAGGTCACCACCAGTGCTTTGCAGGAACATCCTGGACTGTGTGTCTTTCCAACAGATATCTGTGTTGTCTTTCCAGCAGATATCAGGGTGGTTGAAGTCCCCCATGAGAACAAGGGCCTGTGAGGCTGCTTCATGCTGTCCATACAAGACCTCATTGACTCCCTCTTCTGGATTTGGTGGTCTGTAGTAAACACCAACAGCTGTCACTTGTGTTAGCCCGTCCCTTAACTCTCATCTGTAAGTTTTTGACTTAACTCTTCATCCACCCGTAGGCAGAGTTCAATACGTTCCAGTTGTTCTCCTGTATCAAGAGCAACTCCACCACCTCGCCTTGCTGGCCTGTCTTTCCTAAGGAGTACATAGCCGTCCATGACAGCACTCCAGTCATGCCAGCCATCCCACCACGTCTCTGCAATTGCAATGAGGTTGTGACCGCACGCCGATCTTTTAATTCTTCCTGTTTATTCCCCGTGCTGAATGCGTCAGTGTACAGGCATTTCAGAGAGGTAATCGAGTATGCAGGTTTCCTAGGTGGGGTGCAAGAGGATCCGCCATGGGCATAACGCACATCTTCCCCTGCTTGAGATAGGCTCACCAATGCATGGACCTTAACTACATGGGATGCTTCCCAGGTGCAGAGCTCAGAGCACACCTTCATTTCTCCCCTGTCTGCAAGAGTCTTTGAGCTAAGTGCAAACTGAGAAATCTGCTTGTCAGAGCAGAGGGGAAGCTATATTGATTTGGTGGGAAAAAAAAATGACATCTCTGATAAATCTTGTCCTGCCTTGTCTTTAGAAATTTCATGTAACAAATTCTGACGGTGTGCTGAGCTATTCTTTCTTGCTTTTCTCAGCAAACAGGATGCAAAGGAAATTGTACACATATATTTATGATTAATCATTAGGAGTCACTTAACAATATGCTTGCTATTTTTGCTCTTTTTCCTTCTCATCCCATGGTCTTTGTAAAAATAGAATGAATCCTTTAAAAAAAATTACACCATTAATTTCCAAAGCTCAGTACAAGGTAGCAGGAAAAGCAAGGGCAATTATATATTCTTTTTTTTACAATTACAGTTAAAGTTAATTTGATCATTGTTGTCCATAGCTCTTTCCTAAGTTCATGTGGGTTCAAATGTGATTAAAATTGGAGCTAAATTTTGAAGAGGTTAGTCTCAAGTTCTTACCAAACAGTACATTTTTAGCATTTGCAGCAAATAAGCATTGGCAAGCTTCAGTCAGTGGCTGTCAGTTACTCACTGCTCTGTTCTCTTGCACAGAAAGCACTGTAGATGTTTTCTACATGAATAGGTTTGAAGCATCTTCCTTGTTTTGTTCTCTGCTGTTGAAGCTAATGGGTACATCTATATGAATAGGTGCAGGCAATCTTATGCTGGGTCCGTTCAGGCTCCCAGCTGCTGTCGTGCTCTGACTCCAGGCTGGAAGGCATGTGGATGTGCCCCAAAACTTCATGCACAAAGACTCCCTCGCAGATGAAATAGGAGACCAAAGCACATTCTTAGGTCCCACTGAGCCTTGGGGGGATAGGCTCTGCACAGCTGAGCTCGTAGGTGATATAAAACGAGCAAATGAATAAAACCCCCCAAACATCGGCAATGCGGTGGCCGAGTGCCTCCCGTTCCTTATGAGATGCCGCATCTGGGAGCTGTGCAAGGTCACAGATCTCACCCTGCCATCAAAACCCCATGTGTAGCAGCCATCCAAGTTGGGCAGCTGTTTCCAGCCACATTTTCCCCCTGAAGGTGTCCTGCTCTTCCTGGGAGGGAGAGAAGATGATGCTGGTCAGAGGCTGTCTGGGGAACCAGGGACCCTGATGAGCTTTCAGATATCTTAGAGTACTGAAAGCAGAAAGAAAAGATCTGTCTGCACCTTCT
Organism: Neopsephotus bourkii; assembly: GCF_033783945.1. Taxonomy (NCBI): domain Eukaryota; kingdom Metazoa; phylum Chordata; class Aves; order Psittaciformes; family Psittacidae; genus Neopsephotus; species Neopsephotus bourkii. The sequence goes on from NW_026902234.1 coordinate 6,892,920, forward strand.
TGAATTTTATTTCCACAGTAACATTTCTTAGTAGCATCACAAATGTTAATATTTATATAGCTACTTTCTGTAAGTCTGCTTACTCACCGTGCCAGTGTCAGCGGGTGAAGCAGTAATTATTCAATACATTGGTGAAAAAAGTGACTAATATGTTAAACCAGGAAGAGCTTGAAAATAAATGTTATGTCACAAAATACTACACTTCTTCATTTGTTGCGGTTAGAAACTCCACTGGAATAGTAGAGACTTCGAACCTAGAAGTACTCATTTGAACTAGGTGCTTGGGAACTCTTAATTAAAAAGCACTTTGGCTCACCGGCTAGGTGCTCTAATTGAAGAGGGGATTTGTCCATGTGAACGTAACACTGATTTATTATTATTAATTATAGTAACTTCCATCCAGCAAAAAAATGCTACATGGTTATATTTAATATTGCAATACTTAGAATTTGCGTTGAGCCTTACCTTGAGATACCCAAATTACTAGAGGCTTTACTCTTCATTTGTGCTGTGCTTCTCATTGCTCTAGGGGTTAAAATAACTCATAAGGAACACTCCCTTTTCTTCTTGCCTTCCCTCTCACCCCTTGTCTCCTGCGTTGCATAACAACTCCTAAGCAATTTTGTTTGATTTGCTCACCTATCACTTCCCATGACTCCAGATGTCTGGAGGTGGCTGCTTGTGTAGCAGAAACTCAAGCAATTACTGCTGTTCCTTTTAGACTTGCCTCATTATAATAATCTATGATTTCATAAATTGTTAAGCTTTAATGATTATAGCAATTAGGATTTTAATTGCTTTCTCACAAGATTAGGTGTCTGAAGATAAATTGTAGGTTTCTTTTTTTTTTCCCTGCCTTTGCTTTCATGTGTTTTGATAACACCTAATCAGAGGTGTTCCCTACAGAAAATGTACTGTGATTGCTCATTATTCTTCATTATAATTAAGCATTGCTTGTTGCAGTCTCTCACACTGAAGTGAAATTACACACAGAAGTATTCTGCAGAGGAGATAAAAACTAAATTATGTCAATGTCACTGCTTAATAAAGATTACCAACTTGCAGGCACTGGGGAGAACAAGCCTACAGGCTGTAAGTTTGGGTTCCCTTTCTGTCTCTTTTCTTTTACTGTGGTCTCTGAGCTGTTCTGGAAGATGCAAAACAAACAGACATGGTGTCCTCGAGAGGACTGTGAGGTTTTTACATGATGCTCTCCAGACATGGGAACAGCTCCGGCTTGCCAAGTTATGTTGCCTTTGATGGTGGTCAAAAGCTGGTGTGTGTGCAGGGAGGTAGAAGGAAAGAGCGGGCCTTTTACGGGATTTCCCTTGGTTGCAATCCCATTTACCACCAGCTGTGGCCCAGGGACTTCCTACAGAGTTTACCAAGCATGAGTGGTGGTGCTCTGAGTTTTCATGTGTATTATCTGATGCCCTAATGCACAGGACTCTGTGTTTGTTTTTTCTTGATTTGATTTGTCATAGCAGCTTTAGTCATTATTCAGTTTGTATCTTTGTATCTGCCAGCTTTGTAGAAACTTCAGATTGTAGGTAGTTCCTGGTAGCATTCTGAAATGGTGGTTTCATGTATGACACTCTGTGAACAGTGATTCTGGATGACACTGCTCAGCTTTGCCAGCAGATCATAAGTTGTCCCGCGATAACTCACCCGATCCTGGGTCTTTATATATCAAGGAGATGAAGCTTTGTGAGCTTTCTGTCCAACCAGAGAAATGTGGTGCATGACTTTTGTGAAGTATTTCCCTATCGATTTTCTGCTTTTTTTGTCTGCTCTGTTGGCCATGGTAGACCTAGAAGAAAATTAATTACAAACTATGAGCTATTGGCCTCAAAGGCAGTAACATACTGTCAGAGCAGACACAGCCAGCAACACCTGGCAGCATTTCTCAGCTGTGCCTTTTTAAATGAAAGATTCAAAAGATTCAAGCTCTTCCAGCAACGAATGAATGGACAAAGGTGAAGTGGATGTGAAATCGCATTTGTCTTTTCCAGTATGTTAAACCTGTGCATGCCACGCTCTTCATAGAGCATAAGGTTCCTGATCCCGAGTCTACCTCTTGAACTCTGTTTCTATGCAGCTATTGGAAGAGTATTAGCCATTCAGAGTCAGGACTCAAAACTGCCCTGCCTGGTCCCCTTCTTGTTCCAGTATGGAAAGTTTGCATTGAAAGTTGTTTGCATTGCTTTTTGTTCAGCTTTTCAGTTGTTGTCTGGCACATTTCTCCTCGCTGACTTCAGAAACTGAAGCATATGCTATATTATATTTCTAATATATTAAAAAGTCTGCTTCTTTCATATCTATTAAAAGGACATGGTAACAGTTCAATTTCAGGATAGAATATCTCCATGAGTTACCAGGTCATGAATTTTGCCTGAAGTGTGCAAGTAATTGCTCAGTTTTAAACTACATTCCTTTCAAAAGCTAATCCTCAAATTACTGGCTACCCTTATTTAGCAAAAGGGGAAGGAGGTTTGGCAGGGCTTGAACCCCTGTGATCCAAAGCACAAAACCCCGTCCTTTTTCCTTTTCCCTTTGGTTCTGTTCTGCCAAGCAAATAACCTGCGCTGTTCTTTCAGATAATTCCAGCAACATGCTGTTGCATGGGTTTACTTTTACATCTTCCCTCACAAGTCTTATATGTTATAAGCATTCACTCCTGCTTTACTCATTCGGGATTAGTTAGTTGTTGGGGTGGAAAACATTCCTTTAAAAAACCTTGTAATAGTTACCGAAGCCTTTGGTTTAGAAAACGTGTGGACGTTTTGCTTTGTGTTAACTGAAATTCATTCATGCTTACTTGATAGGTCTGCTACTAGTATTGAGTAGCTAATAAAGTGCAAGATGAAGACCTTCAATTTGTATTACCCAGAATGTTAAGACCATCGTAATGAAATATGAAAGCAGTGCTATTTTGCACTGGCTTTATTTGTCGATACATTAATCATGCTTGACTCTTAGGAACATAAATTGCTTCTAGTTACTCTCTTTTAGCTGTTGAATATTATGGCCTTTATTTAATCCCACAGTGTTAACTGCAGGTGGCTTAGCTGTCTGCCATCCTCTGCTAGTTTTAAAGCTTGGTAATGCTGCAGTGAATGTAGGAAGAGAAAAATGTGAAACCAAAACCTGGAATGACTAATAATTACGGTTTAATATGTGTGTGAGAGAAGAGCAACAGCTGAGGAGATGTTTCTTTACCACATTCTGCTTCTGCCCAAAACAAATTAATTCAGGCAATGAAAAGCTTTGCACTTCCTCTGCAGCAGAGAAAAATAAACTTGATGAAGGTGAAAAGTGGTTCAAGAGGTTACGTTGCTTGCAATGGAGATTAATATTAATACTCAAGAGGAAACTTGGGAAGTGACGTGCTGGTTAGTAAAGCTGTAGCTCAGTCCCTTAGTATGGTGTCTCCAGTGGAGATGTTGCTATAATAAGGATGTGAGCCGGGAAGCCTGGTGTTGCAGTTAACTGTACCCTACAAGGAACTGCGTGGACATACTGGAAATATCTCCTGGTAGCTGGGGTGTTATGTTGAGTCATGGTATTAATTATAGCTCCTGGATAAACCACTCATATCATGGTGTTTGGCTTGTGAAAATATGACTTTCAGCTAGCGTGGGCAAATGGCTAAGGCAGGAGCAAACACCGGCAGTTGCCATTACATTAAGGATTAGATGAAGGATTTTTGATGGATTTCAGTGACATGGGCTGGATATTGGTGTTAGGAAACTGTTAGTCTGAAGACAATAGGTAGCTGTAGAGAGGAGTAAGGCTCCCCCTGAGTCTTCTCTTCTGCAGACTAGACACCCCCAGTTCCTTCAGCCATTCTTCATAATGCTTGTTCACCAGACCGTTCCCCTTGCTGCCCTTCTCTGGACCTGCTCCAGTGACTCAATAGCTCTCTTGCAGTGAGGGGCCCAGAACTGAACACAGTATTCGAGGTGCAGCCTCACCAGAGCCAAATACAAGGGGGCAGTTGCTTCCCTGGTCCTGCTGGCTATGCTATTTCTCATACAGGCCAGGATACTATTTTCCTGAAATGTCAGAAAATGCAATCTCAAACATTTTTCCATATTTGAACTTCAAATCTGATCCTTAACCAAGGGAGAGAAGAGTACATGTACACTGAGTTACAATTTACTTGCAGTTGCCTGATTACACTCTATCGTACCTCCCTTGACTTTCCAGTGGTGTTATTACTACCAGTATAAATACTATTCTGCTCAAACACTCAGATTTTAGAACCAGATGATCTTGGTGTTGTGTTCACTGTGTGCATGTCCAAACAGAAGGATGCTTTCGAGCTTGGTGGGCCTGATCTTGTCTTGATGGTCTTGAAGAGCCAGTTCTTTTCAGTTCTTTTCACACATTTGCTGTGCAGCCCCTAGTGTTGAATAGCTGACCTTGTTCATTAGTCTTAAATTGGAAATGGGATATATATGTTGTTAAATGAAATGCATCTTTAAAATGTATAGAGTTAGAAGAGTTTGGATACAGTGTAGTCACAATAGTGAAGTATACATACAGTCAACTACACAAGGTGCATAGTTTAGGAGTGACTGACAGTATGCTGTATCTCATGCAAGACAAATTTATTAGAGCTCTTGTGAGCTTCTTACATGTGGTGGGGTGTCTTCTTGTTTTGATTTTCCTGTCTTCAGAGGAAAAACTTGGGGGGGGGGGAGAAGCGGGGAAGAAAGGGCTGTTTTAAAAGGATCAGATGTCTGTACACAGAAGTCATTTTTTGCTTTAGAAGAAGCATGGCTTCATTTGGTAATGTTTGTAACCAGCAGCAAGAAAATTCCATAGTTTTTTTGTAAATATTGCTTACAATAGGAAAGTGCTCTTGTTAAATATTGCTCTCCCTTTCTACAGATTCTGTCTGTCTGATTTTTTTCACTGTGCTTGTATGGCTGATAAAACATTGTGTGGGAAGGTGCTGCTTACCTGTTCATTCCAGTTATGTTCATTTCCTTATGGAGAGATGGAATGTTAACCATCTCTGTTTGCGGAGACCAAAGCATTTTTTGGACATGTTTATACTAGAATAAATTTATATTGAAGTATATGAAACAGCTAGAGTTGCCTTCTTGTTTGCCGTGTTGAAACTCACACCACATAAGTTTAATTATCCTCTTAGTGGCAAAGACTAAAGCTTGAAACTTTTAGGAGCACTTGGAATTCACCTTGTTTTTTTATTGCAGTGGTTTCAAGGTGGTTTTCCATCCTTCTTAATAGAAAACAGAAGTTAGAGCAGTGCTGGGCATATATGAAAATCCTACTGGCAATGTGCGTTTTATCATAGAAAATACTTACATTTTTTCAGATGGCCTTAGGAGACCAGCTTAACACAGAAATCGTTAAGAGATAAACAATTACAGCAGCCACAACCCAAGAGTGTTTTTCACTTAAATTAAAAGAAGGCGCAAAAAAGTCAATTAGTGCTTAAAGAAGTTGATGCAGAAATCAGTGCAGGGGTCTGCAAGCCCATGCATATTTTGCAGTAAACCTCTATCCTAGTTGTTCTGTATTTTGCATGTGAGGGCCATTGCATAGCATCTGTGTTAGATGATGTTAGGATGAAATCACCGTTAACCTATGCGGGAAGGGGAGGGGTGCGTTGTGATTACTTATCCCCCCCACATAACCCAGAAGGGGCACGTGGCCTCCAGACAGTGCCAGTGACGCAGTGATATTTCATGGTGGCACGAGTAGGTTGCCAAGCAGCAGCTGCTTGTGCCAAGCACCTTGTTTGGAGCTATGACTGCTCAGCACGTCTATTTGTGGCATGGAGTGAAGCACACAGAGGGGCTGGCCAGTTACAGAGCCTTCTCTGTAAGAGTCCCCATCTGCCTCTGGCAGCCGCCGGCACAGGCAGCTGGATTTGAAAGCTGTCCAGTGAAAGCAATGTGTGAGCTGGGCAGCAGTCATCCATCGGTGGTGGTGAAGCAGTGTGGCTATTTTTGCTGTTGTTTTCCAAAGCTCTTCTCCATAGCTGCAGTTGAACGCTTCCTCTCCCCTCTTGTGCTGTTTCCTTTAGCACCTTCCCCACCTTCAGCTTTGGCTTCTGATACAATCCTCAGTGTGCCAGGAGGAGCTTCTGTCTCCTTCCTTCCTAATTACCTTTTCCAGTTAAATACTCAACTTCTCCCTTTTCTGTTCTCCTTATCACTGCTTCCTTAACAGTAGGCTGGTAGGTTTTGTCCCAGATCCCAGGACTGCCCTTGGGAAACTGCTGCCACTAATCAGCCACCCCCTACACACTTCTCGCTCCCTATGGATGGCTTCACCTCAGAGTAACCTAAATTCCCTAATGAGAATGTCATGTATTTTTAGCAGTGTATTTTAGGTCTTGGCAGTGTGCCTCCAGCAAAATGACAGAAAAGAGGAGCGTGGCCAGCTGCTCTGGATTTGTGGATTACCAGACTTTCACAGCAGAAACTGCATTGTGCTTCAATAGCAGAAAGGCCCATTTTAAACTCCTGGCAAACTTTAATTTTTGCTTAATCAAAACCAAATTGTGACTAATTCCACCAGCAGCAATGGCAATATGCTTCAAGGACCAGGTAGCTTCTACGTATTGCATATATGGAGTCCTAGTACCATGAAGGACTACTTCTTGAAAAAAGCTAGGAAGATTAAACCAGGCTTTTTGGATGGACATCTTCTTACAAAGTATTACTTGCTTTGCTGCAGCCATGCAGAAGACTGCAGAGTGGCAAGCCAAAGAAGCAGGCAAGTATTTTCCTGTTGACCACAAAAGACACAAGGCAGCAGAACTGGCTTCCAGTCACCTTGGTAGCCTGTGGAGTGTAGGTTACTTCAAGGACTGAAATCATAGAATCATAGAATAGTTAGGGTTGGAAAGGACCTTAAGATCATCAAGTTCCAACCCCCCTGCCATGGGCAGGGACACCTCACTCTAAACCATATCACCCAAGGCCTCGTCCAACCTGGCCTTGAACACTGCCAGGGATGGAGCATTCACAACCTCCTTGGGCAACCCATTCCAGTGCCTCACCTCCCTAACAGGAAAGAATTTCCTCCTTATATCCAATCTAGACTTCCCCTGTTTAAGTTTTAACCCATTACCCCTTGTCCTATCACTACAGTCCCTAATGAAGAGTCCCTCCCCATCATCCCTATAAGCCCCTTCAGATACTGGAAGGATGCTATGAGGTCTCCACGCAGCCTTCTCTTCTCCAGGCTGAACAGTCCAGAAAAAAACTCTTCAGGTCTCTCTGATTCACAGCAGCAGCCTCCCAGCAGAATTGCCTGCAATGTGAGACAAAATACAAGAAAACAATTGAGGAAATGGTCAGTGACAAAGGGAAGAGGCAGATTGACCTCCTGGTTCTTATCTTAGTGGCTTGGTGCACCTGCACTAGCCTTGGATGAATCAGTATGGTTAGTCCATTGCAGTCAGTCTCCCTAGAATTTGTCGTACCCAGAGAAGCTTGGCATTGGCCTGTGCAGGACATGTTGGAAGGCAGGATGGAGAATAAGAGCCGGCATCACTATGGCTGCATCTCTGTTGGCAAACATTGCTCTCTCCTGTGCTCCAGAGGATGCAGACACCTTTCTTCCAGCACTGTTTCCTGTCGTGGTGCTCTGGCAGGATCATTGTGGCCTAGGGCTAAAACCTGAGCACTGCTTGATCTGAGGCTTGCTCCATGACAGATAAAATAGGGCTTGAGCTCCAGCCAAGTGGTGTCAGTGGTGAGGGTGCAGCCTCCTCAGCCTGTTACAGCTTGTGACTCCCGGCAGCTCTGTGCAGGATGGGTAATCACACCTACAGACAGGTAAATAAGCAGGGTCATGCTGCCTGGATCCCACCTACACAGGGGAATAGCTTGCCCAGGAGTTGCTTCCTGCTGAGAAGTGAATGAAAGATGCCTGACCAAACCTACCCTGTAAATCAGGCAGCAGCAGAAGTGTGGTGCTGTGTTGGCCAGGCTTCAGGAAGATGGCTATTCGCAAGCCCAGGCCTGTGTGGAGAGTGGCATGGGTGCTGCTGTGGTCTTAACTGAGCAAGCTGTCCCAGCTGGTGGTGATAGGTACAGCCTAAAACCTTCATAAATCAGACCCTCTGCAGTAGGATCTGGGAAGGTGAAGGCATGTTAAGTAGAGCCTTGACTGGCCTTTTTGTCATATCCTTTGTCATCTCCTAGGTAACAGGTGATAGGGATGAGAGGAAATGGCCTCACATTGTTCCAGGAGAGGTTTAGATTGGATATTGGGAAAAATATCTTCACCAAAGGGGTTGTCAAGCGCTGGAACAAGCTGCCCACAGAAGTGATGGAGTCACCATCCCTGGAGTTACTTAAAAGATGTGTAGATGTGGCATTTAGGGTCATGTTTTAATGGCACGTGGTGGTGCTGGGTTAACGGTTGGACCTGATGACTTTAAAGGTGTTTCCAAACCTAAATGATTCTATGATTCGGTGGTCTTCTTGTCCTTATTTCTCTGCTTGTTCCCTCTGTTCATCTCTGTCCTGTTCTACTCTGCTTTCTCATGCAGACTTAACAGATTCTTCAGATACCAGTGTGCCGTCTGTCATGAGCACAAAGTGCATGCAGTTCTGCAGTTCAGCTGATCGCTAACCAGGCTGAGTCAGTTCAACCCAAGAGACAGTTACTTGGGGTGGCTTCCCAAAAGCCTGCTTTGTCTGCAGTTAGGAGTTGTAGGAAGCTGAGTGTCCCACATCTGCTGCAAGCGCTGTGCTTCAAGCAGGGAGAGCTTTCAGGAGTGTGATTATTAGCTGCAGATCTGCAGCTAATTGACCCTGCCTTCCCTAGTAAGCACTGCACAACAGGGTTTTAAAATAGTATATAGCCATGAAATAATTGCAACATTAGGAGAGTGTTCTGTGGTGAAGGAATGATTAATTTCAGTTCTTTCTTCGTTTTGCTCTCTCTGTTCCCTGATATCCACAGTAAATTATTCAGTAAGTGTTCTTGTATTAGATAATTGTTCTAAACCTAGCACATCACTGGAAATCAAGCTTGGTTCTTCCTCCGTCATATATTGCCCTTTATAGCATACCTGGCAGTTAGGTTAATGGCCTGTGAAGCACAACAGAAACCAGACTATCCATCTGTACCTACCTCTTCTCTGAAGTACAGACAAGAAGATGCCTATAGATAAATCCAGCACATATGATTTAGAAGAAGCAAGTGGAACATTAAAGTCCATAAAATACTGTTGGAATCTGCCTCCCCCCCAGCCCAGCAGAAGGTAGTTGCAGACAAGTTTGGTAGTGAACAAATTTGCTCCCATAGGTTACTCACACCACAGCTCTCCTGGGCTGCTTCTGTCAGCAGCCGCCAGTGAAAGCCCCTTTCCAGCATCCAAGTTTGCATGAGGGCCTGGCAGGGGAATGTGCTCCTCCGCTTGCAGGCAGCGTCAGTAAATCACAGCGTGACGGGCTCACCGCCCCGCCACTGAACTTTTAACTTGAAGCTCGAGCAGAGTGCTGAGCAGCTCCAGCTACATGACACGGAGCTGTGAAAGTAAATCACTTCTTTGGGAGCAAGGGGAAGTCCAGGATACTGTTCCGCAGACTTTGCCTACAGCTTCCTTGCAGTATAAGCACAGAATATATACACCTGGGAAAGCAATTAGAGAGAGATGGACGTCCACCACCGAACTCGCCCTTTCCCCATCCCAGAGGATGAAGAGGTTGCACACAAGAGCGCTCCTGATGCTCACAACTCTGCAGGGAATGAAGAGAAACCAGTGTCAAAATTGCAACGTAGGCACAGTGAAATAAAACTCTACAAAGAGTTTTGTGACTTTTATGCAAGATTGTAAGTTCATTCTGTTCGGCTTCGCGGTGTAACTGCAGTGACATTGTTGGTGTACTGTACATATGTATTTTATTATCTGAGCTCTGGGCAGGCTGTGCAAGTCATTCTGTAACGCAACCTTTGCCACTGTTCTGCTTGATACATTGCCAGTTGTAACCATCAACTAAAATTTGCGCTCTTGCTTTAAACTCCATCATTAATTGCATCAGAAGTTTTTATCGGCAGTTGAAACAGGGTTGGAATTTGTCACATAGTGTCTCTCTCTTCAGGTCCTTTCCCTATTATTTTGGGTAAATGGATAAATTGCTTCACCTAACGCAGAAGTATTGCATACATCACTGGTTTTACATACATGATGTGTTTCAAAATGAAGTTCTTTTGCATACTGAGGAGGAAAGCTTTATGTTTTCATTTATTTTTGAACTTTGTTTCATCTTTTTGCTTGTATTATACTTTGTCTGGCAGCACTTACCATCCCTGGTGCTCGAGGACTGTTGAAGTGATGATGAAACATCCCGATTTCTGTTATGATTATTCTTCATTTAGATTGAGAAGGAGGATGGGTGAAGTGACTGAGGTTTTTTACCATGGAAAGCATATATAATCTAAGGAGAATATTGGTGAGCTTTATAGTTAACCACAGCTTATATGTGTAATCCCTGCAGTTTGTCCATAGGCTTGTCTGTTACGTGTGGGATACATACGTTTGATCTCCTTGTGAAATTTGCCCCCTTGCTTCACCAAGGGGGCAGTGAATATTTGGATAGCAGTTACTGTTTTTCTCTTCTGCAAAGATCTCTAGAGAGAGGAGAGGGGGAGAAAAAGCCAGCTAATAATAACTGGTCAGATGTGACCTTGCATAGGTCTCTTCTGTGAGACAGTGTAAGAAATAGATAAAGCACATTCCTTTTTCAGCCACGTGCTAGGTGTTTGCTTTCTCCCTTGGATGCTGTGCAAGGAATGAATTCAATTCCTGTTGAACCTGGTGGGAACTGAGAGTTCTTATCCCCTTGGGAGGCAAAGCTTGGCATCGTGCAGAGGACTGAGTGCTCTGCACTTAGAGGCACAGCATGATAGCTGTATCAAAATGGGTGCATGCGTGCACATGGGTTTAAAATTATCTCAGTTGTTTAATAAGCTTCCAGATAGATGTTTGACTGCAGCTGTTCCCAGATTGTAATGAAACTAGACCATTACCTGTATTTGCTCTCTGATGTCAAATAGGATTAGGGGAGAGAATTTAACCTGAAAGCATAGCTTTGAGAGTCTAGATATGAGTAAGAAAACAGTTGCAAAGGAAAAATAAGGTGAGCATTTTTCTGGCCTTAATTACTGAAAAACAGCTGTACTCTCTTCTGCAGATGTGGACACAGTCCTAATGAAGTAGCTAATTCCTCTCTGTTTTACAGTTACCACACTGTCACTGTACGGTCACATACATTTGAGAAGCAACTGAGGTTGCTATTTGAGTATTCTTTTGCATCCTTGGCATGGGTTTGCCACCTTGTGTTTGCCTCTGTTTGGGTCACAGTGGGGCAGCCAGAGAATTGCCACCCTCTACCTTGGCCCTGGACCAGCACCAGCACACTGTGACCTGAGTTCCCTCAGATGAACCCTAGCAAACCAACCAAAAATCCCATCAACTGCAAACTACATTTGTAAAATGACTTCAAGCTATGCAGAGCTTATATAGGGAATAATTGTTTACTTGCTCTGGTTCTCAGTAATATCTGCTGGGTTAGATACTGTACACTCTTTCACGTTGCTTATTTAGAGCTTTTAAACCAATGTTATATACATTGTAGAATTATGGATTATTTTGGAATTACCATTTATATTTTCCTGTGTGACACCAGTCCTCAATTATTCTGAATATTTGCCCTTGTTTTCTGTAATTCTAATGTATTTTTTAATCATACTTCTTTAAATTGCCTGCCATTTCTCATTCGAAAAAAACCTGCAAATGCATATGTAGTAATGACATTGCAGTTTGATTTTTTGAGTTAATTACAGTTACTAGAGTGTGTTGCAGGGGGTTGTTTCTAAAGAGTTTGGGAGCAGGGGGAAACGTCAGTGGTATTTATGAGGGGATACCACAAGTTATTAAGTCCATTGAAAAACTTCTGTTGAGTTGAGCAGCCTAGCGTTAGGCTGATGCAGTTGGCTTTGGGGAAAGAAAAGAGCCCCACAACCAGTGGTGCTACCTAATTGGGCTAATTTTCTTTCTGCTGCTTTTTTCTTTACAACAGCAACATGGCCAATGCGCTTGCAAATGCCATCTGCGAGCGCTGCCGGGGTGGCTTTGCCCCTGCAGAGAAAATTGTCAACAGCAACGGGGAGCTGTACCACGAGCAGTGCTTCGTCTGTGCCCAGTGCTTCCAACAGTTTCCCGAAGGGCTCTTCTATGAGGTAAGCAGGCAGAGTGCTCCTCTTGACCACAGCCTTTGCCTTGTGCCTTCTTTCCATAGCAGAAGTAGCTATGGGCAGATCAATAGCTTAGAAGGTCTAGTGGCTAAAACTAGTTTCCTAAAGGATATGCTCAGAAGAGGGAGAAAAGAATCTCTGTGCTAATTTGGAAGGCTTCAGTGTGTATAGCCTTTTTTAAGCGTATAGCCTAATCTGATCAGAGCTGAGAACAAAAAAACAAAACCAAAAAACCGCTGGAGATTTCCTTGTCAGTGCTGATTTTTTTTCCCTAAAATGTGTGAATCTGATACATCATAGAATTGCAGAATGGTTAAGGTTGGAATGGACCTTAAAGGTCAGCTAGTTCCAACCCCCTGCCATGGGCAGGGACACCTTCCACTAGACCAAGTTGCTCCAAGCCCCATCCAGCTTGGCCTTGAACAGTGCCAGGGATGGTGCAGCCACAGCTTCTCTGGGCAGCCTGTGCCAGTGCCTCACCCCCCTCAGAGGGAAGAATTTCTTCCCAGTGTCTAATCTAAACCTACCCTCTTTCAATTTAAAGCCATTCCCCCTTGTCCTGTCACTACATGCCCTTGTAAAAAATCCTTCTCCATATTTCATACCAGAATTACAGAGAAAGCATACTTCTTAGGAGAGGACACTCACATAGAGGGAAACCCCAGCATCCTGCAGTCCATAGGAGATTTATCGCTGAGTTGAGTGAGACCAGCACGGCATGTGAAAAGGTGCACTTAGAGATGACTTGTAAGTCAGCATGCTGTGATCAGGGTGTGTGGATAGCCCAAACCAAATGGGGACTCTGTAGGGTCAACTCTATGTTTAACAAAGTGGAGCATTCAAAAGTAGCAGTTCTCACACGCTTTCAAGGGTTAAAACCCATTCTTACTCATATTTCTCAGCCCCAGGTAGGTTGCCTTCAGCTCAGATGGGTATTTTGATATCAGTGTCATTTTCTTTTGCCTTCTCCTGTTGTGGCTATTCAGGATGTGGCTCATTTATCTCAAGGACAAAGTGGTTTTAGTGAAAGCTATAGACTAGTTCATAAAACCTGAAGTGTTTCATATAAGGAAGGGTAGATGATGTGTGACAGGGAATTACTGTCTGAGAGGTAAGGTCCCACTCAAGTGGCTTGTAGTCCCATTTACAGTAAGTGGTTACAGGATTTATGTCATACTGTGATCTGAAAAGAAAGGTGAGCAATGTATTAAAAGCACAATGCTATGCCCTCACATGCAGTGTACCATCCTTGTGGCAAGAGCACAACAGTTTATCTTCCACAGCAGTATTTCTAATTTTACAGAGCCACATTACATGGCGAGGAAGAGAGGCTGAGGGAGGACTGTGGCTTGGAAAAGAACAGTGGCAAAGGAGATTCCTGGGGTTTTCTTTCTCTCACTGCTCTAGGATCAAAAGTCTTTTCACTGCTGTAGGGATAGTGTTGCACAAACTGTGGTAAAGGAGACTAGTGCTCTGTAAGACATCAAAAGGTGAGCTGCAAGGCAGGAGCAATTAAATTAAAACAAAACAAAACACCCCCTGGATACTTACATGTTGCGTTACAATTCCTATATACTGAGCTGCTGCCTGCTTGCAGGCGTGGTAGAGTCCATCCTGATCTGTAAGACCTGAGGCAAATGTAAAGTGATATGAATGTTCTAAAACTAAAGTTATTTGTAATTGTGTCAATAAAATGTATTTTCTCTACGTGACTACTGTATTCATCCTTTTTCTGACTCAAAAAACCACTGAGACATTCCAGGGACCTCTTTCAGAAAGTCAAACGGTCCTTTGTTAAAGACAAAAGTTTGAGAAGTCCTGCTGTAGGCAGCCTGTATATCCTAAGGGATGGACCAGGACTGCAATTTTCTTACTTTTCCACCTAGCCCAGGAGTGTTACATCCTCCCTGTTGCTCATGCTTGGCCATACCTGAGACTCCTTGGCAGGGGCAAGTAACCTCATGGTGTTTAGATATAGTAGGCATTTTGCTTCCTACTGCTACCTTGCTACATATTCATGATGGTTTGAGCACTCTCCTGTTGCAGAGTGATGCTCCCTGTTAAAGACAGTAAGCCAGAAATGAGTGTTGATAGATTGTCCTGGGAATGAAAATAGCTCCATGTCCTAAACATGTTTTGATTAATGTTGCTAGGGCTTTTTTCAGGCTGGGTAGAGACTTTGTTCTTGGTAAGTGTTACATAGAAAGTGGAAAGTTTCAGCTGAGATTAGACACTTTTTGCCACAGCTGGTGAGATAATAATTGATGAGGATTAAATGAATATGTAAAGACTTGTGTGTGGCTTGAGCTTCACATCACCCTTCTGCTTCTGGCCCTTCTAGTCTGCCTTTAGCCCTTCTGGTGTCCAGCACAAGATCTTGCAGTTTTTCTCTGCATCGGCAAGTCTCTCTGCTGCTGTTGAAGAGAGGTGCTTTTCTGGTCTGTTTAAGCACTCTGACAGTCTTCAGGTGGTGGCTTACGGTTCTTAACCCCGCCTTTCTCCCCCATCTCTACTGGCCTGTCCAGGGTATTTCAAGAGAGTGGACAGGTCAGTGCTGTCCATGCCGTCCCAGTCTTCATGACTTTGGGGCTGTTTCGGCTGGGAAATCTTTGGCAGGGCCTTCTCCTCTGTCTCTGAACCCTATAGGGTATCTACACATCTCATGCTGCAGGAAAGACTCTCACTTAGCACTGGAGAGGCCAGTTAGATGATTGCAGTGGAAACCCCCACTTGTTTCCTCGTGGTGCTGCTTAGGGAGGATGATCGACAAGGGCACAGCTTTCTCTTCTGTCATTCAGCACCTGGGTACTAGAAATGAGAACATACTGGGTTTTGGGGGAGAAGGAGGGACAGCCCTAAACTGGTAGAGGATGGGCTTAGGTTGGCCAGTCCTCAGGAAATGGCTGATAATGCTCTGAATACTTGACACGATCTGTATCACTGTCAAGAACAAGTATTGGAGAAGACAGGCAGAAAGGATATCTTCCTCAGTCTGGCATAATGTGCTCTTTGAGAAGATGGATGCATTTGGGTTTGTGCCTAGGTAACATGTTTCTGAGTAGGTTCTCTGTGGGTAAATGCAGGCATTGCTGGTCACCCGGCATGAGTTCGTGTTTATTCTGCATCTGGTTTGGCTAAGCTGGTGTTCCTTGGAAATGATATCCAGCTCTGATCAATGAGGAAGTCACATATTCTTTGCCTGGCTATTGCAAGCCTTGCAGAGTTCCCCCAGTTAGTCATTAAGCTGCTTATCACATTTGCTGTCACATGCTGCTGTGGTAAGCTTTCACGTTGTGGTTCCATGGGCGGAGGCTGAACTGGTCAGACCAACGTGAGTCTACTGCACCACTGGGACATGTCTCTGTGCTGCTTGCAGGGATCAGCACAGCTCACCTGGTCTGGCAGCAGAGCTGAGCCGCTGCCAGGCACAAGCAGAGGCATATGGCGCAGTGCCCATGAGCAGCTTGGGGTTTGCACATCAAAGCAGGAATTTTGATGATGTCCTCATGAACCTGTGGTAGAAATGATAATACAGGTTGGTATCCAGCCAGTGCTGGAGTAAGGGAGTAAGCAAGAGCTGTGCCTTATGTTGCATGGGAACTGTGGGGTTAGGAGCTGCTGGGATACGTGTTCCAGTTTGCCCAGTATAATCAGTTCAGCATGCTTTCTTATGCACTCAGCCTAAGCAGAAATTAGCACAAGCACATGCCAGCAGTTTTTAAACTCTCCGTGCTTTGCTGTCACATGTGAAGTGGTAGCAATTCTGGTCTGCTTTTACTCCACTGCTTGGAAGCTGTTGATTCTGTAAAGCTGTTGTTCCAGTCTTACAACAGGTAGCAGTGCACAGTCCTACACTAATAGCAGAATAGATGGGTAAATGGAGACTTTCAGTGGCAGCATGCTCAGAGGGACAGGTTGGCCCCACTGTAATCAGTCAGTGGGCATTTCCTCCAGCCGATGTTACACTCAGGTCCAAGATCGGCTCTTTCCTACCAGAGACTGCCTGTGCTTTGCACTGGGGAGCATAGGCACCTCATCCTCAGACAGGAGAGATGAGTCTTACCCCTGGTCTGCCTATTCATTAAGAGACGCTGGGTGCTTTCAGAACCAACTTGTTCTGCACAGTGCTGAGGTGGGGGAAATGGAAGGGTTTAGAGTGGAGCCTTCCACAATAGAAGTCGTACAGCAAAATCCTCATGGACCACTCACAAGAGCTATAACTGGGGAATCTGTATCACCTATTATTGTTGTTATTATCATTGCTATTGTTAATTAATAATAATAAAATGGAATGGCACATGAAAGGAAGATGGAGAGAGGAAGTGGCTGATCTCTTTTCCCAAGTAATAAGTGATAGCACAATAGGTTTGTTGTAGCTTAAAGTAACAGCCTCAAGCTCTGCCAAGGGAGGTTTAGACTGGATATTAGGAAAAAATTCTTCACTGAAAGGGTAGTCAGGCATTGGAGCAGGCTGTCCAGGGAAGTGGTGAAATCACTCCAAAAACTGTGTAGATGTAGTGTTCAAAAACTGTGTAGATGAGGCCCTCCGCGACGTGGTTTACTGGTGGATTTGACAGTCCCGGGGTAGAGGTTGGACCTGATAATCTTAAAGGTTTTTTTCAATCTAGCTGCTTCTGTGATTCTGTAACTTTTGTCTCCTAGATGAGAGGGAGTGCCTTTCAGTTTGGGTCTTTTTCTAAGGTGTTTGTAATAACCTGTAGGAAGATTAAAGCAAGTTGCAGCTGCAGTGCTTGTCAGATTTGTTTCTATTCCAGCTGCACCTTGAGTGTTTTCTTAAAATGGGCTTTACCAAAAAACTACATTAGAAAATGCATCTTTACTCATGTCTTTCCACTAAGTTAGCTAAAAACATGGAGATCAGCTGGAGGCCATGTCACAGTGAAATGTCCAGTGCAGAGCCATTTAACTCGTGGACCTCCAGCATACAACAATCGAATGACCTTGCTGTTAAAGTATGTGCTGTCGGTCATCCACAAAAGGCAGCATAAATGAACTGAGAAGGTTGAAAATATAAACAAGGCTGAATGGAAACCAACCTACCTGACACAAACCAGAGGGAAAGAAAACCTGTCTGGTCTGCCCAGATCAACATGTGGTGGCTCTGAAATCCAAGCAAACCTAAGCATTGCCATTGGACCACCTATTTACACAAAACAGGAAGCTTTTGGATTTTGTTTATGTTTAAAAAGGATTTTGCCTGGCAGGAAGCAAGCACAATTCAACAAACCAATAATTCCTGTTACTATCTGAGAAAATATTAGCCCTTTGTCTCTCATTTTTTTATTTTTTATTTTAAAACTCCAATTTAAAAAGTCATCTTTTTTAGACTGTTACACTGGAAAAAAAAACACTTGATAAATTGCTGGAAGAGACTTCTGAAAGAGTCTGTATCAACCACGTGTCTTTCTGCTCTTAGTATGTGCAATTCAGGTCAGGCAAAGGAATTAAGTTTCTGATCTCAAGCGTATTCATTATGTACTCATCCTGCCACTTGCATGAGTAATTACTATGCTTATATTGTATTTGATCCTTGGAATTTCACAATATTAAACAGGTAATCTTGAAGCACATTGCTGTATTTTCCCTCCATACACCAAAACTTTATATGTGGCTACTATTTTATGCTATTTGCTTTGTTTTCTCTTAGGCCCAGTAAAAAGAAAGGAGTGGGGTTTCCTGCTGTCCCCCTTCTTCCACTGTTTTATATTAAGACATTAAGATCCAAACACCTTATAGCATACCTAATACTGTCTGTCTGGTTTTGACATGCTACTTGGCATTTGTGTCTAGAAGTGATGTGCCTTGAAGGTATCTAAACATTTCCCTTACTGTCAGGACATAGCTGCATGCATGTTTTTACATATTCTTTGGCAAAATTGCTACTGCAGTGTTGTAGAACTTTTTTTCTCCATATGTTTTTTTTTTTCTATGCAAGCTTGAACTACAACTGAACTTCTCTAAGCTGTGATAAAGTTCAGATCCAACTCCCTCAAGATCAGTTCCTTATATCATCTCATAGGTGTAGTGAACTTTGTTCCTTAAAATTTGGACTTGATTTTAAGGGTTTTTTTCAACCTAAATGATTCTGTGATTCTATGAAATAAGCATCACAGAGGAAAAACCTTATTTCCCTTCATGTTTTGGCTGTGCTGTTCCACAAATTGCAAGGATTTCTGTCCCTGGGTGTTCTTCCTCTCCTCCTACTTACTTCCTCCAGTATGCTGGGTCATTCTTGCAGGAAATGTAGAGTGGGGAAGAGATCAAACGGGTTCAGGGAAAATGCTTCCCCTCCAGGAGAGGTTTTTGTTAGCTGATTTCCTGCCCAGAATTTGCCCAGTTGCATCAGAGTCTCAGCAGTCTGTGAAAATTCACGTCTCTTGTGATGTAAATGGGTGATAGAAAATGCCTCGTACTATGAGCAGCATTAGAGGAATGGTGTGCTATTAACACTACATGCATTGTAGTAGCTGAATTAAGGGGGGTGGATTTAATGCCTAACATGTAGTCTGGTTTTTTTGGTGTCTGTTTTACTACCCAGTTGCATCTGGAAACAAACTGGTGTGTTACATACAGCATTTGTGTTACCCGCAGGCTCTTCATTCCTCTAACACTCAGATTTTTTTTCCATTTGCAGTTTGAAGGGAGGAAGTACTGTGAACATGATTTTCAGATGCTTTTTGCCCCTTGCTGCCATCAGTGTGGTGAGTTTTACATTAAGGTGAAACACTGTGCACTGATCACAAATGGGAGAGTCACTGCGGGAAGAGGTGAAACCCTTGTGTGTGTGTTCTCTGGAGATGGCCCTATGCAGCTGAGCATCTGAACTTCCAGAATG
The DNA here is from genome assembly GCF_033783945.1 of Neopsephotus bourkii. Classification (NCBI taxonomy): domain Eukaryota; kingdom Metazoa; phylum Chordata; class Aves; order Psittaciformes; family Psittacidae; genus Neopsephotus; species Neopsephotus bourkii. The sequence continues at coordinate 6,912,031 of NW_026902234.1, forward strand.
AACTAGACTTCAGACAGTTTGGGAAGCTGCTTTTCGTAAAGGTCATCAAATAGTATGATGTAAAAAAAAACCTGCAACCCCCAAAAAGTTTGCTTATTTGATTAAGTAGTTTAGCTGTTGATCCAATGAACACACTGTTCATGAATTTCTGATAATATATGTCTATACATCTGGATGTCATCATATTCGGCCCTTCTCATGCAGTTGAAACCCCGCAACAAGTCTTTGTCATCTGCTTTGACTATTATAACCCACACATGCTGTCCAGCTCCCCATGGAAGCTGGGACAGCCTTCAACATGTACTGTTACAAACAGATGATGATCAGCTGGTCCCCTGTTGTATTTACCTTTAAGGCTTCAGCATCTAATGTCCACCCTACATATCACTGAGGGCTGCTTTTTATTTGCCACTGTTGATTTAAATGCTTGTGTGTCTGCTGCACTGTAATTACTTGCACGGGTTTTTTTCCCTCCCTGTGTGTGACACATTGTTCTCGGGCAGGGCTGGGAAGTTATTACTTGACTATGTTTCCACTGGTCTGGAAGCTCTTGTGTTTCTGTGGCACTTTGACATGGCACTACAACTTTCAGTTACCTCAGTGAGGACTTTTGCTGAGTGGAGGGAGGGGTTGAACACCAAAGGAGAGGGAAGCAGATGTTATGGACCTTTGAATTTAAAGCTGCAGATATGAGCAAGCAGGAGAAGAGGAAGAAGGTTGGTGATGATTTCTGAGGAGCTACATAACCTATCTCCAGGGTTTCTCTGGCCCAGCTGGCACAGCTTCCACTACTGCCCTGGCTCTTTGTAGCACCGGCTTCCTTAAAACGTCATCAAGGCCCTGTGCAGAGCTGGGCTTTGGCACTGCTTGGATTTCATAAGCACATCCAGAATCGACTGGGCTGTTGTCAGCAATGAGGCCTCAAGGATTCCTGACATCTATGGAGTCTGTGGGGTTTTGTTCTTGAAAAGCTATGACTTCATGGGAATGCCACTGAGCTGCATACCCGATGTTATCTGTCTTCTGTGTCTGCGTCAGTTACCTGCCTGATCGTTTCCCTTTGGCAGCTGTTGGAGTTGTATTCTCCAAAGCCAGGACTCAGCCTCCCACAGAACTGGGAAGCTGATCTCTCAATGCATTTTAGGCAGAGACTTTGTACTGCTCAGGGGCCTTGGCTACAATGTCTGCATAGAGAATGACTGAACTGTGCATGGTGGACATAGCTCCACTGCCTGTGTGGTACAGTCACACTGCACGCAAAATGGTGGTTCTCATGCTAGTTTTTTAATGTCTTGCAGGACAGGATTCCTTGTGGTAGGTCAGAAGCACCTTCACTGCAGCTTTGCATTTTGACTCCGTGTCAGTGTTTTGCAGGATGTCCATAGCCACCCAAGCTCAGTTCTACTGTACTTTGAGCATAGAACCCCTTCAAGGCTTGGTCCTAGTAGAGTAGAAAACAGTACTATGTACATGACAAGTTAAAGGTGTCATCTTCTTAAAGAAAAGAAGGAGGAAGATGATTAGGACACAAGAAAGGCATATTATATAAAGAACTCCATATATTTCTGAACAGCTTGAGATGTAAAAACAGTAAAAGGACTGATAAAGGATGGTTGCAGAGAGGAGGTAGAGTGTGCATCTAGAAGGGCTTGTCTGTAAAGAACAGAAGGTCCTCCATCAGCACATTTTCTTCTGACCTGTAGCAAGAAAAAACCCACACAAACCCAAGTTCCAGAGTTTAGAACCAAAACTGTGATACTGAAATCCTACCAGATCTGGGGGGGAGGAAGAGGATGATGCTGTCATTCTAGCAGTTCTGTTGTGGGCTGACTAACTTTGTCTGGTGTGTTATTTTGCATCCTGGTGTTGTGTTTCTTACAGGTGAGTTCATTATTGGTCGTGTTATTAAAGCTATGAACAATAGCTGGCATCCAGAGTGCTTCTGCTGCGATATCTGCCAACAAGTATTGGCCGATATTGGATTTGTCAAGAATGCTGGCAGGTAGATCTTCACCCTTCCTTCTGTTAACTGATCATGAATAAAATTGACTAAGAGGGGGGACAGAGAGGTTTTGGTTCCTGAAGCTTTCCAGCTGAGATGGAAAAACTGAGGCATCTTTTGTGGGGAAAAGTCTAAGAGTGCATCACAAAACTAAGAATGGCAATTTTAGAATACACACTTTAAAAGTTAACACCAGATTTCTTGGCAAACACGGTGACATTTTGGGGCCACTGTTATGCTTAATAAGAGAGAAAGCATCCAGTTACGGAAGCACTGTCTTTATTTTTTTCATAGAAATGTTTACTTTCTTTTCCAACTTAGGTTTCCGGTTTTGATCTTGTTTAACAGCTATTTATTAATAATCGCTTTAAGTTCAGTGGGAACCTTCACAGACCAGGATATTTTTTACCAGCTGTGATCAGAAGAATGTTTGACATGTGGATTTTACAGCCATTGGCTTCATATGTATAATAAGCGAATTTATAGCAAACTGTTTCAACACAGCTTAAACTCAAATGAGGCTTACATGGTCATAGAAGATAAAAAGATCACCCTGCCTCTTCTGAACTTGGTTAGTCTAGCTAGCAAATCATTTTAAAGACTGTTTTCCCTCCAAAAAGGACTGACTGAAAGGAGGTTTTGACAGAATTTTGGCTTATAGTTTGCACTGTAGTACCTGGTAGCAGTACTTACCTCTCTTTTTTTACGCTGTTTCAGACATCTCTGCCGTCCTTGCCATAACAGGGAAAAAGCCAGAGGCCTGGGAAAGTACATTTGCCAGAAGTGTCACGCCATTATTGATGAACAGCCTCTCATATTCAAAAATGATCCTTATCACCCTGATCATTTCAACTGTGCAAACTGCGGGTAACTCGAGTTCTGCAAAGGGAAACGGGAAAATGCTGGGTTTACTTGCTTCATCAGTTTACATCTTAAAGTGAAAACCTCTCCTGTGCAGTTGGCAAGAAGGGTGGGGTTTGGGTGCCTTGTAGCTAGGTATGTGTTACTGCTTTTGGGATCGTGGAGTTGGATCTTGAGTTCAAACAATCTGTCGGGGAGCAGAGAAAGACTGGACTCTGCAGAACGGGGTGGTACCTTACAAAATACAAAGTATGGACACAGATAATGGTTTCTGCAGTAGCAAAATGACAGCTTGTTATTCTGCTGTGAGAAGAAGTAGTCCTCTTTGGCTGCTTGAGTTACTATCTTACCTGTATTATTTCATTTTAGCTGAATGGCACACAAACTTTGTTCTGTCCTTTTAAAGCCTATCTTTTTCTTAGACGCTTTCTCCCATCTCATCAGCTTTTGCAACTACAGTCCATGAAGCTGCGTGTTTCTGCACTGCACTGATGCACAAGACCATGGAGCACTGTAGGATATAGCATGGATTATTAGTTTATTTCTGGTGCAAAGGGAGCTACTATTTCATTGCCATAGCAAAGACTGATTTGAATAACATGTACAGTTTTGTCAGTGGCAACCAGCTGAGAGCATTAGTGAGTACGGCCACATTCTAACCATGCAAATTAGTAAAAAGTAGAGTATATGAGATTCTGCAGTTGGCAATGGATAAATGTAGTTAGCTCATTTGAGTCCATGGTTTTCTTTCTCTGAAGTTTGATACAACAAGGAAAATGTACCTAGATGTAGAGGACTACATTTTACTTTCAGTTACAGCTACACAAATCTAAAATAAACCAGTGATAAGATTGCCAGAATATAAACCAAACATGTCTACAGCTTTCACACACACATTTGTGCCACATAACCAGAATGCAGAATGCCAGTAGCTCAGTTGTGGTTTCCAGAGACTTAGTGCCTTAGTGCCTTTCACTTTGCAGCCTATTCTCAGTTTATTGTAATCAGTCTTGAACTGTGTTGAACTGTCATATTTGATGCTGCTGCATTACTGTAGGACAAATACAGTTTCTAAAACAAATTTTAAAAGTTATTTTTTTCTTTTCAGAAACTGTCAGGAATTGACATTGTTCAGTGCTGTTACTCATGTTCTCAATTCATGAACTTTTGAACAGGAAGGAACTTACTGCTGATGCTCGTGAGTTGAAGGGAGAATTATACTGCTTACCCTGCCATGACAAAATGGGTGTCCCCATCTGTGGGGCATGTAGGAGACCAATTGAGGGCCGTGTGGTGAATGCTATGGGCAAACAATGGCATGTGGAGGTAAATACCAGATGATATATTGTCTTTTACAAACATAAATGTTAACATACTTATCTGTGATTTTGCTGATGAATTTCAATGAAAGGATTAGCAAAGTATGCAGCAATGATTAGTAAATGCCTTCTCCTAATCCTGTTTTCAGCCTTCTTGTGGCCAGTCTTCCATGGTGAAATTGGAGTTATTTCCTACATTATGGACAGCTTTGTCTGTGAAACTAAAATAATTTATCAAAGGAAGCACTGTGAGGTCTTTACAAAAGAAAATTTCAGAATATAAAGTAGTATGAGTGGAAATGCAGTAAAATTCTGAGTCAACTGCAGTATTACTTATCATCATAGTGCACTCATGTTTTCCATAGTCACCTGCCATGTAAATATCTCTAAAGCACTTTATGTGAGAGTTCATATTTCAGGCGTCTGTACAAGATGTAGTTCTACATCTTCAATTGAAATCAGAAAGATAAACAGTTTATTCCTTTTGTTGTCTTCACAGGAGTGTAATAATGTTGCACATTATCTACAATTTAATATCTCTTCATTCTGTTTATTGATAACATATGGGAATCCCTTTGCTTTATTTTTTTCTTGTTGTAACTTTTGGATTGAAATCTTGAAGACATTAAAAGGAACATTATTTTAAGTGGTCTAAATGTAGAAATGAGAAAGTTTTAATTCTCCTTTTCAAAATGGGACAGCTAGCTCAATAGACTTCAGTAATGTTCAGCATTGGGTTTGGTTGGTTTGCTTTCCAGAAAAAAAAATCATTACTTCCAAGTAATAATAAAAAAATGGTGTGTAATTTTCTTTGTAGCATTTTGTTTGTGCAAAATGTGAAAAGCCATTCCTGGGTCATCGTCATTATGAGAGAAAAGGCTTGGCATATTGTGAAACCCATTACAACCAGGTAAGGTTGAGTATTTTTTAAACTGGTGTTAATCAGTAAACTCACGGACTGGTTTTATCAGGTAGACATGGAAATCCATGAACATACTTCTGTCCTCTTACAGGCACCTGCAGGTGTAATGCCAATTAGCAGATGTTATGTTACAGTTAATTTATATGGGTTTCTCTGTACATTGGTATTGAGAAAGAAAGTTGCAGGTATTTCACAATGGATAGCCAGAACAATCAGTATTGAGTTGTTCTTCAAGCTTATTGGTAGTTAAGTAGAACTGTTACAAGCTTTTATATATCTGGGAGATCATAGCAGGTAGTGGTCTTTCCCAAGAAACTGAGGTATATTTGCCACTCGGTAGCTGTGGTTTAAGATAAGGCCCTAGTCACTCGTGTGGTTTTCCCTACAGCTGGGAAACACTAAGGGGACTGAGTGTTTTAACCCAGGTCATTCATTAGGTTGCTGAAGACTAAATTTGTTAGATGACACCACCTAGTGAGCACTTGCATTTATGTAGTTCTATAGCATAAAATTATATAATCACAGAATGGTTTGGGTTAGAATGGACCTTAAAGACCAGCTAGTTTCAACCTCCTGCCATAGGCAGGGACACCTTCCACGAGGCCAGGTTGCTCCAAGCCCTGTCCAACCTGGCCTTGAACACTGACAGGGACGGGGCAGCCATAGCTTCTCTGGGCAACCTGTGTCAATGCCTCACCAGTGGAGAACTTAATCATCTCTTTCCAGACTCCCTTGATTGTGTAGTCCTGCATCATGATGCATAGACCTTTTTCATTTGGAAGCTGTCAGCATTGTGTCATGTCCACCTCTTCATTTATATAAATACAAGAGTAAGGGTTATATTTGGAAGTTGTAAGGCACCTGCTAATTACAGATGGATTCTTAATTTACCAGTGATGAAGGGCAGATGATTGAAAAGTTGCTGGCATACTTGTGGACAATAAATGCTGTGACATTAGTAGTAATAGTGTTGCAGCCATGATGGGGCAGTTACACATCCCAGGCAAGTGCTGTATGTAGAGTGGATGTCTTTTACTAGGTTAACTTCTACAGTTAGAAGAAAAGACATGAAACTGTGCACTTCTTAACTGTTGTGGATGAATGTTAAGCCCTGAAATAGAATGAATAATTTTTGGCCTAAATTTTCCTCTTTCTAAATAAAAACAACATTTCCGTACAGTTTTTGCCAGAAACACTAATGTGTTGTTCTAGTCATGCGTTTAAGTCCAAATGTTAAACTGGCTGGTTATGAACTATGTGTATGTGACACCAACTGATGTATTTCAAATGTTCGGGATTAGAAAAATGTTAAAACAAAATTGACTGGGGTTAAACAAATATTTTCATTTTTAATATTGTAAAGAGTTTTTGTGATGAGATGATGCAAAATGTACTTGGAAAACCAGGCCAGACTTGCCAGCATTCTCTTTATTTTACTGAAATATTGTATCCATCAGCTGAAGTATTTTGTTAGTTTCAGATGTTCCCCTTGATAAAATCATTACATAAAAATTTGCCACTTATCTTTCCTCTTCAGCTCTTTGGTGATGTTTGTTTCCACTGCAACCGTGTGATTGAAGGAGATGGTAAGCACTTTTCTGTTTCCTTAATGTTCCTTTCTGATAGAAGTCCTCTTTAAAAGTCTAAGTAAATGGAAAACAGCCCCCTGTTGCATCCTTGATTGTTCTTATTAAAATAATACCACCCGTTCACTTGATCAGAGATGAGGCTACAGCTGATTAGCCAGAGATCAAGTGGTAAGAAAACTTTACAGCAAGCATTTCATGACAGTAGAAGACCATTCAGTGTCTGAAAAGAACCGTGGTCAACTGGAAACCCTTTAATGACATGCAAAGGCTAGGAATGCTGGGAGATGCACAAAAGTGGCTTCCTGCCTCACCAAGTTCCGAAATAGGACACATGTAATGGTGATAATGACCACACAGGCATCTCCTTAAGCGAGTTTAGGAATCAGGAACCAAATATGAAAAAGTATTTAGATATTGAAAGACATGGGTGGGCACCCTAAGGGACTTTTAAAAGTGCCTAGTTCCCATTATGTCAGTTTGGTTCTTAGAGTATCACAGGCGCATGTGTTTTGAAATCTAGGCTGACGATAATGTCACAAACCCAGTAAAAATCATTCTTGGAAAGATATGTCCCGTAGAAGTGGCAGAACTGGAAGCAAGTGATTTAAGTTTTTTGTGGGGTTTGTTGTTTGTTTGTTGTTTGTTTTTTGAGGGGAGGTGTGGTTTTGTGGGGTTTTTGGGACAACCAGGTATGATAAAACGCCAAAAGCAAATTATTCTACTGGAAATAATGCAACATTATGTGCCTATTTACCTCTGCCTGAAGTAAATACTATAATGTTAGCCTAAGCCAAAGCCATTAGCAAAGTAGGAGGAAACCTCCAGCATGTCAAAAGAGGCATAAACTACTTCATAGTCACATAACTATAGGGTGAGACGTACATTCCAGAGGTGTGCTTTCCCCACATTTTCTGAACTGGACCTGCAGAACAACAATCCAAAACACTTTAGAGGAAACAGTGTCTTCTTCTTCAATAAAATCCTGCAAAAATGAGTGAAACTGGAACTTGAGGTGAATGAATAAATCCAGTTTGTCCCATAACTACATCTCTGTATAATTCTAACCTTTCACCCTATTATCTGACACCCATGTTGTATGTGTTGGTCTCTGTGGAAATGAACAGAATACAGTGTAATGCAGTAGTTTCTTGAATTTCAGTGTATGTCTTCAATTATGTTTCTTCATTTACGCACACAAATTTGACACTGCTGTCACAAATTATGAATATCCAATATTATTCTCTCTGTGACTGGTGAAACAGACATCTGTGGCAGCAGTTTTTGAGTGTCTATGACTGTTGCTTGGGAGCAAAGACTTTAATCTGACTAGTACTATTCTGGCAAGCAGTGGAATAACTGCATCTGTGGACGTGTTTGCCCCATAGTGCAGGAAAAAAGCTCTGCATGATAATACTCTGGTTCTGTTTGTTGTTGAAAAATATTGTATTTTATGAGAAGACCATTGTCCTGCATCCTCTAACTTGGATTAAGAAGAGAAACACGTAATTCCTGTAATTTTTTGTCTGTTTGTTTAATGTTAATGATTTCTCCTTTTTTTTCCCCATCACCTAGTTGTGTCCGCTCTGAATAAGGCATGGTGTGTGAACTGTTTCGCTTGTTCAACTTGCAACACTAAGTTAACACTCAAGTAAGTTTACCAGTAAGAGTTATGCCTTTGAGTGATGCCTTCAAAACGTATCAGTGTTTACCTTCAGAATGTAGATGTTCCTATAGTGTTACTGTTACGGTATGAAAAAATACAAAAGCAGCATTGAGAAAACATGAGCATCTTTCTTCGTCTTGCTCCACTTACTAATTTACATCTCATTCAGCTCTCTGTTCAGGTCTCCTTCACCTAATGTTCTTAACTCTTCTCCTTTTCTGTCCTTTATTTTTTCTGTGTTTAACTCTAAAGGGATAAGTTTGTTGAAATTGATCTAAAACCTGTCTGCAAACACTGTTATGAGAAAATGCCAGATGAATTTAAGCGACGACTTGCCAAACGGGAACGTGAAGCAAAGGATAAAGAGAAGCAGAAAAAGAAAAAGCCAATCTGTTTGTAAACTTTTTTTTTCCTTCTCACCACCATCTCTGCTCCTTTCTTCTTTGGTCAGTGCTAAGGATGCTTTTATTTTGAGTTCTTGCATGAGTTTATGGCATTCAAAACCAAAATATTTTTCACACGACTGTAACTTCAAATCCTGTTATTCCATTATCTTATGTTTAGTCTGTTTAGCTCTTCAGTTAGTTTTTGAAGGCTTTTTAAATGCCACAGTTAATAAATACGGGCATTTGGGTAAAAACAGGGTAACTTATTCAACAGGGTATGTGTAATTACTGCTTACAGTGTATAACCTTATAAAAGTAACTTCATAGATATGTATAAATGGCAGTTGTAATTTTTTGCCTGTGCACATTTAATAGTGTAATTTTAAAATGTATTTTTCACTATCCCTGATGATAAAACTTTGCCTGTATTTTGCTTTGTCATTTTAGGAATAAATTTGTTGAGTTTGATATGAAGCCTGTCTGCAAAAAGTGTTATGAGAAGTTTCCTTTAGAGCTGAAGAAAAGACTGAAGAAACTAGCTGAAACTTTGGGAAGGAAGTAAAGACTTCATCTGCTCTCTTCCTCCTTTGTGAAAATCCTATATATATTACTTGGGGAGAATGGGGCTGTTTTGAGGCTGCACTCAGGCAACAAATGATGATGTATGCCTTCTATCTAATGAAATTGTCTTAAGAGTCTCTGTTCTGTACATGAGAAAACGTGCTTATTTGTTGATAAACAGACTGTACTTCTGAACTAACTTAAATACCTGCTCACCTGAAAGGTTTCTGACCCTGATAATGCAGTTGAACTGATGCAGGTGGCCCATTCTGCACAGTCATCTTGGAATTTTACAGAGATAATTCGCTTCTGAACACCTGTGAAAAGAAATTGTGCAAATGTGTCCAACTTTTCGGGCATGTGTTGTCATTTATATTAACAAAAGTATTAACCTTCATATTAAGCATGCACACAAAATGTGCCCAAGTCAAGTGACTTGGGCAAGAATCTAATATACTTCTCCTTGTTGGAAAAAATATGCTTGGATTTCAGGCCAAGTTGTCTCATTAAGGAGCCTTGTTTCTGATGGTTTGATCAGATTTCTAAATACAGTCACTCTACAAATGACCTACTTCTTCTAGATTATGCTTACATGATGAATCTTTGTACCTCAGGCTTAGCATGAAATACGTATATAAAACATGTATTCCTGTTGCAAGAAATGAGCATACTCAGAACTACTTGAATTTTGCTATATTCCACTCAAAATAACACATTAACTTTTATATATGCTTCTGCATTCTATTTACTTTTTGTGCCTTATTCTGCTGGACCATACGTAACTGTGTTCTATTAAATATATATATAGTTTTATTTTTTATTTCATATTTTTACGCAGAAATATATACAAGGTATTTTCAAAAGATAACATACTTTGCCTTAATTATGGAGGATGTGAAGTATTTTATTTCAAGTGTGAACACCTGAACTTAAAATTTAGCTTCTAGACTTCATTGATTTTCAGAACAGTACTGAAAGTGCGTATTTCAGTGAACTGGCAATATTACTTTTACACCTAAGAGTGTAAATATACAAGGTTTGATCCTGCTAGGATCTACTTCTATAGCCATCCTCAAGAACTGAGCTCACAAATCATCAGAATTCCTTATAACATACATTGAATTGTTTTATACTATTGACTTCTGTCCATGCAAATCTGTTCCATTTTTCCCTTTCTTATAGAAAATGCAGTTACTTAGGACTTCTTGATGGTACTACATTATGAAGTACGCATTTTATTTAATTTTTTTTAAATTTTTTATAAGTGACTTAAACAGATTTTATGTAATTACATCATAGAAGGTAAAATTTTCTTTCCTGTTTATGAAAAATCAGTTGCTTTAAAACACCTGCTTTCCAGTGTCCTCAATAAAGGCTATGTTATTAAACCCTGTATCACCTCTCTTAAATGAGTGCTTGAGAAGGGTGGGAAAGCAACTAGGCCTCTCTCGGTTCCCTGTGCTTTTACCTGTGAATGTACATAAATACTTCCTTATTATCCTGATTTAAAGGAGACGTGCGCCTTTCCTAAATACCTCACAGGAGTTAGTTCTTAGGTTCATGGAAGATATTGCAGTTTGTTTTATGAAGAACAGCTTGATTCTTCTGGACGTTTTTTGCATTGACACAGTTGCTGGGTTTTCCCCAAGAAAAAGGTTTAAAATGTACACCTTCCTAACAACTTTTTCTGTCCTACTTTGACTGTAATGAAACTGTCACCCCAAACTTCCAGTTTCGTGCTAGGTATGATATTTTTTGACTACTTTATCCTCTGTAGTTATCAAATGCTGTACTTCAGCAACTGAACACAGTCCTGACTCTGTTCAAGACTGGAAAAGCTTAAAATGTGCTAAATAAATGTACATAACTAGCATGGTAGTCCCACTGGGATTTTGTACTGTGCCATGGATCGAGACGACCGTACTCAGCAATGCTTTCTTGTTCTAGGTTTTTCATGTTACACTGACTGTACATCTTTTCTTTCAGCCTATGTATGCACAGCCTTACTGTTTGAAGAGCTGGGAATGGTCCCTAAGCCTGAGGCTAAATGGCAAGACCTGGCTCACATCCACACTGCTTGGAGTTACATCTATCTACAACACAGGCCTTGTTTGCACTGTGCAGCCACACGTCTGCCTTCAACTCAGTGGTAGCCCTGTGGTCCTAACACAGGTTTTGTTTTCAAGTTCCTGATGGTGAAGGCCGTGCTACTGTTGACCACAGCAGCAGCTTGTATTTTATGAACATGAGCATATATATCTAGGACCCCATGATGTAGCCCTGAGAACATCTGAGGGTACTTGAGCATTCAAAGCCTGATGAATCATGCAGAAATGTTGGTTGGAAGGACTGCCACGGATCTACTAGCCCAACCATCTGCTTAAAGCATACCTAGCTCCAAGCTGGATCAGTACTGAAAGTCTTGCTCTGCCAAGCTGTGAGTATCTGCACATGAGCTTTCAGAGACCTTTGTGGGAAATACATTCCTGTGCTTAATCACCTTCATGGTGATTTTTTTTGTTATTATTATTGGAACCCTAGCTCAAGTGGAGGGTTCACTAAATCCATACTGCTCTCCTGGGAGCTGTCTTTGGAGTGAACTATCATTGAAATAATACCCCTGGACATTGTCATGAAAAGAATTAATTAAAAGCAGTTGCAAAACAGCCAGGGAGCAAGCTAGCAATTAGAAAGCCTGGATGATTACATGGCTGGTGGTGAAGCTCACTTCCTGGCCTGCCAGTATTCTAAATATTATGCATAGCTGCACATACATTCCTGGAAAAGGCAAAGTTTATTATTGTTTTTCTACCCATGACCCCTAGTAGGTCTTTCAAAAAAGGCTGTGAGCCTGGGATTTGGGAGTGGATGCCTCAAAAGTCTGTTCTCCTTTCTCCATGGGATCAATCACACATGAGGAAAAGAAATGCCTTTAGAAGCACCTGCTTAGACTAACAATAGGGAGTGCTTCAGAAAGCCCAGTCAGTACAGGTGTAGGGGGAAGAAACTGAGCCTAAAGCCTTTCTGCTGCTGCTGGTGCTAGTGCTGGGCTCTGTTCCATCATGCAGATAGCGAGCTGAGCTGCACGCAGTTGGATTGCTGGGACGAGAGTCAACTGCTGCCCTGCCTGGTGAGCTGCCCCGTTGAGCTGTCCCCACCAGGGACAACACAGGGTATGCCCCTTCTACAGAGATGTGTGAGAAACATCCCAGTGTCAAGGCACACTGGATCTTGTGTGCAAGAGGGCATTTTCCTGTGCCTCCCCATCAGCTGAACAGCAGTAATTTCCTCCAGTGAGCCAGCTCAGACAATTCCAGCATTCTCTGCATTAGCACCAAGACTTTCAGTACTCAGCCTGGCAGGCACTCAAACTGTTTGGTAACCCCAGCTGTAGACATACTATAGAGAAGTATAGAGAAAAAAAATATCTTATTTCTTGGGGAATTAAATCCAATGTCTAAATAAATCACCGTTAATAGAAGAAATAATAAAAAGGGTTATTCTTTCAGTCAGGGTGTTACATGGGTGCTGCTGATCTCCTTAAAGGACCAAGCAGCTGTGTTTTGTTTTTTTTTCCTGCAAAGATGGTAAAAAGTGGGGATGTCAGTATTTTGTAGGTGTTGCAGGACTCACAAGGCTGTCAGTGGGTTGCTTGATACTAGGAATTGGACAGTGTTTTAATGATGCTTTTTGAGAGACTCAGCCCAGTGGCCTCATTTTGACTCAAGTGTCTGAACTGACAGAAGAGTAATTCCAAGCAGCAGAACATGAGACTGCCTGCTTGGGTCTGCACTGTGAGCCACCACCCCACAACCAGCAAACTCAGAACTGCAACTTGCAAATTTCTTATGCCTTGAGAGTTGCCAGTCTTGTCATCTTGTCCCATGTTCCCAGCTGCAGTCCAGGAGCAACAAAGAGCATAATCATGCTTTCACAGTGCCTGTAAAGTTTCTCACCACAGCCACTGAAGTATTTGGAAACTCATTTTCTAGAACACTGGGTATCTTGTGTTTACAGTTGCTGAGCACCACAAGGCAGAGTCTTAAGTTAGGAAACAATAAAGCTTGGTTCCACACACATGAAGGTTCTCCGGCACAGCGGAAGACCCGTGCACTAACGTAAGCTGGCCTAGTACAACGGAGCAACGGCCAGGTGCCCTTACACTGAGGGGGGTACAACAATCAGGCAGCCCTCAGGCAATGCCTCACCCCGGCCCAACCCGCCCTCGCCAGACCGCTTAGGTCCCTACGGCCTCCAAGAGACGACAGGACTCCATTACAGGACTGCCATTACCTCAGCGGCACAACCGGGGCCGAAAAGAGGCCTGAGCCCGATCGTGCTGGGCAGCAGCTCACCACCCCCTTCCCCACCATGGCGCATGCGCAGAGGCAGCCCCCTGCCCCTCGCCCCCCCGAGGCTCCGCCCCCTCCCCGCCCCCGAGGCTCCGCCCCCCCTCCCCGCCCCGAGGCTCCGCCCCCCACCCCGAGGCCGGATCTCGCGCACTCGCCGGCAGCAGCGCGGCCTGTACGGTTGCGCGGGAACTTGCGTAACGCTCGCGGCCTCCGCGTCGCCCCGGACGTCGTTTCCTCCTTCCCTTCCGAAGGCGCCGCGCGAAGGCCGGCGCGGCAGGCGCTCCGCAGGGAGAGAGGCCGGGCGCGGCCTTCCACCGCCGCGGCGCCATGATGAGGCGCACGAAGTCCGAAGTGGAGCGGTATGTCGCCTCTGTGCAGGCCGCCGCGCCTTCCCCCAGGGAGGTGAGTGCTGCCGGCCGCGGGCCCAGGCGCGGGCCGCCAGTGGTCGTTCTGCGGCCTTGCCCGTTGCGTCCCGCCTGCGTCGGTCCCGGGGGCTCTTGCGGCTGCTGCTGGCTTCCCGGCTCGGCTCAGTCCGTGGTAGGGCTTCTTGTGTGGGGCGTCAGCGGTGGTCTCCCTTGCTTTCTTGGGGGCTACCGGGCGGGAGGCGACTGTTCTCTGTGTGTGCTGCCGCTCCCCGCGTCGTATCCGGCGCTGGGGTGCTCGGGTTGGGCCTGTCCTGCCCTTCCTTAGACTTGGCGGTTAAGAGGAAGAAAAAGGGGGTTGTGGTGTCTCTGGGAGTATTTCTGAGTCCGTATTTGTTCAGGGTTTCGTTAAGTGGAATGAGGTGGGGGAAGCTACGGTGAGGAAGGACGTGTAGTTTTGCTACTGGAGGTGTTTCCCCTAAACAGGAGCAGTGGTTTACCAGAGCTGTGTGCCTGCCTTTTGCACCTGGTAAGCCCTACTGCAGTTTTAAAGAGCCCACCAGTTGTTTAAGTACAGAATTCTTCAGTTTTATGAGTGTACTTGCTAAGTTTCCTGAGTTTCTGTGTTCTAGAGAAATAGACTCCAAACAGGGAACATATGAGATACTTTCAGTTTCCTTTTACGTAACTAGTATTCTTATCTGCATGACTGGTTTGTAACAGTAATTACAGTAAGAAGTAACAGTATTAAGAGAGGGAGAACTGGGAGGAAATGCTTTTCCTACTGTATTTAATAACTTAAAAGAGTGATGAGGAACTCTGCATGACTGGTTGCTCTTTGCCATTATATCTGGAAAACAGTATACAGGTCACAGTGATGCAATTCATGGGAGCTGTTTAATCGTGAAAGAGCCTGTTCTGCTGCTCTGAATTGATTTTATTGCAGAAGTAGAATATTCAGCAGTGTGTTGTGTAGAGTGTATGCGTCCATGTTCACCATGATGCAGTTGGGTCTTTATGCAGGGCCTGTGTAATGATGATCATCATCATTTATATCTATCCTAACAGCAACAAAGTTGTCCTGTGACTTTGATTGACTTGGGCGCTGTTTAGACCAAAAGGCGTCAGGTACATCACTGCCAGAAATGGAATGCCCTTGAATTGTTTTGGTATTTCTATTGAAATCGATAACAACAAAAATTCTCTCCTGCTGTGCTTAGGACCAACTGGTGCATAGGTAGGATTTAGATTTTTTAAGTATTTTGAGCTTTTTAAGCAATGCTTACAAATAACTGTAACAGCACAGTCAGTGGCAGAAATAATTACTGTCTTTCTCCGTGTTGCTGTTAGGGGATGGTTCTTACAAGGCTGCAAAACTTTTATTTTTAGGTTTGTTTTCATCCAGTTTTAAAAGGAGATGCCATGTGTGTTTCAGTGCTACTTTTTGTAATATACTGCAAAAATACAGACTGAAAACTTGAAATATCTTGGATCTTAGGAGGCCTGCTTTCATTCTAAACTGTTTCTTAAAGCTTTTCATTAATGGCAGAATGGGAGAGGGACGGAGAGTAGTAGTTGAAAAGTATTCAAAATGTACACATTGTTTGGAATCACAGATTTAACTAAAAATCCGATGATTTTTGGTTCACAAGCAAAATCTGCTTTTGAACTGATACAGGTAGCTCAAGCTTTACATTTCTGTCAGTTTTACTTATATGTTGATGTTTTTACATGTGGCTTAGTTCTTTAGCTCATTCTTTTCACTCTTTTCCTCCTGTCCATGATCTGTCATGTTGCCCTTTGCGTACTCTCTGACTTTTTTTTCTTTTATTGCTTCTTTGTTCTATTCCACAAAAGTTATCTTTGAAAATGTGTCATCTTTTGTGTATAGGGTGTGTATGTTCAAGTTACCTTAGCCTGACAACATCAGAAGTAAACTGTATAAACATACTTCTTATCCAAACTGAGAACAACTTCTGTAGAAACTGCTTTTTCCTCAAGTATATTTAAGCAGTGGTGTCTGATGGCAATATACTACAGTAGGGCTAAATGACAGGTCTCTCTTGGTTGGTAGGATTCTCTTTTTCTTTGCTACATTGCAGAAAAAGAGACTAAATGTAGCTGACCCTCTTTTCTCTTTAATCAGAAGTGTTTATGAAATTCCACATGTGTGACGACTTGTTCGCTTCGCTCATAATCTCTATTTTGTGTAATAGCTTTTGTCAGTTATAGGAAAAACTCTTAATCTGTAAATTCTTAATCCTGCATCTTTCCAAACCCTTGAACCTGAGGAGTGGATTTGAGCTCATAATGAGCTGTCATGTTCAGGCATTTAGAAGTATTATGCATTTCTGAAAAGAAGGGTCATCCTTTTGACAGTACTGTATGTCTAAAGTATATCATGTTTTTTTTTCTCTTTCAGAAATCAATGAAAGGATTCCTCTTTGCTAAGCTGTATTTTGAAATTAAAGAATATGAACTTGCTAAAAGGTAATGTGCTAATGTATGCCTGATTTTCTGTTCTCTAAAGTGTAAGTGAAAAGCGAAATTAATGTGAGGTAGACCAGAGAAAACAAGATCAATATCATGTTCTTTTAAGGTAGCAGTAATTGTGGGGGGAGTACTATTTAAATCTTTATAAAACAACAACTTAGAAGAAGATTTACGTGGTAGTGAAAAACTTAGCTGGTTAAAAATACTTTCTTTTCTTGTGTTATGTAGTTCTTACTGTTTCTGTTAACCTCTGCTGTTTGTTTTTTTTTAATAAACAGAAATACTTGCTGGCAAGTGTACATGTAAAACTGTTGTTTTTTACTTCAAGGTCCAGACAATGTATCTAGAACAAAATACATCTGTACTTTCCTGTATGGCAGATTAAGTTATCATTAGAGCTTGGCGGAGGGGGGAATGTTGGAAAATATTGGTAAAGTTGCTAACATTTCCCCCCTCCATAGGTACATATCTACATACCTCAACGTACAAGAGAGAGATCCCAAAGCACACAGATTTCTTGGACAAATTTATGAAGCTGAGGATAACATAGAAAAAGCTTTTGGGTGTTACAAGGTAAGTACTACACTGACCCCTAATGTACTGCCTTATTCCTTTGTAAATGGACTTTAAAATTCTTCCTTGCTGGGCATTCTGAAAACTATAGAAGAAAACATGTTCTGTGAAAAACTGTATTAATTTATATTCACATGTGACACTGGAAAGCAAATGTAGCACTGTAGAGGAAATTTTTCACTTCATATCTTTTCTTTCAGTAGTATATATTTTAAGCTGATGCTTTGTGTTTTGTTCTGTACTTGATCTGTTAAATTCTTCCCATGTCATACATTGCCTTTTGGACTAAGGATCTGTGACTGTTGTAGAATTCCTTAATGTGGACCGTGATGACAACAGGAATCTAGTTACTACTAGAAGACTGTAGGTGTAATGTGTTTTTTCGTTGGTTGGTTTTGGAGGGATTAAGGGCAGGAGGAAAAGACAAATTTAATTTTGATTAGCTGAGCATATAAATGTCACATTCGTGATTGGAATGTCTTTGTTCTGGTTTTGTGGAGGTAGATGATGTGTTCAGAAGTCTCTTTGCCAACACAACTCCGTGAAGTACTATTACACTTTTTAAAGTGTCCACATCTGGCTAGACTAAAGGTCTTTATAGTCCTACTGCCTGTGTATAGCAGTAGTTAGAGGTAGATGCAGAGGAGCTGGCTTTTGCATTATTTCTGTCATGATCTTTTGAATTTTAACAGCTGTATCTGAGTGCTGTAAACTAGTGGAGGTGTTTAGAAAGGCTTTTGTTAATATAGTCTATAATGATAGATCTAACTAATTTCAATAGCTGGGTCTGTTTGTGGAGGGATAACTATTTCCTGTTGTATATAGATTGTAAGATCGAGTTAACTTTTTTGGTTTTCCTCCTTTCTGTGCATTGGAAAAAACAGCGCTCTGTGGAGTTGAACCCAACACAGAAAGATCTTGTATTGAAGATTGCAGAGTTACTATGCAATAATGACGTTACTGATGGAAGAGCAAAATACTGGGTTGAGAGAGCTGCTAAGCTTTTTCCTGGGAGTCCTGCTGTTTACAGGTTGAAGGTAAATTTCAAATTACTTCTGTGTCTTAAAGAAACTTGTGGCATCTGTCTGCAATGCTTTTTCTGTATCACCTAGTGCTAAACTTTCCTCGGCAGCATTGGTTTAGAGTCTTCATTATAAAATCTGTTAGATATTACTTTTTTTGCAGTCTGACACTTTAGCTTTCAAGAAAGCTGCAGCTACAGGCTTTAATGTTTCAAGGTTAATCCTGAAACATTACTGAGAAACTGCGTTAGCTATCACATTCAAGAAGTGAAGAATAGGTACTACTTGATCTTTCTGTTATCACTTGCAAGAGGATAGCAGGTCTGTGAACTCAGACTTTCTTGCTCTACACTTTTTTGTTTTAAAATCTGTATGGCAATCTACTCTGCAGAATGTGAGAAATGTTGTCCTTCACGAAGACTGTAAAGGTTTTCAGCCATGCAATTGCACTTTTGCACAGGTATATTAATTTTGTGTAACTAAACAGCAACCACATGTCTGGTTTTTTTTTAAGCAAAGTAGTCTATGACAGTATGCTGTCATTGAACCACACGGTTTGACAAGCATTACTTACTGTTGAGAAGAGGCAAATTCTTCTGAGGATCTGCTTCTATGATAGTTATCTCAATTTTAAAACATCTGAGTAGTGTAGTTTGAGTTACATAGTATGTACATTGGAGGAAAAAAACCTAATTGGTACTGGAGTTGCTGAAAAGACTCGTGGGAAATGGAGTGTTAACATGTTGCCTTCATGTTTAACAGGAGCAGTTACTGGATTGTAAAAGTGAAGATGGATGGAATCAGCTTTTTGACTTGATTCAAGCAGAACTTTATGCAAGACCAGATGATGTCTACATAAACATCAGACTAGTTGCACTCTACCGTTCAAATAATAGATTAAGAGATGCTGTGCTCCATTGTCAAGAAGCAGAAAAAAAAATACCTTTGCAGTCAAGCTTGGAATGGTGCTCCTGTGTTGTAGAGACATTTGAGGTGTTTAATCATGTTTTGGTCCTGTGATAGTCTTCCATATCTTTTTAACTGGTCTATTTCTCTTAGTGTCATTACTCTGTTGCCTTTTTCTCAAGTGATAACTCCTTCAATTGCAAGTCTACTGAAACCAGTGGAATTACAAAATACTTCTTGTGGGTTTTTTGGTTTTGTTTTTAATTGGAATTTTCTCCCTAAAATTGAGCCTTATAGAAATACTGAGTTTCTAACTTCAAAAGCTTGAGTTAGGTACAACAGTTCCACTGGGGAGAAGGTTGCTCAGGCAAATAGTTCCCTGGAACTTTGTTGCTGAAGAATATGTTAAGGTCTCACCTATGAAACTGGATTATGCAGTAAATGCTACTAATATGTTTTGGAGAAGTACTGCCCTTGCCTTCCGGAAGGGTGACTGTTCCTGATCCTGTGATGAACTTTCTTCTTTAGGAATATCTGGAATCTTTACAAGACTTGGAGTCTGATAAAAGTAACTGGAGAGCTATCAAGAAAGATCATCTGCTGGCCTACTCCAGCTTTGTAAGAATGACACTTTCTTCTAGAGATGTTCAGGAATGCAGAGAGGCACTTGAAAGGTACTGTTTGGTAAAATTATTTTCCCTTAGTAAAAAACCAACCCAGCCACCTCTGTAAGAATTGTTTGGGGATTTGTTGGGTTTTTGGTTGATTGGTTATTGTTTCCTGGGTTGCAGAACATCTACCAAGCTTCTGTTTCACTTTGTGTTTGTGGATAGGAGAGGAGGTTCTCTGTACTAACCACTGAGAATTATTCTTACTGGGTTTGAACCCCAAGCTCTATCCTTTTGACAGAGATGCTAGCCTTGTTTGAATAGTTGTCATGCAGCAATGCAGAAAAATTACTAATATCCTGGGTCAATTAACTTTGTCCCTATTTTCCCTTCAGTAAGAGAATGTTGTTCTGTACTTCAGCAATTGACTAATCCAAATTTCCCAGACAGTTAAACCCCAACCCCCAAACCAAACAGAAAAACCACTGAAACCCAACCAAAACAAAAGGGAGCGCCCTCCTTCCCCCCCCTCCCCCCAAAGAAATAAAGGCAAGCACCACATCTAGTGTATCAGCTTTGTCCTGGTCATTTTGTTCTAAATTAACAGACTGGAATAATTAGGAACTTCAGATACATAGTGTAAGTGGGAGGGAGGAAGCCACTTGCAGTAAGAATGCTCTCCTTCAGGGAAAATCAGTGCTGTTACAGGGCCAGCCGAACTATCTGGTTTCAAGGTATATCATCTATGACACCCCTAAAGTAGTAAAAACCAATTGTTTGTAGTCACTACATTGATTAAGGTCTGTGTTCATTTCTTCCCATTGTCTTTCCTTACTGGCTTTTATTGATTTACCTTTGTTCCTTAATTATGCAACAGCTGTTATAATTTAAAAAATAGTATTCTTCAGTTTTGTTAATCTTAAATGAGTTTTTGAAGCAATACAGACAATGGATGAGGAATATTTAATACCCAAGTATGTTGTGTTATTTTTTTTCTCCTCTAATATTAACCAAAGCCGCCTTGGGTTTTCTGCTGCTGTTTTAGAGCCTTTCAAAGTGAAGGGCTGAAGCACTTCCAGCTGATGGTAATGTTAACAAACCATTTTAGTTTTGTTGGGTAATTGAAAGTGTTTTAACTGTCTTCTGGAAAGCCTAAGTGGGGGTTGTGTGCTAGCCTACGGCTACTCAGATTTCTGCGGTAGCTTCTATTTTTGAAGAGCCTGTCTAGCTGTATTTTGGGCCTTTCTGATAAATGACAGGGAAGAGCAGAGTGACTAGTGCCTCCTTCATGTCTCTAAATCTGCAGTAGTGAGCAAGTTTATCGACATGGTTTGGGTGGATAGTTTCAAAAGCAGCTGTGCAAAGGTGTGTTGAGAAAAAGACTAAATATCTAAGTAATATTTACTATGTTTTACTCAGTAAACTGAGTTGAAAACTTCGGGAGTTGAGACCATCGTTGTACCTTATAGTGCAACTCTGGTTTAAACAGTGGAGTACTAAGCATTGCCTTATGAAGCTATTCAATTCATAGTTAAATAACATCAACCAAAACTATCCACTATGGCTTTTACCAGGACTCCTTTTAGAATCAGTCTTCTCTACATTCTAGTTTTGATCGTGTGCTTCAGTCAGTGAAACCATATGTGAATGGAGCTGATGAGCTGTCTCGTACCTTTGTGGAAATGAAAGGACAGTTATACATGCATGCTGGAACTTTGCTACTGAAAATGGCTCAACACAATGAGGCACAGTGGAGAGTTGTGTGTGAGCTAGCAGCATTGTGCTATCTGATAAGCTTCCAAGTAAGTAACTTTTCAGTTTATGCCTTTAGTTAATGCACTTCCTGAAATGTTACTGTTTACATGTGTGAACTCCTGTATTCTTGAGGTGAACTAGTGTTTTGTGCCTAAAGAAAGACTATCTCCTTACTCACTAAACCCTACCCTTTCACAGTTCTTTAAGAGGTTTCAGATGATATGAATAAGGTAAATATGTATCTTTACCTGTTTCCTTTGTCAGAGTAACCTGATTGTGAAAGGTCAGCGAGTTTATTTCCCCCAGTATATTCCCTTTTGTATAATACAGATACGTACATTAAGTATTAGGCTTATTGCTGTGGGGAGGGACAGGTATGAGTTGAGTAGTTCCCATATGCCTTTTGTGTAGACAGAACTAAAAACTCAAGCTTAATTCTGTGCTTTAAGAAGTGAAATTCATTTGTCCTTTTTTATGCCACTGCTTGCATTCCGGGTATTACTTGCTCCTGTGGGCACATAATATTACTTGTAATATCTATAACTGCTCGCTTTGGGGTTTTGGGTGAATCCCCACTCCATTCCCTCCTGCCCCAGGATATGTGACATGGGTACCTTCTGAATGAACTGTGTATTTTTTTAATCGCTGTAAATAAGCTTTTTTCCTAATTGGTAAGACTGATGTAAATGATGTGCTTTTACTGTAAAAAAGCTGTAACAATTCTCTCCATACTTCATCAGGTTCCTAAACCGAAGTCAAAACTAATAAAGGGGGATCAAACTGGACAAGATACTCTAGAAATGTTGGCCTGTGATCGAAAAAGCCAGTCTGGTAATTAATAATTCTGTTTTAGTGTTACGGCGTTAAAGGCTAAGTGGTTTGTTAAAGAATACATTTGTTATTTTGAGGTGTAATGTTAACAGTTCACTATGCAGTAAAACCTAGATTCTGACTGCATGCGTAAAACAAAACAATAGTTTTGTCCTGACACCTAAAGTCATGTTTTCTCCTCTTTAGCATGCTAGTAGAGCATGTGTTTTACAGATGTTTCCTTTTTGCTTCTCCAGCAAACTAAAATGGGATTTAACTTTTATGGTCTCTTAAACTACTGGAAATGACTTCTGCCTGCTAATACTATTTTGCTAATATTTTTAGCCCCAATAGGAAAAGAAAATATCTGTCCTTTCCATCCTCTTACTTGTTAGCGGCAAAAACAAGCAAAGCTGATTAAGTATAGACAGTTTTCCAGTCTAAAACTCTTGCGGGGCCTAGATGAAAACAAGTGAAGCCCCCTAGACATCAGGTTCAACTGTTACAGAATGTATTTTGGTAAGATAGGCTTCTACTTATATGACAGCTACTTATTTTAAGGACAGTTGCAAGGCCTGCTAGAATAGTAGTAATAATAAGATGGCTTTGTTTTCTTGAAGAACTGGATTTACAAATGCCTTGGGATTGTTGTCGCTAAGAGCTTGGAAAGCCTACGTGCTGTAACACTGACCTAATTACAGGGAGAACATAACAATCTGTAAGCTTCATAAGGGGAAGTCCCAGTTCCTAACCAGCCTGTGGTAGCAGGAACAGTCCAGTGTATCAAATGCTATTTGCATTCACTGCTTTATGTATATAGAGTGATATTTCTGTTTTCTAGGTCACATGCTGCTGAACTTAAGCCATGGCAAGCAAGACTTCTTTAAAGAGATTGTGGAATCATTTGCAAACAAGACTGGTTCATTTACATTGTTTGATAGCCTGTTTGAGAGTGGAGCTTCTAGAGAGAGGTCTTTTATTGGCACAAATGATATTGGAAATATCAGTACACAAGCACCAGTGCAAATGGAACTTAATAAATATGATACTGGTAAGGGCTGTTACTTTGTGAAATTCAGCACAACTTTCTGTACTAGAATTTCTTCTAAACATACTTCATATTGCAACAGAAGACAAATACCTGGAATAGCTGTCCAAAGTTACCCTAATGTCCTAGGCAAGACTTAGACTTTCTTGCAAAGTAAAGAAGTGCTTCTCGAATTATTCCTTAAAGATAGGGGAGAAATGAAGAGACTTTCTAAAAACAGTTGCCTACTGGACTGCATATGGTAAGGATGGAAGGGAAGGGAAATCTGAGAGTCACCCCCCTCAGATTGCTTGAGCACTGAGTTGAACTGTCTACTTGTTATGTTTGGCTAATTTGAAGTTTGTAATCTTTCTTAAATGAAAGTTGGAATCTTAATGCAGTTGGTTTGCAGAATACCTCTGGCTGCTCTGACAGAGTGAAATGTGAAATCCAGCTTTCATCAAGTCCAAGTCTTGCTGACTTGTTGGAAGTGGACGTCTGCATGCAGCTCTGGGTGTTTTTTTTCCATAGGTGCTGTTCGAGTGCACAGTGACAGTCTCCAGCACCTTGTGTGGCTTGGCTTACAGTGGAACTCTATGTCAGTCTTGCCCCCAATGCGCAAATGGCTAAAACAGCTTTTTCACTTGCCCCAAGAAACATCAAGACTTGAGACAGATGCCCCTGAATCCATTTGCCTGTTGGACCTTGAAGTAAGTAAACAGTCCAAACTCTGAAATGTGCTATACAATTTAAGTTTTTTTTGGTATTTAATACCTTTTATCTATTTATTTTTACAAAACTAGGTATTCCTCCTTGGTGTGGTATTCACCAGCAACTTACAATTGCAAGAAAAGTTTAATTCTCACTACGGTGCACATCAGCCTCAGTTCTTACCATTGCCAGTGTGCAAACAGCTCTATACCGAAAAGCAAAAATCCTGGTGGGATGCTGTTCGTACTCTTATTCAGAGAAAAACAACGTAAGGCTTTTTCAGTTTGGAAATACTTGAATAAGACTTCAGGCACCTTCTGCTTGGTCCTAAGAGATTTTTGTAAAACTAATTTATTTTCTGACTCGTTTTGTTGTAGTAGGGACTTGATATGCTTGAAAGATTTTGAAAAATAGGATTTCAGTTTCTAGCAATGCGTTTCTAAACTAGAGGCAGCTTAGAGCAAAAACTGCAGGCACATGATGTGTGAACAAATGAAAAAAAGGGAATACTAATCAAGAAATCTTTCTTTTTCTGATATTTAGACCAGGAACAGCAGCAAAACTGAGGCTCATCGTACAGCATGGATTAAGTACTCTGCGAACACTGGTGAAGCACGGCCTTCAACCTGCCTTAATTATCCACTGGGCAAAAAGCTTGCAAAAAACAGTAAGCTGAGATTATTTTTAACCATGTAGAAGCTGAGGTGTTTTTCTCTCTTATTTTTCCAAACTATAAACAGACCCTCTACTCTGCTCTCGTGAGACCTCACCTTGAGTATTGTGTGCAGTTCTGGAGTCCTCAACATAAAAAGAACATGGAACTGTTGGAACAAGGCCAGAGGAGGGCCACAAGGCTGATCAGGGGACTGGGGCACCTCCCATATAGAGATAGGCTGAGAAAGTTGGGGCTGTTCAGCCTGGAGAAGAGAAGACTGCGTGGAGACCTCATAGCAGCCTTCCAGTATCTGAAGGAGGCCTATAGGGATGCTGGGGAGGGACTCTTCATTAGGGACTGTAGTGATAGGCAAGGGATAACGGGTTAAAACTTAAACAGGGGAAGTTTAGATTGGATATAAGGAGGAAATTCTTTCCTATTAGGGTGGTGAGGCACTGGAACAGGTTGCCCAGGGAGGTTGTGAATGCTCCATCCCTGGCAGTGTTCAAGACCAGGTTGGATGAAGCCTTGGGTGAGATGCTTTAGTGTGAGGTGTCCCTGCCCATGGCAGGGGGGTTGGAACTTGATGATCTTAAGGTCCTTTCCATCCCTAACTATTCTATGATTCTATGACTGGTGGAGAAATGAGACTGAGAATATGTTCTTGAGAAGGGCTGTTTATTTTGTCAGGAAATTTAGTTGCTCTAGTCACTCTATGAAGTACGCTGTCTTAAAATATAGTGTCTCAGAATCATAGAATGGTTTGGGTTGGAAGGGATCTTAAAGATCATCCAGTTCCAACCCCCCTGCCATGGGCAGGGATACCTTCCACTAGACCAGGTTGCTCAAAACCCCAGCCAATCTGGCCTTGAACACTGCCAGGGATGGGGCAGCCACAGCTTCTCTGGGGAAACTGTGCCAGTGCCTCACCATCCTCACAGTAAATAGATATTTTTCTTAATCTAAATCTATCCTCTATCTATACTTTTCTAATCTAAATCTACCCTCATTCAGTTTAAAGCTGTTCTCCCTAGTCCTATCACTACACATGCTTGTCAAAAGTCCCTCTCCAGATTTCTTGTAGGCCCCCTTTAGGTATTGGAGGGCTGTTCTAAGGTCTCCCATGAGCCTTCTCTTCCCCAGGCTGCACAAGCCCAGCTCTCTTAGCCTCTCTTTGTAGCAGAGGTGCTCCTGCTCTCTTGATCAGCTCGGTGATTCTCCTCTGGGCTTGCTTCAACATGTCCATGTCTGTCTTATGCTAGGGGTTGTTGTTTTGAAGATAACCCTTCTGAGGTTTCAGAGAAGCACTCCTGGGACTTCTCAAGAAATCAATAGGATTTGTTGAAAAAACTTCTGCTTCTGTTCTCTTTTCTTCACCAGGGCATTAGCCTTAACTCTTTCTATGACCAGAAGGAATACATTGGGCGAAGTGTCTATTACTGGAAGAAAGTTTTGCCTATGCTGGAAATTATCAAAAAGAAAAGGAGTATTCCTGAACCTACTGATCCTCTCTTCAAACACTTCCATAGTGTAGACATTCAGGTAAGATTAAGCCAAAGCTGAGGTAAGAGAGGGTATATGTCATATATTTATGTACTTCTGGTATTTTTCTCTGCATTGTGTGACTTGTACTGTTACTGCTATGAAACTGTTAATCATGAGATTGGGTAGTATCTGTGTCTGATAGGGGGGGACGGGGAGGAGAATCTTCCCTTACAACTTTATTTACACCCTATAAAACTATGTTTGGAAGGCAGCAAACACCCTTACTACCAGCCTCCTTTAAAAAACTTTTTCCCTGATTATAGGAATAAAAAGAAAATAATGGTTGTGTCATTGCGTTGTTGGGTGTGAGTTGTCTTTCACTTTCTTTGTAGGTCTTTCAGGTTGCAGCGTATGAAGAAGAGGCGCGTATAGCATTTGCAATGTTGGATGCAGTTGATGGCAAAACTGATGATGCTTTATTAGCATTTGAAGCTATTAACAGTGTGGTTTCATACTGGAATCTTGCCATGGTAATATAAATTGCATTAATCCTAAAATCATTTGCTTTATTTGATTGTCTTCTTGACTGTTCCTAGTTAATCACCATCCTGTTCTTTAGATCTTCCAAAGGAAGGCAGAAGAGATGGAAAATGATACCATGCTGCCAGAAGAACAAGAAGAGCACAAAACCTATCTTCTTAAAAGCAAGCATTATTTAATGAAGATCATTGAGGAAAGCTCCTCAGATATGTCAGTAACTGAGAAAGTAAGTAATTCTTGCCTTAAAAACTTGCTTCAAGAGGTGCCGTGGCTTTAGTTACTGTTTCAAAACCAAACTGTTTGCATTTGTTAGTTTTAAGACCAGGCTCTGCATTAAGGCAAGTTGAACCTGTTTCTTTGCTTATGTCAAATAACCCGCTTACCACTAGCGGAGTGATAAACTGGTAACTTTTGTAAGCAGTCAGACTATGGCTGGTTCGTTCAACCATTCAGACTACTCTGTGGCTAAAAGCTTTAATGTAAACACATGGCTTTTGCTGCTATCTTTTTGTAGAGGTTAGTAGTTTAAAAAAACAGAATTAATGTTTGTGTGAATTGGTTTTGTTACGTTAATTATGTTAATTTTTCACGTTTTTTACATTAAGCTCTAAAGCAGGTTTAGAGCTTTGCTGAAAAGAGTATTTTTGTAATGAAAGCCTTATAATTGCTCAATTAGAATTCTGAATATAGTCTGTCTTGCTCTGAAGGAGAATTGCATTTGTGACTTATGTTTCAAATAACTCTGCAGCTGCCGGTGTCTATTGAAACTGTGAGGGAAATGCTAGATACAGTGATCCAGGAGCTTGGCGAGAATGCTGAGGAGGGAGGTCCTGCCTTCCGAAATGGTCTGTCACGAACTGTAGATTCAGAGGTGAAACACTCTACTCCATCACCAACTAGGTTCTCTCTTTCACCATCTAAGAGCTACAAGGTGAATTAAGTAATTATTACTTCAGGGGGTAGTTATGTTTGAAGAAACTTCACAAGATTAAAATAACTCTCTTTTTATTTTTTTTTTCCCCTAGTTTTCTCCTAAAACTCCTCCTCAGTGGGCAGAAGATCACAGATCTATACTTCAAATGATCTGTCAGCAAGTGGAAGCTTTAAAGGTAAGCAATTTTTTTCACTATATTCAGTGAAGAACACTTTGACTGATTATAAGGATTTAGTGATAATAGTGTGGGCTAACTTACAGTTTCTGGACTACTACTTAAATCAGTGTGAAATTATCTTCTAAAACATATGCCTAAATTGAGTGCAGGAGTAAATCTTTTTGCTTGAAAACTCTTTACCTGGGAGATGGGCAGGGGTGTAGAGGCAACCTAAGGGCAGTATGCAGAGTTGTTCTTTCATCAGCTTGGTTCTCTTCTACTTGGGTCTGATGTTTTTATTTCTGGATTTAGAATACAATCTCAGTACTTTGTACTGCTGGAGCAGGTCCAGAAAAGGGCAACGGAGATGGTGAAGGATCTAGAGCACAAGTCTGTTGAGGAAGGGCTGAGGGAGATGTGATTGTTCAATCTGGGGAAGAGAAGGCTCAGGGGGGACCTTATTGCTCTGTACAGCTACCTGAAAGGAGGATGGAGAGAGGAGGTGGCTGATCTTTTTACCCAAGTAACAAGTGAAGGACAGGAGGTAATGGCTTCAAGCCATCCTGGGGCTAAAGGTTGAACTTGATGATCCTAAAGGTCTTTACAACCTAATCGATTCTATGATTCTACTGCATGGGCAGGTTTTGGATGATTCTGGGAGGTGTACCTTTTTTTTTCCCCTTCTTCCCCTGAGGTTGAACAGTCTTTTAACTAGCAAAAGGGTAGGGATCATTCCTTTTGTTTTCTTCTAAAAATGCTTATGTAATATATACTTATACCCTTGATTGGCACACTGTCTTGTCAGAATGAAATGCAAGAAATGAAACTTAGTAATTCCAACTCAAATGCATCATCTCATCGGTGGCCTGCTGAAACCTATGGAACAGATACAATGTCAGAGGGTTATCAGAGACCACAAAATCTTCACGAAGCTCCATTAACAGGTAACTGCTGAATTTCTGTCTAAATGCTTAGCTAAACCAAGTAAGACTTCTGAAAATAATGTAAATTGTGTTAATGATTCAGAGTTAAAAACTGATTGCTGGGGAAGAGTCCATTTAAAACAACAACATAAAAACTAAATCTAAACTGTTTTCTTGCTGTTCTTTCTTAGTTGCTACCACTGGCCCCTCTGTTTACTACAGCCAGTCACCTGCCTATAACTCTCAGTATCTTCTCAGAACTGCCCCAACCAATGTGACACCAACAAAGGTGAGAACAGATCTATCCACTTAAGCTATTTCCAATGATTTGCTGAAAATTACCACTTTTGATTCTATATGCAGTTGGATGTAATTGCAGTTCCTTAAACAGTGATTGGTAAACTTGAATTGCTGGAGATAAACTGATCATTTATCTCTGCCTCATTCTGGGGATGTGGAGTCTGGGAGGGAAAGCCAGCGCAATATGTCTGTAATGTGTTAGTACATGTCCCCTACCAGGGTATGTATGATATCAAGCAGTTAATTTCCACACAACTTCCTCCCTCCCCCCTACAAGTTGTATGGCAAAACAGAATGGGGTTTTTGAGGCTTTTCTTGTAAAAAAAAAACACAACCCACTCACCTTGTGTCCCTTGTTTTCAGATCCCCTTCAAGATTTAAACTAATCAGTTTAAGTAAAAATTAGCTTAAACTCATGTGAAAGCATTGCCCTGCTTTAAACAGTACGTTATGTGGGCTTCAGCACAGTAAGATTTTGTCTTCTATGTTACCATAATAAGCAAAACACTTGGTTTTACTTTTTCTATAGGCTCCTGTCTATGGCATGAACCGACTTGCACCTCAGCAGCATATATATGCTTACCAACAACCGATGCATACACCACCTCTGCAAAACCCTTCATGTATGTTTTCCCAAGATATATATGGCACACCTCTGCGTTTTGATTCTCCTGCTACTGGACTCATTTCTCCCCGTGTGGGTGATGATTATTACAATTACAGTGTTCCACCAGCTAGCACGAATCCATCATTGCCTAAACCAGGATATTTCACAAAGCCTGTTGAATCAATAGTGGTAGAAACTCCAAAGTCTAAATTTGGACAGCCAGGAACAGCAGAAGGATCAAAACCACCTGTGCCGCCACCAGCACAGTTGAGTCAACCAACAACTTTTAAATTCAACAATAACTTCAAGTCTAATGATGGAGACTTCACCTTTCCTTCTCTTCAAGTTGGAACACCGTCTGGTAATACAGCTTTTAATAACAGCGACAGCCTCTTAAGTCTTCTGACATCTGATAAACCTTTACAAGATAATAGATACATGGAACAAAAGCCAGTTAATGATCGCTTCAACAGTCAAAGAAATACCTTCAGTTTTGGCAATAAACATACTCCAGGCATCTCTTTTGGAGAGGGCATGGGAGAAAATATGCACAAAACCCTGGGGTTTGAGAAGGGTGATACATTTAATGCTCAAGAACCAAGCAAGCTTTTATATATGACTTCAAATTCTGATTTGGCCAATAGAGGTCATGAAACAGAGGGAGGAAGCACCCATGGCGGAGATGAGGATGATGATGGTCCTCATTTTGATCCTGTGGTGCCACTCCCTGACAAGATTGAAGTAAAGACAGGTGAGGAAGATGAAGAAGAAATCTTCTGCAACAGAGGCAAGCTCTTTCGTTTTGATGCAGAAACTAAAGAATGGAAAGAAAGGGGTATTGGCAATGTGAAAATACTGAAACATAAAGTATCTGGCAAATTTCGTCTCTTAATGAGACGGGACCAAGTGCTGAAAATCTGTGCAAATCACTACATAAATACTGATATGAAGTTAACTCCAAATGCTGGATCAGATAAGTCATTTGTATGGCATGCTGTAGATTATGCAGATGAGTTGCCAAAACCAGAACAGCTTGCAATTAGATTTAAAACACCTGAGGAAGCAATGCTTTTCAAAAGTAAGTTTGAGGAGTCTCAGAATATTTTGAAAACCTTGGGATCAAATGTCGGTGCATCTCCGACTCAGAGTAGTGGGACAACAAGAGAAACAACAAATCAGGACATCAAGGAGCCTAGCAGATCCATTTCTGGGACCCTAAACTTTGGCTTTCAGTTACCAAAAAATGGGGTGAGCAGTGAATCTGACAACAAGGACAGCCTCACGGCTGCATCAGCTGCAATTAGCGCTAGCACTTCTTCATTTGGAAAGGAAGATCTGCATACCTGTTCTTCTGGTGGGCTTGAGCAGCATCTCTTGAAGAAGGATCAGTGGGAGTGTAAAATATGTTCAGTTCCAAATGATGCAACTGTGAAGAGCTGTGTATCGTGTCAAAATCCAAATCCAGATATGTGGGAAACACATGGCACGCCATTAACTAAGTCTGCTGAAAGTGTCAAAGCCAGTGGTAACACTATGCAGGACACATTTGGATCTGCTTTTGCTAAAAAGGAAGGTCAATGGGACTCCACTGTCCATTCAGTAAGAAACGAACCCACTGCTTCCAAGGGTGTTGCTTGCCAGAATCCAAACAAAACCAACGCAGCAATATCTGGTCAAGAAACTTCCTCTAAATTTGGCCAAGCAGTTGCTCCAAAGGCTGTTCAAAATGACTTAGGTACTGCTTTTTCTAAAAAGGAAGGTCAGTGGGAGTGCTCTGCATGCCTAGTCCAAAATGAAGCAAAAGATGTGAACTGTCGTTCTTGTCATGATCCTAACTCTCAAAGTCAGCCGAATGCACCTATGCCTACTGTTCAGGCATCCCCTGCTCCCAGGTTTGATTCAAGTAAGCCACAGAAAAACGGATTTGAAGGGCTTTTTACTAAAAAAGAAGGGCAGTGGGATTGTAGTACTTGTTTTGTAAGGAATGAAGGTTTTTCACCAGCCTGCGTAGCTTGCCAAACACCAAATCCATCTGGTAAGACTGCTGGTGATTCTTCACCAGCTCCTGCTTTTGGCATGAAATGTAAAGTACCTGAACCTGCTGGAGGACAGCTGGGAACAGGCTTTAAGTGTGATTTCTTAGAAAAGGGTTTTAAGTTTGGTCTTGAGCCAGGCAAGACACAGTCATTTACATTTCAGGTTCCTACTGATACTGAAACTAAGCCTGCAAAGGAAGGATTTAGCTTTTCAATGCCAGTGCCTGCAAACGGATTTAAATTTGGGATACAGGAGTCTAATAAAAATACCACTAAGAAAGATGAGCCATCCAAAGAGTGTACAACTGGCTTCTTAAAAAGCACTGATGAAAAAGACAAAAAGGAACTGCCTTCAGATAGTGGAATTACATTCCAGTTTCAAGAGGCAGCAGCCAAGGAGAAAGGTGACTTTGTTTTGGGGCAAAATAGCAGCACTTTTACTTTTGCCGAACTTGCAAAAAGTACTCCCAGGGAAGGCTTCCAGTTTGGCAAAAAAGACCCTGACTTCAAAGGCTTTTCAGGCGCAGGTGAAAAGCTGTTTTCTTCACAGGATTCTAAAATGGATCACAAAGCCAACACATCTGCTGAGCTTGGCGAGAAGGATGATGATGTGTACAAGACAGAGGACAGTGATGATATCCATTTTGAACCTATAGTTCAAATGCCTGAAAAAGTAGAGCCATTTACAGGAGAGGAAGATGAGAAAGTGTTATACTCTCAAAGAGTCAAGCTGTTCAGGTTTGATCCAGAAACAAGCCAGTGGAAAGAACGTGGGGTGGGCAACCTGAAGATTCTTAAAAATGAAGTTAATGGCAAAGTAAGAATATTAATGCGGCGTGAGCAGGTACTGAAGGTGTGTGCAAATCACTGGATAACAACAACAATGAATTTGAAACAGCTGTCTGGCTCAGACAAAGCATGGATGTGGATGGCCAGTGACTTCTCAGACGGTGATGCAAAGTTGGAACATTTGGCAGCAAAATTCAAGACGCCAGAGCAGGCTGAGGAGTTCAAACAGAAGTTTGAAGAATGTCAGAGGCTATTACTAGACATACCACTGCAGACACCCCATAAACTTGTTGATACAGGTAGGACTGCTCAACTTATACAGAAAGCAGAAGAAATGAAGTGTGGCTTAAAAGATCTCAAAACCTTTCTGACAGATGACAAAACTAAACTGTCAGAAGAGGAAAATGTAAACTCTGTTTGTGCCAGCAGTACTTCTGATCTGGTTATAAAGCCGCATGCTGAAAGTACTGGGCCTACTCTGGAATGGGATAACTATGATTTGCGTGAAGAAGCATTGGACGATAGTGTAAGTAGTTCTGTATATGCATCACCTCTTGCAAGTAGCCCTGTAAGGAAAAATCTGTTTAGATTTGGAGAGTCTACCACAGGCTTTAGTTTCAGCTTTAAATCTGCCTTGAGCCCATCCAAATCTCCTGCCAAACAGAACCAGAGTAGAACATCAGTAGGCACAGATGAAGATTCTGATGTTACTCAAGAAGAAGAGAGAGATGGGCAGTACTTTGAACCTGTTGTACCTCTGCCTGATCTTGTGGAAGTGACCAGTGGTGAGGAAAACGAGCAGGTTGTCTTCAGTCACAGAGCTAAACTCTACAGATATGACAAAGATGCTAATCAGTGGAAAGAAAGAGGTATTGGAGATATCAAGATACTACAGAACTACGACAACAAACAAGTACGTATCGTAATGAGAAGGGACCAGGTACTAAAACTATGTGCCAACCATAGAATAACACCAGATATGAATATACAACAAATGAAAGGATCTGATAGAGCATGGGTATGGACAGCATGTGACTTTGCAGATGGGGAAAGGAAAGTAGAACTTCTAGCTGTCCGATTCAAGCTGCAAGATGTTGCAGACTCATTTAAGCAAATTTTTGATGAAGCAAAGCATGCCCAAGAGAGAGAGACACTGATAACCCCTCTTTCTTCTCGTGCAAATACACCGAAGGAATCTCCCTGTGGTAAAAATGCTGTAGCTGTCTTGGAAGAAACTACCAGAGAAAGAACTGACCTCAGCCATGGTGATGATACTTCTGATGTAACTGTAGAGGTTGCAGAGGTGTCCAGCACTACAGAAACACCAACAAAAGCAGTGGTTTCTCCTCCGAAGTTTGTATTTGGATCTGAATCTGTCAAGAGCATTTTTAGTAACGAAAAGTCAAAGACATTCACGTTTGGAAATACTTCAGCTACTGGTTCTCTTTTTGGCTTCAGCTTCAATCCTCCAAAAAAGAGTGAAGACCATATTCCAGTGGCTCAGAACACAGCGCAGAAAGAAGTGGAAGTGTCTGAACCAGCAAAAAGCTCTAGTGCTCCTCAGAAGCCTCTAAACAGCAAGGTAGAAAACTTGCCTACTTCAACACAAGATGGACCCTCGAACTTCTCGTTTAGAATAACGGAAAAAGGTGAGTGTCAATTGAACTACTAATGTATTCAACCATGCAGCTTACTAAGCAGTCATCTCTGAGCTATTCCTTACTCTTTGTTGTCTTAATAATGTGTAGTTCTGCGCACTTGTAATGCGGATACCTGCTTCTTCACAAGTTCTCAAGTTTCAATTAAAAGAGTGAATTTCAGTTAATAATTATTTTCCTATAAAAATGAAAGTGTGTGATGCAAGATGGAGTATTATTGATTAGTGAGAAAGGGGATTTCAAATAGGACCTGTAACTTTGAAGTGCTGTACCTGAATGTTGGGCTTAAATGTTTAAAGAAGCAGCTGTGGATTCACTTTTTGAGACTTAAATAGGTAGTTATATTGGTAGTGTATGTACCTGGGCCTTTGCTCTGAGTGGTAAAGTGTGAGAACAGCAAATGTATGCTTCAGCTAAACTTTGCATTATCCCCATGATTGAACAGATGAGTATTCTAAAACTTATTTTTTATATATATGTTTAAAGTCTTAATTATCGGCCTCTGTAATTTCAGATGTGTAGCTTAACACCCGATGTTAGCCTCCTTCCTTAGCCTGAAAAGAGATCATGTGATTACCTCCTCAATTATATAGTTTCTGACACTGCCTGAAAAAGATGCACTTGCAGAAGTTGTGGCTGCAAGATAATCACTATAAAGTGATGAAGTGTCTTTGTGACAAGAATGGGATTTACTACTATTGTAATGGTAGGGTACTTTTCTTCAAAGGCTTCATGTACTGCTTTCCAGCAGTGCAAGGCTGTTTAATCAGATAAGTTTTTAATTTGTGTACTAGTCTCAATTATCAAGACATAGTGTTTTTTTATTAACTAAAGAATAATAAAGTGATGTGGCAGAAGATAGCTGCAGTCTATTTATATGGATTGGATAAGCTTGTACAGAATTAGCAGGTGAAAGTTCCTGCTGTATAATACAACTACAGAGTGCTTCCAGAACTTGGGTAAGTCTGTTTTACCCATTTAAAGTTCCAGGTAAACACTTATATCCAAACAATTTATTTTTTTAGGATTTAATTTTAGCCTTTTTAAATCTAATCCAATGGCCTTTTGGACAAGCACACCTTCTTTGCAACCTGATAGTAAAGGTATTTATGTACTGCATTGAATGTGTGATACTGAATGTGTGATCGAAACATTTGAGCAGGCATGGACAGTAACCCAACTGTGGCAAAGCGGTTGGCTTGGTAATCCTTGTAATTAACATGCATGCTGAAGAAGAGTCCTTAAAACTGTGTTTGACTACTGTGTTTGTCGTATTGGAGAATGTCTCTAGCCCTTAGTATGAGCTAGCACAATGGATGGCCCTGTTTAAGCTTCTAGCTTCTGCTTGCCTTGTTTTCTTGCACTTCTCTGGCACAGCTTTACTGAACATGCACACTGGATCTCTCAAGTTCCCCTTTTCTAAAGAAATTAAATTCTCCTGTTATTTTTAGAGAACACATCTAGTGCCTGAGGTTTTCCACTTCCATGAGAGGTGCTTGAAGATCTCAAGGCAGGTTGTACAGTACTATGCTTGAATATATTTGGCCTCCCTGTTGGAAATGCTTAATTCAGTTTCCAGATCATCAATGTTAACTAGTGCACTTCTGAAAAAAAGGAGCATGTAGACAGGAGAAAGTCAGTAGCTGGAGAGTTGGAGATAAACATATATATATATATATATATATATATATAGAGAGAGAGAGAGAGAGAGAGAGAGAGAGATACAGATATATGTAGATATGTACTACCTGTATAATGTAAAGTGCACCTTAGCTGGCCAGAACTCTTGCTGAGTAACCAGTTTGCTTATATTCAGAATCTGTAACCAAAACTTACAGCTTGTAGTTTGATTGGTTACTAACTGTGTTTCTTGGAAGTATGCTTGCTGTAAGCATACTTAACTTACACAGTTCAACAGCATTTTAATTTTAAAAAGCAAATGTTTATTGCAGTCTGCACATGAGACAGTCTTTTGTGTCTTACATTGTTCAAAATACCAAAATGTCATTCCAAACACCATTTTCCCAAAATTGCATTTCTGGAGGCGCTGTTCTTAACTAAACACTGAACACTTGTATATATGATCTGAAGTCAACTGTTCTGTGTTTTTGGGCATCCCTGTGCATGGAGTTTAGTAGCAATTAGGTTTAAATTTTTCATCATTCAGTGTCCATAATGTGAAGTGATTAAGCATTTTGTGCCAATGCATATGTGCAAGAACTGCTGCTGCCTCAAATTGATCCTGTTTTTACATTTGGGGTGTGTGAGGGTGTGTGTGTGTTTACAAAAACCCAAACGGACTAAATATGCCTTGCTAGTACTTCAGACTGTTCTTCAATTTTACTTTTCTGCTACTTAGGATAGGATTATATACAGTTGATAATTGTCTCCTGTGTAGCTTTTTGATGGCTTTGTGTTGAGCTTTGGCTTAATAATGTATGACTGAGAAGTCTAATCAGTATAAACCGAGGTTTTCTCATGGGGGATACCTTTCAGGGAGCAGTTTCTAAGTTGTGCTAGAGCAGCATTCAAAAGAAATATAACTTCACAGTAGTTCTGCACCTCTATGCAGTACTTAAGTTTTTCTTAGGTCAGGTCATGAGCTTTTTGCAAGCGCTTTATGAGTGAATCAGAGTTGACAATTGCATGTTACTGTATTGGTTACGTGCATAAAGATTTAAACTGATGCTTTTATATCCAGAAGAAAAGGAAAAAAACAGTATTGTGATTAGCCGGATATTTAGGCCTCTCTGGTATTAATGTCAGTTGAAACAAAAGCGAAAATACAGTTCAGCAGTGAAAAGAACTGTTGTGCATGACGTTGTTCTTTTTTTGTGCCTTCCATATACTAACAATGCTTTGTGTGGATTTTTTCCCCCAAGTAGAAAGTACTATTATCGCAAAACCAAAAGTCTTTTAAGAATGTGTTGTATGTATGCATGGCTCTTGGTTTTCATGGCTGTCTGTGAAAATATATTTAAGAAGTTTGCAGCATTTTTGGATAAGGAAAGTTAACTTTCTTGTGGGGAGGGTGAGTAGAAATTGAGTTAACTGAACCAGTGAGCATCTTGCTCAGTCTTCCTATTCTGAGGGCAAATACATGTTGTAATCTTAATCTTTATTGTTGAAGCCTTTTGAGTGGATGTTTGGAACACTAGAATCTTAATCCAGTGGTGTTTGATAGACCATCTTCATGGAGAATTTTACCTATGGATTAAGATGAAGTGACTTTATAGTGTATTTGTCTTATTCAGCTACTTTGCACAAAGGCTACTGAGAGACTGCATGATAGTTCTTTGGGAATGATGTCTGTTGAATATGATGAGCTGTGTCATCTGTTGCCAGGGTCTTCTAGCTAGCTTTACACTGCCCAGATTAAAGGAAGCTCACACTTGTACCATCTACCTGACTGTCTTTGGAAAAAAATCTTTCTGTTGTTGAAGATAGGTTTCTCTTTTTGAAAATTCTGTGATCTTAAGGAAAACTTTTTTTTTGTTGTAACCTTTAATGGCTGTAAAACCAAACACTGCACACTTTAAACCTCTGCGGTGAACTTGGTGCATATTTACTTGGTCCGGCTGAGACAGTTGCTCAGCTAATCTGAGAGAATAAACCATATGGTAATACGCAGGATACCTGTGTATCTTCATGACACAGTTTGAGCTACACTGGTACTTAATGATTAACTTGAAATCAAAGGGAGAGTCAAATGTGGCAAAAAGGTTGTGGAGAGAACACTTGGGGGGGGGAGGGGATGTCTTAAATTTTAACTAGTACTTTGGATTTTGCTCTTATTCCACTATTCTCTAAATACTCTTAATCTACTGGAAGATTCTAGTGGTGAAAACTACTTTTAAAAACCAGTTTTATTTTAGTGTCAGTTGTGTCAGAGGATCAAAGGGCATGTCTGTAAACATTGCAGTTCTCTTCTGTCCTGGTATGCTCTTGCAATGATGAATACCAAATTGCATGAGCAGGAAAACTGGTGTTCCTCAGGAAGTAAGCAGTGATCTGGTTTGTAGCTAAAGGTTCAGGTTCACACCGACTACTTTGTGCTACAGAATTACCAAGTATTTTCTAATGAAATGAACAGTGAGCTTTTGAGAGCACGCTTCAAAATCTGACTAGTTTAACTCAAACCTGGAGAATGCTAACATAGATTGACTTACTAAAGTAATGCAACTGTTCTTTGAAAAAGCCAGTGCATGGATATTGATGTGCTTTTATAGGTTTATTCTTATAAATAGTTAGCATTCGTGTTTTACCCCTTTCCCCAGTAACTCTCCCTCTCAAAACAACACTAAAACCTTACCCAAATGAGCAAAACCTCAACCAAAGAATACATGAGGCAGTTTGCTCTAGACTGTGCTTCCAGCTTCAACCTTTTAGTATGAACTGTTTCATTTTGGTTTTTCTTTGTTTTGTTTTGGGTTG
This sequence comes from Neopsephotus bourkii, assembly GCF_033783945.1. Classification (NCBI taxonomy): domain Eukaryota; kingdom Metazoa; phylum Chordata; class Aves; order Psittaciformes; family Psittacidae; genus Neopsephotus; species Neopsephotus bourkii. Next base: position 6,950,471 of record NW_026902234.1, read on the forward strand.
TTGTTTTGAGGGGGGGAGAGGGGAAGGGTGTTTTATTTGTTTGGAGTTTGTATTTTGGATTGGGTTTTTTTTCTCATTTTCAGTACAAGAGGAATGGACAGCTTCATGTTGAAGGAGAGAGGAGAAAAGAAAGAGAGGAGATAGTGGTGTTTGTCCTTGCTAGAAAAGCTAGTTAAATTGGCTGAAAACAGTATATTTTGTTGTTTAACAAAGTGGAACTAAAAATTACTTTAACTTTGTAACAACAGCAGTTTCACCTACAGCTGTTGAGATAAATGGAGATTAGTTAATAAAAAGCTCAGCTTTCCCATAGTTAATCTGAAATAAGTTCTGTTCACTTTCTGTTTAGTATTTTCTAGAACTTAAAGTGTTTTTAAGCAGCGCAGTAGGACATGTTGCTGTAGACAACTTCACTTTTTTCAGGCCTGAAGTTTGCCTTACTACCTCTAGATAGCACCTCTGTCCCTCTTCTCTGTAGGCATATTGCTTGACATGAGGACTTAATCTTTATAACAATATAAAGAAACAGGCTTGTTTCTATTCTGATATTTGGAATTCCAAAGAGCTATATCCAATAGAATAGGATATAATTGTGCATGCAGGTTAGAATTTCTTAACAGGATGCGCTGTCCTAACATCCTGTAACTTTGATTTTTGTTTCCTGTGGATCAACAGAATTTTATATATATGCTCCAAATGTATTTTTAACTGCTTTAGAATGAGTTCAGTTCTGTAATAATGGCAATACAGGGCTAATATTATTCCCTGTTCTGAAATCACTCAATTTTAATGTTTTGTTCAATTTCTGTAAAAAGCTGAGAAGATAACAACACCAGAAGATGATCTTCCATCTGATGAGGTTACAATAGTTTATGAATTAACACCTACCCCTGAACAGAGAGCTCTCGCTGGCTTTCTCAAGCTACCTTCAACATTCTTCTGTTACAAGAATAAGCCTGGATATGTGAGTGATGAAGACGATGGTAAGGAGTGCCAACGTTGATCTTTGTGTTGTCTTTTTTGGGAAAGGGGGTATTTATAGTGTTTTACGGGCATTGACACTTATATTACCAATGCAGTTGTTTAGGTAAGACTAAATAATTGCATTTGAGCAAGAGGCTTACTTCTGTAACTATTTTTAGAGACGAATACAAGACAGTTTTTATCAAAAAGGAACATGCTCAGGTTCCCTAAATGCTAGACTAATGGCTTATTATTTTTCTAAAGCAGACTCCTAACACTAAAACTGGACATATTTTATATCAGATCTAATTACATGCAACTAAATTACTCCTAAGTTCTTCAGCAGCAAGTATGTTAAATGGAACTTCTGCAGCATTGTATTCAATAGAAAATTGGAGAAGACAAGCACACAAATACCCAAGCTTGGTAGTTTTTAATCTAAAAGATCTCCAGTATTTCTTCCCAATTCTGTTTAGTGGTACCCTTAATAAAATCACTCAAGAAATGTGTTTTCTGAAAACAAAATCTGTGCCATTTATCTGTAACAATCTGGGCTGAGAAAAGTGTCAGTAGCACACTGAAGCACATATATGCAATATAGGAAATGAAAGTTTACTTGCTGACCTGTGGAACTCTTAAAACATAAGTAAAAATTATGCATGCTTGCTAGACTTGTGAACTGGAAGGGCTTAGCAGACTTCTGTGTATTTGAGGATGCAGACTTCTCAGTACTCTGTACTGATAACTTACACTTGTTTCCTGTATTTAAGATGAAGACTATGAAACAGCTGTTAAGAAACTTAATGGAAGACTTTATCCCAGTGATTCAGGAAAGAAAAAGAAATTGCAAGATCCTGTAAAAGGTATGTCTTAAAACATAAAAACAAAAGAAATTTTAAACTCTAAATCCAAAGGACACGGGGCACGGAGATTAATTTTGTTTCCTGCAATAGTTTTTAGAAGCAGTGATGCTGAACTCAGAATACAGCTTTAAGCTCAGTACATTGAACTGTCAGTAAAGTAGTACCTGAATAAGAAATACAAATTTCAGGTGGCCTCTGACAAGAACATCAGTGTGTCTTCCTACCTTAAGCCCCTTCTGAATATGAAGAATTCAGCTTGGTTTGATGCTGTACAAGATAAAAGTTGTCTGCATCTTTGAATACTTGCTACTTCTGCAGATAGTCAGTTTAAGTTAAGCTTATGAGTTAATACTGTTCAAGTAAGAAAAGAAAGATGCTTTGTTTGTATACTAAAAATACAGGTGTGGAAGACTGAATTTGCGTCTTGTGTTTATGTCTGCTTTGGGTGTGCCTCAGACTTCAGTGTTCTGTAACTGAAAATCTGGTTAGGTACTTCTAGAAGTGAAGTTTGTGTTTGTTTTTTGTTGGTTTTTTTTTTGTTTGTTTGTTTGTTTTTGTTTGGTTTGGTTTTTTTTTGAGGATATGTGCTAGAAAGAGGTGGTATATGTTGAGTCATCTGAAATGTGAGCAGATGCTATAGGAAGGTATTAGTACTGGCAGCTGCCAGGTGAACTTTTCATCGTTGCATGGAAATTTCATGGTATCCATAGCAAATCAGGTATGATGAATTCTAGTCACCCTGGGTGGAGTTAAGTAAGTCACTCTTCACTTCCACTGTTTCAAACAGCAGTGCTATTTGAAAAAACTCTTGGAAGTCTGATTTCAAGTTGCTCTGGCTATTATGAGGTTATTTTATAGTGTAGGTGTAAAAAAATTACTTGGGTATTTAGCAGCCTTCCTAGCTATTTTCCACTGATTTCTACTCTTTTTATTCATTTTTCACAGGGAAAAGTAAATCCAACAATGAAGGAGAATGTGCTACTACTTGGGAAAAGAAACCAGCTCCTGAGGAGAAGGCTGAAGCAGAAACTCCTGAGGTTCTTTCTACATCTGTGTGTGGCGTCAGCAGTGACACTGAGGATGACAGTCCAGAAGATTTCCAGGCAGAAGTTAAAGCTCAAGAAACAAAAGTAAGAACTAAATCTTTATTATTTGTCATTAAACTTGTACAGTTACCTTATCTACATGCTTGCATAGTTTTCACCTTGTGAGAACTAAAACATCCAATGGGGGAAAACTTTGACCTTTGGTTGTGCCTCAAATCTTTGCCAACACTGAAACAGAAGCTAGGATCTAAAGTTTCTTGGGAAGAGAAAGGAGGTACAGCTGTTCTCATAAACTGCTTTGGGTAATAAAATCACTGCTAATGTGTGTATAGATTAGGACTAATTAACTTCAGGACTCCCTGAAACAGTATCTTAGCCTTGGCCATATTGACTACCATCAGTGGTCCACCTTGGCCTCCAATCGGGAGACTTGGATACACACCATACATAATGCTGCTGACTCCTTTGAGAACTCACGCAGAACTAGTCTAGAGGAGAAAAGACAACGTAGAAAGAGTTGCGCCCTGCCTATACCACCCAAGGAGACCTTTCGCTATGCTTTTTGCAGCCGGGTTTGCCTATCTCACATTGGCCTTCTTAGTCATCAACGCGCTTGTAGTAAGCGTGGGTAAAGCCCTTCCCAAATCTTTGTTTGTGAAGTCAAGCCATGGTGATGAATTTCAGGAAATCATAGTTTGTTTTTTGGGTGTGGGGTGTTTTTTTGTTGTTGGTTTTTTTGAAAGCATAATACTTCAAAGATGCTTCAGTTTTTTGTCAAGTTAATGTCCTTGTGTGTTATGTGTAATGGAAAAACTTCAGAAAGCTTATAAAAACAATTTTTCTTGACATTGTTTGGTTTTTTTTGTCTAAAATGACTGTTAAGTCTCCTGAGAGATGGTGTGAATACTAGGTTCTTCTAGCTCATTTGCTTATTGCTTTCCTTTTTTGTTAATCTCAGGAGAATGAGGTTACAAGCGCAAGTGATTTAGTCTGTACCAGTGAGGGAGAGGTGCCTACTGTGTCAACCAGTGAAGTGACAGTAGTTGTCCAGTCAAGTACCAACAGTGAAGAACCAGATTCCACCACAGAAACTGAACATGTATCGCAGGCTGGATCAGGAGCTGAGGACACACCTGTAGACTTGTCAACTAAAAAAAGTGATTCAGACTCTCCAGAGTCAACACAAGGTATGGTCAGGGGTATGTTCTGTTTGTTTGGGGGTTTTTTGGTAGGCACCTAACTGCTTTTCTGTAGATGAGGCAGAGAAAAACCTTTGACTTTTCCCTCTTCTTTGATAGAAAACAGAGTCATCTCATTTGGTTTCGGCAATACTGCAGGCTTGTCATTTGCAGATCTGGCTTCCAAAAACTCCGAAAACTTTGCTTTTGGCTCAAGAGGTGAGTTAAACTAGTCTCTGAGAAAGATGGTCAGCTGGACTTTTGTTTCATAAAACACACCCTTTGTGCACCAAATTTCTACTGATAATCAGCTATTTACAATTTTTAGCAAGTTCTTGACATGAAGGAAAAAAACTCCACGAAGTTTAAAATGTTAACTCTCTTGATTGTAGATAAAAACTTCAAATGGGCAAATACAGGAGCAGCTGTGTTTGGAGAGACAGCCTGTAAAGCAGATGAAGATGAAGGGGGTAGTGATGATGAGGTGGTACATAGTGATGATATCCACTTTGAGCCGATTGTGTCCTTACCAGAGGTAAGGTGACTTCTGGCATATAAACCAACATTAACATAGACATGTCTGCTAACACAGCAAGTTTTTTTAAATGCTTTGCTTAACTAATTTCTTGCACTGCTTATGTAGAGCACCTGCTGGTTTAAATCCTAGTACAGCTTAGCACTGGGGAATTGTCTGGTGCATCAGTTAAAATCTTTCATTTCATTATACCTTGACCATATTCATACACATAACTTGTAAAAGCTAAACCTGATTCATTGTAGCACATTTGAAAACAAAGAGGAGCAACTGAGTAACTGTTAGTGCCAGTACAACTCAGCTGTGGCTTTGTATCGGTGACTTGTAGATGAAGTTCTGAGAACGCCATGCCTTTAATTAAAAATAAAACTTTTATTTAAAAAGTTTTACTCTTAACTAGGCAAGAGATTTCTGGAATCACTGAGCAATAAAGATGTGTAGTACAGTTCACCTCACCTGAGCTAACTTTGTTCGTTTGAAAATAAATTGGTTTTCAAGAAGTAGGAGGACCTTCTGCTTTGAAGGTAGCCTTATAAGCTACTGAGTGAGTCTTCACACAGTTCATGTCTTGATTTGGTATTTAGCTGTAGTGTTACAATAGCCATTTAAGATTTTTCTGATGTTATATCATCTGGTAAGTTTATCTCTAGATTAGTATAATTAAGCAAAACAGTGCAAATGAACAATAAGCAGTGCTGTTTGATTTGGACAGCAAATGTGATGTAGTTTGTAACATGCTTTCAGCCTCCTTCAGAACTTGGTGTGCCTTCACTCATCTCTGTGTCATATTCTGTGATTTTCTTTCTTCCCTTACTTGCTGCTTCTCTTCTTCAGTCCCATTTTTCCCTCCACAAATAGTTGTTTGTCTTGTATCTCTAGTTCTTTCAAGTGTTCCTTATCTTAAGATGACGTGATAGCTAAAGATAGTTATATAAAGTGAGCAGGTACAGCAATCAGGCCTCAGTTTGTTATACTTTATTGGTGTTTATTCTGTTCAAATGCAAATGTCAAGTTCTTCAACAGTGTTAGAAAAGTAATGCCTGGAATGGTAATGTATCTTCAGTTCTCTGTTTGCATGTCATTCAGCAGACCTGAAGCTTTTCCGTAGCAGAAGGTTGCTGGAACATCTGATAGTGGGTTTTTATTCTTCAGGAAGAAAAAAAAACCCAAATCAAACACACAGAAAAAAACAACCAAAAAACGAAGAAACAAACAAAAAAAAACAACCTACTTGCAAAGACAACCCAACAAACACCCACCAAAATCATATGCAGCATGGTAAAGTAGTATTGCAGTGCTATGATTAATCTCAAATAGTGGAATTTGTTGAGCTTTTAAATTTGGAAAACGCTAGACATTTACTCATTTTGGTGTGTGATGAATATGGTCTTGGAGAAAGGAACACATTGAGTAATTTTGCATACTAGTATGTCAGAATCATTGTAAGTGTATGTAATACTGGTTAATACTGTTGGTGACAGCAGCTCTCTGGTTTTTAGGTGGAAGTAAAATCTGGAGAAGAAGATGAAGAAATTCTCTTCAAAGAGAGGGCAAAACTTTACAGATGGGACAGGGATGCTACTCAGTGGAAGGAGCGTGGTGTTGGGGAGATAAAGATCCTCTTCCACACACAGAAGAAATACTATAGAGTCCTAATGAGAAGAGACCAGGTTCTTAAAGTCTGTGCAAACCATGTCATCACCAAAGAAATGAACTTGGTTCCCTCTGATACATCAAACAATGCTTTAATTTGGACAGCCACAGATTATGCTGGTGAGTTTTTTCAGGTGGTTTTCGGTTTTTCTAAGGGTTCTGTAGCTTCTGTGGCTTTGTTTTTACCTGGAGATTATATAAAACGAAAGGTATTTTTTTCCAACTGTACTGAACAGAACTATAGAAACCTGTTCTCTGGTCTATTTTCAGATGGTGAAGTAAAAGTGGAGCAACTTGCAGTCAGATTTAAAAGCCAAGAACTGGCTAATTCTTTCAAGAGGAGGTTTGAAGAATGCCAGCAAAGCTTGTCAGAACTACAGAAGGGACACTTATCTCTGGCAGCAGGACTGTCAAAGGACACTAACCCTGTTGTGTATTTTGAAGTTTCTGCTGATGATGAACCTTTAGGACACATAACTATGGAGCTGTTTTCAAATATTGTCCCTCGAACTGCTGAAAACTTCAGGGCCCTGTGCACAGGAGAGAAAGGATTTGGATTCAAGAACTCCAGCTTTCACAGGATAGTCACTGACTTTGTGTGTCAGGTAAGCATAACAGGAAAACCCTTCATTGAGAATGAGGTGCATCTTCATTAACAATGGCACTTAAAAATCACACAGCATAGCACGTTCTTGTTGGCAGCATGAATACAGTGTGCAAGATACTCTCATCTGTCCTTTCCCTACAAGATGAGAAAGTGCAAGCAGCACATGCTGCCCTAGGATGAATGCTTTCTACCTGTGTCTGCCAGCTGCCTGATGCTTTAGTATTATCTAGTGCTGCGTAAGTGCTACTTACTGTGGGAGAAAAAAACCCAAAGATTTTTCTCTTACAGTGGACAAGTGGCCTGTTTCCAAAGAAGAATATCAAGGAAAGTAGGGGCTCCCCAAAATACCATTCACCCCCATCGCTGTACAGAGAGGACCTTCTGTATGCTCACCTGCTAAGAGCACTTACTTTCCAGCCTTCTGTTCCATTTTGAAGTACACTTTGTATTTCAGATAATGTGTACTTTAAAACCGATATTCCAAGTATTTTAGATGCTCAAGCTTCCATCTAAAAAAAGTCTTCTAGATCTCATTGTCATGCAATGAAAATCCTGTTCCTTAAAATACTCAAATTTTGCATCAAGAGTATCAGCCTGCAGTGCACCAGAAGCCTCATGTAGATAGTGTGGTTTTAAACCTCTGTGTCCGTTCAGTAGCACTAGTAAGTTCTTCATAAATGCTGAAGGCATAGGAGACTGATTATAGGTCATACAGACCTTTCCTAAGATTCACATCAATAATTCAGTGAGTTTTAATGGCTTGTAACAGGCAGAATGAACCATCTTCCTTACACACTGCACTAATGTTCCTGCATGTCACTACATCCCTGAAGCAAGGCTCAACCTGCAAACTCAAAAGTAGACAGTAATACAGGAGTGGCTTGTAACCAGAATAAGAAATTATCTGGTCTCTTCATGAGATATCACCTGTGGCTGAGGTATGCAGTTTTATGGCTGTTTTGTTAAAACTTTGTGCCTTTCGGATAAGGAATGCAGCATTGCTCATTTAGGGTTTAAGCTTGCTTCAAGGTATTCTACAACCTGTAAGTTGCAGGCTTTAGTTAAAAGCCATTAACTGTACTATGGACACCCTGACTGACAAAGTGTGAGCTTTTATCACATGAAATCCGTATATTCTAAGTTTGCTCTACTTTGCCTGAACTTTCTCCAGGTACTGTGAGAAACTTTTCAATGAGAATTCAAATATACAATAACTTACACTGTCACCTTTTATGTGTATAGCCAAATAATCAGGAGCCAGAAGCTTGCTGCCTTGCAGAAAGACCAAAGACATTACACGCTAGCTGTAGCTGTGCTCCCAAACAAGCAGTCATGTGGCAAACGCTGCTGCCTGCACAGAAGCAAGAGATTGCTGGTCACTGTACCTTAACCTTCTTCAGGTGATCAGTTCCATGCCTGCAGGGACTAAGCTAGGAAAGGTCTTCTTCAGTGAGATAAGGCAGCTCTTAGCTATTAGGACCAAGTGATGCAGGAAGCAGGCAGTGGGAAAGACAGGCTCAGAGGAGTGGTCACCCTGTGGAGTGAGGAAGGTAGAATTCTGTGTTCGAAATAAACAAGGGGTACACTTTCCACTGCTGCTTCCATCACTATGAACAAAGCTGCTGAACCTGTGAAGCCTTATATCTAAGTAAATGTGTACTTGGGAAAACTGAGTTCTTATGAAGCAAAGTCTTTACGGTTGAAAGGGAATGTAACTGTATTGTTGGTTTAAGTTTCAGGACTTTCACATTAATGCTGTGCCCCCCCCCTTTTTTTTTTTTCCTTAAGGGAGGTGATATAACTAACCATAATGGAACAGGCGGACGGTCAATTTATGGATCAGCATTTGAAGATGAGAATTTTGAAGTGAAACATACCGGTCCTGGATTGTTGTCAATGGCAAATAAGGGCAGGGATACAAATACTTCCCAGTTCTTCATAACACTTAAAAAAGCAGAACACTTGGACTTCAAGCATGTGGTATTTGGGTTTGTCAAGGATGGAATGGATGTTGTGAAAAAGATTGAATCCTTTGGTTCTCCTAAAGGGCTAGTAAATGGAAGAATTGTCATTACAGACTGTGGGCAAATATAGAATTATTGCTTTGAGTATCCACATGTTCTAGCAGTATAAATCAGTATTTAGGTGTTAATTGACTAATTATTTCAACCTTTGAAAATGGACACTTCTGATGTATAAATGTAAAATTACAGCTTATAGTTGGGTTTTTTATGTGTTCTAATTGATTTTTTTGCATGTTAAAGTTCAGACACTGGCATATTTCAGGTGTATTTGTGTTAATCCTGACATATTTGTATTAAATGTCAAATTTTAAAAATTAAATCTTAGTCTTGTTAAAAATAAATGTCTTGTCTTCACTTTGGTTTGTTTAAAAAAGAACTTGTGTAGTTTGGTTTCCTGCTCCATAAATCTGTATTTTGAAAATGACTGTAGGTGCTAATTGCTAGTCAGGAAACTTGAAGGCCTTTGAAATGTAAAGCTTACTCTGATGTGTAGAAAGCAAGTGGAGGCAGCTGGCAGGTAAGTGCTGGTTTGTGCTATCTGAAGTCTCTCAGTAGCGCTTCAGTAGTTGAAAACTGGAGAATAGTTCTTGAATGCTTTGATCAATATTTTGCTAGAGAAACATGCCTATTTATTTTTTACATAAAATAGATTTAAATGCCTTAGTAGAGTGAAAAACAGCTACTTGACATTAGGATTTTACCTGAAATGCTGTAGTACAACACTGCTACTTCTATGATCTGTCTCTCCCTGCTCTTTTAATGCTTATTAGCTTCCTTTCCTGGGGCAGAGTTGTAGTAAGTGGGCCAGAGCCATTTTCTCTCTTAATAGCAACTGTATATAAGTAAGTGCTAGTTTGGGGGGGCTTAACTTCTCTACGGCTCAGGACTGCCATTATAAAGGTTTTTAACAAGGTAACCAATCGACCACCATTATCTGTAAGCTGGAACTGTGTAATCTGTATAAAAAAAATAGCTTTTTTTTAAAAAGCCGATTTTTTTTTTAATTTTTTTTTTTTGAGGTAGTCGGAGTTAATTCTCCCCAGAAGTTCCTTCAGAAGCATTAGTCTGGAAGGCCAAGCCGTTATAGGAGCTAATGCTGTGAGGCTAGGGCCTGTCACAGCCGCTACTGCGCAGGGCCTGTGCTGCAGAACGGAGTGCACCAGCGGCGGGGCGGTGTATCTACTCTGCCCGGCTCCCGGCCCGGCCCAGCCGCTGCGAGGGCAGTCCGTCCCCGCGCTTCCGTAGAGCCCGGCCCCAAGGAGCGGTGGGCGCATGCGCGCCGCCTCCGCGCCTGCGCCTGCCGGCTTCGGGCTGTGGCGGTTAGTTCGAGCGCGGCGGTGTTACATGGCTGTCCCCGGCCCCTCCGTTGGAAGTCTGCGGCGGCTCGGCGCCGCGGGGGTGAGACGGGAAGGCTAAGGATGCAGCCAAGGGAGGGAAGTGGGAGGAGGAGGGGAACAGTTGCCCCTTCTCGCCTAGTCCCAGAGGTGCTTGGGAATGGTGGTGTCTGTGTCTCCTCCCTTGGGGTTCGTTGTAAACACTGACATCACATCCGCGTAGGGCGTGAGAGCTGAAAATGGGATTTGAACAGGCTTTAGGAGCTTAGGTATAAAATACGTACTTTCTACTCCTACTCTTGTTCCCTCTGCTCTGTTTGCAGTACGTAGAATGGGTTGGATTGGAAGAGATCTTAAAAAGATCAAGTACAGGACAAGTGCTGAAGAGACATCCCTGTCTGAACTTGGAATTTCCCTGGAAATTGCAATTTCAAATTTTATGCATTCCCAAAACACAGTCTAAGCAGCTTGGGTCTTAATTTATGCCTAAAACATTCTGGTGTCTGCTAGTTGGTCAAGATTGTATATGAATCCTCTTAGTATTCTAGTAGGATAACTTGTTTATTGCATATTCTCTTAGCTGTGCAGATGAATTTCTGTGACATGGTTTAGTGGTGGACTTGGCAGTCCTGGGGTCAGAGTTGGACTTGATGATCTTAAAGGTTTTTTCCAACCTGGCTGATTTTACGATTCTTTTGCCACAGCAATCACTAGCCTTATTTATAATGTGTTAGGTGTGCTTGTGAATTTTTGTTGTTGGTGGTTTTTTGTTTGTTTGTAAAGCCTAGCGGTTCTGTTTTCAGGGAGCAAGAAATTGTGTCATGTCTAGTCAGAATCAAACCCATAGTTCACAATAAACTGCAGCAGTGACCATAGAGTAAGTTATGATGGGTGTCATTCCCTTGCCAAGGTAAAATCAATGTTATTTTACACCAGATAATGTCAGGTTCTTTGCACCAATGTGAATGAAGAACTGAATTGTGATTTCTCTGTTTCCGTTATTTATGGATGTGCACAATGGATTAGGAAACTGCTCCAGCAGCAGAGTCCTCCCACATGCTGGTGTTTCACAAGTGTTCGAATTTATGCTGCAAGGGAAGTAATATGTTGTGCTTGCGAGGAACCAAATGCTAGATTTGTTCATGCATTTTCTTATTTTATTAAAAAGCTGTGTTTAAGTACAAGAAAATACAGCAATTGATCTCTTCATTTAGAGTGTATGTCCTCGTTTCAGGAGAGATGCAGTGAAACACAGCTAAGATAGCGAGAGCTGCTTTGAGTCTAATCTTTTATAATGTACATTTAAATGATTTTAACTGTAGCCTAATACTCCTGTCATTCGTTTTTGTAGTATGTAGTTACAGGTTAGTAGGAAAAAGTAGAGCAGGAAACTTTGACATAAAAAACCTAGATATAAAAATAGATGGCAGTGTTACCTATTATGTTACTGTCTTCATAAAATCTTATCTCTCAAATTTTTTAACGTATAACATGAATATTTCATCATTAGACTGTGGAGGATGTTTGCCTCTCTATATTAATATGAAGGCCATTTACATTTGTATATTGAAAAAAACAAAAACCACTTCCCTTTTCAAAGACAGTTGTTTGTGGTAAGAGTTCTATCACAAGGCATTGTAACTGTGAAACAGGTAAGTTGTCACATGCACTTTACCTGAAAATTCAGACTATATTAGAGTGTGGTTGTGCTTTCTTGTAGGATTGCCTTTCAGGAGCATTACATACTGAAGGGAAGAGTGGAAGCTCCCTAGGGTACAAAGGTAATACCAAACAATGGTGCTTTGATATATTTTTCAAAGCAAATATATACTGTGTCATTCCTAAATTTATTTTAAGTAGTTTTGTATTTTCTCATTTTAAATGGGTAGACATTCTTGATCAGGGGTTTATTCTATCTGAGAGCCAGCCTAGTAATGTTGACATTCACATAGAGAGCACAAAGGATGCTTTAGAACAGTGGTTCCCAACCAGTTTATGTTGAAGTCCTGCTTGAAGTGGTTGGTATCAGTCCACCTCATAGTACATATACTTGGCTTTAACTTAAAGGTACATATACATTTATTATTTAGAGTATCTTTGGGCTTCTTGAGAAACACATGTTGCTGGTGAATGCAGACAACAGGGTAAAACTATTTATTTATCAGACTTTGGTTATAGAAAAATTAGTGTATATGAATGCAAGCTGTAAAACTTAAGAAAGAGTTACATGGTTTGAAAACTAAATAACACCTTCCATTGTTTAAGCTGTTAAAATTTTTAATTCATTTGTAAGGGCTTATCAGTGGGTTTTTTGGTTCTTCGACCCACCTGATTAGATGGAAAGCATTTCTAGTAAGCCCTGTCAATTTCTTAACATCAGCTTCTCAAATGCAAAATAGAAATGTTACTATCTTCTGTATTTCAGGTGACACATACAGCTCACTGGAAAATACAGATATTTTTTTATCCAAATGTTCTTTAGAGTCAGAATTTACTGAAAATGGAAAAGACAACAGCATTAGATCTTCTAGTGATTTCCTCCGAAGTTTCAAAGCCTGGGATTGGTAAGAGGCGTTTTCTCTTCAGCTCTCCTTTATCATTTGTTATCTTTCATAATCTAGATAAACCATAAGTAAACAATACATTCAGACTGCACAGATGCAGAAGTCATTTTAAGATTCTTTTCATCTTACTAAGTACTGTCTGTGGCTGAGGTATGAAATAATGTGAATGCCAATTTTGATGAGGAATACTGTCTCACTTTCTAATCTAATCTGTGTATGCTGGTATTGCTAATGGGATACAGGGATAATATAAACTGAACTAGAAGGAAAGTAAAGACTGATAAACAGCTTTAAGTTTATTTAGAGATAATTTGACTCCAAAAGCCAAGAAGCATCTTTTCCGGGCTAGTTTACACCAAAAAAAGAAAAATAATTTAAAAAAGCATTTTGCATTTTTAGCTTTCCTGGAATTTGGTGATTGGTGATGAGAGGTTTTTACCTGCTGCAGATGTGCTTACAGCCTGAAAATTTTAGCTATTCTTACTAATCTTATGTCAGCATCATTTCTAATTGTTCTGGTTTAAAATCTTGTGAGTAATAATGACTTTTATCCAAATTATTTTATTCTGCTATTTGTTATCAATCAAATATAAAATTCTTAGATTGACCTATGTTTATATTTTTATACAGACTTCTCTCAATGCTCTATATGTAGTATGTGAGAAAGGTATTGAGTAATTTCCAGTTATTGCTTTTTTGTATTTGTTTAGGTTTGATGATGAGCAAGATTCATGTTGTGATTCAAGTGGTCTAGAAAAAGAAGAAAAGGCCATTAATTGGTCTGAAACTAATGCAATTCAGAATGCAGCTATGTATGTAGAAACAGGTAAATACTGAATTTTAAATATTTTTACAGCTCTGTATGAAGTATAACGCATATTTTAAAAAACTTTCTAGCAAACGTATTTCTGTTTGGTTCGGAAATACAATGATCAGCAAAAATGTATTTTAATTTGGGGATTTAACCTTTCATGTCAGTATGAGTAACACCTATAGGGTTAGTTTAGGAGGTCCAGACATTCTTGATGAAATATTAACATACATTTAAGAAAGAAAAGTCAACTTTTTATGAAACTGGTTGCCACGTGACTTTATAATATAAATGAAGAAACAGGATGGTTTGGAGGGGTTTTGTTTATTTGTTTTGATTTATTTTGTTTTATTTTGTTTTAAGTAGCTAGCTGCATTATCAAATAGTACAGCTCTTTTAAACCAGATGTCTTTTTTCAGTTTAAGGTTGGAAAATTGGCATTAGGTAGAGAAAGGATGTTAACTCGGGAAATTCTAGCTAGAAGGTTGTAGCCGGGACCAACTGGCTATTCATTCACAACAAGCGTGTGAAAATGCTGCTGCAGTTGGAGGGGTTTGTGAATCAGTGTAGCTCTGTCTCTTGTAGAGAGTTTTAGGTTTAGAAGCACATTATTGTATCCTTTTAAAAGTGGATATGAAAGTGTAGAGACAGACAGACAACCAGACAACCCCAAAGTGGCTATAAGTAACCTCAGAAGTCGGGCGGAACAGATCAGTGTAACTGTAACAGATTCTCATCAAAAGTGGTACTAAATGGGTGGGGACCGTATAAAAACAGCTTTCTGGAAACCCATTCTTTCTGAAAAGAAAACAAAACACACACAAAGGCCCGAACCAAACAAACTAACAACATCAAAAAGAATATAATTGCACCAGGAACTACATTTTCTTCATTTGTCTGAGTTTTGCTCTATATGTACCTGTTGTAGTTTAAACCCCACAGGCAGCTCAGCCCCGCACAGCTCTTTGCTCACTTTACCTTCCCCACAAGTAGGGAGGGTGAGAAACAGAAAGGTAAAAGTGAGAGAACTTGCAGTTCAGATGAAGAACACTTTAATACGTAAACAAAAGCCCCACATGCAAACAAAGCAAACCAAGAAATTTGTTTACCACTTCCCATCAGCAGGCAGGTGTGCAGCCCACTCCAGGACAGCTGGATTCCATCACATGTAATGGTTATTTGGGAAGACAAGTGCTATCAGTCTGAACATTTCCCCCTTTCCTTCTTCCCCCAGCTGTATATGCTGAGCATGACACCATATGGTATGGAATATCCTGGTCAGTTGGGGTCAGCTGTCCTGGCTGTGTCCCCTCCCAGCTCCTTGTGCACCTCCAGCCTGCCCATTGGTGGGGTGGGGTGAGAAGCAGAAAAGGTTTCAACTCTGTGTAAGCATTGCTCAGCAGTAACTAAAACATCCCCGTGTTATCAACACTGTTTTGGTCACAAATCCAAAACAGCTCTATATGAGCTACCAGCACAGTACCCAAATTTGTATTTCTGGTACTGTCACCTAGGTAATCTTGGCCTGATGTGGTACCTAGGTGCAGTTGACCTCCAAGATGTCTGTCCCCAAAAGATCATAACACTTCCCTTCAGTTATCTGTGAATTTTGGGTGTTTGACGATTTGTGAAATCTAGCCATTCCTCACTGTGCTGTCTGCAACTTTTATCAGCTTCTTACACTGTAATCTGTCATGTCTAGTGGTTTCTCCTGTCATGACCAGCAGTTTTTTAAGTCTTGTTCTCTTTAACTTTGATGTCAGGCCGGGGTCTAGTCAGCAGCAAATCACTTGCCTGAAGACCTCACAAAAAGTTCCGTACAAGAGGAGGTTTTGGCTACATTATGATTCAGGCTGTGCATAGATGTCATACAGATATCCATCAGATTTCTGTACTGAAGTGGAGGGTATAGTTTTACTTACAAAACACCATTGATCACTGATGATTTCAGCCATGTCATGAATGCTTTGAGCTTTTGACCCAGCTTTGAGCAATTCTGCATAATTCTTTAGGAGATTACTTTCTCATTTTGCTACATCTTGCTCTATATTTATTACTTTAAATGGCTAAAACAAGTTTTCGCTGTTTTGGAACAACAATAATGTCATTATTTATCTAGGATTAATTTCCTAATATAAAATGGGTTTTTCCTTTCCATAGGCAGCACCTTACCTTCTCATTTGGCTGCAAATACACAAGAAAATAGTGACCAAAATGTTACAAATGGTTTGCTAAGGAAAATTATAAGTGGAACTAATGCTCAAGCATGCAGTAGTCAAGGCTTAATACCGCCTCACATCAGTCAAATTTATGATGAATTATTTGTCATACATCAGAAGCTCCAGGTAGGAACTGGAATCACTTTAAACATTTTGTTGAGTAATGTTACAAAGACTCTCTCTTGTGACAGAGAATTCAGAAATTACTTATATACTAAATAACTATTACTTTTATACTAAGACTGTTAGTTATTACTGTTATTTATACTAATCACAATGACTTATATACTAAAATTCTATCATCATCCACCTTTCCTCTAAACAAAATTGCTGATTTGGTAGTGGTATTTTGTCTTGCATAGTCTTAAGGGAGTTTGAACGCAGTGCTTCTACATCCAAGAGTGTCTTGTGTTGAACTGTGGGCATAGAAGGAAACACCTGCAAGTACTGCTGCTTCTGAGAGCACCCAAAACTTTTCTCGTGACCCTAGGCATTCATGGCCTCCTCTTAAAACCCTCCATTCTGCCTTATCTTTATTTTTGCACTGCTGAGGAATCCCAGCAGTTCATCCCCTAGAAGGCCTACGCCACTAGCAGAAGAGCCTGCTATATGGCTTTATTCTGTAATAGCTCCCATGCTTCTGCTGGTTTCCCTGTCAGGACTTCCTTTTGCATCGTGTGAATAAAAATAATTTTGTATTTCTTTTTCCTCACTGCTTTTTCAGGGATGCTTCCCACTAATCAAAGAAACAACATGGTAATCTCATGTTCAGTGTTGACAGTCACATCAGACTCTCTTTTGTCTTGCAGTTAATATTATTACCCAAAACTTTTGAAAGCAGAAGCATAGGTTTAATTATCTTGAGTTTATAGTTAACAATCATGTAGAGTTGAATTTTGTATTCTGGGAGGCTGAAGCATCCTGATACACATCAAAGTCATTTGAGTTAATGTCTGGGGAAACTGAACACAGATAGCCATCAGGATACTTTTAATGAGTAAGCTATTATGTAACACTATAATTTTACAGGAAGCTAAGCTTATCTCTGGGAGAGAAAATTTAAATTCGGTATAAATTGTGACAATTTCATGGTTTTTAAAGCCAGTTCAACTTTTTTTTTTTTTTTCTTGATACAGAGAGAAAGTTTAGCACAGCAGGAATATGCTCTTCAACTCCGGAAAAGAGAGCATTTTATAACAGAACGAGAAACAGTGCTTTTTAGACATGAAGCAGCTTTGGCTAAAATACGAGGTGTTGAGGAAGAAGTTCACTCAAAATTTGGAATTATAAAAGAGGTGCAGTAATATATTAAATGATATTTATTGCTCTACATGCCATTTAACTTATCTTAAGCCATCATGTTTGCTGGATATATGGTACTAATTTTTTTAAATGCTTGAAATCCATAAATTAAAGTCTTATATAGAAAGTACCACATAAAATATTTAGGGGTTTGTATTGCTTCTCTTTCAAAATAGTGCATTTAATTATCTTATGCATAGATATGTTTCACAGTTAACGATTTAGAAAAGAGATAACTTGTTTCTAAAATAGAAATATATGACCACTATTAGAGAAAAAAATTGTGGTCTATCCGTACTTGTATGTAACTTAAATTAGTATCTTCGCATTAGCCGTAGTTGAAGTAGATATCCTTGGGAAGGCTTGAAGACACAATGAGATCTTATGACATAACAACTATTGCAGAGAATATTATCAAAAACCTCTCAAAGAGTTCAAAGGAAGAAAGATCAACCTAACTTTGGGAGTGTGGGAGGAAATGAAATGGTGTGATTTTGCTATGAGAAGAGCTGGTAATAACAACACTGTTCTTGTGAGTATTTCCTATTGAATTTAGGTCTTGTAAAGTTTCGAGTACTATCCAGAAGGTCACCAAGAGAAGTCCTGAGCTGTATGTAGTTTGTGTCAAAACCATAAGCTGAGAAATTACATTTCTTTAAATGATACAGATAAACCTTTCCCGCAAGCTGCTGAGGGAGGATAAGACTACATTTTAAAAAGGGGGAAAAGGCGTTGGAGGAGTGGGACCTCAACTTTTGAACAGGGAAGGAATAGGTTTAGGTGCTAATTTAGATGTTGCAAGTCATATAAGAATGTTACACCAGTTAAGAGAACTGGCTGGTGAAAACAGGAAAAATTGGTAGTTATCTGGGAAAATCTGTGGAGGAAGACTAAAAAAATAGGGTGCCTGTCCTGTCAAAAGGGAGAGTTCTACAGCCATCAACTTAATGTCAGTTCTCTAAGTAAAATAAATAAATAGATTCTGAAAAAAAGCTACAAACAAACCATGGAAACTGTGATGCAGAAAACAATGTAATACTTAACTGCTAGCATATGTTAATCATAAATTGTCAAATCGGTCTCATTTCCACTACAGCAAGGTAATGGCCATTGCTGATAGAGGAGGAGGAGTTATATGTCTGGACCGAATTAAAATGTTTTACATAGTTTTGCATGGCATTTTTGTAATCATGTTAGTAAAATATAACATAAATGTAATGCAGTTAGTGTACAGATGTAGTGAGACAGGAGTTCACAATAAAGTTGAAAGAATGTATGTAATGGATTTGGAATATCTTTTCAGTCCAGTGTTATTCAGTATTGTCAGTGAGAAGTTTGATGGTGAAAAAGAGCACATTCATTAAATTTGAAGTAAATAGCAATCGAGGGTGAATTTCAAGAGTGCTTGCAAAAGAGCATTGGGACTAAAATTGGTTATTACAAATTGAAGATATTGTAGGTCTGAAAAAACTGTACTGTTTGGGAGGTGTGAGTGTGCAGTATTGCATTTGAATAGAAATCAGCTACAGAAATGGAGGATAATGGGTGGATGCATGGGTTAAACATACAGGATGAATTGAGTGTTAATGTGCCAATCTTCAACAACATAAAAGGCTGCAACATAGAGGAAAACTGGTGTGTGTTTTTTTCATGTCTGTGATAGCAGCAGTAAGGGAAAATTAGGTTAAGTATTAGGAAAAAACCTATCTGAAAAAATAGGTAAACATACAGAGAGGTAGATTGGCAAGACTAGTGTAGTGTTGGAGGACTTAAAAACAGCCTAGGCACACCTGGGAAAAGTGAAATGGGATAGCTGATTATGATATAGATGACACTACCTGGTGTATGTAGAGGTATATATAATATATATATTATATAAAGATATTATATAAATATATACATATAAAATAGTCTCTTGTAGAGCACGAACTAAAAACATCGGTGTTATCAGCACTGTTCCCAGGCCGAAAGTCAAAAACACAGCACTGCACCAGCTACTAAGAAGAGGAAAAAGTGGCTGCTAGTGCTGAACCCAGGACAATGCTCCATCCCTGGCAGTGTTCAAGGCCAGGTTGGACAGAGCCTTGGGTGACATGGTTTAGTGTGAGGTGTCCCTGCCCATGGCAGGGCGATTGTAACATGATGATCTTAAGGTCCTTTCCAACTCTAACTATTCTATGATTGTATGTTTTTAAATTTTATATTCTATAGCAACATGAGGCAGAAGTTAAACAGCTGACAGAAATCTTGAGAGAAATAACTAAAGAAAATAGGAGGCTGAAGTCATCATTTGACACCTTGAAGGAAGTGAATGACTCTTTAAGAAAACAGGTAAAATTAGTTATTTCCTGTTATCAGTAATTTTACAAGCTACACTCAACAATTTTAAATATTTGAACTGCTTAAGTTTGGGAAATTGCTGATTTTTTTTTTTTTTTAATTTTTTGTAAGACAAGAAGTGCGTGAATGGCTGAAAGTATTTTCTCCACCTGTTTCTAGTACTTGAAATTTGACTTTTTACAGTATAAATAAAGTTGGACTTATTCCTCTGACCCACTAGCAACAGCAAAGGCTTATTCTTTCCCTTAGAGAACATCAGACCTAACTCCTAGAATGTTGATGGTTCTGGTGCAAGCTATCTTTCTCTTCCCCTTGCTACAAAATTTTCATGCTTCCATGCCTGTGTCAGGGGCTTGGAACTGGATGAGCTTTAAGGTCTCTTCCAACCCAAACCAGGCATGAAAATAACAAAAGCTAGGAGAAGAAGCACAGTTTAAAAGACTGTAGAGGGTTTATGAAGGAGAAGAGAAATCTAGTGATACATTGGTGTAAAATAATGAACAATACAGAAGAGGTTAGGCAAATGTTCCCATTTCTTCTTTATTGCCAGTAAAGGAAAGGGGTTAGCTTTTGAAACTGAAATTTTTCATTTCATTCTGATTTGGAAAGTGCAAATGAAGCATTGTTGTTCAAAGATCACAGGAAGAAATACCTCCAGCTTTGTGGCCACTTAATCACAGCCAGGACCTCTAGAGGCAGAGGGAGAAGAGGGGTGGCCATAAGGGAAGATTATGAGAGAAGAGGAGGGGTGACAGTGAGGGGGCAGCATGAATGGCCACGAGGGGAGAGCAGGGGCAGCTGTGAGGGGAGATCATGAAGGGAAAGAAGGCCATAAGGAGTGAGGGGACATCATGAGGGGAGAAGAGGAGCGGCCATTAGGGGAGTTCATGATGAGAAAGCAGAGATAGCCATGCCGGCAGAAGAGGATTAGTCACAAGAAGTGAAGGGGACATTGTGAGGGAGAAGAGGAAAGCCTGTGATGGAAAATCATGAGGAGAGAGCAAGGGGTGGCCATGAGGGATGATCATAAGAGGAGAGCAGGGACAGCCGTGAGGGAAGATCATGAGGATAGAAGAGAGGTGGCCATGAGGGACGAGTGTGAGGGGAGAGTAGGGGTGGCCATGAGGGGAGATCATGAGGGGAGAGCAGGGTTGGCCATGATTGGAGATCGTGAGGGGAGAGCAGGAGCAGTCATGAGGAGTGAAGGGGATGTTGTGAGGGGAAGAGAGGCTGTGTGGAGATTGTGATGGGGGTAGTCATGAGGGAGGTCATAAGGGAAGAGCACAGGCAGCCATGAAGCCTGAGGGTTGACCATGAAGGGAGATATAAAGGGTGACCGTGAGGGGTTGGTGCAGCAGCAGTGCAGTGTGGGCCACTGTGGGGCACAGATGAGGGGTGGCTGTGAGTGGAGATAGTGAGAGGCATCCATGCGGAGAGATCAGTTTGCCCTTAGTGACATTGTTTAGTGGTGGTTTATTGGTTTAGTCAGTTCTGGGGTAATGGTTGCACTCGATGATCTTAAAGGTGTTTTTCAACTTAGTTGATTCTGTGATTGATTGATTCTGTGATAATCATGCTACTTGTTGTATACATAGAGCATGTTTCGTATATTTGAATAGCTTACAGTTTCCTTCATCTTTTCTTGTGGAGCAAACTGGTTTAGCATGGTCAGTAACTGTTTCATTTTGCAGAGAAGAAAGCTATCACCTCATTAACAAGACCATTTTTGAAAAGTGCTCTCCATTTTCAAAGTCACTTCTTCATGAAAAGTAATGAAATGTATAGTACCTCTATATCCTGAGTGGCATTTTAGTGCCTATTCTTCCCCTGCAAATTGAAAGGTTTGGCTGCAAACCATCAAAGTGCTAGTGTCTTATTTATCCTGGAACAGGTTGTGCAGAAAGGTGGTGGAGCCTCCCAGCTGTACATGATCCTAGGCAACAGGCTCTAGGTGCCCCTGCTTGAGGAGGGGCGTTGGACCACGACATTCAGAGGTGTCTGCCAACCTCAACCACCTGTGATTCTATGACTTGTTGAGGAGTTGGATGATTATTTTGTTTCTATCGCTTCATATGCTCAGAAGAAAGAACTTGAACTGAAATGATGTAGGTGCTCAGCAACAATATCGAATTATTTCAGTGCGATAATGAAATCAAGAAATGAGTTTTGAATTTACAGATACTTAAATATTTTCTGATTCTTTCAGTTAAGTGATGTAACTGAGCTGAACAAGAAGTTGGAAGGTCAAGCAAGAAAAGTACAAGCTCGTTTAGAGAATCTGCAAGTAAGGTTTATTTTTACATGTACCTGCTTTCTTTATAGGTGACAAGTTAAATAAAACTCATTGTTACATTTTGTTGTAGAGGAAGCATGAATTGTTAACAGTACAGAAGTCTAAGAATATCTGTCAAGTGGTGCAACAAAGTAAACCTGTCAAGCAGGAAAAAGTGATGGTAACATCGAAAAATGCTAAGGTGAGAACTGGTCAAAATGAAAGATTCATTCGAAAAATATTATGTAGTGGAACATTCTCTGTGCATCTGCTAGAAATCAGAAAATGTAACTGCCAATTTTAGTTCATGAGTGAATTAGTTACAGTAAGAAAAGATACAGTTTATATTTGGGCAAAACAAGCCAGTTAAAGAATTAAGCTTGTTGCTGTTGGATTTTATATTGTGTTTGTATATACTAATACATATATATTTATTTATATGGCATGTTTTCCTCTTCCTGTCATGTTATCTTTCATCTGGCAATTAAAATTATAACGTGCTTACACTGGTTTCTTCTAATGTGTCAAAGCAAATCTTAAACTCATTGTGGTTACTGATACACTACAGCACTGTTCTTATGAATAACACCAGCTAAAAAGTACTCAGTCTGAAGTATCAGATAAATAATTTTCATTTTCTAAGCCAAAAATTATTACTACTATTACTTTATTTGTGTCCAAGCACAGGATAAACTATGCAACTGATTGATCTGTGCAGTACAGCACAGGGTCTCTGATACAGTGTCTGACTCGTCTATGCACATCTGTTTACCTTTCCCAGAGGTAATAGTAAGTTACAGGTTGTATTAATAACATACAGGCTTCTCAAGGTCCAACAGAGCACAGGTGGCCTGTTTGAGATCACTTTTTCTTTTAATATAATGTTTTCACAGGTTCTGAATACAGTAACTTATCTCCTATATTTTATCAGGCTCATCATCCTTTAAATTATGCATAATATCTCAGAACTAATATACTGATATGTTTCAGTCTGTTACTGCTTTTGCTTAGAAAAATCATTAACTTAAAAGCTGAAATATCTGATGGCATATATGTATTACAGCTACCAACAAATTCACAAGTTTATGAGCTCCTAACTTTTCTTATGGATTGGATCTCAGACCAGCATCTCAGCAAAATAAAAATACATGAAGAAAGAGGGGACAGTTCTAAACCTCTGGCTATCGAGACCTCAAAAAAGACCTGCACCCAGGAAAGATGTATGAAGGTAAAGGGGTTTAGATTGTTTGCTTGTGTTAATGTTTTCAGATTTGTAGGGTTTTTTTACATGATTCTGAGAATATAACAGGTCAGCCTGTTTTATACATGCTTTCGATACACTGATTAAAAGAAAATCACTGTTACTAAGTCAGTATTAATTCTGGCAGTGTGATGTAAGATAATTTGGCATTTGTAAAGCATACAGATCATTTTTTATTCAGTCTCAACTTAAGTTTCAGTGGTTTATTTCAAGTCACTTCTGTGAGTTGATAATGTCATGTGTTTTGTGTGGACGTAATTTCTTTTTCCGAAGATGAAGAAGTCTAATTTAAAATATTTTGATGCCTATATTAGATATTGAAGTTTCAATTTACAACTGATAAATGGTGATACTATGCTATACTTTTAACACTTTTATTGTTTTCTTTCTGGGGATACCAAGGTTTGGAAATCAGTATGGTGTTTGGAAAATCTTTTACTGTTTTTTTCTTAATTATGTTACTTTTATAACCATTGAGTTTGGATTTACCAAGATTGAGCATATAAACTTTTTTTTTTTACTTTTGCATGTAAACCTCTGTAAAATTTGAAATCTCTTGGTTGTGTGCAATTCTTTTACGTGTACTGGATCTGCCCAGTGAGTATTTGCATATGTAACCTGTTCAACTCCAAGAGACAGTTGTGAGTTCTGTTTGTTTTTCACTTATACATTAGTTTCATATACTTCATGTAGTTTTACTTCTGTATATTTCTGCAGCTTCTGCCTCTAGCTACTGAGCAACTCCAGTGGATGCCATTTGTGAATTCCAAACTACACATGCCTGTAATTAAATTTATTTACTGGTCTATAAGACAGTTAGACACTGGTGTTCAGGTAAGATAAATAGTTCTCTTGCAGTATGTTGGGATTTTTTTAACTTAAATTCATAGAAGATATTAATAGAGTTTTTGTTTTAAGTACATATGAAAGTTGGATGCTTTCAGGTAGTATATATGTAAAACCTGTGCTGTCTTTACAAAGCATAAATTGACAGTGTTTGCCACAGATAGATGGCAAGTGAAAAATTCGTTTTCAGGCTGATTTTAGATTTTGCATTCTGTAACTAAACAGAATTTTCTTAAGTAGTTGATCTCTTAAGTGGTGTCTAAGCATCTCAGAAATTCTATTTTTACATATGTATTTACAAAACTTCTGCATTAGAAAAGACTTTTCAGGTTCGCTTTATGCATGGGATTTGTGGAAAGTGATGGAGTAAGTGTGTGACAAAGCCGGGAAGTAATTTCGATTTTCATGCTCTCTGTTCAATGTCTAACCTCTCGGCACTCCTTATTCTCTGACTAGACTGCTGTGAGAAAAGATCTAGCAGTATAATAAAGGAAAAGACAGTAGATATATTGTAGAGACTCAGTATAATGCACAATGCTTTCGGTAGTGCTTTTGCTAAAGCAAAGGTAGGAAATCTTGTAAATATCTTGAGTTTAAATTTAGTAGAATAATGAGCTGTTGATTTTATTGCTAATAAGAAACTGTGTTTTAAAATAGCATATTGTGATGTTTGATTCTGAAGTAATATTTCTGTATAGTTTATGATGAAAAGGCTAATAGAGCCGAGCTGCGGAGTGTTCTTAAGTTTCATGATTAGACCATGATTCTGTAAATGCTTTTAAAGAGTATGATTTGAGGCAGCCTTATAAAATAGAGTTGGCTGAAGATGAGCTTATTCTCGAACCAGAGGCAACTTAAATAATATCAGTGTGTCAGGGGCCCTCATTAACTAGTCTCATTATGAAGTACGTGTTGATATGATACAGTGATAATGTTGTTCAGCTGCTTTTGTAACACGAAGTAGTATATTCTGTACAGATTATATCCCAACACATGGTCAAACAATTTGCTACCTAATATTTAATCATTAGGGAAACATGTATCTCTATATAGTACACAGTATTTTAATGTGTTTTAGTGGTTACTCTAACTCTGCATTTTTTGAAACAGCATGCAGCAATGACATCAACAATGAGGAGACTTGGTGAAGATATTTTCAAAGGCATAGTAGTTAAGGGAAACCCAGATAGTTCTTCTGAGCAGTCTACAGAGAGTAAATCAAAATTGGCAGCTTTTTTTAAGAGCTCCTGTATGCCTTTGAGATTTCTCTCAACTTTAATTGTGCTTAAAACAGTGACACAAGGTAAGTTCTATTTTTTTAAATGTTTATTTTAGTCATGTGCCTGGACAAAAACCATTTTGGTTATACTGTAGAGTCTACTATGCTCTATTAGTGAAAAGTGGGTTTACTTGAGTTTTACTAGTTTGCAAAGCAAAATATATTGGAAACAAGTATGAATCTTGCTATTAATCATTTAACGTTGGAATTTGCACGTTCCTTTTAATACAACAACTTCCTGTCAGACAAATCAACATTCCTGAAGAAGGGGAAAAGACATGCTGGTAATTCTATAAAACTGTCACTGCAGCAGCAATTGGTTTACCAAGATCTTTGTTGCATTGAATCACAAAGCTAGTTGCTCTTCCATAAACTAAATAGTGGATTTTGCACAGTTGTTTACCTATCCCTGAAAGGCTGATCATCTGCAGTGCCAAGTGTTTATTTTCTGACATATTAGTTATCTTTATAGATAAATTGCATGTTCATAGGTATTTCTTATGTATCTTTAATGACACAGAGAAAGCCACTCATGTAGTGGATGGTAGTTGTTGAATCGAATTGTGTGTGATAGAACATAAAAAGGACATGGAACTGTTGGAACAAGTCCAGAGGAGGGCCACAAGGATGATCAGGGGACTGGAGCACCTCCCATATGAAGATAGGCTGAGAAAGTTGGGGCTGTTCAGCCTGGAGAAGAGAAGGCTGCATGGAGACCTCATAGCAGCCTTCCAGCATCTGAAGGGGGCCTATAGGGAGGATGGGAAGGGACTCTTCATTAGGGACTGTAGTGACAGGACAAGGGGTAATGGGTTAAAACTTAAACAGGGGAAGTTTAGATTGGATATAAGGAGGAAATTCTTTCCTGTTAGGGTGGTGAGGCACTGGAATAGTTTGCCCAAGGGAAGTTGTGAATGCTTCATCCCTGGCAGTGTTCAAGACCAGGTTGGACAAGGCCTTGCGTGATATGGTTTAGAGCGAGGTGTCCCTGCCCATGGCAGGGGGATTGGAACTAGATGATCTTTAGGTCCTTTCCAACCCTTACTATTCTATGATTCTATACGTCCTGAAATTGCTTTGTCCTTTGGTCTAGTTTAGTATACAGTCCAAACTCCAGCCCTTACCTATCTGCTGTTCCCCTCTTCTTCTACCAAGTCTGGCACTGCAAATGGCTATCCATAAAATATTATCTATATTGAAAACTGCTACTCTAACTGTCAGTTCTTGATGCAATTGTCCTTTCAGATTTCACTGTTAAATAGACTCATTTCCAAGGGCACCATGTTCTGTTTACATTAAAATGTTTTAGACTTCAAAGCCAGACTGTCAAATGGCCTTTTTATCCAAATTATTCCAAAATTCCTATTTTGATGTAGCATAGTAATGTAATAGTTTGTTAACAAGGCGAAAGCAAACAAGGTCAGGAGATAACACAGTTTTGAAAAGAGTGTCTTCTTCAGGTCATGACAGGTTACTCTGCTTGTGCAGTTTTTAAAATGCTGTAGGAAATTTTGTCAGTGGGGCCTTCTTTGAAAACAGATGCTGTCTGAAAAGACTTAAAGATTTTTGTTAAGATGATGACAAAAATTGAACGTTTCTTGTGAGCTCTAAATGTTGAGCACATTATGAGAGGAGGCACAAACTCAGGTTTTTAATGCTTTCCTTCCTTATCCTTTTGACATAGAGATTAGTA
Organism: Neopsephotus bourkii; assembly: GCF_033783945.1. Classification (NCBI taxonomy): domain Eukaryota; kingdom Metazoa; phylum Chordata; class Aves; order Psittaciformes; family Psittacidae; genus Neopsephotus; species Neopsephotus bourkii. The sequence goes on from NW_026902234.1 coordinate 6,977,261, forward strand.
TATACTTCTCTGTCAGAACCCAGAGAAGAAAGACCTTAAATCAATATGACTTACAGAGATCTTTTAATAACTGATAGATTAACTTTGATCATTTACACATTCCTCCCTATTTCTGATTTATATACGACTTCTTAAAAAACTTTAGCACTAGTACATAATCTGAATTATGCTTGAAGGTTCTTAATTCTTAAATCTGCAGATTTGATGAGTAATCCCAAAGAATGTCTTACTTTGACTTCTTCTATTATTTTTCTGTTTTGATGTCTTTTTTTCAATTCAATAATGGCTTAAATGATTGCTATAAAACAGTTCTGTTCACCTGTGCAAAAAGAGTCATCAGCATAAAAGCAGCAGAGTTGATAAGTCCCCTCTCAATGCTAACTGCAGTATAATTGTCATATATTGTCAAGTTGAGCTTCTGACTGTATATAAACACTTGATTTTTTTGTACATTTATATCTTTGAGGGGAAAAAAACCCAACAGATATCTTTGTAAGAAATATAGTCCAAACAGCCTTCAGTGCCTGTTAGAGGATTATTCTATCTGAAACAGCTACATCATTTTCAGCTCACACTTCTGCCTTTTATTAATTAAAAAGTACTGGGGGGTTGGGGATCACAGGGCGTACAACTCCTTTCACTGTGGGGGTTTGTTTTTCCACTTTGTTCCCAGGATCCTCCCACTTTTCACATTCTCAGATGAGTATAATATTAAAGTAGGATTCTCTACTTAGAACTTACATAATTTTCTGTTGGCAATAAAACAGGAAGTTTGGGTCTTCCTTGCTTCATGGGAGAGGGAGAAGGTAAAGGTTTCAAAGTGACATAATGAGTTAGCAAGAGTCAGCTTGTGTCAGGACAGTGTGAGAAAAAGCTGTGGAAAATGTATCTCAAATAATAGAGTAACTGTTCTGTCAGCTGACTTGTTAACTGCTGCCTTCAGTTAGGAAGCCTTTTCCTGTTCAAAGGAAATAGGAAGCAAGGTGTTGCAGATCCTTTTATGGAAGTCAGGCAGAAAACTCTAATTATATGCCATCAAAAGCAGGTGCAAGAGGTGATTATTGTCTACCTGGAGCTACTTAGGAGTACTGTGGTGCTGCATAACTGGGATTTTCTGCAAGAGTAAGCTTTATAGGGATAGCATAAGAATTAATGTATCTATAACCTTTATCCAACTGTTTATGATGCTAACCACTTATTTTTCCCTTTTCAAAGACATTTTGATAGCAAGTAGTTTAAGTGGGGTTACGGCTGAGCAAACTGACCTAACTTCAGAGACGGTCCTAGTTTGGGCAGGAGGGTTGGACTAGATTCCAACTTAAATTATTCATTGGTTCTATTTTTGCAATATCTTTTAATCAGAATGGTTTCTATTTTAAAATGTTGTTACTACTAACATATCCCCCTCTGCTAGTCAAAGAAATTGAGACAGGTTACAGAGGTGTGAATTTTCAAGGTAATCCTTGAAAACCATGCCAGAATGTCAAAATCCAATGCCTACTTTGGCATCTGATCGTTTTTTCAGTCTCTTGCATGAAATATGTTATGAATTTTGGGCCATTTTTTAGACAGCAGAGATCTACACCACAAAATTGCTTCCATCTGTGGCATAGTGGGTGACACTAAACAGGGGTGCCAAGAATTTTAAATCCATAGGTAATGAGCAGTGTTCTTGTTCGTAGAAGTCATACTTCTGGATTAGATGGTTGAGCAGATGAGTATGCCTTTATGCTTAACTGACCTGTGCAGTATTTGTATTGTGAGTCTCTACAGTAAATACCAAATATAAACATGGTGGAAATCCACCCTTGACATCATTAATGAAAAAAATGCAGTATTTCAGCTGTCAGAGAAAACTATTTCAGTCAAGATATTTTGGTGAACCATGGTAATTACTCTTAAATTGGGACTCACATTTCTAGAAATGTTCGATGAAAATGATAAAAAAGAATTGCAAGACAAAAAATAGTTATTGCAGAGACTTAAGCAGATGAATGCTCTTGATTAGAATGAATTAGTTTAGTTTCTCATGGTTGCTTTTTACTGCTATCTTCTATAACATGGAAAATAAGTTTCATTGTTAAACATATGTCGAATATCACTCTGTATGAATTTTGATCACTGTGACTACATGGCACATGGCACTAATGATCTAGTGATAAAGTAACACATTGGTTTTGAACATAGATCCCATTTCCTTCCCCTTCCGTCCAGCAGATGGCACTGTAGTTAAGCTTTTGCTACAGAATACATTGTTCCCTTCTACTTAATTTTCTGCACTCCAGATCATCAATGCTGTTCCAAGATACTAAGAAATATCTAACATCAGGAAATTAAGAAAATTGGATTGGTTCACTTAATCTACATTCCGCATATAATTTAGTGCACTCCAGAGTGGAGGGGTGTATAAGATGTGTGCACTGAAGCCTAAACTACAGCTTTTATAGGAAGGAATCGGAGTAGTTGCTCTTGGCAGCATGGTCTAATGTGAGGCATCCCTGCCCATGGCAAGGGGTTTGGAACTGGATGATCTTAAGGTCCTTTCCAACCCTAAGCATTATATGATCTATGAAATTAATCGCTATTCTTCAGACAAATCAGCCCTTAACTCCTTTTAATAGGAGTTTCACAGATGTTGAAACTAACATTGTCTCAAACTACGCAAGTTTGTAGTTTTCTCTTACGCAATTTGTAAGTGTATTTTTCTTCAACATACGAGTTGTAGATTGTCTTTTTCCTCACTTACAATAAAATGTTAGGGAATAAAAACAAGCAGATGATGTCTTTAAATAAAAATAAAATTTAATATTTTCAGCCATTTAACTTGCCAAGAGTTACTGAAACAGTAACTCTCAGGATAGTTGTTCACATATTGCTTAATGGTGCTATATTATAGAAGTTTTATTGCCTTTATTCTGATGTCTTACAGTGGATTACCTGGCTCAGGCATTTGATTCCCTTCGAACAGACTTGAAGACAGGTGAAGGGAAGGCCTTATTTTTGGAATACCAGTGTGTGCCTGTTATATTAAGTCACCTAAAAGCATCCAGTAGAGGTCTGCTTTCCATTGCTCTTGATGGATTACTTCAGATGACCATGGAATCTGGTAAATTTGGATAATTAATAAAAATAAAATAAAATCATTATGAGAACAGGTAAGGTAAGCAGAAATACAATGTGAAAAATAGAAGAATTCTTCTGTGTACATATTCTAACCTAGCATTAGAATTTGTTTGTATCATGTAAATTCATCAGAGACATAAGGTATGTTTCTTAATTGTCTTTCTCTGAGTTGTCATGTCTTTTCCCTCCAAGTTCCTATGCTTTATATTTTGTCCTGGTTGCTTTCTATTTATTGATGTGAAATTTTTCATTGCTATTTTTAGGTTGGCTTTTCCATTTATTCCACTGAATTACCTTGCAGATGTTTTTCTTTGAAGTCAGGCTGTGCCAAGGAAGCCATATCATGAAAACCTGCCAGCAGGTGGAGATAAAAAATAGGCTTTATTTAATTTATTTTTCTAGTTTGAGGAACAGCTCATCCCAATCATTTTTCAGTTTCTGATAATTGGAAATGGCCTTTTTGAAAGAGATGGTCATATTTTGCTGAATTTTACTGTGCTGTCACCCTGTAAAGGTTTTATAATCTCGTTTGCACAGCACTTTTCCAAGTGATACAGGCTAAGAATCAGTTGATAAACAACTGGATGAACACATGAAGGTAGTGAGGCATTCCAGTGCCATGCTGAATAAACCTTCTGACTGGTTTGGGTAGCGTTTTTTTTAAGATAAGAATTACTCACTGTCTTCTAGAACAGAAAAGCAGAAGGGGCTGCTGCTATTTTTGAAATGTATGTTGTTATTTTGGAAGTATTTTGTTACCAGGCATTGTAGTGGCAAAAATAGCAAGCATGTTTGACTTGGGATGGAACAGGATTGAGTTAAAAAGCCATTTTGTACTGATGTGAGTGGCAGAAATATTAAACTAAAGTTTTAATCTTCCTTGCAGTCTCTTTTTCAGACATGTAGTTAGTGTGGTCTTACACTGAAGTATTCTTCCTAATAGTCATAACTATGATTGGTAAAGTGACTAGGAAAGAGGTAGTTGTATGCACAAAAGTAAGCTGAGCAAGGTGGATGGTGTCTGATATTACTTTGGGTAATGCCAATAAATAACAATACATTTTCTGTTACCTAGCAGTAGTTGTTGTGATATACTAAATGCCTGAAGTTGGAAGAATAATGGAGATACACTGTGACTCACATTTTGCCTTGTTGCTTCTCAGAGAAGACGTATTATATGTGAAATCAGGGAAGGGGGGAGTAATGTTTAATTCAATTGACATTTGATTGAGAATTTATTTCTCAGTAACTGAGTATAATGCCTTATGCAGAGCCTTATCTCTTTAGTAGAATAAATAGCCAATAAGCCAATACAATAGTTACAGGCATGTTCTGCTGTTTTCCATTGCATAGTGTGTTGCAAGAAATTGTTAGCAGTGAGAAGTAGTGTTGTTGTTGTTTCATTCCTATATAAGTGTTCTATTAAAAAGTCATTAAAAAACAAACTAGAAGGTGGCACTGAATATTCAGAGAGCTCACTGTGTTAGATTAAAACAGGAACTTATGATTTTAATGCTGTATTGGTGTGCAGCATTAAATATAAAGTTGGAGGTAGTTGGCCATATACTAAAATATGCAATATTATTACCCCAGAAGACAGCATCTGACCAAAAGGAGGCAAAGTCTAGGCTCTCATTTTTTTGTTATGTAAGATACGCAATCAAATATTTGCTCAAAAATATTACCTGAATATTAGCTGAAATTGAGTTGTAGATAATTCTTAGGATACAAAATATAATTTTAAATAATTTATGGTTTATTTCATGCCTTTTGCATGCTGGAGTGATGCTTTTCCTTCACATGAGCTCAGTGACCTAAATTGAAATCTAGTTGGTTTTAGTCTATCTTCAGTGGAAGCAATAGGTTGATTTTAAATTCCACATTTGGAAGAGTTAAGAGCTTGTTATGAACCTGACAATAGAAAATCAGCCCAACAAAGGTATCTTATCCCTTTTCTCTTACTACATCCTGCTAATATTTTTACCTAAAAATGTCCATAATGGTGCATGAGTTGGTCCATTTGAACTTAAGCCTTCTATTTTAAATGTCTTTTCCAGTAGCTGACACAAGTGAAGCACAGCACTGAAGCAGCAGTTTAGCTATATTTTCACTGTAGCTGTCTACCATTATTTCTTTTTCATGGTAAGATGGGATGAATGCCAGTTCAGGTTTATTGTTTTCAGTCTCTTTTCTGGCTCTCCATATCAATTACTGGGATTTCAATCCATGTTTGTTTTTTGAAGGATGCCTATCTTTCCTTTGCTGGAAAGATTGGCTGATTAAAAGCAGAACCAAGGTAGCAAGTCCTTCAGGGTATTTTTAATGGTGGTGGTATTTTGCTTGAATCTGGGGCTTGAGATGAGTGCCGTTAGATTCAGCTTGATCTTTCTTTTCATCTTTGAAACAAATGAGTGGTCTGTAAAGACAGCTTTCTTTCATCCCATTGAGTAAAAGACGAAGAGATACATTCCTCCACTTTCAACAAGGATGAAAGATTTTGGTACCAAAGATTTTCTTACCTTAGTTAAGGAAAGTAGGCTACCAAGCCATGATGTTTGGTTTTTAGTCCCATCTTTAAGCTATGAACCTGTCTGAAGGTAGAAGTAAGAACAAAACTATCTCTGATAGTACTGTCACAGAAAATAGATTTAGTTTCTTGGTAAACTCTGAATGTGCTGGTGATAGATCTCCACAAATGTAGTGCTTTGACTGCCTTTGAAATTTTGGGAGCAAAATGTATTAGCTGCTAAATACCGATATGTTTCAGTTAAGTCAAAAGGCTTATAATGTATTTATTGCTTAACAAAACTCTTACAATTTCCCACTTAAATTACTGTTGAAATTAATTTAATAAATAAATTACTATTTCCTTTAAATCATCCAAATTTTTACAGTATGACACCAGTGGCTTCCAGAGTATCTTCATACCCAAGTTCTCTTCCCATACCGAGTTCTCTTCCCAAGACTACAGATTTCTTTTATCAACAGATCTTGTTTCTAGGACAGTAGTTGCAGTACTCTGTTCAAGAGAATTCCTGGATGCCAGACATGAAACATTTTCTGGAAAAAGCTAGTAATAAATAGCATGACCTCAGCAAGAAAATTTGCTCTGTGGGTGTTGAAGAACACCACATCATTAGTTTTAAATCACCCTGTAGTTGAATATGTGTCATATGCAGTCTTGTTGAATACTGTTGTTCCTGTCATCTCGCTTCTTATGCAGCTTCCTGTGCGTTTTTTTACCTGTGAATCACTTAAAAGGGTTCCAAAGGATATAGCGAATTTATAGTCACCTATCACAAATACCTCTGTTGAGCTGTGGTCTGATTCATGCTTGATTTGAGATCCGCTATCTCAAATTTGATATCAAGCACAGAACTGCCTTCCTCAGTTTCACCCTTTGCACTTTTGCACAAAGACTGTGTGTCTTAAATTCCTACTGGCTAACTTCGATCATGTAGATTAGTACATTCCCCTTTCCCAACCTTATGTTCATTCAAGGAAATCAAAACTTGCTCATTAGACATTATAAAACACTGGGCTTTGCTTTAAATAAACCTTATGTTTACTTTGTCTTCAAGCTTACTTCTGTTTTACAGAGAGAATATTTTGCATTAGTGTGTGCTTATTTACAAATACACAAGTGCATATTGGAAAAAAAATCTCTAAATGACTCATATTCACTCTAAGATGTATTCTCATAGGGCTTAAGTATGATTTCTTAACCATATTAACATTGCTTAAGAGTTTTAGTAACTGCGGAAGTGACCTGTATTTAAACATTAACTGAACCTTACTTTTAATTTTTTTTTAGAAGAAAATATTATTGGTATGGATAGCCAAGTCTTTGTCCAGATTTACTCTTTTTACAGGGGAGTTAAGACAGTGGAGATAAAAAAAATGTCTCCATAGCAAGAAATTGTAATTACTTTCTTGTAAATTGAATTTCAGGTCCCTTCCAACCCAAACCATTCTATGATGCTACGAATCTTTTAATGTGGACTGCATATATGGACACTCTCTTCTCTTGCTTCATGTTGAGATGCTTCCATGACTAATGCTAGGTATTCTACAGTTCACACTGATCAAGTGCTTGTAAAAATCAGTGGTTGGAATCTATTAGGGAAACCCAAACCTACTCTTCCTTTTTTTTTTTTCCCCCCTGGAGTCTTCACATTTTGGGACTTTAAAGACTACAAGCAGTGAAGGAATGAAGTAAAAAAATGCCTGTATGCTTAAACAGATTAAAACTTAAATGTGTTTTTCAGCATATTATCTTTACTGGTTACTTTGCAGGATTGAAACTTTTCAAATGAGCTTATTCTGCAGTACTGAAAGGGTAAAAATGTCAATTCTGTAAATAGCCGTACTAAGGTAGGATTCCCCCTCACCTGTGTGAAAGGCAGATGTGAAATTATCCTGAGGAACTGTGTTTGAAGCTAGAGCAAATGAAATTATTTACAGCTTATGTGGGATAAGCATTGAAATACAAGCCATTTAAAAGGAAATCCTTCCTCTATTATCCTGTCTTACCTTTGTAATATTTTTACTCATTCTTCTGAAAACAGTGAGCAATTATGTTGGATTAATAGATGTCTGTTTAATATTTTAACCACAGATAAATATCTCTATTAATACATCTGTTACATACAGCCTGTGATAATGTTAGGACCGACCTATATATTTGCTGAAAGCAAGCAAATACACCAAAAGTTTGTACACATTTTTGTTGTTTTTATTTTGTATTTGACTAGCAGAACTACTACACTTAGTAGCTGACTTTTCAAAGTGAATTTAGAGCAACGTCTTAATTGAAATAATTTCATAAAGCCTCTTTTTTCTTTTTTAGTAGATAGTACAGTTGTTGCGGTTTGAGTAACATCTGTGCATTGTCAGAGTTTGGACATTATTTACACGCTTACCTGCAATTTGAGCTTACACAATCACAGGTTATGCCAGGTTACATTTATTTATGCAAAGTCTTCCTTATTAGACTTTGTCACTGACTTTGAAATACTGTGCTTAGTTCTGAACTGGTTATTACAGGTGTGGAGATACAAGAGCAGAGGAAACAAGGCAGACAAGATCTGACGGAAAAGGCGTTAGAACAAAGTTCCTTTATGTGTCCTCTGTAAGAGAGTTGTGATTCCTTCAGTAATTCTGGTAGTTCATTAGGCTTTTTCTAGTTTCTTGAGCAAAATAACCCATAATACTGCATAGCTTCAATTTATAATGCTACCTAGGTTACTTGTAAAATGGTGGGTTTTCCTCTCATTAGAATCGGTCTTTAACGGTTAGAATATGTTGGTTGCTCACAGACATACCGAGTTCAATCAGCACACCAAAAGTTTTCATCCTCTCATGTTTCTAATCAGTGATTTTACAGGAAAAGTGTTAGTTGCTTCTTAGTGTATTGTCTTTACACTTCTGCTATTCCAGCAAGTAAGATAATTCTGGTTTTCATTTATTCTATACCTGTTACCTAAATGAGCAATTCCAAGATGGAATTTCATTTGACTACTCCTGTTTCCATGCCACAGTCATTAATTAATACATTAAATAAGCACAATTAAAGAATCAGCATTTAAAATTCACTTCCCAAGGCAAAGTATTTTGTTTTGCTTTTAGCCACTTTCATAAGCCACACACCTTTCAGTCCTTTTACTAACTGCTGTCTCCTCCAATATAATATGTGTTGTCCTCTACGTGCCTTATGATGGCATTCAAGGTGATCTGCTCCATAACCTTTTTCAGCACTGAGATCAGACTGACAGGCCTGGAGTTCCCAATATCTTCCTTTTAGCCCTTCTGGTAGATGGACATCACATTTGCTAACCTCCAGTTAGCTGGGACCAACTTGGTCAGCCAGGACTGCTGATTAACAATGGAAAGTGGCTTGGTGAGCACTTCCACCAGCTCCCTCAGTACCCTTGGGTGGATCCCACCTGGCCCCAGATAACTGTGTGTGTCTAAGTGGTGTAGCAGTCACTGAACATTTTCCCTTGGATTACGGGGACTTCATTCTGCTCCCTGTCTTCCAGCTCAGGAGGCTGGGTACCCTGAGAGCAACTGGTCTGACTATTAAAGACTGAGACAAAATAGGCATTAAGTACATCAGCCTTTTCCTTAACCTATGTCGCTATGTTTCCTCCCACATCCAATAAAGGATGAATATTTTCCTTAGCCCTGTTTTTGTTACTAATATATTTATAGAAACATTTTTGATTGCCTTTTATGGCAGCAACCTGATTAAGTTCTAGTTGGGTTTTGTCTCTTGTAATCTTCTCCCTACATAATCTCATGACATCCTTGTTAGTCCTCCTGAGTGGCCTGCCCCTTCTTATAAGGGTCATAAACTCTCTTCTTTTTTCCTGAGTTCCAGGCCCAGCTCTCTGTTTAGCCATGCCAGTCTTCCCCACTGGCTCATCTTTCTGCACATGGGAACAGTGACAGCCTGCTGCTGTGCCTTTGAGATTTCCTTTCCTGAAGAATGTCCAGCTGTCCTGGACTCGTTTGTCCTTCAGGACTGCCTCCGCTGCGACTCTGTCAACAAGGCCAGAGTCCTTCCCCCTGGAAGCCTAAGGCAGCATTTCTGCTGACCCTCTCCTTACTTCTCCAAGAATTGAAAATTCTATCTTTTTGTGCTCTCTATGCCCAAGACAGCCTCCAGCCATCACATCACCCACAAGTCCTTCTTTGTACACAAACAGCAGGTCTAGTGGGACACCTCCTATAATTGGCTCCCCTCACCAGCTGTGTCAGCAGGTTTTCTTCCACACTGTAGGAACCTCCTGGACAGTTTGCTGTATTGTACTTCCGGGAGACGTCTGGTAAGTGGAAATCCCCTATGAGAACAAGGGTTAGTGACAGTGAGGCTTCTCTCACCTGCTTATAGAATATTTCATCTGCCTCTTTATCCTGGTTGGGTGGTCTGTAACAGACTCCCACGATTATGTCTGTCTTGTCCTTTCCCCTGATTCTTAGCCGTAAACTACACAACCCCATTGTCACCATCATCAAGCTCTAGCCCTGTGTGTGAGGTAGCCCTAACATAGAGGGCTACCCCATGGCTTATCCTTCTTTGCCTATCTCTTCTGAAGAGTTTATAACCACCCATTGCAGCACTCTGCTTGTGGGAGTCATCCCAACATGTTTCCATCATGGCAGCTATTTCATAATTTTCCTGCTGCACAATGGCTTCCAGCTCTTCCTATTTGTTGCACATGCTGCATGCACTGGTGTAGGTGCACTTAGGTTGAGCTATTGATCCCACCACCTTTTTGCAGGGAAGCCATAATTCCTACATAACCATTCCCGGGCACTTCTATTGATGTGTAGTTTATAACTCATCAGCAACCCTTGTGTCTTGGCTGACACATGGTTCTCCATCACTTGCTTCCCCTGAGATGGTAGACCAAAGGACCTTGCTAGCACACCATATCTCAAACATTGGTGTGCTGTACCCGTGGCTTATCTCTAATGGGTCTGGTTAGTGAGGTGACCTTGCTACCTTTTTTTACGTATATGGCTGAGAGAACTTTTTGTTTCTTACTGAAGCCTGCATTGACTTTTCGTACTGTCCTTCTTACCATAAGGATAGTTTCTGACCTCCAAGTCAGAGGTTCCTCCTGTGATTTCTTTTTTTTTTTTTTTGGTGGATGTAACTTCAGCTGCCATTTGAGAATGATATTGGTCTCCCATATGTCCTGTCTCATGTCTGCATTAATATCTTGCATACTGTAGGAAACTTAAGAGTAATTCAGATCATACTGAGGTCAGCACATACTGGGTGACCCTGCTGCTTGGGCTCCCTTAATTCAGGGTCACCCACGTAAACATCTGCATCTGAGGTGCCTTGTGCTGAATGGAATGTCACCCTATCTCCACAGTGCTTTAATCAGTGGCACTTGGTCATCCTGGCTATTGATTATACGAAAAAAAGTTAAATTCAGCAAATGGTTCAAGTCATACAGGTGACTGTATTATAGACAGTTGGTGATTAGCAACATGTGATATTACTGTTTCCTTTTAAGTGTTTCTGCTGTGATGCATAATTTGTAGTTAACTTTTCCATGCTAGCAGACAGTTGTGTGTGATTCACTTGCATTGCTGTCACCTGTTCTCCATTATCCCGGCAGATCCTCATGCAATTAGAAATGATGCAAAATCGTAATCGTTAATTTGTTAAAACATGAACTTAGAGTTGGCATTCTGGACTGTCTTCATTTTCTGAGGGGTTTAGCTTTTGGTATAAAACAGAATTTTCCAGTTGACTATAGCTGGTGAGATTTTATGCTGTGAGTGACTGATTACTTTGAGGGTAAATTTCAAATGAATTCTGTCAACACTGATAAATTGCTTATTGTTCATTGCAGCCTACCAATCAAGTTAAGCTAATGCAGCTAAGGCAGGCTGCAATTTTATTAAGGATACCAGCGAGGCTTTTGCAGATTAAATTGTGCCAAAGTCCTGTCAGGATGGACTCCAATTTAGTTTTTCTAAAATAGTTAATAAAAAAAAAAATCTGTGCAGATCTAGAATATTTTAAAATGCACCAAAATATTTAAAATGTAAAGCTTATATTCTTTTACCTCATCAGCTAGACATGCATTTAACTTATATGCAGAACATGTTCTCCAAAAGCTTATCTGAAGGGAATATATAAACAGTGTACAGAATGTGTGTCTTTTAAATGTATGCCTTTATCAGTTTGCTTTCTCATTGTCATGTTTTAAACCCAGCCGGTAACTCAGTGCCGTGCAGCTGGGTGGGATGGGGAGGAGAATCAAAAGAATGTAAACCCCATGGGTAGAGATAAGAACAGTTTAATAACTAAAATAAAGTAAAATATAGTGATAAAAGAAAGAAAACCATTAACAACAACAATAATAATAGGAAACAAGAGAAGAAATGAAAGCTCAGAAAACCCAAGTGATGCACAGTGCCATTGCTCCCCCTCCCACCAACCTATACCCAGGCTGACCGGAGCAGTGATCTGGGCCTTCTGGGGCACTCCCCCTGTTTCTATACTGGGCATGATGTGCTGTGGTATGGAATACCCCTTTGGTTAGTTCAGGTCAGGTGTCCTGTCTCTGCTTCCTTCCAGCTTCCCGTGCCCCTTCTCACTGGCAGAGCATGAAGCTGAAAAGTCCCTTGATTGGAGTAAGCATTACTTAGGAAAAACTAAAACATCAGTGTGTTACCAGCATTGTTCCCAGACTAAAGCTGAAACACAACTCTGCACCAGCTACTAGGAAGAAAAATAAGTGTTACAGCTGAAACCAGGATACATCATTGAACTTTGCAAACTTTTAAAAATTATTTCTACTTTGGCTCTTCTGTTTTGTAGCAAAAATCCTGTCTCAAAATTACCGCATATATTTTACACTGGTTCATAAACTTCATAGTCAAAACATTCTTAAGCCTCTCTCTAGTTATTATTTTTAAATGAATTAGTTTTAAGGAGCCAGTAAGAGCAAGGCAGCAAAGAACTCTCCAGGTCAGCTGAAATGGTATTTGTTTACCCCTGCAGAAAAGGACTGTGAAAGCATTTTATGACTATTTAAGGAGTTTTATATGAATAAATTGTAGGACCGCCCTCTTCATCCCAACAGACTTACTTCCTTCAGATCTCTCATGAATCAGAATTCAGCTAATTCAGAACTTGTGTAAAATGAGAGGTTTCTAAAGCATTTTAACAGGCAATGGAAAGAAGAAAAACCTTTCTTTTCAATTTACGTTTTGAATGTCAGTGTTCTTACACATTTATTTACACTTTTCTCACCTTTCGTAAGTAAGAGATACTGTTTAAAGTTTTTGTTGTTAAAACAGATTTCGTTAGTGGTGCAATGCAAATAGATAGGACCATTCCTGTTTCTTGCAAATAGGCAGTCATTTGTAGGAGCCCTAGCAAGCTATAGAAGAATTTCTAGAAGTTGTAGTCCCGTATAATTTCTATAAAGTTATGATAACATAATTTGTAGTTCTAGGTTTTTCTTGCTTCAGGGAAGGTTATAACTTCTTGGTACTGGTATAGAAGTGTTTACCTCACTCTTAAGTGATGGAAGTGCTTTGACATGAAGTACTGTTAAGATATATTGGGATTGTATTCATTGTACTTTGCGTATTTGCCATTTCTGTTTATAGTTTTTGTCACCTTATGGATTTTAACAAGTTAGACTTACTAGGGCATGATAGTATCATACTAGAAGTGACTTCTGGGTTAATTATTTTTCCAGGTTTAAGACACTGCTGTGTGTACTTAATACTTCAAAGTTCTGTTATAGAGAGCAGTGGCTCAATAAAGAGCACTGATTCTTGAGTGTATGTCAGTTGTGTATCAGTTAACGGAGCACACTCTCTGAACCCATGTAAGGATTTTCTGCTTGCTGTTACTGACAGGTAGCCCTAAGTTTTTGATATCACAGTTCCTGAAAAATAATACCTTCTGCAGCATAAAATACAGGTTTTGAAAGATCTTCTTCCTAACAGTAAGGTCTAGGAATTACTGTGTCCTTGTTGACAATTAGTTGTTTAGGCTCTCAAGCTCACTTTAATTGCCAAGTTGATTTTTTTTTTCTTGGTCCCTATTCTGAACAGCTTTTCTGTGGCATTTCTTTTCATTTTGTATCAGTAAGCATCCTCAAATAAATTAAAACCTTGAATTCACTCCAAGGCTACTACTTATATTTAGTAATTTGTATATCCTTGCACCAAGGAAAGGGAAAATTTTGACCGAAAGATACATCTGTCCTCTCTGTACTGATAAAAGCATCTTGACATCCTATTTATAAATTACAGTATTCAGCACATGTACAAAGAATTTTTTAATGTCGGTGTTTATTGGTTTATGCTGTAACTTGCATAGTGCAATTTCTTATTAAGTATAACACATACAAAATAAAAAAATATTTTTAACATGCAAACATTAAAATGTTTTCCTAATGTGTATTCTGCTGATGTAAATGCCCTATCCTATGTGAAAGACTATTCATTTTAACAAAAATAATCAGTTGTTACTTATTTTCTTTGTTTTTACTATAAATTAATATCAGAAGCGAGAATGACATAACAGAGGAACAGATTTAACCTTTTTCAGAAGTGATTTGATTCTGAGGAGTAGGATAAAGGGAAATGTTCAATGTGATTTAAAAACTCATCCATTATTTTAAGGGAGTTTTGTTGGTATTTAAATATATGGAAGTGTTCTTATCCAGCTCTTACTTTTACCTTTCAAGTGTTATTTTGCCTGTCTTGAAAAAGAGTACAGTGACAGTATTTTGACAATGAAAGGCTCTCAGGTATCACATTAGCTTCTACATGTACTGTCCCTCTCCATGTGATTTGCAGCAGCTTAAAGTATTTCCTTCTGAGTCTTTTTGCACGGCTTAATGTTCCCCTCACATGATCACAAGGAAATAACCATGATAAATGAGCATTGAGTAAGCACGTTCAAGATAAGAATTTTTATTTGAGTTTAAAAGTGTTTTGTTTCCTGTTTTCCTTTGTTCTCAAGGGAATAGGCCTTGTTTTAATACAAGGGTTGGAAATGTCAGAACTCTATGGAACTCACATTTTTTAGTTCCTAGTTTTACCTGAGTTTTGCATCACATGCTCAGCATAAACTGAATTGTTTCGTGCTGCTAATAGTTGCACAACATTGAGGCACTTAAAGCCCTTTAAATGTATCTAACAGCTATTTTACTTTTCCATGCACTGAGCTGTGTAATATAGATTTTAATTGTTTTCTTTTACAGATTCTGTACAGCCTTTCCTGGAAGCCTGCAGTAATGAATCCTTCTTCCGAACTTGCTCTGTTTTGCTTCGAAGTTCTAAGCTAGATACTCAGATTTTGGAAAAGCTCTGTGTGATACTGCAAAAACTCTCCAGAATAAAGTAATTCTTTATTACTATTATTCTGTTAGTTATTGTTAGATCAGCAAACTCAAAGCCTTTTATTTTTCTCCTTTTTCAAAAACTCATCTCTGTTTTGCTGTTTATTTGCTCCACCATAGACAATGCTGGATGTTCGCTGTTAGCAGATGGGGTTGGAACTGGATCTTTAATGTCGCTTCCAGCCCAAACCATTCTGTGATTCTATAAATTGCATTGGAAAGGTACTAAAAGTAAAATTAAACATTTTTCATTTGTTGCTTTTAGAAACTTTCCACATGAGTGTGAAACCCTGTAATAGCCTTTCCATCAGCTTTGATTATACTATATGTTCACTTACTCAAGTAAAATTCTATTTTTTTGGTGACTTTTGACAAGATTTTTCTCACCATGCAATTATAACCTACAGCTTAGAGACATTATACGCAATGTAGAAGACTTGTATGCCAATGTAATGCACATTTTTCTTCATTAAAAATACCATTTTCTGTAGAATCTTTAATGTTTAGATGAAACCTCTCAATTTTAAATTGATACTATTGTATGTAAAATCTTTTGCAGAAGTAATAAGAAGATGTTTGAAATGTTTACTCTTCACCAAATGATCCAAGAACTGCACAGGACTACAAACCCAGATCATGTTTTTCTCTGTATAAACCTCAACTCAATTCTGTTAAATTTGGGATTGTCAAGGAGTAACTCTCTTATCTCCGGTTTACGCACAAGTCACTAGCACTATCATTCAGTCTAATTTTTGTTCTGTATAACTTTTACCAACAGCCTATGTTACTTGAAATTTGGAGGGGTTTTCTTACTGTTGTGTGTAAATTAATTAAGCAGAACCTCAGTACTGTATGTTAATCTGTATTGTGTGGATTCTCATTAATATTTCCCTTACTCATAAAAAGGAAAATGAAAATTGGCATAATATGTAAAATGGCTTTCTTAATTGAAAGAAATTAAAATAATGCTTCTAATCTGAGCAATTCGTGTATCCTAAGGAACTGGATCACTTGAGTCAGCAGATCAGGAATACCACCCTTTCCTTACAGGTATGAATCTTGGTTTTCTTTGACTCTTCAGAGAGTTTTATAAATTCGTTTATTTATTTTATGGTTGATAAGTAACGGACAAGTATCTTATCAAATTATCTTTTGCTATAACTACAGTTGTAATATGATTTAACGTAACTAGATGTGTTGAATGAGAAGTATTTTTTTGTTTTATTTCAGAGTGTCATAGTGGGGTTTTTATTTTTTATATGTATATATAACAGTATTTTATCCTGCATTGTAAGAATTTCTAGTGTCACTTTGGGTTGTAATATCTCTGCAAATGTAAATAAAAACATTCCTTCAAATGCCTGGCAATAGTAGTCCCCAATGTAAAATACTTTATTTTATTATTTCTGCTATATTTTGTATTAGCTTGCAATACAGTCCTCATCGTACCCACATTTCTTTTCTGCATGTAATGGATACACGTTCCGTCTGCCACAGTTCAGTGTTCAGAAGTTCTTGCACATAGGAAATGGGATACTACTTAAAAATTCAACTTAGTCCTCCGATTTCTGATTTGTGCTGTAATTACTGAAACTCTTTAATTGTAAAATTGAGGCTCTGGTTAACATTTAAAGATCTGCTATATGTTAGTTTTTCACTAAGACTGGCAGTATAAAACTTCGGAGTGCTTTACTTCTCAGTTCCATACTTTTTTTTTTCCCCTTGCTTTTTCTTTGTATTTTTTACCAGAACTCTTTGAACTGAGTCTTTGAAGTTGAATTCTAAATGCAGATATTTTTCTAGCAATGTGACTTGCATTTCTGACAAGCTTTCCTATGAAAGGAGTCTACACGACATTTGGCACCATGTATGTCCAGAAGAGAGAACAAGCAGTGTGTACTCTCTGGGCAGGAAATGAATTCTAGGTAATTTTTAAATCACACAAATAATTGCTAAAAGCTTTTGCTGACAGCTGGTTATGTTTTGGAATAGGATTTCTTCATCAGGCGTTTCAGAATTTTGTCAGATTTACCTGAAGTGCAAAAGCTTGCTTATACCTTTGGCTGGAGACAAAACCCTCTTATTTAGGAAGTGTGTTCCCAGTCCTCATGTGCTTCTCCATCCACTTGGTTATTAAAAATACTAGAAAATAAATAAATAAAAATCTATAGAAAGTTGTTGGGTTTCCTGCATTCCCAGGAATGTTGATTGTGCTTATGGCTTTCAGCCTTCATCACTGTGGTTTGTTAATCTAACCTTTTTTGTGGTACCAATTTAACACTGTGTG
Source organism: Neopsephotus bourkii (assembly GCF_033783945.1). NCBI lineage: Eukaryota > Metazoa > Chordata > Aves > Psittaciformes > Psittacidae > Neopsephotus > Neopsephotus bourkii. The sequence continues at coordinate 6,994,565 of NW_026902234.1, forward strand.
TTCATCTAATAATTGCAAAGGTAATTCAATAAAAGAGCATGATGTAGCTTTTACGATGGGTCCCTTCTGTTTTCTTTTCTGTGGGATTTACAGTCTGACAAGATGAATCACCAATCAAATTTTTATGATCTAGAATGTTTGTTAAAATGCAAAAAAAAATTTTGAATCTGTTACATATTAATGCAATTAAATTGATGATTAATTAAGGATAAGACAAATGATTTTGATCTTAGGTAAATTTTAACTGGGCTGTAAAGAAAAATAGAAGTTCTTGATTTAACATTCATATAACAGTAAACAAAAAGTATCAGGAATAAAGAAATAAATTAATTATGAATATGAAGTGTCTTTTGAAGAATAGATACTTCTATAAATAAAAAAGCTCTAGTAAAGTTCCAAAATATGCATGTGATTTTTGATGCAGGGTAATTCTTTGTTAAAAAATGAGACTCACAAATACACTCTAGTAGAGTCATATGAAGGCTATACTTGTGATGGTAGAAGTGAATTTTTTTTTCTTAAGCCAGTTGTTGACAGACAACTTAGAGTAGTTCCCTAGTACACTGTCATAAAATATTTCAGTGAAGATATTTGAAGAACATATACTATGCCATGGTTTTTCCAAAATCTATTACTAATCAATCCTTGTTAAGGCAGGAATATTTATGAAGCCTCCTAATATCTAGAAAGGCAAAACGATGAATTTGGAATTGGTTTTATTCGCTATCAGATTTTCAGTTTGTGTTGAATAAGGAAATTCTTTCCTGTTGGGGTGGTGGGGCACTGGAATAGGCTGCCCATGGAGGTTGTGAATGCTCCATCCCTGGCAGTGTTCAAGGCCAGGTTGGACGAGGCCTTGGGTAATATGGTTTAGTGTGAGGTGTCCCTGCCCATGGCAGGGGGGTTGGAACTTGATGATCTTAAGGTCCTTTCCAACCCTAACTATTCTATGATTATATGATTCTATGAATTGCATCTTTAAACATGCATGGGTTTATGATACATGCAGACTATAAATAAAAGTGAAAAGAATGTCTTACAATATGTTTTCAGGATTGGAGACTTCAAGGAATGTAACATGTCAGTCTACCAAAAATGAAACTAAAATGATCAAAAATAATAAACTGAAGTGGAGATTTTTAGATCTATTCTGTTTCAATTTGTAATTGATTATCTACAGTAACTTATGATGTCTGTGTTAGAAGCGTAGATAATCTGGCTTGCCTTCGTCATTAGGAGGTTGAAATATGTGCTATGATAAACACTATACCAAAATCACAGTTATTTCTGTGTTTCTGCTTCTAAACATTTGGTATATCAAATTTTGTACATACCTGCTGGTTGCACTGTCTTGAACATCAGTCCTGTGGGCCAGTCCACCCCAATTGTCCACACCAGTCCATGTTTTGGCCTTGCCCAAGCATTCCCATCCTGTTGTTCTTCTGAGGCACCTTCGCAGTCTCTGGGGAAGGGGAACAGAGGAAATCAGTTGCATTCCCTACTGTCTTTTGTGGTTTTTTAAAAGAAAGACAGGGACCCTCGCAGTTCCTAGGAGCAGCCAGCTGATGAGTCAGAACGTGTAGCTTCAAACTAGCTATAATCTTGCTTGCGTATCAGTCTCCAGAAGTGATCAAATACCATTACTGGCATGAAATGAAGAAAGCTTCTGGTAGTCATAATCTGCCATTTTAAAAGAAGATAGAGAATTGACCCATAATTTTGTGTTGCTGTCTTTGGAACAGCTGTGAGAGTGACCATTGGGAAAGTTAACAAGAATATTGCATATGCTTGTGTTAGGGTAGTTTTCATCACACAAAAGGCTACCAAAGCTGAAGAGAAATAATTTAATTTTCCTTTTTTTTTTTTTTGTCACAAATGTATCTATTGTAGAATTGTCATCCCCTCACTGTTTATCAAAGGCTTCCTATGGATAAACAGGCAAGACAGTGTTTCAGGCCTTATCTACAAAGTCTAGATTTGGCAGATCTGTAAGAATGATTGTTCGGGGTGGACAGTTGCATTTGGGGATGTTGGTACAGTTGTATTTGCAGAAGCTTGACAGATTTAAATAAAGCAAGTTAATATTAGCCAGTCTGCACAGTTTTGCTCTGTTTCTTTATATCTGTGAGTTTCACCAGCATATAAAGGGTGTCTCTTAAAGTGGGATTTCACAGTTAGGTTCTAGTTCTCCTTAACAGGCATCATTCTAAAGTTATATAACTAAATTCAATATATTATGGGATGTTATAGCAGATAAATTAACTTGGAAGGTAAAAGTATGCTGAAGGCAACATATTTTTGATGAACTTTTATTCACGATCAGCATCAATGTCTAAAATGTATGATTTAACTTACCAGACCAGGTTTAAAAGAAGCTCATAATTCAGAGTTATGACACTGGATCCTTTAATTATATACTGAATTTTTCACCTAAAACTTATACAGCTTCAGGGATTGATGGTCTTGTAGAAAGCATTTATCTTCAGGATAACATATTTAAATATAGTCCAGAAAGCCTGCAAATATGATCTATGAAACAATCTGGTAGGCTTCTACTTTCCAAATGGTTAGAGGAACTGCAGTGGCAAAGCAGTGACTCCTTGTGCTCCTCTTAATGATATAATGTTCACACATTTTAAAAACAAAAATTATTGTAAAAGTAATAGTGCTGTACAGTGTTGTGATCCTACCTTTGACATCCTCTCAAGAAATGCTGTGGTAGACAAAGGCATCTTCATGTGCTATACTGACTCTTTTATTGTGCTCTGTCAAAACCATCACTATCCATCATCAACAGTGAGCATTAGGGGCTGCTGAAAGCTTTAATGCCATCTTCTGACCATGGTTAGGAACTCTGTTTATTAGACTTCTGGTTTTCACATAATTTTGAAAGCAAGTGTCTTGTATATTTGGCTACCTGATCACTACTAGAAGAGAGAACTTTGAACAAAACCACTTACTATTTTTACTTGTACCTCCTTTTTTTTGTTTTGTTTTGTTGAGTGAATGGTCCTGAGTCAAAATTTAACAAGACGTAACTCACACGATGCTCTGTTCTCTAAAGTCACACTGAGAGAATTAACTGAGAAAAAGAGATCCAAGAAGACATGTATATAATTTTTTTTCCCCCAAAATCAATTCTCTCTGTGCCCATTACTCAATGATGTTTAGACTGATACCAAGGAGTATCTCCCAGAAAATACTGCATTTCTCTGATCACTGCTGCTTAATGGGAAGTGACAGCTCTGGTAGACATACATAACATAGGGCTACAAACATATTGGCCACGATACTGCTAACAACAGTAGCTACGAAAGCTCAGCTTTTAATCCACTTACTTTAAGGTCATCTTCAGCTCCATTAAATGGCACTCTCACTGCAGTTAGTTGTGGAGAAAATAAATAATCATCTATCCACCTTACAGGGAGAAAAAATTATGTGATAGAGTTTCAAACAGGAGCATAATATTCCGCCCACACATCAGCTTTTTGGAGAAGTAGTATGCCTTTGAAGAAGGTCAGAGGTAACTAGTGTTGCCAGACTGGTTTTGTCCTTCAGAAGAAATAGTATTCTGAAATGTAGATTCAGGAGCTATTTATATAAGAAATGCAAATAAACAGACTTTCTGTGTTCCACGTTCCTCCCCACAATGCAGCCTGCTCTGTCCTCCTCCACACTGAAGTGTGACTATAATTTTTTTTCACAGCAACCTTGCACACCAAGGCCAAATTCCAGAAACAGAATCCTAATTCAGCTTCCTTCCTGTCTCAGTTGTCTTTCTACTCATCAGTCTTCAGTGTTACCTCCTCCTGATTTTTCATTTACTTCTATGTGGTGGATTGAATTTGAATATCCTTGTGTATTCCTGAATTGCTTTGCAATAGTAACTTGAATCCTATTACAAGCTTGTTTTTAAAGCAGCCTTAACTACAAAAGAAAGAAAAAATTAAAAGCAATTCTCTTTTTTTTGTTAAAAGGTGATAGACAACTGAGATGCCTCTGTGTGACCTGTGTAATAGCTAACCACTGGCGTCTTTTGCAGCACAGCATGCAAAGGTTTCTTACCATTCTTCCATGAGTCTTCAGACAGTCTAGTTTCACAGAACACTGGCAAAAAGGAATCAACATTTTTCTGTTCTTGAAGAGTGGTTGATAGTGATGAATTAATGCCTGAGGTAACAAGTGCTGTGCATTGTAACTCATATCCCAATAAATAATCAGAAAAGCTTATTTGGATGTGGGTAAAAAAGAATATATATGCAATATTATGTGTCTAGAACTAGATATAAACTGAGGCAGTGGATTCTTACCCTGTTTATATTAATATATTTACTGGAATATGCACTAGGAAGCCTATCCAATACATAATAAGAGCATGAGCTCTCTTTGCTTTTCATTATCAGAAAGGAGTATAGAGGTTGCTTGCAGAAGAATGACTGCTGCATACAGGAGTCATTGTTTTAGCTCTGGGTCATGATTTTCAGCTGCAGCAGTAAGGTTTTTTTCTCCTAACTACACCCTCCTTATAACAAGGCAGGGGTGTATGAGGCTGAGTTCACAGAATCATAGAATCATAGAATAGTTAGGGTTGGCAAAGACCTTAAGATCATCTAGTTCTAACCCCCCTGCCATGGGCAGGGACACCTCGCTCTAAACCAGCTCACCAAAGGACTCGTAACCTGGCCTTGAACACTGCCAGGGATGGAGCATTCACAACCTCCCTGGGCAACCTATTCCAGTGCCTCACCACCCTAACAGGAAAGAATTTCCTCCTAATATCCAATCTAAACTTCCCCTGTTGAAGTTTTAACCCATTACCCCTTGTCCTACCACTACAGTCCCTAATGAAGAGTCCATCCTCAGCATCCCTATAGGCCCCCTTCAGATACTGGAAGGCTGCTATGAGGTTTCCACGCAGCCTCCTCTTCTCCAGGCTGAACACCCCCAACTTTCTCAGCCTATCTTCATACAGGAGGTGCTCCATTCCCCTGATCATCCTCGTGGCCCTCCTCTGGACTTGTTCCAACAGTTCCATGTCCTTTGTATGTTGAGGACACCAGAACTGCACACAACACTGCAGGTGAGGTCTCATGAGAGCGGAGTAAAGGGGCAGGATCACCTCCTTCGACCTGCTGATCACGCTTCTGTTGATGCAGCCCAGAATATGGTTGGCTTTCTGGGTTGCAAGTGCACACTACCGGCTCATGTTCATTTTCTCATCGACCAGCACCCCCAAGTCCTTCTCTGCAGGGCTGCTCTGAATCTCTTCTCTGCCCAACCTGTAGCTGTGCCTGGGATTGTCCCAACCCTAAGTGTAGGACCTTGCACTTGTCATGGTTAAACTTCATGAGGTTGGCATCAGCCCACCTCACAAGCGTGTCAAGGTCCCTCTGGATGGCATTCCTTCCCTCCAGCGTATCAACCGAACCACACAGCTTGGTGTCATCGGAAAACTTGCTGAGGGCGCACTCAATCCCACTGTCTATGTCACCGACAAAGACGTTAAACAAGACTGGTCCCAACATCGATCCCTGAGGGACACCACTCGTAACTGGTCTCCAGCCGGACATTGAGCCATTGACCACAACTCTTTGTGTGCGGCCATCCAGCCAGTTCTTTATCCACCGAGTGGTCCATTCATCAAATTGATGTCTCTCCAATTTATAGACAAGGATGTCGTGTGGGACAGTGTCAAACCCTTTACACAAATCCAGGTAGACGACATCAACTGCTCTACTGCTGTCCATCAGTTCTGTAGCCCCATCATAAAAGGCAACCAAATTGGTCAGGCAGGATTTCCCCTTAGTGAAGCCATGCTGGCTGTCACCAAGCACCTTGTTTTTCATGTGCCTTAGCATGCCTTCAGGAGAATCTGCTCCAAGATTTTGCCAGGCACAGAGGTGAGACTGACTGGTCTGTAATTCCCTGGGTCATCCATTTTCCCCTTCTTGAAAATGGGGGTTATATTTCCCTTTTTCCAGTCATCAGGAACTTCACCTGACTGCCATGATTTTTCAAAGATGATGACCAGGGACTTAGCAACTTCACTCGCCAGCTCCTTCAGGACCCGTGGATGGATTTCACCAGGACCTATGGACTTGTGCACGTTCAGATTTTTAAGTTCAATAGGAAGATATTGAACTGGCAAGCCTTTTCATCTTCAACCTATTTCAAGCCATACTCCTGGGCATTTACACATATTATCTTTTTGTCCATTAATAATTCTAAATTATAGAATATGGAGGCAGTTTGCTGCTGTTGCTTTACGCTGCAAAGCAGACACCATCTTTTTCAGCCCACCTTACCTCTGTTGTTTCATTTTATTAATGTCATGAAACCAGGACCATTAGTTGTCAAACACTATGTAGATGACAGTTCCAGTCTGCAAACTAAGATCAGGAGAGCCTGAGAGTCCAGCAAGTTTCTATAGGGAAAAACTGGGACAATACTGGTCAGGCTAGGAACCTGGGGTTAGGTGAGAAAAGTCTCGCAGGATAGAAAGTATTAGTCTTGTTGGGAGAAACTTTCCACAGAGTCACCCAAAAGGCTAGTGATGGTGTTGGGACTAGGTTTATCTAGAGACACATAGTTAAGCACTCTCTCTAGTAAGGCCTGCTGATATAAAACAGAAGAAATGTTTTTACAGTGTCCAGAACACAAGCTGTGGAAGTCCTTGCAGCAAAACCATGAGTTGACCAGAGGTTTGTATGCAGCTCTTAAATCTTTTATTTTAAGTAAGTATTTCCGAGGACTTAAAGGGTCTTTTTAACTTGAAAGCTGGGTTTTATCAGAGTGTAAAGAAGAATAATTAGCTTTTAAGAGGAAAAAAAAATGCACATCAAAAAGGAAATAAAATGTCTTGTTGATAATTTTCTCCCTAACCTGCTCACTTCCTTAGGGGTTGGGTTTTAATTTCAATTCCAACTCTAATAACTTTCTCTTTGCAGTGATTTCTGTGTCTCCTCTGACTCACGGAAACATTAATCTTTGTATCAATCACAGCTATTTGTGGCTTTGTCCTGTACCTGCTCCTGCCTTTACCAGTGGTCTCCCTTTCTTTGCTGTGCTGCAGTCTCTTCTTTCTCATTTTGCCTCCCAGCCCTTCCCACCTCGCATTCTTGAAGCCGCTCTTCCTGCTGGCACGCTCCTTTGCTCTGAAGGAAGGCACAGGCTTTTAACCTGCCCAGAGGGAAAGCTGGAGACAGTTTGTGGCAATTAGAACCAGGTAAAACAGTGGCCTTTCCACTCTGCTGTGAAAAAGCAGCCTGCCTTTTAAAGGAGTATGATACTGTACTGTAACTGATTTTTTCCAGAGACTTGGGGTTGTTCAGTCTGGAAAAGAAAAGACTTCCCAGTCTTATTACTGTGGCCTTTCAGGACTTTAAAGGGCCCTGTAAGAAAGATGGGGAGAGACTTTTAGCAGGGCCTGTTGCAACAGGACAAGGGTTGTGGTTTTAAACTAAAAGAGGGGAGATTTGAACTGGATATAAGGAAGACAATTTTTGCAATGAGAGTGGTGATACACAGGAGCAAATGGCCCAGAGAAGTGGTAGATGCTCCATCCCTGGAGACATTCAAGGCCAGGTTGGATGTGGTTCTGAGCAACCTGATCTAGTTGAAGATGTCCGGGCTCGTTGCAGGGGGTTTGGAATAGATGATTTTTAAATGTCCCTTGCAACACAAACTATTCTATGATTCTGTGATTTATTTCCCTGTTGAGTCTGTTTTTTCAGCATTAGCTTAAAAGGCTCAGACCAAAATCGTGACCAATTTTCTTCTAAAGAAGTGCTGCCAGGAGATGAAAAACATCTTTTCTAAAATCAAAAATACAAAGTGGTTTCTCCACAGCAAAGGCAGGGTTGATATTTTCTCTAAAGACGGAGAGGAAAAGAGCCACTTTGAAACAATGGTGGTCATGATTTCTTCAGGGTTTGGATTGTTGAAGTGAGTTTGTTTTAAGATTGTGTGGTAAAAAATGTGCTTATATTGAGGTCAGGTCACTGCGACAAGTTAACAACCTTAATGTTCTTACATGAAGATTTGTCAGAAATGCTTCAGAAAGTTCTGTTTAGATTCTTGTTCAAATTACGCCATCTAGGACAGCAGTCAGCCATAACTTTAACCTTAGATGAGCCAAATTTGCTGTAAATACTAAGAATATTATTACACAGTTCCAGAGACATTAACCTTAAGCATACCATAAGCATTCATCTCATCCAATAATTCCTCAAAACAGAACACCAGTTAACATAATTTGTAATGGGTTCAGGTTCATCTTCATTCTGCACTTCCTACTGCAGCTGTTTCAGAGATGTTACTGAGCTGAAATACAGTCACACACCTGAAATTGATGGGTTACTTGGTAAGACTAAACTCATCCAATCTTTGACATCTGTAGAATAACTGTATACATCAAAGCTTGTCACTGCAGGCCTAGGCTTGAGACACTATAGCCTGTAGTTTGAGGATGCAACCCACCTTGATTATTTTAGATGTCTGGTTTAGTGCAAGATGAATCTCTCTGCAGGTACATCCCGGTGTGCTGGAAGCACTGCACATGAAAAAAAACTTAAAAATAATAAACCCAAAAAGAAGCAAAAATTGAAACAAGGATGACATCCCCACAGAAGCTCTCAGGTGTTTTGGTTTTTTATGTTCCTGTGTTTTGTGGTTTTATTTCGCACAGTTGAAGGAAATGGATATTTTATGCAGATCTGAGTTTGTGCTTTGTAAGTTAAATCTAAGAAGCTGAAGTTTCTCCTTTGGGTGGCTGTCTATAAGCACATTAAAGCAGAGAATGCTCAAGCCTTTTGGGCAGCGATGTGTTTAGATGCAGCAATGTCTGCTGGAGTTTGCTCATGCTATGTTAACTTCTGCACACAGAGTGCAGGAAATAAAAAGACAGTAAAGTGAAACTCAGAACATCAGTTCCTCCCAACCATCTGTGAAGCTCAAAGCTTTTGTTGAGGTTTTTGGAGCCTTTCTCTCCTTTAATGTTAACAGTCTTGTTCCCTTAATGGAACAAGAATGCATTCATCATGCTGAAACCAACAAATGAAGCTGAATAAACAAAATCCCAAACTGTTTTTAAAGTAGGACAGTGTTTCGTCCATTTAGAAAATGTTTGATCTCTATGAAATACTGTGCAAGTCTTAGCTTAGTCACAAGGGTCTGGGAGAAATGCAGCTTGGCGCTCTGTTTTTTGTAGAAGCTAGCGGTTCTGCTGGCAGTCTCGCCAGTGCAGCCTGAGATTGGATGAACGTAGTTATCCTGTCATGCACTGAAAGCTTCCAGTTTTGATCCCTGAGAATGTGGTGTAGTACTGGTAATTTCGGAATGCGAAATAAAAACTCATTTATGAGAGAGCATTGCTACTGCAAGATTACTCCCCAGTCTCGCAGTCTGTACCAGCTCTCAGTACATACATAAAAACTTACAGTTTCTTCATGGAGTTGCGAGGAGTTTGGAATTTTCATAATACTTACAAGGTCAAATTTTTAACCAAAACTACATTGGCAAAATTGTTTCTGCTTCAAAATGTTCCAAAGTGCGATGCAGAGAAGCAGTATCCTACGGGAATCCAAGGATTCTTTCATGTATGTTACCTAGGCACTCCCATACCACAGGAATGTGCCTACTAGCCCTTGGCAAACTCATTTAATTTTAGAGTTATAAGGCAATATATGATTTAATCAAAGAAAGGGCTAATGCAACTATGTTTGACCTCTTTCTTTTATTAGCATATTTTATGTTCATACTTTACAATATAATAAGTTATATATACAGCATTAAACAAAATTATTAGAAAGTGATCTTTGGCAAGATCTACAGGAATTTTTTTCATTCCTGTACATCTTTTGTGTAACAATAAAAATACTGTATACTGAATAAAATAATGTTAAATAGTCTGTGTTCACATTGGCACCATCGGTTTCAAGACCCTAACTTTTCATGGCCTAATAAACTTTTAAAAGAGGATTCCTGTAGCTTCTTCTAAACAAATAAATGAAGTGTATTAATAAATGACATAAGAAATATAGGAGGCAGTCCACTGAATAACACTGTAGTTACACATTGGCACAAGAAAAATAGAATCTTTACAATTTGGGTGGTGGTGGTGTTTGTTTCCCTTTTGTTTTTCTAATAGCAATAGTATTATGTTGCAAATTTAGGGTCTTGAAAATCTTGTTGCAGATTGTTGAGATGTCAGCTGATCTAGGAATCTCACAGAAGCCTGTCGAAATCTATGTGAATTTGTCATTGATTTCAAGACATAAAGAATTTCACCAGTAAATTAAACACCAAATAGCTAGTAAAATGATTCAATAAATGCATCTTGCTGCTTCATTAAAAGTCAAAATTCTCATCAGAATTGGCATATGCAAATTAATGAAGAGTGTGTTATGATACAAAATAAATGGTGAAAGAAGAATAATGAGAGGGATAGCTTTTATGTTGCAGTATGTACTTCTGCTATATGAATCAAGTGCTAAGAAGGTATTAAATATAGATGGTAAAGGGTGATACTAAATGTTCTGCAAAATAATGATACTATCATAGACAAAATCTAGTTACTAATTGATGGAATACTGGTTGTTCACTTCAGGGTAATACTTAATATTTTTTATAGCATTTAATTCAGTCGTGAATCTTGGAATCTTAAAATATTGCTCTGTAACTGACATGAGTTAATTTAGTGGTTGCACTTGTTGAAATGCATCATCACTCATTTTAGGCTATAAATTAAGCAAACAGGTTTGGTAACAGCTACTGATTTGTGGTCTGAACAAGTTTTAGAGAACTTTCAATGGTGAAAATCAGAGATTAGTTAACATGAAAAAAATAGGTCAACTTTTTCTGTACACAAACTCACAGTAATGCTTTACCTTCCTGAGGAGTTGGGTTTTACCTGTGGATTCTGTGCTCATGGTCTACGCTTACGAGAGCATAGCATTTGAAAGAAACACTTCTGCATTTCAGGTGTCCCTAGAGAAATCTACTCTTCTTGTTCCTAGTGTCAAACGTGCATCACTGTTGTCTGAATTCCTCTGCTTGAAATATAATTTACTGGAAAAATATAGTTTTCACTGTAGTGGATAAGCTGGTTTGGTTGCTTCTTTTTTTGTAATGGCAAGGAAGAAGAGAGCTTGTTGCTCTCAGCTTATAAGGAGTGATTGCCAGCTTTTACTGCCCAGTAACCAGCTTGTCCTCAGCAAGTCAGCAAATTGAATTTACAGTTCCTGAAATGTCAGTATGGACCAAGTATGCATTTATGTGCATTATGTACAGCATTTTGAGGCACTTCAATCCGTAAATTATGTTACTCTTTTTTCATATAGCAAATTAATCTGAGGACTGTGTGTATGCACTTGCACACATACTTCTAGGTTCAACAAACCCATAGTAAGTGTAGAAAACTAAACTGGTTACATATTGAATGTGTTAGAGCCGATAGAAATGTACGTGCCTTATGTGTATTAGTTACATTAGCTGTGGTACTGCTTTTGACTGTAACTATTAAACTGTTGAATAAAGTCCTAAGAGACTGGAATATGTTCAGAGAACAATCCAATGCCTCTCTCGAAGGCCAGGCAGGAAGGGTATCAGCAGGGTTATCTGCACTTATACACAGACTTCAAAATGGATGTTTGTGTGTCCACTTATCAGTAACTTTAACATGATCATTTTGTTTATTGACATGTTTCATACCAAGCTTCTTGGGAGATTTCTGCTTTTGTTTTGATAGGTGTGTAACTTCACTTCTTTTAGAAGTCAAAGAGAAGCATTTCCCACTGGTTATCGTGAATGATTATGTAGAATAAACATCAGTGGTCTCTTGTCCAAAGTTTTTGATGTGGTGCTCACCGGAATCATGGTTCTTGAGGGTGATGTGGAAGCATGGCTCCCAGGCAGGCATGTCAGGATGCCCCTGCTGGCTCAGGAGCAGGCATTGCTTGTGCCCACTCAAGAATATCTGCACACAAGGATTCAACAGCATCCAACCGCTCTATTTGCACCAGTTTGGTTAGTAGTTCTGGGATGCTGTAACCTGCTGTGCTGATGCGATCAAAGAGCTGCATGCCGTCTGTCATACCACCGATCTCATCTCTTTTCAGTCCAAAGCTCTCGGCAAGGTGGCGCCATGTTTTCACTATGGCTTTTTCTGTGTTGTAGGTTGAGCTGAGCATTCTGCTGGTCTTCTCCAGGCAATCAAATGGCAACTCTGTTGGGCTCAGACCTGCAGTGGAAGGTGTTTATTGTCAGATGGCTCTGTGCTCAAGTCTAGACTATCCAAGGCATTTATTTAAGTACTACAGTAGATACTGATAGCTGTAAATACAGATAAAATCTTGAAGTGAAAGTCCATGATAGGTATTTCTAGCTTCAAAGTTATTACTGTGTATTACCAAGTTAATTCTTCCTAGGGACAGTCGTGTACAATAATTAGAATAAAAAGTTATCTGGGAAAGAATTATTCAATGGGTTGTATGAATTCTCATAGCGCTTCCCCTTCCTTCAACTATTTACTAGATGTTAGAAACTAAGTACATTGCAGTCATATCCCTAGTGAGCAGCTCCATTAATACAACTCTGCACGTCAGGCACAGTATTTGAGCTCAAGAGACATCTGCAATCCTTCCCTGACTCTGTCACCAGCAGCTGCTATAACATCTCTGTAATTGAAAGCTGCCCTTGTAGGAGTGTGAGGAGTGAGGTGAAGCACTGGTGCCAGATGCTTGCAAGCATAAAAGCCCCTGCTAGTGCTTGATTGTCTTTACTATCACTGAATCTCTAGAGACCGTTTAACATTCATCCTGTGGGGGAAAAGCTATTCTTTACCTGGACATATTTTCTATGTATTCATGATCACAGAATAGAGGAGAGAATCAGCTACAGCATTTTTCCAAACCCAGTCTTTTGCTTCTGTAGTTTCCTGCTTCATACTCAACAGCAGTAATTTGGTGGGAGATAGGCCTCCCTGAACAACAAAAAACTCAGATGCACATGTGCACATAGTGTGTGTGTGTGAAGTAAATGCAGTAATTTCTCCTGTTCTGCTGGGAAATTAATTCACATCTCTCTGCCAAAACAGTTGACATAGTCCAGTGGTAAAAGAGGGTTAAACCAGTTAAAACTTGGAAACTGCACTTTTTGTTGTGAAAGGTGAGACAGCATTTAGAGGAGTAGGTTAAGACTTGAGTCTTACCCTCAGCCCTGACCCTCCCCAAACTACAGTTTTGTATTTGGAACTAGTTTCTATCTGTTATCAAACAGGTTTCCTCTGGATGGGGAATGCAAGAGTGCTATTGCACTACTTGGTCTGTGTGTGCATGTCCTGACATGACCCAACACTACCCTTCCTGCTCTCCATAGGAAGGAATTTCATGCACATGGCTGGAAAGGAGCCATGGTGTACTTCAGCCTAAGCTCAGCCTGGATAGCTCTGGGGTCAGGGCACCATGGGGCTTCCTGGCAAGGGACTACAAATCTGCCTACAAAGTGTCTTTTCTGGATTGGGACTTTCTGCTTTCCATAGGAAAGCAGAAGCCTTTCTTATTTTGTAGCAGTAGAGGTGCAAGTTTTGTCCACTCACCTTCTGCAACGTCGCATACGTTAGCGTACACGTCAAGTATCTTTTTCCTTCGACTTTGAATCTAAATAAGAAGAGATTTATTTCATTAATTTTTCAGTCATGGGAGTAAACAATTAGCAGACAGCAGTGAAAAATCTGTGGAAATTCTTCATTTCAGGGTGCAAGGGGCTATCACATAACGTTCTCAAGGGTGCTCGAAAAGAGCACAACAATTATTCCATGACGCATAAACCTTGTTCTGATTTCCAATTCTACCACTAGAGATCTTTCTATCCATCTTCTAGCCCCATTTTAGAGCAATTACTTTTCTGCTCCAAGTATTTGTGTATTTTTTCTTCTCTTTCAGACTGACGCAAACTCCTGGCAATGAGGACAAAACCAGTACCACACATACAGATAATTACTGTAGGGCTCTCCAGATAAACCAGGACAGGACTGCCCACAAGGAATCAAATTCAGGTTAAAATTGCCTTCTTCCAGTAATCTAAAAGGACTGTAGAGGAGGGGATCTTCCTTTCTGTCATTTGATGTAGAACTGCTTAGTGCATTACTAATCAACTGGGTTTTTTTCTTCCATGATATATTGCTTAGTGAAATCTGAAACATTTTACAGTTAGGAAAAAAAATAATGAAATAAACCAGTGAAGCTTTGGACAGGGAGAATCTGAGGTCCAGGGAGCTCCAGTCATTTTTGACGTGAGACACTTAGACTGAAAACCTGACATTTTCCAAGCTGAAAACAGACATTTTGATACAGTTTCATTTAGCAAAAATATGCTGAAGGTTTGGCTTTGGATTCCATGTGGAGTGAAAACAAATGTCAAAATGTCATGAGTTCTCAGGGACTGGAATTGTCATCCCTCTGCCAGCCCTCATTAGGAGTGAGCTTTCTGAAAAGCTGTCTTTCTGATAGCACCTTAGCATTATCTCCACAGATTTGACACTTTTCACCGGGCTAGAAGGAAAAAGCTCTGCTTTTGGTATTTTGTTTTGTGGAAATTTTTCCTCGTTTTATTTGGGCTCAAAAGGCACATCAATGACTTGGTTTAATAGACTTGGCAGCTGGAGACAGCAAAGTGGCTGCTCCACCCAAAGCCTGTCTTGCTGGCACAGATGCTGTGCAAGTGTGTCGTATTGCAGGCAATGCAATGCAGACAACAACTGTTGTTCACATGTTCTTGGTATAATTTACATGTGCTTAATCAGTTGTCCTGCTATTGTAGGCTTGGATTAGCTGTTTCAGAACCTTGTAAACAGGAAATTTTCTTTTAATGGGATTTATTAAAACTCCTCCTAAGCAAACTGTTATTTTCGTTTTCCTCTCATTTTTAGGGCAATGAGGGAGGCTAAATGATTCCATGCCCATGGAGAATTATTCAGGATGCTTTTTTCACCAGCACCAGAAGATGGGGGATTTGAGAAGGTTATGCTGAAAGCAAACAGCCTGATGTTCTTCCCTGTGGTAGCTCACTCTGTAATGGTTTTTGTTTTAACTAGGAGGAAGCAGACTTGGTTAAGAGCAAGCCTCTTAACTTTCTTTATCCTTATCCAATATCTACTTAATACTCTTTCCTGTACTAGAAATGTTACTTAATCTCCAGCCTGAAGCAAATTATTGCTTTTCTAACTGCAGGCAACTGGCTTGATAGGGAAATCATAGGTATGGAGCAGAGGAACTTGGTGCAATGTGCACTTTCATTGAATGGTTTTCTTCAGCCTTGTCAGGAGGCTTCACTCCATGAGAATTATGTTAGAACAGAAGGTCTGGAAGAAATAACTCATGTTTCAGATGTCTTTCAAGCTGTCTATCCAAATCACTCTGGAGAACATCTCTATTATGTATGGTCTTTAGAAGGTAAGTCACTCATATTAAATGTTCTGATTTCATGCCTACACAGTTCATATTACCCAGTTTCAATCCAGTGTATACCGAAGTATGTTGAAGTTGGATATTTAGAAAGATATCATAAAACTGAATTTTAAAAGGTGAACACTGGAGTAGTAAGTTATTTTCAGATGGTCATAAGTGCCTAGAGCTATAAAACCATTTCCCTTTTGTTGAGACTTTCTGTGTCAGGTCTTATCTGAAAAATGAGCTATTTTAGAAAGTTTGAGCTGAACCAACCCAGCAGTTTGAAAGACGTAAATATGAAAATATGCATTTTCAAACTTTTTTATTTTTAAAGGATATCTAATGATTGATATTAATGATGTGATTTTGTCCCAGCTATCACCATTTACAAATTATTTTTGAAGTACTAAAACCACAAAAATTATCTAAGCAGACAGCTTCTTTTTAAGGATAGCTTCATTTTAATATAAACTAAAAGTTGTGTGTGCGAGGTGTAGCCTGAACTTTGCCTCAAAATACTCCAAGTGAGATAAACTGCTCTGAGCAGTACACACACAGCAGGAAGAAGTGAAGGCCTTCCACAGCAAAATAAACAGTGGCTTTGTAGTGTCCTTCAGAGCACAGGCATGACCTTCAAAACATGTGTGTTCTTCAAAATAATATACAAAAACTAAGCACAACACTGGATATTATTGAAGAGTCTATGCCTTGAAAATACTGATGCTTCTGGGTTAAGGCACTCAGATGCTACCCTGTTGTATGCATCCATCCATGCTGCTACACTATTTTTCTGTCTTGGATTTTCTGTGATAAATATAGAATGGGGGTTAGTTATATTAGCATTAGCCATATCAGGAAGGGTTGCTGTTAACCTGTTTTTTCTTCCTTTGGACTATAAAATATAATACTAAAAAAAGCATTTAGTACTTTTGTAAGATTTTTTTTTTTTTCAACCATGAGCATTATATACGTACGTATATGTCACTAAATAAATGAGATTCTATACTAAATTTTTCTGGAGAAGCCTGGTCTGCATGATAATACATTTTGAGGGTGATATTTTGCATATTGTTTTCTTTAAAAGGCCCTAAAATAAGACAGAGAAGTTCTCTCAAATTTAATTCTCAAAACAGACTTACCCCAGTTGACTTATTGCTCGTAGAAGACTTATCTCTGGCCAAATGCACTAAAGATAACAAGCACCTCTCTGGAGTCCCTTGCTTGTCAACTGCAGCTTCTTCATCACTATCCATACTACGGCTTAAAAGTCGTTCATTCTCAGAAGATGCATCATTTTCACTGTAAAATGAAGGTTATAGTTATATTAGTGAAACCTTTCCTAAGTTATACTCAAATAATCTCCTTTTTGCTATCCTAAAGTAATGGGATAAAAGTGGCTTCCATTTTTTAAAATACATTTCCTCCTGTCCTGTGAATGTAACTGCATTCACCTGCCCTGAGTATATGTACAATGCTCATCAAATCGCATGCAGCTTGCAAGAATCCTTTTATAGAGGGATTTTCCAACTAAGGACATGTTTAGTCCACCTTAAGCATGTTAACCGGCCAGGGCTGGATGCCAGGCAGGCACTAGATGAAGAAAATTTTCACACTATGCCAAGGAGTTTCCTAAAGGCCTGGAGCAGCTATTTTTTACTCTTCTTGCCTAAAAGTGAAGGGGAACCTTACTAAGGGCATGTATGCGACAGCAGCACTTGGGTCCCAAAGACATCTCTCCAAATAGGAGATGGAGGCCCAAGAGCTGATGTACTGGTCACAGAGGAACTGGGGAGGACACAGGTTTCTCTTCAGTAACAACTGCAGTCCTGTCCTAGAAACCAGAGAAAGAAAAATCTACTAAGGTGTCTAGCCTCTTCCCTGCTGCAGCAAGCTACCAGCATACCCATCTACTTTGTTCTTCATGTATTCCTCTGTATCAGGATGAATGGTGACTATGTCCCTCACCCACTTCAGGTAAACTGGAAGTACATTTATCTTACCCACCTTTTAACAGCCTTAGCTGGAGTTGCTGTAAGTTTCTCAAACTCTTCTTTCTCAGAGAATATCACAACATTATCTGTAGATCAACAATTAGAGAATTTTAAATTGGCAATGAGTTTCCAAACCAGTGCTTTGTCTCAGGAGCTGGTTCTGCCGGTAACCTTTCTGCAAACATGAATCTCTCTGACACGTTTTTAATTGCTATCGGACGATTAAGTGACATGCTGGAAGTACAAAAACTATCATACATAATTCTTTAGTAAATTCATGTGTATTTTACACAATTCAAACGAGAAAACATAATTCGGAGAAATGCATTAAGAGTATTTAAGCCCAATGTTCCCTTGAACAGGAAAAACAAAACTAAAGTAACTTGTACCTTGCACTTCTTTCTTCTCTTCTTGTGTGTTAGCCTGAGCTTCAACGTTTTTTACCGAATGGCTCTTGCAACAGGCTGGAATATAAAAATGTAACACTAATTATTCTCAGAAGCTATCTAAAAATAGCATTTGCAGCTAGAATTTCATGTGTTGAAGAATTACCTTGAGCAGAAGGTTTTGTTTTCACAATATAAAACATGATGATGAGGACAATGGCAATAGCCATTATGAAGATGGTAGACATTGCAATTATAAGAGCTGTAGCCAGATGTCCTTGTCCTGAAAGATCTCCTGAAATAAATATTTTCATAAAGGAGCAACTGTTAGGATCAGAGAACAGTTAATGGTTTGTGGTCTGGTCTACACTTACATTTTACTTGTTAAGCATTGAAAAACTTGGTGTTGCATTGGAAAGGCAAAGAGGTTTTCAGAACTGAAAACATTTATGATGTACTGATCAGTTAACAGTATTCATCAGAAAAACCTGATGGCAAGATCTGTCAGATAGAAAGGTATAGGAAATTATATCGTCTGCTAATAATATAGGAAGCTATATGTAAACAAGAGTAGCAGCTTTCCTACACTGTATGCTGTGAAAGATCACTGGAATCTAAAACTAGAAAGTACATAAACAAATGGGATGAGACCTAAAACAACTGTTGGTGACTATGGCTGCCTCAGACGGTTTGCACTAAAAAGGAGAACATGCAGAAGAGCTGAAGTTTTTCTAACTTCAACTTAAAAGACATAAAATGCAGCATGGCTAGAAGGTAAAATAAGGTATGTGAAAAGGTATTCAGAAGGAAAATTTGGATACAAAAGACTGGATACAAAAAGATGCAGAAAACAACACATATGCTAAAATGCATGAAAACTTTAATTTTTCTGAAAACATGATTCTCATGATTGTGTTTCCAGACAATACCAGGAACATCATCATTGTCAGTACCTCAGTAACTGCATCTTTCCTGTTGTGGCTTCTCAGGTTCACATATTTTTTAAAATCAAATAATCATAGAATCATGGAATCATAGAATAGTTAGGGTTGGAAAGGACCTTGTGATCATCTAGTTCCAACCCCATGCTTTAGAACTGTTCAGGTTAGCTCAGTAACAGACTGGCCATATTTGCGCATTAAACTGTTTTTACTAGTCTAACTAAGCTTTGCTGAGGCATAGTGCCATTTCTGTAGGCTACAGAGCTAAATTTATTGCTGGCATTACTGAGCACAGTTCAAATCCATTTTAAGTCCACTTGATTAAAACAGCAGTGTTGATTAACCAAGAAAGAAAAAATCATTCTGAGCCATTTTAGCAGAAGTTTTAGAAAACTGGAGATAGTGGCAGTGAAATTCACAACAGATACTTCCAGTTTGTTTGCACTTTGTTGATGCCATTTTCGAAAGAGCCACTAAATCAAACCTGTGAGTACATTCTTACCTTTGTGAGCATGCTGGTAAGGTGAGAAAGTGCTTGTGCCGGAGGTACTCGGGAAGATGGCTGAAATGCCAGAGGTAGCCCCTGCACCTGCAATATAAACAGAAATGTCATAAACTTCCATGGTTACTTTGTCCAGTCAAAGGAATATCTTGGCCCAGGTAAACGGAGCTTTTACATAGCTTGATTGCATTTCCCATGCATTAGCGAAGAACCCATGAACCTTTTTGAGATGTTACTAATCCTAATATGCATTTCTGGCACATTGAAAATTGTGTTACAGACTACATTTTGCATAGCACCTAGAGGGAGTGGAAGAAATCAAAGCACCTGAACAGTCATGAGCTTAGAAGAAACACAAGCATCTTCAGATACAGGCAGGGTCAACTGTCATACACGGATTCCCACATTACAAATCTGTCCTGGGTAGCAGAAAGTTTTCTGGGATCCAGCTGGTAACTCAAACTGTTCACAACCTGCACTCCATTTTTTGCAACAGCAGATCCCAAGTCCCATTCAGTAGAGTCATCAAATTAGTGCTTCCCACAAACATCCTTCACTAGCAGGATCAGTGTGAAGCTCTGATGGTGCGCAAAACCTCATGACCCCACAGGAAAGTGTAGGGAAGGTGACAAATAATAGTGCTGAATGCCTTTCTGTTCCATGGAGCTGTTCTGTCATAAAAGGGAATACTAGATTTTACTGCAATCTAGCCAGGCAATACTTTTCTTATGATTCTTCTTGCTGTCAGTACAGATCTATACTTCGGTGAGTGAGGAAAGCCACAAAAACAGTAAAATGAAGAACTTCATGCTGGGAGAGGAGTGAGATTGCCCAACATGAGTTTCCGTATCTAAATTCTACACTTAAGTTTGAAAGTCAACATTAATTTTTCAGATGGTATCATGCACCGAGTCTTCAAAGCAGTAAACCAAGTCATAAGTTAACATATCTGACATAATACTGCATATTATTGGGAATAAGGCTGTCGATAGGAATGCTCTCAGACAGGATGGTGTTGGTATAGCATTCCAAAACAGAATAAAAACATCAAGGTTGGGAGAAAGCATTCTCTTCATTCTTAAACAAACTTTAATATCATTGGTAAGCAGGTAATGCAAACAGCTACTATCAACAGACACAGAAAAACATCTTCTGGCTTGGAGAGGGTACGAAATCCCTCCTGCTTTGTATTAGCTGCCTATGGAAAAAGTCCAGTGATAATTAAATTCAGCAGACCTAAAGACAAAAGACTTTCCCAGTCATCTGGTAAGGTGCACACAGCGCTCAGCTCCACAAGCTAGTTTGGGAACTAGAGTAGCTGAGAACCAACCATGCCGTTCTTTAGACCTAGTAAATATTCCGAGAAATTAAACCCACCAGGTAAACTTGACAGGAAATTAAGCGGTCTGGAACGGTCTGAGAAATGTTCCGTGGTTAAGAACAAAGCAGTGGACATGTTCTTCGAATTTAGAGAAATGCTTGCTAAAAAAAAATAAAAAGATAAAAAAAAGCAGTACCTAACATAAAACATGGCTGCATGTAGTGAATGAGAAATGTACACTTGAAGTGGCTGCAGAGTATGAGTTGCAGATGTCTTCAAAAGAAATTTTCTTTAACAACGGTAAGACTTCTTTCAAACCTCATTTGTTGGAAGGAAATGGATTAATTTATTAGAATTCTTTTCTTTTTTTTTTTTTTTTTCCCAGCTGAAGAAGTGTTTTCATAAAGTTTTAAATACGCTGGTTTGTTAATTCAGGTGCTTTTCATATTATGTAAATGACAGGGAGATGACGTAAGTCTTGCCTCTGGTCCCTTCTCTGTTCTTCCAAGAATTAGTTATGAGCTTCAGAAAGAACAACACAGCAGTAGACCGTCTATGTATCAGTAGATGGAGAGGTCATCTGCATGTAGTGGAGATTAGAGACAGGTAATTTTTTAAATTTCAGCAATTCTTCACAAAACTGAAGTGAATCATCCTGGTCTCAACCCCTGTATCTACTAATTATGGTTGGACGACAGAAGAAATTTAGTAAATGACCGATGCTGTAGCCAGATACTTTCCTTCATGTCCACAGCTACCAGGTTTATGCCTATTCTTGCAGTCCCCCTGGCAAATCCAATTACAGCCAATTGTAATTCCGTGCAGTCTTTGCATGCTGCAACAAGTCCACAATAGCTTTTCTTATGCTGCCTTTCAGCTAACACAGGCAAGCTGTGCTGCTTTGTCTGCGTGGAGTTTATATGACAAGCTTCGGCTTGTCTTCTCTATAAACAAGTTTTATCAAGCTTTCCTCTCTCTCTTTTCCTTCATCTGAAATTCAGTCATTGAAGTATTTCTGCCTAATCAATCTTTTAATCATTTGTACTATTAAGCTCACATTTTTCGTATCTTCATTTCCCGAACCCTGGCAGTGTCCAAGGCCAGGTTGGACAGGGCTTTGAGTGCCCCTCACTCAAAGGGGGAAGGTGCCCCTGCCCATGGCAGGGGGGAACTAGATGAGCTTCAAGGTCCCTTCCAGCCCCAACCATTCTGTGATTCTGTGATTCACTTGTCTGTGAAAGGAAGTAGAGCCTTCTAAGGTGGGAAGTTTCACAGCAGTGGGTAGCAATAAGGAAGGTGATTCATTCTTCATTTAGCATCATTGTCACCCTTCACCCAGCTCTACCCCACATCAGGATGCAGCTATGTTGCCCACACCACGCACACACATGTGAACCTCTGCTGTGCACAAGAGTGAGCACCTTTAGTATCTAGAGCCTACGTGCAGAATTTTCTTTGCATGGGAATGCGGCCACCTCGTTTGTTGTGTAGAGCCTGTTGTGGCAAAATCAAGGCTGGTGCTAGAACGTCATGGCCTTTTTCATATGCCTAGGTGGGAGTTAGTCGTTATGCATATTTTAAGCCTATTATCAAAGTGAATAATTTGGCATATTCATTATGAGCCAAGGTTTTTCTTTAGATGTGGCTTAGAAGAAAGTGCCAATTCATGCACCTGCACTACAAGAGGAACAAAAAAATGCCAGCTTCTGCAAAAGTTCAGTTCATATCGGTTTTGCGTGAGTAAAAAGAAACAGAACTTGGAGCTGCTGCTTTTTCCCAGCCCAGCACTACACCATGACTGCAATGTCAGTCAGTTCCTGTGCACATCCAGTCTTGCATCCCAATCACATTATTAATTCTGGTTCCAATATAGATGGCACTTACATAAAGACTTAGATACAGCTCAGGCAGAGACATCCTAACCTCCTACAGCACAACATATGGAAACAACTCTATTTGAAGCGTAAAAAAAAGACCGATGGCCGTAATACAGTTGTGCAAAAGACTGCTTTATATTCCTAGACATCTGTAAGTAATATTGTAGCAATGTGATAAGGACATTAGGAAAGAAGTTTATTACTGAAGGTTGGTCAGCTTTTGCATTATGAATGCTTTTATTAAAAAATTGTCATTTAGTTATAACTTGCTTGGAGTCTAAATACAGTTTCATTTAAAAACCCCACACTTACTATTTAAAAGAACAATCGAATTTGTATTTACATTTGAATGTTTGGGTTTTTTTAACTCCAAAGGTAGCTTTAACTTCAATTGCTGTGCAGCCAGCCTTTTGTCCTCATCCTGAACAAATGCTGGGCAATAAAATATTGTTGGGTATTTGTTTCAAAGAACCTTCCTGTTTTATGTAACAGCACTACTATAGTTGTTCATGTATCTCAAGACAGAATAAGAAGTGACAAACAAAACTACCAGATATGTGAGAAGAGAAGGGCTCAGGGAGGGAAGGTTTTACCAATGTGCCCCCTTGCAAGTGTTTGTGAGTGAATAAAATCTGGTGCAGTAGGAGACCATATGTGCTCCTGACATATGCTGCTGTGGGTGTCAGCTTACTGGTCCATGCAAAGGACTGCTGCTCATAGCTAGCAACTGCTTTTTTTAAAGTTTATTTAGTACTTAATAACATATTATAAAAATACCCAAAGTGTGTATACAACAGACTATCATCAGAGTGATCCTGTAGTAAGAAGCAGTTTAACAATGTCTTTCTGTATATATGTTTCTATTTCTTGCCATTGAGTACAGCTTGCTTTCTCCCAGTGCATCCCACTTCTCAAAGCCATGGTCCAGTTATGACTAGCAAGGCACGCCAGCCAAGCTTTGAGCACCATCATTAAGACTGTTTTACAGGGGAGACATGAGATAAAGCACACATACAAATAAATAACTAGCAGCCTGGAATATGAGGTGAGAAATAAATTATATTGAGTTGGAATTCAATAAAGGTAGAGAGTTTATGGCTGACAAAGTAATAAAAATCTGGATTATAACTAAATGAGTCGTAAATAAGACATAGATATGTAGAAAGCAGAAGTCAGAGTTTTCAAATTAATATATATCTATATTTGGGTATTCACATGAAAGGTTTGGTTTAAAACTTCAAGAAACAATGCTTTGAATGGAAAACCTGTGTGCCTGGAAAGTTACGGAAGCTGAAGCAGCAGTCGAAGTCAAGCCACTCTCTAAGGTGTCTACATATGACTTCAGTAATCAAACAATAACTAACTCCAAAAATGTTGCACATCACTAATAACAGAGCATATCCTAGGTAATGGATGATTGCCAGACTGCTCTGTATTTTACTGTCTTTTGCTTTCAGGGGGCATACAAAATGCTATAAGACAAGCTACTGTAATGCTTCCAGGTAGATACTTCAGCTGTTGTAGGTATTATTAAACCAGGAAGAGCATGAAGTAAATTAATTCCTGAAACTGAAACTCCTAAAAAGAGTGATGGCAAAGTTCCTCCTGGACTTCTGTTTTTGACCTGGTCATTGTCACTGCAAGTAACCACTACTGTTCAGACACATAAAAGGAAATATTTTATGTTGTGCTCTCTGTAATGCCTTTAATTGTTTCATTTCTCTCTCTTTTTATTTTGCAGGGGCAGGGATGTGATGACAATTATAGGCCACATGGCCTTAATCTGACAATTTGTTTGCAATTTAGAGAGGGACTTTTTACATGTAGTGACAGGACAAGGGGAATGGCTTTAAAATGGAAGAGGATAGATTTAGATTAGACATTGGGAAGAAATTCTTTCCTGTGAGGGTGGTGAGGCACTGGCACAGGTTGCCCAGAGAAGCTGTGGCTGCCCCATCCCTGGCAGTGTTCAAGGCCAGGTTGGACAGGGCTTTGAGCAACCTGGTCTAGTCGAATGTGTCCCTGCCCATGGCAGGGGGGTTGGAACTGGATGACCTTTAAGGTCCCTTCTAACTCATACCATTCTGTGATTCTATGATTCACTTGGAGCTGTAATCAATGCACAGTACTGGAAAGTCTTAGGAACAAGCTTCCTGAACCAAGCTTATGTCCAGGAATGCAGTGTTATCATCTCTTTCACTGTGCAATACTGAGATAATTGCCATTTAAACCTTACTAGGGTGACTTCAGAGCATTGGAAGGAGGAGAATGGACCTGCAAAGAGCCTATTTTACCTGTGCTTGGTGACCAGCCTGTAGATGTGGTAGAAAGCTGCAGCTCTCTAGGTTTTGCAGCTCATAAGCCTGGCCAGAGCGATGCTACAGAAACTTGCAGCATCTCCCATGGATGGGTGGGTGCTGCCCACTGTGGGAGCTGCAGCTCCAGCACAGGTGAAAACATCAAAGTCACTGGAGTTTTCTTCCAGGAGAACTAAACTAGGACCAGAGCCCCCCTCGAGTCATACCTAGGCACAGCTTTCCCAGCAGTTGAAAACAGCAAACCCCATATTTGCTTCTCAGACCCCGCCCCTTGAAGGTTTATGGCTGTGGCTGCCAATTTTGTCCTAAGATCAGGTTCCTTTCCTAATATAGACAAACCCTAAGGGGATGAGAATTAGACCATACTGCCAGTGAACAATAAAGCACTGCCTTCAACATTTCTTCCATTCCACATGTGAGGAGGGATGGGGTGTTCGGAGATCAAACAACTCCAAAAAGAAAAGTTTGTTAGCTCCAGCTAACAAGCCTATTCATTTGTAAGCATAATTTGAAACAGAAGGGGAAAAAAGTCCTGATGTTGATCATAAAACAAAAGGATAAATCTGGCAAGGAATGAAAATTAGTGATATTACAAAGAATGGAGAATTAAAATAAAATTATCTGAAAGAATTATTTTTCACTAATACAAGTGATTTTGGCTCTAGGCTTGTTTGTGTTAAGCACTTCAAATAGGGAGGCTGAGTTCTTGGCCTTCAGTGCACAGTGATGGACAGGACCCCCTGATTTAAGCTCATCACTCAAAGCTACCAGCCTCTTAGTCAATTGTTCCACCTCATCTCTCTAACTGTTCTGAAGTTCTAATGATACAATAATAAAAATGATCTTTTCTGTTTCTAGATGCCATTTGCCCTCTGGTAATCAGCAAATAACTTGACTACATATATTTTAATCTGTTGGTATTACTTTTTCTTTTTAATTTTCCTTAGTCCTCATTGGTAGGTTTTAGACTTACAATCTTACACAAATTGACTATTGCATCTGTTTTCATATGTACAACCAGAAGAAAGGTGAGAGTATTTTGTGCCCATGCACTCTAATGTATGTATATGGTGGATTAGAAAGGAGACCCTCGATCACTTGCCAAAATTCTCTAGATCAATAATCTGTGAGTGAAAAGGATTTGTATATTTGATATAATTGTGTAAATACAACTTCAAAGTAAATGTTCTTCAAGTTTTTGTAGCAGGGTTTGATTTTGTTTTCCTCCATAATTTTTGAACTGGAATGGCAGATACCAAAGTTTGAAGAGAAGAGTTAATATACATAAATCGATAGAGAGTTGCAGCTGCTAAAAGACAAGATCTCTTCCAGCAGTAGCTGTACCTCTCTGCCAGAGAAACTCCATGGAGGTTTAACATCTTCTGTCTTGAGTGTACTTTTACATTGAATAAAACAAAACCAAACCAAAACAAAAAACAAAACAAAACAAGCAGCAAACCAAACCAAACCAAAACGCCAAACCCAATAAGATAGTCAGAGGCCTCAACTGACTCTAGTTCCAAAGGTGTCAACAGAAAATTCAGCACCATTAACTGTGGGAAGCCACATCTTAAAGGTTTGATGCTTGTTACCTTCATTCTTTGATTTGCATAGGAAACTTGCCTCCCCTATATTTGCAGAGCTGCTATTT
Source organism: Neopsephotus bourkii (assembly GCF_033783945.1). Taxonomy (NCBI): domain Eukaryota; kingdom Metazoa; phylum Chordata; class Aves; order Psittaciformes; family Psittacidae; genus Neopsephotus; species Neopsephotus bourkii. The sequence continues at coordinate 7,020,998 of NW_026902234.1, forward strand.
ATTACAGAGATATTTGTCTGCAGTTTAGTGTCAGCAAGGCGTACTGACTGCTGGTTATCTGCTTCACGCATAGCTGAAGGTCTTACATCTTTGATGGTTTGGCATTATGCTCCTCTATGCTTAGCAGACCAGTTCTGAGGCTCCCACACAGTAGTACACTGGAGGGAGCTGCATGCTGAGAAGCCAGAAGTCTTCCATCGGTGTTTCACAGTGCACAAGATATGAAAAAATGCAGTCCTTATGGTGATGTTTACCCTCTTCACAGTGAGAAGAAGCTTTCCTGCTACACAACACACATCCTTAACCTCGCATGTGCACCACCCCTTCCCCATACGTGCGCATTGCACACAGACTGCTGCTGAAGCTTGGTATTCCTCTCAGACTGCAGAGCACTGTTGCTTCCATCCTTCAGACCAGGTGATACGCTTGCCTCAATTAAATCTCTGGCCTCTGTGAAATGTCTCCCTCTCCTCCCCCTCTTTTCCATGCCATTTTGTGCTATTTCTTTAAAAGGTGACACAGGCCCATCAGGGAATTTCCTTCTCACTTTTTACACTAATATTTCCAGATGGTGGAACATGGGGTGTTCATCTTCTTTCCTCAGCCATTTCAAGGTTTATTGACTGTGTAGGAGATGAAAGTTGCACAGCAGGCTCTTGGAGTTGAAAGCTATTTGTTTACCCTTTGATCAGAGCCAAATATTTTTCTGCCAGATAAAATGTACTGTTAGGCAAATTCTCTGAGCAGGTTTCCATGCAGCAGCAGCAGACCCCACTACTTCCTTCTCCTTCTGGCCCTCTGTAACATGCAGACCAGGCACTTCCCCAGCTAAGGAGAGAGCCCCTGTCCTCTGTCACAGACCTAATGAAGGGCTGAAATGGGGTTTATCTGCCCTCATTTTTTCTGTCTAGGCGTGCAAACCCAGAGCTTGTCACCCACAGCTTCCTATTCTTAGGTAATTTGACATCCTTGTTTCCTTGCAACCCATTGGGTCACCTTTCTCTAGTGGTGTGCCACATGCAGGAGTGTTTGAAAAAAAGGAGCCTTAGGAGAGAGGTGCCCCTTTAGTGTGGTGTTTAGGCTCATGAATGCTGCTCAGCTCTGTTTTGATGTCTCAAGAAAGGAACAGAAGATACCTGGAACTATTTGGAGTCCTTACTCTGGGTCCTTTACCATGACAGCAGGTCAATAAACAGAAGTTAAACTTCATAGGGGAACCATTCCTACCACAGAGCTGATATTATCCTTCATATGGTGAAATCTGATGACAGTGAGACATGCGATAAAGCTCACTTGCTAATACCAGCAGATTTTATGCTGCCTGCCACAACAACAGTGAGCTTTTCAAAAGGTTCCATCTGGAGTACAAATTACTGCCTACATATTAGGGAGCTGCCATTTCAAATGGTGTCTGGAAGTTTAGACATCGTAAACCAGATTACCTGAGCTTAGTGATCTGGGGGATTTGGATTTTAAGAAGCTTTCCCACTTTTTGAACACTTGTAGTCAAATGGTTGGCTTCGTAGACTTGATTAAAATGGTAACGTTTACTCTCTCTAAGGCTAATTTCTCCTACTTTAATACCCACTCGATTTCTTGGTTTATGCGCTTGCCTAAATCCCCCCCCGAAATAATGTATTTTTATTCTTGTGTTTTCCAGGTTAAAAATTGCATGTCGTTAACCAGTTGTGCAATTCATACTTTCCTGACAGAACTAAGCATGTTATAAATTGTATCTGCCAGATATCCTATAGAAGACAAAGACTTTGTTTTTGAATTGAGTAATAATTGTAAGATCTTCTGGTAGTTCCTCGCCAAAACAGTAAACTACAATATGTTTGATACTACTAGAACCCCATTTCAGCAGGGTTTGAGACAGACCGTCAGAGCTGAGGAAGGATTCATTTCTGGTTATTGGTTTGCAGCAAGCATGGTTGTATTCGCACCAGCGGGGCAGCCAGCCTGTGCACGCACACAGGAGGAGGTGTGTCCACATCCTCTTACCATACACCATCATCTCCCACCAAGAGTCCTACCCTCATGTTTTCACTTATCTCTCCACCTTCTTCCCACATTGTACATTTATGTTCTCTTTTATGCCCTTATCTCACCTTTTAATACAGACTTTACCTCACCAAAATCACCCTCACCCTGCCCTTGCCCGTTCCCACTGTCTCAGGAAGAAGTGCATGTCTCAGGACCCAGTGGGTTTCTGCAGTCAGGTGAGGTGAGTAGCTGTACATGGGACAGCCACTTTGCATGCAAACAGTCCAGGGAGATGCCTCCCCTCGGGTTGTGAGGTGGTAGTTATCCCCTGGCTCACCTGAGCTCCTGCGCTTTAGAAAAGGTGGTAGCTGCTCACAACCTATCCTCCTTTGAAATGGCTCACAGAACACCAATGACACAGTTCAGCAGCATCTGAACTAAGTAATTGCTATTTACTTACACTAACAAATGCCCAGGGACTTTTGTGTCAACCTCTGCTTTCAAGTCAATCCCACAGAATATTGCAATTCTTTTTCATGATGAAGACTTTAAAAGAGCAGAACACGGGCAGGATTTTGGGTTAAGATGCATTAGGTTTCTGCCCATTTTTGTCTGGATTTTTCTTTTAAAGTTTTTCTCCTGATGGGCTCCAGATTCTCTGAGGGGGTGTCAAAGTGATTTGGTCATTCATCTTTCCTTTTCTTTTTCTCACTTTTTTTACCCCTAAAGAAGACAGAAGTTTCTGGGGGGTTGCATCTGCATTTCAGTGCTGGTGTGTGGCTGTCCCTCTTTTCCGTGGCACGAGGATGTTCCTTAACATGGGACACTTTTAAGATTGGAAGAAATTCTTGACTGCGAGAGTGGGGAGGCATCGGAACAGGCGGCCCAAAGAAGTTGTGAATGCTCTACCCCAGTCAGTATTCAAGACCAAGCTGGACAGGGCCTTCAGCAGCCTGGTCTAGTGGGAGGGGTCCCTGCCGGTGACAGAGGGGTTGGAACTAGATTGTAAGGTCCTTTCCAACCCAAACCATTCTATGATTCTAAGCCATTTAAGATTTTGCTGGGCAGCGTGCTGGGGTATCTAGACTAGGTAGTGCTTTGCCAAGAATGGTTGAATCAGATGATCCCTGAGATCCCTTCCAACCTTGCATTCCATGATTCTGTGATGAGTAAGCCATTGCACAAGTGGCATGCAAATGACCAGGTACTAATGCTGGGGTGTCACACACACATACGTGCATTGTTTTCAATTACCAAACTACAGCTTCTTTTGTTAATTAAATCTATAGAATTAGCTGTCTTATCAGTGCTGACTACTACACACCAGAATCAATCCTTGCATGACTTTGAAACCAAAGCAGACGAGAAGATGCATGGAGAACTCAGAGCAGCCTTCCAGTATCTGAAGGGGGCCTACAAGGATGCTGGGGAGGGACTCTTCATTACAGACTGTAGTGATAACACAGGGGGTAATGGATTAAAACTTAAACAGGGGAAATTCAGGTTAGATATATGGAAGAAGCTCTTTACTGTAAGGGTGGTGAGGTACTGGAATGGGTTGCCCAAGGAAGCTGTGAATGCTCCATCTCTGGCAGTGTTCAAGGCCAAGTTGGACAGAGCCTTGGGTGATATGGTTTAGAGCGAGGTGTCCCTGCCCATGGCAGGGGGGTTGGAACTAGGTGATTTTAAGGTCCTTTCCAACCCAAACCATTTTGTGATTCTATGATATGAAAGGTGTGATGCACTTCTCCTAGGATCCATGAAGTGTCCCATGTTTTTTTCATAGCTGACCTGAAACTGAAACTGAATTTAAAAAAGAAAAAATAAAATACAGATTTCTGACTTCCTGTACCTACTGTATGGGATGGCTTAACAAATGAAAACTGGAACACAACTGAAAAATAGCAGGTCCTAAAATCAAAGGCTCTGATTTCTTCCCAAATATTCAGCATTTGGGGGTGAATGGCAAGGCTGGTTGGAAGCAGACATTGCTTTACTGGAGATGGAATTATTGTTTGAACAGAATAACCATTGCTGAAAGATTTCATATTGAGCCTCCAGATTATTCCAAGTCAAAACCAGATGAAATGCATAGAGACTGCAGAACACTTACATTCCTTGGTGTTAGGAGGCGCCAGCAAACACGAGTAGCAAACCATCCCATATATGTTGCGAGGTCTGTTTTCCAGCATGTAGTAACTGAAATGGAGGGCAAGATGAGGCAAAACAGTGTAAATTAATATGCTACAACAGAGCATGGTTCATCAGCAACCAATTACACTGAGATAAAATCATTTAAAAAAAAACTTCTATAAGCAATTTGATGCAAAGATGAGTCTTTTTTTTTTTTAAGCTGCCTGAATAGAGACAGTGTTTCTCTTCTTCCTTTCCTCCTAAAATGCAATTAATCAACCATCAAACCTACATGACAAGAAGTAGTATCATTGCCTAAACCAACATTAGACTCCCTGCTGAGTTCAAGCTGCAGTTTAGAGCATGCCCTGAAATAAGACTTTTCAGAACAAGGGAATGCTATTTTTTGAAGTAGTAATCTTTCAGGCAAGACCACCAGTTGGATATGGTTGGCTAATTTTCTTCACAATCGCCATAAGAATAATTATCTTAATGCTAGAACCAAATCTGAGCCAAATCAGAGTAAAAAATACAGCAAAACCCACCACACTTACAGGGAAAGACAGATTAGGTTTTTACAGCTTTTGGGTTTATTTTAATTCCTTGCTCTATAGTTTATAAGTTAGTTCCTGATAGTGGAATTAAAGATTGAAGGAAAGGTTTTCATGATTTGAACTTTTGGGTTGCTAATAAAGTTAGTGTTGAAATAAGGTAATTGTTTATGCAACAATTGATCCACAGGAAAGCTAATGAATAAATTACATTAAAATCCTACATAGATGGTGTTACAGTTATGTCTTTACAAATCACTTGTAAATCACTACAAATTTTAATGAAGGAATGAATAAATTCATAATCCATTTATGCAGACAAGTACTCAACATGATAAGCACTTTACACAATGGGGAATCTGTTTTCTGCTCTTACATACCTGTCTATGCACGTGCAGGATGTTTTTTTCTGGAAAACGTATGCATTGTTAGGAAATTACTGCTGAAACTGTCCATCAAAATCTGTTTGTCATTAATGAATACCCCAGCATACAAGTAAGGGATAAAAGTCCAGGAAGAGGAGTACACAGAGATGCAAGAGGGCGACAGGGGCTGGAGGTACCTCAGAGAGCTCGTAAACTGAGCATGGTTCCTCCTTTATTTCTCACTGGTTTTAAAAATCCAAAGATTCACCCTCATTCTTCCCTTCAAATGCCTCTTGTGCCCCATCTGCCAATCTACCCTTCCCTCAGGAGTAAAACTTCAGCTTTCCTCTCCTATGGGGGCCTGTGGAACATTAGACGGTGAAGCAGTTAATAAATAAGCAGGAAATGTCTGCCAAAGCACAAAAAAGGAAAAAAAGAAAAGGGTGGCAGGCCAAAGATACTTATAAATCTGTAAAGAAAAATACAGGACAGGGAGGATCCACAGTCCAACAGCCACAGTGGTTTAGGAAAGACAAACAACCCTTCTGACAGTTAATTAAATCAAGCTGGTGGAATATTCCTCAGTTTTCGCCACAATGCAGAATGATGGAGGACGTGTAAAGAAAGCTGAAGAAGATGCTCGTGGCAAGCAACTGTTCATTCCCGTGAAAAGGAAGCTCTGCAGCTGCAAACATTAATGATTCACCCCTATGAAGGACCAGCAACATATTTGTGTTTCTGGATATTTTGCACTGCACCAAATACTAAAGGCAGTGTTGGAAATATCCGATCCCTTTGCATCACTAACTACAGAGAAGAAGTAATGAAATAATGAATTTTCGTGGTGTTACTCTTCCACCTCTTTCTTGAAAAGGGGAAGCGTCAGTAGTGGAGGCATCTCTGAATACATTTTAAAAGAAAATTATCCCTTTGCAATTCCAGAGATTTGCTCCAAGCTGAAAATACGTGCTGGGACAACATGAAGGGTATGTATCATGTACACTTGGCCTGTTCTTACTCCTCTGTGGGTTTCCACTTACTTAGGACTGCTACTGAGGACAGATGGCTAGTGTAGAGGGACCCATGCTCTGATCTGCTCTATCTGCTTCTAGTTGGTTGTGATCTCAGTCATGCTCCAAGAACACCTAATGGATCGTCCCATTGAGGGAAATAGTCTGAATTGCACCTAATTTCCACATTACTGACCTGTCCGATTTACCATACCACCAGCTTCTGGGTAGGAGCAGAGGATGAAGCACTGTCCCAGGAGGTTAGGCACTCTAGATACCTCCAGTGTTCATTGGCAGCTGAACTTTGTTTTTGAGGATCATAGCTTTGGACCTAAGCCTTTAAATTCTTCCCTGGCTAAAGTCTTGCATTCTTCTTGTGAGCATGACAAATAGTGTTATTCCTATGTCATATGAAAGGGAACCGGTACACTGAGAAGTAGTGGATGACCCATGCTCTTGTACCAAAGGTCTCTTTCCCTTAAACTGATTATAAGTAACAGTGAAGAAAATAGAAGGAAGAATATATAATCATCCAGCACCTATTTTAAGGCAAATGACAGAGAAAGGCACTTTCAGCCACTGGGAAAAGGCTGCCGGTTCAGTAGTGTTTTGTCTGAAAACTTAAGGTCAGAATGTCTTTGCTTATCTTTTCCTCAGGCTGCTTTACTGAGCTGGTGAAAAGTAGCAAAGGGATGAGATACCCCTAAATATAGATCTCAACATGTGGACTGTTACCTTGGGAAGGTCTGCAGTGCCTTATGGAATCACTGTCCTCTGAAAACGGACACCTTATTTTTTGCCTCCTGTTGACTATGGGGCTCTTTGAGGTTTAGTGCCCAGGGAAGGGAGCACTCCGCCAGCTGCCACTCACCCAGGCATGTGACTGTCTCTGTGCCACTGGGGCAATGAGGAAGGGTTGCTGGGCAGCCAGCACTCCTTGACAGCTCTCTGCCCTGACACTGGATTTCCCCCACCGTCACTCAGGAGCAGCCTCTGGGGTCTCTAAGTTGTGTGGGGAGTCAAGGCAGCTCCAGAGTTTGCCTTAGCCCACATTGAGTTCGTCTTGAGAATTTCATGTCTTCATGCTTGGAGTAAGAGGATGTTTCCCCTTAACTGCTGCCTTTGCCAAACCATCCCAGGACCTGGGAATCACACAGAGAGCGGCACGCAGCCAGACTCGGGCAGGCCAGTTTCTGCTACAGCTCACACCTGTGCAAACACGATGGTTTGAGATTACTCCCCAAGCACCAGCTGTGCAAGCTGATTATTTTCAGTGAGCACCCCGCTCCCACCTGGGTGACCCCATTAGTCCCCACAGAAATTGCAAAACAGTGACTGTGGCCACTATTTAACTTTCTTGCTCTTTATGATGTATGAGGGCAAGTCAAGAGGGAGCTCTTTTCACATCACATCATCAGTCTGTTCGGCTGGCAGCTAGGCAAGTCCTTCATTTTGTTTGTAAACTGAAAATTTCACAGATATCTCACTGATACAATAAACCTGGAAGCTTGCAGGGCCTCCTTAACAGGGTTTCCTGCCCTTTAAGTAGTGTGGGTTATTCAGCATCTGCAAACTGCACAAAAGCCAAATGTCAGTAGGAATTACTCTCTAAACCAAAGAAACACACTGGCAGAAACTGGAAAGGTATGTAAGGTGAGCTGGTGTTTGAGAGTATTTACTCAACTTACAAAATAAAAAGTGTTGAGAAAGCAAATGTATGCCTGGGTTTGGAGGCTTTCAAAGGCAATATAGTCAGGAATATATTGTTAACATATTCAATGTAGAAATTGCTTTCTCACCATTGCTATCAGAATTATAATGAGCTTGAGACCATTAAAAAGATGGACTTAATAAAAAAGCCCCTTCAAACTTCCCTGGAATTTGCTTTCATTCTGAACAGCAGCACACACACCACATTAGCAGCTCTTAAGACCCCTTTCTGATGGTTAGAAAGGACCCCTAGAGACTTGGTAAATCTCACCTAATAGCTATGTTAGCTAATGCTGTCAACTACTGACAGATCTGCCAGCTGGTCACATCTGGAGAAGAGATATTTTAGGTTCCTAAACATACCATAGTGCTAGCATGGACCCTACGGGGCATTCAGGGCATCTTCATGGAGGTCGTTCATAGGATGCAAGACTTATGAGGTGGCCATCTGAAACCACAGCTGGAAGCCAAGCTGGATTTCTCACAGTGTCTAAAATGGCACTGCACACCTGTGCTAGGGTACATGAGCTGTTCCCTTTTCACTTCTAGAGAGGAGAAGTTTTAGTTTTTCTTGTTTCTAGTTGTTTTTTCAGTGACATTTCAGTAAGGTTACTGTTATCTTCTGATCTGCTGAATTCACTGATGCTTTTGAAATGTTTAGATGTATTGCTTTACAGAGACCGAAAAACACAATTCACCAGTATCGTACCTACAGTCAGCTAGGACCTGAAGAAAGGCTGTCAGGGATTTTGACATCAGAAAGGTATTTTGCAATGCTTTGTGTAGAGCAAAGGTCTGTGGTTAAGTCCTTACCCTGGGAGACAAGGACCGCACTCAGCATCGTTCTCCTGATCACCAGGTGTCAAGACTGTGGCTCGGAAAAAGCCCTCACAGTCTTTGTGCCGCCTGCATATCTGGTAACCTCCTCTGGAGAACTTCTCTGAAGGGCAGGGGATGCAGCCGTAGTCCTCATCTTTGGTGCCGTATCCACATGTCTGCAACAACACAAAGTCACTGACCGGCAGGCTTGTGCTGCACACCTGCTTCTAGCAAAAGGAAATGTTCATAGCCTGGCCCGTTGGCTTTGTGGCACATCATCAAGGGAAAGAAGTCTGTCATTTGGTACCTTAGTGTCTGTGCTAAAAAGGCCATGGAAGGATATAAGGATGCAACAAGCTGTGTGCTGGAGAGGAAAACGGGGAAACAGACCATTGTACTCCTTGAAAGTGGCCCCCCATAGCTATTTATATCATATTCCAGCAAGCCATGGAAGTGAATTTCAGCTGCTGCTCAGATAGAAAGTGAACTGAAAATTGAAGAGCAGAGAAGATTACAGGGGAAGCATGGCTACAGCAGGGATATCAGCAATCTTGCTTTCATGCTAGGAGAGCCCAGAGGGAACAGCACAAAAAACAATGTTCAGATGAGATTTCATAACCTCTGAACTCACATGTCCCAGCTGAACATTACGTTCAGATTAAACAAAACTAAAACCAACTGGTTGTTTTTAGTCCTTGTTCAGGACTACCAACTGCGCAAAATTCTTGCAATAGGATGTTTATCCCATTAAAACCAAACATGACTTCAGTAATTTTTTTTTTTAATAAGCAACAATTATCTGCTGTAAATCAAATGGTTACTTAGGAACTGTAATTTAAAATGTTGCAGAAGCGTCCAAGTTCCTTTAGTGCCAAAATATCTTAGCGGGAGAGCAAAATTAAATCCTCGGTGTGGGGGGCCAGCAAGCACAACAGACTGACCTATTCATCACACCATGCCAGAATAGAGCATCAGATTGTAAATAACTATTGAGATGAGAATGGACTGGCAGAGACTGTGTGTGAAACTTTTACCTTACAACTTCTACAATATTGCTTTTGACAGGCTGCTCCTGGGATGAGGCATGCAAGGTGACATGCTCCCATGACATGCTTGCAGGGGTAATGCTTAAGCATCTCTGTCCATACCCGTTTTTTCTCCTATCCATATATTACCACCATGTAACAAAGCATTTGTTTTTGCATTTGGCGCTGGATATGTGTTCCCTACCAGCAGAAGAAGCTGAAATTACCATGTAAGGCTCTTCGCCCGGCTCACACTTGGGGCAGTCATGGCACATGCCAGTGGTCTGGTTGTAGTATTCGTTCTCACCGCAGTTGGAGTATTCAGCACTGGCAGAGTACACCAGGGAGACCTGTCACCAGAGAGCATCGCACAGCACCATCACTTCCACTGTCACTTCCACTACCTTTGTCTCCCAAGCTTTGTCCCCCCTCCCTTGTCCAGCTGCTGTGGCTCAGAAGGCAACAGGACCAGCACTGCAGTGTGAAGCACCCCTAAAGCTCAGAAAGATAAGTGGTGCCACTATGTGGGATGGAGGCAGATGCAGTTTTCAGTAACCTAGTCCTTCTAAGAGTTTCTCAGAGCACTGACATTCATGCTTGTTGGCAAAACCACTCCTCAAAATACTGAATGCCATGATTCCTGATCCATTAATTCTCACTCTTCTGCACAACAAATGCTTGAGTTTGCACCCTCACCCTTCCCACCTTTAATGAGCCTTCACAAATGTGAATGCAAGGGACAATTATAATGAGATAACATGCTGCCTTGGGCCTCAACTATGATAGGGCTGCGCTTCATGTGACACCTAGGCTCATCAGCTCTTCCAGTGCCTTCTTTTTCTGCTCCATTCTGAGTGCTTCTGCTTCCCCTCCTCCCTTACAGCCTCAGTTTAAGCAGCATATGCCCAGGTGTTTTATTGAGTGGAAACCAATCACTGCATCAGGGTTTAGTTCCTAAGTTGTCTGTGGCTGTGCCATGACTATTCACAGATGTTTGCAAAGACCCAATCAGGTATCTTTGAACACTAGGGAGACATATATACACATAAATACCTACCACCAGAAAAGGGAATACGTGAGTCCATTTACATTCAGCTAGGTGAGCCATGCTCTCTTGATACTTCACCTGAAAAGACAGAATTGGTGACTGTTTATGAACATAAGTAAATATTTGTGTGTGTTGCCAAAATAAGAACAGAAGGGCTCATAAGCAGAGCAAAGGTTACATGGCAGCGATGCCCAGAGGTCTAAACAAAGAAAGGGGGAGATGTGCACGTGCACTTACTCACAGAGGAGCGCTACACACCCTTACTGCACATCTCTTTCCTCTCTTTGAGAAGACCAATGGCATGAGGGAGTCTGATCTTGCAACAGTTATTAAAGTCTGTGAAAAATGAGGAACCAGCTCTGAGCTCTGGCACTTCTTGGCTCACTGGGAAATCCTCCCACAGAGGAACTGAGTGCTGTCTCGACTGCTAAATGAAAGAGGGCTGGGGATCAGTAGCCTGGCTTGTGTCCACACCACTTAGTGCTTAACCCCACTAGACTAGATTTGTCTGGAAAGATGTAGGTGGAGAGGGCAAAAGCAGAGCCAGGGAGTGAATCAATGACAAGCAGCACAGGCAGTTGGCATGCCAGGCTATACCTTCCTTGCTGGGTTCTGCAGATCCACCAAGAAAGCCCACAGCTGTCTTTTTCTGTAGGAAGCAAAGGCTACTTTTTGTTCTTGATAAGCAAACTGCAGATTTAAGAGGTTAGACCCCAGGAAGAATCCAAATTTTATATTTGAAATGCTATTACAATAGTTAGGGAAAAGAAAGGCGGCAATCTCTGTTATAAACACATGTGCTAATTTATTTCATTTATTCAAAAGAATCATTTTGACAGAGAACTAATGTTGCATATTCAGGCACTGTATTTCTTTCTAAGGGGAAAAAAGAGACAGGAAAAGGAGGCACAAATTTTTTCGTTAGCATGATACAACATATTTAATGGTATTATTACAGCACATAATATGCCCTAGGGATTTTACTGCTTCAAATTGCAAATGTTTGAGATACAGTTGCAACACTTTGGTCCTAGCAGATGTAAACTGCTCTTTAAATTTTCCAGGTCTCAGACACTACAAGGCTTTTAGTCTCCCAGAAGAGTACAATTACAGCTTTGTGACACATTTGAGGATACAACCTACATGAGAGCAGCGCTCTAGTATTTGCGATAGCTGCTAACATTTACATTTTTAAACACTAAGTAGATTAAGCAAAGATTATATCACTCCAGCATCAAGCTATGAACTTGCTTTATACGTTCCTTCCAGCAACTGGGCTAGCTGAGACAGGTATCTGGGTGGGTGGGTGGACAACCTGAATTATATTAATTTCTGCAGGAAATTAAAGTTTGAAACCTAGAAACAAAAGAGAATCAGAGATAAATTGTCCCAAATATAGAGGTAAAAGATGGAAAATGGTAATGCAATTGTATAAACTGTCAAACATGTAAGTTGGACAAAGGCTTTTTCTGTGACAGTGCAGTTGCTTGGAAAAGTTCCAAAGATATAGTCTTAACGCATATGTCTGTTAAACTGAACCCTAATTATAAAAGAGCTTGTTAGACTTTAATATGAATACAATTATGTCCGTGCCCCACTGATACTGCAAAATTGTTGTTTTCATTATAAATCAGATCTGAGGCTGATCAGAACCAAGAATTTCACCAGGAAAGCTTGAATCTAAAACTTTGCAGTAAGAACATGCCTTACGGTAAAAACATGCTTCGGTTGCTTTCAAGCCACGCAGATGTTTGCTGTTTGAGGTACTTGTATGCAATCATAGCCTGATTTGAAAAATGGAAATGAAGAATTGTAGCCCATTAATGTAGAATAAAATCTTCTCCATCCATTTGGCATTTGGCATTTATTTACATAAAATGTTGAAAGTGTCAAGTTAATCATATATACATAAAATATTTTTCCATCTCAATGTAAATATGCATGGGGGAATATATTTTATATGTAAACATACACTTTTTTCCCCGGCATTCCATCATTATACACAGCAATATGTCAAACTTATGGGAAATACTTTTTTAACTGGAAAAAGCCAGTTCAAATTGCTGAATATGGCCAGATTAGAACTCCTGGGGGGACTTCTTCCCCAAATCGGAGCACCAAAAAGGTAAATGTAATTATTCATCTGCCTAAATAAGTGCAGTGCCATAAACTGGCAGTGTTATTTTCTGGGTTTTTCTTTTTCCTTCTTTTTTTTTTTTTTCCTCTCCAGTTTTGGAGTTAAAACACTAATTTTCTAACACAAGAGTGGGGAAGGCAGATGCAGGAGGTTTATGGCAGTAGGGTTATAGATACCTCCTTAGCAGGGATGATATCTGAAGCTGTATACCAAGATATGCCAGGCAGATCTTGGGTTTGCTGTCTATTTTCTGGCATGTTAATTTATACCTGTGCTATGTTATCTGCCAGGCAGTAATCCCATTCACACAACAAGGGATCTTCTAGTGCTAAGATCACTTTTGTCTCTAGCTGACATCACTGAAAACATGCAAAGCTTGGACAATCATGCAGCATCTGCCAAGAAGCAGGAAAAAGAGTGACCAGTTTTTATGACCCCTAATCATTAAAAGCAATTAGTTCTTAATGAATTAACAGATGCTGCACTTTTCCTTTGTATTTTGCCATGCTCTGACTAAAGAAAATGACTCTCCCTGGGATGGCATGCTATGGTAAGCAGGAAGCAGCTGGACATGTGGTTTTGCTGAGACCACGGGATCACTCTTAAGCAATTTGGGATCTCCAGCAGCTCATCTACAGATCCTGATGTGTGTTTTTGTTTAGGCTGTGTGGGTGTCTCCAGAGAGGAGATGTAAAACACAGACCTAATGTCTTTGTGGATCAGGTGTGCAACACGCAGCAAGCCTCATCATGACTAGAGGGGGTTGCTAATTACAGCCATATTTGCCTTTTGGGCATATTTGTTAATAGCTGTTAAAAATATACACATAAGCTGACAGGAAAAGGAAGACTATTTTCCCAGTGGCAACTGCAGCAAGAAATGCTAGAGCGCCCTTGTCTCATCTTCTCGCCCGTAGACTGAGAAGCACAAATTTGGCCTGGGGGAACGTGAAAAGAGATGCCTGAGACCCTATTTCTCCAATATTGCTCCTCCCAGATGAAAGTCCCTTCTAGATAGTGTTTACGGTTTCTTACCAAGGACTGACAGATATAAGTGGGCAGTGAAGAGATTAAGAGCAACCCTGCAGAGAAGGACTTGGGGTGTTGGTGAGAAAATGAACATGAGCCAGCTTCAGTGTGCACTTGCAGCCCAGAAAGCCAACGGTATCCTGGGCTGCATCAAAAGGAGCATGACCAGCAGGTCGAAGGATGTGATCCTGCCCCTCTTCTCTGCTCTTGTGGGACCTCACTTGGAGTATTGTGTGCAGTTCTGGTGTCCTCAACATAAAAAGGACATGGAACTGTTGGAACAAGTCCAGAGGAGGGCCACGAGGATGATCAGGGGACTGGAGTACCTCCCATATGAAGATAGGCTGAGAAAGTTGGGGCTGTTCAGCCTGGAGAAGAGAAGGCTGCGTGGAGACCTCATAGCAGCCTTCCAGTATCTGAAGGGGGGCCTATAGGGATGATGAGGAGGGACTCTTCATTAGGGACTGTAGTGATAGGACAAGGAGTAATGGGTTAAAACTTAAACAGTGAAGTCTAGATTGGATATAAGGAGGAAATTCTTTCCTGTTAGGGTGGTGAGGCACTGGAATAGGTTGCCCAGGGAAGTTGTGAATTCTCCATTCCTGGTGGTGTTCAAGGCCAAGTTGGACAGAGCTTTGGGTGACATGGTTTAGTGGGACGTGTCCCTGCCCATGGCAGGGGGGTTGGAAGTAGATGATCTTAAAGTCCTTTCCAACACTAACTATTCTATGACTCTATGATTCCATGATGCATAAATAAATCACCAAGCAGAAAATGTTTAGTTCATGCTGTCTAAAAGAGAAAAAGCATAATTCATGGTAGTCAGCCTTTGAATTTTATAATTTACCTAGATTATAAGGTAGTGCTGACATGGTATTTACAGTATCCATGAATAAATGGAGTAAATATTGGAAATATGCAAACAATGAGGTTACCACAGCTGGTGGTCTAAGCTAAAGTTCATGAAAGGTCATGACTTTCAATGTCCTACCTTATGTATTATTTTAATTCTGTGACTTCATCAATTAACATAGTGCAAAAGATAATTTCCCATCACAAACTTCTTGTTTTTTAAAAATAAGTTTGAAAAAAGGAGCAAAACAAACACATGGATTGAAGCACAGAAATATGTGTGCCTTAATGTTGTAGAGAGGCAGGGTTTTTTTGGTGTCTCTGCTTTCCTTCAGTTTCATCACTGATACAGATATGCTTCAAGGACATAAAACTTGACTTTGCAAAAGGGGAAGGTACAACCGCTTCTCAGACAACTTCACCATTTGATATTTCTGTATCGTAGAATCATAGAATAGTTCATGTTGGAAGGGACCTTCAAAGCTCATCTAGTCCAACCTCCCTCCAGTGAGCAGGGACATCTTCAACTAGACCAGGTTGCTCAGAACCACATCCAGCCTGGCCTTGAACACTGCAAGGGATGGAGCATCTTCCACTTCCCTGGGCAACCTGTTCCAGTGTTTCACCATAGAATCATAGAATAGTTAGGGTTGGAAATGACCTTAAGATCATCTATTTCCAACCGCCATCATTGTAAAAAAATTCCTTCCTTATATCCAGTTTAAAACTCCCCCCTTTTAGTTCAAAACTATTACCTCGCTACAAGCCCTACTAAAAAGTCTCTCCCCATCATTCTTATAGGCGCCTTTGAAGTACTGAAAGGCTCTAACAAGGTCTCCCTGGGGCCTTTTTGATCATGAATCCACATCCAAGATCTCCACCACTAAAAATATCAGAATGCAAGAAAATGCTTTCACATAAATAATCATGGACAGGTCGTATGTACTTTACAGGTGCCACCAACAAACCCAGCTCTTGCCCCAGGTTCCCAGGTTTAGGAGAGGAACCTCATGAACCACCTTCTCCACAGATTGTCACAGATATTTGCATGGGCTCAGTAGAAAATGTCTGTATGCTCCTAATGCTGCTAAACCCTTCTTAACTAAGACAAGTATATAATCCTCATTGCAGAACTTCACGAGTTTCAGGGTTTGACAGCAGAGCTCATCCTGGCTCTAGTTTTGTGAAAAAAGATGCAGTTTGAGTTTTAGTTTCAGGAGGAAAGAGGGCTCTCTGAGCCCATCACTGAGTGACAATGGTGACAAGGGAGAGCTTAAACTTAGAGAAGTATAAGCAAATGGAAATAGAGATGATGAAGAAAACTGTTTTGTAGCTTTGGTTACAGTTTTTATTGTTGTGAAAAAATATTGCACAGAACAATATTACATTTGTAGAACAACACAAACTATGCTGCTTCCCATATCTGTTTTTTATCACTTTGACCTTGCAAGTACCTTAAGAATTACCTCAGAGAGAGATGTAAAAAGTGTAAAAATGATAGCACTCCATTCTTCCTTTTACCTGAAGCTTCAAACAGAAGTGAGAACAGCTCAAGTAACACATAAAACTTGAATTGCCCCTGTGATCTGGCAATCCATCAGAAAAGTAATTCATTGCTTGGGCACAGAAACAAGGTTTCTTTCCAGTGGGAGTTGCATTGACAAGAGTGGACATAAGAGATTCTTTAATTTGTAAATGGGGGCACTGTGTGCTGAGGACGTGGGAGAAATCAAGCCTAATATAATGCTATCCATCTCTTACAGACCTGCTTATCTAGAAACTACAACTGTACATCCTTATTTGAGCCTGTTTTCTCACTTTACATAAAGATATGTGTTGGCTGTCATATAGGCAGGCCATCAGCTTTCTGAAGAAGTTTTCAGGGAAAGAAAAAGAGGTCACATTAGAGAAACAAAGCAAAAGCAAGAAAGGAGGATAGGTTCTTTCCAACACACTTAGTGTGGCTGGTGTGCATTTCTGCATAAATGGGGCACTAAAGAGGTGCAAGGGCCAAGGGGACCCTGAGGTCTCCCTGCACCCACAGCCAGCTGTGGTGCAGGGCCACAGCTGACCCAGTGGCCCACCAACCCCTTGTTACTGGCATGTTCCCAGTTTGGCCTCCCTATAGTCTGATGTTGGTCTTATCTGTTAGCAGTATCCAAACCCCAGTGCTGCCAGGCCAGGGCTGTTGGAGGAGCACGGTGGTCTCCACTGCACCCAGAGGCCTTCCAGGGCACATAGCTCGCAGGCAAACCGCCTACGCCCTGCTGCCTAAGTGCTTGGGGAGGTATGAAGGGAATGAGCATTTCAGCAGGAACATGATAAATTGTTGATCCTGAAACCTTCTCTTGCCAGACATCCACTTCAGTGATGTTCCCACTAGAAAGGCTGGTAATTTGGTGGGGAAGTGATGCAGAAGGGAAAAGGCAGTCATGACCTCCTGCCATGGAAGCTGCTGTGGTTGGTGCTGCTTTGTACAAACAAGAAGATACTCATTAGGGCAAAAATGTGAGCAGGGACTTGTACCTCCTCCAGTCAAAAGGCTGCCCTGACTGTTAGGCTAAGTCATGTGATCTCTTTTGTTTTCTATAATTAAAAAAAAAAATAAATAAAAGAAAATCTGGGATTTGTTCTGACGCACAATTAAAAAAAATTAAGTCAGAAACCTCATATTTGTAACGGGGAAAAAAGTTTTGACTGTTTGGCTGGTCCCCATAAGGATTTTCGCTCAGTGGGAGAGGCTTGCTTTCCATTTCTCCTTAAATAATTTTTTTTCTAAGGTGATTTACACAAAGACTTCCCTGTTATTTTCAGCCCCTCCTAATGTCTGTTGGGAAGTGCTACAGCTGGAGTGTTACTCCTTCTGGTTTGCTTGCTTACTTGCTTGTTTTAGGAGGGCTTGGCCTTTCCTTTAAGAAGCACTGGCACTGGTGGTGGGAGCAGCATGCTGGAGGCACGTCAGGGCTGTGCCCCATTCCCCCCCTCCGGGAGAGCTCCTGCTCCATTGCCCAGGTAAGCTTGCCCCACTGCCAGCTTGCAGCTGCTGGAGGGCACCTGAGTTTTCCATGGAAATAGCTGGAAGATGAATCTTACAACACCATGAAAAACTGCAAACGAGCATGTTAGACTCCCAAGCCTAATAATTCTAAGGTGAGAATTAATGAACAGCAATACAGTCATTCAGCATGTATGGGGTCATCTCAGTACCGCATCATCTCGGTGTTTTCTCTACGACTGCTTCCTAAGAAGTTTCCCCATCTGCCCCTATCTTAGGGAGAGGAAACTTGTTTTTCACATTTTGCTTCCAGGGGAGAGGTAAAACTGCTGTTACTAAACCAACTCATTTTAGATTCAGCAGCTCTTCTTAGTTCCTAAGACAATTATTTCTGTTCTGAACAGAAAATTAAAAGCTTATCGGGAAAACACAAATGACAAATCAACAGTGATGCTTTTTTAACATCTTTTTCTTTTTACTGGGTTTTATGCTTTCTAGATGACAGATAACCTAATAAGAACACTGTGAGTCTTGGCTTCCATTATTAAGTCTCTGAACCTGTGAGTACCTTCAAATCTCACAGTATTTGGGAGTTTCAGAACTGTGCAGAGACTGACATCATTTTAATGCAATAACGGTTGATGGAAAGGACAGAGGTGGAGAAATTTAGGAAGACTTTGCAGGAAGGAATTGAGGTGAAATTCTACAGGAACCATCAACAGAATATATTGAAATTGTAATAGAATAGAAATCCCATAGTGACCATCAATAAATAATGTCTGTTCTTAGCTCCACAGCACATTTGCATTTCTCAGCCTAAAAGCCAGAAAATTGTTAGAGAGGTCAACACACAGCTCTGTTTTTTCAACGATTTACATGAAAACATCTGAATTACTGCATCTTATAGGCACAGTGAATAGCAGCTGGGGTGCTGTGGGAAGGGGCTGCCACAAAGCATGGTGACACTTTTGAAGGTACCCCTCAGCAGGTCACTCCACTGCAGCACTGGGAGGCTCATGGCCACAGGCTTTCCTTGTATAAGTGCATTAAGCAATAGAGCACAGTTTCACTGTGTTTGGCAAATGTAATGAAGTCAGTATTAGGTGGTGGCCATTTATACTTCGGTACTTGATTTTAGAGTCCCAGAAAAGCCTCTTGTTTGTCAACAGGCCTCTGTCTTGCAGACAAAGGGATACATAAGCTGCCAACAAACATTAGGTTTTTAATTATTCTACTTTTTACATAACTCTGTTTGAAGGGGATTTATTATTTTTGTAGAATGAAGGCTGGCCGCATTTAAATTCAAAACTACATCCCAAGCTGCCTGGGCCATCATTGTTGGGAAGAGCAGGGAGAGGGAGCACAGGGAGGGGAAGTTCTCTGCTGGGAATAGGGGCCACACAGTGAGCAGGCTCCATGCCGAGGGATGCCCGAGGGGAGAGGCAGCTGGGGGGCACAGCATGGGGTGGCCAAAACACCAGCCAGGGTTTTGGACCGCTGTGCCCCAAGCAGGGGGATGCAGGGTGGTACATGGGAGCAGCCCTCCCATGTTCTCCATCCACCACCCGTCTTTCAGGCGTGGGTCCCCTCAGGGGGACACCAAGTGTGCAGAGGCCAAAAGGCAGCTCCCAGTCCAAAACCAGACAGAGGAATGATGCCCCAGCAACCAAACCCTTCATATCTGTGGGTAGTTGCAAGCTATGACCTGCTGGGGCTGCTATTTATGCCAATCATTACACGTTCAGGCAAGAGGAGGAACAACCACCACCTTGGCTAATAGCTGCTGAAGTCACAGCCCACTACATGGGCATGCCTGTAGAAATTGCATGTTTACAGGCAAGCATGTGTACACAAACACATCTATTTATACCCACACACCGTCAGAGAGGCTGACTGTCCCTCACATCTCTGTTCAGCCTGGTTATCCCAAATCTCAGATAATAACCCAGTGGAGGGAAATCTCTGTGCTTAATGTGCCGCGTAGGGTTGCAGTTAGAAAGTGAGTTGCCTCCACTCCTAGGGAAGGAGGAAGAAATGGCTTTCTTGGTTGAAATACTTTCTCTTTTGAGTCGATAATCATCAAATCTCTTCATAATTTCTCTGAGGATCTCATTTCTTTTTTTTTTTTTTTAATGAATGTGTTTACATTCCTAATAAGGAGCACATTAAGCCTAGTGGTACCTTATCTGATAAACCCCTTAGTAGGTTATGTCAAGCTGAGCCTTTCAAGGGAGCAAGCTAGTTTTAAAAGCTGGTTGTCCTCTGGGCTGGAAATGTGCAAGCCAAGCGCTCGCAATTAACTTGGGTTAATTACAAAATACCAGAAATGTAATAATGTATTTAAAAATATAACACAGGTGCTAATGATCTTGTTTTTTTTTCCTTCCCCCTCTCTCTTTTCCCCTCTCTGCAAGAACTTACAGCCTATCGCTCTGCTCCCAGGTAACAACCTCCCATGCTCCACAGGTGTTTGACACCTTTTTCTCTCATGTGGTGGGATTGATTAGCATAGCAAGATTGATTCAAGAGTGATTGCTTCTACCTTGCAGTTAGCATGGCTTTTACTGTTGCTTTCTGGGCTTGCTGAAGGAAGCAGGCCTGAGAAGTTCATTTTTCCTAGGTCTATCATCTGGTCTAATCAAAGATATCACTTCTCTTTCCATGCCTATTCTACCACCACCACCACACACATCATGAGAACTTTGAGACACCACTACCAGCAGTGTTATGCAAGATGTAAGCCTGTGTGAGTAACCACTTGACTTTCCCATGAAGCAGTGACCTTGTGACTGCACACTGTCCATTTCAGTCTTCCATCTCGGCATGCTCAGCCAATTCTGATTGCAACTTGCAGCCCATGATACTCAAATAACACTAGTTTTGAGAGAACAGGCAGGAGCTTTCAGTTCAGCAATTACTATTCTGGCATGACCTGTCCATAGCTTTCTGCTTGCTCATGTTTTTACCTGTTTTACCTATCCCATGTTCCTTATGCATATGAGTGTGAAATGCTTTACTGAAGTCCAGACAGCCCATGGCACCTGCTCTTTTAGGAATTAAAGCTTCCTGTCAAGGATAACTTACGGTTATGACCTGCCCACCTCATATTATATTGCACATCTAATTTGTGCAAAGTCTATTTCTCCTATGATTTTACAGAAGACATAGTCACATTTCTTGTGCAAAACCCACCGAAATAAACAACTATAGCTATCAACCCCAAGAGTAGATGGGGAGGGGAGAATATTTTCAGGCTTAGGGTGCCACCAGCCAAAAGTGTTACAAAACCAAACTTCCCACCTCACGAGCCCTACAGTTGAGTGCTGAAAGCATGAGAGGCAAGCATCAAGGCAGGTACACTGGAAGGATGAATGACCATGGGTTCAACTGGCCCAAGTCCTCTCCACCTGCGAGAGGAGTCTGATGAAGGAGAGGAGCTTGTGGAAGCTGAGTGGGAGAGGGAGAAGGTTGCTAGCACCCCTTCTGAGAGAAGGGGCCAGTTGTGTCCAAGGGCTGCTTGCTGCAGGTAGCTCACGAAGTCTTCTGCCAGGATAGGCATGGAGCTGCCTCATGCTGGTGTCTCAGCTTGGATGTCTGCATCCTGGGAACTGAGGTAACTGGAAAGCATT
Organism: Neopsephotus bourkii; assembly: GCF_033783945.1. NCBI lineage: Eukaryota > Metazoa > Chordata > Aves > Psittaciformes > Psittacidae > Neopsephotus > Neopsephotus bourkii. The sequence goes on from NW_026902234.1 coordinate 7,042,286, forward strand.
TCACACACTTCTGGACACCCCACAGTGTCTGAGGGGCAGACTTTGCCACCTGCTGACCTAACAGCAAGCACCACAGAAGGCACAGGCAAAGGGAGCAGTTCAGACTGGCAAATTAATGATCTGGAAAACAAGCCTACAGGGTGTTTGGAAAATACATATACAGAAAGGAAGCTATACTCCTTCTGCTTGTGGTATGCCAGACGCTGCTTTTCCCACGTGTACTATGAGGGTGTTCATGATTGCCTCCCCCAGTTACCTGACCAGGCTGCTGCCTACTTCTGACTTGAGTTCTGCCAAGCCTAGCCTACATGTTCTTTCCAAACATACTGTATTTCACACTGGCTTTATATTTCTTCTCCACACAACCCCTCCTCCATTAACTGGTCATTTAGCTGATTCAGATGCCTTTTATGGTGCTACAACCCAACTACGCTGTGAGCAGAGAAAGATATTTTTATCATGTGTAGGAACGTCTATTGCATCATCCCATTCCAGTGATACAAGCACAAGAAAAAGTGGAGATGTGGTTTCAGAAGCATTACCTTGTTCTGACACAGAGATGATGTGATGGAAATGTGTCAGAGAACTATGAGAAAAATTATGAGGATAGCACTAAAAGAGCATTAAAAACATAGTGAACGTCATGGTCTTATGGTCTTGGTTTCTACCATCTAGATATTTAGTTGTACGCATTTTTAATATTTATATTAATCTAAAACCGTTTTTTGATGAAACAGTCTTTGGACATGCCAAAAGTCTGACTGTGACTGTGAACTGAACCCCAGTTTTCAAATATTCCATGTTATTGTAGGGAAAACTAAATGATGACAGGAAAAGGACCTCTGGGAAGCAGTGGCAGTCCTAAGAAGTCTGAAGACAAGGAGACAGTGAAAGGGTTTAAAGTTATCTCCAGAAACATTAAAGATGATCAAATAAACATAATATTTTCTGTTACAAACCAGAGGGTGCCGCATTTTCTTACCAGATGATGAGGGATATTGTACTGAACAAATGCAGCTCCTTCCAGCTGCTTTAATAGCTATGTGTAACACCTTGTCAGCCCTGAGACATTTTGGATTTGGCTGTTTTTAAAAATGACAACTTCCTGTAGCTCCCTTTAGAAGCTCTGGGAAGTGAAGTGTCATCCACAAGGAGCTGAAGACCTTCTGCTCCCTCTGACTGCATTACTTGCTGAGAAAGGAGGTGTTTTGAGACAGCACATTTTTGTGCTGCAGTTTTAGAACTGGATGTGAATTACCCTCTCTGTAAACCACCTTTGAACAGATTTAACACTGCCTCACCAATGTTTAGTTTAATGTTTTGACGTAAATTATGTCCTGTGAACACATGGAGGTTTGCAAAGTTCCATCTCCCAAACCAGATCCCGACTCCACTGGGGGGCAGTGCATTAGCACATATATTAATACTGCACTCACCTTCTCCTGAGAAAGCGAGTTTTCCCAGAGAAATACTTAGCTACCATGCAAGGCTCTACTTAATGGAACAAATATGCACAGGCAAATATATACAGCAAATATCTCTCCTGTATGTGCTGTTAGATTACTGACTTGCTGGCTAAACAACCAACACTAACCTGAGAACGAAACCAAATCTGAGTACAGAGATAGTTTAAAGATAAACTATTTATTGGCACCAGGATCAACAGATTCTAAATTAGCTGTAAAGCTTCAGGGAATAATGACATGTGAAATCAGGGGGTTTTTTTGTTTTTTTCCTTTTTCTTTTTCTTTTTTTTTTTTTTTTTAATACTCAGCCCCTTAGGAGATTTGGGATGGTTTGATGTTCATCTGGAGGCTTGTCAAAATCCTATAGAAACTTAATAGCCTGCCAACATGGGTGGTTGCTGCTTGAAGGCATTTTGACATGGCAAAAGTCCTGTCTGCATGCTGCAAACCTGTATCCGTCAAAGGCTGCTTGGAAGGACATGAAAACAGGAGCTGTGCGGTGTCAGAATTCCGTGTGCGGGATTGCAGGATAATGTATGCGCATCCCCGCTCTCTTGGGGCTGCCAAGCTGGGTGAGGAATCAATTTGGCCCCTTAATTATTCTGAGCACTGCCTAAGCATTAAACCCCACAAGGTGCTGCCACACCTATATACCAGATTTGGGTGGGACGGGCCTCCCTCTTCTCTCTTTAGAAGAGAAATGAAGACCGGAGGGCAGCTGGGGAGGAGGGATGAAGCTGGGTAGAAGCAGGAATCAGGGCAAAAGTCTAGGCACGGAGCTAGAGGAGGCGTGGACAACTGGCATTCCAGATCAGGAGCCCTAGCCTGCAGAAAGGGCACAGAGAGTGAGGATGGGAGTGGGGAGCATGGTGTAACTGGAAGGCAGCAGAGCCGAGCATGGGCTGTAGTTTTTCTTTGGTGGGCTCTCACGAACTGGTACCTCCACAGCAAGTTGTAGAGACAGGTGCCTGGTGCGGTCTGGGTTACATGGCTGCCGAAAACAGCATGGGGCCTCCAGCACTGGAGGCAATCACAATGCATGGGGCCTCCAGGGTTGGAGGCGATTGCAACATGGGGGAACGGTATGAGTTGCCAGGGCTCTGGGAAGCAGAACTGCAGCCATCCTGTGCTGAGTGTTGGGAAGGAGAAGAGGATGAGCCTTAAACCATCCTTGTGATGAGGTTCAAGCTCCTACTTGAAGGCATGGGAGAAGACTGCTTGACAGACATCAAGGATGTCTGCCCCATGGCAGCACAGAGAGCGTTGTTTGCATGTCCCCTGGCAAAGCTCTGCAGCACCATGCCAAGAGCCTTGGGATAGTGACAAGAATCAGAGTGAGGAACCAGCTGGTAGGACAAAACCTTGGTTGCGCACCACCCTAAAGGGAGACATATAGGTATTCTGGCCTGAACCCAGGAGCTGGGTAGCTGAGGGATAGATACACACAGAGAAGCTTCTGTAGGTGAAACACAGGAGTTGCACCACAGCAGAGAAGGCACTTGGGCTGGCTGTGCCTTTCCAAGTGAAGCCCTCACTCTGAGCAGTGCAGGTGGAGGAACTGCTTAGCTGAGAGGACCCTGCGCTGTCAGATGGACTGGGACTGCCTGGGACACGTGCTTGGGGAGAGCGCTATCTGCAACCCATTCTCCATGCAGGAGTAAATCCTTTCTCGCTGGGGCCCTAATTTGCCTTCTCTGGGGCCCTCATTGTGCTTTTGCAGTTACATGGCTGTACCCTCTGAGAGGAGATGGGTGGTTTTCTGTATTTTGTTCCAGGCTGTAGAGAAATGTAAAGTACACATTTGATACCCGCACCAGGACTATAGTCCCATCTGATGACTGGAGCTACTCTTGTCCCTGCTGGGTTGCATTCAAGCACCTCAGGTTTTGGAGCAGGACTGGTTGTGTTAGACCTATTTAGGATCCCTCTAGGCTAGAAGAGGCAGAACTTGCTGGAAGTTCATGCTGACTCATCAGTCCCTGGTTTTGGAGCTTGTGGAGGAGGAGGTTCTCACTGTGCTTTATGGTTTTGTTTCGTTTTGCTTTGTTTTGTTTTCATGGCTGGACATGTCACAGACAGTTTTGTCCGAGAACCTTACGGCCAAGAATGCAGATTTACTTTGCAACAGGTTGGTGGAGAACATCTGGGCTTTATAAGGAAGAGACTTCTGAAGCAGGAGGAGGAGACTGGGGAAGCTCCCAAAGAAATGGCCTTAACTAAGTCCCACGCAGCTAAAGATGCCAGATAAACTGGCCATGGGAGGGTGAGGTAGAAAGCTGGATATGCTGTGCTCTGGGTAGGGATGATGGGCTGTTGGGAAGGAGTGCATTAGATCCCTGACAGAGGAGAAATGCTGCATGTCTGGTTGGAGGTATGTCACTCAGCTTGTGGGCAGAAGAGAAGTGCAAAGCAGAAAGCAGAGCTGGCTAAAACTAACTGAGATAATTCTAAGAAGATTAAAAATCATTTTAGGTAATTAATGGATAGTTCATGTTATCAGGATTATAAGAAATAAGAATAGCTTACAGCTGTAAATGCAAGGGTTTTTTTTACTCTCCTGGCGCTTAAGAACTCACTGTAATTGTAGCAATGAGAGACTGAAGGCTCTCCTCGGATTAAACTTGCCTGCAATTCAGATGATACTATAAACACTTCTTCAGCTTACGTGGACCTTTACTGGAAAACTTGGATCATAGACGCTTACAGATTTGGATATTGCATCTCCATCTTATGGCCTTCATGCAGTTTATTACTAAACATGGAAAAAAATTAATTCTCCCTATATTTCATTTCTATCACATCTGACAGCTTTCTAGTTTGTGTCTATGTGGGCAACATTTGTAGCCAAGTATTTTAACATAAAAATTCCTTTTCCAAGGCCAGCATGGATGTTTTTCCTGTACTTCATCTGCCTGATTTTGAAGGAGTGATTTTGATGCTGAGGTAACAATAATATAATAAAACTTATACTGAAGCAAATCTCAGAGCTACATTAGATTAGCCTAATTAAAACAAGATTCTTGCATCTTCTGGGCTGTACTTTCTTTAAAAGTCTGTGTAGCCCCAAGGCACACCTACCACCAAAACCAGACTGCAAAGCCATTAAATTTTACACAGAATTATACAGACCTTTGCCAGTTCAGGCCATCAGTACAACAAAAGGCATCCTGTCAGAAGAAAAAGGCTGATTCTGAGATCTCTGCTTGTTATATACTTCCCAGTTACCAAATAATTCAATTATAAAAAAAAAAAAACCAAACAAAAACCAAAAAGGACTGGATGGGAGCTCAAGAAGTTATCTAACCTATCCTTTTGTTTCACACTAAGACAAAATCATTCTCCACTACCCCAACAAGCATTTATCTATTCCTCCAACTGGGTCTTAGGGAACTCCAGTGACAGAGATTACACAATTTTCCCTTGTCTGTTTATTACAGTGCTTTGCCGTTCTTGGTCTCGGGCAGCTTCTCTTAATGTCTTTTCTGCATCTTTTCGCCCACTTGAAGCAGCTGTTGTTTGGTTTACCCACCAGGATTTGAAGAACAGATTATTTCCTTCTGCTCTGAAGTGTTCTCCTAGGCATTTGAGTCTGACCTCATACTTCAGCTTGATCATATTCTATGCAAAACAGTCCTGATTCATCCAGTCTTGCACCACTAAGCCTCAATTTCTAGAGCACTGGCTGTTTGTATTTCTACCTCTATTTTCTCCAGTTTGACCTTATCTTTCTGGAGGTAAAACTAAACAGAATAGCTTTATGAAGGCCTCGGCCATCCTGGGTAGAGTGTTTAATCAAAGAGTTTATAAGCTCTTTTTCACACATCCCTGGATGAGGTTGTGGAGAGAATAAAGGTCTCTCAGTCAGATAGGCATCTACTAGAGACTGTAAAATGTCATCTGTTAAGCAATTACATGTTTGAAGCTGGTAAGTTTTTTGACCTGCTCTTCTCCATCCTTCCCTGTAATCTATGTTGGCATTTCTACCAAGATGTGAAAAAATATCTTGCATTTATAAGGCACATATCGATTTTGCAATGCTGTAATTTCTGCCCCAGCAAATACATTCCTTTTGTGCCTAACGATTGCTCTGGAATTTCCATCCTGCTGGAGCAAACTTTACCAAATTTGCTGCTTTGCCAGTGATGCCATAACAACATATTCCCATTCTCCATGCTCCTTGCTTTGCCAGGTTGGTGAAGGGGATGTTGAGACTGCCATGGTAAGAGTGTTTTCATCTGGAGAACAAAAGCAATCTGCACCCTCAGAAAGCTGTCATCATATCTCCTGCAGGCTGCTGAGCCATGCCAGCTCAAATCTTTTCACTGTGGTGCTGGATGAAAGCAATGACTCGTGCATCATGAGCTGCTATTTTAAGTTGGATGCTCCAGTTTTTGAAAAAGATCTCTCTGGCAGAACATCTTTGCAATATTTCCGCTACAAAAATCTGCTTTCATGCTCAAATTCTAATGTTTGTTTCTGAGGACTGAACTCATTACAAGCAAACACACTTGTGTGGTCAGGAGAGAATCCAGTTGTAAGGGCTGGCAAGAACAGTTCTGCTTTAATCAAAGAAATTGCTCCCCTTCATCCATTAACTTCTCTGAGTATCTTGTATATCACTTGATGGCCACGTCTGGGCTCAAACTACTGGAGGATGTCCTAATAGATAACATCTATTTTAATAAAATAACGCAGAAGTATAGTAGTCCTCATCAAATGCACATTGCAGATACCCAATTGCCTTTTGATCAGCCATGTTAAAATAAGGTTGTTAATTTCTTAAGTAGCCTGTAGAACTAAGCATAAAAACAAAACAGTGATATGTAATGTGTGGAGCCTGGAAGATGCTACATGTGAAGCCTATGTCTTGTCTCTTTGGAGTACACATGCCATATGCTTAGTGTTGACTAATTTTTTTAATGTGTGGAAGACTGAAGGGTGGCTTGCACGTGGAGACAGTGAACCTCTCAGCAGCTTTGTTTTGCATAAAGCAGTGACTGCTCCCACAGAGCCAGCACCTTAGAAGATCAGCAACTTAGAAGAAACATGGGAAGCTTCAATTTAATACAATCCCTAAAATTTTTCTATCATCTGTAACACTATGTCACTCTTACTAAAGAGAAAGTCAGGGCATTCAGAGAGTGAGATTTCCCTGTTGCTATGGGTGGTGAAATTTTGAAGGACCTTATCCTACAGGCTGCAGTAACATCAAGTTCGAAGGAGAGAAGAGATGGATTATGAAAATATATGGGTTTAGCTTTTTAGCTTTTTTTTTTAGTCTCCTCAAAAGACAGTGCATTAAAAATAGACTGGAGTGCCTTGCAGGTGTATTATTGCTTGCTTGAGTTTGCACCCAGAGAAAACACTTGCTGGAGTCAAGTGTCTGCTTTGAAAGGAGTCAAACAAGCAGGTCAAAGCTCTACTTATACTACTATCACACGAGAAAGCCAGTGCTAACTAAGGGGAGGGAAAGACTGTGTGTCTCATCTGTCAGCTATTCTTAATCCTAGCTGTCAGGATGTGATCACATTGTTTTGAGTTTATTCTGAAGAGAAAGCTAGTATGTACGTCAAAGCCAGCTCTAGTCTGCTGGGTTCATCTGAAACAGAGGAAGCTTGCTCTTTAACTGGATCAGCTAGCTTACACTGGTAATACCTTCTTCAATACTTTCTGGAGAACCTTAAGATGCTGCTTAGAGTTAGTTAATGGGGTAACCTCCATCCTGAGCAGTACAGATTGTGAGATCTATTTCCCAGGTCAGCTGGATATGTTTTAATTAGTTACATTTTATAGTAAAAAACATGTTGCTCCTGCAAGGCAAGTTGGAAAACACCCTTGTGTCCAGCAAAGTAATGCCTCCATATCTAATGTAAGATCTATGAAGGGACAGACATTCATAGCAGTCAGGAGAAGTGTGTCACAGATAGGGCATGGGTGGATTAGCAAGATAAACAGCCCAAATAGAACACAACAGTAATGCTGGGTGCTCCAGTGTTCCCGGGCACTGCAGGGACACTGGAGAAGCTGACGCTGCTGCCTGCACACATCTTAGTGTCCAGGCACCAGGAGGAGGAAGAAATCAAGGCAAGATACACTGTAAATCCATCATCTTTGAGCTAGAAAGGTAAGTTGAATAGCTGCTTGAAGAGGTCGGAGCAGAAACACATTATTTACTCCTTAAAGCCTAAAATGTTTCACAGAATTGGAAATAGAATAGGTGACTTTGTAGAATGACAAGGTTTGGGGTATTTTTTAGCTTTTCTTTTATAAACAGCTTTGCTTTATTCCTGGTGGCTGATGGGGCAACCAGCCACTAACCTTCTTTAGCCATTTATTTTGCCTGCTGTAGAGCTGGGTTGTATGTCAGTGGTGTTCTAACCTTAATTTTTTCTTAATGTAAATAAACATATTTTTAGGATGCAGACCTCAGCACCTTTTTTTTATGGCAAGATCTCCTGATCACCCTGAAATCACAGTTGCTGCCACTGGATTACCACGTTTCCTCACTTCCCTCTACCTTAACTGCACTGTAGATAGCAAATCACACTGATTTTTGCCAGCTGAATGTACCTAGAAGTATTGTTTTGCAGCCCTATAGGCATCAAATAGCGATTGCTGCAGAGATCTTGCAAACTGGTGCATGGTTTCTGCAGGACAAGGATACATATCATAAAATATTTTATGGGGCTAGTGAATCTACCTAGCCCAAATTTGTGGGAGGTATTATTTTTAAGCTAAAAAGTTCAGGGTGATGGGTGATCCTTATTGGTCACAAATGACATTTTAGGTAGTCTTCCCATCCTCCAGGTTAAAATGTCTGCAGACACCAATACAGAAATAACCCAGACACCGATGGTCCTGAATCTCACAGGTGACTGTGGTGATTGGTGGATACAAATAAGAAGGGACTATCCTCTCTTGGAGAAACTGTTTTAGTAAATTCAAGCAAGCAAAACATGAATTTTAGGCCTTTCCTGTCAAACATGATGCCTTGTTCCACTGGTTTGGAAAAGATCTTAGCTGTTGTTTCCCTTAGAACAATATGACAGCCTTGGGGAAAATTAAACTGGTGAGGGATTCAGTATGTAACATATACAGAACACTGGAGAAATCTCAGACTGGGCATGAAGAATTACTCTTGCCATGAGTTGGCAGGATTTTTATCCCTTGTTTACAGAAAATTGAATTTCGGGGATTGGTCAGTGTGCCTCCTGGGTGAGACATTTACTGGCTGTGTGATTCTGTGCTGACCTGCCAATCTCCAAATTCCAGGTGCGAATATGTTGAGAAAATCTAATGCAGAAGGATACGTGCCCCTGTGAAGCAAGATGGTGTCAATTAGTTCATTGCTGGAAAATATAATTCGAAGAATTTTTGGAAGAGGAAATGCCAAGTTTCTAGTTAAACTTGTTGAGTATCTCTGGCAAATTTGAATAAGAAACTTTCTCTGGAGAGACTATAAAAATAACTGCTCAAGCCAAGTAAACAATGTATTCAATGTGACAACTTTTGTCATCATGTCAACTCCGATTTTCACAGATTATGATGAATGCAAGAGCGAGAAGCTAAAATAACACAAAAGGCTTGTAAACAGGGGGGGAGTCTGGGAGAGGAACTGGAGTGGGAGAATGAAAACCCACGAAGTTAAAGCATATTAAACCTGTAAAGCTTCTTCCGAAAGTGGCTGCTAGAGCGTTCTCAGTCTCTTACTTGACTGACTGAACATTCAGCATGAAAAAAACCTGGAACGGCCAAAGAGTTACATCACTGTGCATCTAAGAAAGCAGTCTGAGGGCCGCAAATGTAATTGTTCTCTCATGCTTCACATACTTGATGCTGACATCCTGTGCTTAAGTCCTGTATATTGGCAGCGCTTGTAACTTCAGCTCTATCTGAATGTATGAATATGAAACTCACTGACTGCTGCAGCTGGAAAACAGAGATCTCTTCTTATTGGGAAAGACAGCATTTGTTGATAGGTATAATTAGAAATTGCTCTACAGTGCGAAAGGACTAATACTATTTTTCTAACATACAGGAAGCATAGGCAGACCTCAGATGCACATTCTTAGTTAACTCAACACAACATGCCAAACCCATTGTGCAGTGCTGCTTCTATTCCTGTTCTTGGCCTCACACTAGTGAAGGTTATCCATTTAACCACCTTGCAGGGAAGGGAGGTTATCCTGAAAGCAGGCTGCATTAACAGAGGCTGGGGCATGGACTTCACAGTTAAGTAGCCTATCAGAATTTGTTTGTCGTGTTGCACAGTAGGAGCATGCTTTAAGAGAAGGGCCTGAAACAGAGAAGAATAATTCTTATGATAGGATGACTGCTGTAGACCAGTCTGGAAGAAGTAAATATGGGAAACATTTGGTCTCTTATGTAAACATGCTTACTTTTATAAAGCCTTGGACCTGTCTCAGAAGGGTGAGCTCATGTGCAGCTGAGTAGACTTCGGTTATCTTCCTGTGGATCAGCCTGACAAGTTGCCATGTATGCTTCAATTAACTTAGAAAACCTGTAACCATTCCTATACCCTGCCCATGTACCTCAGTGGTCCACTGGAGCCCTTTTAGTCAAAGCAGCCCTCAGGCTACTTTAATATAATATGTTGAGGCTAAGCCATCAGAGACAAAGCCTAAGGCATACATCAGCCTGTGGACTAAAGCCAGTGTTGCAACATGGATGTATTTCTTCCTCTGTGCTAACTCTATAATATGATGCAACAGCATCTGGTCACACCTCGCATGGTGCTTGCCTGCCCGAATTAAAAAGGACTCAGCCCCATCTTGTTTTCAAGGTAGGTTTCTTTCCCAGTCCTTCTGTTGTCTTAGAGGTCTAAAACCTGTAATTTCTGTCAGTATGTTGGGAGGCACTGAGGGACATGGCTGTGTCTCCGCATACAGTCACACACTCCCTGTGTGACTGACGGGGTAGGAGTTACTGAGGTCCCTACCTCCAGACCTGTGGGGGGTAGAGACCACTGTCTTTAGAATAGGAGCAGCTGAGACACTTGAGAGGATGCAGGTTGTTTGAACAGCCCTGGTTCAAAGGAAGAACCTGGCATTCAGGGGAGAGCAAGACTACTTCCTCCCTGAGGTGGAGCATCAGGCACAGCTGTGCAGGTGAAATCCCACTGAAGTCTGCGGTGAAATTCCCAGTGTTCCTGGCGGCATCTGGATTTGAGCCATGACACACAAAGAGAGCGCTCGATATGGTAGTTGACAGAACTAATAAAAGGGGATCATGTAGATAAAAACGGTGTGTGTTCATTGAACTCAAAGGAAGCAGTTGTATAATTTCCCTATCAAAACAATACCACTACAAGGACCACAGACTTACACTAACATGAACCTGTACTTAAAGGCTGATCAGAAACCTTAAGATTCTCTTGAAAACAGCCAAATCCTAGCTCAGAGCCTGAAATACAGCACTCGTTATAATCCAGGTAACAATGCAGTCAATAGCACATTAACAGTTAGTGAAAATATGAAAACTGCTGTAGCCTTCACTGCAGCAAAGGGCTTATTTGTAGTCTGTTGCTTGCATCAAAATGACATGTTACAGAAAGATGAAGGGAGCCTGTCACAGCCCATTTGAAAAGTCAGTTCTTCTAGACAAGGCTGGCTGCTTTCATCCCTCTTTGCATTATCAGCTGAACTGCTGGCACCAGGTATTCAAGGAATTTCAGAGGGAAGGAGGACAGCACAATATTTCCTTGTCACTGTGATAGATTTCACAGAACATTTGGGCAGTACATCTAGCATCCTGTCACACAAATTGAAATCTTTGGAAGGCCAACAGGCTTTAAGAACAATACTCAGCTTACTCTAGGACTGGTGTGTTTGGTTGCGACTAGATCCCTCTTTTGCTCACGAATCACTCACTTTCATCCTTTAAATGTGTTCAGAGAACTGGGGGTTGGGATAGTTCTGCAGCAGTCTACCTGGCTTGGTAATTAAAGTGTCCATATTCATTCTTCTTTGTTCCCATGTACCTGTATCTCAGGGAACAGAGTTTCTCTGCTAAGGATGGAGCTACTCCCCAGGCTGCTGTACATCTCAGAGACAATTAGCTGTGTGGTCAGCAGGCACGGCTTTAGGAGAGAACCTGGGCTTCACCAAAGGGGCAGGTTTGGCACTCCTGAGTGGAGGTGAGACAAGCTGCCGTGCCAAGTGATGTGGGCACCCCTCCTTTAGGGTGCTGGAACCCAGCCAGTAACCTAGTAAGATCTTTGAAGTATCAAGCTGCTGACAGTGCTATTTAAGATTGGTAAACAGGCATCCTATTTAAACCGTGGTTAGGGAAAGATCCTTAGTGCTTGGGAAAGGGAGTGTTGTCAATCTAGAGTCTGGGCAGCACAGGACCCCAAAAGGACTGCCTTGCTCCCTGAAAAGTGGCCGTGCAGTCAAAGCCCACTCCTCTTTCTGGATTAAATACCTGAGTCACCTCTATGTTGCACAGTCCAGAGCCCATTATGTAGCTACATTTCACCAGCTGATATTTTCCCGTAACACCTAAAACGCTACCCTTCCCTTCACATGCTCCAAACTCAGATCTTCCAGATGGAAATGGAAAGTATTGCTGAGCACAGTGGTATGTTTTCTGCCCTGTGTCACGAAGATAATGGCATGCTGGTATGAGCAAGCCTGGTCTTCTGTACAATTTGTATGTACTTTTTAAAATCTTTCCATGTGTTTGGGATTGAAGCTGTTTTATGAATAAGACTGCAAATACAGTCCTATCTATTGTCTTCCCTCTTTTTAATTACCTCTCAACATCTGACTGCATGCTGTTTCTCAGTAGTACAGCACAATGTGTCAGACACGTACAAACTTTGGCCTTTTGCACTTCAATGACACCCTGATTAAACTCAAAGGACCCTTTGAACAGCACCCTGATTTTGAAAACATCCCAGAGCAGATACATAAGTAAACAATTAAAGGCACTGTCCTCAGTTCCAATGGGTTAATTCCTCCTCTCTTCCATTGCCTATTCCCAAGGCATAGCTTGCAAATGCTTCTAACCCTGTCATACTCTGCTTATTTTTATGTTCAAGTTGGAAAAGTACACACTCCGCAGCAAAGACCATAAGACCATTTCCATGCAAAGTCCAAGCTTTCAAACTGTATCCATGTTTCTGTCACTTTGCCCAACAAAGTGATACTTTAGAGAGGGCAAAATGGCTTCTTACCTACTTGAAAATCTGAAAGCTCATTTTTCCCAGTCTTTTCTTCAAACAGTTTATCTTTTGGGGAGAGATCAACTACAGACACCTTGTGGAATCCTTTTTCTTGGCCATTATTAGGAAGCATGAAAAGAGTTGTGCTGTAATATCTCACCTTTAAGTATCTAGGTGTACTTAACCATATTTCTAGGCTCCCGTTAGGAACAAAAGAGACCTTTGACTTGTTTCAAGAACTTGTCCTCCTATATATAGAGGGAAAACCATTATTTTCCCTTGACTGTTTTGGAGAAGTACAGGGTAGCACAGGGCTTGCTTGTTTGTTTGGTATACACTATCATGCTTTCTTCTGATTTTAAAGAAGGTACCCAAACTTGCTCAATCAAACTTGCCAAGCTGTACCTGCTCAGGCCCTTTACCTTCTGCAGTGCAAAGATTCAAACCAGAGGCTTTCCCATACTCTTCCTTACAAGGAGGAAGAAGAAGGTGAGACACTAAGTGACTAAATGTGTGACTCCTCGATAAGAAGGTTAATTTAAAACCATACACTTTGCTCATTTAACTTTTTTCTTTTTGTGTGAGGAAATATAAAACGCCACTGTAATTGTACTTTGGCCTGTGGGAATAATATCCCAGAAATAACAGCTCTATTTAAATTCTAGTAGCTTAAGATCTCTGTGGGGCTGCTTCTTTCACTGCAAGACCTATAATTAGCCATTCATTATGGCATTGAACACTAATCCTGAGGAAGCCCATATTTCCCCTCGAGCACTGTATCCCAAGCATGCCAGTGAGCAGGGTGGACTACTACTCTGCAGTTCATCCTCCTGCTCAACACAGGGAGCTCAGGGGATTGGAGAACCACCTCAGGGGCACCCCACAGGGCTCTGCAGCAGGGACACCTTGTAGGACACCCCATTGCTTTCAGGTGTCTTGTACTGTGTCTCACACTGCAAACATGGAATTGCCACACTCTAAGTCTGAAAGCTCTGGTGGCATGATTCGCGCTGCTTTCCACCTATCTTTTTGCTCTGCAGTGAGAAAAGAAATTAGCTTCCCATTTAGGAAGGACGGGAAGCCATTAAGCCAAGCATTCCTTTCCTCTGGGACGGGAAAATTTCCTCAGCCGTTGGACCAAGCACGACAGCTTTGGGGATGGGGATAGCTCACTGGTGCTGCTCCAGGTCTAGCCGCCTGTGCCTCCATGACAGGTGACATTTTCCCAGCACAGCCAGAGGGGATACTTCCAGGGAGCTTTATTGATCAAACTGAAGACTGAGTTCGGGTTGGGTGAAATGGCTCATATGAAGAAGACCTGACTAAAGACATTTCTCCATGGTTTTGGGAAAGATTTTAGCTTCCCTTAAAAGAAATAAGCAATTTTCTCAGATTAAGTACAATAAATATATAAACTATTTCACTGAGCAAATCCTACATTTGAATCAGTTTGTATTTTCCAAAGCCTTTTCCCGGTTTTATTGTCTAAAACTCTCCTCCGAAGTGGAATTAAATTTGTTAATGATGTTTTCAGTTGCTTAGAAACAGTGTTGGCAGAGTTCGTGTGCATGTTTGTGAGCAAATTACTGGCTGAAAAGACTGCCCCTTTCTGTGTATAACCTTTATTAACAGTGGTGCAAACTACTCTGTAAAAGGGTCTTGGAGAACTCCGTGGTGGTGAACATGGAGCTGATAAAACACAGTTAAGGTGCTGAGACCAATGTACAGACAGTCCTCAGATGTGCCTGACTACATCCCTTTTATAACTTCCTCTGAACTACCAGCCAGCCTAAACTTGTATTTAGAAAAGACATTAAATCCTTCTCATGTTAAGTATCAGGAACATAGGGTCTCCAAGGCTCAGCAACATCAGGAATATTGTTTCAAGACAGGTCTTGTGCCTCTAGCTTTGAGTGCAAGGTAAAGGAAATAATGTTTTTTACAAACACTTCATTACTACAGATCAATGCCACCACACACTCAAATTTGCTTTTCCCAGATTTAATGTAATACGAACAAAGAGGGTTACTATAAAGTACTGGAAATCTGAGGTCAGTGGAATGAAGGCATGTAGGAGGTGTAATTCCCTGATAGACTTTTAAATGTGGTTATTCCTGACAAGCAATATTGTATGTTGATCCTCACCAGCCTACTAAGAAACACTATGAGAGACAAATCCGTGAGCTGCCTCAGATGCAGATAGATACACTTTAACTTCACTTTGTCACGTATTTTTAATGAAGAAATTGGTACAGAGAAAAGCAAGGTTTTACTAAAAGAAGAGGTCAAGTTTATCTGAAATTCCTGATGATCTTCCTCTCCATGATAACACTGGGTTGGAGGTTTGGACTAAGTTTTAGATTAAATCTTAGACACTGCAATAGGTCGAGCTTGAAAAAAAAGCGCTTTGCATTACCAGTTAGGCACATTTTCTTCATCTAGCAGTTGTAGTGCACGTTGAAGTAAATCTCATGTTACTTGTTCAGTAATGTCACAGGCCTGATCTTGTTCCAGGCTTCTTTGGAAACACGAGGGTAAGCTGCATAAGGCACAGGAAATGTGTATTTAAAAAAAAATAAATAGAATGAGCTCACTGTTCCTACGTTCAGTGTTTGGAGCTGGAGCTCAAAACCCCCTGCTTTGATCTTGCCCCTCAGCCAATTCTTTGGTGTTCTGTTCAGTCTGATTTTCTCAAAAGTTTGTAAAGAGTCAATGATGAGTTCATATTTGCAATATTAAAAGTATCTTCATAACTTTGAAACCCTACTAGGGTGTTATAAAGTAAACATGTTTATATTCAAGCTAAGAATCCACTATATGCAGAAACAAGCGTAAAAGTAGCAGTTCCTTGGAGAACTGGGAAACACCATGGGAGCAAGAAAGAAGAAATGCACTTGGGGCAAAAGAAAACATCTGATGACCAGAGAGATGATCAGGAGCTTTCTGGAGTTGTTAGCTAAGCAATTCTTCTAGTTGCTGTACTCCACAAGGGCTCAACACAGCTGCCCAAACACAGGTGCCTGGTGCCACCTGAGATGTCCTACAACACCCTTCCTGGCCCCGGGCTGCCTCTCCAAAAGACTGCAGGTCCCCTCTGCGTCCTGTGTCAAACTGGCCAGCCTCACATGAACATCTTACATAGCACATCTTAAATGGCAGTAGCCATACATAGGCAGGCAAATGAATACAGCTCTTCAGAAGGATCTTTTACTCATTTAAAATCACAGGCAGAAAAAGAAAGCAACACTGAAAGATCTCATCCTTAAGACCACATAAAAGCAAGATGCAGAGCAATTTTCTGATTTCAGGTTGTGATGGTAGTCAGGGAAAGAAAGCAGGTATAAACTTCCAGCAGCTGGTGCCCACACAATTACTTATTCCTCCATGAACTGAGGGTGAAAGTACTATTTTTCTGACTTCATGCTCTTGCAGGTCACCAGAGAAAAGTATCCCATCATGCAAAAAAGGGCCATACAGAGTCAAACTAGCTGTGATTTACCTATAAACTGAACGTATATGTAGGGATTATATGGTATAATAAATAAAATCATCAAAGACACTGTTCCTCTAACTTTAAAGCAGACCTGCATTTTGAGCACAGGATAAAATATCTGAGGCCTCACACAGCAGATCTGAAGGGCGGAGAGGGGTGGAGAGGCAAAGACAAATGTGGAAGTGCCTCATTTCCCTGAGCAAACAGAGCCTGTTAAGTGTGAGCACAGTGACCATAACACCTCTCCAGCTTTTCCTGAAAATGTCCTTATCAAAACCTTTTCATGATGATGGCAGTGATTAAGGTTCAAGTTGCACAGGGAAGAAAGAAGCTATGAAGCAAAACTGTCATTGCACAGGCAACTTCAACTGTGTACTGACCAATGTCGCACCTAAAACTGTTTGGCAAGTATTTTACAGTGCAGGCAAACATTTGAGTTTAGTGTTACCTATGCTGGGTGTTGTACTGTACACAAATAAAGACTGTCTCTTCCTCAAAGATCTTACAGTCTGAAAGATAAGAAGATGAAAGAAGGGAAGATGAGTAACTAGGGGGACTGTGGGAGGGGCTCACCTCAGTTAAAACGTAAAAACCTGGAAATGAATCAAAGAACATACAGAATTTGGTACTGGAAATGTGTGATTTTTTTATGTATAAAAGTTTTGCTGTTAAGAAAAAAAGGTGAAACTGTTGACATTTGCTTGTGCCTGGTTTTGTTAGGACTTAGGTAGCACACTAATACTTCTGACAACCCCACAGCCATCTGCACAAAGCCAAACTCTCCTCATCAAAACCCTGGTCCTGCTCTGAGAGAAACCTTCACACAGCAGCACCCTGGCATCCCATGAACTTGCTGGATTTTGACCTTGATAGGTGTTAGGGGGAAAGCTTTAGAGAGCAGGTGTCTATTGTGTACAGCAGATGACTTTTCACATAAATACGAAAAATTGTTGGACTTTTTTTGCTTGCATATACTTAGGAAAGTTATGAGTCACAAAGTGAACAGAAATAAATATGATATAATCAGAATGTGCAACTTTCCATGATTCAGTTTTGCAAACATTTGTTCAAACCAAACCTATCCATCTTCAGACATCAAGCATGAGTTAAACTCAAGGACCCCCAGTCACAAAGGCACTGGACCGTTCCCTCTCTGGGAGGGAGTAGCTGGGGCACAGGGTGCTGGGGCACAACAGCAGGGTGCTCAGTGACGCCTTGTACCCTCTGCTCATATTTGCCTTCATGTTTCTAGAAGCAGTTTATTGTTACTGGAGACAGAGGGACTCACCATCAGGTAGCACAGACTCTAATAGGGTACAGCAATGGTGTGGTGGACATCCCTGGGTCATGGCTTGTTTGTAAGGGACAAAGATTAAGTCCTCTTTCATTTTGAATATGGCTTAGTACTCATCAGACAGTGCCTCTGTTGGTTTTGGGATCCTACCAGGGACGGTTGCTTTTCAGACAGTGTTTGTGATCAGACCTATCCTAGATCACACAGAAAACAGAGCTGACTTTGCCTCAGCAATGCTGGAGGAGTTCTGATGCCAATAGGAATGATGCGGCTGCAGCTTCTCTTTGCAGACCATTTGCAAAATGCCACATGCATGTGAAATTGAGTGATCCCCAGCATAATGAAGTCATGCACCCATTGTTTGCACATAAAGGCAAAGCTTGCCATTGTTTTGTGAATCTGAGTGACACACTTGGAGCCATCCCTGGTTTGATTTCAAGCCAGTGAAAACCAGATTTTTCCTTTCGCTAGAGTAGCTGAAAGGTTGGTGGAGCGGGAGGCAGCTAGTGCCAAGGCAAAACTATGCACGCTTCTTGTCATATGTCTTCAAGTGATGCATTCCACAGTGGCTCTTCATTTAATTATCCAAAGATAAATAAGCTACCACTTATTACAAACCAATTATGTTTTAAGCAGCACAGTTAAAAGACAATCTGTGCTACAGAGTTCCTAGTGGCAAAACATCCAGGATTTTTTACATGTAAAATCATGAATCTGCTGCGATGCTTTTGAAGTTTTAACACTAACACATATGCATTTGCTTAAAAAGTAGTCTGCAAGCAATGTACACCCTTGTTTGGTTCCGGTCCTTAATGGTGCAGCGCGGGTAGTGCTGAACTTCATGGGCTCAGTCTTCACAAGCCTGACATAGCTGGTGACATTTTGGAGCCATACATTTATCTCTCCGTGTAATTAAAAAATTGTTGTGGTTTTAGTCTCGATGAGCCACCTCACCAAAAATAATGCTCACCTCTAAAACACTGAAGACTTGTGTGCAAAAAAAGTGTCTTAACAAAGATACTTTGAAGGGAAAAAAACAAACACGATGTATTTTTCCTTTGCTCCTCTAATTGCTGCAGATGTTGTGTAGTAGCACCTATGAAAAGTTAAATATGATGTTTTTGTAACATTTTTGATCTTCATTAATTATAGCTCAGAAAAGCTTATAAAAAGCAGCCTGCCTCTTTAACACAAATAAGATTAATTGCAGGGTTGTTCAGAAAATGAACCACCAGTAGTTAAACAAAAAAATGTTTGTCTTTAAGCAGCCCTTGGATGATTTTTTTCTTAAACTGTTACAGGAAGTGAAGAGGCTGCCAAATTACCATGCCCGTGAGCCCCACTCTCATTATCAGCCTAAATGAACGCACACACCCCGCCACTTTCATCCTCTTCCAGGTCCAAGAAAAAGAAAAAGGAGGCATAAAAAAAAAGAAACCCTTCCACACAAAGAGGTGTCTCTGAAGTCTGGAATGCACCCTGGCTGTTTGAAGACAAGATTTATACCTGACACCCTCCTTTAAGCTCATTGTTGAGACTCGCCTGTGTTCAAATCAACCGCAGACTGGCTGCTGCAGGTACTTCATCTTACAACGACCACATCATCTAAGATAAATGCACCAGGAATTGCTACCACTTTGAGGTGGAAAAAAAGGGAGAAAAATAAAAATCAACCCCCCTGATGCAGGTAGTGGGTGGAGGGAAAAACAGACAGGCTCAAAGGAGCGCACGGGGGTGTGCCCAGGGAAGGAGCCGGTGATGGACGACAGTCTGCGGCATGAGGTCATGTGTGAAATGGGGTTGGCCACCTGTGCAGGCACAGCCTCCCCTCTCCTTAGGCAGCCAGGATGCAGGACAAAGCGCCAGGAGCGATGTCTAAGCCATCACCACTGCCAGGGAAGCATGAGCATGTCGGCTGCTTATGAAAGGCCAAAAGGAGATTTTTGACTTGGTGGGAGACGATGAGAAGGACTGTGGCATCAGCTCATGTCATCCTCATGTACTCTGAAACAAGCCTGGTTTCCTCATTTTAGTCATACCCATGCTCTCTCTAAGCAAGCTGTTGTTAGACACTTTCATTCGGCCTCTTAAATCCCTCTGGAAGAAAGCCCTTGGTATTAAGCACTTAATTTCACACCGAATCTGTCTGATGGGAGGCAAAGACATAGAGCACTGAGGTATAGGAAACAAACGATAGGAGGGAAAGAAGAGAGTGCTCAGGACAGTATTAGGATGTAGACAAACACAACTGAATACCCCAGAACTCAGGCTGCTGAAACTCTACCATTAGCAGGTGTTGTGCTAATTACCAAAGGCTTTGAAATGACACGATCAGAAAATGTGTGTCATACAGAAAGAATAACACATGGCAATTTGCAAAGATATTTATTGTCTGTATCATCATATTGCTCAAAGGCCCAATAAAATTTGGGGTGTAATGGGGATGCCCTTCATGGTGCAGAACCAGTTAAGGAAGATTTTCCAGGGTGAAGAATTACCATAGCATTTGGAATAATGCTGCATTAATCCATGGCACTCAAAAACATTTGTGAGGAGCTATTCTGAAATTACACTGCAAGAGAAAAGAAGGCAGAAAAATTACAGTACAGGTGGTTAGTATAAAGCTTAAAATTGGAAAAACTTGCCCTTCTTGAACATTTATAACACCTATCTTTGATCCTGGGACCAGAGAGCATACTGGATTAAAAACAAAACTAAGGATCCTTAAGGGTTGTTCTAGCATCACAGATTGGTTTCCCACTTGGGAGGACCCATCAGCATGTTCTGGATTTAACCCAAGAGAAAGCTCTAGATCTGGTTTTCTGATTCTCTGTTTCAAGCAGTTCAGGGCCAGGCCTTTGTGGTGTTTCTTCCAAAATTTCTGGCCTCACAGGGATGTTTGGGATGTTGAGCTCTGGGAAAAAGGAGCTGGTTTAATCCATTTCAGTTACAGAGTACTTTCTATATTTAGGATTTTAAATTATGTTTTATTAAGAATGCAAATTATGAGCATTTCTAGGACTCCAGGTACTTGCATGTTCCAGCTAGCACACAAACCTCACTCTGTTACAAATCTGGATAAAGCAGTGTAAGTTTGCAGCAGATTTAAAACAGGGCAAAAGGGAGGGTGGGAAGAGAGCCTGTACAACATGCTCAACATCTACCCACTTAGGATGGGAGAAGACATATCTACACTCGAGCTGAACTGACACAACTGCCTGTGAAGCTGCAGCATCAATCTCAGCTTGGCCACAGGTATCCTGTTCTGTTTTCACATTTGAAGGATTTACCATTTATACTTCTTTTTCTTCCTGTGGGGTGTTTGTTATTTGTTTGGGTTTTTTTCCCTGGGGGATGATGTCTCCTATCTGGTGTCAGCCGGAGGTTCTCAGAGAAATCAGTTACATCAACCCATGGCAAATGTATTGAAAAACGGAGCATGGCACCACAACAGCAATCACAGGAATCCATAGCGGATGCTTAGCCTGGAGCCTCCATAATTTCCAATGCCAAGTATTTCAGGAAATACATTCAGTATTTCATTCCGACATTTCAGCTCTTGACAGCACTACAAAATGCTGCTTGAACCCAAAGTCAAATGCAATAAATAAAACACAGCTTTGGAAAAAAAATAAAGGAAGAAAAGGAGCGTAAGCAAGGCCAGTTCAGCTTGCCCTATCGCACAGGGAGCCGCAGGAGAGGGAAACAAAAATGTGCTCTAGGCAGAAACGTGGCTCTAGGCAGCTGCTCCATTGCTGCCTGGGTGTTAAGTTGCAATTTTCAAGAAGCAGTTACAGGCACTATCAGGCCTTTCTGGCCTAATGAGGCCACCAGCAATGAATTAGGCTGCAAATGCCCTGTATTCCCCAGCAATTCCTCTCGAGCCCTCAGAAAGTCATCATCTTTCTCGTTGTTCTCCAAACATTTGTTATTTCTGACCCCATTCAGTCTTTTGCATTGTATTTCTTCCTCAACACAAATGCTTTGTGGTGCCAATAACTCCTCTTTATCTCTGCATTACCCCTTTTGCCACCTACCCTCACTCTGCTACAGCTGCAGCAGCACAACACTGGAAAGCAGCAGGTACCCCTTCCCCCTGCCTGCACCCCATGTTGCCATAGTCACTGCTCATGTGCCCCCTGCTTTCCACACACCTGGGAGCCCAAAGAGGGTTTGAGCATCCTTTCCCTCAACCCTCACTTGCACTGCAGTCCTGACCCTCTTCTCTACCTGCTCGCCTTACGCAGCCTTTCTCTGTAGCAGTTCAGCTCCCTGAAGGTGGCAAAGACACACTGGGCAAGTGCTGCCTCTGCATCGGAAAAACCTCATCTGAAGGGAAACCCCAGACAACTCACCCTCACCTGCCTGGGCCCCATTGGTGGCATCATGTGCCATCAGCCTGTCTGCAAAGGGGTAGATAGTGTCAAGATCATCTTACAGTCTTGTTTGTGACTTGATGAGGGCTTCAACAAGAGCCCCTTCCTGCCTCCTGGCATACCCACTCCTCTCCCAGGTCTGGGGTAGCTTTTAGAAGATAGCCTGACTAAAGGCATTGCTCTATGTAAGCTTTGGAAAAATCACGCTTATAACTGCAGCAATGTATTCTATAGCAAAACTCTGTAATAGAAAATGATTTATTTCCATGACTTTCTGCTTGAAGTAAGTAAAGGGTTATAGAAACAGCATTTCTGAATGATACAATTATCAAGTGCACAACAGCAATTGAGAAGCTGCATTTCTTTTACAGCTTGTCTAAAATGTCACACTGTGCAAAGACCTGGGGGCATGTTTTAGTGATGTGCTTTAAATGGTGAACAGTGAAAGCTAATTCTTCTCCAAAAAAGGATGCAAGCAGGAAACTTCTTTAGAGCAAAAAGCTTTCAATGGATAACAAGTGCTTGTGTTCACATGTGGGCTCAGGTTGCTTTCAGAGTCAGTTTTTGGCTGACTTGACTTTGCTTTCTAAAACATCTCCAAAAACACCTGTACGTGCCTAGGTGCCAGATGTGTATACAGCATCTCAACTTCAAGTGACAGTTAATTCAAACCATGCATTACAGAGAGCTCATCCTTTCGTGACAAATGATGCTATTGACAGAGGAGGTTTTTTTATGTTATGCTTAATTACGCCAAAGCTTGACCCACCAGCTTTGAGACAGAAAGGGTAGTATTTTTGTTTGATACTAGAAACCTGTGTTTGTTGCTTGTAGTGAAAAGTGACCCAAGCCCACGTACATGATATGTGAATTCAAACCATTTCCTTTTTGCTGACATGTATGACACACTGGGTATAAAAATATGTTAAAAAAGAATAGCTATAAGAGTACCCCTTCTCTTGGCACCTCAAGGTGATGTAATTTTAAACCCTTAAGGAAACAATGACTGAATTTCCCTATTTGTGTGGAGCCAGTTCTTTGTATTTTCCTCACTCAGACTGTTTTATATCTAAAGCTCCTCACCTGAATCCCTGAGGTCCTGTTTATCTCTCGCACATATATTCTTCTTGTAGGAAGAAGCCAAAGCTCTACACAGAGCTACAAAATGTTTCTCCCTAATTTATGTACCTAATAAAACAGACTCCTCCAAAAGGGAATAACTTTGGTCTTCAAAACATAAAGACCAGTTCATGATGCCCCTATTCATGGAGCAGCATCAGAGTTGAAATCAGGCCTACTAAGAGAAAAGGGTATTACCACAGTTAGCAGTCTCGTACATAAACCCCAAGTAGTCTACAATAAAAGTGTGCTTTTGAAGTCTGCCTTTGCTGTTCAGAAAATATTATAGTTTCTGTCGAGTGTTCTTATTTCAATGCCACTCAAAGGCCTGAAAATGAAAACCTAAGATGACCACATTCATACCACCTATTACTCCTTCACTGAAGTTGGCCCCTGCAACATCTTACTCCTAAATCTCTGTTGCACGCTCTACTTGTACTCTGAATAGCTGTTCTTGAACAGACTAAAAATCATTGCTAATATGCTTAGTAAGCACTAAAGGGTGAATACAGTGTATGGCTAGCGCGTTTCAGAGGAGTTTCAAGGGTTTCCACAGGTCAGTTTATTAGTGGAGCCATATGACACACTGTAAGTAAATGGAACACCAAATACTCCCTCTGTTTAATTTGGAACAGGGAGCTGAACTCCCAACTTCTATCTCTCAAGAGAGTACCAAAACCACCAGGTTATTGGATATTTGCAAGGGGGGGCTGCCTTTTTAAGTGGATTCCAAAGCAAATGGTGCTTGTGTGGCCATGATGCAATTTCCCACCCCCCAGCTTACCCGTACACCCCCTAGCCCCTCTCCCCAGCAGTCCTTCCCACAGGGACAGCACAGGGAGAAATCACACAATCACATAATAGTTTGGATTGGAAGGGACCTTCAAAGCTCATCTACTCCAACCTCCTGCAATGAGCAGGGACGTCTTCAACTAGACCAGGCTGCTCAGGACCACATCCAGCCTGACTTGAATGTCTCCAAGAATGGTGCACCCACGGCCTCTCTGGGCAATCTGTGCCAGTATTGTACCAACCTCATTGTAAAGAAGTTTTTTCTCCCGCCCATCATGACTTGCCCCTCTTTTAGTTTACAATCATTTAGTTTAAAACCATTGCCCCTCATCCTATTGCAACAGGCCCTGCTAAAAAGCCTCTACCCATCTTTCTTATAGGCCCCTTTTAAATACTGAAAGGCTGCAATAAGGTCTGCCTTGAGCCTTCTCTTCTCCAGACTAAAACCCCCAAGTTCCTTCAGCTATTCCTCATCACACTTGTGCTCCAGACCCTTCACCAGCTCTGTATCCAGTAGAGGATGGAGATTCTCCTTGGCCTTCCGCAAGGAGCCACGGAGCCATGAATTAATAAGATTTTTTCTGATGTAACTGTCATCATAATTATGACTGACAGGAGGGATGAGAACACTATTTGGGCTCCTGAACCCTGAACCAGTCTCCCCAAGGCCCTGAAATCCTCCATGAGTCCTCTCAGGCTTCTTGAAGAGATTTCCTCATTGCTCATCTGGAAGACTAATAAAGGGTAGTATGGCTGTACCAGAGGAGTGAGTTTTCTTGTGATGTCCCTTACCCTGGCCCCCGGGAGGCAGCAGACTTCCCTGGTGCACATCACCATGAGAAGAGGCTGCTGGTGAGCCACTGACAAATGCACAAGGCAGTAAGGTCTTTGCAAATGTCCCAGTGAGGAGAGCTTCAGCTGGATCTGGTAATCAGCCACAAGACACTGAACCATCAGAAATCAATCTTCAACCATGCTGGTGCTCCTGGAGCTACTTGCCTCATAGCCATCCCTGATTTAAACCAGTTTGGGCTAATCTCTAGAACACTTTTCCTAAGAAAGCTCCCCACTTCAGCAGGGATTAGGCCAGATTCACAACAGGAGCAGTGACATGATGGACTCAGTGCTCTGTGGAAGACACAGGAGGTGGCAGCATCCTTGCTACAGCCAGGGATTGGGACGAATGAGACACCTTGAAACAGAGATCCTCAAAAAACAGCAGATATGCCTTGGTCATGACCCTGTCAAGGTTTAGTTAGGAACCTGGCAAGGCTTTGTTGACGAGTCCTCCAGGCTCCTCCCACAATCCAGACTATGGAACCCCTCCTACCACTTCTCCATACATGTGCATTTACAACCCCATCACCCATGGGGCAATGTAAGGCTGAACATCTCTCCCTGTCTGCAGAAAACATCTTCCTTTGTCTGAACATCATTTTGGAAATCTTTCTCCCACTAGTGGCTGGGGGCAGGCTGGGTGGGCTCCATGGAGAGGTAATAGCTCCGGGTCCCTGGCCAGGCAGCACAGCTGTTGGGGCTGTTTGGCTCCCTCCTGTTGATGCTTTTCTGCTTTACATGAGAGTTTTCTTCTGTTTTTCACTCAGACACATAACTCCAAAACTAGCAATTGGGCACCACCTGGGCAGGTTTAGAAACCAAGCTCTAGTTCTCACTCTGACAAAAAGAGCATACATCTTATATTGAGTATTCCCCAGACCCTGTATCTCCATACACCCTGGCAAGTGACCTAGCCACCATGCAGTGGCATTATTTTGACTTTGCTCTCCAAATAGTGACTTATGCCAAGGAAAATGTAACAGTTAAAAAAAGGAGGGATGGACAGACAGATGGACACCTCTTCCAGAATGCACAAGAACTGGGGCTGAGGGCACTGCCGTGAGAGAAACAGCTAAAGTCTCCCCAGACTGAGGAGCACATCGAATCCAGATCTCCCACCTGAGTTCCTGAAGCATGGGCTGAACACGACAGTGCAACCATTCTCATTGGCAGGACTTACGCGTGGCCTGTTAGTCTGTTTACCCAGCACAGGCCAGGCCAGGTAAAGCATGTCCAGAAGCACACGTTCAGGCATGCAAGGAACTCGGTGGATGCAAACGTGGGTGTTAAGGTATGTAGATACCTCAGGGTGAAGGGGCAGGCGAGCAAGGTTTCTTAAGATCTAAATTTCAGATTGAGCGTGTGAAGTGACAGGTCTGATAAGCATCCGAGTTCCTCCTTGGGATTAAGTCTATAAAGATGATCTAACAGAAAGTATATCTGCTTCTCACCGCAGAGTGCTCCCAAATCAAAGATTCAGAGACTGCCTGCTATTCTACGTGCTTTTCACACACCCATCACTAATTGCTATCCTGTGATTACACAAGTGTTTCATCTGTATATACAAGAAAAAAGGGTGAAAA
Source organism: Neopsephotus bourkii (assembly GCF_033783945.1). Taxonomy (NCBI): domain Eukaryota; kingdom Metazoa; phylum Chordata; class Aves; order Psittaciformes; family Psittacidae; genus Neopsephotus; species Neopsephotus bourkii. Next base: position 7,068,431 of record NW_026902234.1, read on the forward strand.
CTCCAGATGAAATTAAACAGAACTGATTATGAATTTTCATCTGTTCTGCAAAAATGAACATGCCTATGAAGCTAAGCAATGGGCTGTGTGCAATGCTTGGTAGATTAATCCAGCTAGCATCAGTAATGATAGGGAAAATACCACAGATGATAGCAGCTTTGCTTCTGTATGTGTTTCTGTGGAGCCTGAGCTGTTCAGCTCTTGCACTTGGCTTTGCAAGGGAAAAGCAGATGCCTCTTTCTTTCATTTTGATTAAATGAATACAGTTTTGCCAGCTCCTGCAGCAATTGTACCTTTTCTGTTAAGTTTTTTCCAGTTCCATCACAGACACAAGCAACAGCAAATAAAAGCACATCATCACCAGCCTATTAAAAGAAACAGCAGAACCACCCATGACATCAGGACTGAGGGAGCATCTCAGGTCTTTCCGCTCAAGTCTTTCCACTAAGCTTGTTTTAAAAGGGATGAACAGAAAATTCTGAAGGAACGAAACAAACCCAGACACCATGCTTCCCTCTCATTTTCTTTGCTTCTGTGTTTTAGAATTCCAGAGGAAAAAGCCATGCATACATACAAAATATTACTTGTTTCAGGTGGTAAACATATATACCATTCCACCACTTTTTTCTTGGTTTTGCCACTTATTTTTCAAGAAATAATTTTGCCACGCTTCTTAATGTGCATCTCTGAAATTTTTCAGGGATGCTGGTTTAATTAAGAACTTACTGAATAAACAAACCAGAGCACTTTGCAAAGGCATTAAAATAATATGAGAGGCACAACTAAGGCTGTGCTGTGGGCAAGCGACGCATGGAGTTGAGCTCAACTACATTTTGCTAGAAGCAAGAGTTGCCTTCCAAAGCAGATAGTGGCTCTACCAGCTGTAAGCCCATCGCTTTGCAGTCACAGACTCATACAGTGATGCTGTACAAAGCCTTTTGAGCTGCTACAAACCACAACAAGTTGAAAACCTGACTCATGTCTAGAACTTCGATTTGCTTGCTGTTAGCGGCTTAGTCATTGCCAGCAGCCCTACATGCATCTGCTAATCCTGTGGTATCCTCGGTACCATTCCCTCCTGTGGGAAAGCCCTGGTTAGTCAGCCTTGCAGAAAAGTAGGTACTGTGATATTTCTCTTACCATTGTGCTGCTTTGTTCTTCTTGCATTCCCATCTTAATGACGGTGCAAGCTGTTGGCCTTCCACACTCTCTTTGTGCCTATGTAAATTCAGTGTTTGATGCTGAAGAGGCGGAGACGATTTCTAAGTCAAGGGGCAGGTGTGAGTGAAAGGAGCAACCCAACAGCCAAACTATTTGAAAAAGAAACCTTTAATGTCTCATCAGCTCAGCACTGGAAAAAAAAAAAAAGGCCTTCATAACTAGTCTTGAAAACTGGAAAAACAGGGTGTCTAGCTATAATTTAAGACATTAGTAACAAGCATATATTGCAGTTCCCTGACATATTTTGACTTTTGCACAGTGAAATGCTATCTTAAAGGTAGGTCTGATTATTAATATGTGAAGCACTGTCAGTGACAAAGAAATTACAGATGGGTTGATTTGCTTCTCATTCACTGGTCAAAATTTCAACATATTTTGAGAGAAGAGACCAGGCTAAATCTTAGAGCACACCTGAAAAAATGGTTCTTTCCTTTTATCAGACATACCAATGAGTATTTTGGCATGACCAGAAATTTAAGCATACTTATAGTACTGTAACAACTTTACAGGACTGACCATGGTCTTCAGAGGTATTCAGTGGCTACCATAAGCACCCCTAAAACTGCAGCCTTGGGATGTGACACCCCAATTAACAAACTAAGTTTCAGGAAAAGTATTTTTCACTCTCAACCAATGAGCATGCTCTCTGTCAGTCTGGATGTCTCCTTTAGAGCACATAAAACACAACAAAGCAAGAACGAACATACTTTGCCATTAGGGAAGGGAAAGCAGTATGAGCCATCTGAATTCCCACAGCTTATTTTTATTTCCCTGGCCCAAAAGAGACTTCCAAGCATGAAATTAAAACTTAAAACCATGAGCAGCTTATTCGCTTTCTGTGGGACAACTTTCCTACTTGAAGTTGTGTGGGTACTTACAAGCTCTGCCATGTAAGTCGTGATGTACAGAAAACAGTCATATAGAGCCCCCTCTGCATGAGCCTCTTTACAGTTATTTATCACAACAAGAAACCAAAACTCAAATTTCTTATTGGACTTCTTCCTTCTCCTGAAATAATCAACTTTCTATGTGGTTGCCTCATCTAGAAAATGTTCCTGCTGCTAGTAGATAGATGGGTGAATGCAAGCATCCTGCTCCTTACACCTTCAAAGCTACAACATAAAGATAACAGTGTTTTCTTTTAGTCTTTTTTTCATTACTGAATATTATGCTTACTATAATCCTGCTTTGCTACAGATGGTTTCCTGTTGTTTCTGCCAAATGTGAAATAGCTATAAAACTTGAAAAGGTTTTGATGCTGTCACTGCATGAAAAATTGCATCTACAAGGGAAAATTAAATATGAGCCTTAGCCTTTAATTGCTTTAATCTTACTTAGTAAGTGAACTTTTTTACCCCCACCCCCAACTCAAAGCTTCCGATAACATGACCTGAAGGAAAAAATATGGCTGTGTATTTTAGTCAGGTATAAAGCCTTAATTAACAAAAACAACAAAAAAGGAACGGGAAGTAGATAATTCTCATGTCCAGATCAACCAAACAGCCACCAACTACAGCTAACAAGAGCAGTGCCTTTGGCTCAGCTTCATAAAATATGTAAAGTCATTTCTGTCAAAAGACAGTGAAGTTCCTGTTTTCAGTGCTATAATAAGGAAATCTGTCACTTCAGCAGACAAATTACTAGAAAATGGCTTGCATACTCCCAGGGGGGCAGAGCCTTTGCTTCTTGCATGGGCAAACTTCAGTGAACTCAGCGACAGCTTTACTTGAATGCAAAAGGAGTGTTAAGTACTTCCAAGAAAACTTGAATTTATAGGTTTCTCATCTGATGAGGAAAACTGTTGATGTTCTGATGCTCTCTATAGGCACAAACTCAGTGTTGTATGGGAGAAGGGCTAGAGAAGAGATATTTTACCAACAAAGGCAAGGGATGGGCACACGAAGTACGAGTGGAGCATCAACTAATGAGTGAGCTATACAGGCTCTCTCAAATTTCTGCCAGAATTTGACTGGCACCACATCAACACACTCATTTTCTAGAAAAAACAGCAAGCATTTAACCACATCCTTCTACCTTACAAGGTAAGACTGTGCTCAATGCCATGGATCTGCCTGTACAAGCACTGAAGGTAGAAGCAAAGAGAGTAAATATTCAAAATCGCTTTGTCATTTTGAGTGCATTTGTCTGTCTGTTGCTTTACATAGACGGCCTGATATCTTAGGGCTCTGCAGCATAAGAAGCAATCGCTTTGTGCTACACTGGAAATTTGGCAAGCACCCTTTTCTGCAGGAAGAAAGCATGCAATTGTAGTCTCACTCAACCAAGACATCAGACCTCAACTTTACAGCTGTCCAGACCTCTACTGTTCATTCCTGGTGATGGATCTGATATCCATTCACTACAAGGAGAGATTCACTCTCAGTGGAAAGAGAACTTGGTGGGATCTTAGTTTCTAGTGTCTTTTCCTGCTCAGAAGGTTGGAATTTAAAAGCCGAAGCAGAGGTGACATTGTGGGAAGGAGAGAGTGGAAAATGTGTACACTCATCAAACTGCAGCCAGATGTCTCATCTACATGTGGACGTGCCTCACCCATGTGCTTTACCCCCAAGGGCACTGTTCACTGCCTCCTCAAAGTGCTCCTGGTGTTTCCCCATAGAGATATACACACAGCAGGGATTATGTTTGTTTGTTTAGTCTCACTTTCACCTCAGCTAAATTAAAAACAACCTTATACAAGCTCTGGGAGACCTGCACCTCACAGCTACAGACAAAAACCTGCAGTTCAGCTCATCTGTGGCTCCTGGTTCATTGTGAAGACCTCCAGGTTGTGGGGAGCAAGGGGACAGGGGCTGTTTGGGAGCCATATTGCTGATGTGCTGGACTTGCTGCCTACTCTGAGGGAACCTGCATGGTGCCCAATTTTGATGTTTGTGAAAAAACAGTGGCTCCTTGCTTGGGTCAGCAAAGCATTCATGAACAAGCATCTTCTGTTTATCTTTTGTAGGGTAGCCTGTGTGCATCTGGACCTTGGACAAAAATCAGGAATAGGCATGCAGGTCCCATTCAGCTAGTTGCTGACATTATTGGAGAGTGTCCTGTTGACTTCAGTGCAAAGTGGCTCTCCTGTATGGTCATTTATTTATATTTATTTGCTTATTAGTAAATTTGTCATTTGGTCACCAGCTGAATAATTTTCACCTTTCACACCCAATTAAATACCACAAACTGCTAGTGCTGGATTTTTCTCACAACTAGTTAGAAACCATGATAGAAAACATAACCCTGCCACATCAGAGATGTTCTTCATATACCGTACTGTATTTGCATCTAGGTTTCCCTGTTGCTAGCCAGTGCCATCTGTTATCTGTTTTGGTCTGCTTATGAGAGCTGGTGATTTTTGAAAATTGAGAGCAAGGAAAGAACAATGGCTTCTTCCTTTTAATTTTACATCCTAAAGAAAGCAACTAGATCTACACATGCGAACAAAACTATACCCCTCCAACTGGCAGTATGTTAGCACATGCTTTTTCTTTATGGAAAATTTAAAGAGCCAAGGCTCATCATGGGGAAGTATTTGAATGTAATGGAATAAATCTGCGCCCCTCAATGCTTGGATACAGGGTTCTGCTTTTGTCTCTCTTGGAGGGTGCTGACACTCAGGCTTGGTGATGAATTAAACGGTGACAGCTGAGATAGTTACTGCCCTGAGCTGTGTTCTCTGCCCTTCTCTTGGCAATTGCTGCCCTCCTGCAGCTGGCACAACTGAACACTTCTTGAATCCAGTTTCACACTGCCAGACTTCGTGCCAGCCTCAGCTCACGCTGGTGCGCCAGACCATAAACTCCCGTGGCTTGAAGGCAAGTCTGCGAGCAATTGAGCCATATCTGCTGTGCAGGTGGAAAAGACTCGGAAAGAAAGGGGGTGGCCAGATGAAGGTGGTGCTTCATTGCTTTTCCCCCATCACAGGCCACAGGTGGCAGCTCACGGATCATGCTCTGCTATTTTTGGATGTACAGATGCATCTGACTGGGAAGGCCCACTGTCACCAGCTACCTACCAACACAAAAAATGGTGAGATCTCAAGTGACAAAAAGAGGACACATCCCCAGCCTTTTCTTGGTGTTTGGGGGGGTTGGTTTTTATTTTTTTGTTGACTTGGTTAGTTTTTTTTTGCAACTGCCCTTCAGGGAGAGTATTAAACTGTGCTCAGCACCAACCAAACTCTGTTGCTTTGCAAATATTTTATTGACTCTGATAGAAAGTGAAACTTTAAGAAAGTTTCCTAAAAGAAAAACTTTATGAAAGAGGAATTTTAAGTAATTTCAAACTCCTTTTTGTTAAAGTGGCAAATCTAAGTCCCATGTTTGAGGAAGTCTGTTTCATAGTTCCTGACTATAGCAGGCTATAAAACAGCAACAAGTATTTTAACAAATTCTGACATTTTTAGCCTTTGATCTCATCTGTTCCTCATATTTTTGCAGTCCCAGTTATTGTCTTCCAAGATATGTGATCTGGATGCACAGGGACTTTTTCTCTCATTCTTTTCAGTGACAGAAGCCAATTTCTACAAAGCCTCTAGTCATAACTTATTAATATACAGGCCTTATAGCAGCCTTACAGTACCTAAAAAGAGGGTCTACAAGAAAGCTGGAGAGGGACCTTTTATAACAGCATGTAGTGACAGGACAAGGGGGAATAGCTTTAAACTGAAAGATGATAGATTAAGATTAGATGTTGGGAAGAAATTCTTTACTGTGAGGGCAGTGAGACACTGGAGCAGGTTGCCCACAGAAGTTGTGGCTTACCCATCCTTAGAAATGTTCAAGGGCAGGTTGTACGGATCTTGGACCAACTTGGTCTAGTGGAAGTTGTCCCTGCCCATGGCAGCGGGGTTGGAACTGGATGAGCTTTAGGGTCCCTTCTGACTCAAACCATTCTGTGATTCTCTGAAGCTATTATCTCCTTCCCTCTCTAGTCCTTCTCCCAGGCAGTGGCGAGAGTATAGAGTTATGAGAGAAAAATGGAGCATGCCACAGGAATGCATCTTTCCAGCTTGGATAGTTGTAAATATCTAATCCTGAACTATTAAAATTGTTCTTGCTTAAAAAGAAAAGAATCCTGACACTCAATCTGCAAATAATTGTATGCAGCTTAACTGGCACTTTAGCAGTTTTTCTTCATGATATATCTGAAGGAAGAGATGTATGCACTGTCAGAAGTAAAAGCTTTCTCAGTACTTGGCCATATGTTTTTGCTTTTGTCCCCAGCTTGTTACACTGCTGAACAGAGCATAAAGGCTGGTCTAACAGAGCTTCATATACAACACCTCCAGGGGAGGCGGGGAAAAATTAATTTTTCCAGGGTTCCTTCTTACCAAAGAGCTGGCTTGGACTTGGATTCAGCTAAGTTTTACAGCACCATGTCTTGGCCATAAAGCCTAGTGAACTAGAGGCTCATTAACATGGTCTGCAGGGGATGTACATCCATCAGGACTTGCACAGCAGAGGCAAGAACCAGCAAGAAACTGAACCTTATATATCTTTCTATGCCAGGCTTCAGTAGGGAAGCACTGAAGGTTGGTTGGGAAGGTTTGGATGCTGCAGGTTTGCAACTAGGTTGATCTTGGCCTTTAAGATCAAAAGGATCTCAGGTCTACCAGCATTTCATTATGCTACTGTGGGGTCAAGCTAAGCATTATAAACTCTCTTTTTAACGCCCCATTTCCTCAGCAGTCATTTGCTATACTTAAATAACATTCCCAAAAACACAGTTTACCCTGCACATGTTTATAATCAAAGCAGGTCCCTGGATAGGTGGACATCAAGGCCCTCATAGCCTCATGTACACAGCAAGTGAAGCAAGGGTCAGCTGAGATACCATCAACTGCTGGAGAAGTTTAGATTGGGTATAAGGAGGAAATTCTTTCCTGTTAGGGTGGTGAGGCACTGGAATAGGTTGTCCAGGGAGGTTGTGAATGCTCCATCCCTGGCAGTGTTCAAGGCCAGGTTGGACGAGGCCTTGGGTAATATGGTTTAGAGCGAAGTGTCCCTGCCCATGGCAGGGGGGTTGGAACTTGATGATCTTAAGGTCCTTTCCAACCCTAACTATTCTATGATTCTATGATTCTATGTTTCTTGTGGGACAGAGAAAAAGGCAACATCAACATCCTGAAAAAGCCTTTCTGCTATAAAACTGACACAGCTCTGGCAACCCCTTCTGCCACATAAAATCCTACCAGCCCCCCTCCCTTTCCAAAAAGGAAATAAGCAGAACTTATGGCGCCAAATCCAAAAAAAGCTCAGCTCTGCAGAATTGAGTCTGAAAAAGAATAAATGCCAGAAACTCTATGAAATCCACTGGGGACTTCGCTATTGATTTTGCACTGCAGATGGTCAGATGTTATGGTAATGTGGGAATGTAAAACCTGTTGCTAGATTCATGGCGGGTGATTCAGCTCAAGCATTGTGGATTAACTTCACAAAATGCCACTTATGACAGCTCAAAATCAGCACTCCCTGGCACCAGATCAGGAGGATGTGGCCCTGACTCCCCCTTCTCCACAGAAATTTGAAAATCCACTGGCAAAGCTTCAACTTCTTCAAAAGACAATAGTAGATAATGCTTTAAAATAGTCTTTGTTTATCTTTTATTCTTCTGTTTCTAACGGACTTCTTCTGAATTTGAAAGTGACATCCTCTCGTTTTGTTTTGATTTCCCTGGTGGGAAGAAACTGAAAGATCTGAGATATGTCAAGTCAGAAGAAACGTATGCAAAGCTAACATGGTTCAGGAAGCAGTGCTTGGTCACTAAAAGTTGCCACAGATCCAGCAAGAGCTGGGCACACCACCCTTGTGGGATCTCTGCCATTGACTTCATGGGCTTGTGATCTCCATTTGTTTGTTATAGAATTGTATGACTGATAAATCGAACAAAAGAACAAGTTACTTGGACCCCAAATAATATTTAGAAGTGCTAGTCTTCTGCTGTATGAAGCCAGCTTCTTAGTTTTATGGGAAAAGTATGCCAAGCACTTTATCTACACAGTGACCTTTATACTGACCAACATGTATGTGTATGTATTTATATATATGTAAATCATGTCATACATATTACAGTATGTAATCATATTACAATAGTATAATATATCATGTAATACATATTATAATATGCATAATATACATATTATACATATACATGTCATAAACATATCATGTCATAAATATCGTGATACCATCTTTGTTCATTTGTATCTAATTCTTTACAGGGTCTCACCTTCTTGGAATATACATGGCAAGAAAGTGCATCTGTTTTTTCCAACAACTCCCTACCCTAATGACACACTGGCTGGACCATTTATGTGTATTAGGATGGAAGGGATTTCCCCAAGAAGAATTGCTGCTGCTGGGTAAAAAGGGCACCTGCTATCTTCCGGATGCATAATAAAAATTATAGTCGTCCTGAGGGTCAGAAGGGCACCAGAAGGTAGCAAAGGCCTGGATTAGAGAATAACCAGAGGGAGAAATGAGATACTTTTAACAGGAGCGAATGGAAAGGCCGACCTACCCCCAGCTCATCACAAATGACTCATGTAGGGTGTGGTCATGCTGTAACCTCTATGCTTATTCTGCTATAGGCAGTAGCTCACATTGCAGTTTATCTACCCTTTAGCTGAGAAGAGAAGCAGCATAGATAATGATCTGAAACCCAGTTCCATCCTAGCATGGTTAAAGGAAACAACTCTGTTGAGGATATTAGAGGGGAATTCCTCCACTGATGACAACATGAGAAAAACATTATCTTAATACTAATCTTATCTTCAAAAGCTGATGCTTCTATTTTTTGAAAACTGAGACTTTGACCATTTATCTAGCATGGCTATATAGGTTCAATTAGAAATTATAGACTCTAACAAAATATTACAGTCCTCTAAGAAATGTCATCCTTGATATGTAAAGTTGAAATGTTTCATGTGAAATCACTTTCAGAGGAATTCTAAATGTCTCTATGGTACAGTTCCATTCAGTACAGCATTTACAGTGAGATGATTTCCACAGCATATGATTCAGGATGATCCCTTCAAAATTACCATCTCACAGTCTGATGTGAAAACTTAAACCTTACATGTTTTCCATCTAGTTATAATAGCGAATAAAAATGCCTGTTTATGGCAGCAGTTTTCTGTAAAAGCTATCTCAAAAAAAACAAAAGAACACAACACCACCACCACCAAAAAAAAAAAAAAACCCCACAAAAACACCCCAAAACATTCTGTCCGTTTTTTCTGGGCACATTCTCATCTGATATCTTTGTCAGACTACGCTACTGCAAATGGCAACACAACTATATGGTATCCTACCAACCAAAGGAACTGGGCCAAGCTTTGGTCACAGTTTCAACTTTGTTCGACAACTGCAGCGAAACTGCGCCCATAGGAGCCTACCTGAAGATGAAATTGTTCCCACTGAGTGGTGTGAAGCCAAACTGGCTGCTGAAGGTATTTCCTGCATTTGATTGCTCTTGTTTCATTTAATTTCAGAATTAATTTCCTACCAGTTTAACTCTTCTATAGGGGATGCCTAAATTTTATTTTCACTTTCCATATCCTAGGCATTTCTGATGAAGAACAAAGAACTGAGTAATCCTGATCCTAGTCTCAGGGTTTGACTCCACTTTGCACAGTCATATTAATTTCCTTTTAAAATTTATCATCTCCCATGATTTTTCTCAACGAGCTGCCAGAGTTTTCCACCAGCAATCCAAAACTTTTCAAGACCTATCATTTGAAACTCCAGTGTACAACATCATTTCCTGCCTCTGCTGCAGATGAGTGGCAGCAGTAGCTATAGGCCTCGTCTCTTCCAGCAAAGAGCAGCTGTGGGTGTGAAAGTTTTCCTTGTAGCTTGAGGCATATAAAGAGGTTTTGGGTGGCACCCCAAGGAGGCGGTGATCAGTAAGCTCCTTGGATCTGTGCAGTGGATGAGGATCTCACTTGTTATCCCATGGGGGACAGATCCAAAGTGCTATCCAGTGCCCCTTCATGTAATACCTAAAGTTGTAAAAATTAAAACACTTTTTTTCTTAGGCATACAAATGTCTATTTTTATTTTTTTCCAATATGTGGTACCAGTGCTGTAGTCATGGCAGCACAAGCAGCTAAAATCAGCCAGCTCAGTACCAACAAGTCTTTTATAGTCATGCAAGGCTCACGCACGCCACTTTACTGTTGTAGCCCTAGCTGAGATCTCCACTTCCTCAGAGGTAGCTAAGCTGGGCATTTCAAAGCCGCTCTGGCACTACCTACAGCTACAGCATACCATGCTCAGAGCAGGTATGAGATGCCACTGCCGCCCAGGCACTCCTTGATGTGGGGAACAATCCACTTTCCTCTCTGGGTCTCAGTGCCACAGTACCCTTTAACAGCAAGACTGTGGACGCAGGGAATCTTGAAATCGGCATGCTACAAACATGTATTCACATGTATATTCAGTCAGCTGCAACACTACTGATGCTGTGATATTTTACAACGTTGGTCGTGATTTCAAAAGTAGAGTAACAGCCTAAAATGTACAGGCAAATTAGTCTGCAATGTTAACACAAAACCCAAAACGGCAGTTCCACTATCCTCTGGAGAAATATGTACTTCCAGTCAAACAAAAGACCCGCTAGATCCTCTTTGTGAACTGATCAGAACATCGGTACCTTTAATAATAAGAAAGTCTAAACCACATCAAATTTGAGGAAACTTTAGATTTTAAGCAAAGACATTACCAGGAACTGTAGCTACTTATGAGCCTTCATAGGAAAAAAGCAGTTTTTTAGCCTAATGCTGGGAGCAGAGAAACTCACTGAACAGTAGATCTCGCTCAACTGAAACCCAAGAACAACATGATTCGCAGCCACAGCCTGCAGTGACATCCCCATGACAGAGCAGCTCCCATACGAGAGAAGAGGCAGCAGATACACTCGATGTAAGCCTACCTTGTGCAGATGAGTTCACCACCACCGAAACCCAGAGAAGTGGTCCTCTGGCAGGTACAGAGCACAGGATAACCACTTGGTCAGGCTCTCACAGGTGCCGAGGCTCAGGCACAGCCAGCGCGCGTCTCCTCTTCTCACAGAGCTTGTCATGAATGTCCCCAGCTCCAACCCAGGGAGCCCGAACGCACCAAAGCCCTCAGCTCTGCAGGCTCTGAGGGGCTTCCCAACAACTTCTCCTTCCCCGCTTGCTCCGTGCTAGGAAGTTTCGCAAAGCCGCGGGCGTCGGAGCGGGCTCCGCTCGCTGGGAAACTCTCCTACCCCACCTAGAGGAGCACCGCAGGAAGAGGAGAAGCCCGGCAGCCCTGGCCAGCTCCTGCCCGCGTCGGATTTTGCCGGTGAACAGGAGGAAAAGAAGATTTTTATCAGGTTGGGCTCGGAGATGGGGAGCCGGTAGCTGAGGCGCAGAGACGGGGGACACTTATGGGAAGCATCCAGAGTAGAAGCAACCAGGGCGAAGTTCTCGTGCGAAGCAGTATAGTAAGTCAGGGAACCCCTGAGACAAGGTTGTGCCAGTGGTAGTTTCCAGGGCAGCATTTGGCTGCCTGGAGTGTGAAAATTCTCCTTTTGCTTCTACCTTTGGCACCTCCACTGATGAGGAGTTTTGCTTGTTTAGATCTCCCTCTGTAGCATTTGGATAACTTTCTCCAGATCATTAGGCAGACTGTTCAAGGCCAGCTCATTTAAATGTTTTTCTAATTTTCAGAATCGTGTCTTTATACAAGGAAGGCATCCGAAATTTACAAAGTAATTAGCTTAGCTCAAACACCAACATAACCATACTCTTGTGCTTTTAATAAGTATTTAAATTAATCAACAACATATTTCTGTGCCTTCTAGAGTGTATGTTATTAACAAATATATTAATCATGACTCCCTTCCTAGAAGGAAGACCTCATGTCAACTACTGTAAAAGTAGTTAAACCAAAACCAAATGGAACCACCCTTTCCCTTGTTGCTCAAAGAGAGCACTTTACATGTTGTATAACATTTTCTTCAGAGTCTTTAAAAAACTCAGGCAGGTTTGGGAGTACACAAGAGGATGGATCCAAGTGCAACGTTTCTCCAAAGTCCAAAAAGCCAAGAAAAGAGAGGGAGATAGGAAAGAGTTAAACTGAAGGGCCAGGAACAAATGGAGTACAGGGCACTTGAGATACACTGTTGTAGAAGCTTGTATTAAAAGTACTCTTAAGAGGACTCTTCCTGCATTACGAATGTCTACTGGAGTTTTGCTATTGATTTAATGAAAAGATTGGATGCTAGGATAGTCAGTAACTCAAGCTCTTTTGAGCTAGACTTTGGATAAAAATTTTAAACCAGGGATCAGTGGATATATACTGTTTTACACTATATTTCAAACTGGATTTGTAGCTCCATTCTCTGCGTCATCTTTGTTCGCATGTATTGTTTTGCATTGTAATTTTTCACTTTTGCATATATGTTGTCCTATGCATTGACATTTCTGCACTTACTGATTTAAAATTACTTGTTTTATCAAAGTCTTTCCATAGAGTTTCATTTATTTTATTCCTTGATGCATATTCTCTAAACAATGCATATGTCAAATGGTTGGTTTCTTTTTATTACCATATTCATATTTCTAAAACTTTGTCAGATATTGTGAGGTTTTATTATTTGGAGAGGAGAGAGAACTATGTGTATTAAAGAACATTAAGCTCTGATGCTCCTAGATTTGTTATTTGTCTTCTAAACTTTTGCAGTACTATGCTTCAATGTTCTTGCCTATCTCATTAAGTTTCAGAATTTCTCTGCTGAAATCATCCTGCAATCACCAGTGTCGGACAGCTTATTATCCTTACCTTTAGGAGAGGCCTTAGGATATGTAGGTATTCAATATAAGTTATGCATACTTACACACATGCTGATGTTCTGTCCGAAATCAAGAAGATGATATGAGCTGACCTTGTATTTTCTATATCTTTTCAAAACAGTCTAACTTTATCAGTGTATCTGTCTTTGGTATCAAACTGTCAGAGGCAATAACTGAAAAGCCAAAGTACAGGTTCCTTAGTCACAGAAGAAAGGGAACAATTTTGCCTATGCTAATAATCAGCAAAGTTTTTCATTGGGAAACCTAAGCATAACCCAGATTTTTATTTAAGGATTTAATTTTGGAGAAAGGAAAACTTGTTGTTTTCTTTTTTGCTGCTACCCACACCAATCTGAGAGAAGTATGAATGAATCTCTGAATAATGCTAATTTCATTACAATGAAAAGAGTTATTCAGTTGTCCAAGCTTTCTTCCTGCAGTGAATATGCTCCAACACTTTGGGAACTGGACAAATTTTTCCCATGCAATTATTTCTTATTAGTGTTATTGGCATTGTAGTGCCAATATGAAAGGAAGAGAAATCTTCCTCTATGCTTTTGATAGCCAGTCTCTGGTGCACAGGAAGAATACAAGAGCTATGAAGAAATATGAATACAAGTGGAGGGAGGAGAGAAAGGAAGGAAAGGAAGAGAGGAAGAGAGGGGGCAATAGTTATGTTGGAGGGAACAAAAAAGAGAAAGGGAAAATGACAGGCTGATGCATGGGAACATTAGAATAAAAAGAGACTGAAGTGATGAGAACTATCAAGAAGAACAAGATGAGGGAAAAGTTGCAGAGGCAGAGAGGGAGAGAGGAAACTGGGAATGATCATAGGTCAATATAATTTCAAAGGATGATTGGTATTTTTTTTTCTTTCAAGATCTGAAATTAAAATCTGCAAGCTTCTTGGGTCCATATGTATATCCATGACTGGACACCACATGCATGCCTGTGATGGGAAAAGGGGGCACAGTACAAGACCAGAATTAACATGTCAAACCCAGAACTCATGGTATGCCTACAAAGAAAGTTACCTCTACGATATCCATCCTCAGATACTGGATGTGTACCTGCACAGGTCAATCCATATTGAACAGGCAGCTCTTATAGGAGTCCTTTTTTTCTTCCTAATGCAATGTGCAAGTATGAACATTATTAATGACATAATAGAAAGCCCTGCTACACATGTATTAACTTTCTTATGGATGTTGCTGAGATACAATAGATGTCTCTTGTAAAACACTCAGTATTCTAAAGCTTTACAAATAATATTGATTGTACCTTTAACTTCTTTCTAAAATGGGTGGTGTTAACTTGATTTAATAGAAAAGGGATGGAGACAGAGGAGAAATGATGATCAACTATGTCCAATAATTTCAGATGTTTGATTTCAAATGCCACAGGACTGATTTTTCAGGCTATATCACAGCTGATATATTCCAGAGGAGCTTGCAGTGACTTCAGAGGCAGCCAGCACAGAAGCTTATTGCTCTGTCAAGCATGTATTGTGCATCTCTTGGGAAGTAGGATAATAAGGCAGGGAACCCCTGAGACAAGGTTGTGCCAGTGGCAGAGTTTCCAGGGCAGCATTTGGCTGCCTGGAGTGTGAAAATTCTCCTCCTCCTTCATCCCTTCTACCTTTGACAACTCCTATGATGAGGAGTTTCATTTGTTTAGATATTACAGGCAGAGGAGGCAAAGTCTAGTGAAAAGCACAGCACATTAACATATAATTAAACAGATCAGTGTAGTTCACATTTGCAAAGTAATTTGAGTAACTCTTTAAATTCAGTTCCAGATTCCTAATTCTGCCTCATCTTGTATCTTATCTTGTAAAGTTAATTTCCAGCCCGCTCATACTCATCTGGTGACTTGGTTTGCACATGAAAATAAACCAGTAGAAGACTCAAATTATTCAAAAACACTTTACTCCTGATTACCTCTACAAGAGTCAAAATCTTTCCTTTCCAAAGAGGTAACTGGAAACCTGTAAGACACCCAGGAATCCAGACATTTCACACTTGATGACCAGAGGAGCACTTACCCGGTGTTTTTAAGTAGCACAAATAATGCATTTTTTATGTCACTGGAATTTACAGAATCTGAAGAAGAAAGCCAAGAAGTAGCAGGCATTGAGAATGCCTGAATGATGCGCCATCCTGCCTGGCAGCTCCACTGCTGCATCTCTCAGAAGGATCAGGCTGCATCCCTCAGAAGTTATTTGAAACCTGATCTGCCACAGCAAGCCCTGCCACCTAGTAAGAGCAGTAGTGACCAGCATGTTAAATCACGTAATTCACTGTTAGACTTACAGGGAGCTACTTGAGGGAGTTCTTTACTTAACAGTTGTCCTTTACAGGTAACTAAAGGATACTCAGGCCATTTAGCCACCTAAAAAGTGCATATACATTTCAAGCATGACCTGAGACCGTAAACACCTTGCTTTTGGCATAAACCAGGAGGCTCTCAGCTTGGAGTTTGTTTTTCTTTGTTGTATGGAAATGTTTAATAAAAGACTGGAGTAATCTGAGTTGCAGGAGCGCTTAGAAGGGTTAACAGCAGCAGTGATTTAAGCTTTTGTTATTTTAATCATTGTAGATTTTTTTTTTATATAAAACACATGATTATCACATGACTTCAATTTAATAAAAAAGAATAAACAGGGAATGAATAGTTTTGACCTTATAAATATATTTTAAAATGCGGTTTCTAAATTGGTGGTGATTTAAGCCATTGGTTCAAACCCAAAATGTAATTGACGCTTGGATCATAAAATTATGGGTAAAACTAACCACAGTGATGTCACAATTTGTCACCCAGAGGGTGAAAAGGATCAAAGAGGCCTAGGTCATAAGTCTGGCTAAAACAAATTTCTAGGTCTAGTACAATATTCCATTCCATTCATTGCCTAACTGGTGCCCATGGTCTTTCACCAGGGTTTAAATTCACATCCCCTATAATCAGTTGCTCTTTTATTACTCTTAATATATGCAACACATCCTTAATCTAGGAAGTTTGTATTTAGAGGAAGTGTTCAAGATGCTTTTCCAAATATGTGCTTGTAGTGCATTTTTCAAAGATATTGCAATAAATTTCCATTTTCTTTATAACTTCTTCCTTGGCATATTACTTGCCTTCATGAATGTAGATGGTTTGCAGATTTGATTAATATTTTAATGCAGTATTGTATCACCTGCAGTGTATGACTCTGATATATTACTAACCTTCAAAATACATAATAAATTCAAACTGTCATCTGGTTAAAAAGACCAAATCCAGCCTTGCTATAATACTTCCCTATGAGTGCAGATGATTTAAGGTTAGCAGTTAGTCAGGAGACATGGGTGACACCCATTTGCAACATTAACTACCCACTGACAGGCTATTCTCCAAATACCCTTATTGTTTCAATTTTAAAAGTGAACTGTAAAGCCATGTGCTTGCTCAGAGGTAGGATCCCAGTTCTGTCTGTCCTAAAGCAGATCATTACCTCTCTCAGAGCAGAACCCACCTTCCCTACCTTGCATTTAGCTCCTACAGCATCTCAACTGAGCTCCCAAAAGGAATCCAAAGCTTTTTTCAAGATTATATAAAAATCCTAATTTCTGGAAAAATATCCTCAGGATAGAAGGTGTATGTAGGTGTGTGAGAGGCACGTGTGCTTATTTCTCTTTCCAGCAAAGCTAACGCAGTATTCAAAGTACTCCCTTGGTACACAGGGCCTGAATTAAATAGGGATTACACCAAGAACTCTTCCAAGCATTTTCACTGCTTGCTGGCCGAAGGCTTTCATCTTCTTTCCTTTTTCTTTTAAGCCAAGGGAGACAGAGAAAACTAGATTGAAGTATTGGCAGCTGCTAAAGATTTTGTTTTAAACTGATGCATCTTTCTATGCTTTCTCTGTCCCATGGTCTTGATTGCTCTAGGCAAGACTCCTCAGTAACATTAGCGAGCGTGTAAATAGTATCTGTGAAGTCAATGAGCTATTGTTCAAGCAACTACTATTCAATGACAGCGGAAAACATCTCTGCTGGCAGCCTGCACAGATGTCTTAAGATCTTGTGCCTGAACAGAAAGATATGGGAGTCCATCTGGCCTTCTCTGTCTTGACTTTGAAAACACTTTCACAAAATGTTAAACTTGGCAAGATGGAATGAGGGTCATGAGGTCATACCTGGTGCATGGTAAAATAGTCTGGACTGGTAGATCTCCCGTCTGCCACTCACCAGCATCCATGCTGGCTGATTTACCTTCATACTGACTTCTGACTGTGTAAATACTGGCTAACCTCTTTCAAGGGTCATCTTGGGACATTTTCTTTCTACAGCTTATGCAGGGTGTGAAATGCCTCTCTTGTTTTTATATTCTTCAAAGGTAGAAAGCAGTTGTCTTCTTTTAATGATCTGAAATTCTTCAACTGCAATGCACCCCGTTCTCACTTTCCACCCACTCCTTTTACAATGTTCCTGTGATCTTCACCTTCCCGCAGCAATACTAGCCACAGGTTTTACTCTGTTAACCACAAAGACCAATAGGCCAAATTAATTGTTTGCTGGCCAAATATAATGCAGACCTACTCCAGAACTTCACAGGGTATCTGGACATTATTTGTGGTACATGATGAACAAAGAAAAATTAAGTTGCCTTCTTAACGGCTCTACCTATACTTACATATTCACTTGAGGCCTAAGCTTGCACTTAAGCCCCAGTTGCCCCTGTTATTTTCGTGCTTTGTATACTGGTCCGTGTCATGACTTACATCTGGAGCAAGACAGCTGTTCACCAGTCAGCCAAGAGCTCAGAGAGACAAGGAGGTAGAGGACATCAACAAATTGTATAGATACAAGAGATCTACTGCAGAGGCACCTCACCTTACACACCCACAGCAACAGCACACCCTGGTCTGCAAAAACACAAACTCGCCTGTAAAATTATGAATAATTGAAGACTTGGTAAACTTTCTGTTTCCTCCCTCTTGCTAATACCACCTTTGCTTCTATAATGCATCCAGATGATCTTAATTTGTAATTTAGGAGAGACTTAATGACTGTAATTGTTAAGAAAAGTTAATTTAAATGCTTAGGAGAGTCAGTGACCCAACATGCTCCATGAACTGCTAAGGCTGGGCACAGAAGAATGTAATCTTAATGTACTGGATTTCTTCCCTTCAGGCAAATACAGGGCCAAATGTTCAAAGCTGTTTCTTGAATTGCATATACAACATCTGAGGAGCCTTCTGCCTACGTGTAAGAAACCTTATTTGCATGCAAAAATACATAATTTAATTTAAACATATCCATACATTATTTTCATACTAAGAGAGCATGCAAAATGATACCCAGATAAAGGGTGCAGACAAATTTTTATGCTTTTTTACAAGGATAAAAATACTAAATATTTTACCCTCATTTTTCTTGGATAGTCCTTCAGAATACCCTATGAAATAAGAACTTTGGATTCTACCTCTGAAGCTTGTAATCTACTGGCTTGATGGAGCCTAGGCTTTCCATGTAGCAGTGCTGTTAGGCTTAGTTAATGAACAGCATATTTTGAGATTCTTAATGGAAAGCCATTCTAGGAATACTAGGAATATTACTGCTCTTCTAAATACAGTTACAAATCAGACCCAGCCTGTTCATCTTCTAAAAATCTTAGAAATAGTCTTTGCTCTTGGGCTTTTGTGTCTTCCTGCACATTTTTCTACCCTCTGGCGCTAAAGTAGGCATTTCCATCCCCTCCAGGGCACCACACTTCAAATCCTGCTCTCTAGGCAAGTAATGAGACTGGAAGACCACACTCCAGCCTGTGGAGTCTGCTCAATTTCAACAACCTTGTCAGTGCTCAGGAAGCCTAGAAAAAGGATGATTTAAATTCAGAGTGGGCACAGAATGGGCATGCAAAGCAGTTTAAGAGAAAAACTTGGTGAAGAAACATTGGAGACTGAGGAGGGAGAAGGAAGCTGGGACAGGGAGCTGGGTAGCAAGAATGGGAATGGAAGGTGGGAAGAAAGATGGGCACTGGATGAGATATTAGTGGAGAGGGTGTGGGGGAAAGACATCAGATGCAGGTACTCACTGCAGTGAGAGGTGGTGGGGGATTGAAGAGGTGTATGAGTTTGGGAAGTAGTACAGAGGGCTCTGCGGAGTAGTGAGGTGAAATTAGTCATGACCACAGGCAGTGCCAAAAGAGGGAGAACTGAGGTGGCACTGGGAACTGTAATGCTGGCCCAGCATCACTGATAACTTCACAGGAGACTGGGTTTTGCTGTGCAGGTTTTATCCACATGTTATAGAGGCAAAAGTGTTGTTTAGAGACATAAAAACACCCCCAGAAATCCTAGCTTATAGAGCAAACAATTTGAACTGCCCTTAACATCTCTACTTGATCAGAGTTATGCTGTAGTACAAAAAGCTGAAATGTAAACAGTCTGGGTATAAGTAGCAAGGATTAATTAGTCATTTTCTCAGAAATGCCTCATCCAAGCAGCACCAGCTGTACCCCTGTTAAATCCACAAAGAAAACTACACTTCATTACAAAAGCTTGTTTTTTTCCATAAAGCTCTCTCAGTACCCCCCCAGAAGCTCTAAATATTCTCCCCTCACCTCATACCACCAATGCAGCAGGCTCAGCTGCTCTAACAAAGTTCATGAACCAACAGAGGATTGCCTGAGAAAATCCATTTGGTGAAAGCAAGGCTGATATTGACCAGCTCTCAGAGCTACTAAAGACCTGGGTCACGCTGTGTCGCTGTGAGGGTGCTCCTACACCCCAGGGCTGTGCCAGGCAGTCAAAAGGGGGATGGCAAACCCTACAGTCTAACAGTATATCAGCTTCTGCGTGGTAAGATTCTGACATGCAGGCACAGCCACCTTGTGCAGGGACAAGACTTCCCCTGCCTAGGAAGTGGCTGACACCTGATGCTTCAGACATCGTCTGAAGAGTTATTATGGCACACAATTTCCAGATGCAAGGTATTTTCCTCAGTTTTCAGTGCATGCTGGCCTCTTACCTTCAAATAGGCAGAAAGGACAGCTAGCATAATCGATGGAAACATGCTCACCGGCGGGTCTGTCTTTGCAGACAGTGCACGTTCCTTGTCATTTTCATCATCTCTTGGCCACTATTCCCACCACGTTTTTTCAGCATGAGGTTACCACAGTCAGCAATTCTTAATTTATTCCCTTATCACACAAAAAGTATAGACTGATAAATTGACACTCCTGGGTTAAATCCCTGACCCACACAGGCCGATAATTAAAATTGTCTTGGGACCTATCCCAGTAACTAAACCATCTGGTTCCTTCGCAGGCGCTGAATCAAACTCTGCAGCTAAATAACCCATCAGGAAAAAAAATCACTCATTAAAACATAATGACATCTAGAGCAATTTTAGGTCCCACCATGACCCCCTGCCCTCAACTGCTGCTTCATAAGGGAGCAAACCTCTATCACAAGTCTTGTGTCTTAAATGCCAAGCCCATTCGGATGCCCCTGATATCCAAGGCATGTCAGATGGAAGTATGCACCCGCGGTTAGACAAAGTAAACCCACCACCAATCTCTCCCTCTCTTTTTTAACTTGCGAACTTCATGTGAATTTAAATATACATAAATCCTGTATGTTTGCAATTCCATGGTGAATGCTGCAGGCAAAATCTGACCCACACGTGCAATATTAAGTCACTGTGGCCCATCTGTATTTGTAGAGAAGATGAAAACATCAGTCAGTGTGGACAGGCTTTGTACCTAAAGAAATAGAGATATTTCACTGGTAAGTGGTTAAAAGTCAAGGTTCTGTGAAATACCTGCAAATTTGCAGTACTTTAAATTGGTCTTCTCATTACACGACATTAACTTCCATTGTAAATGTGCAGGTCTGTAGGTAGATATGTTGCCCTTTTTTGCTTGGTGTAATTTATTTATTCACTCTCCAGAGTCTAATTATAGCTTTGCTATTATATAATGTGTTCGAACTCTTTCCCTGTAGACATAACCTGCAAGATCTGGGGCCATAAAATTTAATCATCTTTGATAATTATGTAATGCCCTCCTGAAAATTAAGTTAGAGCAGCTGCAAAACATGTAAAATAATGAGACTTATCTATATTATTGTCCTGATGAAATCTTATGCAGACCTTACAATACACTTTATTGACCTTCTCCAGGGTACTATAATAATACATCCTATGTCAGATCTACATCACTGTAATTGAATTTTAGAGAATTTCTGTGATGACTTAAAAATTGAATCTGCTCCCTGGTGCCTTTTCTTTCAATACAATCTAAATCCTTTTTTCATTTCCCCTTTCAATTATGAAGGTGGGGAGTCCAGGGAGAAGTGTTATAAGTCTTCTTTGGCCTAGAGCCTTTGCTTATGCTAACATTTTGCCTCCAGAGACTAAATATGTTTTGTGCAGGATAGGCTCAGGAAGTTTTCTACATATGGCAGGCCAGAAACTGGCACCACCACTGACTTCATTTCAGCATTCAAGCCCTAGCACTGCTCTGTAGTATCCAATTACATGTCACCAGTTGGACTCCACTGTGCTTTATGTACCTCATTCCAGTGAAGAGACATTGATGGTCATTCTCCCTGAGGATAAGCGGGGTGGTCTTGCAAGAAGATTGATCCAGCTTTCCACAGTGGTGGCAACTGGCTCCTGGTATGGCTTAAACCAGGTACACCTCTGTGTGTTAACTTTAGACATATCTACCGCAATTGGAACATACCAGAAGTTTTGGGCCAGCCTGTAATACACCTTTAGTTTTGGCTTCTATCCAAAGACATGTCTCTATTGACTTTGAAAAAGGTAGTAGTGAAGTTGGAACATAGTGGCATTCTGCAAATGGTTGTTGTTGCAGCTCCCTCTCTCTTCATCCCAGGATACTTATTGATAACTTATTTTGTTAATGAGTACAGACACCAAAAAAAATCAAGAGGAAGTAATGATACACTTTTGAGAAAGCCTGCTTCAATAATACAATTGACCAGAGTTACTGTACTGCAAAAAATGCAGCCAAACCACCTTCTTTCTCCAAGCTAATAATGGCTTTCAATAGCAGTGAGTGAGAGAGTTCACATTAAGTACATGGTGTTTCCCCTGCTGGGACATCAAGTTAAATAGCTTTCTCTGGACAGTGCTGGGAAATCCCATCTTTCATTGTGTCTCCAGCTATGCTGGATTTCTCCTTACAACTGTATTTCAGACAAAAAGTCGAAGTGTATTTATAAAATGCATTTTCCTTATAGGAAGTTTTCTCAGTAGGATATGGAGCAAATGTGTGTTTCTGATTACCAGTTTCCTATGCAGCGAAACCTTTTGTAGGCACAAGCTCTTCCTCCTTCCTCCTGTGTGAAATCTTCCTCAAGGAACAGTGCCACCACCAGGGATGTGGCATTTCCCAGTAGAGCACATGCTATGTGCTTTCAAGATCCATTAAAATCAGTTTTCTTCTGCTATCAAATACCAGACCAAATAACAGACCCATACAGAGTAAAGCACACGGAGCAAGTTTTCTTAATGTGGTAGGATACTGGGCCTTGACTTGCACTGCTGTGTCCTTGTGCAATCATTCCACAGAGTCTATTTTGTACCTGCTCATGTCAAATCAATGTTCAAAGGCCCCATGAATTTCCCTACATGCTCAGGAGCCATCTGGCTGCAAGCAAGTCTGCTCTGTTATCTCTCCCCTCTCATGAACAGTGACAGAACTGTGTAATAATCTAGTTAAAATAATTCACAACTATGCTTAGGTGGAGAGTCCTCCTCTTATTGCTTCCCAGAACTTTTCCTTTCTTCTCAAACCTCTGTCAAGACAAATAATAATACTAAAATCTGTCACTTTATGTAAATTTTCTACATGATACAAAACCACAGTGACAATGTTAGGGTAAAAAAGGATTTCTCATTTGAAAAAGTATACTATCTTTGCACTCTTTTGGGCACTTCTGATCTTCTCTAGGTTACTATTCAGCAGCCCTCCTCTTCTCTTTTTGCTATTAAAATGCAAAACATAGACGTATTTGTCACCTCTGTGTTTGAGGGAAAAGATCCTATACCCTTCTGAGAACACAAGCTATTTTTGTAGTTAAGCAAAGCACAGTTATGTCTAGGCCAGAGTGGGAAGCAGCAGCTAGCAAAGAAAACCAGAAAGGGCATGGCAAGTTTATAGCAAATGCAAAAAACACGGGCCAAAAATGCACATGGTATGTCATTATAATTATAAACAATTTTTAAAGAAACCTTAGTTTTGCTTCATTCTCATCCTGAAGAGTTTGTATGCTGCAGATGTAGCTGTTGCAACTCCAACTGTATATACTATGCCAACCTGTATGGCTTAAGTAAATGTTCACTGCATTTGATTGAATGAGGCACTTTGAGTTTCTACTGGTTTTCCACACTGTGGAAAGCACATTTTTGCATGTTCCAGAAATGATGTAAATTCTTCATTCTATAAATACTTCAGCAAGTCTTACACTGAAATTTGCCCACAGGAGGAGTGGTTTTGCCTGTGGTGCTAAAATGACTGATAAAGAACATGAAATAAATAAATCACTGATGAAGGTTGTATAATCAATCTTCAAGCTAGAAATCAAATTAAATAACTATTTGTAAACCAGTTCATTTTACTGTCATATCACAAGTAAAGCAGTAATTATAGCTCTATAATCTATTTTGATTTTCTCAACCTTTTAACCAAGACAAATGAAGTTAGATACAGGGCTTCAGTAGTCTAGCTTTGGTTTTGGTTGGTTTGATTTGGTCTTTTCATACTTTACAGAGGCTAAGGATTCTGGAAGTATAAAATATGCATTTTTTTTTTCCACTTCAAATAGGCATTTAGTTAAGATGTAGATCTGAAAATGTAGTGGGTTTAGAAATTAAAAGTGAGAGAATAATGTGTTCATGTGGCTTAAGGCTTGCACTAATACAAAGAAATAGGACTCAATGTTGGGGATGTTTCATGCATTGTGTTACGTTACCAGTGACAAATACAGTGGTACATCCATTGGATCACCTCTAGTAGCTCTCTGCCCTTACACATTATGCACAGCACTGCAGAATGGGCAGAGATGTGGGACAGGAGTGAGGGCAGGCTTTCTGGTTTAATCAGCTGTCCAAAATCCTGATCTAGATGGTTTTGGAATTAGGAACTGCTCCAGGGGAGAACAGTGAAACCACTCTCAAAACCTGTGTCCTGACTGATGGGAAAGCTTAATCTTAGTCCAGCTCTCAAACTCATAATTGAATCCATCACTCTTATTAACAAAATGAAATAAAGATAAGAGGTATGCTGGAAGAAGGCAGCAGTTACTTCTTGCAATAATGAGGTGTAAACCAGCTTGGTGGCCCATCAGAACATTTTCTATGGTCCCAGAGAGGAAATACCTGCTTTTGCGAAGTTCACAAGCAGCACACATGATGCACGATCTTTCTGGGCCATGCTGAAGTGCAGGATTTGGTCCCATAAATACCATAGGCTTGGTACTTGTTTGTGATCCCTTCTCATTATCTCTTTCAAATAGGAAATAGGAAATGAGTTGTTTTGGGGTTTTTTTTATATTTTAGTACAGCTGTGGAAACACACAAATCATATTCTTTAACAGCATTTAAGTTGGTTTTGTGATGCTTGGATAAAATACTGCCTAATGACCTATTTCTGTAAATCGTTGATAGCTTGACTCTAATAGATTTTGTACAGGATGAAAAGAAAAATCTCAAGGATTAGGCTCTAAAAGTACATTTTCTCCATGTTAACATTTTTTGCTTTAATAAATAGCTGTATTACCTAGATTACTGCCTTTCAGCTCCTGCCTATGTAAACCAGTCATAATAATGATTTTGCCTTTCATAATGATTTTCTCCTGAGCCTGGTGTTATTAAAAGGCAGATGAAATCCATTACAAGTCTCATTACATTTCCTGTAATGCTAGCATTATATATCAGATATGGAGAGATAGATAGTGGTATAATTTCCTAAGGGCAGCCTTAGTAAGGATTTGCTGGACCTGGGCCTCTCTCCAGAGAGCTTCTCTGCCTGCAAGGCAGTAGCCATACACTAGGGCTGCCACTCAGAGGCCAGTTCCTTCTGTGATTAGATTTTTTTAACCTTGCAATTCCTGCTCTTACAATATTAATTGGAAAGACATTCATTACGGATAATAAGGTGCAATTAGTTCCCTTCAATAAATCTTCATTGTCTCCCATAAATCTAGTAGATCCAAGTCTTGTGAAGCCATTGTTTTTTTTTAAAAAGAGGCTAATGTGTTTATTAATTTGCTCATTCACTTGTGAATGATAAAATAGGAAGCTAGATGTACAATTCTACATTCTTCAGATGATGATGTGATTCTTCTTGATGAACTTTAAGGTTTTTAGAATATCAAGTATGTAAGAAAAGGAGACTGGCAAGCTTTTGAACAGGAAAGTGCGGGATTTTCCAGATTTTCATAAAAGGTATAACTTTTATGAGATTTTGTTTTAGACTTTATCCATAACTTTCAATAATTAAGCTTTCTTATTATCTCATCCAACCATAGAAAGATGTCTTGTTCGATTGAGTAAGTTCCTTGTATGGATGTTAATTTAAACTCCCTTATGAAATGAAATATCCAGCTATGGAAAAAAGGTGGGCCACAATTTGAATAGTAAAAAAAAATGTATTAATGTTGCTAATTCTAGTTCAGGAGATAAGAAAGTCAGAATGGATTACTGAAAGAAATAACTTTACAAGAAAGAAGACTTACTATAGTTTAAATTGTGAAATATTCTTAATGTCACTAATTCTCCCTCAATTGCTTTTTGTGCAGTTTATTATTAGGATGACTTCAGTCAGTTGTGGTGATAAATGCATGCTGTTTTAATGAGTGGATAAAGCAAGGTTTCTAGTACTGGATGTAAGAACAGCACTAAAACCTGTACGTAGGTACTACTTTGTAGTTTGGGGACCAAACGGTGGCCTTTATCTTAGATGTTAGTTTCTTGAACATCTGTCAGTCTGAAGTCTCCTGACAAACACAGTTCCCATGCAAACTCTGTGATGCTTTTCATCAGCAGCATACCCTATGTCTGCACTTCCAGACACTGTGCCATCCCGCTGCAGGATGTATTTTTGTACATAAGGAATAATCTGAGCACCAATTCCTACCTAAGAGGAGATGGAAGAGTCAATTATTTTCTATTGTTTGTATCATAGCAAGTGTGAAAGGAATTTATTCCTTTTTTTTTTTCCTAAAAGCCAGGGTGGAGAGGGCACAGAAGTTTCCAGGCTCCAGTCCACAATGGGTGGGCGTGGGTTACCTCAGTCTAAAGCGTGTTCCATTCGTGAGGCTGTGGTCTCAGTAAGTGACAGACACTGAGCACATCTCTGAAAGATGTGTGGCCTCTTTCTGTTCTCTAAAAATAAAATTAAGGAGACCTGCACAAGTTAGTTTGCCTGAAGTTTGGAATCTGAAGGCATCCTCTGGGTCTGAAGGGAGAGGGGCTTGTCAAGGTTAGGCCCTTACAAGCAGTGAGAGCTTTCTTGAACTACTCTGAGCTCTCAGGTTTGTTCTTCATCAAAGAGCTCCACGTCCCTCCTAGCCACTTCTCACAGCAAGAGCTGCAAAAAGAAAGGGGAAATTACTGGAGACAGAAGATGTCTGTGATACACCAACACCCGCAAGAGGAGCTGATGCTATTCTGCTGCTGATTGCATCACCCTTTCACCTAATATTATTCCCTTCTGGGTGTCCACTGATCACCTGTAAGGCACAAAGAGGAATTCCTTTTTATCTTCTAAATGCATCATTTGTGACCAGCTATTTCCTACATGTATGTTTCTGTGAGGGGATGGGAGAGAGGGCACAGGCAGGTGCTCTTGGTGAGTGAGGTAATGCTTTCAGGTGAGTCATTAGCAGGTCCATCTACATGAGCCTTTTAACTCATTCCAGGAATGCCATTCTTAAGTACTGGTCCTGGTGTCCCCTCTCACTGCAGTGTGAACTGCATCACAGAAAAGCTGCAGGGTGTGTGAAAGAGGTTTGGGTTCCTCAAAGGAGGTTAAACCAGATGTATCTCAGCTGCACAGCTGACATGCCCCCATGTGGTCCTGGGCATCAGCCTAGCAGTTATACCCCCCAAATTGTGTCACGTCAATGATAGGTCCTCAGCACCAATGGTTTTGCTCTACAAATCCATGTTTATTAAGTTTGTTACTTGCTAAGGCAAACATAGTGCATCCAATTTAGGACACTTCCAGTTAAGGAAGTTTGTGATCTGCGGTCAGAAAAGTATTACCCTGCTGGATGTTTCAGCAGGGAGGCCTGGAGCATGCTCCTTACAATACAGGCCATGATCTACCTTTAAGCATCCATCAAATATCCTGTGACTGCAGAAACTGGAAATATTCTCAATTTCTCCTAATTTTTCCTCTGCTGCATTAAAGGTATCGTGATTGGTGTTTTCCTACAGGTCTGAAGCTTGTGGCAGGACATTTGTGTATGCAAGTCATGGGAAATGGCCTTTGATGGAAGCCTCTGCTGTAGTCAGTGGCAACTGGATTGAGTGATCCATCAGATCCCCCCCAGCCCTGTGCTCCTCCACCTGTGCAAATGTCAAAGAGGAGTGGAAGGAAAAACCTTTGGTGTCAGGGACATAGATCAAGAACTGATGTTGATGCAGGAAGCTGGGCTCCCACTTAATTCGGTCCCCTTTTTCACAAGCTTGTTTGTATGGTCTTCAGTTACCTTAGAAAGCAGATACTGCTGGCCTAAACACTGCTTTGCTGGCATTGTAAGGAATCTGATCTTCAGGCACAGGCTGTGTCCATCTCTCACATGCTCTGGACATTGACAAGCTTGGAGCTTTGCAATTTCCAGAGTAATTTCTGTGGATTTTGTCTGAGAGTTTGTAACAAAAGTCACTCTTACTCAGTGCTTCTGGGTTGCTACCTGAGGGAAAATGCCTGTCTTCAGCTTCACCAGCACCATATGATCAGAAGGAGGCTTTATTTTTCACCAGAAAAGATACTTCTAGAATTTAACTGCCCTGACTCAAAATGATGCCCAAAGCAGGTAGCATTTGCTGGTGTTTTGAAATGGCTTTTTCCCCACACTTTTCAAATGTTGGTAAGAAATTCCTGGCTCCATCAACTGTAATTAGTTCATTTCTCTCTTCCTTTCACAAAAGCCTTATCTCCCCATCAAAGCACAGTTGTACCTTTACACAATAGAACAAAACACATTGACAAATCTTAAGTGACAACATAATGCAGCTAGGAACTTTCTAAGATCTTCTGTAGTTACCTGACTTTGCAGTAAATGCACTAATTCAGAGAAATCTATTTTTTCTATCCCTTTGAAGGATAAAAATTACAGTGCATTACAGACGTTTCTCAAATCATTTCCAGCTATGAAGGACCCAAACGGTAATGAGATGTCCTCATGAGCCACGGCAGTACCCAGCCATGCTCTGAGCATCCCCAGAAGTGCCTGGCTGGCTCAGCAGCCACCCAGCTTGCCCTGTGTGCAGACCTGCTCAGAGCCTGATGGCTGAGAACAGTGCTGATAATACACCAATGGTTTTAATTGTTGCTAAGTAGTGCTTACCCTGATCAAGGACTTTTCAGTCTCTCACGCTCTGCCAGTGAGGAGGGGCACAGGAAGCCAGGAGGAAGCAGAGACAGGACACCTGACCCAAACTAGCCAAAGGGGTATTCCATACCACAGCATGTCATGCTCAGTATAGGAACTGGGAGGAGTCACCTGGAAGGTCCAGATCACTGCTCGGGTCAGGCTGGGTGTCAGTCAGTGGGTGGTGAGCAGTAGTATTCTGCATCACTTGGGGTTTTGTGTGTGTGGGGTGTGTGTTATTCCTTTCCTTTTCTCTCTTTTTTTTTTTTCCCTTTTTACTTTGTTTCAACTATTAAGCTGCTCTTATCTTAATCCATGGATTTTAACTTTTTTCCCCGATTCTCCTCCCATCCCACTGGGGGAAGGGGAGTGAGCAAGAGTCTGTATGGTACCAAGTTGCCGGCTGGGCATGCACAACACAGTGTGACTAGGAACCAACTCTTATTTGGAGCAGACCATCCCCTCCATCACCTTGTGTGATAAACAGGTCTCTGTTAAAGGTACTACATTTAAATGTCCTACAATGGCAGAACATTGTCTTCTTTCCATTTGGGTTTTTTTTTTCCTAATAGTGCAAATCCACCCTTGTTTCCATAGCATTTCTCTAAGAAATATTCCTTTGTACAAACTCCATCTATTTTGCTTGTATTCTCCTCAGAACTGTGGATATTATAAATTTTCCAAATTCCACCACTTCTGGGTATTAGCACAGAAACCACAGAAAGTAAGAGCAGACCAGGCCCTGTCAGGTGACATAGTTCATCACTGTCCCAGGCAGGATGGACCTGTACTTATGTCAGTCCTGGCAGATGTTTGTCTAACCTATTCTTAAAGGAAACTTTCAGCTTTCTGGGGAACTTGGTCCTTACCATATGGGAGTTTGCTAACAGGGATGTAACCCTGCATGCATATAGCTCTGTGTTGTGCTGACAAATGCAGTTTCCCCTTCACAGGAGTGACCAGACCCTGAAATCCAGGTGTATGAAAGACACCTAAGACATCACAGCTCTGTTGCCTGCTGTTTTTTCACTGATGGTTGTTGCATGCTGTGTTTTCCTGGGTTATGGTGCATCTCAGCCTGTCCATCCCCATCTTTTCAATAAGACTTACTAATGAGTAATTGCTTTTGACAAAGTCATAACACTAACCATGTCTCTGACTGTTTTGTTTTGGCTAAGGAAAGAGATCCCACCTGGGCTATGCTGTGCTCTTCTCCTCCCTGGCAGATGCTCCTCTCCTTTTGTCTGCCATTTTAAATTCTTGGCAAATTTTGCTTTAAGCAGTCAAATAATAAAGCTGCTTCAGCCTCTCCCTGTGATGGAAGTTTCTTCTTATGCAAGGTTTTAAAAAGACCTCACTTCTCTTTCTGAACAGGGTGGTTTATCCTAAAACCTTACTGATCTTTCTTTCAGCAAGCAACAAGACAGCAAAAGCCTCCCACTTGTTTTCTGAGGCACAAAGCACTCATTCTGATTTAAAAAAATACCAGGGTGAATATGTGATGTTCTTTTCAGACGTTCTATTGCATAATCTTTATGTGCTACTTTATTTAATATTATGAAAAGCCAGAAATAAGCACTGAAAAAGTGCTTTTCTCTCAACCACTGGTACACCAACCTCTTTGCATAGGTCTGCAGTGTTAATGAGGTGGAGGGGCTGATGTGCACCAAACCTCCTTGCAAATGGTTTCTACAGGTCAGCCCATGGGTTGGTGCTATGCTGCTAAGGAACAGCTATGGTGAGTTATTTTTGGAGCACCTGCTTATGGTAGATGACAGCTGTGGTACCTGAGGTAGGTGAGGCCATGCAGGTAGTCTGAAGGGTTAAGGGTGTATTAGGAGGGAAATGGAGAAATACCTGACAGTGGGTGCAAACGTGTGTGTGTTGTGGGGGAAGTCTGTCCCTGAGCCAGCAGCTGCTTCTGCCAGTACCAGGCAGAGTACCAGCTGCTCACAGGGATACACAAGCATGCTGAATGATGGACCACCTCCTCCATAGCTGGGCATTTATTCAAGTTGCTGAGAGCATATTGTGAAATATGCCCCTTTTTCACTGCTGTGGGAACTAGTTGCATAGGTATCCATAGCATCTTTGGCAGGGGTATGCATCCAAAGGAGTATTAGACAGTGTTGCCCAAGTGTTGATTTAGGTAAGCAGATTGAACTGCTGCTGGCCTTAATTCCTTAGTTCTCTTTGATTTTTCTTGGCATATGAGTGCTCCTAATACCTTTTCTTTGTTACACTTTTGCCACACAAAATAGCACACACACACACACACATCTGTGGAAGCAGAGATCAATGATTCCTTCAGATTTAAAGCTGCCAGCCATCTGAAATGAAAATAGGTAATAGAAAGATCCAGACTGAACCCCACTCATCATAGCCCTCCCTGGAGGTGCTAGACCTCATTCGTTTGCCAGGAAGTCCAGCTGTTTAGACCTCATCTCCTAAGATAGTTGGAAGTTGCTTTGCCAGGGTCCATCGAAAATGACTGATAGCACAGTGTATTTCAGACACTTCCAAGGTATTGATGGGAGCAGCAGCCCATGCTGTTATTCAACATTTCTCTGCAACTGAGACTTTATGATCAGGTGTCTTCTTTGGGAAAAATGCCTTTCTCCTGTGCCCAGTCAACCCTTCAGAGATGTATACTGGTTTCTGTGTGAGCATAAACAAGACTGAAGAGCCGCATGCTTGAATTGTCTCCTTTTTATCCATATGTCTAAAGGTTTGTACCAGAGCTCCTGAGATCTTGTTTAGCCAATGCCTACACTATCCAGATTCTGCAGGGGTGAAGAATGTGATTGCCCCTTTGCATCTTCCCACATATGCCTGGAGAACATCAGCACCTTTATACACATGTATATATATACACCTGGGCAGTACAACTTAAAGAGTCACAGCCTTTGATGGGAAACTGTCTTTCTCTTCTCTGTTAGAGAGCTGAGGGGACACCTTTATATTCCAAGCTTTGCATTTTAGCATATTATTAACATTTGTTAGCATATTGAAATCAAAGTAAAAGCAGGGAGCAGTAAAGCTTTATCTCTTTTCCCAGCTCATATTGTCAGAAATATTTATAGTAGTTTGGCCCAGAGTGTTAATATTACAGGGCTTAGCTGATCCATTTGCATAAACAGGCAGCATGAAGTGATTAAATCAGTCTCAGCCCCGCTGTCACAGAGGCCACATTACATTGCCGTACCACTTTTTTGTTGTGTGGCTTCCTAAAAAAAGCATGTGTTGGTGTTGCTCCCGATTATCAACCTAACTTTTGATCAAAGCTTATAATTTTCTAGTAATATTTATTAAATGCTATGACTTCCATACCTATTATAAACTAGAGTTTGGTAATAAACAGCCCTATTATGTTCTGCATTAGCTCAGCAGAGGTGAGTTGCCAGCCAAATTCTTTGAGAAAACAGTTTATGATATGGTTTTGCTGGAGGAAAGAAGATCATCTCTCAAATTTATTGTCTCCTTGCCCCAGCATTTCCTCAGTGTGCAGAGTTTTACAACACACAGTAGCACTGGCAAAATGCAGATGTGGTCTGGAAAGGCAACATTGTAGAGTCTGTAATTTTATTGATTATGTTCACTTTTAAATTATGGGGTGGAAAACCTAATGTGCAATACCCTGGACTATGTAATTTATGCTCTGCAAATGAGGTATAAATGCTGTTCTGCTGGGCCACATTAACATTTTTTGCACTAGGGTGAATTATTACAGAAGGGGTAAGACAGTATGAACTGGCCTTCCAGTTATAAGCTGTTATAATTTGGCTTCTCAGATGGGAAAAAAAAAAGGGAAAATTAGCATAGTAGAAAGAAACACTTTTTTGTTTTTGTTTTTTTTTTTCTGTAGATGGAAAGCTGGGTACGTAGTGAGCATTTCTTCAAATGAAAGAAAATGTGCTTTAATTATATTCAAGACTTTTTTGTGTTTCTTTCTATAAATGATCTAGCAAGTAAGTGCTCTGATTGTAATGCTTATGAGGAAGGGAGATCCCAGAGAAGTATATGAAGAGTGAATGCTGATTTGTGAAGGCTTACTAACACAGAAAACGCAGTACAAATGATCACTCTTCTCTATCCAGACAGCATGAATCTCAGAATCACAGAATGGTTTGGGTTGGAAAGGACCTTAAAGATAACCTAGTTCCAGTCTTCTGCCATGTTCAGAAACACCTTCGACTAGACCAGGTTGCTCAAAGCCCTGTCCAACCTAGCCTTGAACATTTCCAGGGATGCTTCCATGTAAACATCACAGGAAAGAAAATCACCTTGAGTGATGGCACTGAGTACATCATTGTATTACAATGCTTGTACATTGCTTGTATTACAAGCAATGCATTTTTACATAATTTCTCCAGGAAATATTTGTGTTACGCAGAAACTGAATTTTTAAGGTTTTGCTATTAGTGCCTTTGTGAGCATAAAGCACTGACGCATAATAAAACCCCAGCCTTTCAAATGTAACCTGGGTTGTTTAATGGTAAATATTTTTATGTTTCAACTCAGAAGGTCACTTGCAGCTTAACAGTAATATCTAAATAGATATAAAAACTAATGTAAAGTTGTAAAAATAGGCACAGAGCATATAAACAGCAGTGGAAGTCTTAATCACCCATTTTGCTGAATCTCAGGATCTTGCACTTGTGTTTCCTATAGAAGCAAAAGCTAAAGATACAAAATCTGGAGTACTTCCTAGCATAATTTCTCTGTATAGAGAGGGATGTGGACCTTTCTTATTTACTGCTGAGATGATTTGGAGCTGCCACCACAAAGCACTTCCTCTTCTGACAGCTCTCCATGAGGCAAGAAGCGGAGGCTGCTACAAGACTTCAGTTCAGGATTATCTTTGGCTCCTTGCCCTCTGCAAAATGTTTAGGCAGCATTTCACTACAGCTGAGGGTGATTTCCTATTCAGGGCTTAAGTGCAAATTAGGGGGTTAGCTATTGATCCACAGGGACTTGCACTGAACTGGTCTCTACTAGGGAAAAAACCCGCCTTCTTTCATGTAACTGAGATTGTTCAAGTCAACTGAATTAACTATTTCCACAAGATAAACTGTGTCCTTTTACCATGCAATTCATTTCCTCTGCTATTTTGACAAAGCTTGTTGACTTCTATAACCTCATTTGCAAAAGCAGGCAGCGACCACAGCTTTCAGTTAACCTCAGCAAGATCTACTGAGTGTTCAGCTAGTCTAAAAAAAAATCAGACAATTAGAGCACAGTATGAGGACAGTTTATGTTCTTGCCACCGAGTTTTGCAAGCAAAGAGAGGTGTCAAGCTGGTTTATCATATTAGGTTGAATTATCATATTCATTATTTCTGAGTAGGTTATTTGCTTCTTTGCTTTAAGGAGCCAATCAGCCTATTAAATTTTGTATGCATCCAGAGAAGCTGATAGTGAAATATAAGTAAATAAGAATTTTTCTACCAGGACTGCATTTAGAAAAAGTATTTCTTCAGGAAACCTGGCAAACTATCAAGAGGAATTTTTCTTCTTTCTTTCCTTCTTTCCTCCTAGTTCCACCTGGTGTTCCTATGTGGTATTGTTTTCCCTAGCTACCTTTAATGCTAAAAATGTCTTAAGTTATATGTATGGTGCTAGGTACTTATGGGCCCCCTCTTAAGCCAGTTTTCTCTGAATATTGCAGACTTATTTTTTCAGCTCACACTGCTAGAAAACATGAGTTAGTTTGTAGAAGTGCCTAATGCAGGGAACATGATGTATAAGATCTGCATGAAGAGGATGGAGGCACAAGGTTCCCCAGGAAGGTGAATCATGGCATGAACTAGAAACTCTGCAGCATTTCTTTAATTGGGTATGTCCAACCTGATAGAAGACAGGACAGAATTCATGCTATTTTTCTTTCATTTCACAGACTTCATTAGATAACAAGATAGAACTTATTTATATAATGAAATTTGTCATTTCCACCTCTCTAATATTTGCCTATTGAAAACATAGTGTTCATGTGCTGAAACTGCTATTACCAGGCACTCACTTACAGAGTACAAGTACTACAGTTTTTCTAGAGATGAGTAATCTCTGAATTTTAAAGATAAATATATACAGGAGAAGGATAAAAAGCATAAGAAGAAGCTAAATACCATGTGTTTCCTATCCCTCTTTGCAGGCACTGTGGAAGCAATTATTCCAAATGATGGAGAGGAAGAGTTATAGCTGTAGTGAGTGAAATTTTGAAAGCTCCTCTGTAGGGCATATTTCTCTATGTGCCTTTGGAGACCTGGCTGGCTCCTTCTCTTCCTTGACATGACATTAAAGAAACCACGAAACCGCTTTTGGTCAGACCAGGTCAGCCAATGCAGGGTAGAAGAACAAAATATTAAGCCATGCGCGCTATATTTCCAGTAAATAAGTGCTGTACAAATCCTTTAGCCCCAGATTGGAGGCTGGTTGATGCTCATTCTAGAAATCAAGTCCTCGCAAGATGCCCAAATGCTGTCTATGAATGAAACATCAAAAGATCTCTTCCTATATAACAGACCATACTATAATCTTGGAAAGTGTGCCCTTATTAGAGCAGAACTAACCTCTTTGTTTATTATTCATGACTACATTGTAGTGTCTTCAGAAATATATTCTGCAGCAGGTGATCTATTATGGGAAAAACAAAAAATGTGTATGTCTAATTACAGGAGGCATTGTAAAGATCCTGTAGCAATGTGCTTCCTTAGCTCTGGCAAAGTACTGCATTATAGATTAAAACAACACAAACATATTACACTTTGTATAGTGTTTCACTTTTATTGGATGTATGTTGCTAAGAAACAAAATTGAAATGTCTCTTTTGAACCTGAAGCCTCTTGGGAGCGTGGTATTGCATATGTAGTAAATGTTTTTCACTTTAGGAAGGATTTAATGGCAGGCCTGGAGAAGCAGGGAGGGT
Source organism: Neopsephotus bourkii (assembly GCF_033783945.1). Lineage (NCBI taxonomy): Eukaryota > Metazoa > Chordata > Aves > Psittaciformes > Psittacidae > Neopsephotus > Neopsephotus bourkii. Next base: position 7,104,016 of record NW_026902234.1, read on the forward strand.
TCATTAGTATTGTGTGTTTTCCAATCTACTGCAAATGAACCCAACTATTATGGTAGTAAAAACTACGTAAGGAGCTCCAGCTTATTCTGGAATGAAGTGTTGACAGCTGCTTGTTTGAATATTAATAAAGTCTATTGAGTTATTCCCTGCCTGTATTGTCTGTAGCTTGAAACTGTGAAGACTTCTCTCCGTATTGCATCTTTATGTTTCTAAGTACATGCCTGTCTGCAGGGATAGTACCCATTTTGTTCCTAGAGATGGTACGCCTCATTATAGAGAAAATTACAACCTTGTGCTCCATTAAACATTTATTTTGGCAGCATTGTTGGTTGCTGTTTTCCCTCTTCGATCTAAAGAAGTAAATGCTGATTGAAACAACACGTGTTCTCTCTTACATATGGTAATTAATCCTTATTCTTCCAAACTTTTGCAAATAAAAGTCAAAGTTATTCCTGAACCACATGCAAGAAAAGAAAAGCTAATTCTCCTTTTCTAAAAAAACATTTATGAAGTCAAAAGCATGATACAGAAATGAAGAATTTTAGAGTGCACAGTATTTTTTCATGTTTTAGCTGCAGATGGCTTGTTAACTTGATCATGCATTGACTAACTCACAGTGCAGCAGCAGTTTCTGCTGTTAAAGTCTGAGGAGAACACTGATAACATGATGGTTCAGGCCATGCTGGGGAGGGGAGACCTGGAATTTTCCCCTGCAGAGGTGGTATCCAACCACCCAGGCACCACCACTGCCCCAGGGACACAAACACAACTGCTGTATCTATACAACACTGGGCAGATATGGTCAAGATGGACCTCCATCAAAAAACAGGGCTCCAGACAAATCAGTTTCCTTGGCTGGCTGCTGTAATTGAGTAAACCTGACTAAAACTGGGAATATTAACCATCCCCAGCTGAGCACAGTCCAGTCTCTATGTGGGCACACAAATCAAGAAATTCAGATGTCAAGTGTAAGTTCACTTACTGGGCCTTTAAGAACAACTGCAACGCAAAAAGGTTCAGCAGCTAATTTTGAACTCTAAAAACCTCACAATTAGAAACGTATAGATTAACCACAGCAAGGTCACAGCTCCTGCCAGCAGACTTGCTCCACCATGGGTCTCCATGGGCTGCAGGTGGGTATCCACCCCACTGTGGACCTCCATGTGCTGCAGGGGCACAGCTTCCATCACTATGGTCTGCAGGGGAATCTCTGCTCCAACACCTGGAGCTCCTCCTGCCCTCCTTCTGTGCTGACATTGGTGCCTGCAGGGCTGTTGTTCTCTCGTTCTCTCTTCTCTCTCTGGCTGCAGTTGCTCCTCCACTGGAACTTTTTTGCCTTCTTAAACATGTTATTCCCAGAGCTGCTACCACTGTTGCTGATGGGCTCAGCCTTGGGCAGCAGAAAGTCCAGCTTAGAGCCAGCTGGCATTAGCTCCACTGGACATAGGGGAAGCTTCTCACAGAAGCTACCCCTGTAGCTCCCCCATTACCAAAACCTGGCCACACAAACTGAGTACAGAGACTTTGTCAGATATCCTCAAAGATTATGTTAATTTTACATGTGAATTGGTGGGAAGAAATCAGCAAACTGGGAAAAGTATTTTGATAAATGGTGTAAATTAATTTATCACTAAAACAAGTATCTTTCTTTCAATATTCAATAAAAAATCTGTATGGCCAAGTGAAGACAATGTAATCAAATTTATGATCCATGAAGGAGAGAAAAGTAGGATGTATTTTTTCTCATCTTATGGAACTGTAACTGACTCTTAGCGAGGGCAAGGACCTGTAGTTCACTACAGCTGTGACCTGAAAAATTCCTCAGGACTAGAATAATGCTCCTCTCCAGTCTTTGATACCATCAAGCCCATTTCCCCAGAGATTAAAAGCTCCTTACATCATTTAAGCTCAATTTACTGCAAAGGAGATAGTCTCATGTTTGAAGCTATTTTTCAGCCCTTAAAAAAAATAAGTGTCTTGGGTTCAGCCGTAGCAGTCATTTTTTCTCCTTTTTAGTAGCTGGTGCAGTGCTGTGTTTTTTTACTTTCGGCCTGGGAACAGTGCTGATAACACCGATGTTTTTAGTTGCTGCTCAGTAATGTTTACCCTGACCAAGGACTTTGTGAGTCTCATGCTCTGCCAGGGAGGAGGGGAACCCGGGAGGAAGCAGAGACAGGACACCTGACCCAAACTGACCAAAGAGGTATTCCATACCACAGCACGTCATGCCCAGGATGTAAAACTGGGGGGCAGTTACCCGGAAGGGCTAGATCATGGCTCGGTCAGGCTGGGTATCGGTCGGCAGGTGGTGAGCGGTTGTATTTTCTTCCCTTGTTATTTCCCTTATCATTATTATTATTGTTGGTAGCAGCAGTGGTTTGTGTTATACCTTAGTTACTGGACTGTTCTTATGTGGGAGTTACATTCTTTTGATCCTCCTCCCCATCCTTCTGGGAACGTGCGGGAGCAAGCGAGCTGCGTGGCTGACTGGGCTTACGCCACAACAGTAAATTATAATAAAAGCTGAAGTTTTAATTTCATGAAAGCCCAAGATGCATCTTGAAAGCCATGCAGAAGGCATGTTGTATATTCACACTGGAAGTGAGGTGCCTTGCCAGGAGCTTAGATGTGTTGTGAGAGCTGCACAACAGACAATACCTGACCTTCATCTGTCCACATCTTAAAAGAAAAACCCCAACTACAAGGAATGTGATAGAACTTGTCAGAAAGCTGCAGTGCTTCACTAGGCTGCCGCACTGAGACTGGCAATGGACAGTAAATTTAATTCATAAGTTTATTGAAATAAAACCACAAGACGATGCATTTGCCTAATGGACAGAGCTTTAACATTTATTTTTTTTTTTTTATCTTAGATCATTTAAAAATTTTGGAGTCCAATTGAATAGATTTCCTGTGACTTTCTTATGTGGGGGATCTCAGTCTCTCAAGACCTTGATACAAGGGTAGGCTGCCACACATACATTCTCAGGACAGGTATTGTAACAGCCAATGTACTTTGGGGGCAGCGGTCCTGCTGTAGCTTCCATGAGGATTTTCAGCCACTGATTATGTAAAATCTGTCTTTTGACAGGAGAGGTTATCCTCCCCATGTGTAAGAAAAGCCTTTCTGCAGAGCTATTGCTAGGCTTTACAACAGAGGGGGAGACAGACAGACAGATAGATAGAGCTTAATCAAAAGTCTCATCTCCAGCCAAAGGAGTAGACAGAAGATCCCATCACCAAACTTGTCAGTGGTCTGAAATCACTTTGGTATTTTTTTGCTAGCTATACCAGATAGTTTATGTCCAATAAAAGGAACAAAAAAGACAGAGCTGACAAGTTCCCCTCCTTCCCTCTGCTTAGTATTAATATCATTCACTTCAGAAGTCCAAGAATGCCTGAATTCTTTGAATCTAAATGTAAATAAATCAAGCAATGTAAGCATAACTGTGTGATCGTTTAAACATATAGAGAAAATGCAATAGTAAAAATGGACTGCTGTGCATTCCACTGCAAGTTTAATTACATTGACATTCTAAAATAATAATGCCTCCCATTCTCATAACACTTTCTAGGTTTGGGAAGGATCATACAAATAAGAGCTACTCATTGTTATTTAGTAGGCAAGAGCTCCCTAGCTGTGCAAACTGAACAGTTATTGCACTGTAGACCTTTACAAGCAGAGCAAGCATACGAGCAAAGATTGAGAATAATTTCTATATAATCATACCTCATTTGGTAGAAGACTGCAAAACAGTTAGCCGTTTCCAAGAGCACCATGCAAATATATGAAAACAAAGCTGGAGGTGCAACGGCCACGTATTTTCCCCAGAAAAATGCCTTTGAAACCAACACAGATATAGCTACAGAGAGCAAAAACTGTCAGTCTCTCCTGTTCTGAATTGAATAGCAAGAAGGATCATGCATAGAAAAGAATCAGAAAAAGGAGAGCAGGCTTTCCTTTTTGTTTTGTTTATAATTGAGACACTAAGCAATACCTAGTAAGTTATTATAATTAAGGACAACTACAATTGTCTTGGAATGCTTCAATATCACTTTACTCTTTGGCAGCAGTATTCTGCTTTTTGGAGCTTCTTCTTGTCTCCAGGTACTCGTCAAAGTTGATGCATCAAGAAGGATTTGTTTCAGCCACCATGAGACCAAAGCCACTTCCACAGCCTGAAACAGGAGCTGCTTATCAGCCAGCTCCTCAAACACACTCTTCAAGGGATGCATGGCAAAATGTGCAGCTCTATCCCTGTGTGTAAAACAGCACCTCTGCTTAAGCACCTTGTTAATCACATTACTTAATTAATTCCCAAATAATCACTTCACGCTTATAATCTGCATCTAGATGTTTTGGCAGCTGAGACAGGGAAATATAAAATCCACATTTCTTTAAAGTAAACCTAAACCTGTTCTGGTTTACTTTTACATCTCTTTCCATTCCTTTCTATGTGTTTTATCTCAGGCTTCTGAGCGTTTAATCTTTTTTTCTGTTTCTAAAATTAATAACCTGAGTATTTAATTTCTGAACATTTTATGTAATATTTCCCATGGTCTCTCTATCAAGAAGAGAAAGTATATATGATGATTTTTTTCCTTCAATTTCCTTCAGGCCTGGCCTAAGTCTCATTTAGGCCCAGGCACAGGGAAGCATACAAACACACTGAACTCTTAAGTGTGAAAATGCTTCTTCTGACATCAAAGGCTCTTCAAACACTCAGGAGGGGTTTTTACTAGTTGGAGCCCAACTGGCAAGTGTCTCCCTCCTTTTCATAAAAGTGTGCTTTTACTTGTCTCTAGTCCCTTGTGTAATTTGTGTATAAATCCTTCCATCTTTTAATCCTTACCACCCTTCCTTTTCCCTCACCTATTTTTCTTCTCATGTGCTCGTTTCCCTGTCCTCCTCTGGTTTCCCATTTCCTGCATCCTCCTCGGTGTCTCCCAGCAACATCCCCCCTTGCACACAGTCCTCCAGGGTGGTTTGAGAGCGCCCTCATGTCCTCTTCCTCTGGTTTAGCTTTTGCTTCTTTGTGATGACAACCAGCTCATGTTCAAGAGGGTGTTTACAAAGAGACTGCACCAGACTCTCATTATAAGTGTGTCAGCCATTTTTTCTATTGAATAATAAATGTTTTGCACATCTGTATCTTTTTAAAGCTGACCTGATATCAAGAGACCCTCTCATCATCTTTGGATGCTGGTTCTCCAGAGTGTTATTCCTGCTTTGGCAATATGTAAAGCCGGGTGACCCAGTGGCAGATTGGTTTGGCTGCAAACCCTGGAGAAACCAGAAGGAAGGATGGAGGAAAAGCACCCTTCTAATCACTAGAGGTACACTGGTGTGTAACAGAACACTTTGCGCTCTTATTTTTTGACAGCAGTATTTAAGTTTTCACCTCTGAAGGAAGCAATCTGAGGTGCTGGAACGATTATGTATTTCGTTACAGATTTTCCAGTATTCCCCTCTCCTTGCTGAAGTGATGCCTTTATCCTTAAAGGCTCTCCATTACTCTTTTATCTTAAATTAACAGTTGTAGTCCAGAGAAAGCCCAAGTCCTTGATACTGTATTTCACATTTTTCCAGGCATCAGTATTATTTATAGTTTAAAACTGTTGAGTTTAGTATTTCTTTCTGCAAGGACAGAGGTTAGATTACTGGACATTACTCAGCAACAAATAATGATCTGAGCTCCGCATCAGGAGCTTTTCTTTAGCTTTGCATTTACCACTTCTCTTCTACAGTAACACAAGAGCAGCAGGATTCATGGCTTTTTGCACACTGAAATTTAGTTAATTTAAATATACAATGTCTAGATTACCTTTAGCACAACAGGGTCATCTTGCTCTATAGCATAAGAAGTTAACTGTAGAGGGCTAAAGCTGACAGGAAGATTTTGTACAGCCTCCCTGACACAGCTCTCACAAAAAGTCAGTTTTGGAAGTGTCACTTGAGAGAGGAATAGGAGAGCTTCTGCAAGCCCTTGGATTGCATTCCTGAAATCTGGAAGTGCTCTGTTTCATCTCAGGCGCAGGTATGGAAGAAAGCTTGGACCATAAATGAAACTTCTCTTTGGGAAGGTGGCGACATATTTCAGTTGTGGTTTCTGGCTTAAGCAGACCCCTCAATCATGCAAATAGTCAAAAGGGCTAAAAAAAAAAAAAAAAAAAAGTATTTTTCAAAAGAAACATTTATCTGAAGCATGGGGCTTTGCAGCTTATCTGAGGAGAAATTCCACTCATCTTCCACATGTACAAGTGGCTGCAACTTATCTTTTTGTATCTCCTGTGCTTAGTATGCACCATGGATGTGTAAGTCCAAAATGCCAGCGTCTTGCCCCTTCCAGCAAGGCCTGAACACGAGTTCACCCGGGACGCGGGTACCGGGTGCAGGCCGACCGCACCGGGGCAGGCGCAGGCTGAGCACAGGACAGCCGGTAGGAAGAAGAGGCTCGACCTTCCTTCTGATTTTCACCATCCCAGCACCGCATGCGTTGGGCACGATACAGTAACGACTAAACCACCATTAACCGGGAACGCACTGATGCACCCGTGAGGATGCACTGGGGGCTCCGTGCTGCGCCTCACCGAGCCCGCCAGGGGGAGCCGCGCCGCCAGGGATGGCAGGGCCGGACGGTGACTCTGCCCCGACCCAGCTCCCGGCCCGGGACACCGGCGCTGTTCCCCCGAGGGGGAGGTTGTGCCCAAGGACACCTTCCCGGCTGGCCTCCACCGCCACCCCGCCACCACTGGGGAGCCCGACCCGGTCAGGGCTGCGGGGGCTCCCCGCAGTTCCCTCCCGGGTGTCCTCAGCTTCCCGAAGGGGGTCTCCTCCGCTTGTCCCGACAGCCGCCGCCCGGAGCAGGAGGAGGAGGTGGCAGCCGCGGCGGAGGCAGGCGGGCGGCGATCCCTGCTGAGCCGGGTTACCGGGAGCCATGGAGAGGCGGTGGGGCGGGCGGGGACCGCCTGCGGGGCGGCCGCCGTGCCGCGGGCGCCTCCCCCCGGGGCTCCCCGCCCCGCGCGGAGGCGCGGCGGGCCGCTCTCCGGGCCGAGCCGGGCCCCGCCGCAGTCGCTGAGCCTCGCCGCGCCGGGCGGCGGGAGGAGGCGCGGGCGGGCAGGTGCCCTCCTCCCGCACCGCACCGCTCCGCGCCGCTGGCATCGCCGCTGCGCCGCACGGCGGTGGGCAGCGCCGCGCAGGCAGCCCCCGAGGTTGCCGCGGTCCGCCGCCGGGGGCAGCCCCGCCGCCGCCTCCTCGCGCACCCCCGCCGCCCTGATGGCCCCCGCCGCGCCGCTGCTGGCCCCCCCCCTCCGCCGGCGGCCGTGGCGGCCCTAGGGGCGTCGGGGCCCTGCGCTGCCCCGCGGAGGGGGGGCGGAGGCGGCGGCGGCGGCGGGGCGGGGGCGGAGGCGGAGGCGAGGGGGCGGTGGAGCGGCGACGGAGCGGCGGCCGAGCGGGAGCCGGCGGCGGCGATGGACGAGTCGTCGCTGCTGGACCTGCTGGAGTGCTCCGTGTGCCTGGAGCGGCTGGACACCACGGCCAAGGTGCTGCCGTGCCAGCACACCTTCTGCCGCCGCTGCCTGGAGAGCATCGTCAGCTCCCGCCACGAGCTGCGCTGCCCCGAGTGCCGCATCCTGGTGGGCTGCGGCGTGGACGAGCTGCCCGCCAACATCCTCCTCGTCCGCCTCCTGGACGGCATCCGACAACGGCCCCGCGCCGCCGGGGGCGCCAGCGGCAGCCCGAGCGCCGCGGCCCCCTCGTACCCCCAGACCGCCGCCGCTGCCGCCCCCAGCGCCGTCGCCGCCGCCGCCGCCTCGGCCGCCGCCAGCCTGCGGGAGCTGGCGGCCGCCAGCCGCAGCGCCCTGCTGGGAAAGGTGGGTGCCGGGACCGGGGGGAGCGGTCGGGCGTGTGTGCGGCCCCGGTTCGCACTCGGGACGTCCAGCGGGCAGTGTCCCGGCGGGGCAGTGCGGTGTGGGCCGCTCCCCGCAGCTGCGGTCGGTAGCTGCGGTTGTGTCCCCCCGTGATGTAAAGATGGGAGGCTCGGGGAGGCTCGGCCAGGGCTGTCCTCAAAGTACTCGGGGAGGCGGGAGGGGCCGGCGGAGCCCCGGGACCCTCCGCAGGGACTCGCACTGGCTGGCTGGTAGCTACCGCACCGACGGGCCCCGGGGCAGCCCCCGGTGTAGCGGAGCTGGACGTGGCTCCCGGAGTTAAGAACTGCAAAGTGCCTCGAAACCGCTTTCATTCGGCGTGTCGGCCTCTGCCAGGTGCCTGTCAGGTGCAGGCAGGAGCTGGCTCTCGCCTCCGTGCTGCCTGCGGGGACACTCGGCCGGTCCCGCACCGGCGCTTTCATCACCCCTCTTACTAATCGGCCCGAGTTCTCCTCTCCCGGGCGCAGCGTGTGTGGTTAAAGCCACAGAGAGTCCTGCCAGCCAGAACTGAGTGGGGCTTGAAGCTGAAGTTTCCTCTCCCAAGGGAGTGTAATTTCATTTTTATGCATAAGGTGTGTGATTTATTGAACGCGAGTACTGCAGCATCTGCATTTATTTATTTTAAAACTGCAATCGAGTGCCCGGTCTTGCTCCCTTTAAAATCCATGTCAAGGTTTTCATTGACTGAAAGGGGATGAGATCAATTCCTTACAGTGTTTGGAATTATGGTCTAATTTGATACGATACAATTTTTGCTATAGGACTTCTTTAGGAGAGTGGACCTGACGATTGTGAACTTCATATTTGTTATGTCATATATATGATGGATATATTTAATTTATCTTTGATCTGTCATGAAACCTGCTTGAGCTGTAGGTTGGTGTACAGGCTTTTGATGTTGAAAGGTCAGTGCAGGGATAACTTGTGAAGTTGTATCACTATAAAAATGTTTCAATTACTTAATTTCCTTTTTTTTTTTTTTTTTTTTCCTGAGAAAAGCAAACAGACCTGTACTGGCATTTTGAAGTTTTGCCTACAGGAAATGATGGCAAATGCCATACATTGATCCGTAACATTCAGTTTTGGAATCTGACGTGAAATATGCTCATCAGTATTTCTGGAAGAGTAGATTCTTTATTACTGAACTGTAGTCCTCAATGATCTTCAGGTATTTAATAACAATTTGTTGTAATTTAAAGAAGAAAACAGGCAGTGAGATTCTGCCCTCTGCTTCTTTACTTGTTTGTCTTTCAACTAAACTTAGTGTTGCGGGTTTGTTGTAGCAGATAACTCCTGTCATCTTGAGTTTCAGCATTACAAAAATAGAAGTTTGCATTCACTAGGCAGTTTAAAATACAGTCTGGTTTGGTGTCCAGGTAGTGTTCTCTCATGGGAGGTAGGATCTGCATGTAAGGCTTACTATACCCACAGGATTTGTGTTGTTGAGGCAGGGTGTTGCCCCCTGACTAAGCTTTTGTGACCATACAGCAGAAGGCAATCTCTGGTTTGCATACCTTTAAATTGTAGACAAGCTAGGATGTTGCAGGGAGGTGTGCATGTAAGGAACTGCTTGATGGAGAAAGTTACTTGAGAGTAATTTTAGGTGTTTATGCAAATTTTTAGAGAAGTTGAATGTTCATGATTTTGCCGTAAATTGGCAGGCTTTTAAGAAGTCACTTCCATAGCCATTATTGCAGATTATCATATGGTAAATAAAAACACATCACATTCTATCATTATCTGGCTTTGATTGAATAGCGCTTCGGTGAGCATCTTCAGCTCTTTTGTCTGTTTCTGTGTGTGGCGTTACCCATCTGAATTTATAGAACGCAAAGTTGCACATGACCTGAGAATCACATTTTGGCTTTTATGGTTAACAGCTGCAGGTTTTAACCCTTGCTGGGACTCATGGGTGATTCTGGGGCAGTGGGTTTGCTAGGGCAGAGTGAGTCTGTAAAGCTATTTGTTTGGCCTTTTGACCAACAACACAATTTTATCTTGGAAATCAATGCAGTGTTCTTGATCCTTACAAGGTTCATTACAGTGAAAGAAAGTCTGAACTAATCTGCTTTAAAAAAAAGCATCAGGGGAGAATAATCCTCCTTGGAGCTGCTGATACAGCTGATTGCTGAGCTATCCTGGAGACAAGTACAGAACCTCTCTCTGTACTAAACAATAGATGGTACAAATGAGCCTAGAATTAGGCTTTTTGAGGCTGATACTGAGGAGCAGAATTGCATCCCTTTTAGTGTTATGTTGGTCTTTGACAGCTTAGCTCCCTTGAAAGTGATTCTTTATGATATATATATATTAATTTCAGAAATTGCTGTAGATTTGCTGCCTGGGGCTTAAATGCAAATTACATTATTTTACTAATTAATACCTTTCATTTTAGGTAGTGTGGTATATAAAATGGGACATACCATCCTGGGCTTTTTGGTTAGGAAGGAAACTGCTAATTATGAAATGTAATGGCAGAGAGCCAAGGTCACTTCCATCAGACTTCAGACTTGCCCACATTCTCAGACCGATATGTTAGAATCACACCAGGGATCTGTTTCTATGAGAATTTTAATTAACCTTTGAAGACAGAGCAGGGCCAGCTTTTGTGTTGCTGTTACACCTGTGTTTTGCTTCTACACCTTATACTTTAGGGAAGCCTTCTTTGTATAGACAGTATTTCTAAAATCAACAAATGCTGTTTATGACTTTGGCAACACTCTCAGGGATTTGTATTTCCTTATCTGGTCTTTAGTCCTTCTTTTCCCATGGCTTCGGTCTATCCAGGGTGCTGAACCCCAGTGTGAGAGAGGCTGGGGTGGGGATGAGCTGACACTGCAGCTGGTCCTAAAGTTGTCTGCAGAAATGCTTCCAAAATACTTTGGTGTTTTAAGATATATGGTATGCACCTTCATCATGAAAGATCTCAAAGTGTTGTTTATCTGCTAATACCTGCTTGGAAAATATTTGACATTATATGGGTACACAGTGGTATGTGACTTTTAGTAAACCAGTTAGTCTCCCAATGCCTCTATTTCACCCTGTAAAAAACCCCACAATAGTCTTGTTTCTAAATGGTATATCTTGTGACATTCACATTAAAGATGCTCTGTATATGCAGAGTATAGTATTAGACATTATAAAAGGGTCTGGCTGCTGAAAGAGCACACTGGAAGAAGTGGGGAGAGGAAATCCAGCAACTGCTGGAGTGCCCCCCTCCCAGGGGATAAAGCAGGAGGCTAAGAGTGGTTTATAATGGTAGGCACATTACCCACAAGGTTATAATTTATTGGCTCCTCTGTTTCCATTACCACTGTCAAACCGCTTGGGGAATTTAGGTTCTGTCAAAGAAAATGGCTCCCTTAGATTGTTGAGGCATTATGGTAAATCTGCCTTCTTCACTGAGTGTGGGGTTTTGGTTTGGTTTTTTTTTGTTGTTGTTTTATTGTTGCTTTGGGGTTTTTTTTTTTTAATTATTGCAGTTTCTCACTCAGAATTTTTTTTTTTTTTCCAGGAGTTCTCAAGGTCTAATAGCCAGTTAAATGCATTCAAGTCTTTAGTAATTTCCTCCCAAACCAGGCGTCTCCCACTCCAGGTGTGGGGCTTATTGCTTGCTTGCTTGCAATACAAACTGAGAACAACATTTGCATGAAAAAGAAACAACCTAGAAAAACAAAACATGTCTCTGGTTTTCCCAGAATAACGAACATGGCCAAAGTGACAGACAGGCATGTGGCACATTACCAGGCTGGGATGTAGGTAATGGTAGACAGTACGATGTGCACACAAGGAAAATGATATGTCAGCATGCTTGAGTGAAGTGACGGATGGGCTGCGCTCCTCTGTATTGCACTAGATGCTTCTCCCATGCATCAGCTTTTGCAGGGCTATTTCGCTGTTTTGGGTGAAAGGCTGCCATTTGCTAGCCCAGGGGAAAGGTTACTACCCTTGGCTTCACACAAGTTTGAAAAGCAGAGGGAGTAGTGCTAATTTGTTATCAAGGCTTTTCAGTTGCTCTGTTTGTAGAAATTCTCCAAAAGAGACATTGAGTCATTATTTTTTGTGAGTCTTGCTTCATCCTACACTGGTTACAGTAGGTTGAACATGAAGCAGACCTTGCAGTGATTTTCTGCTGCTGCATTTCCTTTTTAAATACATTGCTTATCAGGTGAAGATGCCACCCTGGGTTCTGCAGGAAGAAGCAGATGAAGTCTGGCATTTATGAGCATTTATATCCCTCACAAGAAGCAGTGGGTTCTATAGGAGCATACTCCGTCTTGATCAGGGGAAACTCTTCATCTTGACTTTTTAATGATCAGTTTTGCACAGATAGGAATGCCTTTCTTCTCAGCAGCACACGGTATGCATAGGCTGATGGACTTACCTAACTTGTGTTTTTTCTGTCTGACTTAGTTGCTTCTGATATTGCAGTTTGGCTGCCCAGTGCCTGAACTTCGGTGCAAAGCCATCCAAATAGGACTGGTGCTCCACATGTTAAAGTCTCTGATCTTGACGATTTTTTTTTTAATCTGGCAGATGGCTAAAAAATGTATTTCGGTGCAGGAGATTAACAATCACACCAAAGGGGACTGTGAAAAATGCAGCCAGGAGTATCTAAAATCACAGCAATTACAGCTGTCCTCACAGAATTGAGTGAGCATAGGAGAGGCGATTGCTGAGGGGCTGAGTCAGGGAAATTCATCATTCGATGCTTTTCAGAAAACCTGCCATTTGCACATTTCATGTTCATTACATTTTCCACAAGTGGAGTATTTTTGCCCATATTTGGATGATGCTGTTAACTTTTACTTGCAAGAGAGAAAAAAAAACATGGGCCTGATGTGGCCAAAAGGTGCCTGTGTTGACAATGGACTTTTCCTTCTGGATTGGGGTGGCCAGCTCAATCACACCTGGAAGGGTTGTGGGGCTATGGAGCGGACATCGTGCTGCTAGCCCTAGACCTTTCCTGTTAGTTTGTGTCAGTGTTACATGCCTCTGTTGGGACACCTCTTGCTGACAAATGTGAATGCTAAGTTTAATCCCTGCACGTCATCCCTCTGAATGATTCATGACAAACGCTGGTAACGCTTAGCATATGACAGTGTTCAGTAGCTGGTTACTCAGAGAGATGGATAGACTTGCTCGGCTCAGCCCTAAGAACCTGTGTACGTTTTAATTCTGGGGATTTTTACCCACCTCCCCTAAACCTCTGCTGTTTGCTGCTCGGGGAGACAGTACTGCTGTGGTTTTAAGGCACAGAAAGGAGAGCATGGTTCTGTGCAGAATGTGGCCATTGACCTCTGGTGAGCTGCATGAACTTTCTGAGCTGTATGTCTCCCAGCTGAAAACCTGCCCCAGTAGCATTCACCCACCCTCGTGTGCTTCGTGATCTTCAGAGGGAAGCTGCCTTACAAACACAGAGTTATTATTAGGGAGGCTGGGATTTGGGGAGATAAAAAGCACCAATGGTATACACTGAAGCTAGGACAGTTATTTTCTGCTGTTGAATGGGGTTTGGCAGAGATGCTGCACTTGGTTTGCAGGGAACATCGATGCAGGGATGCAGCAATGAGTGCTGTGTATGGGCTGTAACGTTACACTGTATTCCTTGTTTCTAATCTTATCAGTTCATGTTCAGGCAGACTCCTGGGGCTGGCTGGGTGCCCAACAGGTCAGACTGTTGTTAATGCTGTGTGCCTGTGCTTGCAGGTCAGGGGGAGGCTACGTGTGCTCTTTCTAGACAAAGCTTTGTCCATGCGGTTAATAAGCTGCCACATAAAATGCTACATCAATGTTTTATTTATGCCATGGCGGATTTTATGCTCTGGGAAGTTTCCTTCTTATAGTCTAGAGTTATTTTTGCTTGCCGTCTCATAATTTTAGGTTGATAATCCTGTTACACTTTCAACTTGCAAAGTCTGTCTGGGTATTCCACTGTCGTATTTAGAATGTCCCCTCTAATTTCACTATTCTGTTCAACATTTCATGCTGTTTCTTTTAAGAAGCACTGCTTAGAGTTCAGATAAAAACCATAATTCTCTCTTGCACTTCAGTAACCCACCTGTAATATCTGTAACTCTGGGATGCCACTTTCTTCTGAAGTCGTAAGTCACTCCTCTTTATAAGCCTTTCCTTAAGCTTCAGAAGGCCACTTGTAACTAATATTTCACTTTGATTAATGTCTTTAAGAATTGCAACATTGTAATTGCTGACCTCTACTGCACTGGATTCATTCAGATTTCAGGGAGTACGGATCAAAACTGTTCAGGACGCATGTGGTTTCAGTTTTCTGGCACTCACTCATCACATATCAAGCTGAATCTTTTTCAATGCAGTCTTGTTAAAATCTGGTATTTTACAACAGGTTTTCCCAGTCTGGGGTAAGCTGTCATGGGAAGAGCCCAACATTAGTTCTAATAGGACACGGGAGCCTGGACAAAGATAAACTACGGGATTTGAGAAAGCTGCATGACCTTGGCCTTGCCCCAGCTCTCTCAGCAGCTGTGCTTCTGCAGCTGGGGAGGGAGCAACAGGGAGACGCAGTGTCAGCTGAAAGCTACCTGTTTATCCCTAGCCTTGCACCAACCCAAGCTACTCCTGATTACAGAAGCCTCTTGCTTAGAACAGACCAGTACTTCAGCTGGAAAGTTGCTGTCCTAACCATTATGCAAAAAAAAAAAAAAAAAAAAAAAAGAAAGTAAAAGCCCCAACCCCAAACCAAAAAATGAGGGTGAAAAAAGTGAGAGAAATTTCTTTCTAGTGCATCATGCAGATGGGCCTGGGAAAAGGTTCTCCCCATTTGCCAGCCCCAGCTCCTCTTTCTCCTGCCAGTTCAGATTCCTCCTACAGCTTGAGCCATGCCTTTTCCTGACAGTTCGGGGTGGTGGTGGGGTGGCTGATGTGCTGGTTTTACTTGCTTGGCTCTGTTACCGTCTTCCTCAGCAGTAATGCTAAACTCGTTACCTCCGCTTTGTGGGAAGTTTTGCTTATGTTGCTGGAGCATTGCTGAAAACCTTTAAAATTGTTTGGATAGCTTAAAAAAAAACCCCAAACCCACAGCGTGTGCCCAACTATTTAATGTGATTGTCTTTGCATGTAATTTGAGCTTTTTTAGTTGCTTAACAAGAACAAACATTAATTTAATGATGCATGTACATGTGATGTCTCTCAGTTCAGAAGAATGAAAGGACAGATGGAGGGAATATTACTTTTGGTATTAAAAAGACATTTTGTTTTCAAAAGTAGAGAGAAAAATGTAAAACATCTGGAAATAAGAGCGCTTTCTGCCCAGTCTTTTAAGCATAACTTCTGTTGGCTGCACAGAACTTCTTGTGTGCTGGCCACTGTTAGCTGGGGTCACCTGTGGGCTCAGGCAATGATACCTGCCCAAAGGAGCTAACGGAGCCTCCTCTGCCCCTCTTCTGAAGGTCATCAGGAGGGCCTGGTGCCTGGCATCAGATTTTGTCCATCACATCTGCAGTCCAGTTATCAAGGGGTTAAATAGCAAAACCTGCAGGTGGGTTTGTCACGCAACTGGTTTCTGGCACTTTCAAAGCATGGGTTGGCCTCTGCTGAAGTTTGGCTTCTTGTCCTGTTGGAAGCAGTTGGGATTTTTGGTGTGAGCAGTCTGTTTGCATGTGGTTGAACTGAGGGCAGGGGTTTCTGTGGGACGCACGTCCTCACGAGTGCTGTAAAGCTGTTTCTGCAGCAGGTCTGTGTCTTGTCCCATTTTGGAAACTAGAAGGCTTTGCTGTCCGGTTTGCGTGTGGGTGCCAGAAGGGGGAAGGCTGTGGGATTCACTAATTAATAAAAGAGAGAGATGGGACTGGTTTTTTTCACCATGGTGATCACATAACATAGCCTGACTCAGGGATGCTGAGGAGTTTTTGTCTCCTCTCAAAGGCAATGCAACAAAGGTACAAAGCCCTTTCCTGCTCTGCAGCACTGAGGTATGTTTTGTTTTGAAGATGCCTCAAGGATTTGTGATAGTGAGGAATTTGTCCCTTGTGTTGGCTGTCAGCTGGAATATGATTTATCAGACAAGTGAAACTAATGCTCTATATGGTTAAGGAGTGCCTTTTGTGCACAAAAATGGTATTTATGGGAAGAGGTTGCTTCTTAGTCAGTGCTTAGAGTGTCTTTCTGCTGCTACAGCAACAGGCATGAGTGTGATTATTCAGGCAAGTTAGCATTAACTTTTTTCCCAGGTTTTTTAAAAATCTGATCCAGCTCCAATATGAGCTGGCCATTGCTAATTTTAGAATGGTCTGCTGGCATGAGATAACAAATCCCAGTTTTAGTTTAAAGAGAAAATATTTCAACAGAAGGCTGGCAAGATTGTTATCAAAATGCTAATGATCAGTTCTCCTACAGTCACGGTTATTTTCAGAGGGAGGACTAGAATAGACACATCATCTGAATAATATTTGATTTTAATATGTATTACTGTCTAATTAAGCTGTTAAAGTCTTTCCCCTTCTGGACAAAGGTTCATTAATTGCTGCAGTTGATGTATCATTAGAGGGGTTTAGGTGCAAAATGGGTAGAGGGAAAGAGATCTAAACTGTTGATTGTGCAGGTCTGAATGTACTTTGGTTAAAGATACTGTGGTATCTTTACCAAACGAAGGGGACCCTGCTATGTTTGGTGTGCTGCCTCCTGACTGCCTTCTGAGTGACAGCCAAGAAGTCAGCCAAATACAAGCACTATCATATTTACTTTACTAAACGATCCTTTCAGTAAATATTATTGAACATGTTTATTTGCGGATTAATTTCAGATTAATTTCAATCAAAAGCTCCTCTGTGAGTTACTATAAAAAGACATGACTTTATGAATTTACTTTTTGATTTCTAATTTAATTTTGAAACAGCTTTTAGCAGGCTGCCTTTTTCTTGGCTGCCTTCTTACATGTTTTGTAAGGCATTTATTGCAGCTTGTATCAGGTTTGCTGTATTGTCATCTCTACAAGCAAATCAATATGTTTTCCTTTCCAGTAAGAGTAATAATTTTATGATTTTTTAATTATTTTAAAGCAGTAAAGTAAAAGGATTTTGATTGATTTTGTTTAGATTGACTTCCATTAACATTTAATTATCTGTAAATAAGACAACACACACACAAATACATGTATGTATGTGTGTAATATATATATATATGTATCTTCAAGGCTAGGTTGCATGGGGTTTTGAGCAGCCTGGTCTAGTGGAAGGTGTGCTTGCCCATAGCAGGGGGTTGGAACTACATGATCTTTAAGGTCCCTTCCAACCCAAGCCATTCTATGATTCTGTGATCTCCCATAGTGTATATTTTTTTGTCAGAAAAGCCTGCTCCATGCATTGTTTTTGAGCTCACATCCAATTCAGTAAATTTTGCAGTATTGTCACCATGGGTTAGGCATGGGTGTATATTGTATCATGGTGCAGTGGCTGGTTCTGCTACATCTCTGCCCATGGTGACCCCCTGGGACAGAGCATGCCTGTTCGAGGGATGATAGGTGTGCACGTATGCAGCCTTCTCTTGCACCCCCAAAATACAGATCTGCATTGTCAGATGAGGGAGGAGGGATGTTCAGCAGGGGCTTGGCTGGAGGGGATGTGTAGGAATAGGTACCAGCCTGCTGCAAGGTGCCTGTCCCTTGACGATGCTGCAGCCCATCATAACAGACTCTTCCGTTCCTCGTGGCCGAGCCTCCTCATAATTCTGTACTAAAATGTCAAGAGATAAGAGACAGAAATAGCACAGGCTTTCCTGGCAGAAGCGTGAGCTGCAGCACGTTGAGTGGGCAGGATTCATCAGCTCTGGGGCTGCTGCTGCTCGCCAGCTCTATGGGGGGAGGGCGCAGTGCCGTGGAAGAGGCAGGCGTGGACAGCTTCATGTTCAGTCCAGAGCATCTTGCGTTTCAGCCAAGAGTTTTTGTGTGAAGAGCCTCGTTCTTTTGCATACTTCCTTTCTGAAACAAACCATAAAAGAGCCCTTAGAGAATACAGTCATACATACTTGTCATAAAATACAGTAAAGTAATAGTTGACAGCCATGAGGTGAATTTTTTTTTTGCTTATTCTCTTCTGCTGTGTAGGTAATTGTGGTATTAGATCATAGTGGAAAGCATATGGGTATTTATGTTTCACAGTCATGCAGCAATGTAAAATCTAAACCAATCATACTTTTTTAATAATGAAAAATCAGTAAATTATATTCCGAAAGGATGGTGGTTTTGATCTATATTGCAGAAAGTAAACTTTATTTTTCCCTAGCTTGAGTTTTATCTGTTCTTCTGATAAACACAGGACTTCCTTTTATATGCAGTCTCGCTTTTATCTGAGTACGTATTTATAACATTGCTGTTAAAAATTATTTAGCACACTTTAAAGAAGGGGCTGTGTAGGCTTCAGGATCTATAATAATACTGTTCAGCCAGGCAGAGGTTATTTTGTGCTTACTAGCAAACAGAAACTCAACAGTCAGATTTGAATGGCCATCTCCCACTCATCCCAGGCCTCAAAACCAAGAAAGCAAATAGCTAAGGGGAAGGCTGGTGTCTTCCTCTCTTCCTCCCTTTGTCTTGCCAGCAACACACTGAAAGAGGTGCAGAGGTGTAGAGAGCCACGGGGCTTTTGTTTTCCAGTTTCTCCGCTTTTAATGTTTGTTTCATATTAATTTTATGCTGTCGAAATCTCTGTTGCAAGAATTTGTTTTGCCTATTCTACCCTTAATAAAATAAAATCATCAAACTTGCTGCCTTCTGCAGTGTGTAGAGCTGAGGTGAGCCCTGCCTGCTGTCAAATGAGAGCGGGAAATGGGTTAGGCACATCAATTCACTGCATTTCTCTGGGAGACTCAGGGGAGTTTGTCATGTCCTTTAACACATCCCTCCTCCCAAATGTTTTGCCCAACTTTAAAAAGTTACTAAAACTGAAAACCCCTGCGGCAAACTGTTTTGTTATTAGTGACAACACAAGATCCAGGAAAGGATCTGTGTCATTTCTGTAGCACTTTGTCTCTAGATGAAGACAGCCAGCAGGCAGGAGCAGGCAGGAACAGCCCGTCTAGGGGGTAGGCTATGGCTCTTCTGTCCTTCCTTCTCCATACGCATCTTTGCTCTTCAGTGGGTCAGGGCATCTGCCAGTGTCAGGAGTGGAGGCACAGGCACTTGTGGCTATTGAATCATTAACCTCCCATGTTAACACATCCTTTCTAGCCTATGTTGCAGAACCCAGCTTTCAGGCACCATCAGTCTTCTGTGTGGTGGGTGCAGAGAAGGGTGAGGGAGATGACCTCTTGCCACATGGTTGATGAAATGCTTCCCAAGTCACTGGTAATGCTAGTGGTCAGGGACACTGGGAAAGGGGTGTGCTCAGAGGTAGCTAAGAATGGGATGACTGTACCGTGTTTAATCATACTGAATGGCAGCACGGGTCTGTGCAGAAGATGGGAGAGGATTATTTTGGATGTTTGGTTTCCTGTGGGAGTAGGGCTTGTGCGATAGCTTAATCTTAAAAATATGAGGAGTGTTTAGGGAGAATTTGCCCTGACAGCATTGTAGATTGGGAGTGCAGTCAGTAACCAGACTAATAAGATATGGAGAGCACATTGAACTATCTTTTTTGAGTCTCTGTTCCACCCTCTCACAGCCTGGAAACTTCAGCTACACCAGGGATGTGGCCAACTGTTGCTGACGAGCATCTCTGTGGTGCTGCAGCTGAAATGGGGCTTGTGCTGTGGCATATTTCTTGTCAAATTAAACCACTTTAGACTAACACTGCTTTGACCACTCTTAACGTACGCCACCTCCTGTTTAGAAAACAGCAGCAGTGTCCTGTGGCAGCTGTGTCCTGCCCATGAACACAGGAGGAGGATTCCGAGTGCACCAAGGTGACAATAAAAGGGGCACAGTCTGGGGTAGCAGAGGGTATGTTCCCAGTGGATGATGTTTTTCAACTCTTTCTAGTTCTTAATTTTTCATCAAATGAGACTTAAAAATTCTGGGAGTTATTCCAATTACTCCAGCCTCTTTAATGTGTTTTGGATTTTTGTTATTCTAGTTAGACTTTATACAAAATAGAAGTTGAAATTCCCTCAGCGATACAAATCATGTAATGCTTATATTTTCTGAACTAGGATGCTGCCCTGTCAGAGGGGCCCTTTCCTGTTTGATCACTTGAGAATGAATTCCTCTGGTTATGAAAATTGTGATGAAAGTGGGGCTTTTTTAGGATCTGGGATGGAGGAGAAGCATTTTCATTTAATCCTCTCCATAGCTATCAGAGGGAAACTTTTTATTGGCTCAGGATAGGGGTGAAAAGAATCAGCTCACATTTAAAATGAGAGATCATGAGAAACTGGATAGAGTTGTGGTTCCTCAGCTGCTCTGATGCTTTTGATGAACATGTGCTTCTTTGATGAGTCAACTCATGACTTAAAGGTTTTGGATAGTGATGCTGACTCCCTGACTCAGAGATTCCTTTCCAGTGCTAGTGAAATAAATTGGAGCCAAACAGAGCTAAGACTGTGGTGAACCTCAAGTTGTCTCATTAGCATGTAAACCCGGAGCGATGGGCAGCAAGCAGATAAAGACCAGAGTGAATCTCAGGCATAATGGTAAAGGTTACTTTTTGTTTTTTTTGTTGTGTCTCACCCCACCCTGAGAGGGTTTCTTTGGCAGATGAAGTGCTTTAAAAGCTGCCTTGATAGCAGCATTTCACTTTTTGAAGTCATATAGCCCCAGGAAAGTAATTGTATGGGAATATCCTGACCATCATAGTGTTCAGTAGCCTAGCTGTTTAGTAGCTTTGTCTGAATGAACTTCAAACAAACACAGTTTTGTTGTTTGTAGCTTTTGTTGTTTTTTTTTTCCCAGTAATTAATGAAGGAAAGAAAGTGAGTAATGTGCTACTTGGCAGATCTGCTCTTTAGGACTGTGACTCAGTTTTGGTGGGAGGTGTGAGAAATCACTACTGTAGTAAGTAGCAGTATCGTAGCACTTCAGCAGAGCTGTTTTTGAGAGTGTTGCTGGAAGGGAATTGTCTCCTTCCTAGGAAGACCTCGAAAAACATCATTCAAATAGCTTTGCTTCATTGATCTGGTGCAAATATTATTCAGGATAATGGTTTGCGCTGATGGAGTTGCTATATTATTTCACTTTAGGTCTGTCAGGTATGACTATTTTCTTCTCTGCATGCCATGAATAGATTTACCTTTCCCCTCTTTCTTCATGTATTTACTTTCTTTTCATACACAAGAAGCAAAGAGAAACAATTTTGCCAGTAACAAAAGGTCTTGCACAGAAGCTGCGTCCTGGCCACTGTGTTTCCGGATGGGCTCTGGCCATGGAAGGTTTTTGCTGATTCTCCCTTGGAGTGTGGGGGATGCATTGTGTTTTTACTCAGGCTTGATGTGAGGTGACAGCTCATAAACCCTCATGGCTCACTCTGATCCCATGCTGCCTGTGCCCTTTGCTGCTCACAGCCACCTGGGCACCAGTACTTCAGCCAGCCCAATTGTCATAGCCCCCTTGACATTGTCTCTCTGCCCCATCACCATCACCATTTAGCTCCAGAAACTCTTCCATATGGGGTGGCTGAGTGCCTGTGGTACAAAGCTGTTTCTGAGCAGCCACAGGTGCTCCCTACCCATTTCTAACTATTGGAGCAGAGGTGGACCAAATAAATTGTCAATGTCCAAATGGAGATCAGTTACATGTGGTGTTCCTCAGGGGTCTGTACTGGGGCTGATACTGTTCAATATTTTTATTAATGGAATATACAGTGGAACTGACTGCACCCACAGCAAGTTTGTAGCTGACACCTCGAACTGTGTGGTGCTGTTGATATGCTGGAGGGAAGGAATGCCATCCAGAGAGACCATGACAGACCACTTTGAGGAGTGGGCTCATGCAAACCTCATGAAGTTCAACTAGGCCAAATGCAAAGTCCTACATGTGGGGAAACCACCGCTATCAGTGCAAACTGGGTTAAAAATGGGCTGAGAGCAGCCTTGTGGAAAAGAACTTGGGGGTACTGGTGGATGAAAAATTGGACAGGAATCAGCAATGTGTTCTTGCAGCCCAGAAAGCCAACTGTATCCTGGGCTGGATCAAAAGCCCAAGCAGGTTGAGGGAGGTGATTCTGCGCTCTGTGAGACCCCACCTGGAGTACTGTGTCCAGCTCGGGGGTCCCCTGTACAAAACAAATGTTGACCTGTTAGGCCAGGACCAGAGGAGGGCCACAAAGATACTCTGAGGGCTGGAGCACCTCTCCGATGGAGACAGGCTGAGAGAGTTTTTGTTGTTCAGCCTGAAGAAAACAAGGCTCTGAGGAGACCTCATGACAGCCTTTTAGTACTTAAATGGCACTTATATGAAAGATAGATATATACAGATTTTTTTTATTTTTTTTTTTTACCAGGGCTTATAGTGATAGAACAATGAGTAACAGTTTTAAACTGAAAGAGGGTAGATTTAGATTAGATGTAAGGAAGAAAATCTTCACTGTGAGGGTGGTGAGAAACTGGCACAGGTTGCCCAGAAAAGCTTCGGCTGCCCCATCCCTGGCACTGTTCAAGGCCAGGCGGGATGGGGCTTTGAGCAACCTGGTCCAGTGGAAGGTGCCCCTGCCCATGGCATGTGAGTTGGAATGAGATGATCTCTAAGGTGCCTTCCAACCCAAACCATTCTGTGATTCTGTCTCTATGACCAGAGAATGGGCACAGAAAATAGGACGTCAGACATAGCTACAGACAGTGACAAATAAATATTGTTAAATGAATGTTTATATGTTTTGGGAGGTTACAATATGCGATCTCTACTGTTGATTCCTAATCATCTTGATGCAGTGAAGACACTATAGGAAAAATTGCATTTTTGTCCTGAAGGGTTTCTTTGGGTATAATGCTTCCAAATTGAATACAGAATTGAGCAAATATAGAGGCGTTCCCTTCTCTTTATTCCATCACAACTTTGCTGGAGAAATTATTTTGATTTGCAGAAAGGTTTATAGTGGGTAAATTGTTTGACATCCACAGCAAGTATAGTCTCGTTTTTAATGGATTGATTACATTTGGCTATGGGGATAGTCTGTTTCTGAACAACAGTAAATTTCTGACCTTATGTTACAGTTTCCAGTTCTTTAATAAACAGTGATATCTTTAGTTAACGTTTCTTAACTCCACAGATTGCTTTTTAGAAAACAATAAATATCAGTGCTCCCTTTATAGATGAGAAGTTAAAGCACGTCCAAAGCGACCGTTTACCAGCATGGTGGAGCCAAGGAGCAATCGCACGCCCCCAGACTCGAGCACTGTGCTCAAGTTATGGCACTTGATGCACTCAGGCTCTTGTCATCTTCCGCATGTTTGGAAGGAGCACGACAGACATTTCACACCACATTTTCTTCTGGTTTAAGAGCTTTGATGAGTTTCACCTCCTTCACTGTGTGCTACAGCTCCATTTGGCCTATATCCAAGTTTAGTTACTTCAGTTACTGAAATTGTTTTCCTGTTCTATTTCCTAGTATTGAATTGCTGCAAAATTAACTGGAAAGCTACTATTATGTACCCTGTTTTTTTTCCTTTGTCTTTGCATTCTGGGTCTTTTTTGTTTCCACGTGTTTATTTTTCCTTTGTTTATTTTCTCTTTTATTGCATCTATGAAGCTTTTGTTATCAATTTTCTTGTCATTTGACGTATGAGAGAAGCCAGATAAAATATTTCACATTTCTGTTTCAAGTTAAAAACCAGTTTTTATGTTGAACAATAATTGTATTACAAGGAAGCCTGATGTGCCCTTAGTGCCATTACAATGTGTTGAATAAAAGGTAATTTAATGGAAACCGCGGAGTATTTGAAAGTTCGCTGCATGAAAATTGGATTTTTGCCTTTTATTATTTACATTGCACCTTATTCATATTTAAGGCCACAGGGATTATCATCCTCCTTAATGGCTTGATTTAATAAAGACTTTGCATTTCACAGTATAGGCTCTAGCATGGACTTCAGCCTGTTATCAGGGTTTCAATTAACTAACTTTAGCTTCAGTTGCCCTATAAATCCTATAAGTATATCTACATAATTAATTTGCTTTCACTGGGTGGTGGTGGCTACTTTTAAATACAGCTGCTAAATGGTACAACTGTATTTATAACTTGCTTTTATTATTATTATTATTTAAAGATTAAATATACCTATTAAGTTGATTGGCTAGACCAGGGTCAGTCTTCAAAGGTAAAAGACCTTATAGAGGAATTGTAGTTATGGCAGAGGACTACTGCAGCTGGGATGTGAGTGCACCTTGAATTTTGGAAGGAGATGTTAGGGACAGATGGACGTCATGGATCAACATACCTGTAACTGGGCTGAAGGACTGCATCCTCTGACTGTGTATTGTGAACCAAGGGCTGAATGTAGCTGATTCCAGGGTGGAGAAGTAGTGATAAATACAGGAGACTGAATGAAATCCTGTTGCCCTTACTTCTGGGTGTTCCCTTCATGTATGCACCCATGGTAACTGCGGTCAAGTGTGGTTTTTTGAATGACATTTAAATCTTCTTGTTAAGTGTGCAAAACAAATTATGTTAACAGGTTTTGTTGCACCTTTTGGAGTACTGAGAGAGACTGAGATATGCTTTTAAGTAGCCTGATGAACTGAAAAAATGTGCCTCAAAAATACAGAGATAGTAAATTCTCTTCCCTGCATGCCAAAATATTGATACCCTGAAATGAGGAATCAGCCCTCTGCCAGGCTCTGGGGTCAAACGATGGGTGTTGATTCAGTGGGAATTACATAGTGTGAACACACAGCCTGCCCAGACGCCCACTAAAAATACCATCCCTGTCCCAAAACAGAACAGAAGTCAGTATTAAATGACCTGCAGACAGCAATGCAGGCAGCAGCGCAGTCACGCCTGCCCCTTGGTGGTGCAGGTGGAAGTACTCAGCAATTCACCCAAGAGCAGCAGGAAGGCATGCAACTTGGCAGCTGTGGAAAGGCACTGTTGACCAGAGGGTCCAGGTCTTTTCCAAGTTATTGCTGCTGGCTCATGTCCTGAGGACGGAAGATTTGAGACCTTGAGGGACTCACAAAGACCAAGACACCAGGCAAATTTAAAATGCTTAAGTTGCAATACTGAGCTTTACAAATACTTTTCACCTATATCAGTGCATGATTAACTGAGTGTATGAACTCAAATAGAAATGTAGTATTTATTAAACATAGTTCACTTAGTCATTTTGGCATTTGATATGTAAAGATTATGCATACTCCCAGGAGTTGTATTAATAATTTCAGTATAACTTTAATTTTAAAAGGGGTTTTTCTTTGCTAAAGGGAGGGTTATCTGTGCATGTGTGCAAGGAAAACTTTAATTAAAATTTCTGTTCTCCGTTGTTTCAGGAGTTTAAAATGCACTTTCTCCCCTGTAAGACAAAAAGACTGCTTAAATTTACAGGACTCAAAGGGTTAATGTGTGAAAATGAACACATTTAAGGTTGTATTACTGACAGCTCCATTGTGCTGGCAAAGGAAAAAGATGAAGCACAGCCTCAATTTACTTCTCTCGCTAAATAGCACTTTGTTCTGTATTGTTAGAAGAAATCATTCCAGATCTGGAGAAGATGGAAAACACAGAAATCATGCTACTGCCACTGCTGCCCTTAATGTAATTTTTTATTTTTTAACCATTTCTCACCTAGCCCTCATGGAAGGCTTGAAAAAGAAATCATGTTGTTTTCCTTAGGAAGGTCTGAGGACTTGAAACGGGATCCCCCTTTATGGTATCTACTACCTACTGCAGAAGATAAAATACAGGGAGTTCTTCTTATGTATGTCCAATATGGGAAACTGATGCTCTTAGATACATCTGCTGTGGTAAAATAGGACATGTTTAGTTCACAAAATGTTAACCATTTAATTTATCCATGATATAGGAGATTGTTGTCATTGTTAGAGAATTGAAGAATAAATGGAGAGTAGGGGGAAGAAGGCAAGATAAAAGTTTGTGTCAAAGCTTCATCTCTCTCCTGTAGGGTCCTACAAGTTTCCCTGAAAACTTGTTTCCATGAATTTGAATGGACAAAAGAGAAACCCTGAAAAAGAAAATAAAAAAATCAGTTTCTTTCCTCAAAAAATATAACTTTGGTGTAAATCAGCACTTGTCCAGACTGTAAACTCCACCCATCGAATATGCAGTCCTTCACAGAACCCACAAGAAGGGACACCAAGGTAGTTTCTTGAAACCTGTGATTAGGATGTTCACTTGTGCCTGCACCTCCCTCTCCTGTTGAAACCCACTCAGAAAAGTCAGGAGGGAATAAATCCCTATGCTGCTGCAGCTCTCTCAGGTTTCCTTCGGTGGGATTGTCACCTGTCCCTCTGAAAGGGTTAGGATTTGCCACCCAGAAGTTCAGTAGCCCTTAAATATCATGTCCCTCAGCAGTAGAGGTCCAAAGGAGCCACATAATTGGAGACTGCTCATCTGCTAACCACCATTTGGCAAAGCAACTGCCATAACAAGAAGGAAAGCAAATGAAGAAGAATATAAATGTTTTGCTTCAAGAGTTGTATTTTCCTTTGAAGATTGATAGCAATTGGCCATCCTATTAAGAAGGAAACGTTGCTCTCACTTCAGCTCCCTGCCTCAGAAGGAAACCTTTGTTTTGTTATTTTATTTCATTATAAAACATTGCTGTTTTAACTTTAAAAATAACCAGTGGTACTGATAGGAAATTGTTTGTCTGCTAAGACAAACAAATTCATCTGTAGCTAATATGAACGGTCTATTGCTCCTTCTGTACAAGGCACGCAGATCTCTCTTGGCTGTCTGTGAACAATCTGGGGTTTTTTAGTATTTGCCAGTGGAAAGGCCCTGTCTCATTTCTTTCTTCTGAATCATACTTGGATTGTTTCATTTCTTACTGAAGTGATTAAAGCCAAGCTGGGCATACACAGACTGTAACTTGTACACATACCTTTGCGAAGCTGCAAGGTATATTATTAAAATGTCTAAAATCGTCTTCTACTATAAAATTGTTTAATGCAGTAAAGCATTCTAAATGAGTTCAGAATAAATGATAGGGTTGCCTACATTCAATACTTCTTACCAGGTGCATTTGTATGAAGGATGAGCAGAAGGAGGTGACATGTCCTGGGTTTTCAGCCCAGCCAGGTTGTGTGCCAGGGAACCAGAACTCCTGGGAGCATTGAGGAACATAGATGTTAGGTAGGATGGAAAAGGCCAAAAGGGGCTTTAACAGGGACACGAAAAGAAGTACTGAGAAAGCTCTGGAAAAGCAGCTGAACTGCCTCCTGTGCTGTATAGGAGGACCTGGGTCAGAATACAAAGGGTGTGACCCTGTACATTTCTGGTAGGTCACCCCTGATTGAGGTTGGCAGGGACCTCTGGAGGTCACCTGGTCCAACCCACTGCTTCTGCAGGGCCACTGGTTGCCCAGGAATGTGAACAGAGATACTGAACAACATGTGACAGAGGCCATGCCAGGTCATGGCAGTGAAGACAGTGGCTTCAGAAGTAAGCAGTCCTTAAAATTGTAAACCCAATCCTCTTGCATTGTTAGGAGTTGCACCCCTCTTTGTTAAGCTTTAAAGGATGTTTTTGGCTAGTTCTTGATAGAGTGTGCTTTTTAATGTTCTTATCTGTGCTATCAGCAACTGGAAGCAGAGCTGGAAAGTGCAACCATTGCTTTAGCCACGTAGCTATGAGAGTCTTTCTTTTCCTTCAGAATTTGGAAATTGTTACCTGTCCTGAAAATTTATAGCTTGTCTTTGCTTTGGGGCTACTGTGAGTTAATCTGGAGTATTTATAGCTATTATAGTTGTTTGATGAACAGGTTCAGCCAAATAAGAGACATCAGCAGAGCAGATTAATAGCAGGGAGCCCTTTGTTTAACTTGGCAAGGCTTATCACAGGCCGTCAAAGAAAGCAGTTACTTTGTCAGTAGTGTTGGATGGATGAATATGGTAAACAAAGAGGTCACAAAGTCTTACAGCCTAGTTTCACTCAGAAACAGAAGTAAAAAGGGCTTGCCAAACAGCTTTAGGAATCAAATATAGGTGTTTTGTGTATTCAAAGCATATGGGGTTCATAACTATTGTTCCCTTCGTTATTGGAGAGTTTTCTCAAAATGCGGGAAGGAAACAGGTCTTGAAGGAGCCCAGAAGTGACACACAGCCCATCTGTTTTGCTGAACTGTTTTGCTAAATTAAATCCATTGCTTCCCATGCAGACTTGGTAATAGGATGTTGAAAACAGAGTATTTCAGATGCAATTTTGAAAGCACTTCCCAGCGGTCTGTTACAGATGCAGGTATTCTGATGATAATTTCCTGTTCCCAAGTGAGGTACTCACTTAAGGCCCCAGTTCAGCAGAGGCTTTAAATGCATACTTGTGTTAATCTCCATTACAGCAGTTTTGCCTGTGGTTAGCTATAGCAGTGTGTTCTCAATTAACATGTGTCTGGTGTGTCCTCTGCAGGAATGAAGGGCTGACTTGAGGTTAGAGATAATTTTCTCTGAGCAGCTACTGAACTCTGTTCGGTTAGTACCTGTCTGTATCTATTTAGCATGAGGCAATGAGGGCTGCAGTGGCTTGCGTCCTCCTATCAGAAATTGTTGAAGAACATGGCTGAAGGCTTCTACTTGGCTGATTCACAAGGGAGGAGCTGAAGGAGTTGGGAAAATGCTTTTTATCAGCTACTGAATCATAGAATGGTTCAGGTTGGAAGGGACCTTAAAGCTTGTGTTGTTCCAACCCCCCTGCCATGAACAGAGACATCTTCCACTAGACCAGGTTACTCAAAGCCCTGTGCAGCCTGGCCTTGAACACTGCCAGGGATGGGGCAGGCACAGCTTCTCTGGGCAACCTGTGCCAGTTCCTCACCATCCTCATAGTGAAGAATTTCTTCCTAATGTCTAACCTAAATCTCTCCCCTCTTTCAGTTTAAAGCCATTCCCCCTTGTTCTGTCACTAAATGTGCCTGTAGAAAGCCCCCTCCAGATTTCTTGTTGTCCCCCTTTAGGTATTGGAAGGCTGTTAAAATGTCTCCCTTGAGCCTGCTCTTACTGAGGCTGAACAAGCCCAACTCTCTCAGCCTCCTGTTGCAGGGAAAGTGAGCATTACAAGCGTTACAGGTGTCTTTTAAGTATATATGGCCTACTGCTTGAAATAGTCATAAGAAATGGAGATACGAAGTGAAATTTCTGTTTGGAAGGTATAAAGGTTATCCTTAAATATCAACAAGGTGATTTCCCCTACCAGGCTCTCCATCTAGCAAAATGACTGGATTGCTGAGTCTACAGAAAAAAAATGTCAAAGCTGTTCTTTCACCCATGCATCTTCTTTGCCTTGCTAAACCATCCTGCAATAGTGATTGCTGTAGATATGTCTTGAAGTCCTAAGTGCTTCAGGTGTGAAAAAATCCTGGCTCCTGATGAGCAGCCAGAGAATGGAGACAGTGATTTATAGGACAACGTAAGTGTGGCAGAATTCAGAAGCAAGTATACTCTTCAGTTTGATGTTTGATGAGTCCTGTGAGCCTTGCAGGACTGGTGATCTCGTAAAGCATATGGTTAGCAAATTGTGTGAATTCCAGGCTGAAGCAAATGTAAAAATAGAGGAACTGGTTTAGCACTGTTTTTTACTGTCTGCACTTACGTTAAGGTTGTGTTAGAAACAGGAACACTAAACTTTTACAGCTGGCCACACGTGGAGGATGGTGAACAGAAGGATTGTTCTGGATGCTCAGGAGAAAGGCAAGATGCAGATGACAGGACTTAAAGGGTCTGCTGTTTTAATAACACAACTGAGATGCAGTCCGGTAGTATCCCCACCATGGGCAGGCACACTTCATTTCTGCACACTTGAGCCTGTCACCGGCTCAGTGTGTATTCTGCTCCCAGCCACTTGCTATCCCGCAGGGGCGGTGAAAGGGAAGGAAGGTGATGTTATCTTGGTGAACCAACCATGTGCAGCATCATCCTAGTCCCCACATTTCTGGGGAGTGCCTTTCACTGAATTTCATTTCTCCTGTGCAAGCCCAAAGCAACTTCTTCACAGTACAGGCCCGCACCAGCTGTTCAGACATGACAATGTTTGTCTGAACCACTGCTGCCCTGTTTGCAGTTTGCTAACGTGTCTCTCCCTGAGACTGCCTAAACTGCACGCGATCCTGTGGTGCTTCCTTCTCTCTTCCCAATTATGGTGTTCACTGCTGCTGCCCTTATTTGCAGCCACATTTAGCACGCATTAAGCATGCATGCCTTTTGGCCTTCTTGTATGGTATTTTGAGCCAAGTCATGGTCATTTTTAGGAAAAGGTCCCAAACGTATGCCTTGCTAGAACCAGATGACTTATTCAGAAATTTCCTTGCAGGATGCCCAGTGTGTAGTAATTCAGTGTGTAGAGGCTGCTGTTCTCTTGCCACTGAGTGCTTCGGTACATGTGGTACATTAGATGGTCTCACCCCTGCTCCTTCCTCAGGGGTGGCAGGGCCCTGGTCACTTCTGTGCCTCCTGCTAATTCACATGACTCTCAGTCTTAAAAGTCAGGTAAGGCAGTAGAGCCCTCTTGGCCTATGTTTCTCAATGCTATATACATGGATGAGACCATGTGGTCATTGCCTTTAGCCTACTCTTATGGGAGACAACTGCAAAAAGAGGTCATTCTGAAAAGATACATGAACTGATTCAGTAGATCCATGGTCTGACTCAGTAGAAGCTACAAGTCACTTTGTTTTTGGAAATGTAAGAAAGACCAAAACTCAAAGATAACAGAAAGAGCAGGAAGGACCTTGCCAGTGTTTATAGACCAGCAAAATGTGAAAGAATGTTGCTAGCTTATCCCAAATATCATTCCTCTGCCTGCTCTGTGTGTCTGTAAATATATATGTAAACATATAGGGCTCATATAGTTAAAGTTTTGGAAAATGTAGGAACTCTCTGCCTCTACCGTGAAAGTTCAGCCTGAAGTTTGGCTGTTTCATTAGTATGGATACATGCAGATGCAGAAGAAGGGAGGCTGACTTTATTTTCAGGTAACGGGACTGCTCTACTGCTGATGGTGCTATGCAGTTTGACAAGGGGTAAGAGGGGTTTGGGTTTGTGACAATAACGGTACTTTGTAGAGCAGTTGGGATGAGTTGTGGCACCAGAAAATATTTTGATCCTTTTATGTGCAGTTTCAGTGGTGTGTGTATCATTTATGTTGGTAAGTAAATCTCTCTTATGAAAAGCAAGCTTTAAAAGGAAAAGAAAGTCTCTGTTCGTAGCCCCAGACCTAACAGCACTTTGGTTTTTATTATTATTTATATGCAGGAACCATTCTCTAAGAGATCCCTGTCTCTGTCTCTCTCTCACATCTGGCAATGCATTGCTCTGTCAGGAGTCTGTAGGATATGTGTATTTTAAAAAATTAAGTGGTGTGTATTGAGCTCTAAGAAAAACATCACGTTTTACATTTTAGATGTGTCAACCGAGGGCAAAGCACTAAAAAGAAGGAAGGAAAGAAAAATTACAGCACAGCCAAATAATTTTTATGCCTGATTGTTTCATACTAGAATGTAGTACAGTGAGTGTGTGTAACTTACCTCTTGTTGACTGCCTTTGCAGAACTGTATCTGAATCATTTCCTGTTAGTGAATAAAATCAAGAGGTTTTCAGGGTTGTTTAGTCTGGGCAACTGGGAGTTGGTGTAGCTAATGTGTTCCAGGAGGTTAACCACTGTGAACTCTCTTGTCTGAGCCATTTCCCCTTTTCGGGTGGTTTTCTACCCGTACAGTCGCCTTTCAGGTAGCAAGTTATCAGCTGTCTCGCACGTAATGTGAAAGAGATCAATCTGTGGCAATGTGAAATCTCAAAAACATGTATTGCCTGTCTCTGTTGCAGCTGGGGTGGGGGTAAGGGAGACTGACTCTTCCACAGCAATGATATTTTTTCTCCCAGAATAAAGACATCCATATTTTACGTGCAGTAGTTTTTGAAAACCTCATTTTGCATTCACATAAGATCATGCTAGCAGGCAGGGTATTTATCTGTAATTCACATCTTTAACTAGGGGAAAGGTGTTTCCTCTGAGGCATTTTAATGGAAATTTTTATTTACAGACAGAATCCAAAAACAATTAGGAATTTTAGGTGAAGCTGACAACGGGGAATAATTAGTGCAGACTGCTTCTGACCTGTGTGGTGCTATTGCAGTGGAAAACTGGGGGCAGGCAGTGTGGCTTTGCGCTACGGAGCCATCTGGAACAGGCAATTACACGGTTTGCAATTAGCTCCTGGTGTCAAGATCTTCGGGTCAGAGGGTTTCTTCAACATAGCGGTTTCTGTGGCACCAGTCACTAATCACGCACGGGATGCCTGCAGGCGATTGCTGCTGGCAGTGCTTTCTTCAGCATTTAACCTGGGTGGTTTTGAACAGCAGCTCTTCTTGTACTTTTTTATTAGCTACATTTGTGAGCTTTTCATTGATTCTCCCACACCCCCTCCAGTTCTTTTTTTTTTTTCTTCCTTTAACAGTGGCTGATGTGTTTGTAATTAATTATTTAGTGGGCATAGTATGACATAAAAGGGAATATTTTACAACCGATTATATTTTTCTCCTTTGTGTGGCTTTTCTCCCTGCTCTTTTGTGATCTCCCCACAGCTGATCTCATGGATGATGAAAGTAACCGCTAATGGGCTTCCACTTGTCTGCAGTTATAGGTGTGCTACATTGCAGCCGCTGCACAGAGGATAAATTCTCAAGTTCCTTAATGGAAATGTGGAGAGTATTTTTCACATGGAACAGAAGCATGCTAATGGATAGCAAAAGCCAATTCCATTCTCGGGTTTCAAATTAATTTGTATAAAAGCTCTGAGTTTAATTCAGTTCAGAATGTGCTCTTAATTCAGTAATAGGGGAAGAATGGTGAATATGGTGAATGGTGGAAATCTGAAGGCCATTATTTTTTTAGAAAATAAACGTATTCGTATTTGTCATACTGTTCACATTAACAGGATGGCTATGAAATGTGGAACTCATTGTAAATGATACCGTATGAACCATTCTGTACACATTTCTCTGGCTTAACACGGTAATGACACTTGAGGCACATTTTCAAAATGCTGCATAAAAGAAGCAATATCTTTGTGAAAGGGAATTTCCATTAGGTTTGTAGTAGACCCCAAATCTGTAGAATTAAGTGAAGGTCAAAGTGTCTTAACAGGTTCTTTTATATGTATGTTTAACTAATACTTGACCAGATCGTACTAGCCTGAGGGTCCAAAAGAAGCACTGACTGAATGGTTTTATTTCTAAATATTCATACCTTGACAATAGCAGTTTTTAAAACTAAAGTGGAGGCCTTCAGCTTCAGAGAGAGAATTCAGCGTGGGAAGAGTGCAGGCTGTCCAAAGGGAAGGGAGGAGTGAGAAGAGAGGTGGGGGAGCAAGAACTCCAAAGTCACCAGTGCAGCTCCCTTCTGTTGTTTCCCTTCTCCAGCTTCTGCTTAGGCTGGGAAAAAGAAAATATCAGCAGCCTTGCTTCAGCTTTGAGAAACCTACTTGAATGTTTTATGGTTTCATATAATACATTCTCTTTTCTCTGGAAAGTCTTTGGTCAGAAGTAAGAGAGATGCATCCTCACTAAAATTGTGTTGTCTTCTGTGCTGTTTCTGAAAGCTGGCATTTGTGGTCTCATTTGGACTCTCTCAAGAAAAACAAATACGGAGTATTTCAGTTATGTGAAGTGAATTTCTGAGAAAAGGTTAAAAGTGGCCCATTTGAATGACTAAGAAATATACCTAATGATGGTTGTCCAGAGCTGTGACAGTTTATCTTCTGCTGGCTGTACTGCTGGCTCTGCTCTCCTGCTTCACAGTGTTTACAGCATACATACGTGCATTATCACTGCCATTTTTTTGTGTAATTTGGAGCATAAACTCATGAAAGCCAGGATCCTGATTTTATCTGCAAAGTCCCCTGTTATTAGGCTATTCTGCAGAGAAGCATTACTAGCAACAGTGATGAGGTGTAATGCAGTCTGAAGCTATGCCATTACCTAGCTGTGCCAGGGCACTCAGTCGGCTTCCCCTTGTCTCAGGTTCTCTGGCTGTGAAGTTAATGTTACTTTACTTTCTCCTCAAGAGGAGATTCTCTGAAGATTCCTTCATGTGTGCAGCTTTCAGCATAGCGTTTTTCTATGGTCTTGCTGCTTGTGGATTGGTCTACTGAGAAGTGAGGTACAGGGAACTGAAAAATAGGTGGGTATATGGTTCAAATTGAGCTTCCCTGCAGTAGTCTCCCTCTGACTCTAGGCACATTTGCCTTTCAGAAATAGGCTCAAAGAGCAGAGAAATGGCAGACATGTAGAGGATGTTTTTTCTTTCTATTTGTGCAACTACTGCTTTCCAGAAATCTGTCATAGGGTGCAGTGAAGACTTCAAATCTTCACCTCTGTTGCCATGTGTGTTGTCCACGGGTTGTGCTGGATTCCCTGGGAGTAACAGATTCTGGTGTGAAGTTAGACATGTCACTGAAAATACACAGCTGAGTGTATGTACCGTCTCGAGGGAGAAGGCCTGCTTGCTCTGCTTGCAGTGCACAGTGCACTTCAGCAGCCGGAGTTTGCAGCAAATTGATGACACTTTGGGTAAGGCTAATGGAATTGTCATCATATGAATGCAACACATGGCTGCAGGTGTGCCTGAGGTTAAAGGGATAAGGTGTTTTACAAGGATATATCAACAACATTACATCAGTAGATAGAAAACATGATTTTTCAAATGCTAATTCTTAAGTTTGTAAGGTAAGATTTTATTCTTCCATCCATGGCATATTGTTTAGTTCCTACAGCCTTAAAAAGCATGAGAGAAGTGGAACTGCACTGAATACTGCCAAGTCTTACGCTTGTTTTTGCACCTTGTTCTCTAGCCCTCTTTTGTTTCTCTGATACTTTAACACAGTTTCTGGTAACTTTGGATCTGGGAATTGGTGGAGCTTGAATTAGAGCTTGAAAGGTGAACAGTGTTTTTTTGCTATCTACTCTAAATGCTCACCACTGCAGTTATGTATTCGCTGTGACATATAAATGACAAAGATGGAGATGAGAAATGATTAAACCCTTATCACGTATCAGTATTTATTACTACTGAAAAGCAAAAGTCAGGGCAGTTTTCTATTGTTAAATTTACTAAAATAATTGGCACTGTAACACGTAACTCTTGGGGCATTACCTTCAGCATTTCCCATGAGTTACACAAACCCATCCACCCTGTTTGTGGGGTTTAGTACCTGATTTTCCCAATTTAGTGATGGGAACAGTGCTTCTGGGGGTATGCTGAATTTATCTTACCGGAGCTAAATCCTCTTGTCACCTAGGGAAAACACACAGTGTTGCTAATGCTCAGGGAACCTGGTGTGCTTAAATTAGCTGTACAGGAGAGCTCAGTGTTCAGCATGTTACCAGGCTGTGGTCAGAAACAATAGGCTTCTGTGTATGCCACCACAAACAGCTGCATTGTTGGGTGCTGGTGTGCAGCAGTGTTTGGGGGTGCGATCTGACCACAGCACATCTCTGCTCATCTCTGTCATTCCCATGAGCTCCCTCAGTGGGAGTGGGCAAGCTACAATGAGAGACACCCAGAAAAGAGGCTTCGGGTCCCTGGGACCTGGCTTCTGGTTCTTTGGCATTGATGCCTGTTCCCTCATGCCCAGGCAGTGACAGTGACTTGAGCCATGTATTAGAAACCACTGCTTTCAATTACTTTGCAGTGTTAAACACCTTGGTTTCTGTTTGCTGTCCTGCCAGATCTAGAAGTACCACAGTACAGTTTTGTCCTGTGTCATGGCCTTAGTTAATCCTGAGGTTCAGGTTCAACAAAAAAGCATATATAAGATGTCATTAATTTCAACAGACATTTTAAGCGTGGAGGAGGTGTATCAGCAAAGAGATGTGTGTGACCATTCTTTTTACTGGTCAAGGTTAATGAAGCCA
Organism: Neopsephotus bourkii; assembly: GCF_033783945.1. NCBI lineage: Eukaryota > Metazoa > Chordata > Aves > Psittaciformes > Psittacidae > Neopsephotus > Neopsephotus bourkii. The sequence goes on from NW_026902234.1 coordinate 7,139,921, forward strand.
TGATTTTAATTCCAGGTCAAAGGTGCAGAGGGTTTTTTTCATGTTGTCAGTGGAGATTTGTAGCAACTGTGCCACATATGTGAAAGTAACTCTGCTATTGGCAGAGTTTCATTTTATTTTGTTGGCCATCTGGTCCATTGCTGCTGTGGACCTTGAGCTTTGAAAAGGTTTAATTTAGTGTACATTGAGGTACCTTCCATTTCCAATGTATTTTTGAAACTTGAAGGAATAAGATATTAGATTCTTAATGAAATGTACATTCAAACTGCTTCAGCAATTACAGACTGGGAATGGAGTGGGTGAGGGATGGCCACATTAGCAGGAGCAAGCAAGGACAAGGTGTTATCTTGGTCCTGGAAACTTGCACTGGTGACTTATAGGGCAGATTGGCCAGGCTTTTGTTCACTGCAGACTGTAGAAGTTTACTGAAAAGTTACTCATTAGCTTGCAATGTTACATGATGGCTGAAAATCTTTTGAGTAGGTTAGATGGAAATGTGCTGTGGTCTTGCAGGATGCAAGAAGTATGGAAGAGTAAAGTAAAGCAAATAAAATTTGTTAAAAATTTTGTGTGTTTAATGTAGAAGGCATTTTTGGTGCAAGGTAGTGTTGTAACATTGATCTTTTCAGAGGAGAAGATTATGGTGATGCATTCCTATAGAGAGGATAATGCTAATGACAACAACATATACATCTGCATGCACATGTATACCGTGATGCTCATTAAGTAAGTGAAAGGAATAGTGTGAATACTTCTATTCAGAAGTAAATGCTTTTTTCTTCATCTGTTTTGTTTTCTCTGTAAGCCCCAGTTGGGCTTAGTGTCATAATGTGGTTATCAGTATCACTGTGCTGCCAGCACTAGAAATTAGCCTTGTGGTGTGCTTTAAATAGGACTTAATTCAAGTTTGAGGCAAGCTGTTTGTCTGTGTTTGCTTATGGTGAGAATGTTAAGGATGTTGCATGTTTTTGTTTTCAAATAAATCAAAGCAAATAAAAGGAAGAATTAAGTAAACAATTTATATATCTTTGTTTTCAGAAAGGGTATTGCAAAGACTACTGTGATTTTTGAAGAAAGCCAAATAGGAAGCAAAGGTACAAGCAACTGTAGTTAAACTTACTTTTCTTTTGCAGCTAGAGTAGACATTGTAACAGGAGTACCTATGAAATTTACGATACATTCAAGGCTCATTGAAAGCTTTTTCTTCAGATAGAATTAAATGAATTGCGGGAGCAGAGTCTAAATGCACCTCAACTGTCCAACAGCTCCTGTAGGTGAGATGTTCAAAGTAATAAGAACAGTTCTTACAAACAGCTTGGTCTTCTTTAGACTATTGAAAAAGCCTTAGCTTTTCCTACATAGTCTTTATTTCTTGATATCTCTTACTTTGGTGTGCATTTCTTCTCTTCAACACCCTTGACTTGTGTGCCTGGTTGTTTTTTTCCCCAGCACACACCATGCTAGTGGATTCACACTGATTTCCATTGACAACCTCCCAGCTGTGCTGTGCCAAAGCAGCCTTGACCAGACAGTTTACTTACTGAAAAGACATGGGGAACAGCATGAGGTTTACAGTTGTGTCTACACAGCTGGGTGTAATCCCCTGTGGAAGGGGACTTGATGCCAGCCTTGTCTCTTATCCCTGTTGGCACTCAATGGGGGCGCACAAGTGGGAGCATGGTGGGTGGTATAGGAATAGTGTGAGGCTCCTTGCCTGGCCCATCTGCCTTCTTGTGTCTCGTCTAGCTTGAACTGGTGCCACAAGACTGTTTTAGCAGACTAAACAGCACGGGATCCTCCTCAGAAGGGCTCTCATCTTTCTTGAGGCAAAGACAGATGGGATTTGTGACTATCCTGAACACAAGCTAAATTGTGTTCAAACTGTCAATGCAGAGAAATGTAAACCTGCAGCTCAGGTAAGTTGAGATGTTGTCATTGAGACTAATCAAACAGCACAGCTCAGTGCTACATTAAACAAAACTGTCTTGAGATATTCACCAAATCCACTGGTGTGGAAGCATGTGTTAAAAGAAATGTGCCTCAGAGGCTTGCATGCTGCAGAGGAGAGGCACACAGTCAGCAGCTTATGAGAAATAAAATTGCCAGCTTTGCTGCTGCTGTCCTAACTTTCTTACCAGGATGATAATTTGCTGCACCTGCACCTTGGCGTCCGGTGTGAACAGCAGCACTGTCAGTGGGAATGAACGGGAGAAAAACTGGGGTCCCATGATGTAAGGCAAAAGCAGCACAGAAATCGTCCCTGCTCCTATAGCAAGGACTTGGAAACACTTCCCCTTTGTACATCTGCTTGTACTGCTCTGTATGACAGTTACAGAGAGCTAAAATCACACTGCCACAGAACTCTCAAGAGAAGCATCCTCTAGAGGTGTATTTTGAGGCTCAGTAACCAGGGCTTCCCATCAGATCTGCTGGCTTAAGCTGCTGTGATTTGATATTGCAGTTTTTGTAAGATTTCCTCGGATTTAGTGGAGCATTTCTTGCAAAAAGGAACACAGGTGGTGATCCTGTGGTGGCCACTTAAGGTACTGTCCACACTGAGATCCCCGCCTCCACCTTTAATGCTGCTGATGTCTCGGCAGGTTTACCTTGTGATTAGCAAAGACGCTGGGAGAGGGTGCCTATAAAAACAACTTCCAAAGGAGTTTGGCTGAGGCTTTCTTCAGGGCTGTGGGGCTGTAAGGCTGAGCCTTCAAGAGCTACTGATGTGCTGGTGACAATCAACAGAAGTCTTTCAGTTCTGGGGACTTGCCACACTGGGACCACACCTCTGTTACTGGTAGTACTGGTCTTCAGCTTTTACATATGCCAACCGTGAGGGGGAAAAGAAAAGAGGAAGCAGTTGTCTTGTCTTCGACTGGAGAGCTATTACAGAAGTGCTGTTGTAATAACAAGCCTGGCATTAGGTAGCAAAACAGGGATCACACTTCCCTTTTGCCCCTTACGCATTTCTCAGCTCCTACTGTCTGTTCCTGTTCAGGCTGTGTCACGCTGTGTGAACCACATTAGAGCTCATCTTGACTCTTTTGCTATGTTATAAATTTCATTTCTATGGGGATCAACTTCTTTCTTTTTTTTCTCTTCTTTCCCCCCCCCCCCCAGCATTTTAGAGCCATCTGACAGGAATATTTGTAAGATAAATATTCCTCCTGCAGGCAAGGATAAATGTAGGTGTTTGTGGAAATAACTAATAGCGAACACTGTAAAACAGTAGGAAGGAGTAAGGACAGATGTGTTTGGTTTTCCTCAGGGAATTGAAAATAAACTTGATTTGTCTTCTTTAAATCCTTACACTCAGTTGACAAAAAATGTGGGAAGTGATATTTACTCATGTAATAGAAGTACCTTAAAAAACAGTTTACATCAGCTAAGGAAATTCGGCAGGTCAGAGATTCATTTGTGTATGTATGTATGTAACTTGGTTTATGGGAGGGTTGATGCTTCACTGTACTCTCCCTGATAGTAACATCATCTGTTTTATTTTCATAGATGAATCCAAAATATGTATTTGGCATTCTGTGTATTCTGCAAAGGGCATTTCTCTCTCAATTTAGGTCAGAGATTTTCAAAGGCAAATACAGCAGCTAGGCATCTAATTTTCACTCATATTAACGGAATTTGACTGGTTTCTTCTTTCTTGCTTTTTGACATCTTTCATTTCACGGTTTTTATTTCAATTGCACCTATCTAGTAGGAAGATGTAGACAAAACAGTCACATTCCTGCCAGCTCTACTGCTTGTTGTACTCTTGGTAGACTGTTGCTTTAGCCATTGATTATTGCTGTGGTTCTTTTTCATTATGTTCCACATTTCTGGCTGCCCAGCTAATAGGGTGAGCAGTACCGAGGACTGGACGGCTCAGACTCCAACAGCCCGGAGCAAACAGCTGCTGGGCACTGGCTGCTGGTCTGATGGGCTCTGGTCACATCACGCTCACTGCATCTTCAGGGTGAATTGTTCCTGACCTGCAAGGTACATCTGACATGTGCAGTGCATGGCAGAACTGCTGCACACGTGTGGATCAGCTATACAGAATCCCAAATACATGGCTATGGTTTTGAATTTATGGTAGAACATAGACCACCTATCACTTAAATCTTCTCTCTAGGATAGATACTTCTTGTAGACATTAGTACCTAAAACAGCTACAAAAGCCTATGATGCACTTAAATATATCTTAACCATCCTTTTCCTGCAGAGCTACTATTTACTCACTATGATTTTCTCCTTTTTTTTTTTTTTTTTTTTTTGGCTATTTTAGTTTAAAAAATAAGTATTGAAAGTGTCCATATTTTGTTTAGCCATCTTGTCTCTCAGCAGTCTGCTGTGGTGGTGCATGTTATGCCTGGCTTGAGGGAGCATTCATTTGGATGTACAACTTTGTCACTTGTGGAGCACATACTGGATAGGATGCAAGTGCCTAGCCCCAGGGCCAAGGCAGATGTCTCAATTGCTTTTCAAACCCTTGGACTGAAATTAGTTCATTATTGCCAATGCCCTGTTTAGACTGGTTAGAAACAAGCAGTAAAATAGTAAACTGCTTGAAACTTCATCGTAATGAGGCTGAGTTTTTACAAACATTGGTGTTAGCAATGCATTATTTAATAGTAATTTTGATTCAGAAATAGACATTGTGTGATTATAGCTGATTAAGTATTTTTCAGGTCAGGTGGCCAAACCACACGTCCTTTGGCTCAGTATGCTGCTGTGGTTTAAGACTGCCCAGCTTACTTTACTGAGAACTACGGTATGGCAAAGACCTTGACTTAATTGGTATTTGCAAACCTGGCTTTATTAAATAACAAGGCTTGTCCTTCCTTTATACTCTGTGATTTTCCCCAGTGATGTGTTGTTGTTATTAGCATGCTATTAATATGTTAGCATATGGGAAAATACAGAGTATTTTCAGTGAGAATCAAAGCTTCCTGTCTTCCTGTCTAGTGAGATACTGTATCCATGTATTTATGGTGCAGTTTTTCAGTAGTTACTCTGTGACAGGCATGTAAAAATCCCTCAGACCAAGTTGTAAATTGCTTCACTGCAAATACTTCTGTGTTGCCTTTAAAAGTAATACAAAGATAAGCCAAGAAGTGGACAGGAACTGCTGTTTGCCCCTACATTTAGAAAAAAAAAAAAAGGAGACTAGAAGTATTTAAAGGCTGATAAAAATCACATTAAGTGTATACAGATACTTCCTGCAGTTAACATTGATTCTTGCTATGAGTGTAAGGAACAGAGCGCAGAGGAGCTGCATGGTTGCATCTTGTTTCCAATAGTCAAGCCCCCTCACTGCAGACCAGCTCTGCCCTGGTGGTTTCTAACACACTGAGCGCCACTTGCCAGCTCACAAAGGATTTGAGAGAAATTCCTGTTCCTTCCTACTGAAGCAAGCTGGGTGTCTGTTAGCCTTTCTGTGATGGCAGTAACCTGGCTCACTTTGCTCTCCTCTTCCATATGGGAGATCAGGATGACTCTTCACCTGGGGCTGGACCTTACATCCTGGGGCTCATCCCCACATCCTTCCCAGCATCACCACAATGAGTCCGTCACAGGAAGGCCAACACTTGCTTCAACTTACATCCGCAAAGTGTCAATAATCACCCTGGAGCTGGGTGGTGAGCATGGGCTGCCCTGCCTGCTGCCCTGCCTTGCCTGCCTGCTCTCCTGCCTGCAGCCTCGGGGATGCCTGGGCAGCTCTCCTGGTGTGGTCAAACTTCGAGAAACCTTTTCTGTAAACATAACACAGGGTGCTGCTGGATTCCTTTTCTTGCAGGTGAGATGGAAATGATACAAAATAGCTGTGTTGCACCACATTGCTGTATTCCTGCTTCAAATTCAACGTAAAATTAAGGGTTACAATGCAGAGGACTATGGCTGCTTATGGAAATCTAGCTAACAAAGTGGTAAGCTGCATTTGCTTACAATTTTGTTTAATATACAAATACACAGAAGTTCAATTTTCTGTGTCTGTAGTCTGAAACCAAGTAATAGGCTAAATCTTATTTGAACAGAACATGTTGTCTCCAGTTTATTTGTCCATTAAAGATTACTGATAAATTGATCTTTCTGTAATGGTTTTTATGTAAGGAGTACTCTATAAATCACTGTTTTAATAGAACCAAATACAATATTGATGCTAACTTTTTACTCGCAAAACAATGGAACACAATTATCATGATTTATTAATAAACCAAAATAAACCCGGATCTTGTGTACTATCCAAGGAATTGCCTATCTTTTGTTTAATCAGATGTAGTAAGTATGATTTCATCATTGTTTTATAATAAGGTTTTGTTTTGTATTTCTGAAATAGCCTTCCCCTTTGGTATATTTAATTATACCAGCCAATTTAAGGATCAGCTCCTATGCTGCATGTTTTATTTTGCTTTTTGTGCCCAACTATAGAAAACAGCATCACTTTCCTAAGATATATTTGAACAAGAAGTAGCAAGGCGGCTGTGCTTAGAGCAGACTGTGCTGGGCAAGTGAGGAACCCCTTTGCCCATAAGCTTGGCAGGTCCCAACCTCAGTGCTGAATTGGAGGTAAGGATTTCTCCCCAGATGGAAATAAAAAGGAGCAGGACTATTTAAAGGGGTGATGGAGACCCTGGAAGTCCCCATAGCTCTTCTTGACCCAAGGGGTTTCAGTATCACCTTGTTTAATCATGTTTCTTACACACATTCGAACCTTACATATAGAAGGTATGTAGTAGCTAAGCCCGAATAAAGGACCACATTCAGTCAATGGGTTTCATTTCTGTCATTTCAATGGCTGTTCTTTAATTTCCAGCTCCTCTATTCAGCTTTACAAATGCTCTGTAGTTATCGCCTTGCTCTCTGAAAGGATCAGAAATTTTCTCATGATTCTTTATGTTACCCAAAATGTCCTAAAAAGGTCTGTCATCTCTCAGGAACAGGTATGAGTGTGAAAATCACATCCACCTGGCTATGTGTGAGCACTTTAATGATAATATTAAGCGGCGCTTCTTTTTTCTGAAATAGCCTCTTTACGTTCCCATTAAAAAAGCTGATAACAGCTTTTTAAGGAAGCCTGCATAACCAAAGAAAAAAATGTTTCACAATTTCCACCATAACACAATAGCAGTTGAATAAAGCTATTTTCAACCTTTATGGGAATTACTTGGGATTTCTATTTTAATTGTGATTAAAAAATCCCATTTGTCTTGACTGCATAGTCACCAGTGTTATACCTTCTTCAGCCTAGACTGGTGTCTTGTGAAGTATGTGAATGATGAAAAATGGGGTTTATGCCCACAGCCACAAACAAACATGCACAGAAATAAAAGACTGAAATTTCAGGTACTATTTCTTCTGCATCAAACTATATAGCATCTGCCATTAAATGAAACTGCTGTTTTCTTCTTCTGAAATTGCACTTCTTGGAACACCTTTTCTGAGGTTGTGTAGCTTTCAGCCTCACATTTACAGGTGTACCATGTCAGTGGAGGGATAGGAACTTACTTACATTGTTAAGCCTAAAAGCTGTTACAGTCTGAGATCTAAGAGATCTAAGCGAAGATGCTGGAAGGGGAATGGGATTCTAAATTTTCCGCCACTCTCATAAATGGATTAAAAAGGTAGTGCCCAAAAGTCATGAAAGCAGATGGCAGAATGTCCAAAGAAAGTAACCAGAGCAGGCAGTGGTGTCTATAGCTGGAGGCCTTTCAAGTTCCTACCAGCAGCTGTCTTAAATTGATGGTGATACTGTCAGGGGCACTAACAATGAAGGAGGCTGACAATACTGCAGGCTGACATAGCCCCCTACCCAGATCCCCTCCACCACCATGTCATCTCAGGTAGCTGAGGGGGTTGCAGGTTTAAGTTGTAGGCTGCTAAAATGCCTAGGAGAAACGAAAAAAAAGGCATAAGTTATCCAGCAGATGTATGCCTGTAGCAAGAGTGCAAATGCATTTCTGTCACTGGAAATTCCTTACAAGTATTTGGTAAGGATATTATTATTATTAATATAAATTATATTAGTAATAGAAATATTATTAATAAATATATTATTATATATTATTATTATATTATTGAAGATTTCACTTTTTTCAAATCACTGCAGAAAGAAGGTCCTTAGTAACATATAACAGCTATGCGCAGCTTCTATTTTAAAGAGTAAAAACACCCCCAAAACTAAACCAAATGTGGGGTCAGGATAGCAAAACTTACTAATTAAAAAGCTTAGTTTTGGAAAAAAAACACCCCAACAACCTAAAACTATTTGCCAAATTTTACACAAACTCTTGCTGAACGTTTAGCCTACCTGTATGCTATAGTGGTTTAAAAAACATTTCAGATTTGTTGTTCTTCATTTTAGATGGAGAGCTTCCTAAAGGGAAAAGTATTTTTTCCTTTGTTGAGGTGCTGTTTCATTCCTCTTGAAAAATAAATTTACCCTACCTCTCATATCCTCAAGATGTCCACCTTGAGTGCTGCCTGCATTACTCTCATGCTCTTTTGTTTAGTACACCAGGATGCTAGAGTGCCAGCACTGATTATTGCTGGTTTTTGTTTGAAGGTGTGCTCTTTGGAGGATGTAGTCACCATCAGCATAACTAAACCCCATTAGTGCATAAGGTTAATGCACCGTAGGTGAGCCCCTCTTCATAGCCTGCTTAAAGACCATCTGATTGCAAGACAGTGCAATAGATGTTTAAAGGGCCTCACTGAGGCAGTCTTTGTTTTTTACATGTTGTACACAAGTGTCTTTGTTTTCAAGTTTCAGTGCAATGCAGATGTTTTGTTATTATTTTTTAAACAATATAATTTAACTGTAATAGTTGCTGACAGGGAGAGGAAATCTGGGCCTTTGATATTTGGGTGCATTGTGGTTTAGCCCCAGCTGACAGCTAAGCCCAGCACAGCCGCTTGCTCTCTCTCACCTGATGGAAGGAAAGAATCAGAAGAGCAAAACTGAGAAAATAAATGGGTTGAGATAGAGACAGCTTAATAGGTAAAGCAAAAGTCATGCATGTGAGCAAAGCAAAACAAGGAATTAATTCACCACTTCCCATTGGCAGGCAGGTTCAGCTATCTCCAGGACAGCAGGGGTCCATCACACATATGATGACTTGGGATGACAAACACCACCACTCTGAACATTCCCCTTTCCTTCTTCTTCCTCCAGCTATAGATGCTGAGCATGACACCATATGGTCTGGAATATCCCTCTGGTCAGCTGGGGTCAGCTGTGCCAGCTGTGTCCCCTCCCAACCTCTTGTGCACCCCCAGCCTGCTCGCTGGTGGGGTGAGAAGCCTTGACTCAGAAGCACTGCTCAGCAGTAACTGAAACATCCCTGTGTGACCAACACTGTTTCCAGCATAAATCCAAAACATAGCCCCGTACTAGCTACTATGAAGAAAATTAACTGTCCCAGCTGAAACCAGCCTCGACTGATTGCAGCTTTTAGTGCCAGGAGGTAAACCAAATAGTTTGTTTTCTTCAGGCACTCTGGAAGTGAGTTTGAAGATTTGGATACTGGGGGAGAGTATCTCCTTGCATTTTTACCTCTATTTTCAGAGCAAAGTTCTTTAATATTTCATTAGTGTTGGACTTTTCATTTCCAAACTCAGCAGCTCTTTAACAGTTTGGCTACCCTAAGAGAGCTACATTTCTGATTTACAGCTGTTTTTTTCAGTGACATTAATACATCAACAGGGCCTAAGAAAGCTATCTGGCAAGGATGAGACACTATCTTTTTACCTGCTACTCTCGTATTACAAACAGTATATGATCTGTTGTAGGTCCGTCAAAAACGTAAAGCTTTTGAGAAATGTTGAGATGGCTGTTCCTTTATCTTGTGCCCCTCATATGAATCACTCTCCATAAGATAAAACTGGAGTCTGAGGAATCATAATTTCTCAATCATTTCTCAAGCTGGCAGTCTGCTTCAGCATGTCCTTCATATGGCTCTTACAGGAGCCTACAGACCTTCTCTGAATGACACATTAAAAAACAATAGAGCCAGCAACGGAGCCTCTGGAGCTGCTGCAACTTTGAGGTCAATTAATTGTCACTTAGGATGATATATCTGAGCTTACCATTAGTTTCTCAGCCTGCAAGGGGCTCAGGCAGGCATGCTTGCCTTGTACATGGCTTAAAGACCATCATGTCCTTGATTTTGAAGCAAAGCTGGAGGGCAGTGTCATGCCATCAGCTTTATAAGCAGAGTTTTTCACTGATTTCAAAGACCTTCATGCTTTTATCCTGGCAGTGAAAGTCCTGTCTGTGGAGCAGTTTGAGCAAGCAACAGTTTAGACAGGCAATGGGCTGCTAGCCGTTAATCCAGGATTCCACTGAAGGCTGCGAATTTACTGGCTTTTTTCCTTAGCAAGTGTTTAGAAATTCAGAAAGAAAATATGCAGCCAAGTCTGACCAAGGCAGGTTGTTCTTGGGGATTTCATGGTACTGGTGAATGCCTGAAGACGGTTGAACATCTCTTCTTGTATACACAGGGTGATATCTAAATCAGCTGAGGGTTTCTTCCACAAGAAAAAATAGTCCAATTTTATTAGTTCTATAGGGCAAATGGGTGAACCTGTGCTGTTTCATAGCTTCTTTCCCTAGCTGCTCGGAGTCCTGTCCTCAGACAGTGGCAGCTGCATATGTACTGATCTTCTTACAAGCTGCCTGAGTGACCCATTTGGCCCCTCTGAGAAAAGACATAAGCATGATTTGAAGACCATGAACCCCAAGACTGTTGGCTACTGGCAGCTGTACTCATGGGGTCTGGCTCCATCCTGCCTGAACTGTGCCATCACTTCTCTTTCATGTGGCTGCCTGAGCCTGCCCTGTCCGTGGCTCCAGACTAAGCATCCCTGTTTTTTTTCTGGTAGAATGCAGTGGGGGAAAAATAGACATTACTGTTGATTTTGAAGCCTCCTGTACAGGACTTGAATCTGGGAAGATGGAGTACAGCATCCAGGCAAGAGTGTCTCCCAAAGGCTTATCCGTTTTACTGCTAACTGTAGAAGGGACCCCAGAGAAGAATTTGTTTTGCTTGTCTGTTTAATTTCTGGGCAATGCTGGTCTATTGGTGTCTGAGTAACAGTTCTGGCATAGTTTCAGCAGCAACTTTCAGCTTTTCTTCAGAGGGTGTATTTCATCGCATCAGCTTTTTACCTGCTGTATTTTCAATATTTCTAATATCTTAATATAACAGTATATATATCAAAGATAGAACCCTAAGTTTTATGGAATACAGAAAAATGGAGAAGTATTTAATAGCCATCTGCCTCCTGGAAGTAAATCAGTTATTTTTAGCACTGTTTTGGAGTAGATGTTGAATATGTAATACAGAAGAAGATTGCAATGGTGATTCACTGAAGTATTACAATAGACATTATAAAGGAATTTACAACTCGTTGCCCGTGGCTTTGCAGTGGTGACTGCTGCAGCCTGTGGCAGCCCAGGGAGGCTGGTGGGGACCATCAGGAGCAGATCAGCCATCCTTCAGGGTTGGTTTCCCCTCCTTACTGCCTCCCCAGAGGCCAGCAGCTCAGCCAGCTCTCCCAGCCACAGAAATATTTCCAGGCTTTGCTTCAAAATGAATGCTAACAGTTTGCCCTAGCACTCTTGTCTCCTTTCTATGCTATGCTCTAGGAACGCGCTTGGTTTCTGGGCAGATGAGGCAGTGGGTGGAGAGAGAAGGAGGAAGGAGTGTTTACAGGAACTGTTGCTGGCATGGGCTTCAGGGGCAGGTTAGCCTGGGAAGAGCCAGAAAGCAAGAGTATTTGTCTTCTGCTTCACTAGCCAGTGAGTGAGCGGCTCATGGTGGAGCTCTGCCAGATGCATCTAGTTTTTTCTGCTCCCAGAGGTGCTGGGGCTGATCAGTTACACTCCTCAAGAAGGAAGGGAAAAACCAGCTTCAAGGGAACAGCCACCAGTCCCTTGTCACCACCTTGTGACACCAGGAAGGAGGTCATGCCTGTATCCCACAGCCAACACCAGGTAACAGCCTCTGGCTGTGAGATTTGTTCAGGTTGCACAGTGGAACTAGGGACGATGATAATGCTGTCAGTATTGATGCAAAATGATTTTTTGAGACATTTGGCAAGAGCTAAGTGCCGTTCCAGAAGAGTGTATCAAAACAAAAGATGAGAACCCTTTTGTTTAAAATAAATAAATAAAAAATGTGGTAAACCAGAGCACTTGGAGTTCTCTGAATTATTTTGCAATGTAACACATATCAAATATTTATCAGATCATTTTCTAAATTCAAGTGGAAGTTGTGAATCCTTCTAATTATCCTGAAAGTGCATGTTTGACAAATAAAGACTTCATCCAAAAACTTCACTTGACCATACTGTTAGCGCTGTAGTCTGTTTGCAGTGCTAACAAAACCATCCCATTCACTAATCCTGTCACTTGCCTGCTGCCATTTCACAGTGTAGCGGCTCAGTTTGAGAGGGGAGCGTAAGTGCAGATAATCCAAGTTGAGTCTGCAGCAAAGACACAGCAGTACAAAGCCAAATCCAGGTTAGAGCTGCGCAAAAATTTTACAGTCCCACTGGCTTGTTATTCTCCAGAAATACAGTTTCAAGGCACGTGAATCTGCTTGCTCAATCATTCTGGCTAGATATGAAACAAAAGTAATAATTTTGCACCGTTTGAAATGTTTCCTTTTGGCATTTTTAAAACAAAACTAAATTAACTTCTTATTTTGGAAATGTCATTCCAAATTTCATTCAATATAAGAAAGAAGAGAAGATGTTGTAAACTGAAGCAAAGCTTTCATTAAACCTCCAAATAAATTACTGTAGCTGGAAGACACCCATCCTTGTTCCCTGGTTGGGTTAGACTCTAGAAGGGCGTGCGGCTCTTCACTGTAGTTATGGTCACTGTGGGGCATCTGATGGCAGCGCGTCGCTGGTGAGGTTGTGCTGCTGCTACAGCAACTGCTCCTTACCAGAGTGAACATGTGGGGCAGGTATCGCCTGTGGGCTGCTGGGAAGGATCAAAGAAAACCTAAGCCACTGGCTGGACCAAAGCCCATGTTTTCACCTAGCACATTTAAGCAGAGGGAGCTTCCACTTTCTCCAGGAAACATAAAGTGTTAAGAATGCCAATAAAACCAGGACAGACCTCTGTAAGTGAGGATGTGGCCCAGGTGCTCAAGAGGAGGTGGTTTGAAGGGGTTCCACCACAAAAGGTGCCCACAAGAAAAGCCCTGACTCAGAAGTGCCCTCCACTTCCCAGAGCCAGGTTTGGCAGCTGGGAGCTGTAAGTGGCGATGTCATCCAGCTTCCCATGGATTTTCCTCCTTATGGTATTGTAACTCTGCTGCTGCTGTAGCATTTGAGGTAAGAAACAAACCAGCCCAGCTGTCAGCCACCCAAGTCCTTGGACACTACTGCCTTTTCCAGGGAGCGGGATCTCTCTGGATGTGATCTTGCCTATTAATCACATTTTTAGAAACCCATTGTCTTTTACTAATGTCGTTCTTTCTGCAGATGCTTCTCCATACTTTTCCACAGTGGGTTTCAGCCAGGCCACAGCTCAGCAAAGAGTTAGAAAATGTAGCTTTTGTCACTCAGAAATTTGAGGTGCAAGCAGATATGAGATGGGCAAGCTTTCCTCGTGCCACACCACAGCACCATTCTTGTGGTGTTTGCCCAAACACTATAGTAATTCAAGGAAACAAATGGAAACCAAACTGCGTGCTAAGTTTCTCCAGCTGAAGAAACTGCTGCTAGCCACTGACCAGTCTCCCTTTGCTCTCAAGCTGCGAAGCAGGTACAAGTCCTGTTGCAACTACCCCTCCAGTCCTTTGCGTTGGAAGTAAGGGAATTTTCTAGGGAGCTTAAAAACTTTCCCCCAGTCTGTTTGTTAGGAATAATGGGAATACCATGGTATTCCCATGGTAACAGCTTTCCCTTGTAAGAAGGAAGTAATATTTTGATGATAACTGCTATACAAGGTGGAAACAAAACTGATCCAAATTCTGTGATATTGAAATAAACTTACTAAATTATAGATAAGTCTTCTCTGAGATACATTACATAGTTATCTCTCCTCCACATACTGTGTCCTTTTATAGATTTTTATAAAAGAAATGAAAAAAATGAAGTGGCACAAACAGGAAAAAGAATAATAAATATAACAGTCGATAAAACAGAAAAAGGAATAATAAAACAGTTGATAATTTCCCAACTGCAGAAGGACAAGATTTAAGGATTCTGCAAAAGACACCAGAGGTTGATGCAAAGAAATTAAGAACTGCCCAACCTTGCTGTAATCCCTCACTATTGTAAATCTCTTGCAGTTTGAGAAAAGAGATGACAGAGTCTCTTCAAAGATAAGAAAGGCTTATTTGAAAACAAGAAACCTAGACAAATCCTGGACATTGTAGGTGTTTAATTCTTCCAGTACCAACTGACAAAAATAACTGATAAAAACGTGAAAGGAGTCTTATTCTCTGTGGAAATAATTCAGAACTTTTTTCTTACATAATTTGAATAAAAATCATGCAGAGGCTAGTGGAAACATTTGAGAAAGTGGTAAAACCAAGGTTATTAATGGTTCCTCACCATCCTGGCACAAACTTCCCATTCTTATTGAGGACTACTGAGCTATTTTACCAGCCTTAATTCTTCCCTCACAGCTGTGGACATAGGATTATCCACTTTGCAGCTGGACAGACTGAAGAGTGGAGACGCGTTGACATTGAATTACGTGGTGACAGCTCTGGGAGTGTGTGAAGTCAGGCTCACAAAGTTGTGTTGTATTTTGATACAAGTGCCAAAGGGGCTCTGATCGTAATGTATAAAAATGGAAGAGATACAGGTGTTTTCATCATCAAAAACTTTGTAAGTAAGGAAGTACAAATAACAGAATAGTTATTTGGGGTTGTCTTGCCTATGACACCAAGCTGTGTGGTGCAGTCGACATATTGGAGGGAAGGGATGCCATTCAGAGGGACCTTGGCAGGCTTGAGAGGTGGGCCACTGCAAATCTCATGAATTTCCATGAGGCCATGTGCAAGGTCCTGCACATGTGTCAAGGCAATCCTGGGATTGAGATCTCCCAGGGAAACCTTCTAGCAGCCTTTCAATACCTAAAGGGGGCCTACAAGAAATCTGGAGAAAGACTTTTTTACAAGTCCAGAGTTGCTGTGGCACTCTGGATAAGCAGCAAAGAGCAATACTTAACTAGAAGTATGAAAAGGCATGCTAGGAGTTATTAGCTGGAAAATGCATCTTGAAATACTCAATGTCCATCTCATTGGCAGATTATATGAAGGAGTCTTTTATCTCCAGGTCCCACTGGACTAACGTAAAAGAAAACCGGAGACTAAACCTTAGCCCTGAGGCCAAGTGGCATGGATTGGTTTGTACTCACACTGTTTATGGTAAGCTCTGTCCAGAACAAATTAGGTGCATCCACCCAACAATGTACTTAACCTGAATCTCCTCTGGGCCCCATATGGTGCTCCAGTAGCCCTGAGGGTTTGTATCTGTTTTTCCATTCAGATTTTTTCACCATCTGTTGATAGGGTGGTTTTATTTCATGAAGCTGAAAATATTACACAACCTGGGGCATGGCATGAAGTTGTAAGACCCAAACTGAGCATACAAAACCCATTGGGATAACGTTATAAAGTTGCATGGGATGGAGGCAGCCATACCTGTTGTCTTATCCATACTTTAGGGACTGCTCTGGGGAGTGAGTTATTCCCAGGAGGGTGATGAGGCATTGGCTGAGAGAGAGCTGGCTGGAGCAAACCAAGCTAGAGCCAGATGGAGCAAAAATTAAGCACTGGGGATGATCAAGGCTCTCCTGATTGACCACACTCTAGGTGTAACCAGAAAAGGGGGAATAGATAGTAATTGAACATACTCAAGAAGTAAGGAACAGATGTCTTCAGCAGTTAATTTGCTTTTGTATTCACAGAAGAGGCAAAGAAATGTTCCTCATCAGAGGAGTTTGAGGTCACTCAGTGTAGGGCTGGAAGAGCCTGGTGTGAACAAGGAGTAATATGCTCACACCCCAGCATCTTGCCCGCCCCTGCCTGGAGCCTCAGAGCGAAGCCCCACCTAGTTTTATAGGGGAAGAGTGGGGCTGCCATCAGCCGAGGGCTTATTACAGCTCCCAGCTCGAGAGCTGTGAAAGCACATGAGGGCACGTGCACCTTGGACAGGCAGCAAGTGGGTGCAAGAGGGGACCCTATAGGTGCGGATGGGAGGCACGGGACAGCCCATACCACCAGCACATGACTCTGCCTCCCCCTCTGCCTGCACTTTCATGTACTTTGGGAAAGGAACAGCTAGAAAGCTGTTGTGTGCCTGACAGGAATTATCCTGGTGGGCTGCTTCCAGGCAGCATGGAAAATGCCCCGAGGTGGGCAAGCACTGAGGGCTGCACACAGACATCTTGCCCTCCTGATTCTCACAGGATCTAAGTTAGTCTTCAAGGATAAAGAAGTGCAAGATGTTAGAAATAACATTCCTGATGGAATGCCAGTTACTTGCGCATTTCTGTGCAGCTGTCAAATTTGCACTTGCTCTGGGTACAATGCAATGCAAAAGTACAATATCCAGTAATTTCCATTCTTGTTATTCACATAGAGTGCAGTGAACTTCATGGTAGAGCCAACAGAAAAGCAAAAAGCCAGAAGAAAAGCAATTTTTTTTTTTAATTTTTAAAATAAAAGGAAAATAATGTTGTTTTATAGGGATTAATAAATGATGATAAATGTTCTTAAAGCAGATTTCTAGTGGGCAGATGGTAAGAGGCAGTTTTTGTCACTCAGAATGATAGTGGTTAATTGAACACAACAGGAAATAACAGACGCATTCATCAGTTAATTTGCTTTTCTATTCAAAGACAAGAAAAATGATAGTGACTTTAAGTAGGAGTTGTGTCCCTGGTACAATAGGAAGGGACTTATTCTGGAGGCATCAAGAAGAGGTAGTGAAGACATCTCTAAGAGGTGACAAAAAGCAATAACCGGCTACATCTGCTGAAGTTTTCCATTTTTGTTCTGTCATAGAAAGTCAAGTCTCTGTTTATGCAAGAGGATGAAATGTGTTTGTTAATTACATTTGAATAAGGTAACAAACTGTGATCTCAAAGCCATCTGTAAATGTAAAACCAGGTGGCTGAGAGCAGAATGAAGATTGCAAATAGAAGAGCATAAAAATTTGGGGTGTGAGAACCACTTGTACATCTGGTCTGTTTATGAAAAGATGCAGTAAATGGTTTCTGTATTTGTAGGCTTTACCTTGAGCACAGTATCGATGGAGATACCCCTCTAGTCTTTGGCCAGTCTTTTTATTGAGAAGACTTCTTTGCAGGCTGTGCTGTGAGTGAATTCTCCCTGGAATGAGCTCTCTTTAGTATAGCCATCTATGTAATTACCCTGATGTGATCTCTCATGCTTCACCAAAGGTGCCACTTGAGCCCCCTGTGTTTAACATACCTGTCACTCCCTCAGTTGTGGAAGCTGTTAGTGTCACATACGCACAAGTGGGCAGGAGATGAGACCTTCACACAATCAGCTATGAGGCTCACGAGAAAGGATGCTTCATACATTTCTGGTTTCTTCCTCTGACCTAGATTTTAGGCTCTACCACCCCCTCCTCCTTTAGTTTTCATTTGTTTTAGTTATTCCTGGAAATGTGCTGTGATTATCTACGTTATGGAGGAATGCTTGTCCTTCCAAATCTGAAGCTGAAACTCATTTTCTACACTGAGTGTGTCTCTACCCTTCTCTCTGCTTAAAGGCACCAAAATGAACTAATTAACATGAGACTGCATACTGTTATTTTTCATAATACAGAACTAATATTTTCTGTTGTATGGAATAGGAAGAAGTACTTAAGGAAGTTAAAGATATTTTGGTTTTTGGAAATGTTTGCATGCATTTCATATATATATATATATATACACATGTATGGATATTAAGTGCAGATTCACTGAAAAATCCAAGTATCTTGTCTCCAGATATTCCTAGTGGGCAGAAGCCATTTACATACACTTGCAGAACATGCATGTAATTGATATGTGTTTAGGGCATGAGTATGTAAAGTATCAGAATGCACCCAAAATAAATGTGTACATGTTCCGTTTGTGAATACAATGTGCACTTCTCTTGAAAAGCTTACCCTCATTAAGTGGAGTATGTTATTGCAAACCTTTGCTCAGGGTCATTACTTTAACTGGTAAACAGGTAAAACAATGTAAAATTGGGTCGCAGTTACTTAGAGCAGATTAAGGTAGAATTTGGTGTCATTTATTGTAACTTCTTGGTTCTGTAAACCAAAAAATGTTCCTCTACAGCATTTCAACACATGCTATGGAAAATATATCTGCCTACAAGAATGCTGAGAGGCAATGATATGCAGACATAACTTGCAAGAATCTTGCTCTGTGTGTTGCATGCAACTGCAGAGCTTGTATTATTGCAGCCCCCCTCTGAAATGAGGAGCATTTAAGACTGTGTATATATCCATGGTTGATGTTAAATAAACTGTGCTGGAAAGCAGCTTTTAGAGCTATCTCTGGAGACTGATAGGGAGGAGCTGTGGCACTGTTGGCAACTTCAGGTTGTTTCTAGTACAGCATTCACTCTACTCTTAACCACAGTAGGAGCTGGTACCACAGGATCATGTACATAGGTTTGCTCTGTGTCAAAAGCTACGAAAAAATTGGAGTTAATTACATCACCAAATGAAAAGGTTACAGGAAAAGCATGAAGGTCTCTGATGGAGTAAAACCTGCATTGAGGGGATTTGATTTCAGCCGCATTTTGGAAAGTTTAGGCTTTCCAACATTTGTCATAGTTTCTTGGAATTATATAAGGCATTTTTCCCTTCTGAAATGTCTGAATTAATTGATCAACCTAAATTTCAGTTTAATTAAGCTTTTGCCTGTGACTTGTTCTTTGATGTGTGTAAATATATTCCGTATAACAGCAGCGGTTTTTTTCATGCTGATTTTGAAGTCCTTTAAAAGTGAGATGGGGATGCTTCTAATTGAAGCACTGGCTTCTGTATCTCCAAAGTACGGTGCTTCCTAATTATTTGGTACTTCTCTCTAGAGAACTATCAAAGTGACACTGAAATTTCAGAATACAGACTTTATAAAAAAATGTTGGAAAGCTATTTGCAAGATTTGTTAAGCAATTAGAGCCCTTCAAGGTGATTCCTGAATTGGCCGTTACAGTATATGAAGTAACATGACAATGAAGTTAAATTGTCATTATTAAAAATTAGCAAGTGAAAATGAGGGAGAGGCATCTATGTAGTGTTTCTTTGCTGCAGATTCAGAATCTGAAATGCCTGTCACATCTGGAGCTCATTGTGACCTGAAATGTAAGAGCGCCTGGTACATCTGTGAGAACAATGCCTAGTGACTGCTGGGGCAAGGGGACATCACTTGTGCGGGGTGCCACTAGGTCTTTATCCTTGATGTCACGTCCCACGTTGCCTCCTGACAGCTGGCACGAGAGGTCAGCATCGCCTTTGTAGCACTTTGTCTTCATCTGCGCTGAAAGCAGTGAGAAGCCTGATTCATTTGGAGGAGGGTGTTTTCACGGGTGGCTGGTTGTGTCACCCGCATGCTGCCTGGGGGACAAGGGTCTTGTTTCTGTGCTCGTGGCCAGGGGCTCCGTGGCTGTCTGTGGCAGGGGCACCCACACATGGCCACATAACACCTACCTTTGGAAGGGGTGAGTGCAGCAGGTGGTCTAGTCCCCTTCTCCTGGGGCTTCCTCCCAGTGTCACAGACGTGATGGAGGTGGGAACTTCCACCAATATGGGTATTGCTCTTCATCACATGTGGATGCCCCCCCCATCTCTTGAGGGGATTCGAGTACCAGAACTCAGTGGAAAGTTCACAGGAACAGAAGGAGGTACATCTTTCTTATGCAAGCATATATGCCCCTCTCCTCCTGCTTCCAACCCTGGAATATACCAAATTAGGAAGATCTTGGGTTTAGCACGCAGAAAGAGTGCATTTTCCCCAGCCTTGCTTTCAGGAGTACAAGAATCATTTTAACAAGCGTTTCTAACAAAAACAAAGCAAACCACTCTGTTGGTGTAAGCCAAACACCCAGCAAGAGGCACTGAAGCCCAACCAGTTAAAAGTCTGGCAAAGCTGTAAGCAACTGAAAGCGGGTGGGAGGCAGCACCCGGCGCCTCTCTTGTGCCAGCTCCTGCAGCCGAGGCGGTGCTTGCAAGACATGTAGCTCTGCTGTGAAAGTTTCTGCTTGCCTGGGACACAAAACCCAGACTTCATCTCTCATGTGCCACATTTGAAAGGGCTGTCTACAGGATGTAGGTGTTTGCTTGAACCTGTTGCTCGTCAGAGTAGTTTAGGACCCTGCAGTATAGGTGGAGTCAAACTGAGTTCACCTCTGTTCATCCATGTGGATATAAACAGGAAAATAGTGGCCAAACAGAACAGAAAGACTAACAACTTGGCTTGAGGAGTTTGCCTGGTCATGTCGAGAGGGGTGGAGGTGGAAGGAAGGAGGTGGCTGATGGTGTTGGGCAGAAAGCAGGCAGCCCTGTTTACAGCCACTCACTTCTAGCAAGCACAATGCATGCAATTACTGAAGTAAGAGATGTCAGTGAACGAATGCGTTTGGCAAACTACTTGTGCTTAATCTATGCCGATTTGTGAAGTCTCCAGCGGTTTTCTTTGTCCCTTGGGAAAAAAGGAGGGGGGGGAGAGAGAAAAAGTGTCCGGTTGCCATGGCGACAGAGCAAGGCTGAGGAGAGACCAGACTTGTCATATTTTCGTGTTTGATGCTCTCTATAAAATGATGTAAGTAATTACACATGTAGTGATTTGCCACGCGATAGAACAGCTTCTTTTCAGGTTGCTGCATGTCACACAGCATTATGCTGAGCCCCTTTTAGAGCAGGGACACAAGCATATTGATGTTTTGGTAGGAATATTGCTGGAGAAATTGCAGCAGTGGGAAGGAAAGAGGGCGTGACAGCAGCCCGACTCTCCTTTCAGAAACAGAATAAGAATCAATTAACAAGTTGCCAGTGGAAACCTGGCTATAATTATAGCTCTATTATGCTGGCCGTGTTGCTTTCCCATGGAAAATAC
The DNA here is from genome assembly GCF_033783945.1 of Neopsephotus bourkii. Taxonomy (NCBI): domain Eukaryota; kingdom Metazoa; phylum Chordata; class Aves; order Psittaciformes; family Psittacidae; genus Neopsephotus; species Neopsephotus bourkii. Next base: position 7,161,024 of record NW_026902234.1, read on the forward strand.
AGTTTTTAATTAACTTGTGGATTTGGCACTGACACCTACGCACTCCCTCTCAGGAACGAAGTTGGTGTTTCCCTGCTTGGGACTGGCACAATATAATAAGTAAAGGTGCTGGTAGCACCTGCAGACCTGCCCCTGAGCAGGATGCTGTGGCCTGGCTCTTCCCAGGCCAGAAGGCGATCAGGTGAAGCTCTTCCCCATGCATTGTATTTTACAGATAAGAATGTAAAACTAAGTACGTTTTCCTTATTGGAAATGTTACGCTTCCTGAAGGGTACCCGAACCGGCAGATCAGCTGCAGGAGTGGAGGGATGGATGGGTGGGCAAGCCTGTCTTTCTGGGGGAGGTGTGGGGTGGAGGTAGTTCTCTTGAGGTGCCCAGAGGCTGTGTCCTCCATGCAGTCCACAAGACTTTTGTTATATCCTTCAGGAGCTGGGAAGGGGGGAAGTACAAGGTCCAGTCAAATGTCCTGAACATGATGGGAAAGAACTGATTCTGCATCATCAGGGGCAGGGATGGAGGTAGGCTCTGCCACCTAGACCTTGCCAAGATGCCCACGTGTTAAGCCTGTTCGTTTTTTGTCTTATTCCACCTCTTTGCCTGCCACTTTTCTCAAAGGCAATTGTGAATTACTTGAGGGAAATAAGAGTATTTCAGATGTGGCAAGCATACTGCTTTTAAAATGCAAATGTGCCAGGCTCTGTGTTGCTTTTCTTGTGGCATCATTGCCTTGAGAGTAGTTCAGTTTTTGAGTGTAATGCAAAACTACAGGGGTTTCCCTACATAAATACATTTCACTGAGTGGCTTGTTTCTAACTGTTACCTGTGTAGGATGCTCTGAGAAAAAGTCTAAAATGGAGGATGTTTTTAAAGTAGTCTTTCCCACTGGTATATTCTGGGAGTTTCCCGATCTGGGTGCCATGCATAGTTTGATGTTCAATAGTGGATTTCTCTCTGAGAAACTTTTTAACTTCTCTTTTTGAGCCCACATACTTTTTTGGCCTCTACCACGTCCTCTAGCAGTCAGATTCACAACTATAATTACTTTTTCTGTGATAATCCTCTGATTTATTTTACAGCTGTCGATTGCTAATTTTTCACTGAATGGACGATAGTTTTTGTGAAATAAGAAACTCTGAATACTCAGTAGATAATTAGCTTCTTGCAGTGCATGATTTTACCTACCTCCTTAGTCCTCTTTCTTTATGCTGCCCAGGTTGAGTCTGTTGGTTGTCTTCTCACATGGAAGACTTTCCAAGTCCCAGCCTGTCCTTCTCCTTCTCAGCCCTTTTCTTGTTCCACCATGTCCTTGTCATTACTTGGCACCTCAATAATCTCTGAGTTGCTACATAGAAATTAATGGAACTGTACAATTATTTTCAAACATGCAACCCTTAGACTGCATTTAAGTCAAGTCAGAGGAAGCAGGTTTATCCACGTAAATACAGTTTGAAACAGTGAGTTAGGAGCTGACAGAAGGATAATAAATGATACTCTAAATTTCCTCAATTTTCTCTGTGTGGCCAGTACACTACAATAATGTGACAATTGTAGCTAGCCAATGGGTATAAAAAGACGATGGGTGACTTAGTATGTGATGAATGTTTCTCCACCTGGTGTGCACTGTTTGCTTCATTTAAGATGTTCTCACCATGTGTCTTTGAGTTCTTGGTGTCACTGTATCATCTCTCTGTGAAAGAGATTACAACATTAGTAAACAATAACACAAAAGCCGGGCTGTGACCACACAGACAGCTAGGAGGGGATCCCTATATAGTTCAGGTTTGGTGTTTTTTTTCCCTTTTGTAATAATAATCAGAAAGAAAATAAAACGTAAATCTGCACAATGGTTGTTCTAGGCAGACAAAAATTGTACTATGGTTATGGGATTCCCTGAAACACCCACAAACCTTGAGCCCTGATTGAGCAGTGAGGGTGGTCTGAGGATGGAAATGGCCTCATACACTGGTCTACCCAACCTCCTGGTGCTGGATCAGGTGGGCAGTCAGACCAGCCCAGGAATAAAATACAGTAGGATGAAACAATGCATATTTGTTTTCCCTTCTTCAGAACATAGCTGGAAGAAGTATTTGCCAGGTGAACCTCAGCTGCACCAGGACACAGCATTTGATTCCAGCAAAGCTTTGAGATTTGCTGTTTAAGGACTGGGTGTGCTCTTGGTGGCTTGTTGATTGGCCAGGGAAGGAGCAGAGCATGGAATACTTTTGCTGGGACTCCATGTGTGATCACAGGACATCACTGAGAGTGTGAAGTGACAATTTCAGGTGTTACCTCTTCTGATTTCATATTAATAGTTGCAGCTGCCCCGAGGGATGCCCCACTTACCCAGGAAAGTAGTCTTGGAATGAAAAAGTGTTGAATTCTTTTTTTTTTTTCTTTTGTATTTTCGTCTTAATATCTGGAAACAGCAAGGAAAACTCACAGTTTACAAGCAGCCAACAGCCTATGGACTGCATTTTGGTGAACCACCTGGCGTGCTGTGTTTAAGATGCTTTCAGCTGTGCTGATTTTTGCTGTCACAGAAAGCAGAGGTGCTGGCAGAGCCTGGAGGTGATTTGCAAGCAGCAGGGTTTGGATGCCTGGCTTCAGCAGCTCCCCAGGTTTTTCTGAGCCTGGCAAAACTCATGAGAGTGATAGCAGCGTGCTGCTGAAGCTCTGTTTTCTTAAGGCATGCCACAGCCCTGATGCTGTTTTGATGGGAGCAGAGGATAGTGATGGCTGAAGTGGCTGTGTGGCCAGGAGCAATTGGTAGGTTTTTCATTCGCAGCATGAACAGAAATTAAAAACAAAACCCAGAACTGTTCCTGGTTCTGTTCACCCCGTTGGGGTTAATGCAGTGAAACAGAACAAAATAGAGAGCTTTTTCAGCAACTGTTTTCCACCTGATGGAAACACTTCAGTTATTTTAAGTCAAGGAAATCCTGTGTTTCCTCAGCAGCTGTTGCAGTAAAGATGACTGGTCATTTTGCATATATATTTATATTGCTGGAGGCTCTTTTTCAATTTATTACTGGACAGCCCTTTACAAATAACAGATCTTCACCTGGTTAAGTGGCTGGACATTTGACAGAATGTTTCCTGAAATCTCACATGAAAAGATATTTGTGGGATGGGCATGACTATTATTACATGGGTAGGAAATTTACTGAAACATCATAAATAGTGAATAGAAATGGCAGCATATGGGCTGTAAGAGAGGTGATGGGGATTACAACAGTGTTTGATGTTAGGCACATTTTGGTGAAAGACACAGAGGCAATCTGAAAGTAGACCACACATCCCTACTCTGACAGAAGGTACTGTATGAGGTGATCACAAATACACCAGTAATGCTGTTTTTTTTTGCCAGAATACAGGAAAGTGGGGTAGGGCCTGGAGAACAGGGGCAATTCATATAAGGGAAATAATATGAAAGAAAAGAAGGAGAAGTGACGGAAGAGACGTGAAAAGAGAGTGAGAGTTGGGAGAATTAGATAACCTCGTGATTTTGCACTTATAAGTTGCAAAGTCTTCTCTCTGGAGGGTGTATGTATATGGCACCAGACTTCTCATTGTCACACGGGGTTGAAAGGGGCATTTGGCATGAGAGGCACAACACTTGCATCAAACATCAGTGAAGAAACTGGCAGTCTGTTCTGGCTGTAAGGTGTTTTCTGTATTTGCTCTTTAAATTCTGCTGGTTACAAAAAGAAAGGAGGAGTGGACCCTGTCTTTTGGGCAGCATCTCTTTCAAACCGGAGTGGCGCTGGCAGAGTTTGTGTGCATTTTTGACATTAAATGAGGCCATTAATTTTGAGCTTCTAGTTGGGACCTTTTGTTAAAGTTGAAACACTCAGTGCTCCAGACCTTGCAGCCATTGTGCTGTGCGGTTATGAACAAAGTCTGTGCTTTGCCCTGACCTTCTTCTGAACTTTTGACTCCAGATAACTGAATTTCAGGACACAACTTGTGCTTGTTATTATGTTTACTGTGGGCCAAATGATACCTTTTGGGCTGGCAGTGATTTTCTAAGGTTAAGAGTGTTGTTATTATTCTGCTTTATTTATCTTGCTTGAGTGGTTTCTGCCCTGCTAATTGACCCTTTTCTGGGGGTTTTGGAGACTGAGCAGGTAGCCTACCACCTTTGTAATTCCCTTTAAGAACAAAAGAGAATCTACTAGTAAAGTACATACTAATTATTCAAATAGCTTTATGATTCATCCTGGCTGTCCTCATATGACAGACCTACTTTTCCATGGTTTGGTTTTGTTATTTTTTGACAGTCAACTACAAAAAGTCGCATTTTCTTGTGGTTCCTTGCATGAGGTTTCTGACTCTTGGTCTGCAATTGACAATATCAGGCATTACAATGATGAGGAGTAGGAAAGCTACTTTATTTCAGTGTGCCAACTTTTTAGCTATTCACTGCCTGTTTAGTATTTTAATGAACCTCAATGATAGGATAAATGCCTGTTGGATCATCATGATACACAAGGTGCATGAACTCTGCATGCAGTAAGGTATGGTATAATTATTTTTCAGGCCTGTTATGAGATGGATTTTGTACCTTCAATTAGGATACAGAAGAGGCCGTATTACCTTTGTGCACAGCTGCGCTTAGAGATCTTGTGGCTGATGTGTTCTCTGGGAAGTCACAGCAACAATCTACCATGGAGAAGGGGGCTGGTGAAAAAGGGTATTTCAGGAAACAGGAGAGATGAACACCAGGAGAGAGGACAGCTAGTCACTAAAGCTGTGTTTAGCTTTCTCTGAATTGTTTTCCCAATGTTTTCCAGTCTTTCAGGAGAAGGCTGGGTAATATGTCTACCTGGACACACAGATGTATACAAATATCCTGTATTGAAATATGTCAGCCTAATTCTATTCTTGCAATTCATTATTTTTAAGGGAAGGGCTAATGATCTCTGCCTGTATCCCAACTTTTCTCTCTCATTTGAAATAACAATTCTCAAATCATGCTAATGGCAAAATTGGGACATTTTGTTGCTCACTCATGCATGGTACTGTCAGCTGAACAACATGAAATGCTCTTGTATAAATCTAGCGTTAGATAAATGCATAGGAATCCCTGGAAATCACTGTACTGTAACAGTGAAGTGCTGTAGAGGGCCATGAAAGTTCTTCAGGACTGTACAAACTGGAGTAGGGACATTGCGTTAGGCTGAGGACAGAGCTGTTCGCACAGTATGTTACCAGAAAAAGAATTTGTTCCCAAGTATCTAAACCTCAGACGCAGAGATTGGTATTTTGCTGTGCAGAGAGGTACTTTATATGCATTTTTCTCAGAGATCTGGCTCAGTGTCAAAGTAACTTCCTGCTCTTTTGTAATAGGAGATCAAACAGGTGTAGCACAAGTCTATGACAACCTCTCAGAGGCTTTTCCCTAAGGAGGGTTTTGCTCCCCAGTGGTTAATAGTTACACTGGGGCAACCTTGGAGGTTCTCATAGCCTTTTCTCTGCTCAAGAGACGCTGGCAAAGGGGAGCCCCATGACCTCCAGTGTAGTTCTGGTTCTAAACAGCAACTGGGTGTGCTGCAGAGAGCAGGTTTTTAATATTTCATGTAAGCAGTCAGCTGCTGAAAAACATGCTTCTATTTTCTGTATCCCAGAATAAAAGAGAAGTTGATTTTCTTGTCCTCGTTTTTGTTTTCCTTTCCACAGTTGTGGATTTGTGTTTTGTCCACAGGCCAAGTCTGTGTGGTTCTTGGCAGGCTGCTCGGACATTTTTCTACTGAGCTTTTATCAGAGCATCTTGGTCTGAGTTATACATGAAATAATGCAGAAAGGCTCAATAAACAGAAACCTGTACTACAGCCTTGAAGTCTTTAATTAGTGTTATGTACGGGTGCGGGTGAGTGATAGGCAATAGGCGAGCCACGGATGGAGCATGTTTCATTTTGATGCTGTATGGTTTTTTTGCTCTGCGACGACATTAATAAATTGATGCGGGCAAGCATTTTAGGTTTCATTACCGCCTGAAACACCTTTACTTTTTGACTTGCCCCAATTCATTTATGAGGCATCATCATGCTCAGATTAGAAAGAGACTAAGGTGTATGTTGATGCTGAGAATTATTGGATTATTCAATTACTGTTAATGGTGCTCAAGGAATATAAAATATTCAAGAAATATTCAAGGAAAAATCCCCAGATAACTTAGCTACATAAAGGTTACGTGTTTAGGGATTAATACTGTCCAAACATAAGGCCAAGGGGTTTAGTGTAAAGCATTGTGGCTGGCGTTACTGGAAGTGATTAACACTCTCCTGGCCCCTCTCGTAAACTGACAGCATGATTTAACAGAGGAAGGGAAAGTGGTCCATGAAGCTTTCCAGGCCGCAATCCCCTCAGTTTATAGCAGGTGCTGACTGGTGCAGGGTGGTGTTCCCAGGCAGCCAGGAAAGTCTCTTACCTACTGTCTTTGTCACCTGTGACCTCTGGGAAGCAGAAGACAAATGGCACATGGCTGAGCCTGATACCTTCAGTGTGCTTCTCTCTAGAAAATGAACCTTTTGGTTTTCTAGCGGAAGTACTTCAGGCAGGAGCTAGTCATGTTTTCCATGCCAAAGTGAGCTCTAGGTTACCTGAAGCAGAATATCAAAATTATTTAAATTACCAGTCCTTCACTGGCAGCAAGCATGGCATTAGGCTGTTTTGTTCATGTGAAAGAGTCGCTGATATGAACCAAACACAGTGTTACTAGGGTTAAAGCTCTGCTCACTCTTCAAACTTTGGCCATCTTTCTCCCAGAAAACTCTGTTTGTTTTATTTTAACCATAGCTCCTTCATGGCAATAGACATTCTGATTTGGTGAAGAATTTTACATAACAGAGAGTTATTTGGATGGTGAAAATTTGCCTTCTGTTATCTGCTAGACCGCACAGAAGTCAATCTACAGCTACAGCAAACAAAAGCAAGAATTCATTAATTTTAATGATAATGTTGCTGTTTTACTCCAAGCTTAAGTGAATATAAATGTAACTTATTGAAGAGTCTGTGGCAAAAACCATCTGTGCAGGTTTTTCTAATCACATCTGTCCTTAAACTAGCTGTGCATTTTAAGAGGAAGAAGCAGCAGCAGCAGCCGACCTTCAGCTGACTCCCAGCATCATTTTCCCTTGCAGCATCAAAAGCAAGGAGTGGCCACTAGTTCTGCTGTGGTTGTTTGGGATGGTGGTAGCACGTCAGACCTTTTTCTTTTCACACTAATATGGCTTGCCATGTTTGTTATCAATGGGCAGCTTAGCAGGAGGGTTAGGTTTCGGTGCTTTGAGTAGAGAAACGTGAGATGAGCTAATTCTCTGTAAGTCTAGTTATCCCTCCGCTGTTGTTTGCAGTACTGTGGTTAATAAGGCAACAGTACCCCAAGAAGCTGAAAGAACAAAACAAAACCCCCATTGTCTCTGTAGTGATGAAGATAATTAAAAGAGAACAGGGTTGAAAGGCTTCAGATGATGTAAATCATTATCTCCAGGCTTTTCTTACACCTCAGACCTTTTTCCCCAGATGAAGTTGACAAGTATTTCTGCTCTGTAAATTTAGTTCACAACTCAGTGATGGGTTTTTTGTTCATTGAGGGGCACAGAATGTTCTTGTCACGGTCACTGATTTTCCAAGAAATCTTAATAATTTGCAGACATCTAGACTCTTTTAGGTGCACAGAAGGAAAAAGCTGCTTTCATCTTGTTTCTTTATTTGTGATGGAGGTATGTTTTTGTTAAAAAAAGAAAAAAAAATACACCCAGGGAAGAAATCCTTAGGGAAATCACCAGAAACAGTTGCATATTGAATTTATAGATCCAAACACGTTATCCTTGGCCCTTCTTGGAATGCTCCAGTGGGTTCTCTACATGATTATCTCCAAAGATATCATACCAAACTGATGAAGTTGAAGTCATATGGAAAATTGACTGGTGTAATTATTCATTAAAAATTGTTAAAGCTGCTGTGAGCATTGAGTCCCAACACATGCTAGCAGCTGCAAGATAAAGCAGGAGACACTGCAGTTTTGAGAGATACTGTCTAACTGGCTTTTATTTGACTGAGAATAAGTCAAAGTTGTCAGCATCTTCCGAAGGATCTTGAGGCAAGACTACTGGTATTTACTTTTTATAATTATTACTAAACTTGACCCAGGTGAGCAGATATCATTAAACACATTTTTAATGTTGCTCCCACTGGCAGGTACTTCAAAGCCAAGGTTAGAGGCTGCCAGATAGCTGATTATTTCATCTCCCACCCCACCGCACAGCACGGTGTATTAGAGCAGCACTAATGTTTGTTGCTAAGATTAGTAGCAAGCCATTTTTAATCTTAACTTGCAGTTGGACATGTCTGACCTATAAAGGGTAGGTGGTGAGAAGTGATGTTAGATTTAGTGGCTTTCCTCTGCAAGAGTGGAGATTGTCAATTTTGTGACATTTCAAAACTGTTTCTTCTCTACCGGGAGCAATGACTGAAGGCAGCAACTAAAGTCTACAAAAATACAAACTGACCTGCAAATACTTGTCAGCAACCAAGCAGTTCCCAGCCTTACAAGTGAGCACATTAAGGGAGGAGATAGTCCACTTTCCCCAGGACAAGGATGTGGCTCTCCTTATTTGTGAGGATCAAGTCCGTCAGGGTTGTTAAATTCTGATGTGAGATGCGACTTTTAAAACATGCCTTACTAAATCTGCATGTCTGTGGAGAATCTCTGAAGAATGAGGTTTTTTCTAGTTTTCTTTCATATCACTACTTTTTTTTTTTTCCAAAATGATGACACAAAATAACATGTTTGAAGCTAATGAGACCTTTTGATGAATGCTTTCTTTTGTCTTCTGTGTGTCCATAACTCCTGAACTCCTGGCTCTAGCATCTGAGATGCAAGCAAAAGTGCAGAAGGGTGTATGTTGACATGACCACTTAGCAGAAGTCCTGCCTCTTCAAACTAGTAATTACATTAGATGCCGGTTTTCATGTTCATTTTGCAAAGTATTGCTATTGTAATCCTACTATCTTGCTTCTTTTCAAAAAAAATCTCCATGTGGAATGTATGATAAAATTTAATCCTATTACCTGTTTAATGGCATCACTTGAGAATACGGGAATGGTTGTCAGTGTGCTGCTAAGACTAAATAGTTTGTCACTAATGTATCAGCTCTTTAGCTCAGTCTCACAACAATCATGACCTTGTAATGCTCTGATTTTGGGGTAGCTTCAAGATTCAGAGCCCAGGCCTTTCCGTCCTCAGCTGTGTGTTAATGCAGATATACCTTCCACATGTGTTCTGCACAAGAGTCATCAAGTATTTTCCACAGGAAACATGTTTAATTGTCAGTGGCTCACACAGTGTCATCCACTAAAACACTGCTTTCTGTCAAATATCTATTTCATTTTTAAAGGCTGAATATTAAGCCAGACTTTTATCATGGCTCATTCACAACACTGGCTCTCATGTGAAGATGCTGGCTGCAGGTAATCTACTTCTAGGTAAGAAATTCCAGACCACGCGGTGTAGGAAAGGTCAAACTCATTTGCAGGGAGTCGTGTTTAACTGTGCAATGCAGAAGTGAGCTTCATTACTTGTAATTAATCCTCAAGGTTCCTGAATGTCAGTTTACAGAGGCAGCCATGAAGGTAGTCCACGAAGATAATTAATATTTGTTATTCCTGACTTTGAAAAGGCTCTGGGTAGCAATGCTTATAAGGCCTTTTTACTCGGAGAGCCTATGAGGAAATTCCCTGATTAAATCATCAGTACTGTTGTCTCTGCCTTAAACTGTTGTTTTATGGTAATTACTGCCATTTTACAACAGGAGAGCATGGGGAGATACAGTGGAAGATGCATCCTAATATTCTGATGCAGTGGCAGGTTTTCACAATTTCAGAGAAAAAGTCCTTTAGGGAAAGGTTAATGCAGTTATCAGGCAGGTTAACGCTCTGTAGTTCCCTGAGGGATTTTCATTGATATGGGCAGGAGGGGGTTCATCTGTAGTATTTTTATCTCAAAGCTATTGGGCTGCTCAAAGAGATTGAATGAAATCTAAAAATGCATTTTATTGATAGCACATATTTCTCTTAGAAAATAGAGGCCAAATTCTCCACAGTCGTCGTTGTAAAGGTGGAACAGATAATTGTAGCTGAAAACAGAATATATTCTCAATTCTATGAATTTCACCTTGGCTTCAGATTAGATTTTTCCTCCCTATTTGCACAGGGGCTTCTGTGTACAATCTTACCATTCTTTACCTGTATTACACTGCAGACTAGACCGAAAGTAGGTTAAAGAAGAGTGATATTCTTGCTTTTTAGATCCAATATCAAACTGAAGACATAATCTTATTTTGTGGCTTGATGTTGATGTAAAGCATTTTTCAATTATTTTATGTAAACACAGCAATTTAAAAGATATCATGAAAACTGATTTTGCACAAATTTACAGTCTCCAAACTGAGAGACTGTTTATTATCTCACACAAAATTTGACCCTCCAGAGTCAAACATTTTTTCTTATAGAATCATTTCTGCTGTAGAGAAAACAATACAGGAAAGGCTTATTTGAATGCTAGAGACATTAGAAAATGTTTCTGGACTAATGTAGGTATTCACTGTTACGTAGCCAGTTCTTGAGGTGCAGATTTTTCTGGGTTGGAATCCCAACTTACTCTCATTAGAGTGACTCTAAATTACTGTGGAAAGGGGGAAAAGGAGTTAGTGAGTTTTAGGAAAACACTTCTGTTAGTGAAAGGGCTTTTTGAATATGAAATAACCTGTTTGATACAATGCTGCTGTTTTAATATCATACTGGTTTATGAGCTAGGGTCCAACTTCATGGCTGTGAATTAGAAAACTTAACTGCCTGGATTTTAGTGCAATCTTTCTGGCAAGTGTTCAGTGATCCAGTGAAAAAATTCAATCTTTTTTCATACTTCACTGGTTTGGCCATCATAGGCAATATTATTAATTATAGGCTCTAAAGTAGCAACTCTCTGACTTGTGTGACCTAGTAGCCACATTGTCTAAAATACTGCATTTACCACCTTCATGGTACCAATTAGCATGTTTATAATGACTCCATTCCAGTGCTGTAATCCTCATCAATCTACACACCTGCAGCAGTTGTCTATCTCAGCGGCAAACACAAAGTCAGTGGGCTGTATTCTCTGATAATTGGTTCTAAAAATCCACCTCCCTGTAACTCTATCCCAAATGTATCTGTGCTATCATTACCCTTTCTTTATGGCTTTACACACATTAGAGAGTTTTTATGCAGAGGTTTTAAGAAACAAGGAACAATAGTTTTGAGCAGCCGAAGAAACAAAAGGATAGATGGTGATTTTAATGTATGTATTCCTAAAGTCTAGCGAATGGTCTCCAGTTGTTTTAAGAAGTAGCATAAATTGAAGGATTTGGTTTTCAAGGCTTGCTGTAAAGTTTGCTTTCAGAGTCATATGTTAGCCATAGGTGGCAGAGGGTGCAGAGCTGTAATTTCTGAGGGGAAGTCATGCTTGTCAGCTTGCAGTAGTGTCTGGTTTGCCAAAGCGTCAATATACCTTGACACCTAAAAGCTAACAAATGAAAACATCGTGGTGTCACAAGGGACATGGTTGGAAAAGGTACATTGTAGAAAGTCACTGAAAAGCAAAGGAGAGAGAAAAAACCTTTACATGCAGTGTGCTGGGGTACTTATACCTGGTGGTGCCATTCAGGTTTTGGCAGTCCTTGTTACAGGATGGGCTGTCTTGAAATGAATTCAGCATTACTCAAGCGAGGTGGAACAGGTGCAGGCTGAGCATTTGGGATGAAGAACCACACCTGAACTTCTGGGGTCCCTCTGTGTGTTCTTGCATGCTGCTGGCTCTCCCCTGTGGTGTGGTGGTGTGCTGTTGTGCCCTCTGTGCCAGCGGGCATTAGTCAGACCCACAGGGATGTCTGGTATGGTACCACTCACCACCAGTCTTCCTCCTCCCCTTCTGCCACCTCTCAAAAGTTTGTTTTCACTGGGTTTGGGGTAGTGGTGTAAAATATGGATTTCCCACCTGATTTTTTTCCATTTAAGGATTTAGAAGCATAGGACCTGAACTTTGTTCTGCCTCAGAGGCTTAAACATGTCTGTTCTTGACCTGCCAGGCCGCTGCTAGGCATGGGGTCTGTATCACCACACTGCATGTTGCCTTCACTGGTTTTTTCCCCTTTCCTTTCCTTTTCCTGCCACCACTGGGCTTCACCCAGGTGCAAAGGGGTGCAAAACCAAAGGGAAATGAAGTATATTTCATGTTGGGTTGTTTTTCAGCTGGATTAGTTCCCTCATCCAGTTCACAGCATCCAAATATTCATGCTGGTAGGAGGAGACATGAGAGGAAAGTACAGCTGCAGGTGATGGGGAAGCCCAGACCATCCTCTTCCGCAGGAGCACTGGTTTACACTGGCTTTAAGCACCTCTGCCCCAGCATGTTAGGTGAAACTGTCTCAGGAGGTAGGTTTGTTATTAAGACATTGCACTGAGAGCTGGGGTGGCCAAGGCAGAGGAGTTGCAGCCACCCACAGAAGGCTGGCACCATTCTAGCCCACCTTGCCAAGCATTGCTAAACATGATCTGTCTTCCAAAACTTATTGGAGCAGTAGAAAATGTGAATAAACTTTTATTCTCAAGGACTTTTAAAAGAATCTCTGCTGGGGAGAAATTTTTCTGAATAAAGTCCTGTCACTTTTCAAACTCTTATTAGAATTTTTCAAATTCATAATGAAAAGAAAATCTGCAATTTCCCCTAATAAAAAATTCTATATATACTTAATACTAGGTTATTATTCATGCTTTTATGTTCTTATACTGCGTGAATTACACTTTACTATGTGTCACCTTTTATAAGAAAACCTACTTTTTCTTACATTTTTGTGAAATAATGCACTGTAGTTCTTGAGTTTTAAAGTTCCCAGTGGACTTTTGAGTATTTAAAAAATGAGATTGATGTCAGCTTCCATACCTCTTCCTTTTTATTTGAATAAAGTTTTGGCATCCTAATATCTGAGCTCAGGTATAGGAACGCATTTATACAAATTTCATACAAACCCTATGTTAGCATATATTTGGTTAAATAATATATAAATGGTGTTGCTTCCAAAGCACAGACTTTAGGGGAGTTTCTTAATGAACAGTTATGGAGTTCTTGGGATTTGTTTGTTATTCTATTCCTGTCAAAAGGTGCAGGATTTTCTGTTTTAGCATCAGGGATGGTATGCACATAGGTGGTGTGCCTGAAGTGTGTGCCTGGACCTAGCACTCTGAGATGTGGGGTCCCCCCCAAAGCCCTTATCAGTTTTGACTGAGTGCTGGCCCCATCCCTGGTAGATGATCTCCTGGGGGTGCATGGGGACAGTGGAGGGCTCACTGAAACCCCATTGTCCACTGAAATGAGGACAGGTTTACCTGGTGGCTGGTGGGGCAAGGAGTTGGGATGAGCTCATGGACCAACTTGGTGAATGCGGATGGAGGGGAAGGGGGACCCCGAGAGAAGGGACTCCGAGGGAAAGGACCCCGAGGGAAAGGACCCTGTCGGCTGCCTCCTTTTGCTTCAAGTGGATGGTATCTTTTTGCAAGTCCTACAATCTGTGTGTGTGCCATCTCAAGGCTTTATGTACGTACCTATCTTAAGGACAGACTAGCATCACAGAAACTCTCTAACTTATTATTTCCTCAGGCAGTGGCACGTTAATGTGAAGTGCATACGTGGAAACTTGGAAGGCTTCAGACCTGCTTGGTGCCTGGCAGTCAAGTTAAGTGAGCATAAAGTCATTACCACAAGGCTGTATTTGTTCAGACTCACAGTATAACAGAACACCGTTGCTGTGAGTATAATGTTAATGGATGTAAAGAAGTTGTTGGCTTGCAAGTGTTCACTGGCATGGCATTTTTGGATGTGTACAGTGCCACGTGCAAGCAGGCCCTGTCCCTCAGACCAGGGCACTTAGTTACTATCAAAGGCACCAGAAATGGCCTTGCGCTGAGCTGTTTTCCTGGAGAATCTCTTTTCCACCAGTACCCACCCTGACAATTTTTCACTGGGCCTGGTGGCTTTCTGCAGTGCTCTGCTTCAGATATATCCTGCTCTTTTTCATAGGTGTGTTTGAACCAGACCTTCTGCTGTGAATCCACTTTTTTAATGTACTTAAAAATAACGTCATCAAAATGTGAAGTCCTTGTGAAGTTTCATGTCACCACTTGCTCTAGGAGCAGCCTTGTTGGAAGGCGAGCCGACGAAGGGTTTTGCAAAGATCTGAGAAGTACTCAGTGGATGTTTTCTTTAAAGAAAAAAAAAAAGAGTTGTCATACCTGTGTGACTTGGCCTGAAAACTCCAGATTTATTTGGCTCTGTTGGTCTTGGCTGCAGTGCATGTCTTCTGCTAATCTTGGAGAGTTAATGAATTAACTGCAGTTACTTATTAAAGCAGCTACTAAGCAGTAATGCTGCAGAGAGCCTTGCAGCCGTGGTGCTGGCCTCAGTGTGTGAGAAGCCAAGGGGAGCTGGTGCTGTCATTACAGGGTATGAGGCATGGGGAGGTCAGCAAGGACTGTTTCCCAATATCCATCACTGTTTCCTCACCACCACCACCACCTGCTTTTCCATCATCATTCCTCTGGCTACTGCCCCACTCTGCTGAACACCTTACCTTGCACCTGGAAAAGGGGGCTGTGCACCCAAAAATGTGCATGCTTTTTATCCAGAGGCACTCATAAACATTAATGCACCTCCCCCTGAATCCTGCCTTTCCCATATCCTTAGACAGTCATGGATGCAACAGAGGTGCTACTACTCAAAAAAGTAATAAGTACTTAATCCTGATGAGATTTCCCATCACTGACAGAAGGTTCGGGGTGGTGGGGAACTGAGGGAGCAGCTGGGGAGTCCTCCCTTATGCATTGTTTATCTCTGCTGCACCCCTCAAGGGTGCATGCTTTTTCTTAGGAAGTAGATCTTTGAGCGCGATGGCTCAGTCATCATTGCCTCTCCAGTAAAGCCTTGAAGAAGTTTTTTATGCTTGTAAAATAGAAGAGGTTGTAGGGTTTTTTTTTATTTTAAAGCCAATTGTTTTCACATCTGACAGATACAAGGCTGTGCATTGGTGCAACCCCTCCATTTTGTTGAAAACAGCAAAGCAAACGAGAAACTCTTTTACAGAGGAAAAGGTCTTGATATGTTAAATACAGCTTTTTAATGCTGAATTCTGCTTTTCAGTCTCAATTTAGACTTACCGTTAGATACTTCTGTGTCTTTTCCCGTTAGGTTAAAGCACATTTTATGACGAGAAGCCGCTTTTTTCTGTAGCAACCTGAATGTTGCTAATGAGCCACCTCTGTGCTCTCTTGGGTAAATCAGAAAGCCTTTTGGTATTGTTTCATTTCCTTGATCTCAGATAAATTTTGTAGCATTTTCTTGAATCCAGTCCTGCTCCACTCTACCAGTATTTCCCCCGATGGAGAGGCGGTTGTTGGGAAGGGGCATGGTGCTTCCCCAACAGCTTTACCTCTGCTGAAGATCCTCATCCTTTTTCACTTAGTCTTTGCAGGTACATCTGAGTTTTTTCAGCTGTCAGAGTGGGTTTAATGTAATTCAGAAGAACTCTCCTTATCAGATCACTCAAGATGGCTTATGCAATTGTCACATCCGCAGTTGTGTTTATCCCCCTCCCTCTAATTTTTGTCCTTCTCCAACTGTTATCAAAAATTGATTGGTGTTTTCTTTCAGATCACTGATGAAGTTTCAGAGCAGTTTTGTGTCAGAAACCAGATCCCTATAGGATCCCTAAAAAAACCTATTGTCAGATGAAGAATCCCATTTATGATTAGAAGGGTTTCATTTGTGTGTGAACTCACTGTCAGCTCCATTGGAATAGATGTAGCATTGGCTGCATTCATTTTGTGTAAATGATTTTTAAAAAGTCGGTTGCTAGCTGCATGTGTCTGGGTGCCATACAGAGATCTGTCCTGGCACTGTAGATGGTTTCTACCAGTCAGACACAAGGTTCTGTCAGAAAACAGCAGCAAGTTTGCTTGATCAGACCTGTTTCTTGTAAAACCATGTTGATTGGAGTTAATTATGCTATCATCTTTCCATTAAGAGTCTAGCCTAGACCGCTGTGTTTAGAAATTAAGGGGAACCTATTTAATTTGTTTTACATAATACTTAGGATCCTGAGTCCAGCTTGCAGTTTATAAGATATAGGAAATGCTATTTATTTGTTTCCCACAAGCTTTCATCTGTAAATTCAGAAGTATGTGGAATGATGACCTGCGATTTACCGGACAAGCCATTGCTGAGTGACTGCCTTTTATTTATTTCTTAATTCATTCCTCAGGAAAAGATAAATGACATGACATGTTATGGGTTTTAAAAGGGTGTTTGTGTGTGTTCTTTCTCCTTAGTTCTCTCTTCTGTCTTCTCTCTAGTAGAGAGCTTGACAGACTGTTTTAGCATTACTGATTGCAGTAACACACCAAGCAAAATTCATCCATGAAACACAACTATAGTGCTTATTTCAAAAGCTTTAACAAAAGATGTCCCATCTGGAGCATCTAAAGCTCTCATATGGTTTGTTTTAGAGTGTGAAAATTGAAACACTCCATTCAGAGAACCAAGAAGTAAAATTGGTTTTGATGTATAGTGTACTCAACAGTTGTTTTCCAACACACTTGTTTGTACTTTTTTTTTGTTAGTGTTATAATTCATAAACAATTGAGGATGCCATTCAATTCTTTACCGTTTTCATTTTTGTTACCTTCTTTATGCTGTATGAATGGAAACAAAATTTACATGGTGATGATAAGGAGCTCTGCGTTTGTTACTGCTCCAGACCATTTTATTTTATTGAGACATTTATTATTTCCATTTCTTTATCTAGTTACATGGTTACCAATGGCATATTCTGTTTAACAGACTAATAAAGTACATTTCTGTGGCACTTTTCATCCGTTGATTTAGAAGTACTTTCCTGACATTCCCTACGGGTAAAGAAGACATTGTTATTCTGATCCTAGCAAAGGCAAAAATTAGTCACAGATAGGATGGATATGGGACTCAGCTTCTAAAGACTTCAGTCGCATCAGAAAGTTGTTGTATGTGGTGCACTGAACTCACTGGGACTTGCGAGCCAAGAGGTCACACAGTCCAGCTGTTAGATCAGACTTGAGACCCCTACTCATTCATGCCCAGCAATTTGGGATTTTCACATCAAGCAGCCCGCAGACATTGTTACTGGCATCTGCTGAAGATTAGAGGATGGGTGAGGACCTGGCGAGAATGGGCCTCTTCTGTGTCATGAGACAACATATATATCACTCTCATGTCAGCTAATTTGTTTGCTTATTTTTTTCTGGCACAGCACATATTTAGACAGTTGACATTTCTGTAGCTTTATTAAGTCCACTGCCATGTATTTCAACCTGAAGGAGTAACTCCTTGGGACAAAATGGATCAAGGATATTGCAGCAGGCTGAATTGGTGGTTTTGTGACTTGACAGTAGAATGCAGTAAAATGAACAAGTCTTTATTTGAAATGGTCCAAGTTTGTATGCACAGAGTTTGAAGAACAGAGGATTTGGCAAAGAAAGCTGTGGGTGCATTAACATGGTGGCCACCCTTCTACCCCTGAGTTTGAGTGGGCTGTTTGGGTAAACAGACTATGCAGGAGCAAGAATATCAGGGGCAGTCAGTGATGTTTAGCAGAGAAGACTGACAGCTCAAATTCTCGTGAGAGCAAAGAATCTGAATAATTAAGAAATTAAATAGTTGCACATTTTCATTGAACTTAAGGTAGCAAAGTGTTCCACCAGCCTGGGACTTGAATGCTGTGATTTAGCTCTCTCAGAGCAGTGAAACAAAACTGATGGCAGTGTGGTGCTTTGTGCCTGGGATGAAGCCTGACTTTTGGGAAGGTCACTTGGCCATTCAAAAAAACCTTAAAGCTATTTTGTTTGAGTGCTGTATGCTCACAGTGAGTTTCCGTCAAAGCTTCTGGCTTAAGATGGAGGACTGGGGAGGATGTGTTTGGGCAGCATGTCTCATGCCAGGATTATTAAAGTGACAGAAAGGCACCAGCATTTTCTTACAGCCAGTGCTGCTGAGACTCGGCCTCTGTGCAGAGTTTCTCCCTCGTCTCAACATGACCCAGAAACAGAGGGAAGAGACCTGTTATGTGAGAAACGTAGCTCTGGTATGAGTGGGAGCAGCGCTCATTTCAGCTGTACTGTTCAGAAGTATTTCTGCCAGCTCTACATCTTCCCTTGCTGAGCTCTACAGTTTTGTTTCGCTTCGCACATGGCTGCATGCCCTCTTGCAAAGCCTGTCTTCCCTGAGGAAGTGTTCTCCCTGGTGATGCTTGCTGGAAGCATTTTGCGGTACCTTAGGAACACCCTTGGGTTTTAGTATGGTGGTATGCACAGATAGCACAGAAAAGTAGGAAGGATTTTATGTGAGCTGACTAGTTTGCTTGTCCTGTTTCTCCTTTGCAAAAGAGGGAAACTGCGAGTATGGTGACACGAGTTTCTGTGTAGGTTACTTCCTCTCATTCAAAAATAAAGAGAACATGAGGTAGATTTGTGTCAATAGAAAATCTTCCTGAGCAGATTTCATTTTTAAACATTAAGAGCACAGAAAAATAATGATTCCTCTTAAAATAATGTAGCTAGTCCATGATTCCAGGCAGAATTTCAAGGTATTTCATCTTGGACAGTGCTGATGGAGGTATTCCCAAAAGAGAAATGCAGTGTCATCTGCATTGCTGTCTGTCTTAGTGGATACTCTGAAGAGAAGGTCATTTTAGTGTTAAGGGTATTTTCTCTCACTTACTAACATGGTGTTTTTCAGAGTTATTTCAGTGTTTTTCATGTTTTCTGCAAGTATAGTGATGTTTTTAATACCAGTCTTGATGAAGGAAGAAGCTGATAATACTCTTTTACGTAGTGATGATTCTCCTCTTCCTCCCTCTCTTTCACCAGAAGGAGGAGTTTTAAATGCAAAATTTCATGTGATTTTAAAAGGTGGGTGATTTCAAACTGATACCTTTTCATCTTGATATCAATGAATCGATAGCACTGATTATTTTCTAGCACCTGGCATAGAAAATAAATTGAGGAGAAGGAAGGCCAGTGATTAGAGAGGAATGCCTTGACCTCTATTCCCAGCTTAAATTAAAAAGTATAAGAAATACTCCCTAAACTGCCAAACCCATCTGTGGATAAGTGGTGGCTGTGGTAGTTAAGCTGTCATTCATGAAAACTGAGGAAAGGCATCCTGGGGAAACAGGAGCATTTCCATGACAACACAGGGTTCAACGCTAGCACTGTATAATAGCAAAAAAAAAAAGTCTCTTTCAAGATACCTTGCTGGGTCTCTGGACTGAGCTCCTCTTCTGTTTAGGATGTTGCGCAGGGCATGCATGGGAGTTAGGAGGAAATGTTTGAATAGGTGGAAATGCACTACAACATCAGTACCTTGCCTTTCTGGGTGTCACTGTTTTTAGAAATAAGCAATTCTCAGCCATACTTGCATAGTGATTTTGAAGGTGCTACAGACATGTACTTTGGGAAATAACACTGAAATACACAAGGAAGTCAGACTCCACACAGTGCAAAGTAATCTGGTGCGTGTTGTCCATCCTGTGTTATTCCAGCCCATCAGCTGTATGGGAACAGCTCTTTTAAATGAATAATGACAATAGCCTGACCTATGAAGTATGATTTCATTTTCCTCTAACAAAGGTAATTAACAGGATGGGGTGTTTGAGGCATTTATGTGTTTTGGAGTACTGGCAATCATAAGCCAAGATACTGCTATTACTAATCAAGGCAAAAGTATTTTCCTGCCAATGTTTTTGCATGCTGTTGTCCTCAGAGCAAAGGGTTAGGGAGAGAGATCAGTTTTAGACCTTGATGAACATCTCTCATTTCCTCACTGATTATCGGAGAGGTAGTGAGAATTAGCAGTTTCAGACTTTGAAATGACTAATATGTGTGTGGGCAGACTTGCCCTATGTGCAAGGTACCTTGTTCCTTCCCTGCTATCCAAGGCTCTGTCTGTAGAAACCTTTTCCCTGAAGCTGTTATCCTAGTATTACTGCTGTTTCACCTTCACGACAGTGTTAGCAAGATAAAGCCTGTTAATCTGGGTCAAATACACCAGAGAACTGCTCATTTGTAACACATTTAATCATCATAAAACCATTTCCATGTTTGGACAACGGAATAGTAAAAATGTTGTCAGTTGCCAGATTTTTTCACAGCCGTTTGTTTTAGTCCCCCTTTTCTCAAGGAAAGATTTCCTGGAGGTTGAAGGGTGAATTTACTTTTGCAGGCAGTTATGGGGTCATGCAAGCCACTCTCTTCCCTTTCTGCCTGTCAGGTGGCTGCCGCAACTGTCCCTGTCCTTCACTTTATCTTCCTCTTTTTCTTTCCCTCTTTTTCTTTGCTCTCCTTTCCTGTTTTTAATTCCTGCTCTTTCCTATCTGCTACTTTATTTCAATAGTCTGGGGTAACTAGCCAGGACCAGCAACGTGACTGTAATACAAAGACAAATTAGAAGCAGCACTTTCAGCTTTCTGATAGTGGAGTTTGCCAGGTCTCACTGAGACAGATAAAGCTGTATTCCCTCTCTTGAATGGCATTTGCCAAATACTGCTTTGCAAGACAGAAATGTGCCCAAGGAGAAGTGGAAATTTCTTTCTTAGGGATTCTTTTCCCCTTTGTGCTATAACTTAAACAAATTTCGAAAACAACTTAAGGTCATCTACAACTCTTCATTTTTCCCCAAGAGGAACGTAATACCCTTAAATACCATTTCAGCTGTGATATATGGATATATAGGTATTCTCCTTTAAAAACAGTGACATTAAAAAGAAGATATTGAGGATTTTTAACTTGTGCATTTAAAGAATCTAATTCTTTTATGTGACATTCATTTGTTAATGTTGTAAAGGTTGTGTGTGTGTGTGTATATTGCTTGTTTTGAAGGAAAAAGCAAGGAGAACTGGATATAAAATCCCAACTGCAATTAATAGTGCACTTATTCATTCTTCAGTTCTCTGAATAAGAGCAAGCAATTGGGGGGCGGGGGGGAAATGGCATAAATCAACCCAAAGCAATTCTTTCTTGCCCAGAAAGAAAGAAAAAAATCCATGCATCTTGTTCCAGTGGTTTTTCTTTCTCTGTGTCACATTTCATCTCCAAGCTCTGCAATAAAAGCAAATGAGATAAAAGCCCAGGTTAGAAAACCAAAGAGGAAGGGTGAGCCCATTGCCTTTTTACTCAGTTGTAGATAATTATACCACTAACCCAAGATGTAAGAGGCTCAATTCCCTTTACTGCCTGGGGGGACTTGAACCCATTTCCAGGAACAGTTCCTATAAATGTGAATGGGAGCGGCTGATCCCAGAGTACCTTTTTTGCTTTGCCAGTGGTGTTCCCACTTCTCACAGCTTACTTAAATATTCATTAAATGAGGAAAAAAAGCTAGTGTTCTGCAGCGGAGCCGGATGTAGAGCAGTGCCCAGGGAGCTTGTGGTCTTCACTTCATCAGCCCACTGCTAAGCAGCCATCACTATCACACAGGGGCTACAGCATTGCCCAGACCCTGAGCTGTCCCACTCTGGGGACCGGAGGCAATGCACTTCCCTGTGCCCACAGACTTCTTTATTTCCTATGAGATAGCTCAGGATCCGTAATGCCTGACCACGTTATTACTGTCAAGGATGCTGTGAGGGTGGTGGCTGTGTATTCATTCACCTAGCTTCCTGATGAGAGGGGCAGGTATGCCACAGTTGTGTGCTGCAGGCTCAACAGATAGAGGAGGCTGAAGTCAGGTCCCTGCCCAGGCTCATGTCTGGCCGTGTGGACTTCAGCTGAGCTATGGCAGGTCCCAATCCTGTCCCCACTCAGAGGTATGAAATTGGGTGTCACAGCTGAGAGGCCCAGCTCGTCAGGAATTACACTTCATTCTCTGTCCTTTTCCCACAGTATTTCAGGAATTTATATCTTTGGTTTCTTTGTTTTTATTAAATGTACCTAGACATCAAAGCATTCTGGAAACAGTGCTGTGAAAACGTGGGGAGTTCTGTCATTTCCCGTTAAGGCACCTCGAAACTTTCCTAGTAAATTGTTGCATGTGTCCCAACTCTAATGAACTGCTTAGTATTGCAACAGTGATCAAGGGCTTTAAAACACTCTAGGTAGTGACATCTCCCCCATCTTTATCAGTACATGTTATCCAAGTCTAACCTTATCTTTGCACAGCTATTAATAACTGTTTGTCTGCTTTTCCCAGAAATACTTAAACCTTTCCATCTATGCAATCCCTTTAACATGGGGAAAACAAAAAAAAAACAACCCATCTGTGAAAGACAGAATCTTGTTAACTTGTAAGTCCTCCGTGGGAGTGAGACCTGTGAATTGCTATTGCTGGTCTCTCCTTCTGGACAGGTGGTCACTTCTGACTCCTGGGACCGCAACTCTATATGGGTTCCTCGTTTCACCTTATCATTGTCCCCATATCTCTACATTTGCCTACTACTTTGTTTGACACATTTTAATCTTGCTTCTTTCCCTAAGCAAGGGAAAGTAGCTAAAAGGAACCTAACTTCTCCTTTGGAATTTGAGATGGTATGCCAGTAAAAATACTTTGTAATATGTTTTCTTTTATATGTACTTAACACACAGAGTTATTCTGTAGCTTTGTGTTTAAATGAGATTTGTAATCCCTCTAGAAAAAGGCAATGGTTGCTAATCTCATTTACAGATAAAGTGTATACAAGGTTCGTAAACAGTTTAGTTAAGATAAATAAGCCAAAATAAAATATTTACATGCAAATATTATGAGGATGTTTTTGTTTCTTATAACGCTATCACTTTTATCTACACTTCCAGGGAGTTTGTCCTCTGATTTGTCATCACTATCTTGGTGATATTAAAAAAAAAACCAAAGCTATTAAAAAGCAGTGGGGGGGGCCCCCCCCCCAAGGTATTCGTTAAATATACAACTTTTTCTTTCTGTCCCTTTGAAACCAATAGAAACAAAGACTTGGTACAAAAGCGAAAATGTTGTTTACTGCAATCCAAACTATATACAATGATATCTTTAAAAGAGTTTGATAATGGAATCAAGTCAGATGAGTGAAAAATAAATGCACCACTGATAATTGTAATTATCAATTCTGTTCAGTGAATGAAAACATTTTCATTTAACAGTCAGTCTTTTCTAAGTCAACTGCATTTAAAGTAAAATCTGTCAAAATCAGAGTTAAGGCCTTCAGAAACTTTAAGTCGATGGAGCTACCTACAGATTTGACCCTGTATATCTGATGAGATATACAGCCCGATTTTTCACAAGTGTGTATGTTAAACGTACACATAGTGTAAATCATGTTTTGTATCAAAATTTATTTACTGGAAGAATGGATTTTCATAAATACAACTCTGGTGTGTAAAAGCAGTTCCTGTGCTGCTTTTCCACCAAACTGCTCGCTTCTTAAAGCCTGGCTCTTAGACAGGAGAAGCCTTTATGCTCAGTATTTGGTTTGACATTGAAGGGTGACACCGAGACAAACCTGGATGTGTTGTACCTGAAGGAATTTCACTCACTAAGAAATGAGATAAGCCCTATTGCCTTCCTCACAACTTGGCCACAGGTGGAAAACTCTGTAGAAAAAAAATAGAAGTTAATGTTCTAACAGTTTTGTGATCATTGCCCTCCTCTTTGCTGTCAATGTTGCATAAGACCCATTTCATAGGGTTCCATTCACAGACGGCATGTGAGCACCACTTTGTGTGGAGACTGTCATGGAAATTCACTCTGGAGATTAGAAAGCTGGAGATAGCCATTGAGAAGTATGAAGATCATGAAGATGAAAAAAAGCCTTTGCTGCTTTTTGCAAATACAGATGTTAACAAATGCTCTCTGAAATGTTGCTGCTTAACAGAGGATGAAATCAGAGGTAAACTTAACACATGGCGAACCTCAGCTCCTCTCCTGCCCCTCAGCTCTCCAGAGTGGATCCTCTGCCCTGGGTTAGAGGGAGTTTGAACACATCAGAGATTTGATGAGTCCTAAATACATAGTCAGTACTCTAACTGTGCTCAGCAACCGGCAGTACATTTTCATTAGAAGGAATTTTCTTAGCTGGAAGTGTGACGCTTTGATAGATTCACCTAATCGATTTCTCATTTTTAAATGAAAAGCCTGCAGGCTATGTTCTTAATTCTTTCACGCTTTGTATAAATGCTGTCAGTTGTCAAAAAATAAAAAGGGGTATAAAATGCTAACATCTTGATTAGCATTTTTCACTTGCCCATATCTAGTTGTGCAAGTGGCAGAGGAGCTGAGGAGGGGAGAGCTGGGCTCAATATGACCAGCTCCTGGAGCACCTTGTCGCCATTGTGCTTGAATTCCTTCCACTGAGCCCAAGCAGGGTTTTGCTCTTTAGTACAGCTTAGGCTTCTGTCCAATCAGTCCAGATTGGCAAATTTCAGTCCAGATGGTTATGATGGATATGGTACCCTCTCTTTTAATCTTGACTAAAGAAATTTTGACAAAGGCCTGTGAATTAAGTGGGCCATGAGTAGCAATGACTGCATGAATTTCACGTTTTTGCCTAGTCCATCTGCCAGGCTGAAAAGAGGGAAGGCAGGCAAACCATTTCAGTATAAATTAGGGTGTCTGAATTGCACAAATCCAATTAGTTAACAGGCAGGACATTTCTCTGCTATTATTACTATTTAAAAAAAAACTGCTTTGGCAAAATGTATGTTGAGTAGTAAATCTTTCCTTTTCAGGCTTGTCATCCATTTGGAACCGTGTCCCACATTTACATGGAAATTTTACTCCCCTTGAACACAAAGCTTTCCTTCTCAAGTGTTCAGCCTGCATTAATTGTCAGTAATGTGGACAGAAATATATTCCATGGCATTATATCATCAGAACTGAATGGAATTAATAGCCTGACCTGTTGTTATAAGAAGTTTGGCACCGTGTGTTTTATCTGTCAGCAAGATGACTATTTATATTGGTTTTGGATGACTGGCATAATAGACTGAAGTGCAATTACTTATCTGAATGCACACAATTAAAACTGTTTTCTGGGAGGACTCTGTGCTGGAAGCACACTTTGGTGGACACTTTGTTTGCCAGGATGGAGAGAACAGTGCAGTGTGCTTCATGAGATGCCACAGCGCATCTCCACCTGCTGAATGTGACCCTTTCTGACTGATAACTGCTTTTGTAATAACAGGTTGTGCTTTCTTTTAACACTGCCATGCCAGTCCTCTCTGCTTCCTCACAAGGAGCTGGCTTGCAACCTTCTGAAGTCAGTGAAGCCCCATGGCTTTGAGCCTTGGGTCAGAGACCCATATCCTTCCCTCCTTACTGTCTCCTCTTGTGCACAGTTCTCTGTGGTTGCTAGTCTCATCCCCAGAAAGGTTTTGGCTCTTGGTTCCCAGCAGTTGGGACTAGGATCAACTGCTGTTGACCTCCACTTTTCTTCTTCTTACCTTTTTATTTAACTTTTTTCATAGAGGTATAAGTGCTAATGGAAGGCAAGAGCCCACAGAGTATTTTTCACCCATTCTGGTGTCTTCAGGCATGGTCTGTGTATGTAACTTCCTCTGTGGAGGCATTTTGAATCCAAGTTTCATCAGAAGACTTCACTCTGCCTCTGCATGACATGGGAAAAAAACAGTAGTGCATTCTGGTATTTATGCAGAATGTGTATTAATGGATATGAAATAATAAGCTAGAAGTACTTCAGCTGCACACTGATCATTAGGAGAATGAAAATGGGGGAGCACTTTGCATTCTTTATTCATTAGTAATATTGCAGCTGAAAGGCTGAAACACCAAATAGATTTCACTTTGGAAGTCCATTTTCACACTTTGTGAAAACCGAGGTCACTCTAGTAAAGCTTAAAGCTGGATATAAATAAATATAAGTGCATATATAAATGGATATAAGCAAATATAACAAATTTTCTGTAAGTCTTCAAAAAGTCCAGTGTCCCAGTGTCCATACTGAAGCTTATTTACCATAGATGGGCTTTTTAAATAGAGTGCATTAATTTGACTGCTTAAAGTTTCTTGAATCCCCTCCTATCACATGCTTTAAGATAGTAACAACTTAAAAATATCTGCATCCAAAATACTTTATTTGGACAACCCCTTAGCTGAACTGTTGGCTTTGAATAGTTGAATCCCCTGATCTGACAAAATGTGAAGATTATGTAGCTGATACTGTTTTTAGTTTTGGAGACAAAAATACTGAGTCTTCATTGTCTTTTTTATTCCTCAGTCATGCACAAAAATAAAGACATATGGGTATTAAGTATTCTTTTGATCTGTCATCCATTAACATATAGCTTTTTCAAGTTAAATTGGAGATCAATAAGAAACTTAATTTTAAGGACATTTCTTGACCATATCAATCTGTTTGAGGTAGTTGGTATCTTAATGGACATGAATGCAGACATTTGGAAAAACTGAAACAAGAATAACTTGCTGAAGTAGTTGGTTATTCTTAACACACACATGCAGTGGTTGTGATTGTTTTTTATTGCTATGGGAATAGTAGACAACACTAACAACAGCAAAGGATTAAAATTAAACGTGTTTGTTAAAAAAAGAACATTGTTTTTAAAATAAAATTAGGAGATCACAGACTCTAACTATATATTTTTTGTAGAGCAGTTCTTCTTAAGTTACTTAATGCAGCCCTGCTTCTGAGAATGTAATTTGTATATGAAGTTATTACATTTGTTGAACACACATGATTATCTACAGAACCTTTTTGAATTAGGGCTGATAAAATTTCTAAACATATAATTATTTGTTCTTGATACTGCATGCTGCCTTTCACACATGATTTCTAGTAATAAGGTACTCTTTAACATGTTTAAAAACCCATGCTTGGAAAAGCAAGTGTGAATGTGAAATAGTAGGTTTTTGGAAGGATTTACACACAAGCCAAGGTGTGTTCTTGGACTGTGACATCTCTGTTCTTACAGGAGAGCCATCTCCAGTCACATAAATACTGCCAAATGTGTGAGTTTTCAAGTCTGCCTGTACACAAGTGTTCAGGCAGGTGAGGCCATGCTGGGGCACTGACTTGGGGATGCTCAGCACTATGGACCAGCAACAACATCTGTATAAGCTAAATGTCTCCATTTTAGACAGTGTTTGCTGCTCTTTCCCCGCCAACCCTGAACATGAGAGGCTCTTTAGAAGCACACTGGCCACATTCATACCAAGTAACCCTGAGCTTCCTCTGAGTCCCATGTGGTCTTTGCTGGCCCTATGACACAATTATTGTGTATCTTTTC
This sequence comes from Neopsephotus bourkii, assembly GCF_033783945.1. Taxonomy (NCBI): domain Eukaryota; kingdom Metazoa; phylum Chordata; class Aves; order Psittaciformes; family Psittacidae; genus Neopsephotus; species Neopsephotus bourkii. The sequence continues at coordinate 7,188,372 of NW_026902234.1, forward strand.
AGTTTCAGGTTTCTGGGAGCACCAGAGTGGTGTTTTGGTAACATGAAATGGAGCACCTCTGTTCAGTGCCATGAGACCACGACAGGAGAGCACATGTAGCGTTTGAGGACACTCACAATGATGTGCCGATATAGCATCAGAGGAGGAATGCTGTGAGGAGGACACAGACTAATCTGGGACAGTCTTCTCCACACCAACTTTAATGAATACAGATAAAAGACCATGTCCAGAGAATGTCTTGATCTTGAGGAGGCCAAAACAGATCAGGAAGTGGGCAAACAGCAAAGGGGGGGCAGCCATCAAAAGTCAGTGCTTGCCTTACTCCCTGACCTGTTTTTATTTAAAAATATAGCCAAGGGGTGCTGAATCACAGCAAAGCAAGCATACAGAAGACCCGCTGACTGCAGAGGGAGCAGTGGGAGAGTGCAAGGACAAAAGATGTTTGACATCTAATATGCTCAGGTAGTGGAAAGGTTGGAGTAAACGTGTAACAGGTTAGATTAATTTAGGTTTCTTTTATCCATGTGTCTGGTCAAAATTTCTGAGCTAACCAGGCTATTTCTTTCACTTTTCTCTCTGGTCAAAATGATCTCTAATCTAAGGAAACACATGATTAACAGTTGGGCATTGCTTTCCAGTCTTTTGTTGCAAGTTAAATGTGTGCTCTTAATGAAAAAGGCAGAAAAATTGCCTTCAAGGCAATTTTTGTGAAAAATTGGGATTTTGGCCAAAGCACTTATGTGGAAAGCATCTGCTTGCACAATAAAATGAAGATAGAAATACCTCAAAATTGGAGTCTGCTGCTCCAAAGCCGTTGCATGGTGCTTCAGAGCAGCAGTAGTTTGACTGATTCATGTACCCAGTTCCCTTCGTGAGGTGTATTCCTGGTGGGTCTGTAATTCCCGAAAAGGTGGGCATAACTCTGCCATGATGTGCAGGTTTACAATTCTTTTAAGGATAGGTTAAGTTTTACAATCAGGTGACAGCAATGGCATGAGGTGTATTTCAGTGCTTTCAGTCCGCAAGTTCAACTCAGCTCACAAGTTTTAGCGACTTTAACCACCCAAGATGTACAGTCCAATAGCACAGCCTATTAGACTAGGCTAACGAGATTTGGCTCCATCTACCTTGGGACTTCTTGCCAGCATTACTTTGCTGAGCCGAGCCATGACAAGGTATGATTTGTGGCTGGCAGGGCTTTGCCAGCAGCCACACTGCCAAAGCTGCTGTTGGAGGAAGCTCACCTGGCACAAAGGCACCCTGTGCTGACCACATCCCAGGGAGAAGCTCATTAATTTGGTAGAGTGGCACGTTCTGTGCCCAGCTTTTCACCTGCTGCTGCAGAGAGAATGTTCTGCGGTACCTAATTTATCACATCAAGTCATGGGCTGTGGTTGCCTCCTTCATCACACTCCCTTCCAAGGCAGCTGTAATAGACATCACCAGCACTGGGTAGTGCAAGGCCAAAAGATATTTGGGATGGAGGCAGGAACCTTCAAAACAACTTGGTTGCTGTAATTTGCAGTCTGATCATGCCTTTTTCACTCAGCAGTATCCCTGACAGGTCCCATACACTGCGTACAGCTGGCCATGTTGGTCCTGTGCCAAATGAGAATTTCCTGGTGTGAAAAGAATCCTCAGTTGTCTATTTTGAATCCTTTCTGGGCTTCCAGAACAGCACAAATCATGTTTAACTGGGTTGTAGAGCTAGCAGTGAATACCTTGAAGTAAACCCATAAATCAGAAGGTAAAAACTGGGTATTATTGTCCGCAAAATACAAAATGGAGTGTCCTATGTTCCCCAAATTACTTTTTTATTGAGCCATATTGCAATGATGATGACTATTTCTGAACGAGGTTCTAACATATATTTTTTTCCTAAGGCACCTAACAGTCATGCTGCTCTAAGTCTCTCAGTGGAAGAGCAGAAGCAGGCGAGAGCACCTTCTGCATCACTGTAAATCCAGGCAAACATCATTTGTTGGAGTGGAATTAATCTGCTCTGATACTTATGTTAGTTCAACCCTAGTCATGGACTGGCCTATTATCTGTAATAAAGGCTGCTATGTAATAGCTTGTGGAGAAGTAGAATAGAGGAATACATATTCTTAATAGCACAGATTTTGCTTGGTGGACAAAACCTCAAATCAGAAAAACAGGGCTGACAAAAGGCTTTGATCATGTCTTTCTAAAACCTCCCTATCACCTGTGCTGGACAAAAGAGGGAAACTGGTTTGCAGGCACAGTTTTCCAGTGACTTCCAGGAGAAGCCAAGAGGTACTTCAATGCTGGATTTTTCTCTTCCATCATATTCTGGTAACATCCCATATCCCAATATCCTAAACAGACAAAGCTGCACTGCCAACTACAGGTTGATGGCTTGGCAAGTCTTATCCTGGCTGCCAACTGCCCTAATGAAACTAATTGGAGGTTCATTGGCGATGTGGAGAGTCCTGTGATTGGAGAGGTTTTGCTGTTGAATGTTGACTTTAAAGTGGCGAAACTGCTGCAGGCTGTATTTGGATGGATCTTAGGCTTTATTAAGTGTTTTTTTGGTTGAGTATACTGTGTGATTGCTCCTGTCTTGTCCTTACTTCATGATCCTGTCACTGGAAGAAGTCCAGCTTTACAGAGCAAGGACATGCTGCCAGCCAACGTTTCCAGTGCAGCCTCTCTCTTGCAGGCTCTGTTGCACAGGATTCTGTGGCACACCTGCTAATGGGCCATAAAACATAACAGCAGCAAGCCCAGACACCCCTGAGTTTGAATACTTTGGATACAAAAGGGCATTTATGGGTTGCTCAATATTTAAAAAGTAAGTGTCAGCCCAGCTGCACTGCAGCCCTCCTCCTTGTTAAGCACTTCACAAAGTGCTTCATGGTCCGCATCAGAATACCTGGACTCGTGCCATCCAGGTGCTTACTGTGATATTCTCTAATCCAGTTTGGTCCATCTGACCAAACTGACTTAAACGATTTATATCCTGTCATTGCCATCATACAGATCAGGAAGGGGAAAGCAGAACGTTTTCCCCCAGCCCTGCAGTGTTGCATAATGACGGTTGCTGGCTGATAGGGCCATCATTACACTGATGTAACAGTGTCGTTAAAAGTGACAACATATTTGACCATTCTGAGGAAATGGTTAAGGGGATCAGAAGACCATGTAGGATTATCATGACCACATCTGTGTCCATAGCATCATTTGGATTGGAAAGGACTTTAGAGATCATCCGGTTCCAAGCCACCTGCGATGGCTTCATCCACTAGACCAGCTTTCTCAAAGCCCCATCCAACCTGTCTTGAATACTTCCAGGGATGGGGCAGTCTCTTACCCACCTCCCATGATCAGCATGCTCTTCCTCTTTGGGTGCCCATCGGTGTCCGCAGCTGAAGCTCTCCCACATCTCTCCAAGGGGTATTGTATTCTCCTGGCCTGCACTGTGAGCCCTGGTCTCGCAAGCTCCTGTGTGGGCCCTGTTTCCACACTGCAATGCTGGACTTACTTTGGCACAGCCAGTGTCATGCTTCATAGAAAGCTGAATGGTTTGGACAGAACTGGTTTGGAAAATTGCTGGCAGGAGGTTATGACTAGGACCCTTCTTTCAGACCTGAGAGACTAATACTCAGATGCCTGAGTTGAACTGGGCAGAGCAGGCAGCTGTGCCTGGCTATTTCTGTCCTGACTGTACACCCTAACTACTGAGCTGTTGTGGAAAACAATAATCCCCCAGTTTTACTTTAGAACAGTGTAGGGAAAAAGGTGGACACTGCCTGTTTTCACAGAGGCAGAGTATTCCTAATAGCACTGCACTGATCTTACTGCAAGCAAAGGCAGGAATATTTGTTTCCAAGTTGGCTCCAGCACTCAGATGCCTGACGACTTTAAACATCCCTAACTATGTGTAAACAAAATTTGCCTAAACATAATCCCTCCTTTATCATCCTGACTTCATCTACACATGTAGCTTTAGTGGTGTGACTTTTCTCTTGGCTATGGAAGTAAAAATGTTACCTGTTGGACTTGGACAGAGAAATGTCTTGAAACATGTTGATCATCACACAATAGTTAAGACATCTGCAGCATTTTTTCCCTTGTGCATGTGTGTGTGTGCATGCAACACATTTGAGATCATGAAAATAAAGAATATGAGAAAGTATCCAGAGGTATCAGCCAATAGGTGATCATATGCATGAGCTGCAACATTTCTCACGCCAATCTCATGACATGGATTTCCTTGCTTCAGTCCATTCTCCCCATACATTTTCTGTGCTGAGTGGATAATGTTTCCAGCTGGTGACAGGAGGGCATTTTTTCATCATAAACCAATATGCATTTAGTTTCAGGCCACCTTATGTTTTTACAAGATACCGTTTTTCCTTTCAGAAGTCTATTTGAGAGTGAAATTGAATAAGGATGTTTTAATAGTACATGAAGTATGTGGGTGGCTTTGCTTGCTGTGTTTTAGGAGATGCAGCACCTTCAATTTAACAGACAATGCTACGCTTCAGTAGACCATTATATTACTCCACTATTCCTAACATAGTCATATCGAAATTGTATTGCTACATTATACAAGTATGGTTAATTAAACCCAGATAGCAGCGCAAGCTCATACAATATCTGTGTGTGGGCAAAGGAGAAGCAATGAGTTAGGCAAAAAAATACATATTTTAGAGAAAAAAAATGAAGAAGAGAGGGAGGGAATGGGGACACTTAGAGCACCTATGACAAGAAAGAAGCTGGATGATGACCACTGGTGCTGCATCCTGACCCGTGCTCCACACATTACTCAGCCATGCTGAGTAATTACGGGATCCGTTAATTTTTTGCAACATTATTACAGGAAAAGCCATACCTTACCTCATGGAATTAAAGAGGGACAGTACAAATGAAGCATAATTGGCAGTTTTTAAGATAGATGTTCAGAAAAGGTTTACTTAATGTCTCTGAAGTGCTAGTCATAATAGGGCTGTGGGTTTAACTTGTCTCGAGTAAAAAATATGCGTGTTCTCTGCACTATCCTTCCTTCCTGCCCCAGCTGGCTTTTAAAGCACTGTCGAAAACAATCAAGTACAAATAGTTGTGCTTGAAAGAAAAGTTGATATTCAGACTGTGACCGTGTGGGACTACAAAAAGTACTTGTTGGGTCTCTGATCATATTCCAGGGAGGCATGAGAAACCACAGCAATATTACCTCTTGATGTTGAGCAGGGTACTCTTGAACACATGAAGGGTAAAACTGTGTGGGAGTCTTCTGCGGACCTTTGGAGAAAATCAGAGATTCAGTATGTCATTTAATGTGGAGTTGCCTACTGTCAATCACTGTGCTGTTATCATTTCAGTTTTCTTTTTATTTGGGTCATTTAAGTCTAGTACCTGAGCTTCAAGGAATAATTGGTGCTTTTAAGTGGTAGCTAAAAAGACCATTTTTCTTTGCACTCTTTTTATTGGTGCCTCTTGACCATAAACCTATAAGGGAAAGTTCACTTTGTCACCCGTCTGTCCTTTAATACCCCATTCATAGCAGTGGCTTATTTCTATTGAAAACTGATCAAAAGAAATCCCAAAGGCACAGATGATTTCTGAGAGGGAAAAAAGCTTTAGAATACCAAACTGATTGATGAAAGGACTAATGCTGGCTAAATTATAAAAATTAGTGAGCTTAGCTGTGATGCCAGCAGTTAGCATTAAAGTGCATTTATTCATGGCAGGCACTGCTAAGTTAAACCTAGCTGTGGGCTTCCACTTACTGCAAAAGGCTTGTCATTGTTTATATAAATATGGCATTAATCCTTGAACTTGCGTCTTCAGAGTGTTAGCTTAATATAGGTTGAACTAATACACTGAAAAGATGAGTTTATGAACATATTGCTCCATGAACTGCTTGTTTTGCTCCAGAGTGATTGCTGAGCATCAGCTGGAATCAGGTGTATCTCTGCAAGGAGAAAGCTGTGAGAGTGGGATCCATCATGACTTCACCATTGGCCTTGCTGCTCTCTCTCATCTGTGGGTCCAGGTTCCCTCATCCAGGCAGTCTGGATTGAGGTGCCTCTTGGTAGGTTGTGTTGTATGTGTGCAGTAAAAAAGATCTGGGAAGAAACTCATTTTTGGAAATGAGACTGTATTCTGGGACCTGGCTGCCTCAAAGGCAGACCATAAAATGGGCAATTTTCAATGTCTGCTTTTGGGTTTTATGTAAAATGGCAAAAATGGGAGCTTAATGAGAAGGTTCATCAAAATGTCCAAAACTATGCATGGCATGTTGAGGAGACTCATGGGATAATTTTGCCTGTTACCAGAAACATTGCTGCCTTCAATTGACTGTTTTTTGTTTAATCATCAGTTACCTTTCAGAGGAGGATGCATTAGCATATGTTTTCTCACTGGCTTTTTTCTTTTCCTTCTGTTACGGTTTTTGGGAGTCATGTAAACGGCTGGTTTAGACCTGATTTTTAATTATCTTTAAAATGTGAATACAAGACTACCTTTGTGAATACAAGAATACCAAGACTACTATCCTTTTCATGCAGCGCTCCTCACCATGTTGTTGGTGACATTAACCACTAACAGGTTAATATCTTTCTTTTGATAGTAATTGAAGATATTTTTACTAGGTGGAGTAAGGAATTCACTAGCAACTTTGCTTGTTGAAAAGGCTTCTGAATCATAGAAACATTGAATAGTTTGGCTTGGAAAGGATCTTAAGATCATCTAGTCGCAACCTCCCTGCCGTGGGCAGGGACACCTCACACTAAACCATGTCACCCAAGGCCCTGTCCAGCCTGGCCTTCAACACCGCCAGGGATGAATAAATTAAGAAACTTCACGCACACACACGTATGCACAGTACATAAACAAAACAAGGTTATTCCATAATAATGTTACCAACTTTTACAACAAAATGCACTAAGACCTGGGTTATTCAATACGTGTCTCTATTTTGTCAAAGAAGGTACTATTTAAATGTAACTTTTGTAATAAATCCTTCCTGGTCTCTTTAATTCCACCCAGAGTACAGTAACCTCAGGTGTAAATATCCTGAATTCTGGAGTGAGTGCCTTATAGTTAGAACCTGTAGTAACATGTGTCCCAGTCGGATCTCAACTTATCTGACAGTGATATGGTTCAAGTGTTGATCTGAATTTAATTCTAAGTGACTAAATTTTTAAATAAATCTTAAAAAAATATATAAATCTTTATATTTATATTTATATATAAATCTTTAAAAAATATATCTTACATTGTTTATATTGGATAAACATTTTTATACTCTTCAGCTTCACTTTCCCCTCCTCCCCTCATATTTCTTTTCCTTTTCTCCAGGATCAAAAATTAAAAAGTATAGTTGACTGTAGTATATTTCTTTATATACTTGTCCAGTGTGCTTTTCACTAGGCTGTAATGATTGGTGAACTACTTGAAATCAAGCAGTCAGCAGTTCTGTCTTGCTCCCCACAAGTCCTGAAGTTGTTTTTATTCCCTCTGTGAAAACGGCTATGTCAGCAGAGAGTACAAAAAGAATCAAATTATACTTCATCTTATTACAAAACCACCTGGAAGTCAGTGGAAACATCCCACTCCTCTTTGCCTTCCAGGTCTTTGATCCACTTGAAAAGCCTCTTTCACTGTCAGGAGGGCTTACCTCCCTTTGCTAACTCAGCACTGCAAGGAAGTATATTTAAACTGAAGGTTAGTCTTGAAGATGCCCAACCAAGTTTTTCCCCCGTGTTTCATCTTCTTCCCAGTTCTTGAATTGGTGGTTCTAGGCACAATCCCAGTACTGCCAACTCCCAAGTATCAAGGATCTAAGAGACAGCCTTTTTTCTCTTCCTTCTCTCTAAAAAACCTGCAAGATTTACTTTAATCACAGGGGCCAGCAAACAACTAGGGAATCTTTAGAGAAAAGCTAAGATTTTCATGTTATTCCATCACTGGATCTCAAAAAGTTCCTGCAACTGGGAGGATTGGCACCACTGCTATCTCTTAACAGATCGCGTTTCTTGTGGGATGTCCTGGGTTTAGCAGTAGCAGTCATTTTTCTCTTTCTTGGTAGCTGGTGCAGTGCTGTGTTTTGACTTTCGGGCTGGGAGCAGAGCTGATAAAAATGATGTTTTGGTTTGCCCAAGGACTTTGTGAGCCTCATGCTCTGCCAGGGAGGAGGGGAAACTGGGAGTAAGCAGAGACAGGACACCTGACCCAAACTGACCAAAGAGGTATTCCATACCACAGCACGTCATACCCAGGATGTAACTGGGAGTTAACCGGAAGGGCTAAGAGGACTGCAGGGTTGGAGGAGGTATCGGTCGGTGCCTGGTCGGGCTTGGGGGTTGAGTTATCGGTCGCCTGGTGATGGGGTGTTGTATTCTCTTCCCTTGTTATTTCCTTTATCATTACTATTATTGGTGGTAGCAGCAGTGATTTGTGTTATACCTTGGTTACTGGACTGCTCTTATCTCAACCTGTGGGAGTTACATTCTTTTCGATTCTCCTTTCCATCCCTCCAGGAGTAGGGGGAGGGCAAGAAGGGGGGGAGTGAGTGAACGAGCTGTCTGGCTGTGTTTAAACCACGACATGGGACTTCAGGTTTTGGGCTGATAACAGCCCATCCCTGTCAGCTCATTAACTTCACTGTCAGAGTGGCTGCAGACAGCATCTGACCCAATTCCTTCCTTTCCTGCTTGGCTTCTCTGGGACACCTGCCTCCTGGGGCAATTGGGAATGGTGGGAATGAAACAGAGTGGGAAGCTTTGCAGGTTTATTCACTGGCCTCCAGGATCCACCCTACTATGAAGACTCTTTTGCTCATATACAAGGAGGCACATGAACACACACGTGCACATTAAGCCTGCATCGCTGTGACCAAACAACCTCCTTTCAGAGCTCTTGCTTGTATGTTTAATATTTGATGGCTATTTGGAAGTCAGCAGAGAGGAGAGTTATATAATTCCTATTAGAAGTTAGGGTTTGATAAAGCGTAAGTCGCATTTCTCATTATGAGAAATAAACTGCATTTCTCATTCCTTTGCATCCAGTGCTAGCCTTTGATGTCTGTACATGGCCCTCACTGCAGCTAAAATATCTTGTGGCATGTTCTTCACAGCTGTGTAAAAAAAACAGCGTGTTCTTCTCCCTGCCAGTCATGGAGGTGCCGAATGATGTCAGTTTGAGGTTGAAAGTGCTTTTCTGCTCTACGACCAAACAGCTGTGCTCTGAAAGCTTATTATTGCCTTTTCTCCAAACCTAGTTGCAAGGAGATTACTCTGTTCCCATTTCTTCTCCTGCCTTCCTCGTAAACTTAACACCTCCCTACTTGCTTGCTCTTACTGCAGTGCAACAGAGGGATTAAACAGAGTTCATCTTCCCTTTTTGCCTTGATGCTTTACTGCATTTGAATATAATACGGGATTGTGATAAATTGTACCCTGAAGAAACCAGGAGCTTAAAAGGAGACTCTAAGTTTTAGGAAAAAATTGAAGTGTCCAAAGCAGCAAGGGAAAAAGAAGACAATTTGAAAGATTGTAACTCCCTTCACTTCTGCGAAGCTGAGATTCTTTCCTGGACCCATCCATCTCCGTCATATATGTTCTTAAAGAAAATCTCTAGCTACTGGTATGCTCTTTGTTACTACAACACTACATTCAGTACTGCAAGCTTTACAGGGTGGGAAAAATAGCTAGCATGACCTTCAGTCTTGGGTATCCTTCTTCCTTTATCTTTTAGAAATACTTCCCCAAATACAGTCTTTATTTTAGCTTTTTATTTCATGTGGTGTTGAAACCAGTCCTGGGATTTCATGGAGGTTTTTTTTTAAATTGGTAGATTGAACTTCAGGTGATAAAGGCTCTACTTTATCCTGCAAACCAAACTGCCTTTATTAATCCCCAGGGCTTATCATGAGGCTTCAGACTTTTTTCTTCTTCCCTCCTAAAGGTGAGGGTTGTGGTTGAGAAGGAGCTAATAGATAGTGGGAAATACCTGGTTTTCCACTTATGCTTGGAGGAAGGGGTTTCTGGGGGGAGAGGGCAACTCAGTCGCCATCTCTGTGCAATGCTTTGTGGTTCCTGTGACGTGGCTGCCTGTCCTGCATGAACTGAGACAATTCATTCATTCATTATAGGCCACCAAGCGGCCATTATGTACACTAATGGCTTTCAGTCATTACTGATGTAGGCTGAAGTTGAACCCTTTATGGGCTTTGTGTCTGGGAATAATAGATAAGGGTGGCAACCAGTTTCCAGCTTACCAAATTGAACTATTTTGCTTTATCAGCACGTGCTTGCTTTTTGCAAATCTACTCCACAGTAGTTGCTGGGCATCAAGAAAAGATATCCTTTTTAAGATATCCCGATAACTGTTACCAATATTGCAAATGACTTTACATGATATGCACTAGGGAGGTTTATTTCCTTGTTTGGACTTGGGGAAAGATGTAATTTTGCAAAACAGAAAGACTATGTTATTTTAAGGTGTGACTGTATTAGGTATCAGGTGTGCTTAATTTTAAGTTTTAATAAGCTTGAACTAATTAAACCTCAGATTATTTTGTTCATAAGAAAAATACTTCTACAGCATCTGTTTTCAGGTGCCAAATTCCAAACATCTGAAACAGACTGATTTTTAGAGGTTTCTTATTACCTAACCTTTGAAAATAAGCATTGAGTTATCCTAAAACTGAGGCTTTTTAAAACCATCTTTGACACATACCTGAATGTGCTTAAAAAATAAAGCTGTCTTTTGAGAGCAGGAGTTACTTATGCTTCCCCCTATTCTTTGCAAAAGTAACTATATGTGAGATAATTAATTTCTCCTCTCTACAGCTAAGAAAGTTTTTCACAACAGAAACCCATTTTTTCTAAGAATATATCACAATACCGTGCTTTTTGCAAATAGAAGATTTTTTTTTATGACATACAAAGACACACACAGGTCTTTGTGAAGGTAGGGTCATATGCAAGAGAGTTGTGATGGAGGCTTTGGTGCCACAGAGGATAAACCCATGAAATTTGCCATGGGATGTAGTTGAAACTATGTATTTAGCAGCATTAAAAGAGGGGTTTGAAGTTTATGAGAAAGTTTGAAAGATCGATCAAGAATTCTTGTAATACCTGCTTGTTGTGATTTAAACTCAGCCAGCAACTAAGTACCATGCAGCTACTTGATCCCTTCCACCCCCCACTCCCTGATGACATAGGGAGGAGAATCAGAAAAAAATGTAAAACCCATGGCTCAAGATAAGAACAGTTTCAAAATTAAAATAAAGTACAAAATATTTCTAATATTAATAATAATAATGAAAGGGAAATAAAATGAGAGATAAACAAACAAAAAACCCAAACCAACACTGATGCACAGTGCCACTGATCACCACCCACTGATTGATACCCATCCCAACCTGAGCAGTAATCAGTTCCTTACAGGTGACTCCCCCCAGTTTATATATTGGGCATGATGTGCTGTGGTATGGAATACCCCTTTGGCTAGTTTGGGTCAGGTGTCCTGTCTCTGCTTCCTTCCAGCTTCCCGTGCCCCTCCTCACTGGCAGAACATGAGACTGAAAAGTCCTTGATCAGGGTAAGCATTATTTAGCAACAACTAAAAACATCGGTGTGTTATCAGCACTGTTCTTAGACTAAAGCCAAAACATAGCACTGCACCAGCTGTTAGGAAGAAAATTAACTCTACCCCAGCAAAAACCAGGACACTGCCAAAAAAAAATAAATCCGCAGTTCTTGTTGGAATAGGCATCCTGAGACTCAAGGAATATAATACAAAAGTAGTTATTACAAGAACTGAAGTTTTTCAAATTGTAGTAATATATTTCGCATGCTTTGCAGAATATATTAGTATGTGGCATAAAAAAACATGAGTCAGCTACATGAATTAGATTCCTATGCAGTGTCTAATATATTAGGTAGAATCTGCTTTGTAGTAGGTACTTTAAATACCTACTTTATACTTACTTTAAATACTTTAAGTACCCCCAGCATCAGAAAAATAAAGCTCAGCTCCTGTGAGTGCATATTCTGAGCTGCTGTCATGAGAACATTCAAACCAACAAACAAGGTAGGCCCAGCAATTCCTCTCTCTCTAAAGATTTTAGGACTCTATTAAAGATTTTAGGAATGAAGAATGAATATTCTAAAGGTGGTATTGGGTGTACAGACTGGCAATGTATGCAACTGCTGAATATGCATTCAAGTCATGTAGGCAATAAAACAAAAATCACATTGACTTAAGTAGTATTTAGTAATCTCTGGGAGCTGGTGATGTCTGGGCATAGAAACTTGGAAGGAAACCCCATCTGGGATCCCTTCCCCCCTTGAACAAGTAAAATTGGATATAAATATTCATAGGATATAACAAGCAATGGCTTGTAAAAAGCAGGTAAATGTCAGAAGACTGAAATGCTGGAAGAAATTAGAAAAATACAGACGTAGCAAAAGCTCTTAGTGAAAAACAAGGGACTGCTAACACAAGAGGCTATGATGCGTCCTGAAGTGACTTCAGAATGTCTGAAGAAGCAAGAAAGGAAAAGGTTATTGCAGAATATTACAGGGTTTGGGTTTTTTTTCTAGAGAACCTGAAAATTGTGTCCATTCCTTTCAATTCTATCTGGAAGTCTAATAGAAGATATTATCTCTCAATACAAGCCTTGTCTTTCATAGAAAGATCTACATGCCTCTGTGACAAGAAATCCATTAAGCAGACCTAATTAGACATCCATGCCAGAATGTCCCCCGGATTAATGAAATACATTCTAGTCAAAAGGAAATCTCAGAGGAGCACCTAAATGGGAATAATGCTCACTAAGTTATCTTTGGTTTCCTCCCTTCCCTCTCATAATGAAAATGTTCAGGCAGCCAGAATTAATAACAGTGTGAATAGCAAATAACAAGTCCCAGAATGCTGGAAGTAAAATCAAGTTGGACTTGTGGCCCTTTGACAAAGTAACCGAAGCAGTCAAATTGAACATGTCAGACAAAATGATTGAAGCCTAATGCTGCCTGGTACATCCTTCCTATTTGCATATAGCTCTCTATTTTTTTTATTTCTAGTTTCTTAGTATTCAAGGTTATAACATGTCAAACATAACTAATGTATCAATTTAATCAGGAATTGCATTGTGTCTCATTTGAGGCTGAGTTTAAGATCCACCCCCCTGTACTTGGCAGTGGTGAGACTGCACCTCAAATACTGTGTTTACTGTGTTTAGTTCTGGGCACCTCACTGCAAGAAAGACATTGAGGTGCTGGAACAGGTCCAAAGAAGAGCAATGAAGGATCTGGAGAACAAGTCCTGTGAGGAGCCGCTGAGGGATTTAGGGTAGTTTAACCTGCAGAAGAGAAGGCTCAGGGGAGGCCCTATTGCTCTCCATAGCTACATGAGTGGAGGTAGCAACAAGGTGGGTGTCAGTCAGTCTCACAAGTAACAAGGACAAGAGGAAATGGCCTCAAGTTGTGCCAGGGGAAGTTTTGATTGGATATTACAAAAAGTTTTCTCATTGAAAGGTATTGACAAACTCTGGAACAGGCTGCCCAGGGAAGTGGTGGGTTCACCACCCCTGGAAGTATTTAAAAAATGTTTAGATATGCTTAGGGACATGGTTAAGTGGTGGGCTTGCATTGTTTAGGTTAATGACTGGACTCAATGATCTTAAAGGTTTTTTCCAACCTAACTGGGTCTATGATTCTGTGAAGAATAGTGTGATAAGGAACAGAAAAGGCATGAGGCAGTCTCCCCTCCCTTTCATGCACAGAAGAGCCCCTACACATTAGGGTCCCTGCAGCTAGGGACAGTCCGAGCCCCAGAACCTGCCATCATGTCTTGAGCCAGAAACTTCCTCTTCCCATCTTCAGTGGATGCCCCTACAGGGACAAGGATGGATTTGCCTTGCTTACCTTCACTTGTCTACTCCACTGCAGTAGGCTGTTCTAGAGCTGGGTTTGGATGTGTGAGCCCTGGGGACCTGAAGGGGGAGAACCTACTGCCCCAAGGGACCAAGAGCTGCAGGTGACATCCTCTGCCTGGACACGTGGATGGTTTTCAAGGCTGGCCTCCAGGTTAGGAGTACTCACAGCTTTGTATTGCTCTGTTCAGTTGTTTGGCTACAGCCAGCACCATGCTGTGTACAATTGTGGACATTTATTTGACACCTCCTGTTTTGAGTTTAAGTTTCCTGCCCTTGGCGAGAGCAGAGTTTCCATCAGATATTCTAACAACACAGAACGCAGTTTCTATTGCCTTGATTATTTTTTAATTCCTGTGAAAAACAGCCACATCTGCTCTAGCATCAGTAAATAAGCTGCACATTTTCATGGCTTTATTCCCTCATAATATTTGTCCTAGGTAAGGCCTGGTTGCTAACTATTCTGGCCCTGGTCCTTCCTTCCTCATTTGTGTTCAAACATACCGCCAACGTGGCTTTACTCAAGCACACAGAAAAGAAGCAGTCTCAGGCCTTCTCTAGCTCTTCCATCACTTTTGACTGACAGTTTAAATTAAAATCCTGTACTTTGTTGACTTTTATTAAAAAAGTAATAACAATTACTGATTGGGTGGAGGGGAGGAGAAAAAAGTATCAGCCTCCAAACATGAACTTTCCGATGCTTTGAGCAAGAAGTTGTGACATACATGGAATAAATAGCGTCACCCCTTCTTCATATCTGTAGCTGATGCAGCAGAGATTACAGCACAGACAAAACTACACCGTAGCATGCCAGCTGCCCTGTTGTTCCCAGTTTGCACTGCCTCTGGCAACTAGGAGTAAGATGTCTTTTGGATGAGTAAAATAGCTAAGCCTGAGGAATGTTAATCTTTAGGGACTCATGCCATTTAATTTTATTTTATTATGGGAGGGAGGAGAGAGGGACGAAGACCATACTTTGCCATTTTCTACATTACTCTGTGTAATGTGTGTATGTGCGCGCGCATGTGTATCTGGGGGTGTGCTTTTTCTGTGCACTTCTCAACCACATTTGGTGCTGGCTTTCCCTGATGCCTCGCAAGCCTTCAGAGGCAGCTAGATAAAAGCCCATGCAGCAGGAACTGTCTCTAGCCAAGATCTTCTCTTTGAGAAAATTATTTAGCTGCCTAAAATATTCAAAAAGGACAAAGTTGTTTCATGCTATCAAAAATAATCTATCAAGCAAATTGCTTAGCATGCGCTATTGGTTGCAATGTGCAAGGCTACGTATACATTTCTTTTGTTAAACCAGGGGATTAATTTAGGCTTGGCACGTAATGAATTGAGGAGATTTATAAATAATTGCCTTGGAGATAAGTCACAAAAAAATCTTACATCTGCTTCTTTGTTAGTGCTTCTGGAGTGCAGTCATTTTAGGAAAGACTGAAACTGGCTGATATAGATAATGTTTTCTCTTTCTAGTGATCTTGTGCTGGGCAGTTGTGGTGCTTCTGAGCAGTGCATGCAGGAATTAGAAGCTGCATGAGCTCCTCTTGTCTGATGGACGTCCAGTCCCTACAATTCAGAGTTGCCCCTGAATTGTTGGAAACTGTGGATCTGGTTTTGAAGGGGAACTCAGTCCTTGCGTTAGTGGATAATCCTTTCAATAATGTCTCTCCCAGCCCCAGCACCGGATAGCAGACATCCTCCAAGCCTGGCTCTTGAGCACAGTAAATTCACCTACTGCAAATTTGCAGTGTCTAATACATGTATTTTTCACATCCAACTGGGAGACGTGCAGGCTAACAGGCACACAGACTGGCCCTGCATCTTGCCAGAATGAAGGGAGTGAAGCTTGAGCAAAACCCGAGCTGGAGGGTGGAGAAGTGGCCATAAATGCACCAAATGTGCTCTCCTCTTGGGTGTGTTTTGACCTCTCTGCAGAAAGGCTCTCGTAAATCCCAAACAGCAGCCTGAGGGCTGGGAGGGACCTGCTGACATGAAATCTTTCTAAATCTGCCCTTTGGAGATGTGGGAAGGACAGCAGTAAAACCACCAGCATAATAGAGCCACCAGAAACTGCTAACGTTTCTTCAATGCAGCCTCTGCTTCCAGATGAACCTAAGCTGTTTTCCTTTCTATTTTTATTTAATTATCTTTTCTTGGTTCTCAGTGTTTCCAGAGATTACTTTGTCCTTTTTTCATAGGCCATCAATTCATGCTGTGATCTGAGACACTGAGGGAAAGGAGGATCTGATGCCAAAATGTTAACAGATTTAAGGTATCAAGAGGCAAGTCACAGGAAATAACTCATTTGTTCAGGCATTCAGAGCAAATATTTATAAATTTCTTCAGGAATAATTCCCACTTCCCAAAGCCAAAAAGCAGAAGACAGCTTTTCTGAATGTATTGAGACTTGTATAGATAACTAAGAATAGGCTGGAGAAAAGGAGAGGAAGAAGCAATCTGCTTTGAATTTGTACAAGTCCTACCTTAGAAATTAAGTAAAGTAGGATGTGCTATGTCCAGGAAAAAGGACCTGGATTATGAAGACTCTGTGAAAAGAAAAAAGGGCCTTTCCTGACTAGCTACATTTATGCTAAACTGAATGAAATATCAGAATCAGGAAAGCTGAATACTTTGGAAATAGTCTTCATCATTGCTCTCTTAGGAAACACTGGTTACTAGTCCTAACTGAAAACTATTTGCTTGGCTGGAAAGGTGTGATGAGAAAGAAAAATGTTTAAGTGAAAAACTGGCAATCAATGTACTCTTTTTTTTCCAGAAAAAGCTGACAGTTTCATGAGGCCAAATCTAATTTCTGTATTTTGTGAAAATAATTTTAAATAAGGTGTTCAGGCTTTTGATTGGTGCAGCTACCTTTAATTAATTAATTTGATTATTTGCTGATTTGCACAGATGCAAGTCAGAGCAGAACCACTCATATTCTGTCACATTCTTCCGTATGCAATTGGGAGTGAATTTCAAGCGCTCTTACACAAAAATAGCAAAAATGCAAACATGACCAACTTACTTTTGTGCAAAAGTCATTTATGGACATTCTCAATTTGGAATAAAAGTGTTTGGAACTGAGAAAAGCCTCAGTGAATTTATATG
Source organism: Neopsephotus bourkii (assembly GCF_033783945.1). NCBI lineage: Eukaryota > Metazoa > Chordata > Aves > Psittaciformes > Psittacidae > Neopsephotus > Neopsephotus bourkii. The sequence goes on from NW_026902234.1 coordinate 7,205,395, forward strand.
AAATCCAGCACACAACTCATGCAGTATTTGTGAATGCACTAGGAGAATCAGAAGTTGCAGAAAAGGGATGTTTTCAGCTCCCATCCACTCCACTGGTGTCCAGCTGTTGCTGACTGGGTGAACTGTGATGGGCTGGTGACGTGTACCTCGTACAGGGAGAGAAGGACCCACTGGTGGGATGTGGGCAGTCCCTGGATCTGGTGTACCCTATCTCCTCTTGGCTCGTGCTATTAGGCAAGTACCCATTACATGGTTCTATGCAATGGACACATAGAGACACATCAGCGCAAAGGACCTGACATCATGAATGAAGGAAGCTGAAAGACCTGCACATGAGGTTAAGATACTGATTCATCTAGGTCATCATATTTCTATCTAGTAACGTACATATTTTAATTGAGGAGAAGTTTATTTTGGCTTAGCTGGATCCTGGAAAAAAACCCAAACCTCAACACTATCACGAAGTCACCATTCTCCCTGATGATACTGCACAAATAACAAACACTGCTTTGAAATTGCATTAAATTTGCTCTAAAACCAATCTGGAATAAATATGGTTAAATCAATGCAAGTATTGATGAAGTATTATTCTCGTACAGTTGACAGGATTTGGGCTAATTTCTCATGCACTTCCAGCTTGTCTTTCCTTAGCATTTCTGGATTAGCAAAGGGACACTCATTGCCAGGTGCAAGCCAGGTAGATCTCACACTCAGTACTAATGGGCTGCAGGGGTCTTCATGTGCAGCTTATGCTGAGGAACTTTAAATTCAGCCTGCTGAATTTAAGCTTAGTATAAAGCCTTAATGTGATTCTGAGTATTGCTGGAATGCACTTTTGGCATGGATTACAGTACATATTTTAGCAGTGCAGAGGGACATGAAATGATAGTTTAGGGCAGAAAAAACAATGAGGTTATAATATGCTGTTGAAACTGCTGAGAAATAGAGGTAGGCAGAGTATGACTGTTTACACTGAAATCTGGCAAGGCAGCCAGACAAATTGAGCGGCATCTCTTGAGCAGAGGCAATGGTCGACAGGGTTTGGTTCTCTGGGCAGAGCCATATCGTGACCCTCAGAATAGGCTGTGCTGTGGGTTTTTTGCTGACTCAGAAGCACAGGTGTCAGGTCTGGGATTGCCAACAGCACTTTGGGCAGCACCTTTGGTTTCATTTCAACGTTTCCCGGTTCAAAGACTGCACCGCCTCAATGTGCTTATGTTCTCAGATGTGATACAGTCACGGTCCGATGTAGTATGGCTTCAGGCACTGAAAGCTATAACTGCTTTGCCTGTGAAGTGGAAAGTGTGTATAATGCACATGGTATCACTGACTAGTGTTTTATTCATTAAAGGCATCCTGGTTTTGTACCGTTATGTCCTCAGCAGACCAGGCAGAACATATGCTTTGAATTGCGGTCCAGAGGTTTAGTATACATTTCAGAAGGTCTGATGTCATCTTCAACTGCACAGGGAATTAAAGTATTTTACAATTGATACACAGATGAATACCCATGTGTATGAAAATAATTCATACCCTAATTTAGGGGCACTTGTACTCTACTCAGACTCTAATTAAGGGTACAATACAGGACACACCAAGTGTCAGATGTCATGAACTGGCAGAGATTTTGCTTGTCAAGTTGCTGGTCCTGGAAAAACTTCATGGTGCTTCCCATTGCCTTCCAACTGGTTCTGCTGTCAATGGCACTACTGTGCACAATATCAGGCTCACATACGTCAAAAAGCCCTGACTTCATGGGCCTCAATTTCCCAACCTTTCTGCAAGCCTCAGTCTGCAATGTAAGCAAACAAAATAGACATGAGAGGCTGGAAACCAAACAGAACACAAGTGAAATGGCCCTGCTGCCCAAAATTATTTGCTCTCTCTTACTGGTGCAAGCATTTCTATCCTGCCTATGATGATTGTAAGAACAAACAAATTGCTTGAGCTTTTTCTGTAAATTTCAGTGCAGCTTTCCTCATGGTTTCCTTTTGTGTTCCAACCATATCTGATCTCTTGAAGCACAGGCTATCTTTTTATTTAACCCTTTTATTTTTTCTCCAAGCCTTGATGGCCAAATTTCTTGCATGTCACTAGGCATACGTAAAATTGTATATCATATGATTCTTGAATATATGAGTATTAAATGACTACTCCATAGTTAAGCACTGTAAATATTATTGTAATCAAATAGTCATGCCTGGTTTGGATCCCAGTCTTTTATGTCTGACCCGTGAAGCTGCTACATTGAGAAGCGCAGCCCATTTTGGTGGGACAAGTCCTGGTAGCAGAGCCAAATGCCGCTGCCTCTGATTCAAAGGTTGCAAATCACCTTGTCACACCTCGGCTGAGTCCCAAGGAGCATTGCTCCTGGGAGAACTCACAGGGAGAAAAATTCTGCCGTCTGTTTCTCCAGGTGCTGTTGATTTCATTCTGGGGAGAAAGGGCTTGAAGTGGGAACTTTGTGTATTCACATGATTCCTTTTTCTACTGACCAAAATTGTCGCTTACTGCAATCTACTTTGCCACCCATCTTAAACGCTGTTCTCAACACCTGGGCATTTGAAGCAAACCTCTTCCTGATAGATCAGAAGGGTAAAAAAACATAAATGAAATTGCATCTGTTTACTTTTAGTATGTCTTCAAGGCAGAGTGCCTCAAGTGGTACAGCAGGCTGTGGGAAGTCTCCTTCATTGGTTTAATTAACATTGCTTTGCTTGGTTAAAACTGCTGAGCTCTGTGTTCCACCTAAACTGAAATAAACTACCCTTAAAACAAAATACCCATTTCCAAAGAGGAATTAACATGAATTTTAAATTAAAGTTATGAAAATCTGTGTTATGTTTAAATGTTAGAACTTGACCAGAGTGCAAAAGTCTAATATTAGCTTTGCAGATCAGGGACTTGCCTGTCTCTCTACCAGTATTCAAGAATATTCTTGTTTCTTCTGGTTCTTATTTACAACTTCCCTGATTCTCTTTTTCCCTCCTCTCTCCTGCCAGTGCTCTTCTGGCTTCCCACTGATGCTAGTGGCCTTTTTCTCCCCACCCACTTGTTCTAGTCACCATTCCAGCTCTTAGTGGCTGAACAATGTCTCTTGGACATCATCTTTGCATCCCCTCCTTAGAGGACAAAATATATTTTTTCCTTTTACAATCCTGAAGAAGTATAGAGGGATTTATGTGATGAACTTCTGCCAAACAATTGCTTTCAGAGCACCATTAGTGAGGGCCCCTGCTTTCAGCTTTTTAACATATGACCTCAGCACATTGAAATGACCTTTTCAGACGTTGGAAAACTCAACAAGATGTGAAAAGAAGTCAAAGTGAAAGCCCAGGAGTGTGTCATAACAACACTTAACAACTGGCCTCATTGCAGAACACCTCAGGAAAAGCACATTAAGACTGGAACACCACACATACTCAACATTTTATATTCTTAGGTTACCTTAGTACTGAGATGTTATTAATGCACGAAATCACTAGTTGTGACCTGAACAGGATCACAAAAACTGCCTGTTAGAAAAGTGTACAACTAAAATAGCTCTCTTTGGGAGGAAGCTGACCAGTCTATTTTGGGAAAATACTGTAATTCAAAGAAGGTGAACATTAACTGAGTATTTTCTCTGGTATTTGCTAGCTGCTAACCTTTATGAGAGGGGCAGCCCACCTAATTTGTTTCACAGAGACCCCCTCCATACAGTCAGAGGAGAGGAATAAGCACTTTCCAGAAGGAAGTTTGATTTAAGGCTCTTTTCAAGAGAAAATCCATCAATCACTCTTCATTGCATCTAATTTGGGGGACTCAAGTAGGTTCCTGAAGTCAGAAGGGATGACTCTAAGCCCATATGCATAGCCATACCTATACCCCTCCTGGCTTTTTCTCTTTTGACTGCTGAATTTATACAAATCCAGACATATATTACAACGACATATCTATACTAATCTGTGTAAATCTTCAGATAATAACCTAACTGAAGTGTCATTTATTCTCCAGCAATTCTAAATGAACTAGTCATAGTCTCCCAGGGTGATACAGTTGGAGAATGGTTAAATACTACCTAAAATATAGACAGGGATGTGGCAGTGGCTGTACTAAGGAGAGCTCTCCCAGGAAAGACAGGAATTGTAGGCTGCTTTCGGGGCAAAGAGGCAGGAAAGCCTGTCCAGTGTCTTGCCAAGCATCTGTAATTTGTGTTTTATTCTTTGTTCAGTTGTCTCTATGGGATGGGGCTCACTGTTTCCCATCCAACTGGCAAAGCAAGGTTCTTGTAAGCTTCTTGAAAACATCTGTACATTTGTGCAGCAAGGGACCAGTGACTCTTCGTCAGACCCAGAGTTTGTAGCTGACTTTCCAGTACATGAAGGCAAGCTAATCATCAGAGTGAAGGAGAAGATACATGATACTAAAAGCTTGGATCCCACCACTGTGCAGTTCAGGACAACCTCAGGGGAGGAATGTGTGAAAAGGAAAAATTGGAAATTAAAGAAATGTGATGGGATGATGGGAGCAAACCAGAAGACATGCAACTGAACTATAAATATGAACACCTATTCAGATACCCACTAAAAAAAATACGGGAGAAACTTCCCCTGGCAGAGCAGAAGAGAGAGGCACTGGAGAGACACTTAAAGGGTTACAGCTTGTGGAGTCAGAAAGCAGTCTGCTGCTACAAGGCTCTTCAGTCATCCTAAAATTCAGCTATCACCAGCAATGCTATGTTTAGTTAAATGAATAGAAAATTTAGCAAGAAATCTGTCAGCTGTCTCCCTAGCATAAAAACATGAAATGAAACTGTAAGGCTGGCAAGTTTCCACCAGTGGTTATCAACAATAGAGAAAATTATTTGGGCAAATGTAGAATTATGCAGATTATAGAAAATGTCAAGCAAGGACATGGAGAAAAAACAGTATGATTTTCTTAGATATCATATCAAGCAAATGAGTGAAAAAATATAGAAAGTAGGAGACAGGGTTTGGATAGTTGGCTGCAATACTGAGGTGAAACTGGAAGTTGAGGTTCTATGGAAAATTATATGTCACTTCCCACCCATATCAGAGAGTCCTGTACATACAAAGTGGGAGGAAAAGGGGGTAGTTTTCACTCTTGGAAACTAGATACTGCATCAAGGGAGATATAAAACTGAAAACAAAAGAGGGAGCAGTAGAGTTCAAACTTAGATTGTTTTGCAAACAAATTGAGTCAGTGTGGTATAGAATGTCAGAAAGTGATAGTCCTTGGAAACTGTGTTAGTAGTTCAGACAAGCCATAGGAATGCAACATTATCCCGGAAGAAAAGGTGCAGTTATGGTATAAATGCCATTTCTAAAATCTAGTAGGTTAGCTCTTAATACTGAAATATTCAGATCATTGACTTTTATCTCGTTTATGAAAGACAGAGTGGGCAAGAAAGGTGGTAAGAGACTAGGAAGAGTCTACGCAGTCTGCATAAAGCCAGTGCTACATATTGTATGAATATGGATAGCTCAAAACTTTGGGATCTTGAAAGTATGTGTATCAGTATTAATCAGGAAAGCCTTGGTGAAGAGTGTGGTGGTCCTCAGGCTGATCACCACATTAAATCAAAGAGCAAAATCTGTTAGGTGCTGCTTAGATTTCTGACTGTGATGGTTGGAAGGAAGAATGGAAGTGATTCAGGGCATCACAGTGGGAGACATGCTGCCTCACGAAGACAGTGCTAACAAGTTATTAAACTTTGAATAAAAGATATATAAGAATATCTTACTTCAGGAGCTAGCTGACTTCTATCCTAGTGACTGGTGGAGAATTTGATCATAGCCTGATTACCTTCAGTGTGGGCATACAGGTACATGGCGTAAAAGAACAAGTAATATATATGCTTTATTCCTCAGAGGGGTCAATGCACAAAGCTAAGGAAAACTAGTAGTAAAATAAACTGTGAGAATATATTTTCCTATAAAAATGCAGTTTTAAAAGGGGATTTTATTGGATGAGCAGATATAGATTGTCTTACAGAGTGGGACACTATCAGCTGAAAGCTGTTTCAGGATTATGAGGAAGGCAGCAATTAGAAATCAAGAAGCAATATTATAGCAATATGAAAAAAAAAGAGTAGGAGATGGTAATCAATATCAGTTAGAAGTTACAAAGTGTAGAAAATTGATGAAGGAAGCTAAAGACATCAGGGAAAAATCAATGGTTAGCAGAGCTTGGGACAGTAAAGATTATTTAAGTATCTTGGAAAGAAAAGATATCCTAGCAACAGTATCAGGCATTACTTGGTAGAGATGACAAAGTTGTTAATGATGCAGAAAAGAGTAATCATCAATAAACATTTCTATTCTGTATTTTTTCTGGGAAAAAAAGCAAGGCTACATGTATGAATCAGGTGATGGTGGTAAAGCACTTTCCAGTTCAGTGTTGACAAAAGAGAACATTATGCCTCTGCTAGGTTAGGGTAGACTTACAGAGCATGACTTGCTAAACTGATCCACTCAGGAGGCATTAGTAATGCGTTCTAATAAAAAGAAACTGTGTAAATGAAGGAAGTAAGCAGAGGACTCACCTTCCTATGTGGACAGGGTTCTAGGATATTATTATATTTTAGAGGTTCTAAGGGGGTTATAGTTAGCAGACTGCAAGACACTCAGGAAAGGATCAACTTACAGACTCCATTTCAATTTTTATGCTTATTGTGTTTGTATCTTCTTAAAGGTCCTATTGTATTGAAAAATCAACAGGAAGTGGACATGGTGTGAGTGAGGACCAGACTTAAAAAGCACAACCATCGACAGCCTTACCTTGGCAGAATCATACAAGTAGAGCTGGAAATGGATTTGGCTCTGGATATGGGGTACTTACGCATGGCCACATTAGTATAGTTAAGGGACCAGATTATACTGAGAAGTTATGTGAAGAGTAAGATGGCAAAAAGATTTAAGATGGCATTTTCAGAAGGGCTCAGCTTTTGTCTTATTTTGCTACCATTTGGTTTTCATAGGAGCAGCCATTTCAACAGTGAATATATTTCATAATCCTTCCAGAAACCTGCTCAGAACCAATGCTCTTGTTTTGAAAATACTCAAGGAACTGAAACAGTGGTAACAGAGATGAAAACTACGGGCAAGAATCCTATTTCAGTGATAGATTGCTTCAACTTTCTGTTTATCATCTGTACTTCACCACAGAGCTATTGATGCCATAGCACAGAATGAGATTCTCTGTCCTGGTCATGAAGGTGGCATGAAAACCTCAGCAGAATTTGTTATGTTTTGCATTAAATAATGTCAGGACAAAAATAAAAACCTGCTAATGGCTGAGGTAATTTAACAGCTAGGAATATTTATAGTTTATGTCCCTCCTGGGGCTTCCCTGTTAGAAGAATTATTTTGTGAGAAGAAAATTGGTCATTAGCTGGGTCTCTTCATAGACTGCAGCAAATCATGCAGGGCCACTGCTGGCACCCCAGCCCCTCCTTCTTTCTGATGCTGCTTTGCAAACACCAAAACCTTGTGGCTTTCTCTTCAGGAGCTGTCTGTTCCCAGCAGGCCATTATTTCAGAAGGACACTGTATATTGAACGTCTGCTTTCCTTGGGCTTGCGCTGTTGCTAACTACACCCTTTTGAACTCAGGTTGACCCTTGAACTCTTGAGTCAAGACACCATGACAGTAAGATTTGTTTTAATGTCTTGCAATTTGATTTTTTGTAATGGTCTTCTGGTTTGGAGTCATTAGGGTACAATTACATCATGTTCTGAAGCTCTGATGTTTAGTCACTGCTTCTAGAAATTAATTTATATAATACTTTCCATAATTAGTGTTTTTTACATTAAAGTACGTATTTTAAGTAAAGTGGTTGCTTCAGGTAGCTCTCATTAACCTGATACCCCACATTATAAATGCATCTAGCTTGAATTGTTGGGGTGTGTTTTCCATAACTTGGCTTCATAGAATCAAAGAATCATAGAATGGTTTGGTTTGGGAGTGACCTTTGAAGGTCATCTAGTCCAATCTCCCTGCAATGAACAGGGACATCTTGATCAGATTGCTTAGAACCACATCCAGACATTTCTCATATAAATCCATGTTCTGCCAATACGCAGAAGGATTTTCAAATATTCAATTGTAGTGCCATTTACATGTAATTACTAAAGTAATTGTCGAAAGAATTGCCACCTTTAACACATTCAGAGCCTCATGTATCTTACCTCTGAATGAGTAACTTTCAAATTGTACAAATGGGTGGGCTAGAAGAGTATTTCACATGTTGACATGTTATTTCAGCAATTCCCCTCCACATGTGATCTCTCTTTATGCATTTTCAAAGCATTTCATTTCTTTTAACAGTGGGTATTGTCTTGATGAGTCTCAAGCTCTCAGGAATGGATAGAGTTTCACATGGAGCTCTCTCATTTGCACTTCACGCAGTGATAGTAATGAGGGCAGTCATGAAATGTCAGTGTAGCAGCTGTGGGTGACTCTTAGGAGACATGGACAGGCACGTGCCATTCTTCTGCACCAGGCACCAGTGCAAATGTTTCTCTGCACCTGCAGAGAAATGAACATAGAGCCGGTATCTGTGAACTGAAATATGACAAGCATTACCTGACGATTGACAAGTCAGAACGACTCTGCTTTTACTCCTGCTAATTTCATGCCCATGCAATTATAGTTAAATGTGAATTATAAATCTTTTGTGGTGTTTTTTCTTTCTTTCTTTCATATTATATTATATTGTGAACTCGACTAAAAGGTGATTTAATGGCTGGAATTCAAACATGTGGAAAATTAACTGAGCTTGAGAAAGGCACTAGAGCTCTGCCAGTGCATTAATTATCTGGCAAGTGTATTTTAAAACTGGTAAATCACCCATATCATCATCAGAGGCAGAATAGGGATTCAGACTAAATTAGGAACTAACATTTTAGATCTGATTCATACTTAGACAAATGGGTAAGGAGAATAGCTTCTGTAATAATCATCAGAATTTTGCTACCTGCCAATTTGTCCTCAAAGAGATCATTCTGATTTCTACGGCTCATCCTGTTTGGCACTCTACCCGTAATGTATATAAAGTGCAGAACATAGAATGATTTGAATTTTCTCAGCAAATTATACATCTGTTTAATAAAAGAAAAACCAGCATGTCAGTGTACTTTCCTAAAAGGAAATCCAAACACCATAAAAACTTTTATAGTATGCCATGCTTACATGACACAGGGTATTTGTTTACTAGTAGAAGACAGCACTTGGATAATGGCTTTCCTTATGCCTACATTTTAGTGATTTTTCTTGCTTTGTTTTACAGAGTAGTCATTGCATTGGTTGAGAGACAGGAAAATTTCCTTGCAGAGCACTGGATCCAGTACAATATTATCCAGAATTCTGAGTATGCTCTGTGTTAAAGTAACAACAGACAAGAAGAAATAACAACTAGACACAAATAATACACAATAATAGTACTGAAAATAAGAGAAAATGTGTAAAACGTATCTTATTGCTTAGTAACGCTTTTTTATTTGAGTTTCCCACAAACTAAAATTCCTCTCTAAATGATGTATTAGGAGGATTTTTATTTACAAAAGAACAGATTTGTTTCTTGTCTTTGGCACCAGAACAAGTTTTTCTTCTAGTAAATGGAAATGTGCCCAGATGCACTCTCAGTGAGAAAGTAGTAGGTAACATAGGCAGATTTTTGACTTACGTGCACTGCAGTTGAGCTGGGTGATACTATTCTGCTTTGCTCCAAGGTTTAAATCACAAGAACATCTACAGAGAAAGCAACAGGGAAAACAAAAACAGCAGTAATCATCACTTCGTAACAAAACTGCTCTGGAGTGACAATGGAGCAAATGACGATAGCTGGGAATATGGCACCTCCTTGCCCGGTTCTGGCATGGTGGTGCTTTTTCTCCCCGGCTTGATGAAGGAATGGAAGAGATGCTAACTGTTGGCAAGCACTGAGGTGGGCTGCACAGCATGGGCACAACAGTACCTGTGAGGGCTGCCAGGCAGGTGCAAAACATTTTGATGTGATTTGGTGCATGCAGGCAGGGCAGGAGGTAGGCAGGCTGGCCCATGCAGGGAGCGGCAGCAGTGCCTGGCACCCTTGGGAGAATGCGTGACTGATTCTGCTCTCCCCCATGAAGACAGTGGTGGTGGGGAAGTTTATTGAGATTTCTTGCTTAGGTTTTGGTAGGGAAGGAAAGAGGTCTGGTCAGCAGACACATTGGGAACATAATGGGTGCAGGACAGGCAAAGTGACTTTTAATGACAACAGAGTTCATTGCACAGCTTCTGAATTCATTGTGAAAGGTGGCTAAGAAAAATGAACAGTAGCTGTGTGAACGTCTACTCCTCAGACGGTAACTAGAGATGGAGCACAGCAAGCTTGATAGCTGCAAATTGTGCTGAGTTTCAAAAGAGACCTGCTACAGGGTCTGAGGTGTTTGGACTGAGATATACAGAAATAAATGCAGATTTCCTTGTCTGAATGCTTCTGGTGTTCATGATGGACCCAGTGACAGAAGCTGCAGGAGATCAGCATTTCCATGGTGATGCTCACTTGACCATGAAATCACAGTGACTGCTTCTTCATGAGGATTTGGGGATGGTGCACAGAGCTTGCACAGTACAGCACATATGCAGCCAATGTTTCCCAGTTAAGGTCTATGAGAGATCTGGAGCTTGTGCTGGCTGCAAGGGTCAGACTCATTTTAAAACCAGACATCTGCAGTGGGCAAATATTCCCTATAGTCACTTGCTAGTGGTAGAACCTACAGAGGTCTGTAGTCCTCCTGGTTTGAGACACCTCTCACAAAATAAGATTAATTACCTTGTTGAACTGCCTGTTTCTTTCCATTGCCTAGAGAAGCAGCCCCTGCATTGCTGTAAAAGCCAGATGCCTACTTTTCAGGGGTGGATGAGATATGTCTAGTCTTTAGAGTCTGAATGATGCTGAAAGGTCACCTAGTGTGATGATGCCACAGCTGCTACAAATGTGAAGTTGAGTTATTTGAAGGGCTCATTGAATCCCATTGTCATTCTTGAAATAAAACCTAAAGGCTGAGTTCCTAGACCTTAGAATAGGGGTTTATAAAGGAGCTGTTATAAATTGAAAGAAAGCATAATTAACCAGGTCCTGGGTATTTCTGTTGCTATTACACTGGCTCTTTCCTTGTCAGTAAAAAGTATTTAAGTGCTGAGTAGACTTCCTTGTATTAAAACCATTTCACAGAATATCATATTCTGAATATGAAAAATACCCACTGAGTATAGGATGAAGTAAAGTATCTCTGGGGAAAACAAAAAGTTTGGTTTGCTGTCAGACTGAGAGTGGATGAGACTCCACCACTCCCCACAGCCTGCAGGATGCTTTGGGTTGAATGAAACATTTTTGTTTGACATGAAATTAAAGGTTTTATTTTGGTTTCAAACCAATTCAAATATTCTAAGAAATAACGGAAATTTGTATAAGGAAGTAACTTCAAATGAGGAAATCAAAACCTTTCATTTTCAAAATGTCAAAATGAAGCCTTTCCATTTTTCACTGATTTCTTTTGTCTGAAGCTAACAATTCAGCAAATGTGATACAAATTCATGAAATATTTATGTGATGATGAGTCTTCATTATATTCCAACAAATGGCTTACAGTTAAAAACTGTGCCCAGCTTAAGCACTGTATCATGTTGTCCAGCCAGCCTTTTAACAGCACCAGATTCTTCTCTCTTAGATATTCTCAGACATGAATAGAGTCTGTGACAGACACTAATATAAATGACAAATGTGTATCTTCATAAAAATATAGAGTTGCTGTTAAATTGTAGGAAGATATCTTAACTCCTTGCAAAAGACTTAAATTACAAAAATGGGTGATATAAATAGTTGAAATGATGAGACACATGACATAAAACTTAATCCATTTACTGATAAATGAGTATTTTAAAAATGTGCTTCTGCAAGTATTTCTTTACAGCATTTCCTGCACTGCTTCACTGTTTCACTGTGGATATCCTTTGATTTGGTTCTGCTTTGCTAGAGTTCTTCTATGGTTTCACCAAAGGTGCTGGGTTAACCCTAAGCACATAAATTACAGATATATGCATGACTTGCTGTTGATTTGCATGATTATTGCAGTGAAGATAGACCTGGCATAAGGCAAGACAACAAGCTATTGATAAGGGATGCTTTGGTCTCTCTGGACTGTGTCTTAACTTATGCTATAAATAATCAGGGTAGGGTTTTATGTTGGAACCTTTGTGTGGGAGCTAAATGGGATGACCTAACCTTTGAAATGTGCTCTGCTCTCCAATTCAGGGGGATGTACTGTGTTCAATGTCACAGCAAACGTGAAAGAGTCTCTAAGGGATAGCAAGAGTGATGCAGGACACCCTTGCTGCTGTCAGGTTTTAATCGGGGATCCTTCTCATGTTTCTTTTTGCTGATAGGTTTCGACTTTTTTGTGAAGCATTTCCAGAAAATGATTGGGAGAGTTTACACACATCTGAAATTTATAAGCAGCAAAGAATATTTTCAGGAGAGGAGAAGAGTCACTGTTAACATAGCACATGCTAAGTTTGTTTATATGTGTGTACTTGCATACAGAAAAAGGGAGGATTATGTGTTCATAGCATAGGTGAAGTAATTAAGTGGAAACTTCAGGTTATGTTTGGGGGGCAGATTTAATACCTAATGCAGTTAAAGAAGTGGAACCTACAGATAGTCCACAACAGCATTAAATTAATTGGAGTGCCTTTTCTCTCTGCTAAAATGATTACACAAGAAGGCAGTCTGTGCCAAACCCAACATGTTCTTCATGAGTGTAACCCTGCTTGCTTTTGGGGGCTGTTTGAATGGGTCCCTTTGTACATGTCCACTGGATCATTTCTGTGTAGTGAGGAGTAAAGCTCCGTGTGAAGCATGTGCTTCTGTGGTTTCTGTGAGATAGCACTGAAGCCCTGGCTTTGTTTTCTTGCTTTAAATTCAGGCTGGTTTAATACTCCGGGAATTCTGGCTTCACAGTTTTGAAAATGAACACAATAGAGGAACCAGCTATGACTCTCAGTGCATATTGTTCTTGGGCTTTACAACACGTGGCATCAAAATGCAGTCAGATTTCACTCATCCCGTAACTGGAGTGAGATAAAAGCAGGGCACAGAGGTAAGTCCTCAGTGGCTGGTGGGTTTGGGGGAGGGATGGCAGGGTATGGAAAGCAGATTCATGGAGCAAAGCCTTCTGGACCTGCCACGCTTCTCAGTCCTCCTATGGACTGATGAGACCTCTCAAATGTAAATGCAAACAACAATCTTTCCCATCTCACACCTTGCTATTGAGTGCAAATTGAGTCTTATGTGAGGGTGGCTAAACTGAACTGTTAATAGCTGTATTAAACAGTCTTTGGGGTCTGTATCACATCTCTGCAAGACAGGCATACAAATGCTCTGCTCATGACTGGAATTAAAGCACATGCAGCTGGTAATATTCAATGTTTCATTTTGGTGACTTGCTTTCTCTTTTTCCGTTTTTGCCCAGAAAAGTAAAGCTATCATCAGCTGGGGTAGCAGGTCATAGGTTTTCATTTTAATGGAGGAGGAGGGTGATAAAGACATGTTTTATTCACAGTCAGAGAATGTTTTTGCATGGCATGAATGGGGACTGGAGCTCATTTAGCCTTTCTCTGGAGCCTCTCAGGGCTGTGCTTTACAGAAGAACATGTTAGAATTTATGAAAGTTTCATTACTAGATTTGTCAGGCAACATCTGTCTGTTGCAAAGAACACAAACCTGTTTAAATTCTGGAGATTAAAAGGCATGTCTCCATACTCTTTGATGTCAGACCTTTGTGCCTGGTCCCTGCCCAAGGCAACAAAACCAGATCTTGCTTCTGCTGAAATTAGGTGTGAATTTCCTGCTGATGCAGGGGAAACAGGGCTCAGGTCTCCTGCATAGAGCTATACTGCCTGATACAAGGTCTCCATGCAGAGCTCTCTACCATAAGTGTGCAGAACCCTGATTTTCTTGCATTTTCTCACACTGCCATGGAGATGCTGCCTGCTGGAATGGTGTGAAAACTGCAGCAACTTGAGGTCCCAGTCCTGTGGCAGGTGTTCCCTTGCTTCCTTGGCTTTGGGGACATCTCACAGACTGACCCCGGCGTATCAATTCTCAGGTGTCAACCTGACAAGAAGTTTTGGGATGGCAATCAGAGGGACTAGAACAGCAGAAGAGTTCAAGTCTTTGCTCCAGTGCTCAAACCTTGGCTCTCAAAACCCAAGGCAAAGTGTGCTTCACTGTCAAGAAGGTCATTAGGATGCCCCAGAAGTGATGCTGCATGAGCAGGAGAAAACTGGAAGACAGGACACCCCAAGACTGAGGAACCAAACAAAGACACAAATTTCCCAGCTCCTCACACGTCTAGTTCCAGAGGATTGAAAATTTCTGTCATGGTCCCCATGTACTTACGCCTCTCTCTGTGAGACATGTGGTATAGGATCCAGAAAGCATTTGAGGACCTCCTGCTAGAGAACTTTCTATGGGCAGGTAAGGTTAGGTCCATATTAGATTTCTGCACCATTTGGAAGATGGCATTTGACCTAAAAGTATTGCCTCCATTGAGGCTTTGCAGGGTGTTTCCCCTGCGGTGCAATGCTGCCTGCAGCAGCCATGTGCTGCAGCCTGAGCCCACTGGCAAAACCAGGTCTAAGGACACCTGCACACCAGTGAATCCTAACACAAGCACTGGGTTTGTATGACCAATCCATGAGTCAAATTTGCATGTGCAAATCAGGAAACTGTAGGGGATGTTTAGTTTGGATATAAGGAGGAAGTTCTTTACAGTAAGGATGGTGAGGCTGGAATGGGTTGCTGAGGAAGTTGTGAAAGCTCCATCCCTGGCGGTGTTCAAGGGCAGGTTGGACAGAGCCATGAGTGGCATGGTTTAGTGTGAGGTGTCCCTGCCCATGGCAGGGGGGTTGGAACTTGATGATCTTCTATGATTCTATGATTCTATGACCGTAAGATCCTTTCCAACCCTAACTATTCTATGATTCTATGATATATGATTCTATGATACAAGTGAAGGCAAGCTTTATTTAAGAACATGTAGGTTAGTTGTGGCTAGACCACTGGGGAAGCTTGTGGCTTGTCCACACTTATTTTAAGTTAGGCTTAAAATCACATTAGTTAAAACAAGTTAGCTAACACATTTGCAGATGGAAACACTTTTCCTATTCTAATGGGGCTAGAGGAAACAGTTTTATGGTTACAGTAGCGAATAATGCCTTTCATTTATTTGCCTATGTTGCTTATTCTTAGGATAAGAGTAAGCACCTGATAACTGGTTTATCACATCCCTATGAGGTACTGGAGCTTATAACAGACCTTCCTGTCATGATAATAAGGTCAAAAACCAGTGCAACAAAACAAAAGTGAAAGAAGAAAAAGAATAATCCTTGAATTGCTCGGTTGTGTGGCTGATTGCGCTCATGTGTACAAAAGGACTGGAGAAAGGAAAGACTGCCTATTGGGAAGACAGGGACCATCTCCTTTGGCATCAGCACAGATGTAGCTTGGCTTTTAGCAGGCATGAAACTGCCCAGATGCTCAAGGTCTGCCCAGTCAGCACTGCCTCCAGCTCCTGGTCCCCTTGACTAGGCCAGGAGGCAATCCCTAGCAAGAACCTGGTGTGCAGAAGGATTGTTGCATCCTCTATGGCTGCCATTTTCATGGTGTATTTTGAGATAACTGTTTTCAAGGTGGATTATTAGGTGGTCAGTGCAGCTTAGCAGTGCTGCACAGCCGGGAGGGGCAGCAAACGGTGGTGCGAAGGGGCAGTGGTGGTTGTGGGTTGGCAGAATGAGCTGAATCCAGCACTGCCCCCAGAGGTAATCCTTCTTCTGTCTCACATTAAACAGTAGAGGCATTAGAGAAGTTATATTGTCTAAATCAAGAAATTGCTAACTCTTCCAATCAATTAAGCAAAGCATGTGTTAAACAACCTGTCTGGGGAATTGCACTGCCTTTCTTTTCTAAAGGAGTTGATATATCTCTGGCACAAAACCCCAAAATGGCCTATCAATATCAAGTATTGGGAAGCTGCAAGCTGATAAGCATATATAAGAACTCTCACCAGTTTTAATTACCTCTGTGCAATACTGATGAGATATTTAACAGAATGCATTTGGAGAAGCTTTCAAATTTTACCAAGTTGCTTCTAATCCTTAATGCACTGACTATCCAGACCCAGTGGCACCATTTTCTCTAGTCTGATTTACGCAGTATTTTATATTGTTATCTTCATGTGCACACAGAAAATTTTAGTTCCCAGAAAATAGTGACATCTTTTCTTGCTATCATCTCACTTACACCATTGCTTGCATGCCCTTTGCACTCAGTAATATCTGAATATGTTTATTTCTCTTTTTTTTCCTCTTCTCAACTGTTTGATTTGTGTGTTGGTAGCAAACAGTTCTTATTTTCAGGTTCTTTGAATACGAATCTGGCATTTTACACAGATTATATGTGGGGAAACAGCTGTGGTTTCAGGAGGCTAAGGTGGCGTTAAAAAACATGTACTGGAAGTAAAAATGTATTTCATACCTACTTATGCCTACAGCATTCAAACCTTGAAAACTATACTACTACATACACAGAGCCAACATTCAGGTCATCTGCTTCCAGGCTGATATCTGCTGGAGCAAAACAGGCTTGTGGTTGAATGAGGCTTTGGCTAAGGCTACCCTTGTCTTCTCAGGGTCTCTGTCGTGCCAGCCAAGGTGTTACAGGGATTTAGCATAGGACTTGGAGAAGCCCAAGCCTCTCTGTAACCAGGAAGGCTGGCCAAGGCTGGCCAAGGCTATGGCAGTGCTGGGTGCTGCACTGCTGGTAGTGAGGCTCTTTGGCTGATGTATGCAGCAAGACTTCCAAGATCCAGCAGCACTTTTGGGGACTCAGCAGGGCATTGATAACCAGCTCTACTGTTATATGTAAATCTAAGTTAAACTGAGCTCTGCCCGAAGGTACTGTCTTAATTGCAGACACAGATTGTATGATTGGAAGATGCCATAGTGACCACTTCAGCTTTTATATGAGGCAGGGCCAGAAAACCTCCTTATAAACCATTCATAATTATTTTTTTATTTGTTAAAAATAGTTTACAGCATCTCCATAGCTCAGGGCAGTTGTGTGCCCATCTGTTCTGCCTGCTGTAAGTTGTCAGTTCTGGATTTGGCACTGTGGAATAAAACTGGCATGCAACAAAGAGGAAGCAGGACCTACACTGATTGACAGAATATTTTCTCAGCGGGAAAGTGCAGCAAACTCAGGCATAAAAAGGGATAATCCATAAGATATTTATCTCCAGGGATCTAAATTGTATTAGGAAGTATACAAACAGAGATCTGGTTTCTCACTAGACGCCATGGGGTCTACACATTCTTGTGCTATCCTTTAAGATAGATTGTTGCTAAAGGAACGAAGAAGAGAAAAGGTCTTTGTTAATAAATTCCCTGGGAATTCACTATAATGCTGTTTTGAGCCCTCGCATGCATTCCCAGAAGCATCACGTGTCACATTACCATTATGTGTAGTTGTGAAAATGTGGGATTGAATCATAGTTTGTCCAAGATATTTTTTTTAGGCTTTGTGACTCTACTTGTGAACCTGTATGTACCGGAAGATGCAGTCCTTACCCAGGAGGAGTTTTTTGTTTTCCTTTTGATCCTTCACTAGGGAAAGAAATATGGAACGTGGGGAGGGAAACCTTTGGGATGACAAAGCAGATGGTCCAAAGCTATAAGGAAGTTTAATGGCTTAGTGTTTTAGTGGGTTTCTGGAAGTTGTAATGTCTGTATGTGGAAAAACAGATGGTGGCATTGTAAAAGTGACTTTTGTTCCTGCAAAGCTTGGGATTTGGCATTTTTGCCTCCAGAATACATTGATGATCTTGCTGTGGACTTACCAAGGTCATAAAGAAAATTATTCAGGCTGGTAAATGGTGTTGTTATTGTTTGTGTTGATGCTGTCGTGGCTTCTGGAAAGCGCACTGGATTGCCATTAAATTTCACCGCAGCACAATAAATTTCCTCAGGCTTCAGGGGATTTCCTGCACCATCACAAAAAGTGGAAATGTATAAACTAAAAATATTGTGCCCATTTGATATCATTGAGAGGTCATACCCAGTGAGGGTACTCTGAGCCAACACAGATGGCACATTGCTCTCCTCATCTTTGTAGGCTGAGAAAAGGAGCTCTTTCAAACACCCATTATCTCATTGTCTCTCCTTCCCTCTCACCCAACTTAATTTCTGCTGCAGAGTTTCACCGCTGTCACTGCGAGTACACTGGGAGATCAGCACTACCAGTCCTGCTGAAAACTGAATGAAAAATAGCTTGTGAGGGCTTTGGAGAGCGGAGACAATCAGCCTCTGTCCTACATGATAAGCAAAAGGGATCCAGTGGGGAGGATAAGTAGAAAGTGATGATGCCCAGACTTGTCCTGGTCTTACCTTTTTTTGTGGACATCTGCTTCTGGTGACCCTTTGGGGGTTTTTAACAGGACTGGGATTTTATTTGGTGTTTCAGTTGACTGTCAGACCCTTATTTGCTCCCCTGGACTCAGTCTTTCTCACACTGAATGATCATTCCTTGCTCTCTTTCATATAGCTGTCTGCTGGTCATGTTGTCTAGGCTGGCAGCTTTTTCCCATAGGAGCAGGACACCAAACTTGACGTTCCTCCTTCCTTTCTTTTGGATCACCTCAGAGCACTTCTTGTTCAAGATCTCCTGGTGCTCAGGAACTAACGAGACTGCTCCTAGGCAGGGCACAGGGCTTTGCAGCACTATTGGCATGGATGGCTATCACCAAAGTGCCACAGCTCTCCAGCTGAGCCTTCTGCCATATGCTGCTGCCCACTTTGGGGCTGCAGTTACAAGGCACAGCTGATAAGCCATCTGGGAAACTCACCCGAAGCAAAGCCAGTAGTTTTCCACTGGTTTGGGAGCTTGAATCGCATCAGTACTAAGATGGGTACAGAGGGAGAGAGGGTTAAAGAAGAGGTATAAGGAGGAAGGGGACTGTGCCTGGCCACAACAGTCAGATGTTAGGTCACCTTAACTGCACCCAGTGGGTTCAGTTTGGAATATGGCTGCTGGTGTTGGCTGCTCCTTTGGGGTTTTTGTAGGTCTGCCATCTGCCTGTGTGACTTCTCTTGGTACAGTGTCTGTTTTCCCCAGGAAGTTTTGCACTTAAACAGCTCTGTAGTGATTTGCTTTTGGCATTGAGCAGTTCATAAATTTATCAGTCTTTACTCAGTGAGCCATAAAAGTTGAATGTCCTTGCTGATTATTTTCACTTGATCAGCAAACCTAGATATCACTCACTACAGCTGTATTGATGCATATGGACGGACTTGTGCTTCAACTGACACCTTTCAGATGACCTCAGAGCATGATTTATTATGCATTCTTTTCCCTACCTTTGTCAGAGCCAAGCAGCAGGTAAAATAATAGGCAAATGAAAGAAACCTCTACCCTAATCAACCTACAGCCAAGAGCATTAATTTGGTGTAGTGAAATGGTGGTGATGAGGTGGGATTCGCTGTGTGTAGTATGAAGGGGATACCTGAAGCACACAGAAGTGGTCAGGCATGATGGCTGCTGCTAACCCAGTCACACTGCTGCCTACTCAGCCCATCCAAAGAGCACGTTTATGTTCCTGAAGCTCTCAGCAGTTCCTGCCAGGTGGAGCAAACAGCCTGCACAAAGGCAGGCTTTCCCACCCTCTCACCCACTAGTGTTGGTGGCAGTCCCGGTCTGGGGAGATTTTGGTTTTTTAAAGGTCCAGGAATTAACTTCAAGGAGTGAAA
Source organism: Neopsephotus bourkii (assembly GCF_033783945.1). NCBI lineage: Eukaryota > Metazoa > Chordata > Aves > Psittaciformes > Psittacidae > Neopsephotus > Neopsephotus bourkii. The sequence continues at coordinate 7,225,241 of NW_026902234.1, forward strand.
ATACCCATATTCATACATAAAGAAATGACCTGAATTTGTGCCCGAGTTTAATCAGAACCAAAAATGTATTTCTAAAGTAAACTGCCTGTTCAGCAGAGGAGGAAATACCATAATGTCCTAGTATTCACTTACTCATTACATTCTAGCTCAGCTTTGTATGCTGAAAAAATTCTAAGTGTTTAACATAGGCTTAAATAAACATTTACCCTTTTGGCGTTCCATCCAAGTAGAGCCCAAGGCAGCGTTTGGGACTTACCCATTCATAACTGTGGGACGAATGTGGAACCTTCCCTCAGAGTCATTCCAGCTTGATCAGCTGCGGTTCGTAGTGTTGGGGAGTTGGGGGGGAGAAGGGCATTTTTCTTCAGCTTGCTTTCAGTTTTTTCCCCTCCCAAAATGTTCTTGCCATTTTTGCTTCGCTGCCCCTCACCCCCGTTTTTAAAGTTTAGTAATGTGACAACGAAACTAAAGCCTCAGCTACTCATGGGCTTGTGCTTGAGCTTCTCTGCCATAGCCCAAAGTGCAGCTTGGTCCCACTGATTCCAAATTCCTGAAGTATGAGTATTTCATCTTGAGCTACGTGCGTGTATAAGCGCAAGTCGTATTTTGCCAAGAGGAAGGGAAATTTCCCTCAACGCCTTATAGCTGAGTTTCTCAGGCTAAACCTCTGTAATTTATAAATTAGAAATGTTGGAGGTCTGGAGGAGTAGAGAGTGCTAGGAGTACAGTGTGCTCCAGGGAAAATAGCATGGCTTTACTGTGAGCTCTTGCTGAACATTTGGGGACAAAGCTGGGGAAAGAAAGAGGTTGCACAAAGTAACAGAGTTATCAAGGAACGTTGTACTACCTACACAGGAAATACTGCTGAGGATATTTGAGTTTTTCCCTAACATTTGTTGATGCTTTCAGACTTTAATGCAGTTGTGATTCTTTTCTGGAAACAGATCCCCCATGTTTCTCACAGTTGTTCCAAGTTCTTTCTCACAGTTGTGCTAATTTCTTTAATGTTTTAAGTCAATTCCCCCATTTATTTTGGGGGTAGGTTTTACCTTCTTAAAATACCTACACACATGCGTACTTGTACAGAGAGTGCTTCAGTGCTTCAGTGCTTCAGAGAGTGCTGATTTTATTCCAAAAGGATCAGATCCCTATTCTTTGTGAATTTTTAAAGGTCTTTGCTTCTGCTAAGAAGTTTGAAAACATAAAGGACTGGAGTCAACTTCATTAACAGACATAAATGCGAGCACGGTCTGTCAGTGAGCCTTGGAATAGAGAAAGGTTAGAGAAAATGATCTGCTGGAGTATAGGCTTCCCTTGGGTAAAAAACTGTGTTTTAAACATAAAAATATGTGCTAACATCTTTAAAGTGAGTGACTAAAATCCAGCTCACTTCACATAGTTCCTACAATATACAAATAAATTGCCTGAGCATCACTGTTAGAAGCCAAACAGAAAAACCTTTATTTTTGTTTTTAAAAATCTCTGAAAAGGCCTTTAACACTGTATTATTGAGCACTGGGAGATAAAAACCTGAAGCTTAAACACTGGGAAATGAAATTAAGCTTTAAATAGTGTTTGTTTCAGAAATAAGGTAGTGCTCAGAATCCTTCAGAAAGGATAAAATACATTTTTACATTGAAAAAGGAGGTGCAGAAGCCTTATATTAATTTTTACTTTCACAGTGAACTAGATGAGTTCAATTTTCAGCTTTGTGAGGTCAACTCTTTTCACTATTTTCTCTTTTCACTTTTAATTGTGAAAAAGGCAGACAAAATTCCTTGTTTTCTACCCATTGCATTTGCTTTTCAGGTTGTGCCTTCCTACTAACCTAGGTGCACCCATCTACTTTTCCATGTTGGATTAATTTTTCCCACAGCATATGACGGAGGGAGGTGTTGTCTCAGCTAATAAGCAAATAGCTCCATGAGCTTTCCAATGGATGCCTGTCTCCTGGTTGATTGACTTTTAACTGAATTATGCTGCAGCTGCAACATGCATTCATCCCTTAGTAGGCATCAGAGAATCCACTTTTCAGCCAAAGTTTTTCTCCCATGAGGATGCTTTGTTGTTTAGTAACACACAGTTAAACTGAAGCTTTTCTTCTGTCCAAGAACTCAAGACTGCTACTCTTTTTTCCTTCCCCTTTTCAGCTCCCCTCACTGGTGTGGATTTATCACTGTCTCTTTCGCATAACCATTGTGTTACCTCAGGTTTGGCTGGAAGTTGCCAGCAGGCTAGAAGTCCCTATGGCAGGTGGAGGTGCAGGCATATTGTAGCATCAATCCTTAGAAAACCAGGCTAAAAGCCGAAGAAACAATTCAGAAGTATTGGGAACACTTCATATTTGGATTTTTCTTCCTGAGAGTGGATGCTTAAGGGGACATGAGTACACAGCAGGAGAGTCTGAAGGCAGGAAGAGTTCTGTGTCCTTGTCCTGCTCAATCCGAGGCAGATGCTCACCCCTGCAGCTCTTGCAGGAATAGGCCTTGAGCACCAGCATGGTTAATCTCAGCCATCAGTCCTAAAGGTGTTTTGTTATGAAGTACTAAATATGCTCACCAGAGCAGAAAAAGAATCTTCATCCTGGCTGTGGTAGCACTGAGAAAGGAACAATGTGGATTCCTGCTCCAGTTAGCATGTGCTTTATAGAGAGTGGCACTCTTCCAATAAATAAGCAAATAAATAAATAGCATGCACCCTCTGTATGCCCCAAGCTATCCAGAGACAGAAGAGATGTGAACTTGGGTCATCTGCTTTTCAAATGCATGTTCTTCTTTGGAAAGATTCAACTGTCTGGCAGTTTTAATTGTGGAAGAGATGCCCCAGTCCCCTTCTGAACATGGCGTTTTACTTAAGAGTGCCCCCAAATAAAATTACAGTAAGTCTTTGACTCTAAAATGGTACAGTAGTTGCTGGAAATTCTCCACAGTATCACTTTCAGAGAAGAACGTATATTTTTATGCACATATATGTAGGCAAGCCAAAAGGTTTTAGCTCTTTGGTTGTGTTGTGTTTTCTTCTTTTTACAATCCTTTTGGACCAAGTTCTGATGCAGGTGTTTGATACCATGTCAGGACTCATTTTTCCCTGCTGTTTTGAGTAGAAATAACTTTTTAAATGTTAGCGTTAATGACATTCTAGTTTTATAATGGTGTATGGTTAATGCATTACTGAAGCTGCCCTGGATTTCAGAGGTGTTTTGCACAGGACTGTTGAAAAAGAGAAATAGGCACTTCCTTTGAGAGGGTGGCTGAATAAAAACCGAATGTGGTATTGCAGCAAATATGCAGTTACGGGACATGTACGTTATCAGTTGCAGTCCTAACGGTACACTTGATTTTCAGAGTGCTTGTCTGAAGGACTGCTGAATTCAGAAAGGGGTTTTTAATGTCTGCATTGCTCTGGCAGAACTGCTCCTAAGTTATAAACTGGAATAATACCTTTGAGATCAGCAAGCTTTGGATTTACAGGCAGGTAACTGAGATAAAAGTCTGGCCCAAATATTCAATCCCTCAGGACTTTCCAAACCAGATAGTAACCATGCACTGAACTACTTTAGCAAGGGGGAAGCCATTGGCTATGCTTAAGGTTTTGAGCTGAGGGGTGAATGAGGACTTGTGTATCTTCTTTTAGGACTCTTTCCACTGCCATTTGACTTTCTGTTTTTACATACTTAGGTATTAGTGAGTGAGACCATGAGGGTGATTGTTCGGTTTACAGACCAAAGGGTGTAAGACAAAATGACGCTTTATAAATGCCAATACAATTAAAAATTGTTTAGACCACCATGACGAAATTGCTGCTGGAAGGGCTGCTAGCTTTTTTAATTATATATTTTAAAGAGGGCGATTTAAATGACCAGTACCTCATAATTTTCCCCTCTAGTGTGTAATTTAAATAATATAAAGGAATTAAATTCCTCTGAGGCTACAGACAGGCAAGGATTTGAAATATTGCCTGAAGATAGGTTGGCCTTTCCTATTAACAGGACTCATTTTTATGCAGGGAATTGCCACATTCAAACAGACAGGCTTTCACTTTAACATTCCTTTTTGTTCTTCAGTCTCTGAGTGACAACATCCTGAAAGAGCAGTGTGTGGCAGATGATTAAAAAGGACAAATATTCCAGACAAATTCCTGAATTACCTTCTGAACTGCACTGATGATTGCTTGAGCCCTCTCCGTGGCTGCAGGGATGATTCAATAAGCTCTAATTGAAACAAATATGTGAGAAAGAAAAATAAGCTTTGTTGATTATCTGTACTCAGAGCTATATCCAAAACCTGGTTTCCTCTGGGTGTCGGTGTACATAAATGCTCAGCTGATAGTGACTTAGTAGAGGTGTTTCCTCATGCTGTTAGGAATTAGCAGGAGCTGGCAGGCTGGCAACAGAGAGGATCCATTAAGATACATTGATCTACCATGTGTTTCATTATCTAGATCACATTTTAAATGGCCATTACAAAGTAATTCTGTATGCTCTGTGCATTATGTATAACAAAGAACGGCTACTAGTAGTATTTATTAAGCTGCAACTAAATTTCTTCTTTGTGAAAGCAGTTAAGAACACCTTTTAATAAAACATTTTACCTAAAAATGTGGAAGAAATCTGAAGGGGGAGAAAAGATCTGTACAAGAAGGCACTATGTTGCTTTCATTCACGGGTGCTTCTTTTCTCAGCTTTTTCTTGCTCAAAAAATAATATTCCTCAAAATTTCAGTGGGATCAGTCCTGAAGCAAAGTGTTATGGTGAAAGGCACCTGACAGTTGAAAACAGGAATTCGGAGGTCCCACCATGTAGCTTTATCAGGTCTGTTATGTCCATATTCCATCCTGTTTTCCTATTACAGAAGGCATCAGGAAGCTGACCTTTTGTGTAGGTGGGGGTATATTGACCTGTTTTGACCACTGAAATAATCTGTCCTTGAAAACAAAACTCACAGGAGATGAGAATAGTTAGTTCAAGCCCTGTGCCTCAATCACGGTTGGTTTCTGAAAGCTTATGTGGTCTCCTATACCCCACTCTTTGCACAGTGGAGCTATTTGGATTATTAGATCTGCAAGATACTAACTGCGATACGTGAAAGAGCAATAAACCTGATTTGGAGGTATATCAAAGTCAACCTTGATATTGCTTCTTGTTTCTCTGCACTGGACATATACACAGTCCTTTGGGATTTCCCAAGTGATGGTTGGCAGCCAGAGAGATGCAGTAAATGTCTCTCTCACATTAGTGCTGATCCAGCCAGAATGTTCAGGTGGCACAGCATGCCCTGGTAGGGATGTTTCTTCTGCAGGACAGCTGCATTTGGATGGTGCCATATTGAGGCTCTGTAGGCTTTTATCCTGACTTTTACGGGAAAATGCTTTAACACACTGGCATAACAGTAATTTTATGTAGGCACTTAAATTAAAAAGGCACAGGTACCCTGAAGCCTTTTGCAAATATTTGAGGCACCTTGGATATAATTTGAAAATTCCCCCATCAAAAGTGGCACTCAAGATAATTGAAGTGTGGGAATGACCTTTGTAATAACTCAACAAACTGGAAAAATAGAAGGTTAAAGCTCCTGTCTTGCCAGCAACTTACCCTTATCTCCACAAATAAGCTATTTATAAAATGCTACAGAAAGGGTAAATTGTGTGAGACGTATTTAACTTCCCCTGTCTTCAGTATATCTTACCAGATGCCCTGTAGCTTCAAATAGATGTTTGGGTTTTTTTTAGATTAAGCACTTCCTAAAAGTAATGGTCCTTGATAGCAAAACTGGAGAATGATTTGCTGCTTGATTAGAGACCAAGTCCATGAAAATAAGCCTTTTGATTGATGTACTGTATTACAGTGAGTGATCCTTTCCTGCCTGGTCTTTGCATGACTTGATTAGGCAAACAGCAATGACTGTGGATGGACTATGACAGTCCAACGAATGGCACATCTAGTAGAATAAATCATAGCCCAAAAGCATGAGTTCTGCTAAAATACCTAGTTGACTAGTTTGGTATTTTCTATCTTTCTCATATTTTCTTTGCTTTAATTATCTTGCCTGAAAACTCCTATTATTTTGTAATAATTTATAAGTAGGAAATGTTTATGTGGTAATTCTTGGGTTATGTAAGTAAGTCCTCAATTTCAGCCTTGGGAGATTTCTGGTATCTTCTGGGCTTTCAGGATATTGCCATTCATTGGTGGCATTCGAATTAAGTGGAGCGTTTGGCCCTTGAGAATTCAAAATGTGGGCAATTTAAGTAAATCACTTTATTGTACTCTGACTTACTTTGAACTTAAGAGGAGCGGTCCTCAAAGGGTCAGTCTGGATGTACATCTAGTAGTTCAGCAACCTACACAATATTCCTAAGGCTGCCAAAATCAGCTGGAAATGTTGTGAGATTAAACTTTCCTTTATGCAATTGTCCTCCTGCTCCTGGAGGGATGGGGAGGAGAATCGAAAGAGTGTAACTCCCACGGTTTGAGATAAGAACAGGCCAGTAACTAAGGTTTCACACAAACCACTGCTGCTACCACCAATGATAATAATGATAAGGGAAATAACAAGGGGAGAGAATACGATACCACTTGCCAAAATGAGCCCGACCGAGAAGAGAGTGCCCTTCCAGGTAACTCCCAGTTGCCTCCCCAGGCATGACATGCTGTGATATGGAATACCTCTTTGGTTAGTTTGGGTCAGGTGTCCTGTCTCTGCTTCCTCCCGGCTTCCCCTCCTCCCTTGCAGAGCATGAGACTCAGAAAGTCCTTGGTCAGACTAAACATTACTTAGTAACAACTAAAACCATTGGTGTTCTCAGCTCTGTTCCCAGGCTGAAAGTCAAAACACAACGCTGTACCCGCTACTAAGAAGAAAGATTGACTGCTACTGCTAAACCCAGGACAGCAATTTACATCATTTCACTTCTTTACCTTGCAGGAAGCAAGTATGCACTGGGGGAAAGGGAAAGGAAGTCTTTCTTCCATTATTTTTAAAACTCAGCATGACTTCTGATCTACAAGTGGCTGAAGGGGTCTTTATTTTCCTTATTCTTTCTGAAGCATCCTTATTTAGAACTTTTAAGTTTCTGGCTCTCAATAAATCCTAGTGAACTTGCTGAAAGCCAAGGCTACAGGACTTGGAAACACTAGTGCAAGCCAAGGTTCTCAACATCTCCAGGCTTTTTCCAGGAAATCCAGGACTCAGCAGTGGCCAGTTGTTAGATGATGATTGAAATAGACAAGTGTCTGAGAAAAAGAAAAAAAAACTGAGAAAAAAAGACCTCTGTGCTTTAGTTGGTAAATGCTGAGATGGAATATTTTCCTTTTTGGAATGAGGATTTCATCTTCTGTGACACAGAGTTGGAACTTGATGATCTTAAGGTCCTTTCCAACTCTAACTATTCTATGATTCTATGGAGTGACCTGACACAAATCCATTCCATGTTCCCCATACACCAAATGCACTTTCTTTCCTCTCCATCCCAACTTCGCTCAGCTCAGAATTTATACAGTTCTGTATAAACTGCCACATTCACTCAATTCTTGTTTATCTCAGCTAGGCTTTTTAATCGGGTCATATTTTTAGAAGGACGCAGGGCTTCTCAAAAGCACCGGTCACCTGGATTGAGTGGTTCCTTGGCTGCTGTCTAGGGAGCAGGATTGTGAATTCATTTTCATGCTGTCAGCACACAATGTGTTTGATAACCTAACCTGTGACAATTTCAGGAGCCTAATAAATGGTGCTTCAGTTTTATTTACTGATATTTCACTCAAATATGAATGGAATCTGACCATGGAAATATTAAATTAGCTCTATCATGCCCTTCTCTGTCAGAAGGAGGTGAATTATGAACAATAAATAAGTGCTGAATGAAAGACACTCAGAGCACTTTGCTCTATGTCTGGGTTATTAGAAATGAAGCAATTCCACTTCATCTGTCCTGTCCAGGTTCTCCAGGTTCCTGAGATCCTATTAAGGGAAAATTGGGCTTCAGCATTTTGAAATGAATGTCGCACAAAACAGGAGGTTTTTAAGAAACAGTCACTGAATTTTCAAAGGTCAAGTACCCTCTTTTAGTGCCTTGAGACACAAGAGGCAGATAAATATACGTTATATAAAAGATGTAGATAAAACTAAGACACAATATTGGCAAAACTGGAAGACATAGGATCTAAATTAAATGGAACAGCCTTGTTGAGGAAGAAACTGAACAGGAGGAGAAGGGGCTGATAAAAAAACACTGCTTTGGGTGGATTGGAGTTAATGGAATGATGCAATGCTTTCAAGCAACTGAGGGACAAGCAAGGAGGAGGGCTGTGTGTTTATTTGTTTGGGGCCTTTAGGCAGAGAGGCTAGTACACCGGGGGGGATGGAAAAACACATGTGAGGGGGACATGAAGTCATGTCTGAACAGGCATTATTACAGCACTTCTACTGTTGCCTAGGTGGGAGGTGCTTCAGGAGTTGCTGTCCTCCCATCTTGAAAAAGCTGTGCCTCTCACTTCAGGAAAAATCAGCTTGGCTTTCCCTGAAGTCATTAAATCTCCACGGATCTTCAAAAGGGCTCAGGTTTCTCATCTCCATTTGTCAAAGGTGGTCAGATGAGCACTTGTTTGATCTGCTCTGGTTCTGCTGTTCCCGCCCATGTCTACACCTTATGGCAGCAGGGTAATTATAGCTTTTCACAGGATAGCATAGATGGTGAGGAAAGAGTGCTGAACTGATGCACACGTTATGTGGGGTGTTGGGATGGCTGAATGAGTGCTGGCAGGGAAAAGGCTGGACTCCCTGCAGGGTGACCCCAGCCAATTCATGATTGTCTCTTGTTGATAAGGCACTGCTGTTTCTTGGGCTGGAGGCTCACACTCCCCTTTAACGTTGGTCTAAATCTATTTCACCTGTGTCTAGTACAGGTTAGCAGATGTGGAAGAGTGTTAGTTTTGTGAATGGAAAGCACTACTATACAGCAGACCTGAACTGCCTCTTTTTAAGCAGCATGATCCTCAGGGAAGGAAGAATTTTAGTAGTCTCCTTCAGATGTATGACAAGGGTAAGAGGCTGCAGCAGGGCTGGGGAGGCAAGGCACTTTGTTCTGTCAGTTTCCCAGGGCAGAGGTAAATGCTATGCATCATCTTTGTCTGGCCTCTGCATTTGTCTACATGGGTATCATCATTTGGACCACAAGTGTGTGGTGCAAGTGTCTCAACTATGCTTTGGCTCTGTCACGGGGTGGTCCTGGAGCACAAAAATTTGATTCTTTTCAAAGGAAGCTGAGTGGGAACATGCAGTCCAGTACACATCATGCACCTGAACTGGTAATGCGCATTTAGTTCATGGCTGCAGAATGAAGCCTTATCTGAGGTGCAGCTCACAAAGCACCTACAGCATGCTCCTTAGGTCCTCAACAGTAGCAATTCCACTCTACCAATCCTGTTCTGTGGCTCCACACCACGCACTTATGTAGGCAGAACCCTTATTTTCCGAAGTGTTCCTGTGAGCTCTGGGAGCAGGCAGTGGAGTTAACTAAGTATTGCTTTTCTTCAGGATAAAAGTTAGTTCCTTACAGCTTCTTGGAATGTCAGGGGATGATAAACCCAGGAATGGGGAAGTCAATCTGCATTTTTAAAAACCTTTTGCGTTTTTCATTGATTTTTTTTTATCACCCAAATATATGCATGCAGCATTGAGACTACAAAGTAGAAGTGATGGGTGCATAGCCTTTGTCTGTTACTGTTCAAAAGCTTAAGTTACTTAACTCTTCTTAAAATAAAAATAGAAGTAATAAATTTTACACTAGCTGATGGAGATTATCTTCTTTTCTGTCCAAATCAAGAACATAAATGTTAATTACATTCATGTATATTCCCTGCTATGACGTTAGGTGAGGGCGGAATAAGAAGGACTTCTCCACCGTAAAGAGAATTTTCAGCCCATGATTAACATAAATCAGGAATCCAAATCTGTGTGGCTCCCAAATGAACCAATTATAACATCACAGAGCTCTGGTTCACTCTGTCTTTCCAAAGTTGGAGGGAGGGTCTTCTGACTTTCAAGTGGAAATGCAAAAAACCCAATGTGGTTGTATGGGTTAAGGCACAGTTTTAGGAGAGGGCTGAGAAAAGAAGATCAGCTTTTTTGGACAGCAAATGAACTCATTCTTGTCATCCTTACACTGAAAACTACACCTCACTTACTCACTAAATCTCCCTTCAAATGCGTTGGCCTACTTGCATGAATGAGGACAGCCAAATGAACCCTGCTGTGATTAGCAGGTTGCCAACTTTTCCTGCTTGCAGGGGGTGCCCAGCACTCTGGAGGTCTGTTTATCGTTTTGATCTTGCCCACCTCTCTCTAACTTCTGCGATATGGCACAAAGTACTGGCTTTCTAGGCCAAGCCTCATTCAGCAGAAAAATTAGGCAAACTGTACTCTCAAGTGAGTATTTTAAATTCAACTGTGATGGAAATGGATCAGTGAGAAGTACATCACCTTGAGGAGCTTTTTATGAGTTTAAACCTCAAATTGACTGAAAATACGTAGTAAATGTTTCCTTATATGTAGAGAGATCCATTGCAGTGTGAATGAAAACAACATTTAAAAACCTGCAGTCAAATTTCAAAATTAGGACAGCGTTTGCTATATCCCAAAATTAATGCTGTGTGGATGTAAGAAATAACTTTGAAACTGAAATAGAGCCAAGTCTGGCTCTGGAGTAATTTTATTTTACAGCTAGCTATATACCTCCCTGTTACTGAAATACAAATGTGTCATGCTTACCCTCTTTTATGTTATGGGGTAGCTGACCACCAGGAGGAACCCAGGAAATATTTCCAAATCTGGAAGCACTGAATGATGTGGAAATAATTAGTCAAGTAAAAAGAAGGCTTGGATTGCTTTCAAAATGTTAGCATAATCTTTCTCAAAACCACAGCGACAACTAGAAAAACCAGGAACGAGGAAAATTTGGATCCTTCATATCAACAGACAGCCAAAACTCTCAGAGCACATTGGCTACCCTGAAAGCATATTTATTCAGCTTTCAGCAGACAATTAGCAGGAATGAGACTTAAGAGGTCAAAGATCTTCCAAGTAGGATCTGCCAGGAGAAGCTGGAATTTGATGTGAAATTGAAATTAAAGGAAGTATGCTTGGTTTAGTATGCTGTGTGTTTTTGAGCCACTCAAAGGTTCCTGCTTCTAGATATCTTGAAATATTTCAGATGTTCAATCCTAAAACATTTGCTATTCTATTTTTTTCTCTCATGAGAAGTCAGATGGAGAAAAAGGAGAAGATGGTTTCATATGAGTGTATTGGTTTTATGCACAAGTGTATTCAGTAGATTAAATTTTGGAGTGGATGTGATAACTCCATACCCTTTTTGGTTTAAACTTGTAATGTTATCTTCAGAAAAACACGATAATTTTATTCCCTGAGAAAATGGCTCTTCTTTACTATTATCTTAAACAGGCACAAACAACATTTCCAGGAAAAGAACAAGGACTTTCATTTTTTACCCTTGTCTGCAGAGCTCTCCTTCCTTCAGTTATTGTTTGTATTTTTTCTGCTGCTTCTGTGTATCTGTGATTTTTTAGTTCGCTGCTGCTTGTGAGGTGTGCTGTGCCTGTGGTAGTGCAGGACTGGCAAGACAGGGGGATCACCCACCGCAGGCAGAGTGGGAGCTGGCCCATTGACTTCCTTGCTCCCATCATACCCTTTTGGCTTGTATATCATAATGTCAGGGAACATGAGAGATGTGACCCACCAAATCTCCATAGAGAAGCAGCAACTAATAGTACTTATTGATGGCTGTTTTATTTATAAATGCCTTCAGTGCATCAGGTTAAATGCTAAAATTAATTTTAGAAGATGAAATAAACTGGCCAAATCAGAATTTAAAAGAGTTGTTGGTGAAGATATTGTTTGATGTAGCCATCTTAACTATTTTTCAAAGTCGTATGTAATTTGGGGTATATAAAGTGTTTATTTCAGTTTCATGCTGTTGTTCTCCACTTTGTCTGCATATCAGCATCATAATTTGTTCCTGCTTGGATCGCATACCTCTACCTTTTTGTCACTGCTGCTGGTCTTGTGTTTAGGAAGAAGTGGTGATCTGCACTACAGCTAGCCCAGCATTGTTGTCAGCATTGTTTAAAAGGGCCAAAGCCTCTCCATGCCATGTGCAGCAATTCACAAGCCCCTGGCTAGGCATCAGCATGTTCCCGCATGTGGACTCTTTTGAGAGACCTTGTAATGGACATTTCCAACCAGAAAGTTACAAGGTGCATTTGTAGTGCTTCCCAGGAGGGAGAGTCATGCTCACAAGTGAGCCTTCATGCTTGAGTTTCTCGTGAGAGGCACAGGCAAGCTGCTTTCTTCTCAGAGTAAGGATATGTGATTCTGAAATTGACAGTTTTATCATCTCAACAGAGCCAGCTGCCTAACAGATATGAATAATGTGAAGTAGAAATGAGAAGACCAAGGTAAACAAACATAACAGAGCAAAGAAACGTGTTTCCTATCTGAAAATGTAGAGCGTGCTATGGATAATACAGCTAAGAAAGGTCTGTCACAAGATTCATAGTCCCAGGGCGTATTTCATTCATGTGAATGGTGCTTACACAGCAGATTATTTGAGCTGTTTTTACCTTCACAGGATTGCCAGAGAAATATTTTCATTCCCTAAAATGGGTCTTAAACAATAGCCTGATCATATTGCATATACAGGGCACTCCGCTCCGGCGTCTGCAGTGTTTCTTGGGTTTCTTCCTTGCATATGTATTTGTTATCACAGCAGACGACAGGGTTTGTAATGCAATAGGTACATGGCCTCGTTCCATGTACAGACAGAAGTTTTTGAATTTGAACATTTTTCCATTTCACCTTCCTGGTGGTACAACTGCAGATGAATAGTAAAACAGGGCACTTAGTACTTGGAAGCGGGATCTGGATAGTATTTCTTCACTTGATAGGAGAACTCACTCCTTTTACTTTCAAGGAAATCCAGAGCCAAGCTTGATAATTTTAGGCCATTTTCATAGCATGAAGAGGCTGGTGGTGCTCACCTGAAAAACACCACTGATAGGAGGTGTTGATCTGTAAACCACAGACCTTGCCCTCAGTGTTCCCACTGGGAAGCACTGAAACCCTGCAAATGCCGGTATTAAGTACTCCTCCATCCACCAGAAATTAATAGCAGTTTTTGCTTGCAGCTGTTGTACTTTATATGTTCCTTTACTGAAAAGAAAATAAAAGGCAGAAAATTTAGATCAAAGGGTACGTCTAAAATTTAAAGTCATGTTACTTCAAAACCAGATTACAGCAGTGACACAGTTATAATTTGCTTGTGTCTTGCAATGTGCTTTCTTTTGGATCTATTCTGACCTTCTTCCCATATAAGGTTTCTCTTCCCCCACCTTCTTTTGCCATTTAATTTAATAAATCAGCACAGCAAATGTTCCATGTAAATTGAAACATGCAGGAGTGTCATATATGGTGAGAAGTGATGGGGATTAGCATGTGAGAAGGAAATTCCTTAACTAAATACTTGCCTCTCACATAATACTTGGTGTGTTTTGAAAAATCAGATTATGCTTTTTCTTTCAGTAAAGCGAACCTTTTGGACTGGAAATAAGAATTGTTTACTTCTTGGGATGAGGCTTATTAACAGTTATAAATAGTAAATGGCAATATTTATCTCCCAGATGATTGTAATTTCTTGATTAGAACATCAGATGAGTAGCTGGGGGGTTTCGAGTATTTCTGTGAAATGAATAATTTTTTACAGTGAATGCATACACTACAAGGTAGTTTGTTTTTCAGCACAGTATGCCTTCTCTTTTTTAGATAGGAAAGTCACCAGGTGGGGTTTCACCACTGAAGTTCTACACAGTCAACTTTTATATACTCACATCCCTGAAGATTTGTATCAAAACCTTTCTGATTCGTTAAAATACATTTGTGTCTTTAAATACATTTGCAACACCAGAAGCTATTAAAGAGGGAGTTTGCCACGGGCTTCTGCTTTCCCTGTTGGGGATGAATGGCCAACGAACGTACCAATGGATTTTCCTCTTCACCAGAGCAGGACCAGGAGGAGACTTCCCTTGCCTCCAGCAGCTAAGTCTTCTGGGAAGACTGAAAACCTGTAGACTTCTGGTGAATTTTTGAGACTTGGCGCAGACAGGGGGGAGCATTCGTGTGTAGTTTGCACAGTAATAGTTTGCACAATCAATCTCCCCATTTATTAATCTTTTCAGATGTTTCTGAGCAAAGCTGTTTCTAAGTGGATAAGGTGGCATGGGGGCTTGGCATGTGCTCAAATCACAGAATCTTAGCAAACTATTGTCCTTCCTTGAGGTTTCAGCTGATGCATTAACCCCAGGGCTGGGTGGGCTGAGAGCAGGCAGGTTAGGCCAGGCTGGCTCCACTAGCCTCCTCTAGCCCTTTAGCACCAGGCTCTGGCCACATCCAGTCCTGTGGACATGCCCCAAAAGGCCACAAGCAACAAATATCTGAAGCAGTCACTTCAGTGGCCAGCCAGTTACAAACAATAGAGTAAAATAGTCCTTCTTCCCTGGGATGACAATTTAGGGAAATGATGGGGGGGGCTCAAAAGGAGTTGTCCTATGTGCACATTCCCTTTTAAATAAAGCCTGTGCTCAATGGCACTCCCATGGTTCATAAACAAAACAAGGCAGTAAAGATTTATGGTCAAAATTTTCAAACATTATTTTAAAAATATTGCTAGGTGTATATATACACAGAATTCTGAAAAAGAAATCTATTTTATTAAAGTTTGGGATTTGAAAGGGGGAAAGAAATAATTTTTTTAAAGTCTGATTTATAAATGAAGTGCTAATGAATAATTCCACAAATGGTGCTTCATATAGTAAAGCATGGAGGCAGATTTTCACTGCTGCTGGTACAAAAATAAATCTGAGTGAGTAAATCTGCTGCATGTTGCCAATTTTTATCATTCTTGGATGTAGAAATACAATCTTGTGCAATATTTAAAGAATGCAAAAACTGCAGAAGAAGGCCAGTGCCTCACTGGCAGCAAAAGGCATTACTGGCACAGGCTGGGAGAAGAGTGTGTTTTCTGGCTTGGTGCTTTCCCAGTTGTAGTCATATCCTTGATGGTACTAGTCCCTTAGTCCAAGACAGTCTCGCAGAGTATGCAATGTCTACACTCTGTTGCTGGCAGACCTTAGTGGCACCCAGGATTAGCAGGGCATAGGAAAACTGTACCTATTCCCTTTTCCAACCCTGTGGAAGAGCTACTGTTTGCACAGGTGTGTGTCCCTCTGGCTTGGCTCCCAGAGGACTCAGAGATGCCCAGCATGTATGGTAGTGGTAGGTAGCACGTATGGGCAGTGCTGCTGATGTCTGCCGCAGGGGTCCTAGCACTGGATGGATGCACCTTCCTGACACACGGAGGGGCCAGGGGGTATCTCCTATTAATGCCAATTAGAGCCATGCAGCGTTTGTTGAGTGAGTGGTTTATTGCCATCGGTTAGATTGTTAGCTTAATGAGATTAGACAAGATCTAATGAAAGAAGACAAGCACATAGTGAGTTGTAGTAGTAGTTCACCTCCTCTGCACTGGGATTGTCTGGTACTGTGGCATGGCAAGCTCTAATAGCTTGTTCACTGTCATATCGTCCTGTTCCCACAGGTGCCTCACTGGAAGGCTGTCATATTGTCAGCACTGGTATTTTCCCTTGTACTGAGCTGGCAACGGGTTGTCAGTCCAATTTAACTGTCTGTCCTACATGTGCACGTTCAAATGATGGTATCCTTCTAATAAACATTGAACTGCACAGCTTGTGATTGATTCCTGACAAATTGGTCAGCATCATCTCACTATCAAACTTATCCAATTCAGCTGCCTCCTGGGGCTGCTTAGCCAGAGAAGGGTTAGCAGCAAACTGACAACTGCCCATCAAACAGCTAACAGTGGGAAAAATTTAATGCAAACCTGCATGGCTAATGGTGGTAGAAATGCTGGCTGGGTGGAAGAGGCAGAAGCCTGCAGCCAAGATGAGGGGTCAGTCAGGTAGTCAAGAAACAGCAAAGACCTCCTGCATAACTGGGCATTGGTGGCCACATTATGCAGAATGAGAACAAAAACCTGCTCATCTTCAGCATTTCTGACGCACTTTCCAGGTCATCTCCAAGGCTTGGTTTCTTCAGACATTTTAAAAAGAGGAAAGGTGAAGCTGCAACTATAGAAGTTGGGAATAATTTCGTAGCCATCAGAAATCTACAGCAGGTTGCCCTGAGTTACAGCATTTTTAGGGAGTACCTCTAAGGTTGTGTGTCAAAGGTGCTTCTGTCATATGACTAGGGGTTGATAGACTTCATAACAAATTAAATTCAGGAAGGGAGTTTTAAGATCATTACTATAATGTTATTTTTTCAGGAGTGAAAATCATTATTGTGTTGGGCCAGCCAAAGAATTGTACTTCTTTTGGACCTTTATGAAAAGAGACTGGGGAACTGATAGGTGTCCCATGTGCTTAAAATCACCTCAGGTAACTGCATTAAAATAGAGACAAGGTATTTCAGGAAGGCAGAGTTTTTTCTGCTCTGCCAAGGGGTCAGTACAGTTTAATTAAGCTGAGTTTCTCATTTCTCAAACCACGGTGTATCTGTCTCGTGCCCTCCCCTCCACAGATGTCATATGTGTCATGTACACTAAATTTATGTCAACGTTTGCCATCTCATTGAGTGCCTCCATCCTTTTTCCGGGTGATAGGCAATTGTTATTTGCCGCCTCATTTTAACCAGTCATTCCCATTAGCACTAATAACCTCAGGGTGGGGGGAAGCTTTCATTTTGCATAAACATTGTGTTGACCTTCCTCGGCGAATTTCCCTATCAGGGAAAGACTCTTTGCAGAAGATGTTATACTGCCATAAGGACTTATGTTGTGGAAGGGGGAACAGGATATGAATCATCTTGGAATTCACGCTGTACAAAGTCTTTTCTTTTTCTCCCTTTTAATGTACAATACTTTTTTTTCCCCAATGGTATTTTTTGCTGGAATACTTTTTGCAGAACAGAAGACTGGAACTCTTCAAAGCCACAGTGCCAAGCATCTCCTCTCCTTCCTATTTCAAAATAAATCATTCTCCTGGTGGTAATGAGTAATACAGAAAAATGCAGGCAGCGAGGATTTTGCCGGGGAGAGAGAGATTTGCAGTGCTGTGCTTTGGCTTCTATGCAAAGTTCTATTTAATGACACTGCCACAGAAGGAGTATTATATTATCTGTCCCACTGCTCAAGCCTTCAGTTTCGCCATTGTATAAGCACACTACTTTTTTTACATTTATAAGCAGTGCACAATTCCAGAGAAATTCCTGTTCCAGCTACAAAACTCAACAGATCCCAACTGTGTCATTACCTCACCCTGCTGGGGCTAGTCCCGCTGCTGCAGCTGCAGAGGGTCTCTGCCAGCTGCCCTCCCCAGGAGCCTGTAGCCAGTGCCACCACCTCATACACAGCCAGCAGGGCAAGAAGGGACTGTTGTTCCCTCCTGCAGCAAAATCAGGATCACAGGGGTGACAGTAGGGCTGTGGCCAGTCTTCGGCATCTGTAGAAGCCCCAGGGGGAAGAGGATCCTTGTGCCATGTGCCATGGGGGCATGGCTGGTCCTTGCCTCTCAGAGGGCACATAGGGAACCTGGACCCATTAAGCTGGCACTACAGAAGCAGTAGTAAGGCAACCCACAAGTCATCCCACAGCACTGCTGCACCAGCCAGATCCTACCCAAAGCAGTCTGCTGATACCTAATGTTTGAGGGTTTTTTTCCTCCTAATTTTTTCCTGGCTTTGGAGGGAAAGTTAGGAGATTCCTTCTTCTGTCAGCTTAGCTAGGGTGTTTCTGACATTCAGAGACAGTATAAGTAGGGGTTGTGCCTTTGAACTCTAGTCTAGCAGAACAAAACAAATTTTACCTTTTTTGTCTGAATAACACGTTTCTGAAGATATCTGTCTCCCAGGAGTTGCTTGAAAATGACAGCTTTAATTTGGATAGAATACGTGAATTAATAATACTCATAATTATTCTACAACCTCATGTAGGTAGAGGGACCCCATGCCTGTCCCACCAGTATGGTTGACCTCAGTCTGAGGGACAGATGGGACAGTTTAACTGCATTCCCATCAGTTTCTTCCTGACGTGAAAACCAAGATTATCGTGCTTTACTTCCAGCATCTGCCAAGAGCACAAGGAGAGCACATTGGCTGAATTCCTCTCTTGGCACAGCCATTCATTCACAAAGATCGGTGTAAACCTGGGCTGAACTACAGCCAGGAGCAGGGATGGAAGTGCCCGTATCCTGTTACCAACCTCTTGAGCTGTTTAATCCCTTCAGCTGAAAGCTGACCTGTAGCAGATGCCATTTCATCAGTTTCTGAGAGTCAGAGATGTCCAGGCATGGTATATTCAACACAGAGGGACACATTTTCAGCTGGTGCGACTTGCCCTAGCTCTAATGACACCATCAGCATTACACCGATTCATGCCATAAATAGGATCAAGACATAATTATTTTAATTGGCCACGGCTCATATTTCGCATAACACAGAGGCAGATTTTTGAGTCAAGAGGCCTTTTGTTAGCATGTTCTTGAGTATCTCAGCATCTGATGTGCCAAAAGTAAAATGGCTCTTGACTCTCATTTCCTCTGGGCTGCTTTTTCACCAGCAGCTTAGGCTTGATTTACACCCCTGTCAGTGGATAATGAGGCACGTCTACCTTGGGATTTCAGGGCATCATTGCTTTTGTAGGCAGTTGCCAACTCTGTTGTTGGTCAAGCGTCTGTTAACTGCTGGACATGTGCTTTTCTTGAGGTTCTGGCACAGCTGTAGGATGCTTTCTATGCTGCCTTATTGCCAATACCCAAGAGAAGATGCTAGCCTGAGTGGCCTCCCCGCCCCCACATCCTTAGCTGTATATTCAGATTCCTCCTGCCGTTCCTCCTGAGTTTTTTATCAGGAGGTGAATTCTCCTCAATGCTCTAAGAAATGAAAACACCATCCTTAAAATCCAGCAGGAGGAAGGAAAGCTTCATTCATGAGGAAAGTGTTTATATTAGTGGTCTTCCAAATAGCAAAAAGCAATTAGGGTTTTAACCCAAATTTTGCAATCCTTCATTTGGGGTTTGGGGCTCATCCTCCCTGCAGTAGACCTGGAAAACCTGTCTTGCTTTGGCATTCAGTGGCATTTTCTGGCACATCAAGGATTTATGGTTGGCTTGATGAAGCTAAAGCTGGCACAGCTTTTCTGCGAGTGGAGGATTTGAACAGACAGGTTTATACAGCTCCAAAGAACTGCATCAGACTGGAGCAGAACTTGATTTAAAGGAAATCTGGGGAAGGTGGAGTGTTATGAGAGAAGAGAGAAAAATGCGTATAAAATAAATTCAAGCACTAGATTAGATGCCTTCCTCACTTAGCTGCTTGTTCACACTCTTGGAGTCTCTGGCATGCCCTAAATAGAAGGCAGGCATTCTAAATCAAAGCAAATGTTTTCTCTGTCATTTCAGACACGACTCCATGTTTCCGTAGATGGGCTGGCAAATCAGGTACTCTCTAACTGTGTTTCTCACCACGGATCTGTACTCAAAGTTAGTTCTAGCACCAAGCCTGCCCAGGCTTGAGACACAGAGTTGCCAGAAGGTGAGGATGGTACAGTGGGGAGTGGGGGCTTGTGTCCTGCCCAGCTTGCTGCATGAGATGAAACATCACACTCACATCCACCTTCCCTTGACAGCTCCAATGTTGTCACTGTCCAGACCTTCAGTGAAAACTGGAGCAGTGCCATAACATCATTTCCAGTGAAAACAAGGGCTCTTCAATTGTTGGCTCCATGTCCCAGCTCATGGTGAACATAAGTTTACTGGTGTTTGTTTATGAGTAACATAATGCTCGACCATGACTTCTCTTCAATTACATCTGTTTCATACACATTCTTCCTGGTCCTGGCAGGAAGAGTTTTCTGGTTTTCTGTGATTCACAGCAAGTGAACTTTATATTTTTATTCATAAAATTCCCAAATGATCAGGCATAAATGCCTCGTTCCTGCCACTATCCTCCTCAAGAGGCTTGCATGCCAAAAAAAGACTTGGAGTTGGCTGACAAGTCATTTCCTGATTTGCAGCCGCTCCGTATTTACTCAGCTACCAGCCACCCCCATGATGAGCATCGTTCCTGTTGGAATGGGAGCAGGCTTACTCCTGTGTTTTTTTCTTCTCTGCTATGGGTTTAAGCCTGCCAGGTGCTGATCCTTAATTCCTGGAGAAGCTATCAATGAATTCTGACTTCTGTCGTACGACTGAGCAATGATGTGACATCTGCATCTCCTATATGCTGGAAGTGTTAACCCCTTTTGAACTGTAATCTGTACCAGATAGCTATAGCCCATGAATAAGGCTTGTTTCTACTCCAGTATATCAAGGAAAGGATCCAGTATGCTTTCTTTCCCTTACCTAAATTATGTGGACACCAAAGTCCCAAGAAGAGATGAAGAACACCTTTGTTCCTTAAAAAGCTTTAAGGAAGAGGCTGTTGTCTGTGTTCCTTAAAAATCTAAATCTCCACATGCACAGCAGCGTTTAACCCCAAAGTTTCCAAGGTCCATAGGTGCAGGAGCACAGACAAGCCATCCACATGTGTGGATGCCACTGTAATGCTGAGAAAAGGTAAAGTCTGCCTTTCTTTTCCCAAATCCTGTAATGGGACTACTCAGATGTGTTCAGAGCTCACAGATTTTTTTACACAGAGGCTCAGGGAAAGAAGGTTGACAGGCTTGTTTAAAATAGTGTAGCAATTATATACCCATAGGTGTCATCCTTGAAAGAGATGATCTGCTAGGCTGGTGGATGTGCCACCAGTTCAGAGGACATCCCTAAAAGCTTGCACATGCCTCCAGTTGAAGCTGGGGCACAGTCAGCTCAACTGGAGTCAAAAGAAGATCATATGGAAGTAGCCTTAGGATAAATGACTACTTTTGCCATGTTGGTTGCAGAAGCAATCTGCCTGTTTAAAGGCAACTCAAGCATGAAATGCTTAGCTAACATGAGGTAGCAGTGTTAGTGGTACTTGCAGTGGCCAGCATGCTTGTTTTACAGTTGCATAATCATGCAAGGGTTTCAGTTCTCATTTTGTTTCAACAAGACTTTGTAAACATTGTGTTTGCAGGGAAAAGCCTCTAAGATACAAACTCTGTAGAGTTGCCTGCCAATAGGCAAACAAAAATAAATATTATGTAATTATTTTTTTAAATCCCAATATTCTTTTCAGCTTGCATTGTGTTTTATTATAGCTTGGATGCAGCAAGTGCTGAAAAAAAGGGTACATAACTGAATGAAGTAACCTTGAATTACATGCTGAGCTTAATAGTAGGGACACAAGTCCTGTTTATGTATCTACAGATCCAGATCATACCTGAACTGCTGTGCACTGGCCTGTGTCTGTACTAAAACAGACACGCTGAAAAACCTTCGTAGTTCTCCTGATCTCCAGCAGAATTGCACAAAGGAGGAGTTTGGTGTAGTGATGTTAGGGAGGCTGCATTGTGTCAGCCATTTGAGCAATTGGCCTCTGGTCTTATCCTTAGCACATACTTAACACATCTTGCCAAATTATGCGGTTGCTTAGTAATGTGAACAAATATCCCCTGGAGATTCAATAACCAAACTCATTATCACTTGTCATGTAGGCCAGGAACTGAATCCAGATCTCCAGGAGTGAATGACTGGTGCGTTAACCTAGTCTCCTACTGCTAAAATAGCAGAATGAATATGTGCAAAGTCAGCTCCATGCAGTGGGTAAAAATATGCCCTTAGTAAAAACACAGAGAAGCTCTATTAAATATTATTCTCATTACATAGACTCCATTATCTGAAATAAGCAGGGGGGAATTCAGCATTTGTTAATGTTTTGAAGAGACATAAATGAATACTGACTTTTTTATTCTTATTTATTTTTGATCTTGCAAACTGAGCAATATAGCTGCTCTGGTTAAGTGTTGCAGAGGAAGAGGCCATTGCCTGTGTCATCTTCTGCACTTCAGGAGGCCACTAAATCCCTTTGAAACAGGATCTCATTCCAGTGTCACTTATGGATGCTGTTAGGTGGGTCTACAGCACCTACCACAACTGTGTGCAGAGGTACATAACCTTGCTCCAGACAGGCTGGTTTGCTACAGCATGGCCACACTATCAGGGCTCACTACAACAGTGCTGACAACTCCCCAGGATCTGAGCTTCTATCCCGGGCAGAAATGCGCTGTACTGCAAGGCTATGCCAGCTCCTTTGGGACTAGCTAGGTGGCACTGCACTTTGCATACCATAAATCCATGATACAAATTTTTTGCAAAATACTCTACTTCATCTCCCTCTCTTCAGCAGGTTCCTTCTGGTTCATCAGGAAAATGCAGAGAGTCAGCCAGTTTGCTTAACAATGATTTTGGCAGTGAATCCAATATTTGTAGATCTGCGTACTGAATACATATGCTGTTGGCTATAAAGATACCACATTTTTCACTCATAAGCAATCCCAGCTGCATATATGGTTTTGGGACTTTATTTTATTCTGGAGTAAATTTGAGACCAGCTGCTCAGCATACAAATGCAAATTGGTTTAATTCATGTAGATAATGTATGCATATCAGACATTGAGAGTGTGTGTGCACTCATAATGATAGGAGTTCAGAGATGTGGAGATTGATAATTTGCCTGAACAAGGTCAATACTGGCAAACATGGACAGGAACAACTCAAGTTGCTGTTTCCCTTTAATGTAAAATCTGCACAAGGGTAAAGTGGGCTAGATGCTAAGGCGCATGAAAAACAACAAGGTACTTGGTGACAGCCAGCATGGCTTCACTAAGGGGAAATCCTGCCTGACCAATTTGGTGGCCTTTTATGATGGGGCTACAGAACTGATGGACAGGAGTAGAGCAGTTAATGTCATTTACCTGGATTTGTGCAAAGCATTCGACACTGTCCCACACGACATCCTTGTCTCTAAACTGGAGAGACATCAATTGATGAATGGACCACTCGGTGGATAAAGAACTTCCTGGATGGCCACACACAAAGAGTTGTGGTCAACAGCTCAATGTCTGGCTGGAGACCAGTAACGAGTGGTGTCCCTCAGGGATAGGTGTTGGGACCAGTGTTGTTCAACATCTTTGTTGGTGACATGGACAGTGGGATTGAGTGCGCCCTCAGCAAGTTTGCCGATGACACCAAGCTGTGTGGTTCGGTTGATACGCTGGAGGGAAGGAATGCCATCCAGAGGGACCTTGACACACTTGTGAGGTGGGCTGATGCCAAGTGCAAGGTCCTACACCTGGGTCAGAGCAATCACAGGCACAGCTACAGGTTGGGCAGAGAAGAGATTCAGAGCAACCCTGTGCAGAAGGACTTGGGGGTGTCCTTGTGGCTTCAGTGTGTGCTTGCAGCCCAGAAAGCCAACTGTATCCTGGGCTGCATCAAAAGGAGGTCAAAATGACCAGCAGGTCAAAGGAGGTGATCCTGCCCCTCTTCTCTGCTCTTGTGAGACCTCACTTGGAGTACTGTGTGCGTTTCTGGTGTCCTCAACATAAGGAGGACATGGAACTGTTGGAACAAGTCCGGAGGAGGGCCACGAGGATGATGAGGGGACTGGAGCACCTCCCATATGAAGACAGGCTGAGAAAGTTGGGGCTGTTCAGACTGGAGAAGAGAAGGCTGCGTGGAGACCTCATAGCAGCCTTCCAGTATCTGAAGGGGGCCTATAGGGATGCTGGAGAGGGACTCTTCATTAGGGATGGTAGTGACAGGACAAGGGGTAACGGGTTCAAACTTAAACAGAAGAAGTTTAGATTGAATATAAGGAAGAAATTCTTTACTGTGATGGTGGTGAGGCACTGGAATGGGTTGCCCAGGGAGGTTGCGAATGCTCCATCCCTGTCGGTGTTCAAGGCCAGGTTGGACAGAGCCATGGGTGTCATGGTTTAATGCGAGGTGTCCCTGCCCATAGCAGGGGGGGGAGTTGGAACTGGATGATCTTAAGGTCCTTTCCAACCCTAACTATTCTATGACTCTATAATTCTATGATTCTATGTCCCTTAAGCAGCATTTCCTGTCACTTCCTCTGGACATCATTGACACAGACTAATTGTTTTCTAGGGTTCAGTCTACAGTGTCTTACCACTGTCAATCAGCACTTTTCAACTTGTATGGAATTGCCCCATCTGAAAGCAAGTTTTCAAAGTTTCTTGCATTTTTTTGTTGTTGAAATACCAAAAAACTGTTATAATGGAGACCAAATTAAGGGGTTGATATCTCCTCAGTGCAGTGGTTTGGAACTGGGTTTGATTCTATGGAGAAATTTGTATTTTCAGCTATTGAACACGTATTTTCTCATTTCCTGTCTGTGTGAGAAGACATTGATCAAGTTGCTACAGGATCTCACTAACTGAATGGTCCTCCTATCTAGGCATTTTTACAGTTATCAGCTTCTTGCAGGGGTAATGGCATGTTTAGTGCTCTAGAAGTATGGATCATTAGGTATTTGCTACACCAATAAGTAGGTATTTGCTACACCAATAAGACCAAAGGCATTTTAAAGCTACTGTGACACTGCATCATGCTTGCACTGCCTCATCTCACACTGCAGGACTTTTGTAGGTTGTATGAAAAAGCTTCAGTGGGGGCTTGGCATTCTTGCAAGGATTTGGGTTGTGATGGTATCTAGAGCCAGAACACGGGTCTGCTTGGTATGTCTTTGCCTTGTGCTCTGGCTTCCATCAGTCTGTAGACCTGTGATCAGAAAGAAGTGTTTTCTTACACTGAGGTTGCAAAGTCCCTTGGTGGCGTGTTTCTGAATTTCTCTAGGTACCTATCCCCTCATGGGGTGAGCAAGCCCTCTTGACAGGCTTTTCTGAGCTCCCTTCATTAGGAGGAAGATGTTGGCAATGCTTCTGCTCTCTCCTGCTGTCTTCATTTACTGTGTGAAAGTTCCAGGTTCTGGGCAGTCTTGCTTAGAGCTAACTTAATGAGAGGGTCTGGGGAGGTGCTTTGTTGCCTGTGGTAAACTGGCAACATCATAGAAAAAATGTTTAAGAACCTGAGAAATGTATCTATTGCAACATTATTTGACTAGACTCAGTAGTCGTGAACATACACAGGTGTCAAAGAGGGCCTTTGTCCATCATTTATTGACTTTTTTTATACTTGTCCAGATTCTGAATTTACCCACAACTGCTTTATTCCAGCCTGTACCTCCAGGCAATTGCAGTTGAATTATTGTTGTGCTGTGATGGACTTAAGCATAATTTCTGAGCACAAACATACTCTTTCAAGTTCTGACTCCATAGGAACATTCAAACTAGGATGTGGATCATTCCTTAGTTGAGATTCTGGCAGGCAGTGGGATAAAGAAATCATTGGCATCATATGGAAATTAAATCCCCTTCCTTTGAAATTCAGCACAGTAATTCCCATCTGCTCAAGTGAGGGATCCAGCACTCATTCTCAGACTTGGAGCTATCACTTACTGTCATACTGAAGCTGTGGTTTTAGGGTAGGGCTGAGCCTATAGAGCCTGTCTGGGGGCTGCTGCTGAAAAAGGATGTTCTGGTTCCCATCTGAGCCCTCCCATAGGGTGTGTGGCTCCATTGCCTTCCTTATGCAGTGCATGGTGCTCGTCCCACAGCCTGAGGAGTGATCTCCGGGAGCTAAACCCACAGACACATTAGAATCATAGAATAGTTAGGGTTGGAAAGGATCTTAAGATCATCTACTTCCAACCCCCCTGCCATGGGCAGGGACACCTCACACTAAACCAGGATCTGTCCAACCTGGCCTTGAACACCACTAGGGATGGAGCATTCACAGCTTCCCTGGGCAACCCATTCCAGTGCCTCACCACCATCACAGTAAAGAACTTCTTCCTTATATCCAATCTAAACTTCCCCTGTTTAAGTTTCAACCGGTTACCCCATGCCCTGTGACTACCGTCCCTAATGAAGAGTCCCTCTCCAGCATCCCTATAGGCTCCCTTCAGATACTGGAAGGCTGCTATGAGGTCTCCACGCAGTCTTCTCTTCTCCAGGCTGAACAGCCCCAACTTTCTCAGCCTGTCTTCATATGGGAGGTGCTCCAGTCCCCTGATCATCCTCGTGGCCCTCCTCCGGACTTGTTCCAACAGTTCCATGTCCTCCTTATGTTGAGGACACCAGAACTGCACACAATACTCCAAGTGAGGTCTCACAAGAGCAGAGAAGAGGGGCAGGATCACTTCCTTGGACCTGCTGGTCACACTCCTTTTGATGCAGCCCAGGATACGGTTGGCTTTCTGGGCTGCAAGCACACACTGAAGCTGGCTCATGTTCATTTTCTCATCGGCCAATACCCCCAAGTCCTTCTCCGCATTGCAAACCAGCAAAGATTGCCTGAAGATGGGCTTACCCCTATCATAAAGCCGCAGCCTTGGCCAGTTCTTTCTCAAGCTCTTTCTTCTAGGTCCCATTGCTGAGGGAGCCAAGGGGGTTGGCTGCAGCTTTTTCTGGCACCTTCACAAAGGGGAATCTCAAAGAGAGACCACTTGACCACAGAGCACTTGCAGCTATTCTGCAAAATGTACTTACAAGCCTTTAGTCTTCAGAGGTATGCTGAGGTCACATGACACATGTAACTATGAATAGCTTTTTGGAGGCGGTATGATGGAATAATTAGCTATAACGAGCAGGGAAACAAAGCTTAATTGGTTTTGATGTCAAGGAAATACAGGATGTAGTCTTTTCCAGGGTACATTTATGTTTTCCCTGAGCAATATTTACCCCCATACTTTACCCATGTTTTGCAGGTGTCTCACTGCCATACCGGAATCCATTGTCCTGAAATGGTCCCCTGAGCTTGTCACCCAGTACGAAGAGTTAGGGCAGGCTGGGAGGCTGGGTGCCTGAAGAGTTATCCTGCTGAAGGAGGGGAGAGGTGAAGCCAGCATGCTGAATTACCTTCTAGAAAAGTGTTGAGAATGACATTATGTCTTACTTCTGCCACTCTCGGGCCAAAGTCTCTTCTTCCTTTTCAGATATATGCCCCAATCCTTTCAGGAAGTTAAGTGCCTAAAATCTGTCTTTGACGAGCAAAATGCTTTCAGTTTTATAACATGGCCAGAGAAGAAGCCAGTGCTCCTATTTCAAACAGTATCCCAGTGATTATAGCATTAGCCCAGGGTAGAGGCACAGGAGTTCAATTCTGTTCTGAGGGGATTTGCAACTATATAGAAGATGAATAAGTAATAAAAACGTATACACCAGCACTATTTTGCTTTGTTGTTTAGTCTTTTTATATTGTTAATAAGCAGTGTATCTAATTGTAAGTCATTTCTTACTGCTGATAGCAGAGAGAACTATTTCAGTAAAAGCTGTTTATTTCACCAAGTTAGTTGCCTTCTTAAACCTGAAAAATGCCCAAGCATCCCATTATTATTGGTTTGAATTATTTATAGCCTGTAGCATTTTACAAGACATTCAAAAAGTAAATGCATCCCATACTTTAAATATTACTAGGTGGTAAAAGATGTATGCATTGCAGTATAGGATTGCTATCATAGCATTTCCCCTGGTGTCACTTGCCACTGAACTTGACTGTGCTGCCACAACAGTGACAATCAGGAATACTGTCATTATGGTCAGTGGGGGAGCTCTTGATTTATTTACATTCATGCAAGCAAAGCCAGAAGCAAGCCTTGGAAAGCGTTAAGGTCATTGCATCTAGTGAGGTGTAGCTGCAGATTTCAAAATGACTGCATGGCTTTGCAAGATAGTGTTTATGAGCTGGCTTTATATTAATAGCAAATATATGTGAAATATTTTCCTCTGAGGTTTACAGCCCCATATTTTCTAGCAGAAAAGCAGGTGTATTGGCTTGGTTGTGAAGCTTTGTTGATATCAAATGCAGGTGGTGATGATTCAGATGTGTAACTAACCGCAGCAAGATTTCAGTGCTAGTTGCTTCCCCTGCCCGTTTGGGTCCTGAGATTTCCAAAGGTAAAGCTGAGCAACGTCTTAAAAATTGTATCTAACCTCAGGCAGCTTTGTTTAAGAATCAGGTATTTACCACCATGACACAGAGACACCAGAAAGCTGGGAGGGAGGCGGTAGGTAGGGAAGGGTAGGAGTAGTGCTGAGACTCATCTACCTGTGCCCTTTCCTCCCAAATCTCTGAGCATCAGCCGTCCCCAGATGAAGCCATCTCTGTCTACACCTAGACCACAAGTGGAAGTAAAGGTGTGCAAGTGGCATTGAGTACACCAAGTTGCTCCCATGTGCCCTGCCTGACCCATGCTGACAGGCTGGTGAGCACCAAGGTCATATCCTACAGCACAGGGCATGCAGCGCTGTGGCTCCCAAAAAGTCTGGAGCTGGGCACACACGCCTGTGACTTTGACCATGTTCTGTGGAAACACATCCATAGGTAATAGAGGAAAATGTCAAATATGTCGATAGTACATCGGGGTGTGATTGAAAGCGTGACAAGTCTTTGATGCTCTTTACCTTGGAGAAGAGTCAGTCTTCAAAAGAAGTGAGTTGGCTGTAGCAGCAAAGACCTTGACACCCAGACAGCAGGGCTGCTGCTTCATCACTCACACACGTCTTTGCAGATTATACTGGGGGTTTCGTAGCTGCTTGTTTTATTTGAGGATTTTTTTTGTTTGTTTGCCTTTTTTTTTTCCCCTTGTACTTCATTAGCGCCAGTGCTTAACACTGGGTACCACGTAATCCAAAAATCCAAACACTCAGGTCGTTAATATCAATATCTCTGCCAGAGGGCTAGTTACATCTCAACCCTTTTTCTTTTCTTTTTTTTCTCCTTTCCTAAAGACATTTTTCACCCAGATCAATGGCTGGTGATTATCCAGTCTAAATCAGGAGCCTATTATGTGAGGTAGAGGAGGTTCTTTTGACTGCTGCTGAAATGTATGTAATAATAATAGCCACAGAGAGGAGTGAAATGTAGCACAAGCATCCTGTGTGTGTCCCTTTAATTAGAAACCATGCAGAGTTTGAAATCCGAGGTGCTTCCAAACATGCGTAGCATTCATTTTAATCATCCCTCAGAGTGCGGGAGGAAGCATCAATTAAATTCAGCCTGAGAGGAACTCCTGGGAGTGGGTGCAGGAAATGAATTTTGTTTTAATAGTATTATGATGATGATGAAGATGATGGTGATGCACAGGGACAGCACTTTGAAAGCATTAACCTGAAAAGACACCCAGGAGCCCCGTAATATGTCAGCGAGCAGCCAAAGTGCCGAAAGATCCTTAAGGCATAACTGTGACCCATATTCTGTAGAAAATCAACTTTCCTCTCCCCAAAGGGGATTCAAGAGAATGACATAAAAGTGTAATTTGCATTATGAAGCCTTGTATCTTCCTTGATGTTTTCCTTGTCTGCTCCAACTGATGTTGCTTCCTAACATCAAACCACACAGAGCTTTGCCCCAGCTGAGGAAGAAGCTGAACTGCTCCTAATGGGAGGCCAGCACTCAGCAAAGGGGACCTTTCCCACCATAGAGGAGATGAGGACTCGTGGCGTCAGAGATGCTCTTTGACCTTTATGGCACAGGGAGGCTGCCTCTGACCGCCCGGCACTTGTCAAAGCCAGGGCTGATTAAAGCCCTTCTGGCAGTCAGCTGGCTAACATGCAGGAAGGTGCCAGTCTGTCCTGTCAGCAGGACTGAGGCGTGAAAGCGATTTCTAATCATCTTTGTGAAGAAAGCGTGTGTCAGTAAATTGTAGCTAATGAGGCGTTTTGGGGTGAGGGAGTGGCACGGGAGGACAAAGCAGAGGCAAGGTACAGGGAGAGAAGGAGTCTGCAGTCCTGCCAAGGAGAGGGCAGGGGTCCCCAGTAAAAAGGTCCTTTTGGGTGGAAAATAACAACTACAGGGCACTTTGGATAAACAGAGCTGGAACGCTGTGATTTAAAAAGCATGGATTTTTAATTTTTAATGGATACCAGATATTTTAATATTCCCAGTTGTGGCAAATGGGGAGGGGGGAAGGATGACAAGCTCTCAAAATTGCTGGCAAATAGGTTGTCACGTTCATTTCTTTAGACAACAAGAGCGTGGAGACCCCTGATGTGCCCTCACTTGAGAAAGTCCCCAACAGTGAAGGGATGAGGAGTCTGCTCACACAGCACAGATGTGGATGAGCTAACTCCTTTCACGCTAACATTCTGAGCCAAGAAAATTTCAACATTAGCATCTCCTAATGCTGGCTATAAAGCTTGTCCCAGTGCAAAAGAAACCTCTGCAATTTCCATGTAACTGTGAGAAAAGAGCCACAGCCGCTTTTGTGTAACAGGATTTGTGTGGGCTGTTGGTAAGGGCATGCTGCTGATAAATAAGGTTCAGTTGTAAATATTCTTTAGTGACATGGGAATTTATCCACCTATTGAAGTTTACAACTGAGCTACCAAGGAAACACGTTCTTTAGCTCCACTGTGTATGCAGCCCACGGTGCATTTATCAAATGCCTGTCAGTTCAGGGAAGGCACAGTTCAGGTAATATAGTACTTATGAAACTGTTAATACCATCTCAGGATGTGCTCATAGTGTATGTTTTTTAAAGCTGCCTTATGAAAACTTTGGACAAGGGGAAAATGGGATTTTTGCAGTTTTATACTGCAGGACTCTGCTCTGTGGTCATATGCAGTGAGGATGACACAACAGAAGGAGGTGCTGCCTAGGCACCACGCTATTTATCATTAAGCATATAGTAAAAGCAGTGCAAGCAAATTGGCCACTGTCTTTTGCAGAAGTGTTAGGATTTTAATAGGAATTTCAGATGTTCCCCTTCATCAGAAATAAGAATTCAGGCTGCCTTCTCATCCTTCACCCATTTGCCCGTCTCAGTTTACAAGCCACCCTGCCACCATCACTGCTAGTCAGGTTCTTTGGTTGGGCACTTTTTAATCTCATTCCCACATCAGAGGGTCTTCACGGTCATTTTTCTTCTACTGCGTGTCCCATACTCCCTGGAAACCACCCCTGTTTTACCCTTCAAACCCTGCAATACACCCACAGAGACCCCTCAGCTCCTCAGCAAGTGCAGGTTTCCATATGAAGGAGTGATCCCAACATGGTCTTTGAACAACCCTATGTCACCTCAGAAAGGTAAATAAAAGATTTCCTGATTTTTTGTATTTTTCTGGGTTGTTTTGCTTGGTTTCTGGAGCCTGTGAGCTGAGGCTGTCAGTGTCTGTCTGGTGTTGTTTCAGCGGCTTGTTGTCTTGATTCTCAATGATCGAAATGATGGGAGAAGCTTTTGTACAACCTTTAAATTTGTATTTGTGTGAAAAAGAGAGGAGAAAGATTCTCCTGGTGTTCGTTTATTTCTTCCAAAAAAAAGTCTCTTCTCCACTGCAAGCAATGCCGGCAAGATTCTCCGGAGTGGGGCTCCCTCTGTTGAGCTCTGGGAGCTTCGCCAGATGGTAAATACAGCCGACTGCTCCATTTTTGGGTCAGCTTCATCTCTAGACCCTTCCTCTACCACTCTCCTCTCCCTGTGGTCCACCTGAGAGAGAAGAATGGCAGTGGAAAAGTCCTGGCAAAGCTGGGTCTGGGAGCTGTGACCTGCCTGGTGTTTGCCAGGAGGGAACCTAGCTCTGATGAGTTGTAGCAGGTCTGGACCATAAAGTCCTTTCTGGGGCGGAGGTGGGAGAGGATTTCTGCTAAGGAAACACTTGAGTCACAAGGCAAGGAGCCAAGAAGAAAGACGTGGAAAAGCTGGAAAGCAAACCGAAGGTACTGGGCTGGGTAGCATAGTTACAAAGGCACCACTGGAAAATGTAGGCTGTCCCATGCTTTGTCAGCTTCCACCAGGAAAGATGAAATGAAGCAGCTACAGTGGAGATTCATTTTATGCAATGCTTTTTAGTATTTTCCCTAAAATGTACTTTTTTTCTTGCCATGACCTACAGCATAAAGTAGTGTGTAAAATTCCAGGGCTGTAAATGCTGCTGAGGTGAAGGAGCCTGTGAAAACATAAGGTTTTCAAAATTGCACAGTGGGCTGACTTTTTACTTGTTTCTTTTACCAAAGAAAAATGAACAAGGACTGGGTTCTGGCAGGCAGCTGGGAAAACCAAGTTGTGATCCTGACCGAAGCGGTGTTATCTGGGGAGTAATCAGTGAGAGATTTAATGTTTATTTAAAGGATTTAAGACACACTTTGAATGGAGAGCACAAGGCAACCTTAAATATATAGCTGCCGTCGTGCCTTGAATATAAGATTTTGTTTTGTGTTTCTCCATAGCCTTGAGGGAGCTGCTCTTTGTTTTATAGCATGCCTCTATTTGTGGCTCTCGACAGGCTAAATGTAGCCAACTTTGCCTTCCCCCCTGAACTGCTCAAGTAGCATCCTGAAGCCCTCACTCAGCACGTCTTCGGTGAACCTTGCCTTGCAAGGCAGGCAGTTGAGGCATATTTTGTCTGGTGTTTTCTGGAGAAGCCACGTTGCATACTTGGGTTAGAAGTCCTCTCAGCTACTGGTTGGGACTTCTTGTAGACCAGCTTCTGCTGTGAAATGTCTGTGTATAGTTTCTGGGCCTTTCACCAGGACCCCTGCAAAGGATTGTAAGTGTAAGATTTAGCCATTAGGATCTAGTGGCTGTTTCTGCTTGAAAAGTGAAGGACAGACAGATTCTCAGAGCATACCTAGGCTTTGTAAAGCTATGGCCAGCACATGAGAGATCAATAACTATTTTCCTTGGTGAAGGCTGCCAGCCATTCAGTTTTGTTTCAGATGAGATTACTTGTAAAATAAAGCTCTGTATTGTGTAGAAATTTTTCTATACATCCACACCGCTTCATCAAGATTAACCGGATTAAAGCAGTATAACTGAAATTAGAATTTGATCCACAGTGCCAGCAGTGTGTTGACATTACCACTTATTAAAGAGTTGAGAGTCTGGAAGCTTTTGGGGTTTGCAGAACATGAGGGGCTTTGTGCTGACACGGTTAAACAGCTGGCTGGTGTTACCCATGGATTCTCTGGGCAGCGATAACTGCTAATTCACTGCTAGAAATCCAATCTGACCCTGAAAATCATGTGTTGTTTAATAGGAGTGCATGTAGTTTGAGAATTCTTCACTTTAAATGACGTGTTGCTAGGAAAAAGAGATCTTTGAATGTGTAAATATTGATAGATACTGAGTGACGGGCTGAAGCAGCGTGAGATGTGCAGAAGGTGTGAAACTATTTTAGCTGTGATTACGAGATCGGATGAGCTCAGCATGGGATGATCTGATGATCTTACATTCAAGTTTTTAAACTTCCTAAGGGAAACAGTGCTGAACTGTAAAACTGAGCTCTTATTCTGGTAAAGCAAAGAATCCCAAACGTACTTATGTGACAAACTTTGTAGTGGAAAGCCTGCTGTTTCTTTCTCAGTTGTGCTGCAAGCACCAACTGCATTTGCCAAGGGAATGTTTGAAACAGTCTTTAATCTTGGTGTGTGCAAAGATGGACCTTATACAGTAAAAGGCAATTTTGCCATATAAACTACAAAATAATGTCAAGAGACGCTCTTCTCTTTAAAGAGCAGTTTGTGCACCCACATCTGAAGAGGATTAACAGCATCCTTTCCTCTTCTGGGGTGGTGAACATCATTGTTTCCTGTTCTTTGGGAGCAATGCAGTTCACTAGAATTATGCCGTACCTGCTCACCTCTGTTTTGTCTCTGCCTGCTGAGAGATTCCCATAGTATCTGATTGCTAATAGCAGGAGTCAGTTCTGGAAGTGGCATATAGTCTCCTGAGCTGTTTCGGCACTTCCTCTCCATGTATAAAAAGGACCACCTCCTGGGAACACATAGAGGTGTTCCCAAGACTTCCTATCACCTCAAAACAGTTTTGGAGAAGCATTTCACACAGGTAGTAGCTGCGCACAGGTCAAGTGAGTGTTGTCTGCACATGTCCTCAGGTATAACAAGGGACTGAAGGCCTCTGCAGCACCATCAGCCAGGATCAGGGCCTCACCATTATGTCCAATTCCCTAGTTAAATAAGACAGTAGAGCTTCAGTTAAGAATTTTTATTTTCATTGTGATTAATTGCTCCTTGCGTGACACTACAAATAAGCATGACACTTTCCAGGGTGTGTAAAGGATTATGTTCAGTTTTCATTCTTCGTGATGCCATTTTTATTGTTGGTTTGACTACTTTTATTCTCAAAGTTGATTTTGAAAAGGTTGTATCTGCAAACTGTGATTTTTCATGCTTTTAACTGATGGTTCTCACAGAGCTGACTAATAGCACATTGCTGGGTTTTGTCTTTGCTGCTTTGTGCAGAATTAGATTCTCTTTGATTAATTTTCCTATTATTAGCTTCTGTGAAAGCAAATGCTGCAGCGTCACCATTGTGATGTCAGGCCAGGTGACCTGGGGGCGATAGTGCTTCTGAATGGCTGTACGGAAGACAAACCATCTTACATGGAAGACAAACCACTTTGTAAGAGTTTTTGCTGTGAGATATAACGGTGATTTATGATCTGTCAGCCTGAAAGTTCCTCTTGAGAACAGAAGCTGCTAAAATCTCCTCAGGACACAGATCTTATGGTGGTATACATTTGTAAAACTGCACTGGCTAAAGCTTGCCCAGCCCCTCGTTTCTTCAGCTCATTGCACATGCAAGTGCTCTCTCTTGCTTCCTAGGGATGACTAAGAAGAGATATGTTTTAAGCACTGCTGTTGATTTAAGCTGAGTTGCTCTTGGAAAATGTTAAATCGAGAGTGACTGTAGCGAGTTGGATGGCAAGGAGAAAGAGGACAATCACAGCCCCTGCTGCCCATCATGTCATGTCCCTTACCAAGCCTACCCTACCATGACTGAGCTACCTGTTGTGCTTACCACTGACTACTCTGAACACCAGATTGCCTTCCACTTTTCCATCCCACAAGGTACAAGCAGTGGTTTCACACTTAGGATTTAAGTTGCTCTCAGCTGATTTGAATGGGTGCTTTTGATGACCGAGATGCCTGGAGCAGCCCATCTCTTCAGCAGTCCTGCTGATGGATGCTCTGCCAGACAACCCCTGTCCTTTCCAACACAGCTGCTGGGATTTCTGCAAAGCTGTTACGGATGGCAGGAAACCATATGCTGAAGTGTTGCCCAGCCTGCTCGTGGGGAGATGCCTACTAGTTGGAAGATGTAAATGCAGTCCCATGTGTTGCCACTGAATCTTTGCTTGTGTAGACTGGGAGATTCAGAGTAATGTGTGATGCTTCAGAGTAATGAAGCCAAAAATTAACAATATGTGTTTTAATTATTATTTATGCTATAGGAATAGTTTGTGTATAATTATGGTTTACAGCTGAGATGTGCATGCTTTTAATTATGCTTTCCTTTCTGTGTCTTTTCTTCTTTATTGACTTTTGATTTGCTTTGGATGTTTACACTTGATAGTACTTCATGAAGGAGATAAGTGTGTATTCGCTCATTCAGAGGAACAGACTCTTCAGATATGTATTTGGAGAGTGGGGGATATGAAGACGTTGGAGAAATTTGAAGAACTGCAACAAGCAACTTGCCAGTGTGTTTTGCTAAAATCACTGAAATACAGTCTAAAAAAAACCCATAAATTATTCTTCCTAGTAGTGCTCTTATCAGGCTGCTCCAGCAGTGTGTTCTGAGGCTGTTTGACTTTCTCCATTCCCGCTTCACCTCTGGCTCTGACTATGAACAAGACCCATGAAGTGGAAGGAAGGAGTTCAACCCCTGAAACAGGGGTCAGCCGAGGGCAGCATCACACCTGCCTCTCTCAGGGAATCCCCCCTTGCAACAAAGAGGCTGAGGTTTCCCTTCTTTACACAGCTTGAGCTTCAGGAGGCAAGAGCTTCAGCAAGGGAAATTACCCTTCAGCATTAACATGGCTTTCACACAGCAGAAAACCAATCTTTTGCTCTGCTATTACAGAGACAAGTTGTAGCTGGAGCCTCAGGAGATTTCTTAGGTTTCAGGAATCTGAACATAAGCTTGGTTTGATAGAAGGGTTGGTAGATAGAAGGCTTTTCTGTCTGGGTTTAGTAGCTGCAGGCCTTGTCCCCATGTGTTTTATTTATTTCTTATATAATGCAATATATTGATGTCAAGGAATAGACTTGGACTTTTCTCCTGTGTGTTTGTGAGCCAGCAAATACGGCCAGACTCTGATGATTTTGCACGTGGGGCTCTCATGCTCTCTTGGGTGAACACCCTCCATAGCTCATACAGACACAAACTGAAGGCATAATTATCTTAGATATCCAGGCTCTGTCTGCTCTCGCAGGAAAAATTGGTTGCTTGGGGAAGCTTTTCTTTTCCTTTCCCAAATAGCGTAAAGTAGGAAAAGCAAGGGGTTTAGGTACCCACACAGTACTCTGGGCAAGCATTAGGCCCTTTTCTAAATAGCGACCTCCTTCGAGTATCACATGCAGAAGCTGGCTTTGGCCCATGCTGGAGCTTGAGTTGCTTTCAAGCATATTGCGAAAATGCCTCTTTTCCCTAACTTTTGAAAACTTGAGGCCTAAGTATGTTTGGGCTGGGCTTTCTTCCCCTCCTTTTGTTTTTCAGGATATGTAATGAAAAATTTGCCAGCTTTGCCACTTAATTGCTTCACGGCTGTTGTTTGTCAATTTGCCAGCAGGTTTCTGCTTAACTACTGCCATTTGACATTGCTGAAACACAAATGCAGAATGATTGAGTTGCCAACCTGTTACTGAGTCTTTTGCGGGGAGGGGGGGTTCAGCATATTGAGGCTTCAGGCTTTTATGTCAGTATTAGTTGCTGAAATCGAAAAGAAACCTTTGGCAGTATTCAGCATTGTGCCAACACACATTTGCTGGCAGGAAAATGAAACTGGCCATTGCCATTGACTGTGACTTCATCCCTTCCTTCCTTTCTTTCTTACATTCTTTATTTCTGTACACACCCATGTGGAGTTTTGGAATCTAATACACATCACAGCTGAGTTCCAGTTAACCTAACAATAAATCAACAGGGAAAATTGATTTCTTGATACAGTCAGATGTGGAGGCTGTTTAGTTTTACAGCCGCCTGCATTATGTCCAACCAGATTTCATGACAGCTGGGGAGGGAGGTGATGGCAGCGTCCCTCAGAGCAGGAGCTCAGGTCAAGAGCTGGCTTGGAGGGCGGTAGTGGGATGGTGGTCTCTGCTGAGCTCCTGTTGGGGCAGTCAGGCTGCCCTGGGTTTGGTCCTGAGTGCAAGGTGGCCATTGTGGAGCTGGTCACCCTGGGGAGAGGAGGAGCACGATGCTGCTGGGGCCAGGCTGGGAAAGGAAGTTTTGCTCCTGGGACATATCTTTGCAGAAGACTCCAGGATGGGGCCCAAGGATGAGAAGGGGCTTTGGCTGAGGAGCAGGGGGTGAAGTGGATGGCAGGGGTGGTGTAGTGGCTCAGAGGTGCTGCAGTGGTTCCCCTGGCACAGGAGTGGCAGAGGAGGGGTAAGGAGGGTTTGCTTTGCTGAAGCAGGGAGCAAAAGGAAGGCGTAAGCACTCCTGCAGTTACTGGAGGGACATCTCTATGTGCTTATCACTGCCATCCACCAAAACCATTGCCTGCCTCCGCTTTTCTTTAGCCTCATCTCTCAGGTGACGCTAAGCAGCCTGTTTTAGATTAGAAGATTTTGTAAGGACATTCTGGGCATGCTGAAGATAATGATGTCTGATTGGAATGCTGTTATGTGGAAGAAATTGCTGAGGGGAAGTAGGATAGTGCAGGGGTGGGGGGGGAGATTTTGAACAGAAAATGGAAAGGGCATGCTCCCCAGAAGGTCTTGGGGTTTTCACGTGAGTTGAGATCAGTCCTGGGTGATTCCCTTAGAACTGGGGAGTCAAGTGAAGAAAAAAGGGGTGATTAGGCCAGAACTGCACTGCACAACTATTTGGCAAAAAGCAAGATAATCACAGGATCATAAGAATTACTTCACTTTATGGGGAGTAACATTACAATTAACAAAGAGCAGCAGTGATCAGTTTTCTTACATTACTTAATGCTCCCTCCCTTCAGGTGCAGATTTTTCTGAATCTGATTTGCTTCTCACTTATGGATTAAACAAAAGCGAGAACAATGTTTGGAAACTTTCCGAAATGTGCTTCCTAGGGCCCAGGTTTCATTAATATGCTCTGACCACTGCAAGTCTGCTGGAAGCTGGACCTTTTGGCCAGAAAATATCAGCAAGAAAACTTCAAGAGTTTATTTTGTGAGATTTTTGTAATTGTGATGTCGAGTTTCTCTCTTTGGTTGATTGGAATAGATATTTAGAGCTTTAGAATGGGAAAAGTAGCTTTATTTGTAAAGGGTTAGAGGACTCTGTTACCTCTGCCTCGACCACAGTAAATGAAAGCTTTACCTGGAATGCTTGTATGAAAATGTGTACTTCTGGCCTTACAGAAAGGCTGGGAAATGCCTCAATTACAGTGGATTTTCAATAAGAGGGTGTCTTTTCCTCTAAACAACATGTTCGCTTTTAAAAATGCTTCTACAGACTTTTTAGTTGAAGAGCTGTGGCTCAGAATTAGAAAAGCTGAGGCTGATAATTGAAACACTTCATTTTGGAAGCACCTTCCCACTGGCAGTTATAGTTTAAACACCTCATGCTCAGATCTTCTCTGTGTAGGACAGTTCCCAGTAACTAAGCCCATTAAGAGAATAGGAACACAAACATCTAAACTGCAAATTCCCTGGGGTGCCACACTAGGGTCTCCAAATAAAGCAATGCAAGATTTCAAACAAAAATTTGTGTCCTGCAGCTAGTCTGCATTTTCATCAGGTGCAAGTATAAAGAGGCACCTGAGCCACCTTCTAGCCAGCTCAATTAATTAGTAATAAAATCCCAGCATGTGTTGCATAAGAATTTCATTGATGATGTGTGAGACTGAATAAAATACCATTTCTTTTTCTGTAGCTCTGGGGCTGTTGACTCTTTACACAGTAAAATGAGACTTGGGAAGAGAAAGTGGTTAAAAAGTAAAGAAAGTGGTCTGACCTTGAACTGCTACAGAGATCTTGGGAATAGTAAGGCCTGTTCTAGGGTAAGTGATACAGCTTGCTTGCCAGGCATGTGTCTGGATCAGCAGTGGTTCAATGCGCACCTGGCAGAAGTCTTACTCGGAGTTTGATAGATTGTCTTCTCTCAGCATGAGTTAAAGTAATTAATCTTTTATTTCCAAATTACTACAAGTCTTTCAGCTTTTTCCTATTTTTTTTCTTTCTAGTTTCAAATAGGTAATGCAGTAATGCAATCTATGCCTTACCTAAGGAGACTGTTTCATCTTTAAAATGCCAGGCAGAGGAGCAAAGCTTTGGTGTCAAGGGAAATAACCATCCTGGCAGAGAGAAAAATGTCAGTAGGATGCTGCCACTGGTTTGGCAGAGGCTCTTTGGGTCGTGCTTTGTTAGTTGGCTGTTGATTTTCTGTTTTGCTTTTACGCTTCTCTTTGTTACGTGTGAAGGTGCTTCCAAAAGACTGGTCTTTGTCTGGGTACCTTCCTTCAGATACAGCCAAATCCAACAGAATGCAGAGAAAAAAGAGGAACTGTAAATTGCTAATGAGAAAACCAAGGGCCGGGGACACATCTGAATGACATTAAATCCCCATCCAGACAACACAGCTCTGTAGAGCTGTGGCTGTTTGACTGCCTCCTTCACTCTGTGGCATAGGCAAGAAGATCTCTTGCACATGCTTTCCAAGGCCTGCACAGCTACTAAAGCCATTCCTAATAAAATGAGTAAGTTAATGCCTGTGTATGAAGGTGCACTCAAGAAGCTAACTTATGGTACAGCATGGTATCTGCCTGCCACAGTGACCATCAGGCAACCTGAGGCAGCCAGAGGCCACAGGCTGGTGCTTCTCCTCCTCCTGCTGAAAGATGCAAGTGTAAGAGCATAAACCCTGCCCTACCAGAGCGAGTCAATTTAGTGCACCCACTGGGGTCAGAAGATGTTCTGCTTCTTACTTTAACAAATACTATCTCATTTTCTGGCTGTGGTAGGGAAATTGAGTGTTTCCACTCTCTCCCTCCAGAAAGCATTTGAGTGCTATTCTTGTGCAGAGGAAATGTCATCCAGAAATGCAGATATAAGAAATACCAGGGGGAATATCAGGGTGCTTTATTAAACATAGCCTTACTTTTTCATTGTCCCTATAGGACACCCCACTGACAACCAGTGTACAGAGCAGGGAACAAACTGCTCAGAGGCATATATATGCTACAGAAAACTCTGTCATTTTTATAAATACACCTCTAAAAAAATGCTCTTATGAAAGGTTGACTTTGCAGAACCCCTTTTACATCTCCTGTGATATGTGCTGATACATATTTGCACTGACACTTGGAAGCTGACTCTTAGCTCAAGCTAAATAACATAAAAAATGGCATAAGATACTGCAATGATACACCTGTTCTTCCCCATTAGGGAATAAATTGCTGTTATAGGACCGAAGCAGCAGGCAGCTGTCTCCAACACAGTTAACCCTACTCTGTGGGATTCTGCAAGAAGGGAAGCATATACCCAGAGAGGGCCGCGTAAACTGTTTCTTCCTGCAAGAAATCATCCATGTGATTGATAATCTTGCACCAGGCCAAGGTGAAATCTGGGAAGAAGTCTTCACAGTCAAGTTTCCATCAAATAGATTTCTCTTTTCTATTACACCAAACATTGACTTTTTAGGGTTTGTGCTCTTGTGCTGTGATTTTATTTTTTCTTAAGTTTGTTTCTTCCCTTTAATGAGAGTGAAAGCTTCAGAGCTCTTTTTAGCTCTAAAAGAAGGATTTGAAGCATTCTGCCCATTCCGATTTTCCACAGGGACATTAATACATAAGCAATAAAGAATATTGCGACTGTTTACAGTAGCCCTCAGTGAGCAGCATGAGACTTGGGGATTTTTTGAAAGAGTATTTGGTTACAGCGTCAAAAGCTTGACTAAACACTTCAAACTCAGAAATGTTTAGAGTTGCTCAGTGACAATGAAAAATTTTCAATTTGCCAATGTTTAGAATCACAGGAATCTTGAAGCTTGTTTTGCCTTATCTTCTGAGCCTCAGAAACAAAAGCAACCCTGAACGTCGAAACACCTAATATTTTACCTTTACACATGTTAAGTTTTACTTGTTTAAACATGTAGTCCTGCTTACATAGGGTATTTTGTAAATTACCAGATGCTGCTTGATGGTGTAAGAGGTACCGTGAATTTTAGCTCAGCTTCAAGAGAACTGCAGTTCCTGCACTGATGTTAACATGCTTAACTTCTCAATCTTACCATCACACGCATCCTGGTTTTCCTGTGAGATCCAGGGTATAGCATTATGTAGCAGTCATCTGCTGTCACTGGGGTAATGTGGTCATGGATGATCAGTTTCTTCTAGTTGAAAGTGGCTTTAAGAACGCAGTTGGTGCTGGCTCAAGCTTTCTTAAAGATGTTGCTTATTTTGTTTCCGCAGAGTGTTTCTCAGCTTCCCTATGGCAAAGCTCTCTACACGTATGAAGGAAAAGAGCCTGGTGACCTCAAGTTTAACAAGGGGGACATCATCATACTGCGGCGTAAGGTGGATGAGAACTGGTACCATGGGGAGCTCAATGGGAACCATGGCTTCTTCCCTGCCAGCTACATCCAGTGTATCAAGCCCCTCCCGCAAGCTCCACCTCAGGGCAAAGCACTTTACGACTTTGAAATAAAGGATAAAGATCAAGACAAGGATTGCCTGACCTTCACCAAGGTAGAGGATTTTTTTTGGTTGTTTTTTTTTTTTTCTTAAAGTTTAGAAAGGTGCTTCTATAGGGACTGATGGAGCAATGTTTGAGTCTGGAGCAAAGTGGTGCTGGGACCACTGGGACATCTGCCTGGCTGCCCTGGGCAGCTCTGACCAGAGACCCTCTGTGCTCCAAGTAATTCTTCCAACCTGTTTCTTGTATGAGAAAACTAAAGTTCCTGAGCTCAAGAACAGGGCTGACGTCCTTTATTAAGTGGGACATCCCCTTACTTAATGTGCTGAAGGACATTGACTTCTCCAGAGCTTGCTTGGTGGCCCTGCAATGTCCCATGCACCAGGTGTGCTGCAGGACTGGGTGGGCATAAATCTTCCTAACAGGGCAAGCCCTGTATTAGCATCGTTGGGAGGTTGCTCCGATTCGTCTAAGGAAGCCGGTGAGATAGCTGGTGCCATGTACATCAAGATCAGTACAAACCCAATGAAACTAAACAAGTAGAACTGGCTACACAGTTTCTGAGAACATTTTCTTTCAAGAAAGCATACATTTCATCTGCATTGAAATGTTAGATAAGAGCAACTAAATTAAAAAAAAAAATCTAATGGAAATGTGTCTTTTAATGTTCCTTATTGAATCAGATGTCGCAGTGTTTTAAAATGCCATTCAGCTTCAAAATATATATTGCATCATACCATCTACCAATTAGCAGTTGAAATATGCTATTATAATATGTCACAGTTATTTCCTATTTTAAGGACATGAAGACACTGAAAAACAGACATTAAAAAAACAGTGTTTGTTGTTTTTTGGGTTTTTTTTAAGCGTAATAAATTCCAGTTGGAATGATAGAAAAATGAGGTATTGTAATTTCCTTTGGATTTAAAATGTCACGTTTACCCTTTCTCCCCCGCCTCCCCACCTGCTTTCTGTCTTCCTCTCCCCTTCCTAGAATTTGTGTTGGCCTTAGATGGGCTTCATGGATATCAAGAACCCCACAGTAAAATAAAGCATATCCCTTGATGTTAATTTATGGCACTGAATGCCATGGAGAACCTGTTCATTGTCATTTTCTGTTTTATTTCAGCTGTCTGTGGTTGTTATAGCATCACATAAAGTAATAACAGTTATGCTCAAAATGAATATGAAATAGGTGATAAAAATATCCTTCACCAGGATTTTACTGACCTCCTCTTGTGAGGCTGCTTATTATAGCTGAATGAATTACTTGCAGCATATAATTTTCTCACCAAATGTAACATCTTTTTCACTCACACAACGTTTCTCTGCAGAACGCAATTTCCTAGAATGTATACTTTCTCATATTTATTTAACAAAAGACTTGTAAGCACTTTTGAGCCATAGCAAGCAAAACGTTTGATAACAAACACTGCAAACCCTGTGACTACACAGCCTGCCTGGAGCTGTGAATCTCGGAAAGAAGGTGGGCTACTTAGCGAGAAGTAGCAGCCATGCACTTACAGAAAGTTGGCCAGAAGTTACCTCTGAGATCCTATCAGTGAATATATATTTGCTGGCTTGTTGTTCTCCTCACTGCTTGCCCAGAGGTACACTGATGACCTCTCTGAGAGTAATCTTCCTTGTCTGCTTAAGGTATTCATTGCTTGTGCGGTCTAAGAAATTTAATGGCTATGGCAGGCAGTGTGGACTTTTTTGTTAAAACGGATCCTTTCATAGACACTTCTGTATTTGATTTATTTGGTGCAGTATGTTAGTACACCTCCTTCGTAATAACTGATTTTGTACAATGATAGTTCTCATTTTCTTGGCTGTCCAATGCCATTCTCACATGGAGCATTTCTTTCTGCTGTATAGCTCTACTCTCAATCCCTCAATTTTCCTTTTCTTCACCCCTTGTTACTGTCTGCATCTTTTTATCCCCGATGACTGTGTTTTCCCTGAGGGGGTTTGGTTTCTTTTCTACTGCTACTTTCTTCTTTACTCCTTCCACTGCATGCACTGTCACCTTGTAACAGTTTTTATGCCTTCCCTATTGTTCTCTCTGACAGTGAATAATCTATTTTTTATCTTGGGACTTTACTGTCATGTTTTCATCAGTTTTCTCAGTGCTAATTTTAGCTGTCACCTGCACTCATGAAGGTTCCTGTT
Source organism: Neopsephotus bourkii (assembly GCF_033783945.1). NCBI lineage: Eukaryota > Metazoa > Chordata > Aves > Psittaciformes > Psittacidae > Neopsephotus > Neopsephotus bourkii. The sequence continues at coordinate 7,269,128 of NW_026902234.1, forward strand.
TAGCCCAGATTTTAGTTCATCTGCTCATGCAGTCAGTTCCTCTGCACAGAGTCATGAGTCCTGCATTGCTATAGATGTGATTTGTCACTTAGAACAATAGTAATCATTTGAATATCTGAAAATGCTTCACCTGATTGCAATTTCATTTACTCTATTTATTCTTTCCTCAGGTAGAGGGGTTGCATCAGCATACCTTTCATACAAACCGGTGTAACCTATTTGCATCCTCCTGCAACTCATTTTACTCTACCAGACGCTTGTAATTGGATTTTACTTATAAATATATAATAAAGAAGACTTTTACTCTGAAAAGAAATAACAAGAAGGGAAGTTGAACACTGGGACTTTATCATTACATTTTCTTGCTTTTTTGCTGGACATTTTTGCTTTTTCCCATCCCCTTTCTTACAATGCAGCCAGAATATGTCAGGGCGGTAAAAGAAAGCAAAGGGAGGTTATTTGGGGTTTCCTCTTGCTAGGTTGTTTTCTGATCTTTTTTTCCAAGTTAAAATGCCCTGTTGTTCCAGAGGTGGATTGCAAGGAAATGAAGTCTGCTTTACACTCATCTTCATGAGCAGTGGTGCAGAGGGCTTCTGCCACTTACTCATTTTCATCTCCTGTAGACACAACATTCTCCAGATAAAGGCCAAAGATAAATCAAATTTAATTCTTTTGTATGTGTACGTATCAAACCAGGAGGGACAGACAAACCTCTATCTTGAGTAGCCAGTGCAACAAAAATACCTCATACCTGTCATTCTCCTGTGGACTGTTCCCCCTACCTCCTCCTCTTAAAAAAACATCTGTACAGGGAGAGGGTCCCACCACTGTTCCCTCCTCTGCAGTGGCTACAAGGAGATAAAACATATCAGATCTGTGACTTAACGTATTTTCCTTCAGTGTTCAGCAGTGATCAGGCAAACCAGTCAGTTAGCAGTTATTTTGCTTTCTGTAACAACGGACTCCAGCCTTGTGTCACCTTTGAACTAGTTTAACTCCAGTAGCTTCAGAAGCATTACTCCCGGTGTTTGCCTGCATGTTTGCAGTCAGCATGTGGCCTCGAGAGTCTCACTGCATGCCCCTAGGATATACTCATTTAACTCGGCTTTCTAATGTCTCCTTCTTATGTGGTACCACAGTATGTGCCTGAGCTCCTGCTGTCTCTGCTTTAAAAATAATCACTCATTTTTTGGGCTATGCAATGTCTTGTACAAGCCATGTGCTCTCAGCTATAGCAGTGCAAATCTCGAGTAATGACATTGTTTGTGTAGTTACTCCAGCCTTAGACTCAGTCCGGATTCAGCTCACAGTTTTGTTTTGGTGTTTGACCACCCTTCGCTTGAGTTCACATGGTAGATGAGTCTCAAACTTGTCAAGGTAGCATCAACTGTTTGCCACGCTTTATTGTTCATCACATTTTTAATAGCATCATCTATTTTGTCCATTTTCCAACACTTCCATTCCCAGCCCACAGCAGTGTTTGACAAGCATTGTGCTAGTCTTGGAGCCATCACATGCAATACTGGTTCCCGGCTGCGGAGCAGCATCTAGTCCCTTAGGACTCAATTCCAACAGCACTTGCTGTTCACAGAGGGACAGTCCAGGCAGTAACTGGCAACTCTGATTCTCATGCCAGCTGGCAGGTGTTGTAGCTGGGCACACTGAGCACCGTGCAGTGCCATCCTGCCATCTCCAAGATCTCCCCAGTGTTCTAGATGGAATTGTTATCTCTGCTGAATAGCAGGCACATCTGCTTTGTACTGCATCCTTAATGGCCATTAATGACTACAGTAAAAATCAGGTTGTGAATCATGACTGTTATTGGGCACAATTTTGTGCTGTTTTCTCAGCACAAGGGTTCATTTCTCTGTCAATCAGATTGCTTTTTAAGTGATTTATCTTTGACTTCCTTTCTGATAATGGTTATAAACTGGAACTGCAGGTCCCACCTGCCTGTCGTAAAGCTGCCCAGTCCTGATGAATAGTGAAAGACTTGAGCAAGAACGAGAGAGCAAATAATTAGAGACTTTAGCAACAGGCATAAAAAGAGCATGAGGCATCTTTGTCAAACTTCAGAGGATACCATCGGCTTTTGAAGTGAGATTTGAGGTTTGGATTCCTTTGTGCTGCCTGGAAATCAATTTAGTACATGTGAAATAGTGAAGTTCAGAAAGTTGAAGTAGTATGCCAAGAGATCTGTGTCTCTTTACTATTCATGATCCTTTTGGGAACCTTTCTAGGAATTTATAAGTAGCACGGCTATCCAACTAATTTAAGGTACTAAAATAGTTCATGTTGAAGCTTTCACCAGCACTGTGTATAGAATGATGTTGTAGGCTGTAAATTCAAAGAAACTTCCTATTAATAAAGAATTTCAGAAGATGTTTTGGGATTTGCTGTAATTCCTGGAGATTCTCAACACCCTTCTGCAAGCAAATTCTGTAATGGAAAGCATTCTCAAGGATTTGCACTTTGCTCTCCCACAGAGATACACATTTTGAATGTCAGCATATCTCAAGATGTGCAGCTATCTGACTTTCTCATATAAGACTACATTCCACAACCATACTTGGCAGAGCTGAACTAAGATCAGCATATGGAAATGCTCCCAGATTTCATAGGTCCATAGACGGTAAAATTGGATGGGATCTTCAAAAGTTACTCATTCTCTGCCCCATCCTCAAGTAGTATCAGTGTGGGATAAACCTTTCTGCAGCTGCCTGTACAGCCTGCTCTAGGGATGGGATTGCATGGTGCCTTTAATAAAATCTCTTTGAGTGCTTCTGGGGTTTTACAGTTAAGTTTTCTCTTACTTTCTTAGGGGTGTGTGTATATATATGCAAATATGTATATACACATATACATTTATGTACACATATGTATGCACACACACACATAGAATTATATATGTATACATAAGCATATAGTGAAATGCAGACCCATCACATTTTGGGTTTTTAAAAAGTCTTTTAAAATAACGAATACAGAATGTAGGAACACTCATAACAGGTTCTTGAAGTGATGCAGTCCTTTATTTTCCTCATTTACCCCCTTTACCTAGATTCTAAACTTATGATAATCAGTCTTTTGTAAGAGCATGTGGAAGCTTCGCAGAGATGTAATACTGTCAGCTCTTTACACAGATCAGATACGGTCTGTGGAGACAGGGCTTTGGAAAGGAATGCTATCTGTTTCTTCAGGAAATTAAATGCACAAATTCTTTTTGCATCCTTCCAGCTGCAATAAATAGCTGAAGGACTCAAGTCTGTGGCTGTTTCTCTGAGCTTTTCCCCTAATGGCTCATTCAGACAAATAACTTAAAGGAAACATTTAAACTATTTTGAAGTGCACGTGTTCAAAATGCACATGTTCAAAACCTGCAAAGTACATCACATCACTTCCCTGTTCTGGTCGTTTTCTGGCAATATAAATCCACAGTCTGAACATGCTGGAGCAGGAATTTGTGGGGTTTTTTTTCCCTGTGTGAGCAGTATCTACAAAAAAAGCCCAGCTCCCCTCTCCTGGCTAGTTAACATGGATAGCTTGTTACATGGAGAGTGCTGGACCATATGTAGCTCTTATTTTCCTAGAGTGAGTGGTAGAAATAAAGTGAGGACAGCAGGGAACTCTGTCTCAGCTTTCTGGAGGAAGATGTTTTCTGCACAGGAACAGAGGAAGATTGGATGCCATGAGAAAATGAATGGCACCTCTGCAAACTTCATTTTGCAGCTTCTCTCCTCCTGCTCCTTTCCCTTGGCCATAGGAGATCTGAGCATCCAGGCAGTGCCCTGCAGAGAGAGCTGCCTTCCCAAGCCTCTGTAGGAGGCAGTGCTGACTCGAGGCCCGGTTTAGTATGACAGCCCCAGCAGACAGATGTGTGGTAGCAGAAATCCACGGACAAGTTGAGCAGCTCAAACAAGGAAAACTCATGGTTTCGGTCTAGTCACCCGAGCTTTTGCAGTGACTGGTATGTTCTAGGTTTTAACTCTATAAAGAGAAACTTTGAGCAGTATGAGTTTTACTCGCACTTTGCTTAATCTCCTGTTTTATAATCACAATAAAATTCATCGTCAGTGAAATTTTTGTAAGATCTCTTAGATTAAATATTAAAATGCCATTGGGCTAGAAAACAAACTTGTATCTAAACTGAAGCTGACCCAACAGCTGAATGTGACTTCTTTATATTGTTATCCTTGCCTTTTGACCTAATACTCTTTTTTTCAAAAAGGAAAACTGACTTTCAGTGCATCAGCAGCATAGGCTCATTATTGAGCACCTTGTGCTATACTTTGTGCTTCTTGCTGGAAATGTCTCCGGGACTGCCTGTGCTGTACTGCTACTTCCCTTTAAGTTGCCTTCCAGAGCAGCCAAGAACCACAGTGGGTTCTTGGATGCACAGGGACAGCTTCAAGCTAGAGAGCTTTCAGCATTGGATTAGAGGTCAAAACGTTCTCCATGCAATGAAGCCAGGAGCTGCATATTCCCACATGCTGTGCCTCAGCCCTTGGAGCTACTGGTGGACAGCATAAGCTGCACCAGTCTGCAGGGTGCTTGGGGTGGGATGCTTGGGCCAGGGATGCTGCTAGCCCAGGATTCAGGCAGCATTTTTATCTGTTTTTTATGGGCTCCTCTGTGTGTGTTAAGTGGGTAACTTAAAACAGGCATCTTTCTCCTGAAAAAAAAAAAAACACCACAGATTATTTATTTTGTGTATCTCTGATTTTAGGATGAAATTCTGACGGTCATCAGGAGGGTAGATGACAACTGGGCAGAAGGAATGCTGGGTGACAAGATTGGCATTTTCCCTATCCTCTATGTTGAGGTAAGCTCATAAGAGGAGGTTGTGGGTCCTGGTCTTGGTGTCTTGTGGGGGTTTTTTGTGCTCTCGAGTACAGGATAGCCTCGAAAATTCTTAAATGAGAAGGACAAATTACATGAGAATAACTGGAAAGGGAATTTCTTGGTTGCTGTCCCCTCAGGCACTGTGAGGGTACACTTGATTAATGTGGCCAGCACAGCGTAAGCCCTGACCTACTGTTGAAGGCTTCCCACATAGCATTTCAGGTGTAATCTACACAGAGATAAGGAAAATAGGGGAGGATGATTGCAGTTGCAATATCTTGCAGGCACCTGAGGAGATATGGGTGCTGCTGGAGGGTGGGAAGCAGCAGCGCAGCACAGTTCTGGGCCACCAACATAAGCAGGATGTGCACCTGTCTGGGTGAGTCCAGAGGAGGCCACGAAAATGCTCCAAGGGCTGGAGCACCTCTCCTATGGAGACAGGCTGAGAGACTGAAGTTGTTCAGCCTGGAGAAGGCTCAGGGGAGACCTTCTAGCAGCCTTCCAGTACTCAAAGGGAGCCTGCAAGGAAGTTTTTATAAGAGCATGTAGTGACAGGAGAAGAGGGAATGGCTTTAAGCTGAAAGAGGGTAGATTTAGATTAGATATTAGGAAAAAATTCTTTACTGTGAGGGTGATGGGGCCCTAGAACAAGTTGCCCAGAGAAGTTGTGTCTGCCCCATCCTTGGCAGTGTTCAAGGCCAGGTTGTACAGGGCTTTGAGCAACCTGGTATAGTGGAAAGTGTCCCTGTCCATGGGAGGGAGGTGGAACTGGATGATTTTAAGGTCCTTTTCAACCCTAACTATTCTATGATTCCCTGTGTTCAGGACCCATCTTTGTCCTAAGTACTTTCCCAAGATCATTTCCAGAGGAGGCTTATTTCAGAGTAAATAGTAGGTCTTCATGTCCTCCGAGCAGCCCCATTGTGCTACCTCTGCTCACTGCTGTGCAAACCTCCTGCTGGTGCCCTTCCAGCTGGATACAGCTTGGGAGAAGAGCCACAGCCAGCTGTGCTGGCCCATGATGGCCCTGCTGGAGAGGCTCTGTTGTCTATGTGCCAGATAATGCCTTTGAAGAGTTTCCTCCCTCATGGATGAACCAGAGGTACAGAGGACAGACAGTCACCACATGTGTATGGTTTTTTTCAGGGTATCCCCACTCTGCACCCAGTACTCAGAGCAGTGCCTGGCTCTGCTCCCAGGCACTGGCTTGTGCTGCTCTCTGGAGTGAAGTATCTCTCTTGTGCCCACAGCAGAGCCCACACTACTATGTGTGATTCTGATGCCTGCCTCCAAAATTACTTCTCCAGATTTCTTAGTTAATGATTTGAGACAAAACAGAGGTAATTAGTGCCTGACTGCCTAATTATTAACTCCGACAATGACCAATTTGGAATAAACCATCATTAATATACATTGTGTTCCCCTGGTTGACAAGAACAATAATATTAAAACCAGAATGTGTAGGAGGCATTATTGGGAAACCAGCTGCCTCGCATAAGTTAATGACTAGTTTTCTTCTATTCTGAATGCATAAGACATTTTCAGTCTGTTGTGATTAAATGAGAAAGCTGGGTTTCTCCCAGATTCCATCCTTTTTCTTTTCTCTTTCTTGTCCTCGGGGATTGCAATATTACTGAACTTTGCTGCAGAAAGAGTGAATTGGGCACCTCTGTGCAGGCAGCCACTGCTGCACCCCACCACCTTTCCCCAGGTCTAGTTTTGCCTCCAGGCTGTAAGTGCTTGCTCTCCTTAACTACTTCTCTCACAGTGTGAAGGGCTTGAAGCCTCAGGAGAGCAGTCTGTTGGGAACATGGGCAATGATGTCTCACTTAAGTTGTCCTAGCACTAGCATGTCCTGGGCAACCATAGAAGAGCAGGAGGTAGAACTATGCAATCAGAACAGCAAGGCTGGAAGTTTCTAGAGATGCAAACAGCCAGGTAGCCAGCACCAGAGGAGAAGAATGCACCAGGAATGTGTGTGTGCATATATATTCATGCACAGGCACACACATATATAAAATAAATACCACTATATACACTTATGAACATATTTGTGTATGTACACACGCATATATTTTATCTGTATAAATTTGAAACCTGGAGGCTTGAAAAGCCTTTTCAAATGAGATGCCTGGGTGACATGGGCATAAGAGTTGTGCCGTGGTTTGTAGAAGCAAAGGAAAATGATCCTCCAGACAGCAAAAATCAGCCAGCTATTTTGTCCATGTCGTGGTGGATGGAAGCCTTGTTCTGAATATGAGATGAGCTTATGAAACTGTTGGAGTTATACAATTACTCAGCTGTTTCCATCTTCAGATGTTACTTTCTATTAAAAATTAAGAGGAATCAGCAGGCCAAATCCCAAAGAAGTTCTGAAAATCTCAACGCCAATGTTTATAAAAAAAAAAGCCCATTAAACAAGTGGTACTTCAATCTAAAACCACTCCTTGAGTCTGTCCAAGCCCGTTAAGTGGTTTTCAAGATCTTGGCAAAACGTGCAGATTAAGCAAAGCTTAACTCTTACAGTAGCCTTCCACTTGTGTGAGCCGATTTGCCAAAGTGCGTGGGATTTCACATGGCATCCAAAGCCCTGCTCTCTGGATGGAGTGAATTCCAGCCTGCATCCCATCTCCAATGGCAGGCTGCAATGTCCCCAGCTGCCACCACAGTCTAGACAAAAGTTCTTACCCTTGCTATGGAAGTGAGAGCATTAGAAAATAAGCCAGTCTCTTCAAGAATCTTAGAGCTAAGCACGTCAGAGCTACAAACAGGGAATGTAATTCTTGTTGTGGCCCTCCTTTGCTGAGACTTCATACTGGCAATGTGCAGCTGTACCCCTCACATAGATACTTGCAAGAAAAGCTTTTGCAGGTGCTTTGTTACAAAACATTTGCATGCATAAGCTGTGGTGGGGTGGTAAAGAGGGATGCATCACAGCAGCAAATTCCTCTTCAGGCACCCCAGCACATGGGCTTGTCAGCTGGCCCATTAAAAGCCTGCAGCCTAATCTTCATCTTCGTTCTACCCTGTGCTTACTGAATTTGAGAGTGGTCAGCTTCTGTAAGGGAATCCTGTGAGGGCAACTTTTAGAGCACAAAACCACTAGCTGAAGACATCAGAATTTATCTGCTCCCTGTAGCGTTTCAGAATGTCTATGTGTGGTTTGGAAACATTATGTGTGGTTATCCATACAGCCATATACTTGCAACAAGGCATGGATTTTATGTTTTATTCCCTGCAAGTGTCCAGCAAGGGTGCTTGCATGCCTGCTGTGTCTGACAGCTCTCTGCAGAGAGGCTTTTACCTGCCTCTATAGTGTTATCTCTGTCCCAACCTCAGAGAAACTACAATTGTATAAGGGATAAATATTTGCAGCTCACTATGGTGACTTTTACAGAATGAGTCACATACAATATGTGCTGTCATGAAGAGTTTGCACTATTTTTCTTCCTTATGTTGTTGCTGTCCTTTGTCTGCAGTAGAAGTCATTTGGGCTGATAATTTATGTTTTAATTTGTCTGCAGAAAAACACAACATAATCAAATTGATTCTCAAGGTGCCTTCTGTCCTGAAATAAACATCTTATTAATAATCTGTATGGTTTGAAGTCTTATTCTTGCTGGGAGGAGTTTTAGACCTGCAGGAATTCAAAGCCCTAACTAAATTTCTTTTTTTTTTACTGTCTTCAAGCTAGGTTTTCATCCTTGATAACTGCTGTTATTATCTCTATTTGGAGGTTGTAAGTAAGTGTTGTGCCTCTATGTGTAAAATTGAGAATAATGAAGAATAAAGTGTGTCCTAATAGGTTTAAGTGTCTGGGAATGACATTTGAGGGCAATGGAGTGCTGAGCATTTGGAGGGTCGCATCCTGCTCAGATGGGCAGGAACTGGAAATTCAAAAAGCTCAGCCGTTAGACAAAAAATTCTGACTGCAGCCGCCAGTGCAAGGAAGTATTGACTGAGATCAAGAAGCCTTAAGAGTCCATGGTAGAGCAAGGCAATTATGTTGAGCGCTACTGTGACTGTAATATCAGCAAATTACAGTTGATGAAGTGCCGGCCCATTGTTTTAATGTTTTATGGCAGCAGGGGCACTGAAAGCCGTGATTAAGTCATATTTGAAGTTTTAAAATTCTTTTTACAGAGCAGTGAAGCACAGTAATGAGGGTCTTCTCCTGTTCTTCACAGTCAAAAAGAGAAAAAGGTGGAAAAGAGGTCTAGGAGAAGAAGGGAGGAGGAGAATGGGTGGAGATGATGGTTTCAGTGCCCTGCAGCACAGATCTACAAGACTCCCCAGAGACCCAGGGGAACTGAGCTCTTGCAAGTCAGTATTTAAAAAGAGTTCAGCCAAAAGTAAAATAAAATCAAATAAAATCCAAAGCCAATACACTTCTTAAAGAAAACAATGATTTTTCATTCCAAAATTAGTTTTGCGGAGCAGAGCACCACTTTCAGTGATTTTGTGCTGTACCACTGGAGCTACCAATCATCTTAAAACAGCTTAACCCATATAGGGTACCCTGTACACATCTACCAGGATCCCAGCTGTGGTCACTGAATTGTTTCACTGAGACTCATCTTCCCAGCAGAATTTGTTCTTAGATGTATAACTATGTACTTCACTGAGAGTATCCTCTAGTTAGCCTGCAGATAAATGCAAGTGGTTGAGAGCTAAATGTGTGTGTCTGTATCTGTGTGCCCAGACTTGGAGGCTTCCAGGAGGAGATGCAGGGAGCCACTCTGAAGAGAGCAAAGCCTTTCCCATAGCCCAGCCTATAGGCCTACTTGATTATTTTCCTAGTGGTGTGACCCCCAATCTGGCATTGAGTCTGGATGGCACATTTTATACCTTTGTTTTTATATGCAGATTCCATCCTAGCCATTTCCCAATATCCTTCTGTCCCCAGTGGCAGTCACCACTGTTATATTCTTGAAAACTGAGATGTGTGCATGTAGGCATTTCTGATTCTCATATGTGTTTTGACCATTTTCAACAACATCAACAAATAATTTTTGCCCTGTCCACTTCTTGTTCATGTTTTCTCTCCCCTCAATCTGTTTGGTCCCTCTCTTCAGCTGCAGGACAGATGGGTCGCTATGGGACTCTCATAATGAATTCAGCCTTGATGTCTGACCCATCATTTACTTATGTGTGGTCTCTGTGGCAGCATACTCTGTGCCTTTCAGAGTATCTTCTATGAAATCCTTCCAAAAAAAAGGAGCATTAGACATTCATTGGAGGACAAGGTTTGTTTGGTGCCATGTCCAAAAAGAACATGCAATCTTTGTTTTTAAGGCCTGAAAAAATGGTTCATTTTAGCTTTGCTAGTATCATTTAATGCTAATAAAAATTGAGGCTTTTGAAAGTTAGGTAGAAGGAAACTAATGCAGATGATTTTAGAACAGCTGATTTACTAAATCTCAGAGGAGCAAATCCATCTCAGTACTAAGCAGGTGTAACACTAATAAGTTAAGAATTATACCTGTTAACATCAGAATTGATTTTTTTTTCTGTTCTGTCTCCTTTTGTGCATCAGATAAAAATGAAATGAGAACTTTATAAAGCTGACAATGATGTAAGCTGTAAGAGGTGTTCAGCTAATTTCTTTTGAAAAGCTTTGCTGATAGGCATTTCAAATTTTGTAATTACTTTGTTTCAAGACTTTTATTCCTGCACCTTCATGTTTCTAAAAAGTTGGTTTTACTTGTTTTGCTCTTTCATTGAATATCTTAGAATATTACAAGATACTCCTTGGTATCAGATTTCTACATGAACAGAGTACAAAGTACAGTTGCCATGTTTCACTTTGAAACTAAAACATGAAGAATTTGTGTTGTAAGCTACAAGGGAACCTCAGTACAGTGTAATCCTATACACCTAGTACTACTTACACATCAAACTATGAAAAAACCATACTGATTTAAAGCACTGTTAAACATATATAAAGTAAAATAAAGAACTTGTAATAATTGTAACATCAGTCAGAAGAGAGAAGATTGAACATACGATATATAATAATATAAAATTATATATATGTATATTATATATACATATTATTTTAAATCTATGGCACATCTTTTCTGCATAACAGCTCAATTTCTTATTTTCCCTTTTGCTTGTATGAGTAAAGAACCAGTTGGTCTTTGATTGTATTTCCTACATAAAATGAAAATTAGCATGACTTAGGACATTTCTTAATTTTTTTTAAATTTTGAATTATTTATTCTTAAGTTTTCCAAGTAATTTCTCACATCCTTCATAAGGTGATCATTCATGCAGATTCTGTAAGACTTTTCTTCATCTTTAGGACACAAAACCAAGCTGCATTTTCACCTTTTGACTTAAATGCCAGGTTTCCCCTACACTAGATTAGCTGCGCCACTCAACTCTCCAGACCTTTTCTAATCACTTGCTCCCTTCAGGCTATATCTGGACAAGCCAATGCAGGATTGCTTTCTGGTTTCTGCACTGGGGAGCACATTCCTCCAAAGTTCATCTCAGGTGGGCACCACGGAGTGCATACAGAGACAGGTGGGAGTGTTGTCACATTTGAGTCATCCTCCAGCCCAGACAGTCATGAGATCTGTGGTGAGTCGTGGTGAGACCCAGCACATAAATTTAGACGTAGCCGTGGGTTGTGAAAGTTTGCCTTTTGGGAATTGACAGTTTTAGGTACAGGTTTCCTGCCTGCATTCACCTGAATGAACATTATAAAGTAATCATAGTTAATTTATTCAGATTTATATGTTATGACCAATCTTTCTATTAATCAAAACCACATCCAAACTATTATCACCTCTTATTGTTTCAGGGACTGTTGAACCAGAAATTTTCTAGCTGTCGCATTCAGGAATGTCTTTCCTGCCCCACCCCCATTATGAGTAACATCTAAATTTCCTAGATTTTATTTTGTAAAAATAGCTTTCTAGGGTAATTTATAGAAGGTTTCCAGCCCAACCAACCTAAGCACACAATCTTGACAAATAAGTCAATTTCCTGAGTTATTCAAAAGCATATGTATATCATTCTTGTATCTATATGGGACATTTTTGAAGCCATGCCTCCTAGGAGCCAAAACTTGAAGTGCAAGTGAGGTACCTAACTAAGACGGACTGACCTCTGCTCTTGATCTGATAACAAGACTCTGATCTCTAGCCACAGTGCACTCAAGGATTTACAGCACTTCTGCAAAACCCTGCTTGCCATCCTTCACAGTGAAAGCTGACTGGGGTCTTGCCTGCTCTGTTCTGCATGTGCTGCCACTTCCCTCTGGCATCAGCACAAAGCACTACCCAACAGCCCTTCCCTTCCCCTCCAACTTTCCTGAGTTATGCTTGTGCTTGAATACATGTCTTCTGGTCCTGGCTTCAATTCTGTCTCATTTCTGTGACTTCTAAGCTGAGTTTTGTTTCCTGCCTTGAAGTTTATGCTCTCCTGTCATGGTCCTGGGGTTGCTTTTGTTACAAAGAAAGTGCTAAGGATGACTCCCCCGATTTCCCTGGACAGAGAGAACTAAATGTTTTCACAAACTAACTGTTGCATCTTGGTAGATAATTTTCGCCCATTTTAATACTTTCTTTCTCCTTACTGTCGTTTCATCCTTCTTTCCACTCTGTCTTTTAAACTTCCAAATTTTCTGTTGGATGGTAGGTGAAGAAACATCGCTGAAGTGCAGTCATACTGATGAGTCACAGCAAGAAGCAGCAGTTCTGCCTTCAGTACCACTTCTGAACTGGGAAATACTCTTATCTTTCATAAGACCTTGCAGGTCTCTATGTACTGTTTATCTGACCAGCAGTAGATGTATCTCTGCATTTGAGCTAACTGGACTGCCCCTTAGCATCCAGAGAGAACCAGGTGCTCATAGGAAGATAAATAGGCCTTACTGCTTAATGGAAACATCTAAAATATGTCAGATGAGCCTATATGTAGAAGAGCCTGTTTCTCTTCATCATTTGGGCAAGGGGAGACAGGGCTGCCATCTCCAGCCTAAAGGAGGGGGAACTATTCCTTGTCTTCTGTGGTTGCTTGGGCTGTGAATCTGTGCTCTGCATGATATGAAAGGGAAAGGTTCACAATGCACATTGCACATGAAACCTTCAATTTCACCAGCAAAGAGTATACATTCAAGTGAGTTTTTCAATGCTATAGGCAATATTTATCAATTTCCAACAGTTCCTCTCTGTCATACATCTATCAGTGTTTGTTCTGATTTTGCTAAGGAATCTTAACACTTCTGTCTCTTTACGAAGCAACAAGGTGCCCTGAACACATAAGTTTTTGGTAGTGCCTAGACACATGCACAGCAAATCTTGGGGAGGCTTGGGTGCATCTCCTACCCATTATTTCCTTATTCTTTTCCTGGGATAGGTGAGGCTTGATATGGGTGTTGAAGGAGTCTCTTCAACACACAGAAAAGTAGATGTTAATGTGGTCCTGCAATGTTTCAAGTGGAAAAATAGCTCAGGCTAAGACCCTTGGCCCTTAGGTCTTTTCCAACGTAGTTATTTCTGTGATTCTGTGATTCTATGGTAGAACCAACTAAATAAATAGCACATTACTTAAGCTTTTGCCTGTGCAACAAATGTTTTGGACTTCCCAGTGGTGCTCAGCAGCCTCATAACACACAATCATTGGATTGAAATGTTTCCACAGCAGCACAGGTTTCCGAGGACTAGAAATCAGCATTCCCCATTGAGCGTGCCTGCTATCCTGGGGCAGCTCTAGAGTGCATCATCAGTAATCCAGTCTCTCTAGAGGAGGCATGAGAGCAGGGCTTTTGTCTTTTCCAGCCATTGATCATCTCTGACAGCTTCTAAAGATTGCTTCAGCACTGATGAATTCCTGGGATCCTTTTCTTGTTGAAAAGAAAGTATCTTTCAGTCTCACTTACCTAGAGCTAATGCATGAATATACGTTAAGAAGTTATATGTCAACAAATACATGATTTGTCTAGCAGTTAATTAAAAAGAAAATCCTAAAGGATTTAATTATTTCTCACACAGGCATTCTTCATCTTGTTTCCTGGTGTTCTTGTTAGCGCATGTTGCACATCTTAATTAGCTTCCTTCTTCGGGAGCTTTCCTGGTGCCTTAAAACTCTCAGTGTGGATATCTTCAATTCAAATGCGTCACCACAACACTAGTGCTGGGACTGCCAAAGAAAACTGGGTCCAATATTAAAATCCCAGCCTGCTAAAGAACATGGAGAAGGTGGAAGCACACATTATCCTTTGGTGTGCCTGTGGTGGATAATGTGACCTCCATCAGAGGGACAGGGTGGACAGCTGATGTGAGTGACACCATAATTAATTTGCCAGGCAGTGCCTGTTAGAGCCTCCTCTGATCTCTGTTTTCAGAAGATAGCATGTTACATAAATATTATTCTACCATGGTGAAGAGTCACAAAAAATGGTCGAGCTTGACCCTTTATTTTGTAATTTTGTGATAGGATGAAGCTATGAATGGTTTTACTTCTTTCTTTACTTTTACTGTGGCAGCCCCTGGAATAGTCAAACTGTCTTTATTGTAGGGACAACGAGACCAAGGAGTGCATGTGTATGCTGAACACATGCTTCAAACAACAAAAATAACATATGAAGTTGATTTTTATCCTAAAAATGTCATTAGCTATGCCAAAACCAGATGTTCGAGTTCAGTCTCGAATCCTCTAACACTTTGTTAGGTGTTAAAGCTGAACATTGAGAAAACCAAGTTCAAAAGACAAAAGGAGGAATTAGTACAAATAAATTCAAAACAAAAATCAGAAACAGGGGGAATAGTTGGAATTCATTTGAAGATCTCCATCTTTTCCAGATTTTCTCTAGAGCATACAGGATTCTCAAAGGCTCACCCCTTTGTGTTTAGTCTACCCATGTAGACATAGGAGTCCTTGGTTCTGCTTACTTTGCTCCTTTACAAAGTAGACCATCCATTGTTTATGTTCTGCTGTCCATTTTGGGGTGTGATACTGGTGTTATTTTAATCTGACAAAAACAAGGGCTGCTGCCAAAGGGATTGTCCTCCTTCTGCCTCATCTGTGACAACACTTTACTTGGGGCTGCATGCAGAGATGGATCAGGTACCTCACCCTGTTGAAAGCTACTTTAAGTTGTCATTCTTTTTTTACTTTCCAGTCTTATCTGTTCCATCTTCCCATTTACTGCACAGCCACATGAACATCCATGCTGGTACAGGGTGGAAAGTGGGAGGATGGAAAGGAGGACATGTGGCATCTCACACTCACTGCAAGAAAACATGAGTGGGGCAATAACCCTCACCCACAGATACTCTGCAGGCAGTGCTGCTGTTGAACTGTGCTTTAAAGCCATCATGCCAAAATGGTGAGGAATGTGAGGCTTTATACAAGCAACCTCCTCTACCTCCTGGTTGTCCCTCAATGTATCTAATTATTTTATTAAGTTATAATTTTATGACAAAGCATCACTAGGTAGTCCATAAACAACTTTGATAATATTAGCTTAGGTTTAAGTAAGGCTGGAGGGAGTGTCCTGCTCTAAATCTGACTTTGAAGTCTTCCGATCTGTTTAGACACAATTGAATCAAATTGACAGGAAATTTCATGAGAGAGGTTTCCATAATAGAATTTTTCTGTAACAGAATTTTTCTGGAAACCTTGGGACAAAGCAGGAGAGGCGCCAGAGCATTCAGACAGTGGTGGTGTACTCATGCTGGAGATACTCTCCTCTTACCCTGTGGCTAAGGGGAGGGCACTGAGAAAAGAAGCAGCTCTGCCTTGTGTTACTGATTCGAGAAGTGACCGTGCTGAAGGAGGGATAGCACTCCCTGCTGGCCTTGCTTTTAGTGGGGAAAGTAAAGCTCAGCAGCATGTTTCTTGTCCTCATTGATCCCTTTTCTGTGGTCTTCTACCTCAGCTGCAGAATAAGGGATTTACAGGCATGTCTTCCTCTTTTGTCCCTTTCCTTTTCCTAGCGCAAGAAGAAAAACTGTGTGCCTTCACTTTCGCAGGAGAAATAATGGCCTCAGCACCTTTTCTCCGTGCTCCAGTCTTGTGGACAGAGGGGCTTGCCTGTTCCCAGCCAAAGACTTTTATTTCCATGGGTGCATTGCTCAGAAGGGAAAAGTGTGGCTATATTGATTTGATGGGTGCCTGTTTTTTCTCTCCCTTAATTTATTAATTACTGGGGTGGAGGGAGGGCTTAAACCACGACAGTACATCATTTTTAGCAGTCCCCCAGGCTATGACAATGTCTGAGAGATCTTGGTACTGGCACTGAGCTTCTCTGCCCCACAGCAGCTGGGGGGCTGTCTTGGCTAGTTACTGCCTGGGGCCATGCTCTGTCTCAAGCCCAAGGTTTTGTCATATGAGGGTCCCTTAGGACACAAAAGCACTCTAACAGACTGAGTGTAACGTCATAGCAATGGCAGCTCCGCACCACTCCAGAGACATATATGCCTGCTTTTGCATAGAGCAACTCTCACTCAAGTCAGAGTTTTCAGTGGAGTACACAGTCATAGGTAGGTTAATTAAGTGTGTGACTGTTCCTATATGGTTACTGGTTAAAGAGGGATCAATGGTACTTTCATGGAAAGTAATAAAGACATTGCCACACCCTCATGCCTGGCTCCATTCATCATGTGGGTGGCAGCCCTACCTGGTCTTTAGCCACCGTGATTGCTGGCCATTCACAAAGATCAAACTCTCATCATCTCGTATCCTCATTCTGGCTACATCCTTTTTGCATCCTTAGAAAATGTTGTCCTGCTTCGTTCATGACCATCCAGAGTACTCATCTGCTGTCACTTCTTTCTTTCTGTCTGAAGCCCTTTTCTTTCCCTTAATTGCAAAACTTTAATGACTTATTACTCCCTCTACCAGTGGTCTTCTATTCACTACTGAAAGATCAATCCCTATCTTTGATCAGGCAGTAATGCCAATCACCTTGTCAGTTTTTTCAGATTCCCATTTTCCTTCACAGTAGTCTTCACTATTGTGATGAGTTCTTCAAAAGCATCCGGACAGCTGCATCAGCACTGCTCCTCCAGACTCCTCTCTAAAATTGTTCTTGGCTGTGATGCCTACAAAAGATTTATGGGGTGCAAAATCCTCTGACCATCTTGCTGATAAGATAGCCTTGTGATGTATTTTGTCTGTATCTATGTATTGTCTCTTGTCCTCATCTTAAATTGTACTTTCTTTGGACCAAGAGATGTCTTGTTGCTCTGTGTTTACATAATGCTTTTCACAATGGAGTTCTGACGTGTGGTGGGAATTCTTCAGCATTTAATGGCAAAAAATAATGTGAGTGTTATTAACAAATGTCTCTATGTGACTGCATGGCACAGTGTGGTCGTAGTCTGCAAAAATTCTGTTTCCTCAGGACAACCTGTCTCTCTGTCTACAGAATGCAGGTGCAATCCAGGGCAGTCCATTGTCAGAAAGGAATGTATTAGGAAAGTTTTTGAGCTTGAGCAATCCCAGAAACAGGGTAAAAAAAAAAAAAAAAAAAGCCAAACCAAAAGTGTTCTGCACTTTCAGAAAGATTTCCTACTGTGCAGATTTTTTGCTAGCCCATTAATTTTGCCATCTCAAAACTCAAACAGCATGGCCTAGAGCAGTGGTTTTCCAAATTCCTTTCAGTTGTAGCATACTAACATAAACAGCATTTGCATATGGATGTCATAAAAGTGACAAATGCCAGCAATCATCGTACTTTATTGCAGTAATGTGACACATGTGCCTGAGCATCCTAAAAGATCTGCTCAAAGCTTGTTGGCACTGAAGAAATGGTACACCTCTTATATAGCAATGACACCTGCTGCAGACCAGGCTTTGACAGACACCAGAGCACAAATCCAGCTTTAGGTGACTGTACCAGAGGGAAGTGTACTAGTTTCTTCATTGCATGACTCAACCGCACTGGGTACGTGTCCTTTACCCTAAACCAGAAATCAAACTCAGGAAGTTGAACAAATAACATTTTCTAGTTTGATAGCCAGAAAGTTCAGTGAACTCCTTGACTGCAGCTGTTGGCAAGTCAGTGGAGAGACATCTGACTCTGACCTTGGACTTGTACCCAATCATACTTTAACATCTTGGATTCTCCAAAGAAGGCTACAAATTGTTCCTGTAGGCGAGGGAACAGCCAGTCGTGTCATGAGTGCGAGGCTGAATGCTGCCATTTTCAGTCAAGAATTTGAGGAGTCGAGGGAATTCGTCACAGTTCAGCCTTGTCAGATTTTTCTTCCACAAGATGATGGGGGAGGGTTGCAAACCCAATCACATTGTCATATAGCACAGAAGACAAGTTTTCATATCTTAACAGACTGGCTTTCAGAGCCTGGTCAGGCTTCCTACACAACTGAGATTGTGCATGATTATGCCATGTGCAACTGCCACTGCTACCTAATGCTATCCCAACCTGTTGTCTGCCTTTTAATAAGTATGACAGAAGTATAAAGGTCTCCAGGGTAAGACAACCTCCTATAAGAATTGTTTAAAAATAACTGCTTACTGTATAGGTGAAGAAGGATGCAAAGTACTGTTCCCACTGACAAAAAATAGACCTGTGTTGTTGTACCAGGCATCAGCACATCTGTATGGAAAGGAGGCACTTTAAGATGCAGTTAATTTAAAGCACAGTTTACACCGTAGTAAACAAGACAGTGCAAGTACAAGGTGCAAACTCAGGCTGGCAATTCCTTTTTTACATCTGTGTGCCTAGGTAAGAATGATGGTCTCCTTGTCATATAGACAGTCTGTATCCTGGTGTGCTGCTGCCTATCTCAAACATGTGTAGTTCATCTTCCATTTCAGAGAAATATCTCAGAACTGTCCCTCTAGAGAGTCATCAAACACATGGATGAAACAGCAGGACATCATGTCCTGACTCATTTTCACTCTAACAGGCAAATAGGGAGCCCAAGGCCTGGACACTGTGCTCCAATGATGCAGCCGCTTTTGTGACATCCTTTGATGTTGACTGTTCTCAGTGAAATACAGTGTGACCCTAGAGCTGGTGCTGCAACTCTCCACCACAACCAGCAATCCCGCTTTGTAGCCAGCTGTAGCAGGAACTCCACACACACAGAATCTAACTATACAGCCCCATGGGACGTTATTCTATTGCAAATACTCTGTATCACATCCAGAAATCCTTCTCTGTCTTGTATTTGGGAAGCAGGAGCCAGAAGACTATGTAGTAAAAAAACATCTGTCCTAAATATAGTACACACAGGGCAAAAGATGTTTATCACAACCTGTAGTGCAAATGTCTGCTTGAAGTGCGTATACCTTGGTTCCTTTTACAAGCAATTGAACCAAAACATTTTCTTGGCATTTGCTTTCATTCTTCATTTCACTGCTTTATCAGGAATAAGGAAAGCAGTACATTTATTTGTGTGCGATTCCCCACAGGTAATCTTCAGTTGCAGCACATAAAACTTAATTTTCCCCAATTGCACAAGATTTCTTATTCTACACAAAGTTGTAAATCACCACGACAAAGACTCCTTACTTACTTACAAATACTGCCTTGCAGTATTTGAAAAACAACTTTGGCTTTCCCATGGGCTCCTTTTGCTGCAATTCCAAGAGCTTTCGAGACCTTCCCAGGTTTACCCAACTTCATGCTTTCTGCATTGGCAATATGAGGTACATGTAGGCCTTATTCTCATTATCCACCAGAACAATTCTGTTGTCAAATTCAGAAAGGACTTCAGCAGGTATATATATTTTGTTTCTTTCATAGAATCATAGCATCATAGTGCTGTTGCTATTGGAAGGGACCATAAAATCATCTAGTTCCAACCCCCCTACCATGGGCAGGCACACCTCACACTAGACCAGATTGCTCAAAGCCCTGTCCAACCTGGCCTTGAACACTGCCAGGGATGAGGCAGCCACAGTTTCTCTGGGCAACTTGTGCCAGTGTCTCATCACCATCGTACTGAAGAATCTTTTCATTATGTCTAATCTAAATCTACCCTCTTTCAGCTTAAAGCCATTCCCTCTTCTCCTGTCACTACATGCTCTTATAAAAGGTTTGTCTCCAGCTACCCCGTTTTGGGTACTGGAAGGCTGCTAGATCTCCCCTGAGCCTTCTCTTCTCCAGGCTGAACAACTTCAGTCTCTCAGCCTGTCTCCATAGGAGAGGTGCTTCAGCCCTTTGAGCATTTTCGTGGCCTCCTTTGGACTCACCCAAACAGGTGCACATCCTGCTTATGTTGGTGGCCCAGAACTGTGTGCGGTACTCCAGGTGGGATCTGATGAGAGCAGAGTAGAGGTGGAGAATCACCTCCCTTGACCTGCTGGCCACAGTTCTTTTGATGCAGCCCAGCATATGGTGGGCTTTCTGTGCTGTAAGTGCACACTGCCAGGTCATGTTGAGCTTCTCATCATCAAACACCCCCAAGTCCTTCTTCTCAGGACTGCTGTCAATCCAGGCTCTGTCCAGGCTTTAGCTGTGCTCGGGGTTGCCCTGACCCAGGTGCAGGACCTTGCACTTGGCCTTGTGCAACTTCATGAGCTCTGCACTGGCCCACCTCACAAGCATGTCAAGGTCCCTCTGGATGGCATTCCTTCCCTCCAGCGTATCAACCGAACCACACAGCTTGGTGTCATCGGCAAACTTGCTGAGGGTGCACTCAATCCCACTGTTCATGTTGCCAACAAAGATGTTAAACAGCACTGGTGCCAATACCAACCCCTGAGGAATGCCAGTCATCACTGGTCTCCATTTGGACATCAAGCCTTTGACCACAGGTCTTTGAGTGCAACAGTCCAGCCAATTCCTTATCCACTGAGTGGTCCATCCATCAAATGCATGCTTCTCAATGTCAGGCAGGGCAATATCAAATGTCTTGCACAATCATACTGAATTGGAAAATTTGTTTTCCTTAAAAAAAGATGTGGTATTCTTACATCCTCCACACAACCCTGAACATTATAAAAACAGTATTTTCAAGAACAGTATTTGCAGGATGAAATCTTGGAGAATGAGCAGAAGAGCACAATGTCATGTCTGGTAGCATGGGTGCACTGTGCAGCTATCAAGAGGACAAGGGTCCGCACAACAACTTAAATGATATTGTCTGGTTCACAATCCCATTTATAATTACTCAGGGTCACACTTTTTGTTAAAAAAAAAAAAAGAAGCTCTTTGCTATAAGAGTCCCAGGTTTGATGCCTGCCTTGGCTCGATCTGCTGTAATTGGTGGTATTAGACTTGTCAATTTTCAGTTAATTCAGTATTGTATTGGGACTGTTGATCACCCAAGTGAACAATAGCACCAGGACCCTTGTGGAACATTGAGGAAGAGGTAGGAAGTTTCAGAAATCTCTAAAAAAAGGAGGGTTAGCTCTTTTTAAGGCACATTGACACTGCAGGTATTGCTTACAGATCCCTTTTGACCTACACAGCTCTGCTCCAGGAACTGCAGTATCTTTTTTAGCCCATGCTGAAGTTTTGAGGTCCAGGTGGCTCAAAGTGAAAGTTTCTGCAAGCAAAGGGATTTCCAGATTTCGACACAAAGCTGCTCCAGAGGGCTTACCCTTCCTTGCAGTAGCTGGCAGCAATGGTAAAAGGCTGCCAGGTGTCAGTAAGGCATGCAAACTACATTTGAACTGCTTCTGAAAGCCTCTTGAGTCCATCTTGGTCTCCTCTGCAGGCTGCTGCCCAGCATAAGGCTGCTCACACTTCTGTCAGCACCAGGATCTTCATTATTGTGCAGGTGGGCACCTGGACTCAGAGGAAGAGTTGCAAAGGTTTTCAGTTTAACAAGAGTGAAGGAGACTCAACATAGGCAGAAAGCTAGTGGTTTTCTACTAAGAAAGTGGTAATGTTGTTTCATGTCTCCCATGCTGTTCTTCCACACAGGGACCTTCAGTCACTTCACTCAGGTGAATTCTCAAACCATTGTAGCCTTGGTCATTTCTGTTTCTTAGCTGAGAAGCATCATCTGAGAAATGTATCCTGATGGATATCTTGTCAAAATCAGCTTGTTCCTGGACAGTACTTAAATTCCAATGACTTTTGGTTTTTAGTGAAAGAGTAGTTTGCCAGTAAAATCCTCACAGGCTCCAACAGGGACTCCTCTGGTACTGAAATTGGTGCCAGATGGTGCCTTCCACCGTTGAAGGCAGCTGGAGTTTTGCCACTGACTTCAAAGGATTTAGGATCAAGCCCATGAATTCATGACTGCACTTTTTATTTGGCTTTCTGAATAATTTATAAGTCAAAATAGGCTGGATTCTCCCATTCTTTCTGATGTTAAGTAAAGCTGTATTTGGTTACATTTTTGCTTTCAAAGGAGCTTTGGTACAGTCATGAGCATCTCATTATGAAAAAGGGTGTCCATAGAGGACAGATAGGAAGAAAAGAGAAGGAAATCCTTAGGCATATTGAAGACACACAGCAGATCTGAGATTCAGAGATGACAGATCAGAGTAAGATACTCCTTATACTTTTAGATGAAGGCTACATATCTAGAATTGTTTCAGGGAGTGGAGAGAGATGTGGAAAGCATACTTCTTTTTGGTGAATTCTTCTATTTTTAGTGTCATTGCATTTAGTTTTATTTTCTTTCTTCTCAGTGACTTGGACCTTAGTTTCCGTAAAGTTACTCACAGCACTTTGCTCCTAAGCAGACTTTGCAGCAGCCTGCGCATTTTTCTGAGATTCACCAAGCCATGTGTTTGTTCTCCATCACTGAGAACCATTTTCCGTCTTTAAACTGTTTGGAAAAAAGGGACAGGAAAAAAAAAAAAAAGAGGAAAAATTCCCAGTTCACCACCCAGGGCTTAGTGTTTACTTCTGCTGCACGCATCATTTATTTTCATTCTGCAAGATCATGATGACACGCTCGTCCAAGCACATGCTGTTCTAATATGCAACATTCCTTCAGCTTCTCAGTGAGTTAGAAGTGACATTGCTGCTAGATGTGAAAGATCTTGTAAGACAGGGGAATAGATTGCTAAGTACTACTGCCTTTCAGGGAATCATGTTGTAGACAAAAATGGTTGGCTTGCTTTTCCCAGAGTATACATAATTGTGTACATGTATGACCCTTATTAGAAAGGCTGTCTTCTGTATGGTTGTAGGAACTTCCTTCCCTGAGAACATGTTAACATATCCAAGAGGCTTTTGGAAAAGAGAATGAGACCCATCTCAGCCTATGACTGGAGGAAGAGGACACCTGAAGTTTGAGATGTGCCCAGGCAAATTATTCCTGCAGCTATTGCTCTGTCTGCATGTGCTCAAGCAAGCACATATACTGCGCTTCTTGTATTTTCTGGGTGCATGGAATAATTCTGCTCTCAATCAGTGTGGGGTTTCAGAAATCTATCTTCTATGATGGATAAACCACTTGCAGAAAATCTGTTCCACATTTGCTTGTCCCTCCCTGGCAATAAATTAGAAAAGGCAATAGCAGATTGTTAGAAATTAACACAAAAACATTAAATAATGCTTTGGCTTAACTATATTTTCTCTTGAACTGTGCCTTACTAAGAATTCTTCATTAGAAGATGCTGCCTAAATGAATAATTGAGATAGATAGGATTTTGTAACTTCTATCCAATGAATTTAAACTATCCATGGAGAACTTCGGAGGCTTTCTCTAAATAGTTTTGAATCTGAATTTGCAAAACATATAAAAGATGAAAATTATAGATGCATTCAATATGACTCGTTTGAAGAACCTCTGGCATAACTTTTTTCTCCTAATATGCCATTAGTAAGCCCTTGGAACTGCTGTGCATCCACTGTACTAACTTACCCGATGTACATGTAAAGTATTAGGTACTTTCACCTAACGGCCATTTGAGTCAAGGGATGTTTTGCTACTTGGCTACAGTAGAAGAAAAGTGGTTTCCTGCATTTTCCGGTAGGGATAATGGTAAGGAAAAGCTGCTTTAGCTTTCCAAAATGCTGCTTTTGGGGGATGAAAGTGCTTTCACAGATGCAGTCCTCCCAGGGACCAAGCAGAGACAGGAGACTCTTGTGTAGTTATGCCCTCACTTACTTAATAACTTCACTGTGCTTCAGAACATGTTATAATACTAGTGAAACTGATTTAATGAGGGCATAAGAACTTAATATTTCCTGAAAGTAACTACTCTGAAGTGAAAATGCAGTAATAAATTCAACCTGTTTATTTTAATCACAAAATCAGCTATGGAACTCCAAATTGCCAAAGTTTCTGCAAGGCATAAAATTCAGATAGGCATGGGCTTCTCAATATTTATGAACTGTGACGTATAAAAATTAGCAGTCCCTAGGTGAAAATATTTTCAGTTTTTCAAGGGGATATTGTGAAGAAGTTTTATTAATAATTTTAATTTTCATTGCGCTCTGCTCAGAGGTTCCTTTCCAAAACCTTGAAGAGGATATTTTTTTTTTTAACAATTTGTTCTTTTTCATTAGGTATCAATTGATTTGTAACTTTTCACCTTTAAAAAGGCTTGAAGTAACATATTTCTGATCTTACACCTGTATTTGAGAAGCACTATCCTTTGTCTAATACTTTCCATAAAGATAGAAAAAAGGCATATGCAGCAAATGAAGCATTGTTTTCCTGGAAGTTTTAATAAACTATCCTTTCTGCTTCAAACTGGCTCCAGTTTAACAAAATACTGATGCACGCATTTTAGTTCTGTTAGTGACACTTTGGCCTGCATAGTGTCAAGTATGCACTGAAGTATGTTGCTCAGCCAGACACAGAGTGTGGTCCTCTCTTTGGTAGGTCAGATACCAGTCAGAAACTAATCCCTTATCCAGACCTAAATGTCTAGAAAGCTAAGAGTATTCAATAGCAGAATAAGACTTACTATCCTCTCTTTTACAGAATACAGCATTGTCGGTGAAAAATAAAAACCCAGGAGCTGCTGTGTTGCATCAGGGTGTCCCTGGGAGCTCTAAACTGAGCTAGAACCATTTGCCACTATCGTGGATTAGTAAATGCAATGACATATTTGTCAAGGGAGATGCAGTAAAGGTTAATTATTTAAACCTGACCTAAATTTCCCATGCTCCTATCTTGTTCTACAATAACAACAATAAGTTCTGCAGTAATAATTTGTCGTATAGACTAAAACTAGAATTAATTATGACCCACACTGGACAAGAAGTAGCTTTTTCCTCATTCTTCATCCCAGCTGGGGGCATGTAAGTAGATGCATAATGCTGCCCATTGAAACTATAACTCATTAAATCACATTGGTATATAAAGGGCATATTAAATCCTACCTAAGTGACTAAGGGGGTAGTCAGTGAAGATGACAGTTTCTCTCCTGTATCCCCTCATCCTTAACAAAGAAATATGTTGAAGCTGTTTACAAGTAGTCCCTTTTAAACTCTCACGTATCGTGAGCTGTGTTGTGTGTATATGTGTGAGTGTATACAAGTATGTGCAACAGAGACAGAAGGAGAGAGAAAGTCACCATAATGCATTCTGCAGAAAAAAATGAGGTTTATCAAGAGATTAATAAAAAGAAAAAAAATTGGCAGCAGAGGAGTCCTGAGTGAGGTAGCTTAATGTTTGTGCCTTTGTCACACATATGGTAAAGTCTCAAGTTCAGTATCTAAAATAGTCATATCTAAAAGCCAGAAGAAGAAAAAACCTCTCCCTTATTTCATATTGCACGGGCTGTCTGGCTGGAGGCCAAAGACATGACAACTTGCATTGTAGCAGGGAGACAAGTGTGACTCCCTGATCAAGGTCAGCAATTTTTAATGAACAGAGCCTGATTACTGCTCCCTTTGTGGTAAAAGGTTGTTTGGAGGTGAACAAGGCTCTGTGCACAGAGGTATTCCACACACACCCTTCTTCCCTTTCAAAACCAGACAAGCTGGATCTGACTCCAGTACAGTTCCTTGCATCTGGAGAATGCCTCCCTGAGAAGCAGGCACAGTAGCTCTGTAACTAAGGCTGATGCATCCTTATCTCTGCATGCAGCGCCTGCAGTCAGCAGTGACTGAAACCCTGTGAACAGTTTTACTGTACCATTTCATCACGTCTCTTGAACAGTAAGGTCCCTCAGCTGTTACAAGGCTTGCCCTCACAAGGTTTTGCTTTACCAGCACTGGGATTACAGGGCTGCTGAGAATGTTTGACTGCTTTGGCATTCAGATAGATCCAAGCTTTGTCCCTCTAAATCACATATTGACTTTTCTAGGACATGGCCTTGTTATGAATGGATTTGAGGTAAAATCAGTCCTGCTGCAGTCTCAAGGGCATTTTAAGATTTGGGCTTAGTGGGACCAGAATTTCAAACCTAGGTTCTTTCTAGAGGAGGGATCAAAAATGAGCAAGAAAGTTGATTTCTGGTATTAGAGTTTGTCGTAAGAGCTACAGCCTTCCAGAAATGTCAAATTCCTGAGACTGACTGTGGGTCAGAACTTTCCATTAAGCTTCTCCTCTGGAAGCAGATCTGCCTGAAGATCAGATGACAGACACGAGAAACCAATGTTTGTTTACATACTCAGAGTTTAAAATAAGAAATTTGCAGCATTCATGATTATGTTTTGGAAAGGCTTTCTAAAAGTTCTTTGTGAAGAGGCAGCACCATTTGCTTTTACGCCGTAGTAAGCAGAACCTTTTCTCTGGTATTCATAGCCTATTTGGGAAGTACTTTCCAGCATCTGTGGGCAAAGCTGTTTAAAAACATTTCTCTACAAAAATAAAGTTGTGAAGCTATAAAGCATTTTTTATCTTGGCAGACCAAATATTTTTTTTCCAGTATTTCAGGAAAACTTTGACATTCCCAGAAGTCCATTAGCTTGACTATTTTGGGGTGGGGTTTTCTTTTTGCCTTTAATCTTCTACTGGGAATGACTTTGTTTATATCGATATAGAGTTATTGTTTTATCAGCCCATATTTAGGTCCTAGCTGTCTTAATTGACCTTTTTAAGGAGGTTTGCTTTGAACAAAAAAGTAATGGATTTTCTTGTTTTGAAAAGAACAGCTTTGGTGTTACATTAGATCCCAGCCAGTGGGATTTATAATCCAATTCTTATAAAGATTCAGAGTGTTGATACCAAGAGCTGGAGCACTTCATTGTCCATATGGAGCATTGTTGTAAAATCAGGAAGTTCTGAATCCTTTATTTTAACTCTTATGTTTAACAACTTCAAATAGTTAAAATATGGGGGGTGGGTCCTGCTGTTGATTAGCTAAGTATTTCCTCACGCTCCTATGTAGAAAATAATCATGCATATTTGATGTCTTTCTCTTTTTCTCCTTATATTTCAAATAATTCAGCTAGACAATCTCCATCAATTGGGTAAGCGGAGCTGTAACACCTACTTAAGGGAGGGGAGCCATCTGGTTTCCTTGCAACTTGGAGCCTGCTGGCAAATATTAGGTTGTACCAATTTAGAGAATGATGAAGTGGGAAATAATGGACATTCTTTAAGAGTCTGAAATGGGATCAGCTGTTATTGGCAAAAATTGGCAGGTGCGGTGCACTATGCTGGCTGTAAGCATGGTCTCTAGCTGGAGAGTGCAGCTGGGAAAATGGCCTGCTAATTGAATGGTTACAGGACTCCCAGCAGCTCTGACAGTAGTAGAGCATCATTAGTTGGAGGCTCTTGGTTGACTTGGTGGAAGCTGTCGCAGAATGAAGGACCTTGCAAGTTGATGTTTACTTTCTAAGTGTTAGTGTGTTTATTGCCTGTTACTCAGAATGAGTCCTTGTGGAATCAGAAGAGCTTTCAAACTCACGAGGAATGGCATAAGGCTAGCGATATCTAGTTCTTATTTGTATTTACATCACTGTGACTCCCAGCAGTGGCTGGGAGTCATAAAAGCTACTCAATTACACTTTTGTTTTACTGCGCTCTTCTATTGTTATCTTACCCATCCCTCTCTTTTCCCCTTTTATTTTCACCTGCATTAGGTTCCTACATTGTCTTGGTTTGGAGCAGCAACTATTCTTTTTTTTATCTAGACTCTGAGAAGGCCTTGTCCTCGACTGAGTTTCTTGGATGCTGCTGTAACTCATACAGTGGTTACAGAAACAAAAATAGCCTAGTTTTGGTCCAGAATAGTATTACATGCTCTTCTGGTTTATGTGGGTCTCAGAATAGCAGTGTGTGCAAAAGCACGTGTACATTAGCCATGGGTCCCTTTTTCATATGTTGTTTTTATTCATTAAATGCAAACATATTGCAGTGCATCCTAGTTTAATATAAAAGTCTGCTGTGGCATTTTCCCTCAGCTGTTAGGACCCCTTGAGGGAAGATCTGTTGGCAATGAGTGCCGCAGAAAGCACTGCTGACTCCAGAGCACTCTTCACATATCATCAGTGACTGTAGCACCCCTATACGCCTAAAATCCCTCCAACTATGTAAGGCATAGCTTTTCTGTATTAGATATGGTGGCTAGGAGGCAAGAGGCTTCAGCAGTAGGGTTGTCCCACCCAGCACGCCTTTAGCATTTATAGGCATGAGGTTATCTTTGAGTGTGGATTGAATGAGGAACAGCAGGTTGAAAACTGGTCTGAAGGTCCTGGTGCTCTGCTGCTGGTGCTTCTACACCTCTACATCAGGTGTAGGCCAAGTTTTAAACCCTCTGGGAGGACTGATGAGACCAATTTTTCAAGTTGGACCCTGAGCAAGTCTTCCAGTGGCCATCATGCTCTTCCGCAGTTGAGTTCATAGAGCTGGAAAAAAATGCCTTCGATTTGTGTCTGTGTTTGAATAACCTGTGTCAGGAGGGAGGCAGGGAGATAAAACTGAAAGGATTTGGAAGCTGTACTCCTAGATCAAAACCCTGTGTGGCAAACTTGAAGCATAGGCCTATAGTGGACCAGGAAATAATGAGACATTGATGAAGAGGCTCTTGCCTCCTTCCCCCAGTTCTACCTCTGCAGCCTGGGACAAGCTATTTTGGGGAATGCCATTTTTTTAAATGTCATAGCTTGATGCACACCAATTTGTGGTGTCTGGTTCTAGCTTAACTCTCCTGAATGTTTATTCTACCCCTCTTGATTCTTCTGGCATTAAAAAGTGAATGGAAATAACTCACCCAGCTTCAGAAAATTAAGTAGACTGAGCATCATCCTGGAGCTGGACAATAACCCTTGGTTTGGGACTGGTTTTGGGAAACAAAACATGCTAGTGTGCCTGCTGGGGACCTGGATGGCCTACTGAAAGATGGTTGGCAGGGAATGAAACCAGGCTGAGTTTGAGACCTTTCCCAAGCACCCATTTTGCCAGGGCAGATCCACCCTGTAGCAAGCCCTGCAGGCATGTATAGCATCCCAAACCCTGCTCTGCCCCATGGGAAAGCCAGCACATTTTAGTGGTCAGCATGATCCCCTTGCTGGGGTTGCAGGTGGGGCTGGAGTAGGCCACCAGGAAAGGTTCATGGTGCTTTAGGGAGGAAGGCCCAGGCAGGTCCAGCATGTTCCATCAGAAAGATGTCAACATCCCACTTCCTTTCTTTTCTTTATCTTTTTTTATCTTCCCCTTTCCTCCGCTCCTAGCTGAATGAATCCGCCAAGCAGCTCATCGAGATGGACAAGACATGCTCGGCAGCCGCCTCTGGCTGCGACGTGCTGCTGACAACGGAGCCGGCAGCAGTGGCAGCAGCATCAGCGGTGGGCCTGACACCATGCTCCACTCTGACCGGCGCCGGGGCAGCTGGGGCGGCCCAGAGGCAGGCGGAGGGCAAGAAGAACACCAAGAAGCGCCACTCCTTCACCGCCCTTAGCATGACGCACAAGTCCTCGCAGGCTACCAGCAACCGGCACTCCATGGAGATCAGTGCCCCTGTCCTCATCAGCTCCAGCGACCCGCGGGCAGCCGCCAGGATTGGGGACTTGACCCACCTCTCTTCCAGTGCCCCGGCCCAGGTAAGGTTGGGGTGGAGGTGGCGTTTTGGTGCCCTTAGTGGACGGCATGCTTTTGCCTGGCCTCTTTCAATGTGACTGGTCCGTGCACGAAGCAGCTGCACAGTGGTGTTGTCCTGATGTGACAGTACTTGGCATCTGTCATTCCCATCCTTGTGTTAATCAGTGCGCAAGCATGAGGGGCCAGAGAATAAAGCCAAATTTGGTTCACAGTAATCTAGCACATTTAAAAAATAAAGAAGTAATTCTACATTTGTTTGAAGTAATGCAGCTTATGTTTCATCACTTTCTGTTGTAGGAATGAAGCATTTTGAGTGACACTGTTACCCTGCAGGGTAGCAATGTCAATATGGAATTCACACACTGGGAATAAAGAAGATTTTTTGAGTGTTTATTTCCCTACAGAGCATTGGAAGATAAGCAAGTGTGCTGTACTTTTACAAGTGTTGTACCCAGTGAGTAGCTGCTGTGCAGAAACAGCCAAGGAAGTTTTAAACTATCACACGTGCTGAGGGTGCAGCCCTTCCATCTTTCCCCCTCTTGAAGGAGAAGACAGAGGAGGAACCTCCTGAACATCCCCACAGGTCCCAAAAAAATTGCTTCTGAGAGGCTGCTTCTGGGTGGCTGGCAGAAACAGGAGCCAGACTCAGGGATGCACTGAAACACCTTGTAAATGCTCACTGCTTCTGTGGATAAGGGAATCCAACTGGAAGCTTGCAGTTTGAAGATGTACAAAGGAATGGAAAATAATAATAGTAATACTCCTAAAACTTTTCTGACTCAGCCTTCCTGCTCAGTCATCTACAACCTCAGTGTGCAGACACGTGGTCACAGTTTCCCTCTACAGATCAGCTGGTCATGTAGATGAGGTCTCAGTGACATGGTTTAGTGGTGGCCTTGGCAGTCCTGGAATAAAGGTTGGACTCTATGATCTTAAAGGTCTTTTCAACCTAGCTGATTCTATGATTCCATGATTTCTCCACTGAAGGAAGTCACCCTTGCCCTTTTCCTCTCCCTGGCCATGCCTTCCTGCTCTTCACACCCGTGTCCCCATACAGGGACAAATGTGGATTGTTTCCCTCCCCTGTGGCAACTGGGAGCAGGAAAGCAATCCATGTTACAGCCTACACTGGTATGTGTGTAGACATCTAGGAGAGGGCAGTGCAGGAAGGGAGATAAACATCAAACTGGAGGGACTACCTTGGGCAAGAACGCTTGCTTGTATCCATTTGCAGCGCTGGTGGGTCTTCCCTTTGGGAGACAGCTGTGCCCCACTGCCACCCAGGACATGAGCCCAATGCCCCTGCAGCACAGGTTCTCTAGGACACCAGGGAAAGCAGTGCTCCTGTGTGCATGCCAATGTGCACCATTGGGCCAGCTGAAACAGAGTGCTAATGGTGGAGCATGGATGCTGCCATGGTGGAGCAGCACCCTCTGCTCCTATCTCAGCTGCTCACCTCCCTCTACTGCCCATCTACATGTAGAAGCCAGAGACATAGCTCTGTCCAACTGTAATTTAGCCTTTTCCAGGCAGGGCCTCTGTACTGTAAGACTTTTCCTCTCCTTTCAGCCCCCAGCAGGGCATACAAAGCAGCATATGTTCCAAGATGTCCTGGGACATCTGTGAAGCAGCACAAGCACTAGACACAAGTGAGGGTCCCAAGATTGTCAAGCTAAATGACACACAGGTTTTTGGCACTCAGAGTGACACATTTGGACTTTACAGAGATGTGACAGACTGTGGCTTTTCTGTTCTTATGCTAGTCAAAGGAAACACCATGTGCACCCTTTGCTAGAGTAATGTGAAAACTCATTCTAAGCTAGTAAACTGCAAAAATTAGGCCATGAAGCAGAAAGCGCTTTGACTATTCTCCCCCCTTTTAAAAGAACAACTGGTATGCAAAACCTCACTTGGTTCACAGACCATTATGGCATTTGGGCAGAAGTGGTAGGGGACAAAAGGGGCCCCATGTTCCCTGGAACAGATTGTTTTTATTGAAACACAACCCACAGGAAGGTTGGTTAGGTTCTTTGCACTGGGTGGGAAGACACATAATTGGTGTCCCCGTCCCCCAACACATCTACTTTAAAGCTGCCTTGACCAGCCTGTCGTCTCCTATTAAAGCAGCTTGAAACGCAGCTCCACCAGCCTCCAGTAGACCTGGCCTCCCAAACCAAGAAGCTGCCAGCTCCTGGGCAAGTGTTATTGAGGACTTGAGGCTCCCTTGGTGATTCTCACTGCTCAGAATTGAGGCTCCCGAACACTGTTTTTTCCCCTCTCTCTGGTTTTGAAGGCATACTCTCTGGGAGCTGCTCACCTCTGCAAATTGACCTGCTTTTAGCCTTCTTAGGTTTACAGAACCCTGAATTTGCCTCTTACCAAATACACATTAAAATTGTGCAGCCTTATTAATATAACTATTAATCCCATGATAATAGGGGTTATGTTTTAATTAAAAATGTCAGAAATTCAGTTCCTTTTCTGCCATCTGCTAAGACCTGACATGGCTCTGAAACAATTAGTGATGCTGCAGCCTTAGACAGAAAATAAGTTCAGCACTTTTCTTTTATTCACGTGGCTGAACAACAGCTAACATAGCATAAACAATGGGCCCCTGAGCATTTACATCAAGGCTTTCAGGGCAGTGAGAATCTTGACTTCAGACCATTTTATTTTGTGTTTGGCATGTTTAAGGTAAATGTCTTGTACGTCTTGTTCAGGGTTTGAAGTCTTGACAATCTGCAGACTGATTCTACTTCTGCTTCAGAAGTCCTCAGAGGTATTGCTGGGAGCATGGGCAGGTTGGTAGGAAGGCTGTGCATGTAGCTACCAAACTTACTGGTGAGCTCTGCTGCAGGAAGATGTCTCGCTTTTTGTTTCCTTACTTAAAGAAGAACCTCTCTGCCCTGCAAGTCATCATCACATCACTTGAGTAGTTCTCTCTATAATCTTCTCAGGCCCCTGATAGTTTGTAACAGCAAATTCAGCCAAAGCATATTTCTTATGAGGAAGCAACAAATTTACAGTTTCAGTGGTGAATGCCTGACAAATTTATGCCTTTCCTTTCAATATTAGAATCTAAATTTGGGTTATTGTGTCTTTATATCACATCCTTGAAAATTCCAGACACTTTATCAGTATTTATTTAACAGATTTCTTCTTTAACAGAAATAAAGGTATTTTGTTCAGTTTAGTAGATATGAGCTTCTCTGGTACGTTTCAAGATTGGTATCTAGCCTGCGGGGGGGGGGTGTCTACATTGTTTAAATGTTTGACACAGTTTTCCTATAGCCTGTCTTTTGAATAAGCAGAATTCAATTACAGGAGTTCTTGAATGGCATCCAGTCTCCTACCTCAGGCAACTGGCTGGTGCCCAACGAAACAAGCATCCATTTTCCTTGTAGACCTGAGGCTCCTGTGTCAAGGGCACCTGCTTTGTCCCTGCTGACATGAGAAGAAATGGAGACACTAAGGGCTTCTTACTGTAGGAACTTAAAATTTAGGTGCAAATTTTGCATGTTTCAGTAGATGTGAAATGTATTCCACCCTTTAGAAGTGATTTCATGCATAGTACTATATTCCTGTGGCTTTTGTCAATTTTTTGTGAATTGAAACCAGACTTTCATGTCAAACTCATGGGGTTTTTTTGTTTTTATGTAGTTGTTTAACTATTATAAGACTCCTGCTTCTCCAGGAGGGCACAAATTTATGCATACTGAGCATTGACATGCAGACCAGAGTATGAAATCACATGTTTTGAAAGCATTTCTTCATACCATTAATTTAATAATTGAACACTACAAGCCCTTCATAACATGTTCATTTTCTTTAAGTAGAACCAACTCTGCTGTTTCCTAAAAGCCAAGATGTGTTTTGAAATTAGTCGTGGTCAGAAAACCATCTTCATTGACTGCAAACCCAGGGACACTCAGAGGTACGGGAATCAACTTCCAGCCACCTCAGCTGGATAAAATAGTGACTGGAAGACTACAAGGACAGAAAGCATTTCTTTTCAAAGAGGCAATGCTGGGATCTTGATTTTGCTTTAAGCCAAATTTACTTCTTGTATGCTTTTTATTGCACACTGAGTATCACTTATTAGATGTAAGATCTCCGTCTTAAAGGTAATAGTGACTGTTGGCAAAGTAGATTTTTATTGAAATTGTAAATAGTGCTGCAATCCTATGATGGAGCAGAAGCTGAATTCGATTACAGGTGCAGAGGAGTGGTTCGTAACCGAGACTCCCTGGGGAGTGGGGAAGGTCCCCCTGGACAGTAATTGTGCCTAAGCCTCAGATGGCTTGTCTTGCTTCCATTTCCACCCCTTATGAATTATTCTACCCTGCTATTTGGAAAGGTCATAGGTCAGTACTGCTCCAGATCCCCTGTTTTTTGACAGAAAACGCATCTCATGAATAATGAAGCATGGCTTTGTGCACACCAGGATAACAGCTGAGGGAGAAAGAAAGGAACTTCTATGTGTGTTTTGAACGACTCATCACCACGCACAAGAAGTCCATTTGTATCTGTGAGGGGTAGTACAGGCTCCTAACCAGAGGCCACATGTTCAGGAAAAGCTGAGAATAATGTCTTGCACAGTTCCAGTCCCAAAGAGTGACAGTATTTGAAATGAAAAATGTTCCTTGAAGTGTCTTGCTATATAAAGCATATGAAAGTGTGACTCCTTATCAGTTATTTAGAAGTGCTGAATTTTAGCTGAGAAAACGTAATAGCAGAACTCTGGTTCAGCCTTGACTGATAACCTAAATGTGCTGACCATGAGAAGCATACAAGTTTATACATAAAATCCAGACACTAAAAATGAACCTTGAATTTTCAAGTGCACAACAGGATCTGAGATATGAAAGGAAATACAGGTATTTTTCAGTTTTGGCCTGGAGTCCAAATTCTAGCCAACTTACTTCTGGCTGTGAATGACAACTGACTGGACATCCATTAGTGAAAATGAGACAGCTGAAACCAGGGGCAGCTATTTCATGAGGCTGAACCACTCAAAATGGCAAAAGAGAAGTAATATCAGTGCAACCTGTGCTTCTGTCATTTAGATCAATATGTATTGAAAGCAGCATAGCAGACTTTGCTAAAGTTTAACCTTGCTAAAATTTAGCCTTAAATACTTCATGGTCTTTGTATAATCTCAATTCTATTCAGAATTATTTAGAACTGGTTCCAAACACAGCCTATTTATTGTACCTCTATTTTAAATAATTTTATAAATAAAACTCTTTTGGGGGGGTTTTGTAGGTAGGAAGGAGTTAATTTTTTTCAAGCAGAGTTTAGGGCAGGCATGTAAGCTGTATTTTTGCTTTCCTTTTGCTACCAGTAGGTCTTTGAATATACTCTACATATTGGGATATCTTACATTGTTTGTCAAAAATGTTGCGAATAGGCGCATGTGCTGACTCAGTCTATTGACTGATTACATAAGCTACCAAGAATCCAGGTCAAAGCAAAATCGCCTTTCAGAAGTTACTGGTTTAAAGACAGTGCCTTCTCTTTATCCTATAATTTCCCTTGTCACAAAATCATTTTGAAAGGTTTTTGAAGAACCACAAAACCTTTTTTTTTTATAGGATCTGGGAAGAGAGAATGTTGTGCTATAGAAGGGCTATTCAACTGGGCATGAAATCCCGTTGCCTGCAAAACAAAAGCAAAATATTTTATTTCCAGATGCTCCTCAGGGTAGTAACCCAAAAACATTTTGCCACTGAAATCATTTTTCCACAGGGCTAATCCTGAGGCTTTATGCTACCTGCCAGTCAACTACTGGTTTGGAAGCCTCAAGAGCAAGCAAGGCAATCTCTTGGTATTTACACTATACCACAAAATCCTGTCCATCCGGCACATGCTATGTGTACAAGCATGAGATACGAACAGAAACTACTACAGAGTGTATTTTTCTTTTTTTGTTTGTTTGGTGGGTTTGTTCATTTGTTTACCACTACTGTCTCCCTGGAGGAGGACTTCCTACAGGAAGCATTGCACAGGATTCCAATGTATTCACTGTGTAGTTATCAAAAGGGTAATTAGAAATGTGGGATTAAATTAACCTCTTTTAGAGGTCAAGCTTTTACTTTAAGCTTTTCTGTCTCTCTGCATTTGATTTTTCATGTTCTTTGATCCCAGAACTGCAAGAAACTATTTACTATAAAACCGTTTAAAACCTCATGGTGAAGAGCTAGACACTGGTGCTTAGTGCTGAAAGGGTTAGTCTGAGAGAGAAACAAGGCTGACTAAAATATAATTCTCATGATGCTCATCCGCATGATGCTTAATTAGTCCTCATTTTGGGGAACTAAGAAACTGCAAATCAGAATAACCAGTGCTTTTATGGACGGGAATGTCAAACGAACATTTGGAAGATGACAACAAATATTTGGTTTGTTTTGATTTCTTTTATTCTAACTTGCAGCCATCCTTAGATTGCAGGTTATGTAAACGGAAGCTCAGGAAATAGATTTACATGATTTCTTCAGCTCTCTGCATAGCTGCATGGGCTATTCACAAAAGACAGGATCTAGATCTTTTTGGCCTACTGTGAACCAAAAAATAATCAGGGCCAACAAGCTACTAGAACAGACTAGCATAATATTCTGCCTCACCTTCACCCACAGACACAGATACTTACAGATTGCAAGAACCCCTCAGTAAATGCTAAGTCATATAAATTTAGATCATTTTTTTCAGGAAGGAACTGGGTATTTATGCAGCTGCAGCTGTTATCATGCACCTTTGTTTGGTTTTTACACACATACCATTATGGAAGAAAAAATCTTACTCTAGAACGGGTAAGTCTGTTTCAGCTCCCACTTTGGTAATTAGCATTTGATGAGGCTACTTGTTCTTGCATGTAACACTTTTCATCAATACTTGGTGCACTACAACGCATTAAGAGCTAATACATTATTTCTAGGAACATTAGGGCTTGGAGTGATTGCCACAGTTATTGTTTTATGGAGTCAGCAAATTAGGGAAACAAGTCACAGGAATCTTAAAGACCCTTAGCCTATTTTTTGTAATATCTCCAGAGGATGGTATGTCAACCTATGTGAGTTGAATGCTTTGTGGTTTTCTCTTATTTTAAAGTAATATTAAAGAGAAATTTAAAATAAGCTGTAAATATGCATCCAAGACATTAAAAGAAATATTCCTGTGAATTAATGAATGTGATAAGTGCCCTGTGGTGAGAGAGTGCTGGATTTGCTTTGAAGTCAAAACTGAGATTTCTGGTTGATGATTTTCTAGATGATAAGAACATTCGTCTGATAGCAGCAGCAATTATTTTTCTGTGAAGGCTGCTGCAACCTGCAATGTCATTGTAGTCTGTCCCTAGTTTTATCACTGTCTTCTTGACTGCTATTCCCTTCCAAGACTGAGCCCAATGCTTTTGCAAGGCACTTCACTAATCCTTACAGGCACCACGTCTTTTTGAATTAAACCACAAATGTGGCCTTAAAGTACTGGTGAAAATCTAAAGTAAATCTACAGGGGGGATTAAATGATATTTGATGCTCAAAGTCCAGACTACTAATTTTTATGCTTTCATAGAGGTGTGGATGGGAAGAGAGAAAGGGGATGAATTTGAGATGAAGTTTCAGCCCAGATGAGTGGTTATTACCTTTAATTTCCTAGTCTCTGTGGGCTTGTCAGTAATGTTTCGCCAGGTTGGTTACTTTTAAATATGTCAGAGCTGACACAAGAGGCAGCAACATCTCGGCAGTGTATTATTTACCCAGGAGTATATGGTATAAACTGTAATATAAATATATCATTACAGATACACTGAAGTGCAATTTGTTTTGATGTTCCTGTAGTTCTCTTGCAAATAACACTTATCAGTTGGAGGAGGAATGAGATCCGTATTAGACACCTTGTGGTGTCCTCTGAAGAAGTTGGACTGTTTGTTCTTTGTTCTGGGAATCAGAATTTCTTAGGAAATTCTGGCTCTCAAGGATGGACAGTTATCTTTTTCATTTTTGTTCAGCTAGGTTTGGCTGTCCTGAATGGTGCTTGGGGCTGTGACTTACTTAAGCATTTAGAAATGGTGCTGGAAATGCTGCATGGGGACCAAGAGCAGAGACGCTTTGCTCTGCTCCTAATTTGCTCCAGAGGACCATGCTGCTTGGCTAGTTTAGCCGAGCCCCAAGGTGCCTTTAGTCAGAGCCTTTCTTCATTCTTGGTTCTCACATGAAGTCTTCTTATAACAGCCAACATGGAGACAGGGAGGAAGAAACAGACAATTTTTAGGGAGGCCTCAAGGTTTGAGTTATGAGTTTCTGAGACATAAGTGTTAGGGAACAGGGCTAAGTTGTGTTTCAGTGGTCATAAGGAGGCTGTTTTCTTTATGTACAGAAGGCAGAAAGTCCTTTTCTATTACTAGGCAGCCCATGGGCTATTACACCAGAGTTGCTGGTGATAAAACCAAATGGCAGAGCAGGAGCTGGGTGTGAGATATCTATCATGCAGAATAATTGTGTCCGTGTATATAGTCCACAAGTTTTACTCAAGATTTAGCCTTCTGCAGTACAGGTGAGGTCGCTGTGCTATTAATGGGCATAAAGAAGCAGGAATTAGAACAGAAGTTATCCAGAGGTGGTCTTCAGCACGCCTTCATGCAGCTGCTTTTCCCTGCTGGCTGGCAGCTGGGGTTGTATTGTCCCTTGGGAGAGAGGAACTGTTGCTGTTGAGCTGAAAACATTGGCAGTGGTAAGTGGTACTCAGAGAATGCCAGACTGGAGTGGGAGCATGAAGCAGTCGGATTTGGCTGTTTAGTGGCCTAAGTAAATGGGATGAGAGTTGGCAGTGTCTAGTTCAGAAAACTGCAGCCACCATTAGAGTAAACAGCTTCTTAATCAGGAGGTATATTACAGTGTGATTACCCAGCATGTCATGTCTGGAAACTCAATGGCCAAATGTTTAAAGGCATTAGGGGCTCATAAAGATAGAACGGGTCACCAAATGGCATTTTCAGAAGTGGCTCTTATTACTTAGATCGCAATAAACTCCATGGGAGTCAGACAGTGGAGTACTTCTTAATAGCTCCCTGAGAAAACTTTGTAAAGTTCCTGTTTTTATCAATAGATGCCAATGTGCTTCTTAAAAACCTGACTGCCAGAGGCATCTCCTCCCAGATAAGTCTTAGCAATGGTGAATAGCAGAGGTGGAAGAAGGATTAAGACACAAATGCTGCAGTGTTTGAGCCCTCTCTGTGTAAAGCCTGAACATGGCTGTGTTCACATGCCTGGTGCCACAGGAAGGTGGATAACACAGGGATGTGCCATCAGAAGGTTCTGAGGTTCTGTGGCACACAGACCTCACAAAAGGTATCAAAGCAGAGAACAAAAAACCTGAGCATTGTCTTGGATTCCCATTCACCTGAGCAGATGAAGAGGAGAGTGGGACACTTTTAGTGCCTTGTTCCTTAGATCACAACAGTAAATGTAAAACCTGGCTCCAGGGCTAAATAAAGAAGGAAAACAAACTAAACCCTGCTACCAGCTGTGATGGAGAAAGGCCTGCTGTGTTGTCCAGGAGAACTATTAGTGTTACTGGGGAAACTCATATGAAATTGTGAGAATGTAAAGTGGAAAGGTAAACTTCCAACAAAGGTAACCAAAAATGTGAAGAAATAGGAGTTTATTATTAAAAAAAATAAAAAAGCAGTCTTTTCAAAATCTTATTTCAAATATTATCTTGCAAAATAATCTGTCAGTATTGTATCTTATAGTATGAGCCAATCATTGATACATAAGCAAGAGAAGAGAACAGGGCCTTAAAAGGGGAGGTTTAGGAGACCTTCACCATGTCAGGGTCTGTAGTTTAAATGCAAAGCTGGTGCACATTCAGATGCATAGTTGCAATCAGGCAGTCACCAAGAGAATTCATCAAGGAGCACAGAGGTGGGTGACACTGAAGAGCAGAACACTTGTGTGAACGTAAATGCCACAATGTGAACAGAGGAAGGCCAGCAGGTCCTGTGGAGTAAAACCTGATTATGAAAAGAGGGGTCATAGGCACACTGGCAAGTACACCATCATGTCACAGCCGGCAGGGGAGAGCAGCTAAAGAAAACCTGGAGCACAATCAGAAGCAGGCACTGATTTAGAGTTTGGATGCATGTGGTGTGCAAAGTGTCAAAAATGAATGGTTTGTAGGGTTCAGGCTGGCACCAGATGTAGCAGTATTGCAGTAAAAGGCCACAGGCAAGAAACTGAATGTCAGGTGGAGAGAGGACATACAGAACTATGGAGATTTCTTTGGGATTATTCAAGGAAAAAAAACCAACATTGTCATCTAGCAACATTGAATTAAAATTGCATGATTTCTTAATCCCTCGGATTGTATGTTAGTACAAATGTAATAGCACATAGAAAGTGCTTGGGCTTATGCTTCCAGTAATACAGAAGACACATAAGCCACCACTGTCAGTATAAATGGGCCTTTCCAGTTGCACCCTGAGGCTGTTCATTCAGTTCTGTTTATTTGTGAGGTAAAACCAAAGTGGTTTGTCCTACCAAGGAAGGGTGGGGACCGACCTATTTTCTTGGAGGCAATTTCTCTAGCTCAGAGCAGGCATACGCTGGTGGCACAACATGAAGAAGTTTGAACCAGGCTTACTTCTTGAATGAGGCAGCTGCCAGGTCTTTCTGCCCAGCATCTTCCACAATTCCTAACTCATTAACAAGCTCAAAATAACAAATGAGGGATCATTCTGCAGCTATGCCTACATTTTTTAGTGGGTTGGGTTTTTTTCTGTAAGTTGATATTATCTCACTGATGTGACAGGCAGGATTAATAAAGCCTTAGTCACAGAACTGGAAAGAACACTTACACATAGGACTAAGAGCTGCCTGGAACCTTCCTTGTTTGAGCAAGCAGCCAGAAAGTAAAGGGAAATAATGAGAAAAAGGAGACGTACTTGTCACTACAACTTTGTGATTGAGCATACATGTCGGTGAGAGAGGAGACAGCTTGCTGCTTGTTGCCAAAAGCCATGGAATCACAGAGCAGCGTCTTCATATTTTGCTGCATGATTTCCTAGTGGTATGGTGTTAATATACAACAAAGCAATATAGCTTAGCAATAGACTGACAAAACATGACACTAATAATTACGTGGGCTTTTTTGGAATTGGGTGACCTTGAAACCATTAATTAAATAGCAATGTGTGTCTTGGGTTTTTTTCAGTGTCTTGGTTTAATTCAGTGCTATTTGTAAGTACAAAAAATGTCCCTGTGTTTCTGTTCCCAAAATAAATCAATATTTACTGTTTGTTAGATAACATTTGGAAACGGAAAGCTGCACTAGAGGTCTGCGAACTGCTCAGTTTTTGCCGTGTGTAACAGGCACTGAACCTACAATTTGTGCCTAAACTTCAGATCCTACTTTGTAGAGCCATTCTGGCTATAGATGTGCTGCAGCAATTTGTTAGACTTACTAAAAAAGCCTTGTGCTCAAGTAAGCCATTACTTATCCCATCAGCCCAGTTTTGACCTGTCTTTACAGCAAGATCTGTTGTTACAGGCCTTGGCATTACTTCAGGAGAAGTTTCCAGTCAGCATTCATTTCTGACATAGATGAATGAGGACTTTGGTGAGACAACTCAAAAGAGTTTGTCCTACATACTTTCACAGAGCATTAAGCTTTGAAAAGTGAATGATTACGTTTAGAATTGCCTTTCAACATTAATGGCTGAAAAAGATCTGTCCAGTTCTTTATATGAGAGTAAGGATTTATTTGCTGTGGTAAAAATGGACTCCTACCTTCTCTGTCCAGAGGTACACCTGGTTTGGCTTGTGTTGTCACCTTTTTCTTAAGGTGAGGAACACTCCTGATGATAAAACCAGTATACATAAATGAGACTGCATTTTGGAAATTGATAGTATCTTCTTCTCCAGATATCCATAATCATTAACCAAAAGACTGCAAATTTAAAAACAAGCTTTTGAGGGAAAAATGTTACTTTTATCAAAGAAGGTACTGTTGCAGAGGTACACATGTTGAGCTGATACTACAAAGTAGTCAAGTAGTTTTGTGTTCTAAAACTTTTAAGATCTGCACACAAAGTACAACTACGTTCCTCTGACAGGTAAATGAAAATACTAATATACCTTGTGCCAGAAACATATTTTTGGAATGTGTAAGACTAAAAGATGTATATTATAATGTAGTAAAAAAGTCTGGGAATTGAAAAAAATAAGGTTGTTTTTCTTCTGTGCTTTTCCTCTGTGCCTTCTCCTGAAGGCATTTTAGGAAATGATGGGCTTCATCTTAATATTTGTATGTTCTTCTTTGTGTATTTTCAGGATTCCTCTTTGATTGGAACAGCCACAGTGGCTGCTCCCAGGACAAGTGCAATAATTGGAGATCAGGGAACATCACCGAAGGTCCAGCTGCCCCTCAATATGTAAGCAGCTCATCTCAGTTGCTGTGTACCCTTTTGTTTCCAGTCGTGTGCACATGCATGCATGTGTTTGAAATCTGAAAGCCTGAATGTCAGCTCTGGAGCATTCTGAGGAGAGATCACAAGTTCATACATGACCATGAAAAATTGAGTAAAGAAAGGCAAAACGTTGTCCTTTCCCTGTGAGCCCTTTTAGACTCCTGGTATATTTATTACAGCTGTATGAATCACTGTGAAGTAAATTGAATGCCTCTCAGCTAGAAAAGATCTTCCTTCATTTAAAGCTCTTAAAAGAGGTGTAGTCCCATGCAATCAAACACCTGATCCATTCATCATTAACCAGAAAAAAAATGAACCAATTGCTTTTTTTTTTTCAGTGCCATAAACAAAGGCAATGAACTAACTTCATGTCGTGGGCATATAGGCTTATTGAATAGTGTGTGCAATAACAGAAGGTTGACTAGATACAGACTTCATTATAATAAATCTCTTCTAGCCTGGTTGCTTCATCTGATACCTGTCTAGTTAAACCACTGAACCCTTTCTTCTCATCACACATACCTTGTGAAAGGAGTAGAACTACATAGACACACATACGCACACCAGTATTTTAGGGATTTACGATATGACCAAAACAAGGTCTGAATTCACAAAATCCTAAAATAACATAACAAATCTGCTTTAAGGAGGATAGAGGAGTTGGAACAGAACCAAAACGAATTTGTTCTTAGCTACTGAGGTGAGATCTTCATACCTGAGGGGTACCACACATCACTGACTGCTCCTCAGAGGGCTCTATCATCATCTTGTGGTCACTCTGCAGTCTGTGTGGCACATAGTGGGGTACAAATTTATTTCAAGTCTTGCTCAGGCTGGGAACAAGTAACTGGCAATATTTCCACTATTTAGTTGCTGAATCAGAACATTTTCCAGCTCTTTGGCAATGCCCCTGCCTCTGTGCCTCAGCAAGCCTCCCATTCTCCCTCCATGCTTTTCCCTTGTGAAGCAGCCTTGTAATCCAGTCTGTCATTTTGCATTTGCAAGCCAAGTTCCCGTCAAAGAGGAAGTTTTATCTGAAAGCTGTAGCAGAACTGGGGAGGCACACCCCTAGACAGAGCCTAGGGGCTTCTGCATTATAAGTAGAGTGACATGCAGCTCGGCAAGGCTAAGAACATGAGCCACCTCTCTTAGGCCTTTACTTAGGGAACTTTTAATAAACATTTCGGCTTCTTCTAGGTCCTACTCCCTAACCCTTATCCTCACTGTTTCATGTAGCCCAGAATAACTTGCTATTACATTTTGCAAGATTTCAGATTGTTTTAACACTTTCTTCTCGGTTGTAGAGAGTTTGCTGGTGGAGTTTCACACCTAAAATCTAGAGAACGGTGAAACATGCCCAAGTCCAAAGGCTTTGGTTTAAGGCAAAATTAGTCTCGGGAAATGGGACCGATAGACTAAAACCACTTTCTGGGTAGGGAAGCTGCATGCACTCAAATTTTCAACCATGTATGAGAGCAGGTGTCCCACCAACTTTCCCACAGCCCCATCTCTGTCTGCACATGGGGCACATGCATGTCTCCACAGGGTGGGCATGCCAGCCATGGCAGGGCAGTAGACCCAGGCTGGGCCTATCACAGGCTTTGGAGAAGTCCCTACTTGTTGCAGA
Organism: Neopsephotus bourkii; assembly: GCF_033783945.1. NCBI lineage: Eukaryota > Metazoa > Chordata > Aves > Psittaciformes > Psittacidae > Neopsephotus > Neopsephotus bourkii. Next base: position 7,312,896 of record NW_026902234.1, read on the forward strand.
CTAATAGAGGAAAACCCAGGGACTGGCATCTTCCCACTGACCACCTCCATTGTCCCAGGGTCATGCTATGTCATCATCACATACCAGTTTTCAGCAGTTTAGCGATGCAGAGTTTGGTCAGTTTTGGCATGGGCTGTTGTACACCTTCTTCAAGTCCTTGGAAGGATTTTGGTACTCTCTCCAGAAGATGTTTAGGTGCATCGTGATATTGGATATTCAGGTTTAATTCAGGAGAGTGAGTTGGCGGAATTTCCAGGGAGGAGCAAAAAGAAACTAATAGGAAACCTGGAGATAGCTGCAAGGGAAAGCAGCCTATGATCCACTTAAGGTAATTTTCCTTGCACCTTCTTCCAGCATCTCAACCTGTAAATTACAGTATTACATGTAGCACCTTGGGAAAAGGGATGAGTTTATCCATCTAAAATGCTCTGTCCTTGACCCATCGCTTTACCAATAGCCTTGTGTAAGCATTAACTTAAAAAGGGGTAGTCAAAGCCACACTTTCTGCTCCCTTGAGTGCAGTCTGGCGCTTTCCATTATGCCCTAGAAGAGCGCAGTGCTGAAGGGTTAGCACTGAAGCACGCAACCTTATTTCACATCAGGGTGATGCATTTTAATATTCTTCAGTTCATATGTAGCCTCATGATTTTCATCAGGTGAACAGCTACAGATCTTCTCAGGACCACCTGATTGCATAGGCTGAACAAAGGATGTGCAGGATGGCTTCTCCCATCTGTTGACTAATGAAATACAGTTTCTGGTTAGGCCGTTTCCCCCCATGCATGTGGTAAACAGAGCCTAAGCATGCCCCAAGGAGCTGTTACCAAATATTTCATATTCTGCTCATTACTGCTGTTTACTTACTACTTTCCAAATAAAAATAAGGAAATCTACCAGTACATAAAGGAGCAGAATCAGAAAAACTAACAGGATTTATTCCTCAATTATATTTCCTGGAGAGTCAAAGTGAAAAAATATGTATAATTTTTATTGGCTGCAAGTCTACAATCACAATGGCTATAGTTTTCATTATTTCTCTGGTTTGCTGCTATAAGGTGGGCAGCAAGCCTTTTCTCACCCACTCCCCCAAGCCTAAGAGCATTCTGACACACTTTGTAGTGTAAATGCACTTTCTGTAGGTGTTTCCCCATTGTCCTAATCTCTCTGCACTGCCTGTAAAGCACAAATAAAATAAAATCAAGAAGGCACAATTTGATCAAGAATTAACATAACTCCCTTTTTGCATCTGTAGCAAGGTAACAGCACACACACACACGCAAAGATATTTGCAAAGAAAGTGTGGCTCTATGTGTGCGTTCTTGTTATCCTATCCTGACTTTTCATTATTCCCCTAAGTGGAAGCAATCATTCTTAATTTTCAACAAGGATCTCTCTAAACAAAGAGAATATCTTTAGGGACTTTAAGTCGTAGTGGTTTCACAACATTAGACACATCCCTGAAGTAGTAACGGAAGAACAAAAGACAGATAAAAAGAAAGATTTTAAACAAAGGGAATAAATAAAACCTGCAATTAAATAAATAAAAACTTCCACATATTGGGTCCTCTATTAAAGATTTATCAGAATACTTCCATGCAATGCATCCCAAACCAGATTCCACCATAAGAATCCCGTCGCAGAATTTGGCCTCTGTCAATTTTCAGCTTACCCACATAACACAGAAGTTATTATACTATATCAGAACAGGTTGGTGTGTTGCTTCTAAAACTGCTCAGCATAAATAGCATCAAGAAAGCTGCAAGAAATGCTGCTTTACATGTTTTTGAAGTAGCTTACCCATAAGAAAAGTTTCTTCTGGAAATTCACAGTAGAAGTGGCTCCCACCCTGAAGCATACGAATACATACTTCATCCAGATGTTAGGCTCTGCAAAGCCTTCCTGTTCAAGTCCTGGTTAACCTGACTGTCTCCGTAATTGCCTTATCCTTGTGAAATCCCTGCTAAGTCCTTCAGTGCTGCTTTGTGGCAGTGTTCTGCTTTGGTTGTGCCCTGAGTGAGATGTCCTATGAATTTTTAATTTACTCCTTTTCTTTAGTCTGATTAGTTATTCCCTTATTGTCTTAGCATCCAGTTGATCTTGTCTCTGCTGCTACTTGGCTGGTATGCTGTAATGATGTTTCTTTTTAACAACCATTTCTGAGCAGTGTCTCTACTGACTTTCTGCTCTGTGGGGCTGGAATCGAACTGGGACAGGCAGTGTCATCAGCTGGGTGCTTTCTTCTTGTGTGACCTCTCCCCACAGCTACCTAGCCCTGTACGCCTACAAGCCTCAGAAGAACGACGAGCTGGAGCTCCGCAAAGGTGAGATGTACCGGGTCATTGAGAAGTGCCAGGACGGCTGGTTCAAGGGGACATCTCTGAGGAGTGGAATGTCCGGTGTCTTCCCAGGCAACTATGTGACACCTGTGTCAAGGTGAGGACCACTGCCCAATGTGTTTATGCCTGATCTGGGCTGAGAGGGATTCTGCATCCAGAGGTTGCTGAAAATAATGTAGCTCTGCTTTTATATTGCATTCCCCTTCCAGAAATTTTCTGCTGCCATTGCAGCCTTGGGTAATGAAACTTACTTCTTCTAGCATTGGGATTATCCATGTTCTCAGAAGACTTCACTAGCCATGGTAGATTATGGCATTTACAACCTCTGACTTTACAAAGTCTGATGAGCACAGGTTTTGCTATTGTAGAGAATCTTTTGGCTAATGATTTTTTTATTGTTATAAAGCTCATGGTCATGTAACAGGGATAAACAAAATAAGAAATGCTTGTGACTTGCTTTTCAGTAGCTCCTCATGTAGGTTTTGTTTTTCTCAAATCAAAGATCTTGAATTGTTTAGCTCTGGATTAATGTCTGAGCTGTTAAAATTCAGAAGTGGTAGGAGAGTTCAGTGACTTGTCTGATTTTAGCTACCTCTGTCTTTGTTGCAGAAGATGAGAAAAGGAAAGAATAACATGTGTGGGGAGGAATGCCATTTGTCAGAGTTGGGTGTTGTACAACACCAAATCAAAGGTTATTTTTGATATAGAGCCCACTCTGAAGTAGTCTGCAAGCTGAGGATAAAGTTCATAAGTATGTCACAGACTGTTTTGCCCTATATGCTCCTTGCAGCTGAATATTGCCATGTGTATACCCATATCCGTTTTAGAGCAACCGTGGGTTTGCAAACCGAACTCACTCTGCATATGCTCTCAGTCTCTCCTCCCACATGCACACAGTCTCCACCATCTTTTCCAGGGAAAGGTGCCTCACAACTCAGACAGTGTTGATATTGAAAAATTGATCCAGGTTTGTTCCGTTTTCAGTTTACGTGAAGTCTGTAATGTGTGGAATGAGCAAGACCAAAAGTTAAGAGCAGATCAGAAGACGTTAACTAAGCCTGCTGACACTCCTAATATTGCCTCTCATTTAGAAAAAAAAAACACCAAAAAACCAACACATGAATTCATGGGTTCTTCGCTGTTCATCACTTAAATGTATTTACCTGACTTTATAGAGCCCCTTGACTTGCCTTCACTCCTTGCCTCTTCAGCCCTTAATTAGTAAAGAAGTTTGCGCTGAAGGGTTGGTGATCTGAATCAGCAAGTGTTTATTAAATGCAGCATGTCACAGCTAGAACAAGACAGAGAAGTGCTAAAGGGCAAAAGTGCTTTCCACAACATCAGAAAGCAGCTTTATGATTATATTTATGATCCTGTGAGCTAATTAAGCTCCTGTGTAAATCACCCTCAGTGAGAACAGCAAAGAAAATCTGATAGCAACAAAATCTCCTATTTGCTGCATTTTCAAATTACTTTGTTCCCCTTTGACAACAAAGCAGAGGATTAGAGTCGTACCTGGTTTTCTGCCACTCCCCACAAAACCCAAGGAGAAGAGGTTGCCTATGAATCTAATAACACAGAACTAGATTTATAAGCTGCCAAAACACACGTGTGAGCAGAGCATGGTGGAAAAAGGACAAAATCCTTTAGATGGACAGACAGGCACGGGGCAGCAGAGAAAAATTGCCACATCCGACATCTGTCCAGCTCTGTGGAAGCCACAGATTGTTTCTGTACCTGTCGGTGTGCATGTTTGCCAGAACACAACTCTCAGTGGACTATTAGGTGTTCTTTTCTGGCAAACTCAACCTAGTGCAGATGGCCAAGTCAGCTCCAGCTGAACCTTGCTGCTACCCTTCCAGCTCTTCACGGCAGATGACAGACAGTCAAGATTTCCATCTGGTGGGATTCCCAGCTTTTTCTCACCTGGAGACTGATAAAAAAAAAAATTTGAAGGAAAAAAACCAACCGAAACCAAAACCAGACTCATTTAGCAAAACATAATCCAGGCAAACCTTTTACCATGAGATTGCCAAGTCAATGACATCACAGTGTTGGTTTTCCTTCTGTGATTTTGAGGGTAGAAGGGATTGGGCAGAGGGGATGGTTGTCTTGTTCTCTTTTGGACCATACCTTTGTTTTGGTCTCTTTCCATCAGAATTTCAGTCTTTTGGCTCTTCCCCTTCCACTCTTTTCTTAGGGTTACTTCTGTGTTTCATGTCCTCTAAATGAGACCAGATTGTTCAGCATATTCTTTCTTTCTGCGCTTCTCCCCTCTGTATTCCCACACAACAATTTTGGGGCCACAGAAATTCACACAATCAGGTTGGTCTTCTACCCTTTCAGTTATCCTCTCCTCTCTTGCTAACACTGTCTCATTTCCATTTTCTCCACCACACTTTGTTCTGTATCATATGGCCTCTGCTGTCCTTTCCTGGAGGAGGACTTTGGCACATGGAGCAGCCCAGGAGAGCAGAACAGCACCTAATGGTCCCTCTGTTTCATGGCATCTACTGCTGGGGAAAGAAATTATTCAGGAACCTGAGTGAGAAACTCAGAGAAAGAGCTGCTGAGCAACAACTGAGTTTGCCCATTGGTATCCTTCTGTCTTCCCCAGCATTCTCCTGCCCTGGTCAGAGAGTTTCTAGCTCAGTGATAAGAGGACCAAGACCTGCTCTAGGCTGAAATCATTGCATAGGAAGTCTTCCCAGCCATCCAAATAAATACAAACTATGCATACAGTTTAAGTGAGCAGTGAAAGAGGGGTTGATTATCATTTGGATTTCCTTTTCAGTAAGGTCAGCTGCATTCCCTTCCCTTTTGCATTTCCTTAGCAAGTTTAAACTGGACCTGGTTATATCAATAGGGTAAGTGTTCGGTCAAGACAAGCCCTTCCAAGTCTGCTGCTTTTCAGTCCTCTTCAACAGCCAAACACAGATTTGGTGTTATCCATCTTCTTTTCTCCCTGTGGGGTTTTATGCAGGTTTGGTCCTAAGAAAAGATGTCTGCATCTGTTTTAATTATCACTCCATTAGTGCCTGTAAAATAGCCTCTGGCACATGAAACATTTTGGACATATCCATTTCTTCTGAATTTAGATTTGTGGTTTCACTAGAAACTATGCAGACAGCAATGTAGCTTAAGAAAAAATGTGATGAGAAATATCATCTTTTCCATTTTCACCCTGCGCATCTTCCCATAGGGTAAGGGGCTGAAAATATCTTCCAGTACGCTTACAACTGTATCCTGTAAAGATAAATATATACCTGTATCTCAGTTTGCTTTAACACCTGAGAGGGTATCATGTTGAACCCCCCTACATAACTGAGGGTGCTTATCAGCATTGTGGCTGGGTATCTGTGTCTCTGCAGCACACTTATGCTGTGCCTTGTCTCCATGCAGGGTGCCAGTGGGAGCCGGGCAGCCCAGGAACAGCGGAGCTGGGGGACCTCCAGCAACAAAAGGAGCCCCAGGAGCCATCCACCCTGTTGGGGCTGGTCACACCAACACTGCCACAGCTGTCAGACCGGTTGTTCCTATCACTGCTCCTCAGACACATCCTCAGCTACAGGCGGCCTCTCCACAGCTGAATAACTGCTTGAGGTATTCAGCTCAGCAGCCAGCCAGCCAGACCCGCAACGCCATGCAGATGGGTATGTGCACAGTGCCTCTTGCCCTGTGTTGGCAGGATTGATGTAGTGCCCCTTGAGCACAAGCCTTTCAAGTCTGCCCGTCCCTGAATCTTTCTTTCTCGTTCTAGTCACAGTTCAGTCAATGTGGAACAAAGTATGTTTTATTTGCTTGTAATATTTATGGGTTTCTATTGATCTCTGGGAACCACATTGTGTTTATCAGATTGTTATGTTGCTACAGCTGAAATAGATTATAATGTTTACAAATATTTATACAATTTATCTGATTGGAGGCAAGCACCCTGCGTACTGAGGAGATTAACAGCTCTGAGTCCGGTCGGCTTGCTGATGGAAAAATATTGCCCTTATTGCAGGGCAAGTAATTCAAGACTTAAAATTAGGAAGCATTTCACTGGGCTTCAGTGATGAAAGGTACTTATTAAGCAGAATGGGACCCAATGTTAGCGATAAAGCAAAAGATCTGAAAAATACTTCCACCTTTTTGAAATAAGAATAAGGTTTTCTCACACCAGGGGGCCTCTGTTCTTTCTAGGTTCCCTTTCTGACGTACAGCACAATTTTCTAGAGTACAATTTATTCTTTTCAAAGCTCTGTTGTTGAATAAAGTAAAAGAAAATCCTGCAGTGGAACTTTATGGCAAAATTTAAAACATTTTGTTTCTGATATTTTATAGGGATGTGAGCAATTGTGTTTACAAAGGCAGAACAGTAAGGACTGTGACTGCTGAAAACTGAGGTCATAGATTTAAAACAGAGCAGGCACAAATGAAAAATACACTGCAGTGTAGGTCATGGATTCAAAACTTCTAAAACCAGAAGGCACCATTGCAACCATCTAATCTCACTTCCTAGGCAGTCCAGACCAAAGGCAAGGAAATGTGATCAAATACATGTGAACCTGAATCTTGGATGGTGCAGACTCCTCTGCTCAACAGACACCTGAGGTGTCAACTGAAGTGACAGATCATTTCATTCCATGCACTTGCCATGCCCCACACCTTCCTTCCACAGTGCTGCTGTGCTACACTTCCAGCAGCTTCCCTGGTTTTAGATTGCTCCTCCAGGTCACTCTGACATGTTAAAGTGCCAAGGAATTGGCAGGCAGAGTGATCCAGGGACCATGGAGCTGCTCCAAAACCTCCTAAGCAGGGAGTTGTCCTGCCCTTCCAGAAGTTTTATAAGATTGCTTTAATTAAATAAATTTTTGCCAGGGTAACTAAAGGAAATTTTTCATTATTATCAGTATTATTATCATCCATAATGGATGTCATCACCAGTGTCCTGTGGACCAGAGCCCCTCAGAGGTCACTTTAGTCCTGCAGCGCAGGACAATGTGTGCTTACTTTTGGAAAAGCTTTCCAAAAGAGGCAAGCTGGCACAGTATTCAAATCATGATATTGTTGGCTTGCAATATACATGAGTAACAAATCAATTTTGCACAAGGCCACTAATATAGGAATACACCCAAAATGAAATATGAGTGGTGTAGAACAAAAATAGCCTTCAGTGAGCATTGCTAATTAATAGCATGTTTGATGCAACACAGTCCAGAACCAGAGATCCCAGAGCAAAGGCATACATTGTAACAGCAAGCAGATGATATTAAAGAATAAAATGAGAGAGCTCTAATCAGAGTTGATTTTTCTCAGGCCATTTATTTTACCGTTTCTCATGGTTTTTGTTTCCTTTGTGTCTGGAAACACCAAGTCCTTTATGAAAGGAGTCAGATTAGATTATCAAATCAGTGTTCTGTGTCCAGGTACATGCAGTAAAATTCCATGATTGTGCTTTTCCTCTAAACTTAAAACAGCCATTGCTCCCTACAACCAGTAGTTCAAAACCTTGATGCTGCAAGCTTAGCCATCCTGGAAAATTAGATTTCTGGCAACAGTGGTTGCTCATCACACAGGTTACAAGTAGGAAAATCAGAAGAAAGGAATCACGTCAAGATTACCAGTGGTGCCGTGTCTAATAAAAAGGGATGTTATAGAGTCAAGGAGTTACTGTGAGGAAGAATTGTGTAAGCTTTTGAGGGGCTAATATGATGATCACTGGCCCATCATGTTCCATATTACTTCAGATAATAAGGCATAAGGCTGGGGGTTGAAATTCCCTCCTGGCAGGAGTGCTCAGCTGGTGCAATGAGTATGATTAATGGCACTCCTTATCATTTCAGTCCCTGGTAATGGTGCTGCTGTAAACCATAGAAATGGAAAGTAGTGGTTTGAGTTGTTCTATCCTTGTTCAGTTACAGGTTGAGTGAACTCCAGCTGGTTCTGCGTAAAAATGAATCCTTTGGGTGAATTTGTAAGAAAACCACAGATCAGAGTGGGTCAGAAATTTTCCAGAAAAATTCTTCTTTGTCAAATAAACTATTTGTTTGACTCAAAGGTTTTTGTCAGGAATGGATTTAGTTCACTCAGACTTCAGCCATTGATGCTGTCCTGGCTCAGGTTGCAAAGGGAATAGACAGATGTCCAGAGCTGTTCTCTGTAAAGAGCAGCACAGTGACTGGATTCTATGTTTTAACATCCCAGGTGAATGCCTTGACCAGAATAGAGATTACTATAGTGTCAGTGAGTAGGTTGTGCTCAGTAAAATGTTCCAAGGTTCAGATTTTGCACTGAGACAGAACAAAACCAGATTATAAAATCTTAAAATCATTTGTAAAATGGGCATTTTCCAGCCAGCCCTACTATTGAATCATTATGTGAGGGAACGTCTAAGTGTGGACTCGGCTTCTGATCTGTATTTACTTGAAGTGTGGCAGCATGTAGGTTACACCTGAGCAATCAACCAACCTGGAACTCAAAGGCGTTGTCATTGTGGAAATGGACATGAAGCTTTGTCACACTTTTTGCAAGATGAGGCATACAACAAGCTCCCAAACCTCTGGAGAGTTGACTTCGGCAGTGTGTTGTGATCACCATTAAAACAGACAAGCGCTAATTCCTCGTTCCTAGTGCTTATAGGCAGGGTTAACTCAGCAAGAGGAAAAGGCACTGTGTGGTCCCAAGGGGACTTTGCTGGCAGAGACAAGGCTGATCTCAGAAATCCTGCAGTGGATTTCTGCTTAATTTATCTTCTGCAGCACAGTGATGTGCTGTTGATCTTTTTGTTAGGGTTGAAACAAGAGACCTTCCTTTGTAATTGCTGTCTGGGAAGGCTTGGATCATCAGGGCTAACCCTTTAGGTCCCATCTTGCATTGCTCCAAAACCTATCATGTTAGATGGAGGTCCTGGAGGTTCAGAAAAATAGCTCAGCTGGAACAAGATAAGGTATTTTTAAAAACACAGTAAGCTTTTACTTGTTGCCAGGTGTGGGCAAGGATGGTGGAGATATTACACAGTCACATCACGGAGGGCCAGCTATTTTGGTGACTGCAGACATGCTTTTCTCAGCCAAGGGGACATTTCTAGGATTTAGCTATAAAAACACTTGAAGAATAAGACATGCTGCATTAAGGGTAGGAGCTAAGCTCTCCATCAGGTGCAGGCACCTTGTGGCAGTGACAGCCACTGAAGGTTCAGGTCTAGCAGTGCATGGCAGTACAAGTTGGATGGTAGTGTTGATCTGCTGGAGGATAGAAAGGCTCTGCAGAGGGATTTGGACAGGCTGGATCAATGGGCTGTGGCCAATGGTATGAGGTTCAACAAGGCAATGTGCCAGGTCCTGCATTTATGCCATAGCAACCCCATGCAATGCTCCAGGCTTGGAGAAGAGTGGCTGGAAAGCTGCTTGACAGAAAAGGACCTGGGGGTGCTGACTGATGGAGCTGAACATGAGCCGGCTTGTGTCCAGGCAGCCAAGAAGGCCAACCGCATCCTGGCCTGTATCAGCAATAGCGTGTCCAGCAGGGCCAGGGCAGTGATTGAATTCTGTGTTTAGTTCTGGGCCTCTCATTACAAGAAAGACATTTTGGTGCTGGAGTGGGCCCAGAGAAGGGTAGCAAGGCTGATGAAAAGTCTGGAGCACAAGTGTGATGAGGAAGGGTTGACGGAACTGGTGGGTTTTAGCCTGGAGAAGAAAAGGTGCAGGGGGGACCTTATTGCTCTACAACTACCAGAAAGGAGGTTGTAGTGAGGTAGGTGTTGGTCTCTTCTCCTAAGTAACAAGTCATAGGACAAAAGGTAACGGCCTCAAGTTGGGTTGGGAGGTTTAGATTAGATATTAGGAAAAATGTCTTCACTGAAAGGTGATCAGGCACAGGAAGTGTTCAAAAAAGCATATAGACAATGCCTTTACTGACATGGTTTAGTAGTGGACTGGGGTAACATGGTTGGACTTGATGATCTTAAAGGTCTTTTCAACCTAGTTGATTCTATGATTCTATGGGGGACTTAATCATGTTCTGTCCTCCCTCTGCAGCTCACCCCCCGGCGCCGGCCCCGGAGCGACCCACTGCCACAGTCTCACCCCTGCGGACACCCAGCTCGCCCTCCCGCCTGCCAGCAGCATCCATCCGGCCGCACCCTGCCGTGTCCCCACAGCACGGCCACCAGCCGCCCGCCCCAGGGGCCCGGCCCCTCATCCCCCTCACCTCCGCCGCCGCCGCCATCACCCCACCCAATGTCAGCGCAGCTCACCTCAATGGTGAGGCAGGCAGCGGGCCCTTGGGTTGCCCTGGAACCCCTGGCCCCACCAGCAAGGCTGAGGAGAGGAAGAATGAGAAGGTAAGGGCTGTGCCCTGCGCTTCCATCACCTTTCCCTGCCATAGGCTGTTGAGGAGGTACTCTGCAGCCATCCAAGAGCATGGAAGATGGTTTTCATCAGCTACCAGCTTGGGCATCCTCATTTCACATTATTTTCACACTTCATCTTTTCCCATCACCATCCCCAATGCTGCTGTCACAGTACCTGATCACGGTGGGAAACAAGGTTGAGCCACTAATGGACTGAATTTGTGTGTATCTTCCAACAGTTGGCACCCAGATCTCTGCATTTACAGTGATGCAGAAAGATGTGATAATGGGCTCTTGGTCATCAAAACTAGATGGCCAAGTCAGAAACCATCTGCCTCATCACATGGGAGAAGCTGATGGTAGTACCAGCCCCAGGGCGGGTGCCACAGGCAAAGTAAAACGCTGGCTCATGAGTGGCAGGAGCTATTTTACTGCATCAGAAGCATCTCAGTTTCTTGCAGGAGCTTTCATTGCAGTGGCACAGCCAAATGGGGAGAAGATTGTTAAATATGGCTCACTGGGACATAGGTATGATGCACTGTAGGTTCAAGCTCTTACGAGACTGCAAAGGGACCAGTAGCTGAGTGCCTGTCCCTTATGCACCTTGCTGAGGAAAGCCAGCATGGTGAGCTGCCTTAAGTGTCCAGCCTTTTAGGTTCCTGGCAAATACCTTGTTTTTGTCAAGCGTTTACATTGTATTAGCAGTTCCCATTGTCAATGGTGAAGATTATCTCCATACTGCTTAGCAGAGCTCATTGATACAAAGCTTCTGCTGGAAGCAAGATTCTGGTTTGTATCTAAGTAGGAGGAAGATATGTGGGGGCCTGCTTTTCCTTTGAACCTGCAGAATAATCCTTTCCATACATTCCGCATGCTTTTCCATAGTGACAGGCACATACGGGGTAAACATTTACTTTGTACGTGGTAATGCTGAAGTTGCAGGTCTCACATGTGGTCAGGGTTACAGGTAACTCCTGATTTCATAAGATGAGGAATATAAGTTTTAAAATCCTTTCCTCTATCCTGCCGTGAATTTTCTCTGAGTACCTTTTGGTGAAAGAAGGGTATAGAACTTCTGCCCTGGATGTAAAATTTAGGTACTTGTTTACAAAGAATGACTTCTAAGTGCACGCCAAGGACTGCATGCTGTGCAAACAGAACAGTACCTTGCTGCTTCTGCAAGCCCAAGGAAGTGTATGGCATTTGGTAGAATGTATTAAATCTGAATGTTACCTGAGAGCTTTGCCTGTTGGCATATTTAATACTTCCTAAAACATATGTTATTCTATAGGTATTCTGTATTTTAATTTATATGGGGCTGCACACTGAAATTTCCTAGGCAAAATTATATCAAGTCCCTTACTAAGATACTGATTAGCCTTTTCCAAGCTGTTACAGCTTTAAGTTACTGAATTTGGATGCAGGGAGGTAAAGTTATTGTAGTTTTGAGCTCCGTGGATGAAAGGGAGAAGCAAATAATATACTACGTATTGCAATGAGGACTGCCAAAGACTACTTCAGTACTTCAGAGAGAACTGACAATAAAGATTTTCATCTCTGACTGGATGGAGTGGTACATAACAGCCCTGTGTTGAACAATGTATTTCTGAATCTTCTGCATGTCATATTTCACTTTCATTTTAGAAAGATATGAGTTAACGATGCTTCCTTTCTTTTTAGTAGTGACTGGTGCTTGGCCAGTTAAGTTGCATTCCAATTCTTTGCATAAACCCAAATATTTCTTTGAAACAGTTGAGAGCTTGGATAATGCTGGACTAAAAGCCATATAACTAGTCAAAAAGGAATCTGTGAGTCAGAACTGGAGCAATATCTGGAACCATGCTTGATACTTCCAAACTGGAGGCTGGTTGGGCAGATTTTTTGGTAAATAGGGAATAGTCATAACTCTCAGAAAGAATAGCTGTGGAGAGAGGCAATATCTGTTATCAGTACACTTGAAAGGAAAAAACAGACAAGTCTGAGGAGCACAAAACAGAAGCAGGGATGTAACTAGCAAACAGCTAGATAAGCAAAGATCAGAAGCAATTTATCTGAGTTCAGTTTCATTATATTAATCACTCAGGTACTTTGAGATGAAAGGAACAGAGGGGATGTTACTAAGAGGAGTGGTAATAAGGTCTTCAGCTCTACTGAACACAGGATAGAAGAAATGCCCAGGTAATTATCTTCTGAGAAACTGAGATTAGCAAGTCGTATTCAGGTAATTTGCAATGTGTCATGAAATTAGCATTCTCCTTGGAATCAACCATTTTTGGTGTCCCATCCAATTACTAATTTTCATCCCAGCTTAATCTTTCTAGTTTCTTTTGTAGAATCCCCTTGAGGATGAAGGCTGAATGATCAGAGAGAGAATGGCTGTTGTGGGAAACATTCTCTTGTTATTGACCACATTTTTCTCTCACACATTAATTGTCAGTGTGAACTATGGTACAGAGGGCACATGGTATGGAGGAAGAAGTAGTTTGCGTTTGGGGAGGGCCATACTGAGGATCTCGTGCTGAAGACGTGTCTTTTGAGGGCTGTGGAGCTAAATTGCAATTTTTGCATTTATCGCTCTGTTATAGTCAGATACATTGGTCCTTGGGAAATTTTCTTCAGATGATAAGTTTAGCAACGTTCATTGGCTGCTTGAAGGCTGGGCTGGGAGATAGTGGGGAAATGTATTTTAAGATATGATCTTCTACCAGTTTATGTTTTATGATTGCCTACCTTGATTCTGCTCAAGGATACCAAACATGACATCAAGGGGCAGCTTCTCTAGTGAGTCAGTATATGCTATTTGGCTTACTTGTTCCAAGATGGAATTGCTGAGTGTACTGGTGAGGTTGTCACTGCCAATGCTTTCCTCTGTGCATACATTCACAGAATCACAGAATCATAGAATAGTTAGGGTTGGAAAGGACCTTAAGATCATCTAGTTCCAACCCCCCTGCCATGGGCAGGGACACTATGCCAGTATTGAGGGTTCCAGCATATTACAGGATGCTGGTAGTGTGCAGCGGTCAGATTTCTCTAAAATGGAGAGACTCTGGTTCCGATTTTTAGTTGTTTCCTTGTGGTTTAAAAGCAAATGGCAGAAATAATCCTAAGGGTGATGGTTTTCCACTCAGCAAGAATGATTTTCTTTCTCATCTTCTATTAACATAGCAAACAAATCCTTAGGCCTATTTTTTTAAGTTCTTTACTTCAGCTTATTTCATAAAGGTCTTCACCCAGGCTTCCAATCCTGCAGGTGGATCTTGGCACCTGCTTTCATCTAGGCACCTTAATATCAGTGTCGTTCTGTCATACTCCTGCTGACTTAATCAGGAGGTAAAATATGGCCTCCATGCCAGACTTCACTTGTCAGTATGCACCTAATCCCAGAGGATCCTATCTGCAACTGGGCTTGTACTCCACCTCTCAGCTCCTTGGCAAGCCTCTTGTCCACTTAGGGATCAGTTTCAAAGCTGTTCTCCTTTGCCAGCTGCTGGTGGTAGCTGCTGGAAGATGAGCAATATATGGTCCACTGTGCAACAGTGCTTGAAAAGTGTGCAGGCAGTAGAGCAGGCTTAGAAGTAGAGCACTTGAAAATCAAAGCTGTTTCAGTGCTATAAAGATGCAGTACAAAGTAGGAGGAAAGGCAGCTCACACAGAGGTAGCACAGACACTACAGAAATAACAAGTCATGGACTGAATAAAGGCAAGGGAGCACGGCAGAAGCCAAAGAGGTAACAGTGGTCAGGGCACTATAGAAGCGAGAAAAGATTTAGCAGCTGCTGAGAGATAGAACAGGGGGCACTGGAGGAGGTGCACCAGTGGAGAGGGTGGAGGTGAAGAGTAAAACCTATGGGGAGGGGTCCTGGAAAAGGAAAGTTAGGATATAGGGGCTGAAACCTATCCAAAGACAGCAGTTAAAGGAAACAAGGTGTAAAGGAGACTCTTTCTTCTTCTTATCAAATGTTTTATGCGTGAGGCTAATTTTTTCTTCTTTTCCAAGAAGGAGATTTCCTTCCCAGAAGAAAAATAATATTTCTCCCCCAGAGTCTTTCTATTCCAGGTTATGAGTGTCCCAAAGACATCACAGAGACAGGAGGAAGGTAAAGCAAAGCAAATGGGGAATACTGCATTTTCTTTAAGGGTGTGTGGTGGGTTTGTATCAGGGGTCCTTTGAGCTCTTGCTTTATCATTTGCTAATAATACCCGCGTCTGAAACTCGAGAGAATTAAATCCCAAATCTTCTAAACATCTGAAAGAAAGGGATGGAGATCCCAGCTGTGGAATGGAAGCAAAACCCTGTGGGTTTGGGTCTTTTAAATGGGGACCATGCTTTTTCAGTCACGATGAGCACTGCCCAAGTTCAACTGGTAGATTACAGCTGAGTGCTTGTAATTATGGCATGACTACTGCTTTGACCTCAGTCAATTTTTGCTATAATAGCTTCTGCTGTATGTAATCTGGGATGATGCTTAATACCTCTGATAAAACCACTTGTTTGAATGAATTAATGCATTTCTCATTAAATGTGCTCCTCATTACGTTAATCAAATCAAGCAAACCATGCAGGGTGGCTTGACCACTGTAATTAAACTTTCTTTAAAATCCACTCATTTGGCTTTTGATGAGGATTTTGATTAAACTCTTCCAAAATGTCTGGCCCAATAACTGCTAAAGAGGAACATAAGAGCTTGCATTACTGAGCAAGCCATTAATTCACCACTGAGTTACACCAATTCCTTACTGTTTTACCCAGCCAGACTATGTAGAAGTATCTGAGAATTGGCAATGTAAAATTAAATGTTTCTTACAAGTGTGCTGAAACAACAAATCTGTTTGCAACTTTAAATTTAGTGACTGTGTCCTGGAATATATAGAGGATCTGGATAAGCAAGTCACAATAAATGGCAAAACACATTGCGCCACTGTTTACTGATGTTAAGATAACAAGAGACGCATCTTCAGAAAAAAACTTTGAACATGCACCAACAGTTTTGCATGTGAAGACTGAATCTGTAAACATCTGTTTCTTCTCACCAGTGTCGCTCACTTTGTCAAATATCGGTCCTTCTGCTCAGAATAACTGCATTCCACAAATGATACAGTATGTTTGGCATAATCCTGGTGTAAGTACTACATTACAGAATGGAACAAGCTAAGGCCTGTTTTCTGGCCCTGCAAGTGTCCCTGCATGACTTGCATCCACACTTTAGTCTTAAACTTTATTACCCACTCAAAATAGGATGCCTGAATCCAGACTGCTAACTGGGAACAGTCCTGGTATTTGGTGTGGCCTATCATGCCCATACATTATCCTGGGAGAGTGCTAGTTGATATAAGCCAAACCCACAGTGGTTAATGAATGTGGACCAGGGTTTGATATCTAGATCCAGGCCTTGCTTTATGTGCCAGCATAGATGTGACCAGAGACACTTTCCTCCCCCTTTCTGCCAGTGCCTTCCTCTGCCTTCCCCTAATTTGCAGGCAGTGTCCAGTCCCATCAGGCAACATCCCTCAGTGCAGACCAAATACCTGCACATTTAGTCACCCACCTGGCTTTTATATAGGATTGGAGACTAGGTCAAAGGCCCTTTGAAAATTTGACTATGTAAACTCTGAGATGCTTTTTGACCTTAGCCTGCGTTACAGCTGTCTGTTTAAGCTATCAGTTGGTAAAACTGAAACTGCCTGAAGGACCTGATCCTACACAGTAGTGTACCTTCAGTTTTCAGTTATGAAGTGCTAGTCTCTGCATTGTAACTTTTCATATTAACTTGTCCCTGAGTAAAAAGAGTTTGTCACCACTTCATATCCACTAAAGAAATTTAATTCCTTATCCAGGAAATGGATGATCAGTCTGAAGAGTGAAACATTGAGCACTTGCAAGGACTTTGCAGACATAAAATGACATGACAAAAATTGTGGTCAGTCTGGGACAAGTAAAGGAAGCTAAGGACAGAGTTGATGAAAGTAGATTTTTCAGATATAAAGTCAATATGACTGACCCTGAATTTTTGGAAGATGAGTTCCATCTTCTTAGCAGATATTAAGTGATTTAATGTTTTCCACTTTATAACCAGTTCATCTAGGAAAGCCCCCTAAGTTGTACAAGTATGAAATGAAATGGAATGATAAAAACTAAATGACTAAATGAAAGTAGCACAAGACATAGCAATGAACAAATTGCACAATAGCAGAAGAGCCTGGTGTGAAATCTTAGAATAAGTGTATCAAAATATAGAAGCATTAAGATAAAGTAACATCAGAAGAGTAATGAACAGGTTTGCATCAAAAAGATAAAGTTCTGTGACACTAATTTGCTTGGGTACTTTGTCAGACATCCGAGTTGATCCTGGAGCCACCAACACCAACATTTTGTTGATCATTTTCAGAGTCAGATTTGACTTTTCAGTTTAACGTGTGTTCCAGTTTGGTCTTCAGTAAGGATGCTTCAATCTGGAATACTTTAGTTCAGCTCTCTCCAGACTTGTGCACAGAATACATACTGTTAATCCATTTCCTCTCAACAAAGGCAACAGGGCTGTCTTCATCACAAATGAACCACCACTTCCCATGCTCCAGAAAGTGAATCTTGGCTCTGTGACCAGCAAGTGATTCACCAGAAACTTGGCCAGGGAATAGAAATCTCTTTTACTGGTCGTGTGAATTCAGGCCACAAAGGTCTGTTTTAGGGAAGAGAAAATCGTGCTTAAAATCTCTCCAGCACCTTCTCCTTCATCGTTAGAGTTCAATTTGAAAGGACAAAAACCTGGCAACTTGCTGATGAAGATTTTAAGGCTGGCAAATAAGACAGCCAAAAGCATGAGCCCCAGCTGTCAAAACACAGAAAACTTCAGCTTTACAATAAAACAGATTTCTGTTATTTCTAACTGGCTAGGATTCTTTTGCTTAGATCAAGGGCAGTAAGTCATTGATCAAAATTTCTTTTTCTTCTTCGCATTTTTTGATGTTAGGAAATGCTTTCAAACTCCCCACAGATATTTCAAGCATTGACTTTGCTGCCAAGCAGTCTCCGAAAGCTATTCCTCCTCTCTCTACTCTCCCCCCCGCCTCTGCTTATCTGCTTCGTAGTGCTGTCACAGGATTTCTCAAGTGTCCACAGTGGCTTTCTCTAATCTGTTTCGAGTAGTTCTATGCTGCATTCTGTGGTCATAAGGGGAAGCAGATCCAGGGGAAGAGAAGATGGGGAATGCTTTAGCTTCAAGAGGAAATTCATTTTATCTACTAACTGAGATGAAGCTATTTGGATGCCAAGGCACAGCATTCTTCTGACACCTATAGAGACCTAATTTTATAACACAGAGGACCCATGGGCTTTTACTAAATCCTCAGTGCTGCTTCGGTAGGAAAGTAGAACTGACAAAAGAAAGAGCATGCAAGGGAGTGATGGAAGCAGAAGGCTGGAGGCGTGTGTGTGCACGAGTGCCTGTGCATGTCTGTATGTGAGCATCCCAACACTGGCGTTCCCATGGCATTCCCTTGCCTGCAGAAGGAATCACGCAGGACCAGATGGCTGGATGGGACCAGGTGGCTGGATGGGACTAGGCTGTGGGAGGGATGGCAAGCACCTCTTTGGATTAGGCAGGTGAAATGTAACAATTCTTGTGGTATCAATGGGAGACATTGACACATTCCAGCTGTTGAGGGATTATAAGGACCAGTCCCCATTCTAGACTGCACAACTCAGCAGATGAGCATCCCATCACAGCTTCTGCCCTATCCCTGCCCTGGTCCTAAAGAACATGGTTTGATCCCTCATTCCCTCATAACATCAAGCTCCCAATTCCCATGCACAGGTAAAAAAACAAAGAGTACAAATGTTGTGCCTGTCCCTGTCCTCTTTCTGCTTCAGAGCAGTAACACAGCGCTGGCATGGAGCTGGCACTGCCCTACCACTCCCAGGAAGGAAGACATGAGACCATTCCGGTAGAAAAACACAGTAAGAAGCTGGATATCTTGAAAACAATGAAACAAAATGTGTGAGAGTTGGTGGCATCATGGACTCCCATGTGTCCAGGACTCATTTGCTTTCCTCAGTGGTTTTCCAACTATGAATTCACAAACCAGTTAGTCTTAAGCCACCAAGAGGCAACAGAGATTTTTCACTGAGATACAAGCATCTCAAGTGTTAATGCAGTTGTTTTATGGAGACAAAGTTTAAACTTTCCTGTGAAAACTGGATATAATCAACTTTTCCATGGCTATGTTTCTTTTTTCAGTCACACAGGTACTGGTATTTTTCCTTGCTTTTCTCTATAATTATGCATAATAAATGGGTTAAAATCTCTAGCATCAATGCAAAAGTACTTCAGTAAGCTCTGTTGGAAGAATTACATAAACTAAATGAAATTGCAGTTTCTGACAAACATCGGTACCGTAGGAACAAGCTGTTATAAGAGAAAACAGATATCTGTGGCATGTTCCTGTTTTTATCATATAACTCGAGGGCATAACCAAGTTATAGCAAAGGGATATTTATCTTATTTTGTATATTTTTGTTTATTTTTCATTTTGCAGTAACAGCAGAAAGGTTCACAAGCCCTCAGCTTTTCTCTTGCCAAACAGTAAAGCCACTTTATAATCAGTCTGGGTTGTTATTTTTTTGACGGAATGTCTCAAGCATCTAGGAATTCCCTTCAGACCAAGTCAAGACATGGAGTCAATGATGGTCTGCGAATGACTGAGAAAAATATTGCTCCTATTATGCCCTCTGGAGAGCACATCAGTCTCAGGAATTCAGGAAGTACATCATGCAAAAGTTGTTTTTCAGACACTACATCTGCAGGTGGCCTTTAATGAATTAATAAAGGGTGTCAAGCAGTCAGCCTTTTAGAAAACAGTTCATTATAAAGGCAGAACTCAACCTGTTGCTTTGCTTTTTTGCATATAGTTTGTTTGCTTCGTAGTCACTGATACGTTTCTGTAAGTTAAGACTACAGGAGCTAAATCTTCACTCGCAGCTCACTGCATTCAGCATGCTAACAGCAGACTGGCATTGGGCTTCATCACCAGATGTCACAGGGAGAGAAGACGTAATTTAACGTGAGCCCATGGCCAACTTACTTTGCAGTAAAGTAGATTTCCTGTACTGTAGTTCTAGTCCCAATTCATGGTCAGCTCAGAATCTAAATATTTTAAGATGGAACTAGCTCATTTTTCGGATGACTTCAGAGATGTCTATTCCCTTCATAATTTAAGTTTTGAGACAAAAAAAGGGGGAGGTTTGGGCAGCCAGATCCTATCAACACAGTGGTGCCTGCTGTGGCAAGGGAAATGCATAAGCTAGGCTTTGATCATGACTTGAAAGAGAGAACTGATTTTCCGACTTTTTAAAGCCCAGTTCTTAGCCTTTCTTCACAGTTAATACTATCTAGGCCTCTGATTACACTTTCAGCTCTCCTCCGGGCAGCCTTCAATTTGCTGGTGTCTTAAAGAGCAGTGGCCCAGATTGAAGTTTTGCTGAGACCTTGTTAGTGCCAATTACAAAGGAATAAGCACTTTCCATTTACATATTAAATGTTTGTTAATATGTTTCCAGATAAATTTAAGCTTTTTCACAGCACCATCTTGACTCACAACCAGTTTGTGGTCCATTGTAATTCCTGCATCCCTTTCTTCAGAGCTGCTGACTGGGCAGTCACTCCTCATTTTGCCTCTCTGCATTTGATTTCTCCTTCCTAACTGTAGCATGTTATGCTTGACTTTGCAGATTTCACCATGGTAATTTGGGATCATTTCACCATTTTATGAAAATTATTCTGAATTCTTACCCTGTTTATCATTTTATTGTAGGTTAACCCTGGCAGACATCTTAGCCTCACACAGCCATTCACTCACTCCCTGCCGCAGTTGGAAGGGGGAGAGAATCAGAAGGGTAAAATGAGAAAACTCATGGATTGATTTTCATAAGTAAAGCATTTCATTCACCATTTCCCATCAGCAGGCAGGTGTACAGCCATTTCCAGGACAACAGAGCTCCACCACATGTAACAGTTACTTGAGAAGACAAATGCCATCACACTGAATGTCCCCTCCTTTCTCCTTCTTTCCACACCTTTTATTGCTGAGCATGATGCCATGTGGTCTGGGATATCCCTCTGGTCAGCTGGGGCCAGTTGTCCTGAATTTGTCCCTTCTGAACTTCTTGTGCACCCCCAGACTACTTACTGAAGGGGTAGCATGAGAAACAGCAAAGGCCTTGATGCTGTGCAAGCACTGCTCAGCAATAACTAAAATGGGATGTGTTATTACTGTTGTGTGCTCAAAAATCCAAAACAGAGCACCATACAAGCTACTACAAAGCTATTTAACTCTATCCCAGCTAAAATCAGTGAAACTTTCACCTACTTGTAAACTTCATCAGCTCAGTGCCCACTGCTGATTTTAAAAGTGCCCTCTCTAGCTCACCTTCCAAGTAATTAATGAAAAGATTGACTAGCGCTGGCACTGAGACAAGCCCTGTTGGCACCTACCTGAAATGTCCTCTTGGTTTGGCAGAAAGTCATTAACTGCAAAATACTGCAAAGCAGCTGGTAGCATCTGGTTATCTGCAGTTTGAATTCTTGTGTGTCTGCTGCTGATAGAAAATGAGGGATAGTGCAAGACTGGAAGGGACCCCTCAAATGGAGACTGCTGTTCTAGCAGGAAGAAGTTGAAAGAACAAATTTCTGCATGATATTCATCATATTGCCTGCTCTGTTGTGGGAAGATTGTCAGGTACTGCAAAATAATCACAGTACAGGGGTTTGAATGGAAGTCATGATTGCTTAACTAACAGACTACTAATTCTGTTATCTTTATAGGCAGAGACATTCCAATCAGCCATGATCAAATTGAAGATGAGAGAATTCTAAGTCAATGTTTACCTACACTGTTTTGCTAAAAAGAAAATATGAAAGGCTGTCAGTCTGTACAGACCATCAGTCAATCAGCCACTTCAGTCAAGGGGAAATCTTCTTGCACTGTTATCTGACTTGTGTAAAGGGTTTTTCATCTTCATATATGGTAGGCAGGCTTAGAGATGGGCTATTATGACAAAGCTGCAATTTCTGCTCTGATGCAGTAATGATTTTAGCTTTATAAAGTTTCTGCCATTTTCAGATGTGAGGTGTATGTGACCAGCATGTTCACATGGGCATTTTGAGCCTGTGTGTTAAAATTGACCATTTCTTGCTGTTAGTTGGCAGGATCCACCTTTTGTTTCAGGTCATACTGGTCTCTTCTGCATCACTCAACTAGCTGGCAAAGTAAAGAGGAATACACTGTATGTGTGTTGTCACTGCTAACTATTTCTGCAATAGTTGCATGTGCAAACACAAACCAGATGTCACTACATAGCATGCTCCAGACAAGGAATAAATCCATGTCCAGAGAGGTCTTGAGATTACAGATATGTCTATGTGTGTAACCCATGTTAGATGCTGCTCACTGCCTGCACCACTAAAATTATCCTGCTACCAGTTTTGATATAAAGCCTGTCGTTGGACATCTTGGACATTTTTTATATAAAGCTTGTCCTTGGATATTTGTCCTTGGACAAATCAGCATAAACCTGGCATTTGAGCTAACATGTTTTGTCTCACAGTTGGGATAGGGTGAGGAAATGAGGAATACTGGATTAGGTGGCACACTTGACAGGTAGTAATTAGTTAAATCAGCACAACTCAATTGCATTTCATTGTATGGTCATACCTGCAGGTGAAAAATAAGTGGATAAAACAGACAAAGGAAGAGAAGGTAGAATGGAGGAATAGGATTGCAATGTAAAACCAGGCTTAGTGCAAAAGGAAAAAAAAGCCATAATGTTACTGACTCCCCTTCCCTACTTATACCCTAGTTGCTCCCTTTGGTTAGCTCTATTTTTCATGTATGATCCTTGCTCAGCTCTTTAATCTAAGAAAGGCACATTTCATACTTTCTAAAGACCTGACCTTTTAGTATAAAGGTATTAGGAGGCTTTTTAGCAAATGGTCTTTGATAGCTCCATTTTTATTTTTTAAGTAACAAAAAGACTAAACAAGGAAAAAAGATGAAATCCAATTTCTGCTGAAAAGAGCCTTTTGCTATTACAAAGCTTGCTAGTTATTGCAACACAAGTGTTGTGACATTTTCAAAGCAACAGTACCTTGGTCACTTTATCAAAGAAATTGTTGTTTATATTCCTCTGACACTGGCAGCCACTTACTTTGCAATCCCTTAAAACAACTCCGAGATTCTTTTCTTCATTTCTTAGAGAGTAGACATGATCAATTGGTTCCTATAAAAGAAAAGGACTTCAGCCACTTCTGTGTATCCCAGAGTGATTCGCAGGGCATTGCTTGGAAATGTAGGACTGAAAATGCCTTTATCACAGCTGATGGGAGATTGCAGAAACCTCTGCCGCTTTGCCTGCAAAGCTTATGCACTGTAATAATTGATCACACCCCAATTCAGACTGCACCAGACAACAGCTCTGCCGCTGTGCGGTGCTGCTGGGTGCAGCGAGGCCTGCGATGCCCATGGATACAGAGCACCTGGGACTCCCTGCACTCCCATGAACGCTGAGAGGTTGAGCTTCCCCTTACTCGCAGAAGAGCCATCAGCTAAAGCACATTGGCATTTCTCTTTTTGATGCTATAAATATCACTTGCCTTGTTTGAGACACTCTGTCATAAGGGCAGGAAGTAACAGGAGCAAGACCTGTTTTTTTTTTTTTAATGCATAAAATACATTAGGAATCCTATTCTGGATGCTCTGATTTGATGCTCAGGAGCTGCCAAAACTGGAGGGCTGCCTTCAGAGAGCAAAATTCTGATGCTTGTGGCTTTGAAGGTGTCAAGGACTTGCTTCTAAAATATCAGACCACCTGAGAACCAACAGGGCCCCCTCATTCCCACTCCTCCCCCAGCTCCAACTGCCCCAGCAGCAGTGCGAAGCCCAGCTGATTTTCAGTTATATGTTGCCTGAGCAAGAGGAGTTTCTGTTTTCGCCACCTCTTGGCCCCAGTCCATGTGGATGTGACATGTTCTGTCAGTCTCGGCTGACTCCTCTGTCTCTACCTAAATGCATCTTTTACAAGCTGATGAATTGTTTGTAGGAATTATTCCACTGTAATGTATTCAAGCATCTAGTAAACACAAATCCTGGCAATTTTTCATTGTCCACAAAGAACCCTTTTTCTCTTCCATGGGGAACTGATTTTGAGAAAATATATCTCCTGTGATGCCTGAATTTTCCACAAGCAATCTTCTCCCTGAGTGCAGGCCAGCCAAATACCATTTAGTTTTTTGGAAGTGCTGAAATTACAGCCTGAGGTGGCACAGCTGCTGGAACAATATCAACCAAGCGGGAATAGATAGATCAGCAACAAGGGACAAGATCACCTCCACTAATCCAAACCTTATACCTACATGTTTCTGTTTTCCATTAAAATACGAGTCTCACTTGCCTGTCATTTAATAAGATTACAAGCAAGACCAAGCCATTTAACTGTTTGCTTCTGAAATAAAATCAGTCCCTTATGAATGGGGAGAGCCAGAGATAAGTATGTGTAAGATTAGAGTATGTCAAAGCACATCCTGATGTCTGTCATTGATTCTCTTGCATTCACGTGTTCAATAAGTGAATTTGCCTTGGCTTTCTGCAAAATGTGAGTGTTTCTCCCAGTGCTCCCCAGGACCAATAAATCTTTTTCACTTCCTTATGAAAGACAAGGGGCTGACTAACCAGTCAGTTTAAATCTTATTTAGAAAGACTAATTCTAAGCAGTTTGTCTATGTATTTATACATCTTTTTCTCATTTCAGAGTCCTGTGCTGTCAGTGAGGATGTGACAGCTTCTACTCTAGTTTGAATAAATGAACCTAAAGTTTCAGAAGGGTGCTCATAATCCATCCAGCTGTTTTGCTTATATTCTCTGGAAAGTACAGTTAGTTTACCAGAGTTGCCTAAATCATCTAGACATACTTGATTTATATTAAAACAAAGGTTTAACATTTGCTGGGCTTTAGTTTAGGCTAGGTCTTTCAGACACAGTGTAATCTTATGTAGGAGACCTCCATGGTAGCTCCAAGGAAGTCCTTGGTACAGACAAAAGCAGTGCAGTGCCAGGTTAGGAAGGAGGTGGGGCTCTGAGAAGTAATAGGCCCCTGTCAGCTCTATCACCAGTACTTTTGTGGCTCCTTGGTGCAGAGTAAGCACTGCAGCCTTTGGTCTATGATGTTTTTCACAACAGAGATGGAGCTGAGGAATCCAAATGGCAGTTGCAGAGCTGTGGAAGTGTTCTGGGGTTGCAGTTCCCAACCTTCTGTGTCTCTTCCTTGGCTGACACTGCATCCTGCCGGCTGCCTTTTGCCCTCTCTCAGACCCCTGCAGCTGAGGAAATCCTGAACAGCTGATTTCCCAAAGCTGGGAGGGCACAGGGGAGGGCTCATTCCTGGCTTTGTCCGATTTCCTATGTTCTTGCCCAGACAGCTGATTTTTTTATCACAGAAATAGTTCTCACTGGTTTTATGGTCTCTTTGTAGCAAGGTGGAGTCATC
Source organism: Neopsephotus bourkii (assembly GCF_033783945.1). NCBI lineage: Eukaryota > Metazoa > Chordata > Aves > Psittaciformes > Psittacidae > Neopsephotus > Neopsephotus bourkii. The sequence goes on from NW_026902234.1 coordinate 7,338,103, forward strand.
TTGTGTATGCTGTAACTGCTGCTTCATTTACATGTTGGGACTTCCTGAAGCAGAGATTGGATCCATGCCATTATTTTAATAGCCCTTGTTATATCTGTTCTCCATTGATTTGTCTAATCCACTTTGAACCAGTTCATATTTTTGGCTTCTGTGATACTGTGTGCAGTAAGTCTCTGTTTAATTATGTGCTGTGTGAAGAAGTGCTTCCTATTTTTTAGTTTTGACCATATGCCTGATAATCTCATTAGTTTCCCCCTAATTCCTGTATTGTGGAATATAATTTATCTGTTCCCAAGATACTTTCTCTGTGCAGGTAGGGAGTTTGTAGACCGCTATCATATTCCCTGTTAGTTGTCTGCTTTCCAAGCGGGCACCTCCAGTGTACAGTTGTTCCATACCTTTCAGGGTCCTCTCTGCCCTGCTCTGTGCTGTGCGTAGTTGTGCAATATCATATTCCAGCTTCAGTGGCCAGAAGAGCACACAGCATTCAGGAAGGTAGAGCTTCCCACAGCAGTGTTTTCTACAGATGTTTTTACCTCTTTCACTAGACCTTTTCTAAGAATTCCCAGTCTTCTCTTTTGCCTTTTTGACATTGCTGAGCATGGGATTTTAGGAGTCACTCCTTCTCTGTGTGAAAATAGTCAGTTTATAGTCAATAGTAGCATGGGAATACTTTGGATTTGTATTCCTAGAACACCTTCTGCATTCATTTTTTGGCCAATTTCACAATGAGAATTAACTTTTGCTGAGTAAGGAGGTTTATTTACCTTTAAGGCTCTTGCTTTCTACTGGAATTCATAATTGCAATTTAAGGTGAGGGTAGAATTAAGTGCCTAGAAAGTGAGATTCACAAAATCTGACAAGCAGAACTGATGTCTGAGTGTCATGGTTTAGCCCAGTAGGCAGCTAAACACCACACAGCCATTTGCTCACTCCCCCCTGCCCAGTGTGATGGGGGAGAGAATTGGGAAAAAAAAATGAAAAATTCATGGGTTGAGATAAAAACAGTTCAATAAGCTAGAAAAGGAAGGGAAAAAATAATTATTAATAATAGTAATAGAATTAGAATATGCGAAATAAGTGATGAACAATGCAAGTGCTAACCACCTGCCAACCGGTGCCCAGCCAATTCCCAAGCAGTGGCCCTAGCTAACTTTGCCCATAGGATTCACATACTAAGCATAATGCCATATGGAATATCCATCCCCTCAGCCAGCTGGGGTCAGCTGTCCTGGTTGCATCTCTTCCCAGCTTCTTGTGCCCACAGCCTGCTTGCTGGCAGGGCGGTATGGGAATCTGAAGAGTCCTTGACTTAGTATAAATATTATTTAGCACCAACTAAAAACATCAGTGTGTTATCAACATTATTCTCATCACAAATCCAAACCACAGAACTGTACCAGCTACTAGGAAGAAAATTAGCTCTGTCCCAGCTGAAACCATGGCACTAAGCCAGCAGAAGATACTGGTAAGGGAACGGTGGCTGGGATCTTGTTTTTTCCTCTCTGAGTAGGTTACCTGCTTCCACTTGGGATTCATGGCGTGTGCCCAGCTCTTCAGGGTGTCAAGGTTTCCTTCCAGAAAAAAAGGATGAGGATTTCTTACACAACTGAGCAGGAACTCTTGTTCATGCTTGTGCATCCCACACTTGAAGCACTTGCAAGAAACTCATTTATTGAGTTTTCTCCTGAGAGGGGGTTCTCATTCCCCAGGGGATGTCCTTATGCTGTACACCTCCCTGTATGGGCTGTGTAGGGGCCAGAAAGTTGGAGGGAGATCTCAATGCTTTGTACTGAAGTTCCCTTACTTGTTGTAGGATAATTAAATATCCAGTGGATTGCTGAGTGAAGAAGGGATCTGAATGTCAAATATGCACAAGGATATCATGCCTACTCCCTTCATTTGTGTCCCCAAAGAGGTTGCTCCTACTTCAAAGAAAGAAATAGTCAAAAATCAGGACTAAACCACCTCCATCTAAGCTTAGTTCTAGAGACTGTGGCTACTTCTAAGTAGTGTAAATGTTGCCACAGGCTTCATAAGAACCGTGGTTTCGTCGTGTTCTTTGATGTTGTCCTTGCATTTCACTTCATCAGTACACAGTTTTGAAATACTTCATCACAGCAGTAGTTTTCAATTCCCTGGTGCTCTGTTTCAGCTGTTCCCACTAAAAAATATCACTGAAAACTGTTATTGGGGCATGGAGTAATTTGCATATCTTAACAACTTTCCATCCTTTACATAACCATCACCTATTCCCTACATACCACGCTAGGAAAGCAATGAAATGCAAAACTATACATCCATCAGCTTCTCCCTCCATCAGACACAGAAAAAAGACAGTATCAGTGTAGCAGATAATCGGTCACTCATTCACTGTTAATCGTGTTAGTGTTCCTTTTACCTTTTGCCTGTTACAAATTCAGCAGCCTCCAGGAAGCTAAATGATAGCTGAGACTCCACTTCCTCTTCAATTCTTTTTCCCCCTTTGAGCTAGCATTTAACTTTGTTCCAGTATTTTAAAGATCTGCTATTCCTTCTAAATTGAATATTCAAATATATTTTTAGATTCCCTCTTTATCTCTTTTAGTAGTCTCCAGAGCCTTGCTTCTGCCCCAGTTCAACAAAAGCACACGATGAAGTGCCTATATGCTTTGCTGTACTGGGACCTGAACACTATTTCTTCTTCTCAGTTTTGTTTTCAAAACATCTAAAATCCCCATTCAAGTCTAGCTGTAAGACATTTTACTTATTTTCTCATGGCTTTAATGCTAGTTGTCTTCAAATTAATGACCATAAGTCTAATATATTTGTGCATGTACACATGCATGTTACTGTCACTGGGATTTAAAATTAATGATATTATGATCCTAAAATCCTTTCTTTTCCTTGTCATGTAAATTTTATACTGAGATTATAATAACAGACTCCTGGCTAGAAGCAGTTGTCTCCATTAAAGACTAAATCTTTGGAACATATTTCCATACAATATGTGATACAAAACTAGTTTTTCCCTAAAATCAGAAGTAATTGTGTAGTAAGTAATTCCTGTTGTCTTCTTTAGTATGTCATCTACACCTCATGAGAAATAGTGGCAAACTGCAAATGATAAATACATATCCAAAGATATCCCAGACCTAAAGCTTTGCTTTGAGATGATGCTGGTTTGTTTTTTTGTGCTTTATGAATAATTAGCAAAATCTCAAGTTAAGTAATGTTACAGATTTTTAAAATCCAGATAGATTTTTTCCTAAAAGATGTGATCCAGAATACCACCTACTCCTTCAATTCACGCATCAATCAGTGAGAGCCAAGTTGGAATCAGAATAAAAATGCACTGTTCTCCAGACACTAACTTAAAAGTACTGAAACCAGTATTGCCCAAGTTAAACAAGCAGCAAAAGTGGTGATTTGGGTGTACTGACTGACAGAAGAGTTCCACGTTTGTTCTCTAGGGCTCAGTGCAGCATTTAAACAGTTTTGTTTCTCTTTTCTTCATTTTTAAATAAAAACTTTTTTCTCTCTCTGGCTCTCTTATCTATTGATATAACTGGTGTTGCATGAGAAATTAACTCATTTCAATGGCTAGAGACAGTTTTTCTATCAGCTGTTGTAAGGTTTCCTCATCTATTTAATGAGCCTGGATAGGTAGGAAATTAAGTATTAGGAATTGCAGATGGATAAAACTAAAACAGAGTTTTCTGTTTATTAGGGTTGTGTAATTAATAAATAAATAAATAAGATACGTATTTATATAGACAGCACATATAATTGGAATTGGTATTTGGATTATGGCATGATTATTGCTTTGCAGACAGGGGACTCTGTTATCACTCAGTCATCAGCAAAGTAGCTGCATCTCATCTCTGCGCTCATCTCATCTCTGAAGCTGAAAGAAGAGCTAGTTATTATCTTCAAGTGGGGTTATTAATGAGGGGAAAAATCATCCCCAATTACTGTGAAGCAAAATATTTCAACATTTACATATCTGAGACTTTAATTTTGATCTAGTCCTTCATGAGTTTCTAAGCTCAGACTGTATTCGCTTTTCCAGACATTCCCACCATGATGTAAATAGGGTAACTTGCACCTGTCCAAGTGCTGGCTTCCCCAGGTGTACGTTCCAGGGTCACAGAAATTATGCCCAGCCCATCCTTGTGCTGCCAGAGCCTGATTTCCACTGAGATTCTTTTGCGCTACACCACAGCACAAAACACACCATAGGAACAGAGTCTCAAGCATAGGCTTTGCTAGAGAAGTAAGGAATTCTGACCTGCCTATTCTGTCTGTGGTCACAGTCTTTTTTCTTTTTTCTTTTTTTCTTTTTTTTTCTTAACTAGAAACAGCATGGAATTGATTTGAAAGAGCTGATTTCATTCCTTTGCCTTTTTAGTTTTTTGGGGGGGTTTTGTTGACAAAGTATTGATCCTTTGAAATTAATGGTTTGGAAGTTTTGACTCTGAACTTCCTAGAATAAAACCTGAGCAACACAAAGGTAATGATTTAAATTCAGTTAAACATGGACAGTAACCAGGAGATGGGAGAAGTGCTGCCCATACTGTGGATGCATCCATCAACACAGATGCAAATGTCTGACCTTGGCAGGTTCAGGAGGCAGGGATGTCAAACACATTTTGCAGTCAGTTAGAAATGTAGCTACTAAACAAAGAAAACTCAATAAATACACAGATGTTTCATTAGATTACAGATTTCCTAGAAAACAATAAAACAGCTGTATGCCAATGGAAAAAAAGTAAACCATCTATTTTTTTTCACTCAAAAACTTAATTCCTGAAAGTCATCAGGTATGTCTTCTGTAAACTTAACCTCAAAACCCACAGAGTCTGTAACCAATTGATGTAGATCTCTTTACAACATTTATGCCCATTAATGCTTCGTTGATTTACAGTGAGACTGCTGAAGAAAGGACTGTCTTGGACAGCCATATAAATATTAATTTCTTGTGAAGGATGGCTGCTATTACACTAAATATTAAATGAATTCATAATACTTGGACATTCTCAATAAATCACTACTGGGACTGCATACTAACATCCCATTCCAAAACCTTTCTTTCTTTTTTTTTTTTTTTTAATATTAAAGCCATGGAAAAGAATGGTTGCTCCCAAAGAAATGTATAGCTTTGTAACACTGGTGTCATTAATAAATTCCAGCTGCACAAGAAGGAGTTTTAACTTAGTTCCATTTTACAGATGGGGGGAGGAGGCACAAAGGGGTTTAGGTTGAACTGCTCATCACAGGAGGCTCAAACCCAATCTGTTTCTCCTGAGAGACATCACAGTAAATTATCCGCTCCTGGCAGTCCTTGTTTTGCTTGAAGTACTCTGAGCAGCCTCAGCAGAGGATGTGGCAATGTGATACCAGAAGGCTGAGAGCATTTGCCAGATTCAAAGGGAGAAAGAGCTGGATGTAATGTCTAATCTTCAGGCACCCTAAGTGGTTAGTATCAGCCACCTCTAAGTGTCTTGGTACAGTGACTCCTCAGATTTTTTACTAGCAAGGCTAGGTTTATCAATGGGAGTAAGTCACTTTCCCTCTTTAGAGAACACAGGTCTTGTCTCACAAGTTTAGTAAATTGCTCAGTGGACTCAGGGAGGCTACAAATCAATCCTTTATATTTCCTTTTGTTAAAGTAGAATAAAGGGTACATCAGCAAGTTCATTATAGCTCCCTGATATCTGAGTGATAGTAGCTTGAGTGTAGAAATTTATGCCACGGTTAACCATGTAGAGTGGAAGCCATTCTTGTAAACAAAATTAAAGGACTGTCAGGCTCATCTGCTTTTCAATGTGCAGATGGGTGTGAATATATGCATCTCCTTCCTTCGAAAGATTTTTGCTTCTGTGTCTTAAATGGTCTAAGTCACACAAGGTTTTTCTAATGAAAATTTGCCAAGGTATTTAAATTAGAAGCAAAAATTAGGAAAGCTGCTACCGCAGAGGAATATTAATTGTTCATTATACAGGGCTTTAGTTCACATAGTTACTTTGCATGTGCAAAGCTGCCAATTAAAGAGGCTCAAAGTGCTCACTGCTGCACAATAGCCGTTTCTCCAGAGCCCCACAATGGCTATTGTATTCTGTCACTGACCTTTAGACACCTTCAAATGCATATTGACACAGTATGCTGGGATCATTAGAGCTATTGTTTCATTGCGCCACAGGGAAAGGAGAGTTTAGCAATTTTGTGAAGAGCTTTAAAATTTGATATAATGATGTCAGCAGAGATATTTCTTAATTAGAGAGTGAGAGAAATGCTCAAGTATTTTTCTGGTGCTTCAGGTGAATTCCAGCATGCACACCTACCACAATTCCCACAACAGTCCCTTCCCATCGGAGAAAGAAGATGTTTATCAAGGGCATTTGGTCTGCTTCTCTATTGTTTCCAAGGGAATTTAGCTAGTATTTTTTGACCTAATGGTGCCATATGGCCAGCCTCCCTTAGCTTCCATGGATTCTGCCTCGATGAACATCTTTGCAGGACGAATCCTTTCATCCTGTGACAAAAGCCCTTTTAAACAAAGCATATAGCTGGAACTGGTGGTATGCAGGAGACTGGGACCTGGAAGTGTAATTCTTACTGTACTCTTAAAAAATCACTGGACGTTGTCACTGTGAAAACAACCGTGCTTCATTTTAGCTCTTCTGTGTCTAAATATCTAAGGTATTTCTGTTTCCTTACCAGTCTGTGACAGATAAAAATTGCAAACAATAACTTTGGGAGCAGAGATATCAGATACTCCAAGTACGTTTACCGTAGTAAATTCAAAGCCTCTTCTAAAAGCTTATATATGTTTTATTGTAGCCCTCCTATTCTTTAAAGTTGCTTTGAGAAATTACTTCAGCAGTCAGCACATAAAAGAGCATCATTTTAAACCCTACATGGGACATTTTGTCTACAGAGAACAAATACATTACTGGCTTCTATTTCCAAAGAGTGTTCCTGCTTGAAGATAGAGAGATAGATAGTTTCTGTTCCATAAGTACTGTGGTTGCTGCGTTCATTCCTATCCCCTGGGATCCTATTATAGAACAAATTATCAAACACAGTGAAACTTCACAACCCTGAGTCCCTGAATATAGTCTTGGGCAATGGCTTGCACTTCTGACAGAAGAGGAAGAGAGAAGACATTGAACAGGCCTTCTGCAAAACTTCTTGTGTAATTACAGGAAACAAAGAAAAATAATGGAAATTTTACTGCTCAGCATTGCTGGTTGCAAATCCAGCCTAGCACTGTGCAGGGGGATGGCCAGTTTCTGCACACAACCCCTCTGCCCCCAAAAACTTGCTAGCTTGAAGGACATAGGAATTGGTATTTGTGTGTGCTTGAGGCAAATGTGCAGCAGGATTTCTCACACTGCTATAAAGCCTACAAGGTCAGATGTGTGCCTTAGTGATGCAGACTGAATTATACCTTTTCCTTTTTTTTTCACATTAACTGAAAGAGTGCTATTACCTTGTTTTCATTCTTCAGTGTCAGAACCCTTTTAGAACTCTGAAACCTCCCATGCACTGTCACTGTGATTGTCAATTGTGAATTCTTAGTCTATCTTCAAACATCAAAGTGATACCTTTACCTGAACACATGAGGAGAATTGACTTCTGAGATGGAGACACAAGTAAGTACAGCTGTGTGATTCAGGATGTAAAAGGGAGCACATGGAACAGGCTATTAAACCACTGTCTTGTGCCTCCGTTCTCCCTACAGTAAATCTGCATCACGTAATAAATGAGGAAGTAATGATGGGTGCTTCTCTTGCAGTGGACTGGGATCTGAAATCTCTCCTGAGACCTTTGTGCTTCCCAGGGGAAGTTTTTAGCCATAAAGCCTGATTTCTACTTTTGGAAAGTTTCTCTGTTGAGAGACAGGTGTCTCCTAGAACTGAGAGAGCAACACTTCAACTGCCAGCTTCTCTGCATGGAAAGTTTGTATTTCCCCTGTGCTTTTGCTGTCCCGCTGTAACTGCACTATTTCTTTAAAATAACACATGATCACTACCTAGGTGGATTTGAAAATTGAGAAAACTAGTATGTTAGGCCCTTACTCTGCCCTATTGGATAGAGAGGGATTTGTATAGGAACTTTATTACCAAAAGCTCAAGTTCTGCCTGGATCCACTTCTAGTCATGGCAGTTTTCAGAGGTTTTCTGCTGCACACACTGAGATTTTCCAAAAGAAAACCAGAGTCGGTACGTCTGCTTACTGCCCGTGTTTGATTTGGTTCCTTTGCAGAAGGAAAAGAAGAGCGGGCTGCTGAAACTTCTAGCAGGAGCATCAACAAAAAAGAAGTCGCGCTCCCCACCATCTGTGTCCCCCACACACGACCCCCAGGCAGCCATCGAAGGAGTCCTGCAAGGGGCAGTGGGACCTGAGCTCTCCTCCCTCTCCAGCCACGGCAGGGCTGGCTCATGCCCTATCGAGAGTGAAATGCAGGGAGCCATGGGGCTGGAGCCTCTGCACAGGAAAACAGGATCCTTGGATTTGAATTTTTCCATCCCTTCTCCTGCCAGGCAACCCCTCTCTTCCATGGCAGCTATTCGGCCGGAGCCCAAGCCTTTGCCCCGGGAAAGGTAAGCCATGTATCTCCTAAGATCGTACACATCCTCAGGGAGCTTTTGGAGAAGGGTTGCAAGTTTAACTTGCTTAAGGGTTGTTGCAGAATGATTTAAAAAGTGGTGAGCAGCACCTGTTCATGACACCATACAGCCCTGGTTTAAATCTGGAGGACAGCAGTGCCTTCTCAGCCCAAAGGGTGCAATTGCTCTTGGCAAAGGCCACTTTTTAAGTGGTATCCCTATGTTTTAATAAACTTATGGAGCTGTCATCTGGTGCTTCCTGCCTGAGGGCAACAAGGGTAATGTGTTTGCTCATCAAGGCCCTCTCTGGCCTGTTCTGCAATACCAAAGACTTTTTCAAATTCTCGTTGTTTAGGATACTGCCATCTTCAGTGACCTGTTATTAAAAATGTAGCTTGTTTTTAGAGAGGAATGTACCAGTGATTCTGGAGTTTATTGCAGCAGCCTGCTCAGCACCTTGATACCCAGAAAGTATAGAGTAGGAACATCAAAATACAAGAGCAGATGGAGGGAGAGGTAACTGACTAGGAACAGGGGTACAGAAGAGATCTAGCTCTCCATGTGCAGAGTCATAATTGGCTTCAGGTAAATATTTTCTACAAGACTGCACTTTGAGGAGTGGGAAGGGAACAGATAATGCACTGATACAACGCTACTGAAATGCTTTCCACTCAAAAAGTGATTGAGAAGAGCAGGGTTTTTATGAAAGCATCAAACAGTTTTCAAAAAGAAGTCTACGGAACTCTATATAGTTGACATTTCAAATTATTTTGGCACAATAGTAAAGTTCCAGAAGTTTTAAAGAAATTATTTTCATCTGAGTGTATGAAAGAGGCTGAAAGCAATGGACTGGGCAAGCCACCTGACTCTGAATCCGTTTGGGGTCATGGAGCACAGGATGCAGGGCATAATGAGGCATACTAAAGGACAGTTCATACCTTACACAGTGTTTTACTGAATGCAAGTTGAAATTTGGTTGGGAAGGTAACAATGACACTGTAACGTATTTAAACTTTTCTAAGGCTGGTTATTATCTGGTTTATTACCATAGAATGTCTTCCTGAATGAAGTGTGCACAACAGATATAGCAGATAATAAGTGGATTGCAAAGTGATTCACTGGCATCAAATCGAACTCTCGATCAGATATCGTCAGAAAAAGATTGTGTATGTGTGTAGTGTAGCTCTGCAAGAGCTGGGTGTTGTACCTGCACTGTCCAACGTAAAGTCTTTGCTGTCGCAGAACAGAGGTCTAAAGTGGGAGGTAAGTGATGAAAATGGCAGACTCCTTGGTATAGAGCTAATTCAGATAGCTGGTAAGCAGAACACAGAGTAACAGATTATTTCAGAAGAGCCAAATCTGAGGCGAAGTGGAGTGGCCTCCCAGAAGCAAAAGAACAATGGAAGATTTAAAACAATATACTTGCAGTGAGTGATAAAGGGAGCTCTGGTACATCTGGTAAAGAGCAGGCTTAGAAATGGCTTAGTAGCAGTCTGTAAGAGACTGCAGACAGGACAGACATGGAAATATTTTTACTCTAGGCTGGGCATTTTGTCTAAAAGAGATGCTGTTGTTCATGTGCAGCTATTAGGCTCGAAGCAGAAGTAAATACAGACAAGTCCTTCAGCATTGTAATGAAGGCAATGAGAGGAGACTATCACAGTAGTCTCTGGTCCTTAAAATCCATGAAAAAGCAATTTAGTAAAAGAAGTGAAAAACCAATCCCTGTTTAGGTGCACTTAATTTGGTCTACATCAGTTTAGATTAACGCTATAAGAAAAGCTAAATCAATATAAACCAGATTTGGCACCAGTATAACTACATCAGTGGAATGCTGAACCTTTAGTTAAATGTAGCCATGAAAAGCAGCTGGGAAGAACGTCCCCTCATGTCTCCAGAGCTGGCTGTTGTAGTGCTGCTCTCAAAGCTTTACTGTGGAGAAGCCAGACACATTATTTAATATGCCATGGCTAGTCCATACCCTACACATTTCTCAGTCTACCTCATGATGGTCCGGATAGTGAAACATTTAATTGACAATCTTAAGTGGCAGAATAGAACCAGAGGGACATGGGCTAGCTGTGTCTGCTCAGCCAGGCTGGAATCAGGAGTAAATAGATTTAGACTGCAAAAACTAAGGAAATATTTCCAGTTGCAGTATGTGGTGGTAAGGAACTTACTCTGATTTTAAGCATTTTAATTCATGAGTCTTAAATCTGAAAATAAGCTATAATTGAGGTAACCCTAATTATACACAGCAGGCAAGATTTTCTAATTGATTTATGAATTAACTTCCATATCATTGGTGTATCTGCAATCCTTAACTGATCATATGGCTTTTTTCATGCCCATAATGGGAAATATTAATTACCTTCATGCACTAGGAAGGATAATGCTTAGTCCTGGAATAATCTGAGCAGATACATTAGGCACTTGTCTCCTAGAAAATCATCCCACATCCATCTGTGCTCATTAAATCATCAAATCGCTCAGAAGTACCAAATTATAATTTTTTTTAAAGAAATGATGGTTTTCAAACCACTTGTTCTTTTCACATCTGGCAATGGAGGAACTCGCATTCAACGTCACCCAGCTCCGTATTTTGCTTGTTTGCATTTTGGTGCATTTCATCCGCACAGTAGGAGCAATTCTCTGAGAAAGAAAAGGGAGGAGAGGGAGAAAAAAAGGTTAGATAAACAGATTCAGATGCTTTCAGGATGAAACTTTAAAAAAGCTGCAAAGCATTTCAGTGCACTTAGCTGTACTTGGCTTTCTGTCTCCCAACGCCCATCTGCGCGCAAAGAGACAGAGCACTGAAAGGCTGGAAGAAGCAGCACATTCCTTAATATTTACGGCATTCAAAATGAATCTCATGCAGGCAGCAGGGTACCGTTACTTCCCACATAGAGGTTGGCTCGCAGCCCCAGCACTTGCCACATCCGGGCTACTGGTCAAACCCAAGCGGTCATGCCACTAACCATATCAGAGGTGCATTAAAAGGCTCTGATTGCTCACAGCTTGATGCTCTCAATTTAAGGAGAGAATTGCCTATTCCGCTGCCTGACAGTGCAGCCTTTCTTGGGAGTTGCAGCCAGTCAGACAGGTAGGTGAAGCGAGCTTTGCCCTCTGCTAATCTTCATGCTCTCATTCATTTTTTGTGCACAGCGAGAGTGAAGAAAACAATTATTTCATCTTCTCCTACTTGATATTCCAAAACCTGGTTACGGATGGCTGAGTTAGAAAGAAAATTGCTCCTAACTCTCCTGCCATTTGGCCTTGATATTTAACTTGTCTGCTGAGATAGTTAGTGCCCATCTGCCTTCTGGGTGTAGTTTCCCACTACCAGTTTATAAAACCACCTTCCTTCAGCTGCTCTCTGCCATAAAGCATCCAGCAGTCTGAGCAGCAGAGCTGAGAAATTTCCCAGGTGGTGTCCTTGTCACGTTGTGTTGCAGTGATTGACTGTCAGGTGAATACTCCATCACAGTGCGTGTGCCCCACACACTCTTTTCCACCTACAGCTCTATCCAGTTTCTGCTGGTGCGAGAAACAGGGCCAGTATAGGATTACACTGTGGTGAGGCAAGACCTGAGCCAGAGACATGCCCACATCCCCCCGACACTGACGGTTCACGTGGGGCAGTGGTGTGCTGTCTGCCTAGCAGCACCAAAGCAAAATACTTTCCTTGCCACCCCCTTCCAGAAAATATGACTGTACATTAAGCAAAACAGGAGCGTTGAGTGTGCATGTGTGTGTGCATGAGTCATGTTCCCCTCACTGCCTGGCACAGTTCCCAGATGCGAACCTGAGTAAAACATGTCACGCATTGTTGACTCTTTTATAGTAACTGGCACTAATTCTGCCACGTTATATTCTGATAAAGCAGTTGTATCTAGACTTACTGTCACGATTGGCACAGCTGTGACATGTTTCTATGGCTTTTGCAGAATCTTTCCATCAAGTTGTGCACAGGGAGAGTGCTGCAGACTTAGATGGGAGCAGTGAGTTCGACCTTTAAAAATTGACCCCTCCATGCTTCTATGTACCCTTTCTACATATCACTGCCACATTAGAAATTGAGCTCCTAATTCAAGGAAGCATTCAAGCATGTGCTTAACACTCATTGACTTCAATTTTGCTGCACACGTGTGTCTTCTTTGCCAAAAGGGAAAGCAAATGAAGGAGTTTTAGTTTCCTGGAAAGTTATACTGTAGAAATGACCCCAGGAATAAGTTCTGACTGAACAGTGGCATGTATGCACATGATTAAGTGTTTTTCTGACTAGGGATACCTGCCTTAGGAGTGAGAAACTAGAATTAGACATCTCAGAAATTGAATCCCACAGTATTTCCAGCAGAAGGGTAAAAGATCCAACTGAGATCTGTTATTCTAAGACTGCTAATTCAGACACCATAATATGGTGAAGTGAGTTCTGGCTTGTAGCATGCAGAGGCACTTTGCGGGTCTCTGCAATCTGCCAGTAAAAGGATGGAGAAACAGAGCTCCACTGATAAGCAAGAGCTTAACTGGGCTAGATGCTTCATTGCCACCAGTTATCTGTCCCCACACAAAACTATCTGTGTATCCCTAACACACAAGGGACCTGTTGGAGTCACAAGACTGGACTCCTGAAACCTGTCCTTAGTGCATGATACTTTTACAAACAGGAACTTGCATAAGCACCCAAGTTCAAGAACTTTAAATGGGAGCAAATTGGAGGTTAGCACTGCAGACTTAATTTACCTTACTGTTCATTTTCTGAAGCTTCTCTTCTCCATCAGTGTCCTGGTTGCACATGTTTACTCAGTGAACAGGTAATCAGTGTTTTGTGGGGGTTTTTTTCCTCAGTGTCCAGGCCTGAGCCCAGCCCCTAATTACTGATCTGTTTTGATCAGTGGTGTTCAGTGCCTGTCTGTGCACACTTACAGAGATCCTGCATGAGCAATCCGGACCAGACAACTGACTCCTATGCAGCTAGGGTGCATGAGATGAGTCTTGCTCTCTGGGAAGCATGGCACAAGGCTTTGCAGCTGGAGGAGGCAGAGAAGCCACTCCCCCACACCTGCACTGCTCAGTGAGTTTCATGGTGTTTACCTCCTAGAGGTCTTCCAACCTCTGCAGAAGATGGGGTGGCTTTGGCAGCCACATGTTTCTTCCATGTCAGAGCCCTGACTCACATTCATAGTAGGACATCTTGTGCACTAAATGAGGCAGGAATCCTATGGGAAAAATAGTATGCAGTCATAAATTAAAGTTTATATTGCATGGGAGCAGAAGCGAAGCCATGGACAATTTTAGTTGCCTGTTTCTTCATCTCAGATGCATGGGTGTGAAACAGCCCTGTTCTCTTGAGTCAGGAGATTCTTTATACATCTACATACATGACATTTTAAATCAGTTTGCTTTCTTAAAGGAAATAACATCAGAACTTCCATGTAACATCTATATGAGGTTAGGTGTCTTAGCTGCACCTTTCAGATGTCAGCAGCAGTAGCAAAGGGAGGGCTGGATGAGAGAGGTGTTTCTTTTGACTGGGAGAACAAGTGCTGTGAAGACAGAGGAGAGTGGGATTCCCAGGCCTTTGCTGACAGCAGAAGGACAGTGATGACGGACCCATTCCCAGGTCCCAGTTAGATAATTGCTGCCAGGATCCCCATCCCATCCTCAGCCATGGGATGCAGTCTTCTGACACATGGGACAGTCCCTTGGGGATGAAGTGCCCAACTCAAGGATGCCACAGCAACCAGTAGTGGGGAAGTCCAACATCAAGTCTGTGCCCAGAGAATAAAACATGAGAGGACCCCATTGCTGGGCAATGCATACCTCTGAGGTCCTGAAGAGCCAGGGCAGCTTGGAGCATGAATCAGCAGAGATTTTACCTTCAGTGCTCATACAAGCCTCTGCTTTGGGGTCATTTGAATGTTTTTAACTTGGCTGAGAGCAGGTGATTTTCTGAAGGAACACCATCTTTGACATAACAGTGAGGCTACAGGACAGGTCTTTGCTCCCAGGTCTGAGGACCCAAGAGCAGTGTGTGGAAGCCTTCACCTTGGTTCTGTTGGTGCTACAAAACCCCTCATGCTATCCCTGGAGGTGATGAGACCATTTGGGCTGACTGAGGGACCCTCTGCCTGACACAGCCAACTGCTGGGGAGAGGTTGGGCCCAAGTGGTCAACATTTGTCAGAATTACAGCTACCCAGGAGTATGGTTTACAACAGAAAATACCAAACATTGTTAAGAATAGGCAGAGGGGGCCACCTCCGTTGCCCAGCTAACTAGCATTTTAAACATGTGGTAATTTGGAGGTGTAATGCGACACTGACAAAATTGAAACGGCTCTGAGATCCATCTAAAATGACAGGAAGCAGATAGGTGCAAGAAAACCTACAATTTTATGGTAGCTTCAGTAAGAGAGGACAAAAAGTGAAACAAAAAGGGGAGGTATGAATAGAAGTACACAGGACAGTCTTTTGGGGAGTGACAGAGGATGTCTGGGAGATCTTTTCTGCCAAAAAATATGGCTAATATATATATTTGCTATTCAGTTCAAAGCATAAACTAGGCTGAGATGCCACCTGGAGGTCTGGACGGGTGGCACAGCAGTCTCCTGGTGCTCCTGCCCACTGCAGCCCTCATCAGCCTGCCTCTCCCGGGCCCAACTTCAAAAGCCTCTCAAGGGAAAAAGCACAGCATCTTTTAAATCTCTCACAGAGGATTTTGTAACTGATTTGCAAGGTCTTTCATATCTGAGATTTTGTTACCATATCAAAACCACTTTGGTGCTATTCTGTGAAGCACCATAGTTAATTAAATTTAAGTTAATTAAATTTAATTTGGGGTTCCTTAAATGGGAAAAAGTATGTCATTTGGTAATGCAGTGACTGAGATTCATTTTTCTAAATCTGTAAGAAGATGATGTGTAGAAGCCCATTTATGATGATGGGGACATTCCTGTTGAGCGTGGTCACCTCCCCCCTTATGCAAACCATTTAGGGACTAGCAGCTCATCACTCCTCGGATGTGGTCTGGCTTTAAAAAGATGGTTCTGGCTTAAGGTATGACATGAGGTGGTGGCAGTCCCAGCTGTATCTTTAGGATGAGCCTGCCCAAGATACCAACTCTTTCTGTGTCTCTTTTTCCCAATCTGCCAAAAGGGTCCATGAATACCTCTGCACCACTTAGGTAATGCTGAGGTCCAACCTTCCTCTTTCTCAAAGCCTTTTGAGATCCTTGTGCAGAGCTCTGATGCACTGTGATGGTGCATAGAGTTGTGAGATCTGAAACTTGGCATCATCTTAGCTAAAATTGTTCCACTCTGATAATTTAATTAATCAACACTGCAGCAGAGTGTTTGAAATAATGTGTGCATTCATTTGCATAATGGCTGTAATTGGCAAAGCTTCATAATATAAGTGTAGCAGTTCCACAGATGATAACATGATAGACCATTTTCCTGCAGACAGCCAGCAGCACACATTTCAACCTCTGTTATTTGCTTTTCCGCAGAGGAAGGAAGTGACAACTAGATTTGTTGACCAAGGGACACAGAAGACTGGCAGATTTTTGATGGCACTTGGACACATATATTTCCTACATGACTCTGTTGCTTTGTCAAGATTAAAAGGCTGTAGCCAGATTTTAGAGCGGAATCCTCACTCCAAATGGATTTTAATGCTCTTCCAAGTAACAGGATGTTTGGCCATGGGGATATCCGGACACAGAGCCAAAGCTGGTATTTTCACTGTCGGGACAAAGTAGAGTCCCTAGTTTCAGAACTGCAGTCACTACCTGAGCAACATCTGCAGCGAAAATTAATGACTGCCACTGGAGAGCCCCTTGCCTACCATCTCATTGGGAATGGCCTCAGGGAGTGTTCCAGAGCCTTCAGGGCATGTTGAAGTTAGTCCTTAAGGACAGGTTATTATTTTAAATAAATACTCACATTGTAACAAACATGACTGAGACATCGGTGGCCATGCAGTGGTTGTGGAAATATTAATCCTCAGGAGATGGGCTTTAGGTAATCAATTGGCATCTTTTACCTATCTCACTATATTCATTGCTTTGCAATTAAGACTCTTAACCAAATGCCAGATGACTGCAAAAGTACTGCTGAAGGAAAAAAAAGCTGTGCAGTGGAAATATATTCCCTTCTCTGCACTCAAGTGCATTGATATAAAAGGGCCTGGTCTGTGCTCTTAGGAGGATGCCTGCTGATAAGCCTGAGTGCAGAATAGCTGTATCAGGATGAGACCTGTCATTACTTCATTGAAATGAAGTGACACTTGAAAACTAAGTTCCCAGAGAGCTCTGTGAATGGTTCAAGACAGGGGCTCCCTATTGGTTTGGAGAGTGCTTCAGAAGTCATTTGATACCTCTCCATTTTAGATTCCTCTCCAGGTTTGAGGGACCCAAAGTACATTCTCAAAAAAGCATAATAAGAAGAAAAATGTGAACTGCTTTAGCTAACCTCTGCTATATCACAGGTAGGTTGTGAAAGCACTGCAGACCCCCTTATTCATCATCAGTGGACAAGGGAAGAGCTACAGATCTCATCTATCTCGATGTCTGTCTTTGACGCAGTCCCCCACACCATCCTTCTCTCTGCATTGGAGAGATAAGGATTTGATGGGTGAACTGCTTGGTGGTTGAGGAATTGGTTGGGTGGTCTTATTGAGACAGCAGTGGTCAGAAACTGTTCTGTGAATCTGTGATTCTATGATTTTCACATGGAGCAGATGCAGAGCTGAATGAGACATGTCATAGCAGAGGTAGATGCAGTGCTAGGAGAAAGCAGCCAAGTCCCTGACACAGGCTTGTCACACAGGTGGGAGCAAGGATCACTGCAAGTAGTCCAGCCATTTGACAATACCTTCCTGCTTTCATGGTCTGCCTCCAGAGCACACCTTGGCCAAGTCTCCAGTCAAGCTGGCCAGAAATCTCCCTGTCATATGCAGTTTTGTAAGAAATATAGCTGCACCAGATACAACTGGTGTGGAAAAAAATGTAACTTACTGATGTTTCCAATAGTGGTTTTCCCCAAGATTTGGTCGTTCCGGTTCCTGCCTGCTCCCATCAGGTGCAGGCTCAACCACTGGGTGACCGGGTCTTTGCGTTTTTGTCTCCAAAGGTACCGTGTTGTGGTTCCATACCCACCACAGAGCGAGGCTGAGATCGAACTGAAGGAAGGTGACATTGTGTTTGTGCACAAGAAACGGGAGGACGGCTGGTACAAAGGGACGTTGCAGAGGAACGGCAGGACGGGCCTCTTCCCCGGGAGCTTTGTTGAGAGCTTCTGAGGACAGCTCACTGCTCTCTCAACTGGAGGAGCTTTCAGGGGAAACTGCATAGCACAAGAAGAGACAGCAAAGAGAAACTGGACTGATAACCACTGCCATTTTTATTTCCAAAGACTCCCCCCAGGCCCTTCAGTCTACAGCTCTGGAGTCACAGTGCCACATTGTGCTCCTGAGACCACGTGCAGTGCATACAGTGGTATGTTGAAGTAGTGCCTTCCACCTGGAATCACAGACTGAAAGGATGCCCATCTGGACTGTACGTAACCTAAACTCCGGCTGTTAACCCTTTGTGTAAATTATAGAGAAGATATCTTTAAAAAAAAAAATAAGAGGAAAGTTGTTATATTGCTGTAACTTATTTGTCAGAGCTGCAGTGTTCTTATTACTGGCCTATGCAAGGTGGATTTGAGAGTTCAAGGAGGTGTGCTAGGAAGCTCTTAAAATGGAATTTAACTTTTGCGGAGGGAAAAAGAGGGAGGGGAGGATGGAGAAAACCCCAACTAAAGATCAGTGCATCATTGTGCAAGAAAGAATGAGGAGTCCAAAACTTTAATGTCATGCTTTCTATATACCTCAAAGATATGCTGCGCAAGTTTGTCACTGAGTGTGTTAGTGCTCAGAGTTCCGGTCCATCCGTTGTCCTGGCGCTGCTGCCAGGAAGGTCCTGGAGGAAGTACGGCTCCACCATTAAACTGTGGTTATTTGAGCAGAATCCCTTTTGCCTGTCTTCTGCCCTTATTATATGCAGCATGGATTTTTGTCTTCAGTATCACTTTCCATTGCTTTTTTGTATGAAGTACCTTTTTACTGTAAGAACTGCTCTACTTTATATATATTCCTACTAGATCAGACATTTCCTCTTTTTCATACATCTGGTGCTATTTTTTTTAATTGTTCAAGATTTGGGTTGATTAAACAGAGAGGCTACAAAAAGATTTGCATTCAACTGATGAAATTAGAAACGTACCTGAAGATCAAGATCAGACTGCTTGTTCATGCTTCGTAGAGGAGAAGACAAAAAGCTGCTTGGTCACTGATAAATATACCTGGGGGAGAGTGCCTGTGCAACATGCACGTGCTCGCTCTCTCCTATGCATATAGAGTGGCTGAAGACCTAATTTGAAGCACAGCGTTCTGTCTGCAGAGCGATGATTACTCCAGAATTGGAAGTAATTCCCAGAGGAGTCATTTTAATTGACTTTTTCATGGCAATAAGAAGAACACTGCAGGTTCTAGTACGCGCAGGGACCGTGGAGTTTTCCTGTGTTGTTGCATGATGGAGGCGGGAGCTGATCTGCGATGGCTGTAATTAGTGTTATCAAAATGTGATTTCTTACTGTAGAAATGTACAGTTTAGGAGACTGTTCCATTTCTTACCATGGTGAAACTACAATATAAACCATATCAGGCAATATAAGCTTCCATCTACCAGGGACTTGAAGGTGCAATAAATGTGAAGTGAGTTAGCCAGTTATTCCCATGAATCAGAATGAGGAAAAAAATCCATAATAAGATTGTGTGAGCATTTAAAAAGACATCAGCTCTTGAGGAATGAAATGTGATGAAAGGCTTTTCGTAGCTGCATCCATACCTTGCCTTTGCCAGCGGCTGGCTGTGCGCCGCATGTGGTGGTCATTTAAAAGTGTGTCAGAGGCACTGTAACCTGGAGATGATCTTATTAAAAGGAAGAGGCCCAGTGGGTGAGCATCATTATTGCATTACCAGCATTTCATATGTGAAGGTGTAAGTTTTGTTTTCATTCAAGCCGTGTATACTAGTGCATATCAAATCCCATGTAAGTGAGCGTTCCTATTAAGTTCAGCTCCGTGACTTTGTTCTCTGTAGAATAAGTTTCTTCTTGCTGTCACATGTAACAAACCAATTCCAGAAACACAGTCCATGGCCAAGTATAGCACCTTCAAACAGGGAGGCATCATTTTCAGGGTTTCTTTTTATACTTAACGTTGCCTCATTTGTTCATAATATTCCAGATTGTAATGAGTCAGCCACTAAAAGTTTAGTTACTGTTGAAAGGAAATTGCCTTTTTGTAACCAACAAGAGACTCAAGAAAACATCTTTCGGAAAGACTTGCTTGAGACTAGAGCCATATCAGTTCCACTTACTTGGTCCAGATCAGAACTGGTATCGCTGCACCTCAAATGCTAAACTGCACAGTTAGTGAGTCAGCAACGCTGAAATGCCTGTGGCTGATTCCAGTAAAAATTCTGGGTTGGATCTGTCAGAGATGAGAAGATTTTTTCTGACAACTTACACTGGTTAAAACTCTCTTAAAATTCTGTTCTGTGGGTGTATTTACTACACTCAGAGAAATGAAACAGGATGACGGCTTGCTTGCTGCCTATTGTGTTCAGCCAGACCTAAAACGGTTCCAGATTTTCCACCTTTTCATGCTTAACTCTAATAGGACAAAATTTGGAGTGTGAGAAGATCAAGAAAACACACAGATGTCGTGTCATGAAATCAGTGCTTCAAAATATATTTCGCAGGAAAGATGGTGGGTTTTTTTAGCAGATGACAACCCTTCTAGTTATACCTCCTGCAAGGAAAAATATTGGGGGTGTAAGGGTGTTCTATTTTGATAACAGATGTTTCTGGCCCCTGCTTATTGCTTATCATCACAGTTCGGGTTACTGAGTAATCTTCATGGACAAATCACTTCCGTGCCAGGCGCACAAGTGCAGAACTTAATACAGCTCAGTGATACGGAAACATGACCCAGTGCTATTCAGGAAGTCCTGGCCTGAGAGAGGTCCAACTCGCACTGTGGTCTAAGTTTTATCTGTCATACCAGGGAAAGGGGGTTGAGGGGGCATCTGCATCTCCTGCAACAGGGTGGGGAAAAGACTCCTTCTGGTGGCCTCAGTTTGTAAAATGCCAGGTTTGTAAAATGCCAGGTTTGCTCTCCTAGAAATGGGTTCCTTTGAACTTTGCACAGCTCAGAAAATGTTTTTGTTATACATGAATGTTAATGTGATTTAGGAAATGTTGGCGGATATGAGTACAAATGAACTACAATGACTGTGTTTCTGATTCTTTAAATAAAATAAACATTAAGGCAACTTGACTAAGGTTTCTTTCTCTATTAGACCACAAAGTGAACAAGCAATGCAAGTGGCTCTGAGGTTTGCAAAAAAACACGGGGAGACAAACCTTCTGCAAATCCTGCTTTTTTTTGAGCAGACCCTACATCTCCTTTGCTTTCAGTGGCAAATCCCACATAAATAAAGGCCAGGTAAAGAGATCTGAGCAGAAGGCGGAACCTCTTTCTGGATATTCCTGTGGCAGATATGGGATTCTTCAAAATCTTGAGAAGTGAACACCTTGCCTGTGGAGGAAAGCTGTGTAAGTCAAGAGAAAAAAGCTATTTTTTTTTCAGTGATGTCCTGTGATAGGACAAGTGGCAATGGGTGTAAACCGGAGCATAGGAGGTTCCATGTGAACATCAGGAAAAACTTCTCTAACTGTGAGAGTGACAGAGCACTGGAACGGGTTGCCCAGGGGGTTGTGGAGTCTCCTACGTTGGAGATATTCGAGGCCCACCTGGACAAGTTCCTGTGTGATGTATTCTACACGGTGGATGGATGATGGCAAAGCGGTGGATGTGGTCTACCTTGACTTCAGCAAAGCATTTGACACGGTCTCCCACAGCATCCTTGCAGGTAAATTGAGGAAGTGTGGTCTGGATGATCGGGTAGTGAGGTGGACTGTGAACTGGCAGAAGGAGAGAAGCCAGAGAGTTGTAGTCTATGGGGCGGAGTCTAGTTGGAGGCCTGTATCTAGTGGAGTGCCTCAACGGTCGGTACTGGGACCAGTATTATTTAATATATTCATCAATGATTTAGATGAGGGAATTGAGTGCACTATCAGCAGGTTTGCTGATGACACTAAGCTGGGAGGAGTGGCCGACACGCCAGAAGGCTGTGCTGCCATCCAGCGATACCTGGACAGGCTGGAGAGTTGGGCAGGGAATAACTTGATGAAATATAACAAGGGACAGTGTAGAGTCCTGCATCTGGGCAGGAACAACCCCAGGTTCCGGTATAGATTGGGGAACGACCTGTTAGAGAGCAGTGTAGGGGAGAGGGACCTGGGGGTCCTGGGGGATGACAGGGTGACCATGAGCCGACACTGTGCCCTTGTGGCCAAGAAGGCCAATGGCATCCTGGGGTGTATTAGAAGGGGGGTGGTTAGTAGGTCGAGAGAGGTCCTCCTTCCCCTCTACTCTGCCCTGGTGAGACCTCATCTGGAATATTGTGTCCAGTTCTGGGCCCCTCAGTTTAAGAAGGACAGGGACCTGCTGGAGAGAGTCCAGCGCAGGGCAACTAAGATGATTAAGGGAGTGGAGCATCTCCCTTATGAGGAAAGACTGAGGGAGCTGGGTCTCTATAGTTTGGAGAAGAGGAGATTGAGGGGTGACCTTATTAGTGTATATAAATATATAAAGGGGGAGTGTCATGAGGATGGAGCCAGGCTCTTCTCAGTGGCAAACAATGATAGGACAAGGGGAAATGGGTACAAACTGGAACACAAGAGGTTCCACTTAAACTTGAGAAGAAACTTCTTCTCAGTGAGGGTGACGGAACACTGGAACAGGCTGCCCAGGGAGGTTGTGGAGTCTCCTTCTTTGGAGACATTCAAAACCCCCCTGGACACGTTCCTGTGTAACCTTATCTAGGTGTTCCTGCTCCGGCAGGGGGATTGGACTAGATGATCTTTTGAGGTCCCTTCCAATCTCTAACATACTGTGATACTGTGATACCCTGCTCTTGCAGGGGGGTTGGAGTAAGATGATCTTTTGAGGTCCCTTCCAACCCTTGGGATTCTGTCAAAGAGAGTAGGGACAGGTTGGGGAGAAGGACTATGGTGGCAGAGGGGCTGGAAGGGGATGTATCAACAGAAGCATTTGCAAGGACAGCAGCAGCCTCTAATCCTGCTAGGAGGTTTTGGGCATGCTCTAAGGTCACCCGGTGGGTTAAGCAGGTGTGTGGTAAAGGAAGATACTTTAAAGCATGGTGCCAGCAGGGTGTCTGTGTCCCCCAGACTATATACAGTCAAGGAACTGAGAAAGAGGGAAGGAGCTGGTTGTACCTCAGGCATCCAAACACCCCCCTAAGTCAGGTGAGGGTTGTAAGCTCATTTGTGCATGTGGCCTAAGCTTCCTCTTCAGCAGCACAGTGCAGAGCATCTGAAGGGGAAGCATACACTGCATCTGGACATGTTTCCCTTGATTCAGCTGGAGATGCCTTTGAGGAAGAGGCCCCCGCATGTGGTGATTCATTGCCCCAGGTGGGATCATGTAGAGCAGGGAGGAGCCACACTCAGCTTGCTCACCAGGGCATCGCTGCCATGGGCAGCCACCCCTCCAGTGAGGTGACACGAGTCTCTCTTCACCTCAGCTGGATCCAGAGTCAAGATTCTGAAACACGGGAACTGGAAGGATTTGAACATGGACAGGCAACATCTCTTGGCCTTGCTGGATGACTGACCTCACAAGCAACATGGTACAAAAACTGCATGGAGTAGCCTGACACCCATTTCCAAGCTGGTCTGGAGAGCGGTCCCCTCCATGCTTTGCAGGGTCCTGCTCCTCTCCAGCCAGTGCTGCCAGTACATGCTGTGCACCTCACCCAGCCACAACACCTCACCGCACCACCTCACACCATGCTTTGCTCTTGGCTCCATTGCCTGATAGGAACCCCAGCCGTGTTGCAATAGTAAAATAACCATCACAAAATTGTTACCCAGCATCGCTATTCTGAAAGGCTCATGGAGAGCAGAACCACCTGGACAACATCTGCAGGGCTTTCCTGTGGCCAAAAGCTCTTCCTGACACAGCAGCTCCTTATAACATGATGAACCTGGCAGCTACACAGCTGAGCTCGCTGGTGCCAAACCAAATAAATGAGCTGTACCAGCAGGGAAGCCAGGAGATGATACAGTCTGGAGAAGGCCATGTCTTCCCATCCCAGCCTTTCATGTAGCAAAAATAACTCTCCCAATGGCCGCAGATGTATTTCCCATCCCTGGGGTGTGGGTGTCTCCCCTCCCTTCAGAAAACAACTTGGTCTTTCTCAGACACGGAGCAGCACCTCTTGCCCCACAGTGCCACAGAGAGGTCATGAGCCAGACCACCAAGAGGCTTGCACCAGGGGGTCCTGTCACCCCTACCCCTCCCAGCAGCACACATTAATAGGTACAGCTCAGTTGCAGGTGAGTCCATCCTTGCATGGCTCTTTTCTTTACTCCCACCCCATGGAGACACCAGCAGCCCCAGGGAAAGACAGCCAGCACCTTACTGGCTTGGCAAGGGAGTTACTGAAAGCTATTTCCAGCACAAATAGCTCTTTCACACCAGCTGTGACATGGTGTTTTTGCAAAGGCAGAAGAAATGGTCTTGTATGCAGGATTATGAGCTTTGCAACCTCCTGTGTGCACGTGTGTGTGCACATGTGTGAGTGTGTGTGTAAAAACCCATGAGCAAGGAGTGCTGCCGGGGCACAGGGCTGCCTTGGTGATAACCTGCCCACCCTCCCAGAGAGGGCACTGGAAACAGGGGCTGGCTCTTTAGTTAAGGGTGAGTGTCCCCAGGGAAAATGGCATGCTTGGGGAAACCAAGGCTTGGTTGGTGCCCTTGGTGCTGCACCTCAGCAAAAGATGAGGGTGAGCAATGGGGGAGCTGCAAGGTTGCTGTCACCCATGTGCTCTCTTTGAGGAGTGCAGCAGTGATGCGGAGCACAGCTAAATGATGGGGCAGAGGAAAACTGAAGCTACTAAGACAGGAGGGAAGACAGGAGTGTCTTTAATTTACTGCCAGAGAAGGGAAAAGTGCTGGATTTGCATTTCCCACCTGCACAAGAGCTTGGTAAGGTTGATGTCAGTCATGTTAGTGCCTACAACCCCCCCCGCAGGCCCCAGGATGGCAGTTTTGGGGTGTGCATGGGCAGTCCCATTGCCAGGAAGACATGTCCTGTGCCACCATGCCGCCTGGCCAAGTAGGACAACAAGAAGTGTTTGGTGGCCAGTGTCCCGAGGCAGGGCACAGACACAGCCCAGGACACTATAGAGACAAGGCAGTGCCAGGCAGCACACCTCTACCTGCTGAGTGGACACACGCCATGCCAGCCTCAAGGAAAACCTTTGGGGCCCCAGCTCTGCCACTGAGGGATGCCAGCAGCCGAAGCCTGGCACATCCCCACAGCCATACCCAAACCATGTGTTGGGGACCCTGCTCCAAATCACTGCTGCCTCCGTGATGCTCTCGGGGCTGGTTCTTGTCTGTGATGCGACAAGCCAAGGGGTCTGTGAGCTGTCCCCCCCCACAATCATCCCTTTCTGCCCAGCAATAGCAGAAAGGAATTCACTTTCTCACGGGTATGTCAAATTTGCCCTCTGGCTGCCCACTAGAAAATCAGCCTAGCAGACAAGGGGGCAATTTGTTAAGGATTTCCCCCTTCCATCCCCAGATAATTGCCTGGGATCTGCGTTAATGGAAACATAAATTGACTGCCACTCTGCTAAATGACAATCAGGTTTTGTTTGACAGAGCTGGGAAGTATCTTATCCTGAACATTGGCACCAAACAATCTAAATGCAAATTGCACAATGTTTGGGGGTGAGGAGGCTGTTTATCTTCAGATGAGGTTATACGATAATGCAGAGTGGGGGGAGAATTGCCTTTCAGATCCTAAAGGCTATCAAAATGTGTGATGGTTAAAGTGTAGGGCCAGTGTTTACATATTAAAAAATGGACCAGACTCAGTTATTTGGCGTGGGTTTTCTTTTAACAAAACACTTTTTTAAACAAGATGTAGTACAGCGGCATTTCAGACATATTTCAGCAATTCTCAGGCACCCGGGTTAGCGTGGAAAATGACAGAGCAGCCACCATTTTAATCCTATTATGTCTATTGCTCCCAGCTTGTTCTCTTCTGTTGAAACACACTGTGATGCTTCAGAGAACCAGAAAAACATTTGCTGCACTCCTGGCCTGTTTCTGTTGTTAAGATTAGCGGGTCTGTGCACAGCAGCACTGCCCAGGCACCTCCAATGCTCTTGCATTGCAGC
The DNA here is from genome assembly GCF_033783945.1 of Neopsephotus bourkii. NCBI lineage: Eukaryota > Metazoa > Chordata > Aves > Psittaciformes > Psittacidae > Neopsephotus > Neopsephotus bourkii. Next base: position 7,364,084 of record NW_026902234.1, read on the forward strand.
AATTGTTACAGGACACAGCTAAACTGAAATGCAACCAGAACCATCGGCTTCCCGAGAGGTCACCATGTGCTGGGGGCACCACCTCTCATCCTGGCTGCCTCACGTTGGACATACAGCAGCTTTTGTGCCACTTGGTTGGTTGGTTGTAACCTAAGTTACTGCAGAAATCAAAGCCTTCAAACCTGCTCAGCACATCGCTCTTGCACCTTGCCGTGATGCTGAGCCCTGGGGTACTGGGACACTGCACCACATGGGCATTGCAGCAGGGCTGGCGTGAGAGCTGCTCTATCATTTGGACCATGTGGCATATTCCAAACAGGAAGGCAAGAGTTTTCTTTAGTCTTGACCTGAAGGGAAGAGTTGTCTGTGGCAGCCTGGGGGGTTCAACAACTCGAAGCTTTCAGCAGCTCGCAGAGCTGGTCTCCCTGAGGTTTTTCCACTGATGGTTTGTAACCTAATCTTCTCGCAGCTTGATTTAGGCTTCTGCGTTTCTCCATAAATTAGGAACAGGTTTGAGTTTACTCCAACAGTTTTGCTCATCCGGGAGGCAAAGGAAGGAAAGGATTAATGTGTTATTTTTATTTTCTGTTTTAAATATGTCTCATGCAGAAATATGCGCATGAATCTCTGCAAGGCAAGAAAAAGAGCAATAGATCTGTAGAAATGGCACAAGTTGTGTGTGCATGAATTTTTGGGCCCTCAGACCATTTGGTGTAGAATAGCCAAATAACTCACACAAATCTATGACAGAAGGACATTTGAAAGCAAGCAAATACACAGGGGGTATCCTGGACTTTTAGGATGGGAAACCAATGAGCAGCTGTTCAGATGGCAGCTGGGAGTTTGGATCACCCACCAGCTCTGCTCCCGTGACTGAGACCCTTAGAGACCAGCCAGGGCATCCTTTGCAAGGGACTCATCGCACCGTGGGAGATGAAGGATGAAGGATTAAAGGACAGTTTTGCAAATTCGGCCATTGACTTGCTGTTGTTAGGAGACACAGCGGGTGATTTTCAAAAGGCTTTGACGATGCGGCTGCTAAGCTGCAGTTGTGAGCAGATGAGATGAGGAGAGCCAGCACTTAGTGCTTCTGCCAGCAGCAAGCTGCACCCGTCAATGCAGTTGGCTGCACAAGCTGAACACAATGGATATTGCCTTAGCTACTGTGATAAATACATGATGGCTTGGCTTCAGGAGCGAAGATTTGGGAAGGGCTTTAGCCACGCTTACTACAAGCACGATGACCAAGGGCATGAGTGATATGCAAATCTGGTTGGAACAAATGGTGCTTAGGCCATCAGGAAGTGTCCGACCAGGACTGTCAACTCCTGAGCGATCTCGAGCTACCCATGTGCTGGTCTGCGTGCAGGCAAGGTTGGATCTGCAGCAACCCATGCACCTATCACCTGCCGTTTCGACCCTCACCCGTCCATACAGACAAGTGAGAGTAAGCCCTTCCAGCCTGCGCAGTGGATTTTTTAGGTGAGGCGCAGCATGCACAGAACTGTCCCCTCCCTTTACACCTGAGGTTTAACTGCCATGTCCTAGCTAACTAGGACAGAGACAGCAAGGTCCTCAGGTCATAGGTTTTGTAAGAGTGTCCTTCTCTGGGATGGAAGACCATACAAGGCCAGATGAGCTCCATCAGCCCGGGTTTGAAGATAGGAGTTCTCCTTCATGAGACAGGTTAGTTTTACCCTACTGATGATGTGTTGTTGCAATAGTAATCCTGCTTAGTACAAGAGGAACAGCAGGTTCAGACCCCTGGTGCGTGCACTTGGCTGAGGAGCCACTGGCACGAGGCTAGCATCTGCGGGCTTATGACTGAATGCCTCTAAGAACCTGCCTAGATGCTTGTTGTGCATTGCATCATTGTTGCTTGTGATTGACCCAGGAGAGGACAGTCTTGTCCAGAATGTGTGGCTAAAGATTTTCCCGAATCTTCGTTAGCGAAGACAGGCCTTCCTCATAGGATAAATACATACACATGCACATAAACCACACACACACATATGTGTATACATACACATATACACTTATACATATCACCATCCCTTCTTTAGTACCAGCCCCTGAAAGAGCCAGGTATTCTGGCTGAGTCCTTACAGTGCCGCAGCACACTGAGACACTCTGATTGATGCTATTTAAGCTGGTCCAGAGCTACCTGTGCTTGTGATAGAAGGGGTTGCATTGCAAGAGTCTCCGATGTCAGCTGTAAAGCAACACCAGAAACTTGAAGGAAGCTGCCCGAAGGTCTGAGCTGCAAATGACTCCCTTGTCTGAAGGCCATCACCTTTCTGGCAGCTTCTGGATTTCCTCTGGTGACCTCGCACCAGTTTGGAGATGCAGCAATAGGATTCATTCAAGAAATGATCCAATGCTCCAACTTTCTATTAATGACAGAGGACTCTGGAACAGGCACTTTCAAAGGAAGACGGAGCAGAAAATGAAGTCCACCTTCCTTCAGCTCTGCAGTTCTCATAAAAGAGCCTTCATTAAACAGGGCAGCATTCATTCAGATTTAAAGGGAAAAAAATGTATTCTTGAGCATTTCCCACAGCTTAACATGAAGAGCCATTGCAGTATTGCACCTCCATCTACTTACCCTGAGCAGAGGACAATAAAGTTCTCTGGAAATACATATCAAGTTAATGCTACTTTTTGCCCAAGGCAATTTGTTGAAAGTGCTGCTTCTCTTTGTCTAAATAAATATTAGCAGAGAGAGAGAGAACATTAGAAACTAAGGGAGGGGATCTGGGGTGGGGAGAATCAAGTCACCAGTCCCTGCTCCAGTGGGTGTTTGGTTATTTATACAAAGCAGAAAGAGATGTCAAATGCCTGAAGCATCTTTCAGTCTCCGCATCCCCCATCCCAGGGGTCTGCTACTGCTCTGAGAGGGGGAGCAGCAGCTCAGGAGGTTGTCCCAGGAACATGGAGAATCTCATCACCACCTCAGTACTGGCTGGTTCCTGAAGCAATGCCACCTTAGACATTGTCTGACAGGCAGCGTCTGAGGTTCAGCCACAACCACATCTTGGAAAGAGACACCCACCCAGTACCTCATTAGTCATAAACCACTCTTGTTAAATGATTATAAAGTGATTTATTTTGTCATTAGCCTTATCTTGCTTTCTAAAGCTGACTTAGTTTCTAAACGATATTAGTTTTTGCACTTTCATTAATCTCCTCAGCTTGATAGACTAAATCAACCTGTTTGAGGACAGATTTTATTTCTTTAACCTCTTCACAGTGAGACAAATTCAGGGGATTATTTTGGTTTTTCCTCCCAAATTTTCCTTTATTGAAACCGTGGAAGTATACACGTGCACATCCCTGTAATCCGAACACGGGGGAATTTTAATTCCTGAGCTCTCCGCTAATTTGCGTACTGAAGCCTTCCTACCACATCCCAGATGTTAATAACATTGGAAATGAGCTGCACTGAGAACGCAGGCATGAGAGAGACGGGCTGAAATAAAGCCACAATGAGGGACTGTCCCTCATACCAATAAAATCTGCCGTATTTCTCCAGGCAGTGTGTGAAATATAGCGGGCACGTAATCCGCCCGGCAATAAAAGGCTGCCACATGCCTCTCCGGCACCCAGGGAGCTATCATTTTCAATTAGGAAAAAAAGCCTCTGGCATGTGACAGCGACGGCAGAAGAACCGAGCGCAGTTAAGGCAAAATTTAGTTTCATTACGGCTCGACACAGATTAGAGTTTGTCTTTGTTTTTGCACCGCGTTCCTCTGCCATTGCATGGGAGGCAACGTGGCAGCATGAGCTCTGCTACTAGCTCAAGCACAACTGTAAGGGAATTGAGAAGACCCTGAAATAATGGCTTTTAAGAGGAGTGCAGCACAAAAGGCCTCTCTAGCAAGTCTGAAACTATCACCCTCACTGAGCAGAGTGCTGTAATTTAAACATTAAGCAGTTTCTGTGGTGCTGGGTAGCAATGCCAGTCATCATCTGCAGATGTAAAACCTGTCTCTTTTCTATTTAGATGGCTTTGGGGCTTGGCTTTAGGTCCTTTCAGCTATTGTCTTTTATTGGGCCAAACTGTGATAACATGAATTTAAAAATCCACACTTGGTGCCCGCTCTTTTCCCCTCTACTGACAGACAACATTAGGTGCTCATATGATGCAGTCAAGAAGTGAAGCAAGGGACAGTGCCAGGTCTGCCTCAGATTTAATAAAATTACAGCAAATCCAATACATTACTCAGAACACATCTCTCTAATGTCTCACTTAAATCTCCATTGTATCCTAATAAGTCAGTGTAACTCAGTTTTTACCTTGGGTTTTTAGAAGTTAATCTTCTGCAATATTGACCTGCATTGATTAAAGTACCTCTCATATTTTTGACCAAATACATTTTGTGACCTAGCTCTGGACAGGTTTGGGTTTTTTTAAAAGGGTCAAATTTATTTCTTTTCCTTCTTTGTTACTTTTCTCAAATGCTTAGAAACTGTTTTCAACCCAGGGAAAGAGATGAGAGCTTGGATCAGTCCCCCAGCTGCCATGCCTGGCCGTGGCACCACCCTGATGATGCTAAGGCCATCCAATGCTTTTCCCTCTCCATGGGGTTGCTACAGGCTGGGCAGGAGCTGGGGCACACAGAGGGAAGCAGATCAGCTGCCAGGGCTGTTCCAGCATCCAGGGGATGCTCAGCAAGAGCACAGCTCCAGCCCGAGGACAACAGAGCTGTCACAGATGACACACCGGCTACAACGGGACCACAAGCCTATGTGGCAAAGCTGAATGAGAGAAAAGCAAAAGCCAGTGGTGCAGAACCAGGACACAACAGGACCCCATAGCAGATGAAGAATAATCATGGGCTTGTTTAGTGATGCAGACTTTTGGCGGGGCTATGAATCTGGTGGAGAGGTGCTCTCTGCACTGCACCACTGTCGGCACTTTGCCTTCTGCAGTCTACAACAAGGGCTAACATCACCTGCATCCAGAGCTTTTATCCCTCCTCACCTGTGCAGCCAGAGAACAAAATCAGTGCTGTGGCAGCTCTCCAGGACCATTTCTGCTTTCCCTTCACTGCAGCACCTTGGGGCTGGGGTCCTTCACAAACAGAGGTTGGATCTTGTGGGTTATTTCATCTTCTTTTGCTGTGGCTGCTCTTGGCCAAGCTACTCTTGGCCAGCAGCACCAAGTCTTTCCTTAAAACTCTTGAGACAGCCTCAGCCAGCAACAGAAAGGCTGCAGCAAAGCTGTGAGAGGTGGGAGAATAAGGAGGAAAAGACAAGCAAACCACAGAGCAGAGCAAGAATTCCAGGCAGAGAAAGCGGAAATGGGTGGCCCCAGTGGTATGCGGTGGGATATTCCCATCCCTCCCTCGGGACACTCATCAGTATGGCTGCCTGACCATGCTAGCAGAGAAATCTCCCCAGTACTTATACTCAGGGGAGCAGAGGCGTAATGCAGATGTTGGCTGCTCAGCTCTTCTCCCTCCTGGGAATGCTCCCAGTCAACCCCAGCCCATTTCTGTCCTCCATCCCTTGTGGTCTCTGAAGCTAAATAAGTATCTGCTCTCCACCCTTCTAACACCATGGGACCTGTGAAGTTGTGCAAACACAAAGCAGACAAGCTCGTCCATAAGCAACCAGCATGTCCATCAGCAACAAGCACAAAAAGAGCTCTTGGCTGCTAATATATTCACACAGCCCTTGTGAAAACAAAAGGGTAGAATAACACTAACTGCTCTGATTTGCCATTCGGAGAATTATCATACTTCGTGCATCCAGCAAGATGTGCTTTACCTCTGAAGTAAAGAGCATCAGCATGGACATGTAACGCCCCACAGCCCTGGCTCCCAGTATCTACTCAATTTTTCTGCAAGCCTAAAGTAAGCCCTATTCCTGAGACAGTAATTAGCATGCCTCACCCATGTCTTACTAAATGACAAAATTCAAGTCTTTGATAGCTGCTCGTATTAGGCCCAGAAATGTTATTTTCCAGCACTTCTGGCCAGAGGGAAATACCGCCCTTGTTTCAGAGCCAAATGTGGACAGGCAGAGATCCCAGGGCCCATGCGGATGCCAAGGAAGAGCAGGGAAGCAGGTTCAAACCCCAAGGTCAGGACCACTGGGTCTCCCCTCTCCCCCCAAGCTACACCTCCTTCCACTTCAACATTTTAAACACAGGGGCTTCCTGATAAGTATCTGTGACCAGGTTGCTGCCATGCCACTAAATAGATGTGCTGACATACAGCTAGCATGTAGCCTTTAAGCACCAGTGAAAGGCTAAAAGCTCTCTCTGATACCAACTCCAGCAGAGCTGTGCCCCCATCTCATCAGGCTTTCAGGCTCATTGAGAAAGAGATGAAGATTCTCACAGTCCTTGGGTGTCTGCTGGGGCTAATCCAGCTTTAACACCAGGGACACACTGACAGGCCCAGCCTGAATGACCACCCAGCCGCTTGCAGCTGAGCTGGTTGTGCCATGCTCATTGACGGGAGCACAAGGCATGACTTCACACCCTTGGCTGTGAGGCAAGGCACCCCACTGACTTGTCACTGCCTCATTTCTTCAGGGCCCATAGCAGAAGAGCGGTCTAGTCAGGAGCACATGTCTTGGCAGATACCCGAGTTGATGTCAAGCTGATGTCTTCTTATTAGTCTTCATAGAAAACAGCATTTGGAGCCAGTATGGAGCTGGGAGGTGTTACAACCACAAGTGAGGACAGAGAAATAATAAAACAGGACCTGAAAAGTTTACAAATCCTGTAAACAAACAAAGAATAACCACGAAGTTTAACTTGGAGGAGGTGCAAGCCAATATACCTAAGGAAAATAATCAAACCCACAGATATTTCAGGAAGGAGGCATTTGGAAAGCAGGAGCTAAGATCAGTCTGCAAGCAAGAGATGAAGAATGAGCGTGCGCATGTGTGAAGGCAAGAAAGTGAACAGGAGCCTGGAAGAGCACAGCTCTTCTCAGTGGGAATTACACAGCACTAAAAGCATGGGATCATATTGCAGTTTTAAGGACATTGAGATCCCTGTTTAATTTCCACACATTTGATGATGGGAAAACATTATCTGGGAGGAAGGATGCAGAACAATCTCCCTGCCCCTGGGCAAGAGCTCCTGCCTTGCTAAGAGCCACGAGAGCTTGGTGGCTGCCCCCAGGCTCAGGACCCAGTGCAGGGGGCTACAGCCAGCTCATCACAGCCAGGAGCCCCCAGGGAAGTGCCCCCAGCACTGCAGAGGTTCCTTACTCCTGCTGCCTTCCTTGGGTGCGAGGGCACATGGTCATGCACTGCAGAGGTGACGGTGCATCAGTGGTGATCTGATAACCCAAAGAACAAACCCTTCCAAGCAGTGATCAACAAACTCTCATACTCAAGCCTTTTACAAAAGGATGCCAAACATTACCTGTCATACGTGCTTCATTTGCGCTACATGAACCAATAGCTTGCAGTTAACCAGCTTTGCCCCGGCGCTGCATTCCCAGAGAAGAGTCACATCCAGGATGCCTGCCTTGCTGCCAGGGACTCTCTGGAAGGCTGCAGACACAAAGGCAAGGGGATCAGACCCCTGTGACCTACAAATGAAACCAGAAGGACAGAAAGAAAAAGCAAGCTAGTGCTGGGCATCAGCTCTGAATGGGAACCAGCAGACAAAGAGACAGAACTGGAGATCATTTTTACTCTTTGCCAAGAGCTGCAGTTTTCATTCACAAATTAAGGGAAATGATGGAAAAACCCCAAATTATGGAAAATTAGCCCAAAGATAGTAGCCCCTCCCCTGCCACCACCAGCTGAGCATTTGGGGCATTTACCTGAATGGCAAAGAGCTAGTGACAGTCTTCATCTCTTCCTGAGCCCCATAAGGCTCTGAGGATGATTTTCCAGCCACCACGCCAGGCTGAGCCTCAGTCATCCTCCTTCCCACCCTGCCAGAGTCAGATCACTCGGTATGAGCGGTGTCCCTTGCTGCCTAGCCCAGTGAGGCAGTTACGGCTGTTATTTGGATGCTGTCTGTCCCAGAGCATCATTAGGATGCCTGAGGCATTAGTACAGGAGCGCAGACGAAATCCTCTCCAGCAGCCTGAAGGATGAACCTCACATGGCAGATGAGTGTTGAGACCACACTGACCCACTCGTGCTGAGAACAAAATGTTTCATTGTGCCCAGAGGAGCAATTTGTGCAGAATGGAACAAAATTACATGTTTTATTTCATTGGGTTTTGCTCAGAAAGGATTAAAAATGGCTTTCTCTTCAGGGACTTGTAGGAAACTCTCATTTAGGAGCTGGGACTCAAGTACTCCCTTTGTCTCCAATAGAAAGAGAAAATGACCCTCTCACCACTGCTGATTATCAGCTGTGAAGGACTTTTTGTCTTCTGTTGTCTCTACCATTTGCTGCAACAGTACTGCTCCTATCCTATTCCACCTCCTTATGAGAACATTAAGAGTCACCCTCCAACCCTACCAGAGGTCATGTCAGAAATCCAAGAAGGGATTTCTTTCTCCTAAAAAGGGAGTTTTCTGTTGTCTTACCTGCTTACATCTGCACCTTTAATCTCTACTTTGAACTACTTCCAAACCCATCCCGAGACACTGCTATAGAGTACTGCATCGGGAAGCTACAAGCATCTGCATTTTGCCTGATGGAGCCAATGTGCCTTCCAGCTCCAGTGTCAGCACACCAGGGCAGGGACATCAGCTGTGCAGTTTTCACTTTGAAGGACGTTTTGGGGATGTAAACCACTGAGTATATTACCAAACAGCATTCTTTTGGACTTAGGTAATGCTCATTTTCAGCTTTCAGGCTGAGAACCTTCACCAGATGATTTAGTGAGCGGCTAACATGAAAGGAAGGATATGCTGTTATGTCTAGAATTAAAAGAAAATAAAATGTGCACAGTGAGAAAATATGCTGTTACACTGGTCTAAACCAAACGAGTCTCTCACATTTGACAACTAAGGCAAGACAGGAAAAAAATCATGAGTCTTCAACATTTGAGCTTTAAAATATACTGTATGAAACTCCCCACCTTAGGAAGATCAGGATTTTCACCACTACCATGCCATGCCCCCTGCAGCAGCTCTCCTCCCTGCTCCGCAGGTTACTCACGCTAAAGACTTGGTTCCTGCCAGCCAGCCTTTCACATCTCACACTGCTGAATCCTTCCTGCAACTGTATTCTCCTGGACTTCAGACTGCCCTAGGGTTTTCCACCCTGGCTGCTTCTGGGGAGTAAAATCCTGCTGATGCTTTAATTTTGGCTTTATCAAGTGAGGCTTTCACAGCTCTCCTTTGCCCGAGGGTTTGTTTTTATGCTTAAACATAATTTCTGGCTCATAGCGGGACACAGCTCCAGGAGCTGCAGCCTCTCCAGGATGGTCGTTTAGCACCCCTCACTGGCAGCCCCATAAATTAGTCTACTAAAAGGGGCTTTAAAAATACAGGGAGAAGAAATAAACACAAAAGGTACAAAACAGAAGAACCAGAGAAACCCAGACAACAACAACAGTATCCCTTTCCCTCCTAATTTACAAGAAATCACATTTCCAAGACAACTGTAATATCTTTTAAAACAGTTTCGCCTGCAAACAGATCGGTGCTTCAAAAAAACAGAAGTCCCTGGTCCCACACCTATTTGTTCTGAGCATCTACATCAAAACAATCTATTTGAAGAACGTTTTTAGTCACTTTAAGCCATTAACCAGGTTTCAGTTATTGAAGGTGAGCAGATTAAGGATGACACCAGAAATACACACCCAGGGGACATGTCAGTCTGTTTCTCTTTCATTTGGTATAGTTACGAGTTATTTACATAGCTACAAGCGTAGGGATAGTTTTGTTGTCTTTCTGTTTAAAACTGGACTGGATACTGTCCAGGGTAAAATCAACTTAATCTGAAAGCACACACATCTGTAAATTCATCTGCAGTTTTCAACAAGCTACTTGCCATTTTTAGTACTTTTCAACTTCATTTCACACCAAACACGAAATTACTTCTTTTTTCCCAACCAAACTCCCCAGTGAACCCACAGCCTCCCAGGCTGTGCAAGGCAGGTTCCAAAAGCTGAAGTTAACGCTTGTGCATAGAGGTTTTGTCTCTCTGTTAGAGGGCAGTGAAGTTATTGCTTCAGGCGTTGTGTCCCGAGATATGACATTTATATGACAGTATCATATAAAAAATTTAAAGCTGCAAATCATTTTTTAAAAGCACATAGGACTGTATAGGGTTTTTTTAAACACCCTATCCAGGAAAATTTCCGAACACAGCTTTTAGCAATGAGCAAACTACACTGTAATTCCTTTATTTGTGTGCTTCTAGTGAGAGCAGCATCAGCCAACCATTTGTAGCCATTGCTAATTCAGAGCTTGCAATACAGTATTTTTACTTACTGATCCAATGAGTTTTGCCAATATACAAACTCCACTGTATCATCTGGTAAAACTCTCGAGGATCAGTCCTGACCTCACAGCCAAAGCACCATTCCAAACATACTGCTGGCATGCCAGTCCTTATTGGGGAAATCTGCTCTTCCATCTACCATAATCACATTTAATTTACCAGGAATACTATCAGCAGTGCCCTCAGGTCATTATGATCTGTAGTTTCTGTGATAGCATTTTCAATGACAACATTCATAAACTGAGACATTTCAAGCCCCACCAGAATATTAGGATAGCACTTCCTTGAACACCAAGATAAACACCATGCAGCCATTGAACTAAGATTTTTCCCATTTTCCTCATTGTAACAGAGTATCAGTGTTGCTGGTGACCTTTAAACTTCAGCTCACTGAACTGCAGCAAACCAAAGAGTCTTGGTACATCTCATGTTTGTCCTAAAGCTTTTTCCAGGTAGAGAATCCAGGTTAGACACAGATCAGTTTGGCACATATTTATGAGGGAATTCAAATGGTTTTGAGCTTTTCCTCCCTGCCCTGCCTGCAGTGCCTTGGGGTAGCCATGCTGCTGTCACAGGATGCTGTCAGTCAGATGGCTTGTTGGTCTCTTTCTCTTCAGCCACCTAAATACGAATTAAGTCTTTGTCTCCATGCTCTGGCTTAGCAGTTTGCACTTAGATACTGTCCACTTGGTTAGAAACTGGCTCAGCCTCCACCAAAGCCTTACCAGTGAGGTCAGGGATGAACCTCAGGTCAGATCAACACAGGAGGTTACAAAGGGCTCCCTAGCAAGCACCAGTTTCCAGGGCCAGAGCGTGGCCTTCCTGCAAAGGGAGGTCTTGCATGGAGTTTGGTAAAAGGTTTCCTTTTTATTTCCTCCTGATGACCCCAGAGCCTCCCAACAGCCACATGTAAACACCTGCCCTGCCAAAGACCACCATCACTCAGCAACCAGGGAAAGCCCTGCCTCATGAGACACTATGGGAAATGCATTCACAAATAAAGTCAGTGCGAAGAGTTTTAAACCCAGCCCCTTTTCTGCCTGACTTGGAGCAGAAATGAGCTTTCTCACCTTTCAGTCAATGATCTTGTCCACCAGGCCAGAGAATTACTGAGGCACATCTTCCTCACCTCCTGCTGAAATGGCTTCATTTAGTATGTACCACATCCATACTGGAGCAATGAGTAAAATATGACATGAACTTATAGAATCATAGAATAGTTAGGGTTGGAAAGGACCTTAAGATCATCAAGTTCCAACCCCCATGCCATGGGCAGGGACACCTCACACTGAACTATCTCACCAAAGGCTCTGTTCAACCTGTCCTTGAACACTGCCAGGGATGGAGCATTCACAACTTCCCTGGGCAACCCATTCCAGTGCCTCACCACCCTAACAGGAAAGAACTTCTTCCTTATATCCAATCTAAACTTCCCCTGTTTAAGTTTTAACCCATTACCCCTTGTCCTGTCACTACAGTCCCTAATGAAGAGTCCCTCCTCAGCATCCCTATAGCCCCCCTTCAGATACTTAAACTTGCTCTTTTTTTTTTTTTTTCTTTCAGGATCAATGCATACTTTACTATCTAAATAAAGCTGAAAAATACCAGCAAGTTGGACTGACTACTCATGATAAATTACATATCTGCAGGGAAGCCTCTCCTCTGATGAGTACACTTCAGGACCACACTATAGACCAAGTTGCTTCAGGAACCTCAGTATGGTTCTGGAGACATTAGACATGTATGTGTACCTCTCTATAAACCTAAGTGACTGGGGAACCTAGAAGCAACAGCATAAGGCATTTAAATTCTGGATTTAGAGAGACAAAGGTCTCATGCAAACCTAACCCAAAGTAGTCAGAATTCAGACTGCATCACTCTCCTCCTTACATAGATCACCCTCCCACAAAAGCTCTTCTGATTTATTTATCAGCCAAAACAACAGCAGGCTTGAGAACTATGCACAAGTCTGGGAAGCACAGACCTGTGTTTTGTATCAGCAAAGGATGTCAGCCCAAGTACCTAGTCCATCACAGATTTCCTGTGGGACTGTAACTACTTATTAGAAGCTGTGATGTGCTTATTTTCATGGCTCATTACCACTGAGTGGGTGCAAATGAAAATAAATCTAATTATGCTTCAAAATCTGAGCCTGACCCCCTGTGGGTGTCATCTTCCAACTTCTTAATATCTTCTGTGAGAATAAATACATTGGAGACTGAGATGCAGTCACGGTCCCTGGAAGCGTTCAGAAACTGCATAGGTGAGGCCCTTAGTGACACAGTTTAGTGTGGTCTTGGCAGTCCTGAGGTAATGGTTGGACTTGATGATCTTAAAGGTCTTTTCTAAACTAGCTGATTCCATGATTCTATAAAACAGTGCTGGTGTTTTGTATTCCTCTACACAGTCCATCAGTATTGTCTGATGTGTTTCTAGATAGCAGCTAATAAGAATTTTTCACTGCAGCTTGCAAGTCAAATGAGTCTTTTCTGGCACGACAGGAAGCTAACAAACATTAGAGGAAAGGTTGTGACAGATCTCTGTGTGTCTCATCTCTCTGGTTGCCTGCACACATGTCAGACAGCTCAGCTGGTTCTGTGAAAATGCACTGGGATCACCATATTCCCCCAGAGGGCTAAAAGGGCCAAGTATCTTCACCCCACATGAGGGGGAATGGAGCTCCATCTCTGTCATTCCCAAAACTAACCAAATAACCACCATCTGAACAACACAGCTGTAAGGAGAAGCCGTGAAAAATCCAGTCCCAAAATGCTGTGTAAATACCAGCGCCCTCTTATCCTCTTTCCAAACATGTTGCCTATTTTCCCTCTAAAGGGGTGATGGCTACCAGGGTCTCCACCTTTTTAAGCTTCTAGTGAAAGAGTTAGCATCTTCCTGAGGAGGAAGGGCTAGCCCCACGTTTCCACCCTCTGAGGATGGAAGCATACAATCTTACAGGCACCGAGAACTCTGCCTCTCAGTCTCTTCTCAGCAGGAAGGATCAGCCCCTCCAAAAGTAGGCACACTAATGGGCTAGTAAAGATTTCCCATGCGCAGCACAAGGGAAAGCAGAAACAGCCAGCAGGCATCAAGACCAAGTGTTAAGAACTAAAGCAGTTCCTTGAATCAACCAGGGGTTGCACAGCCTGGGGACCACTCTAAGCTCTCTGTGGCAGTTGTGAGTGATCTGTACATCTACACAGATATATCTAGACAGGTGGGAGTGAGATACATCTCTCTGTGTACATTTATTAAAAAATGATGGATTGGTATTTATGAATAAGGACATATTCAAATCCTACACACTTAAATGTGAAAATCAGGTGAAGGCAAATCTCTGTTGGAAGATAGAAATTAATTCTGAAGCCATTAGTTCAGTGGGTTCCTTGTTCATGAACATTACACTAATGAGCTGTGATACAAAAGTGATGAGAGAGATGATTAGTTACGGATTGCAAAATAAAGAGATACTTCAAGATCTGATGCCAAAAGACATTTGTGCAGTTCCATAATATGCTTTTTCAGAAAGTTTAAGGCTCACACAATGATCACCCAGAAACCACCTTGACACATCTCGATAGTATTTGCCAACAAAGAAAACCAGGCTATTTTCACACACATTTCTGGGGAGTCTTTTTTTTTTTTTTAGGATTAGAATAAGATGTAATTGTATTCTTAACTTTTCGAATTATAAAGGCTGATTTCAGCATTTTAACTCCCAAGCAGACATAATAAACCACATGAGCTCAGAGCTCTCATTGCATTTATTTTTATCCCGCCTCCTGCGCTTACAGATTCATTTCTGCAGAGAACAGGTTAATACACTCTGCTGGAGGGGGGGATAAATAAACAAACCAATTGCTCATGCTGACTGAGTTACAGAATTGCAGAATCGCTGATGCTGGACGAGGACTCTGGAGATCACCTACTCCAGCTCCCTGACAAAAGCAGGTTCAACTCCAGCGGGTTGCTCAGAGCCAGTGACACAGCTGCTCACCGATAATCCTTTCCCCGTGGCGAAAGCCACGTTACTCGAGCGCACCCTAGTGAAAATCCTGTAGGAGCCTTTTTACTGGTTTAAAATCCGGCAAATACCCATTTCTAGCTATCGGCGTTTCGCTGCCGTGATGCTAGCGTCTGGATTGTCAAGAATATACCCAGCAAAGCAAACAAGAAGAGGTAGACGCCTCAGACCTTTACAAAAACCCAGTTAGGTAATTTACCTGCCTATGAATTACACTAAATTGCGTTTTTTGCAGTGAGACAACGTAAATCGCACAGGTCTTCACAAAGGTCCTGCAATCCTTTCCAGTTTTTCTTTTAGTATTTTCCTTTCTACATAGAGATTATGTTGTTGCTGTTACAGAAGAGGTTCATATTTCTGTAAGTTAAAATCATAATCAATCACGGATGCAGCTCAGTTGGCTTTTTTTGGCTGCCTGGGCACATTGCTTATTCATATTCAACTTGCAACCAATCCAGATCCCTGGATCACTTTCTGCAGGACTGCTTTACAGCCAATTGTCGTCTAGTTTGTACTCATAACCAAGATTCCCCCTTTCCCTGGTGCAAAATCCAGCACTTGCTCTTGTTAAATTTCATACAGTTGATCACTGCTCAGCTCTCCAGCCCATCCAGACCTCTCTGTAAGGGCTCCCTACATTACAGGGGGCCCACAGCTTCTTCTAATTTAGTATCATCAGCAAGCTTACTTCATGTACATTTGATTCCTGCATCCAGATAATTTATAAAAACATTAAAGAGCACTTGCCCTAAAACTGAGCCCTGGGGAACCCTGCTGGTGACTGTCTGCCAGCCTGATGTAACCCCATGTTACTCTTTGAACTCAATCTGTCAGCCAATTGCTCACCCAGCATATGATGGACTTGTCTAGCTGTGCGCTGGACAATATGTGCAGAAGGATAGTGTGAAAGATAGTAAGAGGACTTTGCTAAAATAAGTGATTTTGTTAAAGTCTACTGGTTTCCCTTGGTCAGCCACATGTGCGACCTTGTCATAAAAGGAAATTAGGTTACTTTAAAGGAGGACTTGCCCCTTACGAAGCCATGCTGGCTAGGGTCTCCTTTCTTACCCTTCTTGAAAACTGGGAGAACATTTGCCACCTTCAAGGTGATGGCACCTCTCCAGACTTCCAAGACCATTAGAAAATAATGGAGAGAAGTCTCACAACAACATCAGCCAGTTCTTCCAGTACCCTGGGATAAATCCCATCAGGACTCACAGATTTATGTGCATCGAGCTGGAGCAGCAAGTCTCAAACAAGTTCAGGGTCCACCAGGAGTCTTTTGTCCCCTGGTCACTAAATTCAAAACAGGTCTCTAGGGGTCCCAGGACCCATCATTGGTGTTGAAGACAGAGGTGACTAAGGCATTAAAAGCCTCTGCTTTGTCTGTGACCTTAGCTGTGAGGTTTTTGACCTCATCAAGCAATGGATCAATATTATCTTTGATCTTCCTTTTGCTGTTAACATAATTTAAAAAGCCCTTCTTCTTGTCCTCCACAGTGCTGGCCAACTTGAGCTCTAATCAAGCTAAGGTCACACTAATTTTCTCCCTGCAGAGGCGAACAGTATCTCCCTAGTTTTCCTGTGTCACCTGTCCTTCTTTCCAATGTCCATACATCCTCAGCTTTTAAAGTCCAGTACATTCTTTACCTAATTTCACAATGCAAATCTAAATCTGTTTCTGACACCAAATATGTAGGTAATGCTATACTGTTAGCAGCAGGAGATCTAAGATAAAAGCACTTATTCTTCCTGACTGTGTCCTCTCATGGCAAGGTAATTTTAAAGACAGAGTTAAGAATAAGTATACTAAATATTTACAGAAAGTATCCTAAGGAAAGAATCTAAAACAGTAAATGCTTCAGACTTGTAATGGGCGTAAATAATCTCACAGTAGCCACTTGCAGAAGATACCATAACAATAAAGAGACCTCAATAAATAGTCCTGAAACTACTTAATCTGCCAGATAAACCTCTCTGAAGTGTTCAATTAAAATGCACATGGCTAAGATAAACTATAGTAAGACATACACATTTTTATTTACTACCACTATTAATTCTCCACTTTCAGGACATACTGCTAGTTGTGCCTTTATAATTCTTTGAACTGCATCTGACTGTGATGTGCACTTGTGCACTTATCTGATACCTTATCTTTAGGCCAACTTAAAACAACTGTGGGATTTTCCATACTTACAGATGGCTCCCCACTGCTTAAATGAATAAGAAAAAAAGAAAAACCCACCAGCTCTCTCATTTTGTGCTACAACTGAACAAACTCCCTTTAATTGTCACCTGTTCCAGAGACCTGCACAAACACCTGAACCAGTCTTGTTTTGCTGCCGAATCCTGCAGGGCCAACACGTGCAACTGAACATGAACCCATTCTGACCAAGACATCTGGTATTTGTATAGTACTATTCATGGTTCCCAGCTGTCAAAGCACAGCACATCCTCTACTACTGGCTAGGAACAGAGTTATCTAGGTCAGACAGTACTTAACCATCTCAGGCTTTGCCCTCAGCAAAGTAGCCACAGTACAGACAGCTGAATCTGTCTTTTGATGCAGTCTTGTAATGCTCATGAAGAGCTATACTTGAGCTAACTACCATCAGTGCCTGGGATAACCCACACCAGGGGTAACTGAGTGCTGACAGTACACATCACCCAATTGAAATTACATTCTGCTCAAAATCACTTGATAACACTTCCAAACCTACTGCTCAGTTTAAAAAAAATATATATATTTTTTATCCATTTGACTGTTACCTCCTTTAAGGAGGGCATATCCCTTGTTTCTAATCAAATGGATTCAAAAGGCCCAGGTGATAGTACAAAGCCAAACTAAAAGTAGTCTTTCATCAAGCTGTATTTCGCTCAGGAAGGGACAATCATCAGTCACAGGGCTTGGCCCTGCCCCACTTTCTTCTCTTGAAAGAAGCATCAGTTATTTTCTGGTTGAGTGTACAGGCTAAATGAGAAACTTCTCTTAACCTTTCAATCCTATGTTAGAGCCTGCTGTGCCTGTGAAGCTAATTGAATTAGCAGTTTGACCCTTTCTTGGTCACTGAAGGGTTTACATATCTTAGCATCTATTCCCTCCCATTGCTACAGAATTGAAGGAAAACAATCTTATATGATATGCATCACTGTAAAAAAGAATACAGCAGGTGAGGCCAGTCACTGGAACAGGCTTCCAGGGCAGCAGTTACCACACCAAGCCTGTCAGATTTCAAGGACTGTTTGGGTGACAGTGTTTGGTCCAAATCAATAAAAGACTTAAGACATCTAGAACACAAGCAAAACATTTCTATTTTTCAGATGAATGTGAAATCTTACTCCTTGTTTTTAGTAACATGGGAGGGAAAGGAAGTAGAGCAACAGAAACACTTCAGCAAAAGCCATGTATTTTATTTCTATCAAGTTAGCATTTAATGCTTACAGAGCTGCACAAAACAACTTCGGAGAACTGCACCTTTACACTTCCCCATGAGTTATCATGGCTACTGAGAAAATAAAAAGCATTTTAAACTTGTTTTAACCTGAAGCTCTTGTAGTATAGTTTTGTAAAGTTAGCCTCTGCTGTAACTGAACACCACAGTCACAAACATCAAAAAGTTATAGGTACTTTCCATATTAAGTTAGTAGTGTCAGATAAAATATCATGCAGCAGTACAGCACTGAAAATAGCTGAATACATTTTGATTAGAAAGATTATACCTGAAATTTAGGACAGTGCTTGTACATAGAAGCCTACAAACAAGACATGTCAGCAAAATCAGTAAATGGTTGAATTATATCAACATTTGTACTAGGTAATATTTAGCTGACTAATATACCATACCATATGAAAATAACTCTAGAAAGGTTAGAGTGAATGCACTCACTGAATAATTTTCTACTACAGTACTCATATTATGCATGGAACTGTTTATGGCAGGGACATTTTCTTTGGTACAATGCACGTAAAATGACAGTAAGTTGGCCACACGTATGTAAGGCAAGAGCATATCAAGGCAGACTTGTAACAGGAAGTCCCTGATGGCAACTGCAGTAATCACTGCATTGTATGTGTACAGATCACACTTCAAAATTCTTCTTTTGCAGCATGCAGCAACAAAAGATACTTTCCAAATCCTTTAGTGAGAAACTGCAACTTCTACACCATCAAAAGCACCCTGTGAATCATTGCTTGTCAAGAGAAATTATCAACATTGCTTCTTCTGTCATCAGTATTACGTAAAGCTGGAACTGAAAAACAAAAGCAAGCATATAAACTGTAACATACTCTGAAAAAATAAAACTAAAACAGAGAAAACAAATTAAATATTTTCTGTAGTTGAGAATTACTCATAATAGTGCAGATAATGACTTCTACTACCAACAATTCCACTTTCATATGTAAAACCAGGAAAAACAGTTCAGGAAAAGGAACTCAGTAATATTATTTGAAATGCAATAAATTTTGGCAAAAACACAAGCAGGCTGCTAGCATACACCCAAAAATGTGCACCCATCTAACTTCTCAAGTTTTTCATAGTGTAGCAGTTATGACTAATTTCTGTACCAAAAAATCTGCCTTCAACTGCAGTAAGATATTAATCAACAAAATGTTATCTGCAGTAAAGCTATAGCTTATTGGAAAGAAAATTAGTGAAGTGGCTTCTGGGTTTGGAGTAGAAAAACAGTTGAGTATATATTTAATTCAATGTTTATATATTAAAAAATCGGGCATGTTATTCGAGAGACTTATTTTGAACCCATTTCTGATATTTCACAATTTACTTGAGGGTTTTTTTGGGAATTGGAGAAATAAAGGAAGTGAAATGCTTATCAGGTCATATTCTGCACTCAGTGTAATTTTACAGCCAATTTCATCAATCTTTCTCAAAACTCTGTCCTAGAAAGACATACACAATATTATGGGATAGCAGCAGTCAGACTGCTTCATAAAAATAATATATCCTACATTCAAACCTCAGTGCTGCAACCAAATTTGTCATTTCTGGAATCCCCTGCGTGAATTTCTCTCCCTCTCTAACTTCTCCCTCTCCCTCTTGTTCTGTTCCTGAACAGTCACAGTTTCTTCATCTCTGATATCAAAGCACAGCAGTTCAAGTCGAAAACCTTGGATCCTTCAAGGAAAACAAAAAAACCAGAAAGGATTCTCATAGAATATACAGCAATCACTCTAAAACTAAATCCACCATGAGGGTAATTTACACACTTCTGTCTTCTTATTACTAAACAGGAGCATGTTTGTATGTTTTCTAAAAGATTACTGGAATTTGTGTTATAAAAGTGGTATGTGAAGAAGTTTTTTCTTGCTGCCTCTGATGACTAGCATCAGCACTTACTTTTTGCGGCCCCTGCCTTTGTTCAAACTAACAGCAAGGGTAGAGACAGATGCTTCTGACTGGAGTAACTCAGTGTTAGCTTTCTTCTCAAGAAATGCAGCTATTTCATCTTCTAGAACTTTTTTCTTTTTCTCTAATTTCAGACACGCTTCTTCTAGACTTTGCATTTGATGTTCATGTTTAGCCAGTTGCTGTTTAAAGCACAAAAGAAATATTTCCAACTAGTAACACAAGGTGGTGATATCACAACACAAAACCCCTCTGCAATAAAACAGTAAAACCTACCTCAACTTGTGTTAAAACTCATTTAAAATTTGCAGTTCTTCCCCAAACCTGGTAAGACTAAAACCAACAATCCAGAAAAATAACCACTCATATCAGATTGTTCTCACAGAAGCCAGGCTACAGACACAAAGTACAGATGGAAACCTAATTTTCAGCCTGCGTAACCTCACAACATCCTTTACTCCTCCTGAGTTGCCTGCCCTCATAAAAAATAATTAAGACTATAAATGTAACCGTAGGCCTGTTTTACACAGCAAAGCTGTCAGATTTTATAAATATGTGTGTATGTATAATATTCATCTATTTACTTTACTGCAACAGTTAACTAGATGCATTATAAAACCAGATATACCAACAAAAACATTCAGGGTAGAAACAGTAAGCTCCTAAGCAACTGTATGTCTCAGGAGCGCTAATGCTGCACAAGTTTCTTCTGAATAAAGAATGAGAAAGCAATCTGAAGTACAACAGAAATTCCTGTTTTTCTTTAGTTTTCAGATACACATACACACTTCTCAGATAATTAGCAGCAAGAGTCTATGACAAATGTTGCTTAGCAGTGACTGCATGATCACTTTCCCACATCAGGAACTGGGAAAACTAACAGCCATCATTCAATTGCAGTATGCAGAGATCAGAGGCCACCCAGTACAAATCATAGAAGGAAAATGTCAAAGGGTACATGGCCACGTGTTCTTCCAATTGTATAGCCTAATACTGAGAAAGACTGAACCTGATTTTTTTTCTCTGCAAGTACCATGCAGGACTTAACAGATTTAGAAAACAAGGTATTTAGCCTTCTCATATAAAACATGCACCTAAACACCTTGCAAAAACTGCTGCCTCTTTGATGGGAGACTGAGGTACAGAGCATAAGTCTACCCAAATTTCCAATTTCAATTACACTAGTGTTTGAATATAAATATGCATGACCATGATAGAGTCTGGCAGAAAGCAGATGAGAAGATCCTGTTTCACCAGTCCAGCTGGACAGGACTGAATCTTCAACAACATATTCAAGAAATGTTCCACATCTCCAAATATTCTTAAGGCAGCTGGGTATAGATGAGATTTTAAAACCAAAACACAATCAACAAAATCACGCCATCCCAATTTCAAGCCTCTCATCATGAGGGTTGAACTTATATTTAATAACTAAACCTGGAGGTCATACAAGCACATATGCCCCACTCCCTCAGGTTGAAAAACAACCCATGGGATTTCTTTTCCTGAAATGTTTTTCACAGAGCAACCTGTGCATGGAAAGGACTTACAGTGCTGCTATGGCACACAGATGTTTCTCAGCATACTGCTAGAGAAGAAAAAGAAACATGCAACCATTATATTTATAAGCCCTTTTACTTCACCATATCACCTCCTACCTATTGACTTATCCCGGCTTTCCAGCAAAGCCTTTAGATTATAAACTCCCTCCTTCCAAAAAAATCCAAAAACATCCACTTACAGAATCATTTAGGTTGCAAAAGACCCTTCAGATCATCAAGTCCGGCTGTTAACCTACCACTGACAAGTCCACCACTAAAACATGACCCTAACTGCCAGGTCTAAATGTCTTTTTAATAGCTGCAGGGATCGTGACTCCACTCTCCCTGAGCAGCCTTTTCCAATGCCTGACAACCCTTTCAGTGTAGAAGCTTTTCCTAATATCTAATCTAAACCTCCCCTGGCACAACTTGAGGCTGTTTCCTCTTGTCATCTCACTTGTTACCTGGGAAGAGACCAATACTCTCCCTAAAGCCTTTCAGATAGTTGTACAGAATGATTAGGTCTCCCCTAAGGCTCCTTTTTTCAGGCTAAACAAACCCAGATCCCTCAGCTGCTCCACGTAAGACTTGGTCTCTCGTTTGCTGTGTCTAATCAATCTGATAATCTCATCAAATTAGTCAATCTGCTTTTGATTACTTACATTACATTACTTCCCCCACAATATCAGGAAATGACACTAAAAAGTTAACTATTTCAAATCTCAGCAAACAAACTTAAGTCAGACAGGCATGCTTACCTGTTGCTCTTTTTCTTTAAACATTGCTACTTTCTCCTTCTTTCTCTGCACATACTGTTGCCTTAGCTCCTTCTCTTCTCTTTGCAGTTCAAGGTAGAACTCAGACCACTCTACTTCATTGGCTTCCTGTGGACTAAAGTCCAAAAATGTAAGCAAGTCTCCAGTACGCCACTTTAGTCAATGTGGAATGCCACCAATCTGGAACATTTAAACAACTAATATTCATCTGAAATATTAATTTCTATAGCTTGCTACATAAAAATTCATAAACAAACCTAAACAGAAGGAAGCATCTTACCTTTCTATGTCTATATCACCACTGCTATCACCACAGTGCTGGCAGGAAAGCTTCTGCTTTTCAGGGAAAAATGAATGGAGCTTGTGCTATTACAAAACCAAAAGGAATGACTCTAACCATAGGTAAAGTTCCAGCTCTTTATTCTGGGGCTATTCTTTTACACCATTCATAGTTTCTGACAGCTCCTGAGTGCTGACTGGTCAGCCATCCTCAGCTATCTTGAGTTAGTCCTTTGTCAGGTATTTCATGCCTTCCACTATGAGGTAAAATAAATATATATGTCTGACAAATATTTAAATTTGGTTTAGATTTTTAATAAACATACACACTTTTGTACCAGTTTTTAAGTCTAATCTTTTTCTATTAAAACAGAATGGAAAGACTTACAAAAAAGTACATCTAAAATCTTAATAATTTAAGCATAAGTAATCTTAAACAGCTTTCTTCCATATTTGAAATGATGACTGACCACTTTCCCAACCCTAACATTTCTTATTTGTATTCCAAATATAACCCAAAGAGAGAGAAAAATCATCTTGAAATTGCACATAACAGATGTAATGTTTGTAACCACTCAAGGTCAGAGCACTTTTCCAATTCTGTCTTATTTGAGCAATACATTGCAATAAAACACATTCAGAACAACAATCTTTTAGGGCTTGTTTTAGGGGGTAGGGGGGTTTATCAGCTGCGAAGCAACTCAAGTCATCCTGAAATTGCATCTACCATATGAAACAGGGGCATGGTTTTCACACAGGTATATTAATCCAAACTATCTTTAAGTTTAGACAGCATATGTAATAACAGTAAAGCTACAACAAGGTTTTTCTAGTGCTAGCTATCTCACTGCACACACTTTTGGGCCCTGTGTCAGTTCTACTAGCTAACATGCTGACTTTGGGTGCAATTAAAGCCACTAGAACAAGTGCTAGACTAAACTAACATGTTGCAATCACACCTTCATTTCACCATGCAGACACCTTTAGACTTGACCTAAGGTAGTTTACTAGGTAAAAGCAATTTTGTCTTGAAATTAGTAAAAGATTAACTTTGAAGACACTGAATTTATGATGTAATCAAATTACATGTTTCAGGAAGAGGAGAAATAAAAACATAATTTTTAAATGCTTCCTCCCCCTGGACTGAATTGTTCTGGAAATTGTTCTGGAAATCACAAAGACAAAATTAAACCAGTGTTTCATCTTCTGTGTCTGGCATATCAGCACTATAACAATCCAAACAGCCTTTGGTTTTAGGAGGTTGGGGAGGGAGAGGAAAACAATTCACCAGATCTTAAGCCAATCCTTTCAATATTACCGCCTCCACTGCTCACATTAAAACACTTTTCAGTTTACTTGAAGACTGTTTCCACTACTTCTCATATAGGGCATTATGAAAATCAAATTCATAGGTTCTTTCATTCTTATGGGTTGGACCTCTAGGATTTTATGCTTGTACAAAACCATTTGCAAAATTAGGATGATAATTATTTAAATAATACAGTCTTATTGAGGTTTTGGAGGAAGGGAAGGAATTGTGAAGAAAGTCTATACCTTTCTAATGCATTACATACCTCATAACAGCACTATTGCCTAGCTTTCTACAGAAGCATAGCTGTTACACACAGTTTTTGTCTCTGGATAAGGCATAGAACATGGAAGGCTAAATATAAAGATGCAAAACAAACCTGTTACATTCATAAATAAAGATTCTGACTGAAGCAAATTCAACTCTCAATGGAACAGAATGTTTATGTGCTACAAACAGCATAGGTGTTTACATAATATTTTACAATTTGTTCAATTAAATTTTAAAAGGCTTTCAAATTTGAGACCCACACTTGTAACTTTTTGTATAACATTTGACTATCAATTAAGCTATATCAGAAAAACTAAAAAATGGTAAAGTTAACTAGTAGCAGGTATTTTTAGCATGGTCCCTTGACTCAGTGAACTACATACATTAATACTAAGCAACACTAAGGATGTGATGGATCTAAATAATTACCATTTTCCCAGTGGAGGCATGAAAAAAAGGCATTTTGATTGCGGTTTAGTCGTACCATAAGGAGGTCAAAATATTTAGCTCTTATGCAAAGGTCTCCAGTTGGTCAGATGAATCCCATTCCTGAGGGACTACTTAAGAAAGAAGCCTAACAGCCTTTCAGCTATTAGTTTTTCTTTCTTAGAAAAAGCAACGAGAGTCATATCAACCTTCCTCTACACATAACCTTATTCACACTACTCAATCCTTCCTGGTTTTCTCTCATCATTCTCAAAATAGATTGAAAAATGAGCATGATTTTGTTCAAGAACTGCAAGGTCTGAATATCCCAGTTTCAAGGAAAAATGGATTGGTCACATATTGAAAAACTGAGATGTTTTTGTCACAATCATGTTTAACTATAATTACGAAGAAGAACCAACTGTGATTATGAGCACAGAAAAACTAAACAAGAAAAAATAAAGAAGAAAAACTAAACAAGAAAACTATTAACATTAGAGAATCCAAATATGCAAGCATACAGCCTGAATATCAACCTTTGGCTTTTTTCAGCAGGCTCTTACTTATTAGTTTTCATTCAAAGCAAGAACGTCCCCTTAAGCAACAACACATCTTAGATTGGAAAATGGACTTAAAAAATGTCCAACTTCAAAACAGTAGTAATCTTTCCTTGCAAACATCCAAGGTTACTAGGTGTGTATATATTTAGAAGTTTGCTTATCTGGAAGCAGTCCTCATGTCTAGATTTCTGTTTTCATCTACCCCAAATTTTTCTGTTATGGACATCTCAGCAATTATCTCTTGCTGAGATTAACCTCATTCATATTCTTAATGAACATAACAGAACCATAAAAAAGGCAGGACTAGACCATTGACACAAAAAAGGGTCTATCTTTATTTTTCAACAACATAGAAATGCAAATCCCCATTTTAAGTACTAAAAAATTATAATAAAAACACCTCCTGGGTTTTACATCCAACAGATACTCCATAAAACGCACAAAGCATCCTCCCAAATACTCTGTTATCCATCAACCATTATATGAATTTTGCCATAACAAGCTTTCCAAGTCCAGAGTGGCTGCTTTTCATGGCTTGGAATCCAGATTGTACCTATATGACTAGCCTTAGATGGTATTTCATTTATTCCCCGAAGCACCATATGGTGGATTCTTTAAAGCAGTTTACCACGTTATACTTTAATCTGATACAGCATATACGTGACTGAAATACTCATGACCTTTTGGAACGAACCCCCAAGTTTTGTATACTGTCTTTGCAAGGAATGAGATTAAGTAAATTCCCAATTAGCCATTAATTTAACTTATTCTAATTGTTCCTACCCAATTCAAATAATGGCTTGATAAAATACCAGTATAAACCAGGTGTCCTGAAAGCAGCAGAATTAATAGCCCAAATTCCTATACATGATTTTATATTCAGTGATTGTAATACCCAAAATCCTGCCTACATCCTTACACCTTTTTAACTATATAACTAGTGCCCCTCCATACTTCCTAAATATTTTTTACTCATTGTGAGTACTTTCACAGATCTTTCCCACACAGCAGCCTTATCTACTTCCAAATCACCCATGACCTTCTCATCCTACTGCAGTACCGCCAAGTTCCCAGGAGTTTCAAAAGACAGTACTTGATTCAGAAGTAATGATTTACTGACAACAAATGCACACTGGTTGGCCAACAGCTGGTAGAAACAGAGGTCTTCTGCTTTTCCTGCAAGTGAGAACACTAACCATATAATCCCCTGGAAGCATCCAACACTTCACAGAAGTTTGAAAATGGAGAGGTGGTTCATAAGTTATTAGGGACAGACTAACAGACTGCACAGGTAAACTTAATTCTCCCTGCAAGTATGGTTAATTAAAAAAATAACTCTTAGAACACAGTTGCAAATAAATTTAAAAGTTATTATGATGCAAATTCACAAAAAATGTAGAAGTAAAGAACAGGTATTTTAAGTGTACACAAGAGCTTCACAGCAGACTACTATCTTTATTTTCCCTCCTCACACCTAGTAATAAAAATGCAAATACATTTTTCTGTTGTGTGATGAAACCATCTCTTTCCAGGTCTCCTATATAAACATAAACCTTACCAAGACGTCTTTTCACACGTAAGAGTGAAAGCCTTTGATGATGATGGCTTGACTTAGTGAACGAAGATTTGGGAAGGGCTTTACCCACGCTTACTACAAGCGCGCTGATGACTAAAAAGGCCAAAGCCTTAACAGATCTGCTTACAACCTATCTATCACACAAGGTAACTGAAAACCCAAGAATTACTGGGTTTGCTTTGCAGTGGTGTACAGTTTTGGATGAATAAACTAGTGCTATACTTTTAAATACAGAAGAACGGTACAGGAACTTCACAGGCGGCTTTTTTCACCCAGAACAACATGTCATGAAAAGGTGAGACATGTTAGTTACTCAAAAGTCAATGTTCAAATGCTACAAACACCACTGCATTAAAATCAGCAGAGTACTGAAGTCTAGCAGGAATTTTCTAAATTTACATTAAAAAAACTCAATTGAAATTACCAAACTTAGTATTTAGAAAGCTACATCACAGGCACAAAATACGACTTGTCAACATGCATTCTGACCATTATCTATAGAAGTGCCTTGAAATTTTATTCATCAGGTAATTCATACTGCTCTGCTATATTAACTATAGTTTAAAATCATGGATCTTAGAATTCTTGTACACATATTGTAAACATCTTTAAGGACAAAGAGGACGACAACTTAATAACACATTTTTGCCTAGAAGAATAGGATAGTCCCTATTCTGAAAGATATTGAAATTTACAGGCAGCACTGAACTTCCTCTATGGAAGGAGATGGTTTCTGCCACACTGTTGAGGAGGACACTTTTTATCATTCCCTTAGTTATCTCCATAAAACACCTTAGGGGTAGGGCTACATTAGTCTGCCAGTTACACTACATACAAATGCTCTAAATTCTCTTCCCTTTTTATGGTATCATAAAATATCTCTCCCAAAAGACAAAAGGCCTTGTCTTTCAGCCCTCAGTGCCACTCACTATGCCACATAACTGCAAGACAACCACATATCCTAGATCCAGTCCCACTTGTAAATATGGGAAAAGTCTATGGTCAGTTTCAGTTGGTTTTAAACCTCATTCACCTTTGGTTCTCTATTTATGAGATAGGTGTTTCTTGTTAAGTCAAGATAAACATCAAGAGACCACTGTAATTCATGGTAGCTCAAGATCATCTAAATGAACTAATCTTTAAATGCACCTTGACATTAAGACTTGAGAATGAAGTGCCCATATCCAGCATCTTCCTTGCCCACATTAATCTTATTTATTATTATTATTTGAACAATATATAAATTGGACCTAATTAAAATGGACGAAATGCTGTAACTGTGAGTGACAGTAACTGCGAGTTACAGTAACTGCGAGTTACAGTAACTGCAACTGCCTTAGAACTTTTGTGCAAAGTAGAGGTGAAAGCAAAGAATTTAACCCACTAAAAACAACTATTTGGAGGGAAGCCATTTAAAAGTTTGTCTTCTTGTGGGTTTTTTTACCAGAACAGAATGGGTAAAGACAGTCTGATGACTAGGTAAAACAGGAAGTAAACAAACCAGCTGGTTCAAAGCACTAGAAATTGTTTTTAAAGCAAAGCCTTATTTTGTTTTCATGTCTGGTTTAACTCAGTATTTCCCACCATGACTATGCAATAATAGCACTTTGATAAACTGTGAAGTTTATCTTGAACAAGTCCTGAAGCATCAGTTCTTCCCCATTAGGATTCTAACAATTTATAAAATACAGTACCATGCATAAAACAACCGAATGAAGTTGGAAGAGTGGGAGGGAGATAACAGAATTGGAAATAAAAGATTAAATAAACTGGATATAGAAACTGTAAATATTTCCTGCAAAAAGTAGCTTTACTGCATAAAACAACTAAGTGTCTCTAACCCTCTGCTTAACTTCATTAACTTCCGATAGTCTAGCAGAGGTTTCTTAACCTCAAAAGGCTAGACATTGGTTATCATGGCAGACAATATGAGAAGTCAAAAGTGTAACCAATGATTTTGTAAGTTTTTGCTTCAGTTCCTTCTGAATTTTTATTAAAACCAAACCATTGTTCAGAATCAGACATAAGATAGAAAATAAAACAGCATTCTGATATATAATGAAAATAGTCTAAAATGCATAAAATACATGTACCTGAAGAAAATTTACATTGTCTAGGACAAAAAATTAAATTCCCAGGTTTAGTGTAAAAGAGAAAGATTGCAGAAATACAACCAGCTTGTATGCCTTTAAAAGTAATGTTCGTATAATCCCACATACTTCTCCACTAAGATAACTGAATGAACAGCAACATAGTTACTCTGATTTAAAAAAAAAACCCACAAAACAAAACAACAATCAAAAAGCCACCAACTTCCCCCCCCCCCCCCTTATGAAAACTATTTTATGTATGCTCTCTATTGGGTTGATACAGTCAAATGTAAGAAAGCAAGTGCCGCACACACAGTCCTTTACCTGACTGGTTCATTCCCTGGACCCATGTCTCTGAAGCCCATTGCTTCCAGCCTGCACCGTCTGTACAACTCATAATGTTGTGCATGAGTCTGCTCTCTTAAGTCTTCCATATTTGTGCAAATAAGCATCTCCCGAAGCTTTAACAAGTCACAGTGGTTCTCATTTTCCACTAATGAGTTAAAAGAAGATTTTATTACTATGCATAACTAGCAAAATTGTCAAAATATATTTTTTCAGCATTCATTTATTTTCTCTACTAATTATAATTCCACAAAAAGGTATCTTGTTATTTCCTATACATCTCATAATTCCTTATAATTTCAAATATACACATTGAAGCACTAAGTACTGGTGAACATGTTCCAACACACCCTGCTTTCCTGTTTCATTTTAACAATGATAAATTTTGCTCTTTTTTCCCCTTATTCTCTACAGACAGTCATGGAACTTTGAAACTTGGGAGTACTACAGGCACTGCTACCATATTAATCTAACCAAATATTACATACGCTATCTCACAGCTTGATTCTAATGATTGCATCATTGCTGATGGAACTACCAGTTAGTGCACACCTCAAGTATTAATTGCTAAACTCTTTCAACTGTTGATCCAAAATACAATGGCATCAGCAGATAATATTAGCCCCTTTAAGTACTGGTGAATTTTATACTGCAACAATAACAATCTTTTAAAAATACCTTTGAGAATTCATTTACCTTGTACAGTGCCCCAAGGGTACTGACGAACTCTCACCATTTTGTTTCCAATTTGCACCTTTTCATCACTTCCTACTACCGCAAATGGCATGTGCCCCTGCAAGAGTCACACCAATACAGTCTTATCTTTCAGCATTCTTAGGTCAGAACTGAAAATCAAACACTTCAGAAATAAACCCGAGAGAAAAAACACCATTTCAGGAAAACCCAACAGGCAGTTTTAAACAAAAAACACTTTGAGGAGATCTAGTCAAACTATTACAATAACAAAACCGAGTGGTTGACAGAACAGAAGAGACCTCATAGCAGCCTCCCAGTATCTGAAGGGGGGCTATAGGGATGCTGGGGAAGGACTATTTCTTAGGGACTGTAGTGATAGGACAAGGGGTAAGAGGTTCAAACTTCAACAGGAGAAGTTTAGATTGGATATAAGGAGGAAATTCTTTACTGTGAAGGTGGTGAGTCACTGGAATGGGTTGTCCAAGGATGTTGTGAATGCTCCATCCCTGGCAGTGTTCAAGGCCAGGTTGGACAAAGGCCTGGGTGACATGGTTTAGTGTGAGGTGTCCCTGCCCATGGCAAAGGGTTGGAACTTAAGGTCCTTTACAACCCTAACTATTCTATGATTCTATGACTCTATGAGTGCACTGCCCATTCAGAGGGACGTCGACAAGCTGGAGAAATGGGTAAAGAGGAACCTCATGAGGTCCAAAGGAGAGCAATGCCAAGTCATCCACATCAAAGGCGAATAACCCCATGCTCCAGCAAATGCTGTGATATGACTGGAAAGTCACTTTGCAGAAAAAGACGTAGGGCTCCCGGTGGACAACAGGTTGGACCTGATTCAGCAGGTCTTCCCCAGAAGCAAAGGCAGTAGATTACATCCTGAGCTGCATTAGAAATCATAGCAGCAGTAAACAGAAAGCCACTCCAGAACACATCCCTCTGATCTGCATTCAGCCGGAGTCCATATCCTAAGTAACAGTAACGAGAAAATCACAGGTTTGAACCAGAGGTATGGTTACTGCTGTGGGCTCAGCCAAATGGCCAGAAATACAAATAGAGGTTGGGTATCTACATGCTAACCCACAACAACTGACCAAATCTAAAAAATAAATAAATAAACCATTATCTAGAAAATAAATCACTAGCAGAGCATGACAGCATGAAAGGGGTAACAGACCACCACCTTTCCTCACAGCAGAAAGACCTGTTACTGCATTGACAGCCTCCACATTCTCATTCCCTGGCAGAAGTGACAGAGGTTGGGACTGCAGAGCCATACATTCCAGCATACCAACTTCTCCATACTTTTAAACACCCTACATGCAAACACTACGTTCATGTGCATCTACAAACACATGCACGTGAACAGCAAATACAGAGCGCTCAAAGCAAAGTGATCTAACTTCACAAGCTTAGTTGAAGCTGGCAGATACGCCTGGGAGGACCTGAAAGAACAACAGTAAGAAGCCAGAAGTATATCTGATTTTTTAATCCCCGTAAAAAATCTGTCCTAATTTCAAATAAAGTACTAAATAAAAGGAAAAGGCAGATGTCAGACTTGGTACAATAATGACCAGAGAAAACTGGAGAAACGAAGCACTTGAATATCTTTCCTAACAGATGTAAGGTAGGTATTTGTTGAGGAAAAGAGCAGTCTATCTGCCCATCTATTTTACCATTAAACATTTACGAGTTAGAACCTCTTTCCTGTTGCTGAGCCAGAAAAGAAAAAGCCTCCTAAAACAAGTGGTATCAACAGCAGAACAACGGGAAGATTTGGGAATAGGAGAGAAAAAGAAAAGAAAAAGAAATAGATGAGCTTTTTAGGAAGAGAGAAAAACAAACAAACTTTTTGCATACAAACCTGTAAGCCTCAAGGTAATGGTGAAAAAACAGGCATGAATCAGCATGAGAGAGTGATGCTTTAGTACTAAAATATAGATGTTTTTGTCATTTACTTACATTCATGATGGCATTCATTTTAGAAACGGTTTCATCGTCAGTTGGAAACTGGTATATCTGGATGCGATTACTAACTAATTCAAACATGATTTTGTTCTTGAAATTCTGCAGTTCGCTTTTAGTAATGCTGTCTGCTTTGCCTATAATTGGTATAATGTTCACCTATTAATGATACAAATTATATGAAATGTGTAAGACTTCAGTTTTGAGGTGACATCCTTTATAAATTAAATTGTTTGGTGATGAGCTTTTCAAAACTTTCCCCGCAGTCCAACTTTTCCATCAGTTGTCACCAAAGCTTCACAAACCATGAAAAATACATCCACTGGCATCATTTAACAAAATAATGACAGATTATTTAATATACTTGCTTAAAATTAATTGATTCTGAGAAAAGAATGAGGAAGGAGGTCCCCATACAATTTAGTGCTCAGAACAGCAACACCTACTTGTAACTAAATGACATAAAGATTTTTTTATCTCTGCTAATAAAATAGTTTTAGGTTAAGAGTACATGGTTCAGGTGTTAAATGAAAGTTGACAGTATAAATACAAAAAGAAAAGGAACCTAGCTACCAAAGCGTGCCTATCCTTGAGCTGCTTCCTTGGGGTCCTTTCAGCTACAGCAACATCTTATTCACCTTGCCACTACAGCAGATCATTTCTGAAGTATCTGCTATGAGCAGATGAATGGCAAAGGCTGAAGCATCTTGCTTACCAGTCTTTGCATTAGTTATTCAGAACTCGCAATTCAGTTCTACTAAGGTAAACTGACCTATTTCCTAAACCAATTATGACAGTAACTTCGTAGATGCCAAATTTTTCTCAAAAATATGCACATTTTTCAGAACTACATACAAAGATTTAATGCCGGTGTCCAAATATTTGGGGAGAAAATACAAATAATTCTTCTACATTTCTCAAGATGAGAATTTTACATACTTCCTTGGTCAGAGATACAAAAAGGAGGAGGAAGGGAGCGGGAGAAGAGAAATAAAATAAAATACAATAAAATAAAATAAAATTAAATTAAATTAAATTAAATTAAATTAAATTAAATTAAATTAAATTAAATTTTAAAACCCCACTTTTATATATATATTCTTTATATATATATATATTCTGCCTGAATGGAAATGCCTGGACATGGAATCTCAGAATGGATTCAAAATGGATGTTTTTTGAAATAAGTCTTGTGTCTTAACCAAAACATTCAGATGAGAAAAAAACAAAGGCATTCCAACTCCAAAGTATGACTGCTAAGATTATGAGATGATAGTCACACACAAGTAGCATACGCAACCTAAGCGCATATGGGGCAATGATGCTAGATTTTTTTCTTTTCATAACATAGGTGATTTTGAATTGTATAAACAATCTATTGCAGCTTGGAGTAATTCACTGCTTCAATCAGATTAGCTAAGGGACATCTATTTAGGTTTTTTATCCTATAGGTTTAAAAATGGATGGAATACAGTCTTCCGAATTACATTAACCTTTATGCTGATTTTCAACATGGAAGTCTTTCAAGCACTCCTTAATTAGGAAAGAATTTCTTAGATAATGAATAGCAGAGAAAGACTACTGAAGAGTCCAGTAACAAAAGCAAAGCGGAATCACCAGAAACTGATTACAGCTATCAACACTGGTGCTAATCACAACCATTGCATTAAAATTTAAAAGCTATACTGGCTTTAGATAAGCAACAAAAAAGTTACCTTTGTTTAATCTGTTAAATAAAATTAATTTCTGCTTGCAGCATCTAAGGTTTACTTGACAAGTAGTATCCTAGTGCTTTCATCCACTAATAACATTAATGGGGACCACACGTTTGAACTAACAAGAGACATAAACCATATTTATTTGTGTCACATATAGACCTGACTCAAGTCCCTGTGCTCCCTCCTATGCCTGCTACTCACTCAGAAGCCGATTCCCTTCCAGCCCCTTCCCCAGCTACAACCAACTTTCAATAGCTACAAAATAGAATTTTGCTACAAAGTTATAGACCATTAATACAGAATCATTTTAAAGCCCACCCCCAAAATGTCTACATTTAAATAAAAAATACAGTCTTGCCCTTCCCCTTGCCTGTAGCTGCTCATTGCCAGGTAGAACTAAAATCTGACACTGTCCAAGGAGAGAGATTACTTTTCAGCTTGATCAGTTCCCTAACAAAGCAAAAATCTTTAGCTCTCAATTTCAATCAGTTCCCTCATCCAGGGAATTGGCTGCCCAAAAATCGTAAGCATGCACAATGGGAAGAGGAAGCGGAGACTGCCTCACTGAATAGCAATGCAGATTGAGATAATTTTTATCCATGTGCATTACGTCTCTGTTTGCTAGCACCAAACTCAGTGCTCTCATCATCCTTCTGCCAGAAATGTAGTCTTGATTCCCCCCCCCCGTTAGAAAACATGCTATTATTCTAAATTAAGATTTTCATGTAACACTTTGCATTAATGTCAAAACATCTGTTGCCCCTTTATGCTATAGATAAGGGAAAAAATACATGTACTTGAAATTATTATTGGTTGCTATCTTGCAGGATGATTTACGTCTATCTCTGAATCAATACAATAATTGTCAGTTATTCTTTCTGAAGAAAAAGAATCAACAACAAATTTAAACCTCACAAGGTACATCCATATCATTCCCTGCCTTAACAGTAATCTATATATAATTCTGCAATAATTACTTAAAAACGCAGATGTGTCAGTTTAAAAAGCACTAGTTCCCAGCAAGAAAACATACAGCGGATTCCCTTAATCTGTGAATGAAACCTGGCTGACCTGTAGTGATTCAATCCTAAGAAAAACTACAGGACTTTCCAATGTGTATAAGCTAGAGGACAAATTCTTAGCTAGTCATCCAATTTATAAACAATAGAGAAAAAGTAATTTCCCAAAGATGGGTCTGTGGTTTTCCTCCCAGAATTATTGAGTATAGGATGACCCTACCCTATTCCAAGAATCCTCTTCACCCCTGAGCTGTTTAATCCAGTCTTGTTTTGTACCAAGCAGACCATAACAAAGCTAACAGTGTACACTGTGGTGGATTTAGGAAGAAACCAAAGACAACTTTTGACAGACTTATACACTTAATGTATGCATGTTCCTGTACCACCTTCTCTTTATAGAATCCTGCACTCAGCAAATGGGACTAGGGACTTACACATCCTGGAAAATCCCGAGTTCTGTATTGCCTCTAGGAGAATACAGTAGTAAAAGCACCACAAACATGTGTGGATTGGCTGAGGGACGGCGGACACCTTGCGACCAACCCAGACGTTTTAGCTCTAGGAGATGGCAGTTGTGAAGAACGATGGACATGAGAAGCAATCCCAGCTGTCTGGTCTTAGCCGCTTGATCACATTGATCGTTTCCGCGTTTGTCCATAGCTCCCGCGTCAACAAACATGTTTCACAATGGGACAGAAACCAAACTATATATAAAGTATATATACTTTTTCATCTGTGTCTATTTCTATTCTTGAGTAAGATAAGAAAGTAGAATCCATTGCAAAGGGATAAAACAACAGTTACAGGCTGTTCATGTCCTATGTTCTCTCTGAACCAAAGCAGAAACACAAATATTTAGAGTCACACAACCATAGAATCACAGAATAGTTAGGGTCGGAAAGGACCTTGAGATCATCTATTTCCAACCCCCACCTGCACCCCCATGGGCAGGGACACCTCACACTGAGCCATCTCAC
Organism: Neopsephotus bourkii; assembly: GCF_033783945.1. Taxonomy (NCBI): domain Eukaryota; kingdom Metazoa; phylum Chordata; class Aves; order Psittaciformes; family Psittacidae; genus Neopsephotus; species Neopsephotus bourkii. The sequence goes on from NW_026902234.1 coordinate 7,399,408, forward strand.
CCAAGTTTCTGTCCAACCTGGTCTTGAACACTGCCAGGGATGGAGCTTTCACAACTTCCCTGGGCAACCCATTCCAGGGCCTCACCACCCTCACAGTAAAGAATTTCTTCCTTATATCCACTCTAAACTTCCTCGAACCCGTTACCCCTTGTCCTATCACTACAGTCCCTAAGAAATAGTCCTTCCCTAGCATCCCTATAGCCCCCCTTCAGATACTAGAAGGCCTCTCTGAGGTGTCCATGCAGCCTTCTCTTCTCCAGGCTGAACAGCCCCAACTTTCTCAGCCTATCTTCATACAGGAGGTGCTCCAGTCCCCCGATCATCCTCATGGCCCTCCTCTGGACTTGTTCCAACAGTTCCATAATCTTTTTACGTTAAGGACACCAGAACTGCACACAATACTCCAAGTGAGGTCTCACAACAGCAGAGAAGAGGGGCAGGATCACCTCCTTTGACCTGCTGGTCACGCTCCTTTTGATGCAGCCCAGGATACGGTTGGCTTTCTGGGCTGCAAACGCACACTGCTGGCTCATGTTCATTTTCTCATCGACCAGCACCCCCTGGTCCTTCTCCGCAGGGCTGCTCTGAATCTCTTCTCTGCCCAACCTGTAGCTGTGCCTGGGATTGCTCCGACCCAGGTGTAGGACCTTGCACTTGGCATGGTTAAACTTCATGAGGTTGGCATCAGCCCATCTCACAAGCATGTCAAGGTCCCTCTGGATGGCATTCCTTCCCTCCAGCGTATCAACCGAACCACACAGATTGGTGTCATCGGCAAACTTGCTGAGGGCACACTCAATCCCACTGTCCATGTCACCAACAAAGATGTTGAAAAAGACCCGTCCCAACACCGATCCCTGAGGGACACCACTCGTTACTGGTCTCCAGCCGGACACTGAGCCATTGACCACAATCCTTTGTGAGCGGCCATCCAGCCGGTTCTTTATCCACCGAGTGGTCCATTCATCAAACTGATGTCTCCCCAATTTAGAGACAAGGATGTCATGTGGGACAGTGTCAAACACTTTGCACAAATCCAGGTAAATGACATCAACTGCTCTACCCCTGTCCATGAGTTCTGCAGCCCCATCATAGAAGGCCACCAAATTGGTCAGGCAGGATTTCCCCTTAGTGAAGCCATGCTGGCTGTCACCAAGCACCTTGTTGTTTTTCATGTGCCTTAGCATGCCTTCCAGGATTTTGCCAGGCACAGAGGTGAGACTGACTGGTCTGTAATTCCCCCGGTCATCCATTTTTCCCTTCTTGAAAATGGGGGTTATATTTCCCTTTTTCCAGTTGTCGGGAACTTCACCTGACTGCCATGATTTTTCAAATATGATGGCCAGCAGCTTAGCAACTTCATTTGGGACACGCAGATAGATTTCATCAGGTCCCATGGACTTGTGTACGTTTAGGTTCTTAAGATGGTCTCGAACCAGATCCTCTCCTACAGTGGGCCTAAGGTCTTCATTCTCACAGTCCCTGCATCTGCCTTCCAAGCCTTAAATGGTGTGGTAAGAGCATTTGCCAGTGAAGACAGAGGCAAAGAAGTCATTAAGAATCTCAGCCTTCTCCAAATCCAGGGTAGCCAGTTCTCCTGACAGCTTTCAGGGAGGGCCCACGTTGCCCCTAGGCTGCCTTTTATTTGCTATGTACCTGTAGAATCCCTTCCTGCTCTCTTTCACATCCCTAGCCAAGTTTAATTCTAACTGGGCCTTAGCTTTCCTAACCTGGTCCCTAGCTTCCAAGACAACATCCCTGTATTCTTCCCAGGCCTGTCCTTGCTTCCACATTTTACAAGCCTCTTTTTTCCCCTCTAAGTTGCCTCAGCAGCTCCTTATCCATCCAAGGAGGTCTCCTGGCCCTCCTGCTGCACTTCCTTCTAGTTGGGATGCAACACTCCTGAGCTTGTAGTAGGTGATCTTTGAATATCAACCAACAGTCTTGGTCCCCCCTGCCCTCTAGGGCTATATCCCATGGAACCTTACTAAGCAGGTTCCTGAAGAGGCCAAAGTCTGCTCTCTTGAAGTCCAGGGCAGTGAGCTTGCTGCACTCTCTCCTCACTGTTCTGAGGATCTCAAATTTGACCATCTCATGGTCGCTGCATCCAAGGCTGCCCTGGAGCATCACATTTCCAATGAGCTCTTCCCTTTTGGTGAGCACGAGGTCAAGCATGGCACCTCTCCTTGTCGGCTCCTCTTCTACTTGCAGGAGGAAGTTGTCTTCCACACAATCGAGGAACCTCCTGGATTGCTTGTGCCAGGCCATACCGTCATTCCAACAGATGTCAGGGTGGCTGAAGTCACCCATGAGAACGAGGGCCTGTGAGCGTGAGGCTTTTCCTATCTGTCTGCAGAGTGCTTCATCCACAGGTTCTCCTTGATTAGGCGGTCTATAACAGATCCCCACAGTGATGTCTCCCATTGCTCTTTTCCCTTTAACCCCGACCCACAAACTCTCTGTTAACTGCTCACCAGTCCCCACACAGAGTTCCATACTCTCCAGCCTATCCTTAACCTAAAGGGCAACTCCCCCTCCGCGCCTGCCAGGCCTGTCTTTTCTAAAGAGCCTGTAATCTTCCATTCCAACACTCCAGTCATAGGAGCCATCCCACCATGTTTCTACAATGCCTATTATATCATCTCCCCATAGACGTGCACACATCTCTAATTCCTCTTGTTTGTTCCCCATGCTATGAGTATTTGTATAGAGGCATCTGAGCTGAGCTCCAAATGAAGCTGGCTCATTGGCTGGAGCGGCTGGAATGTATCTACATTGCTCCGAGCATTTATTACAGGTGATGGCAACTGACTGGGTGTGATGGGATGGAATGATGCGCCCCTCCCCCAACACATCTAGTTTAAAGGTTCCTTGGCCAGTCTGGCAAGCCTCCTACCAAAGTAGGAGAGCAGGTGGCTAGAAGCTAAAATTCCCCAAAGCAGAATTATGCTCATTTTATCCTGATGGGAAAATATTTCTCAGGATACTGGGACTCATGGATCTATTTCCTTTTTCTTTTGGAAGAAACACTGTTTTAAAGGTAGTTCAGTTTATGAGAGCACAACGCCAAGTATTTCTGTGGTTTAACACAACCTCCAACTTCAAAACTCTGAGTAGAACAATATGTTCCATGAGACTATCCCATATTGTAATACCAAGGCTCTTTAGCTCTCAGTGCCTATTACAGGATATTTTCACAAACATTTTTATCTGGCATAAGGAAAGCGGTGGCCCTGTCTCTCCTACCTTTGTCCCACCATACTTCTCCCCTCACTTGCTCTGTGCTATTAAGAAAGTTCAAAATGCAAACGCATTCACAAACAAAATTACAAAATCCCAAATATCCTCATCAATCACAAATATGGAACAGACAGCTGATCTGATCCTTGTTATTTTGAAGAAACACCTCACGAACAAGCAAATGCAGGAAGAAATGTACCTTTAGGAGAGATGCTAATAAAACACAAAGGAAGGGGCTAGAGGAACAACAAATGCATTTAACTGAGCAAGCTTCTCAAAATTTCAACAAATTAAACCCAAATTACAAAAGGTTTCTTAAAATGGCCTAAACATTTAGCTTCATCCAGCCCATTACAGGAAAAAATATAAGAATTTAGAAAGTACAAGTAATCACATCAGAAACTGCTATTTTAAAGCTTTCAAAACAACTCAAGATGTGACATTTAAAACACTAATGCAGCCTATCTTAGAAAAAGCCATGCTGGCAGGGTGTTCTGCTCATGGGATTTGACTCTTTGGTTATCTGCAATGAAGATCTTCACAGTACTGCAAAGCTTTTTATATGCCAACTTTCCAGCAGTCCCGAAACTCAATAGCGAACTAGAAACAAGCTTAACTAGAAATATTACAGTGCTGATGGAGGGTACCCTGCCCAATCACAGTAAGACACATGTTAACAGTTTGTTAAAGTTGGCATGGGTTTATTCTGGTTTTACACCTCGTAGTGCTTCTTTTTTCAGCATCTTGCCAGATGTCTCTCTCCTTTTTCTTTGTAAACAAGCAGGTGATGAGCTGCAAGCTACTTGCAGAGCTTAAGGTATCCTTAAGTTCAGAATACTAGTACTAAAAACATCCCAAAACCAAACACACAGATATCGAACTGAAAGGTGGTAGAGGGCCTAAAAGCTGCAAGGTGCTTCAGAAAGTAAGACAAATTCCTGGCACTCTGTTTCAAAGTCTTACCTTGCTGTCTAGGCTTCTCATGGTTAATAAATCTAAGGGTTTCAGGGAATGGCCTGTAGGTGAAATGAAATAGAGGCAAACATGGATGCGAGAATCATGGTAGTTAAATAAAGAACGTTTAATTTTCAGTTCTTCCTGGAGATAGGCTTCAAATTGTGCATCTATATAATCCACTATTGGCTGATAGCTGTAAGAAATAAAATTTAACAACCAGTGATTAGCTAGTCCTGAACAGAGCCAAATTAAGAAAGGAATTCCTCTTGTACCATTTTGTGGATTTTTGCTTTACCTGTCAAAAGGTTGCTCAGGTATCTACAGCAGAAAGTTAAATCTTGATCACTCTTGTTTTCTGAAATGCTACTCAAAAAAAGAATGGTGCCCCTAATACAGATGAAACATTTCCTAGTTCCTATTAGTGAACAAAAGCTATATAAATTTAGTTATGATTATAACCAATTTTCCCAAGTGATGTTTTATAAATTTTTGCAATCAAGCTGTGAAACTGCAGACTCTTAGATACAAGGAAGATACAAAAAACTTTTTGATACAGTAAGAGAAAAGAAAGAATATGCAATTACCAGTACCAAGTAATAGGACCTCCTTTATCTTCTGAAGTACTGTACAAGAGAGAGCTCTTAAGCAATAGACAAAAATTAAAAAGGAGGAATGCAAGAGAACAATGTAAATCTGATTTGCAATAAGTACAGTTTAAGCATGCATTACCCTACTTAAAAAGAGATTATAAGCTGCTTTCGAAAAGAAAGTGTTGCTAGATGTAAAGGCAGTGTGCCCTTACATTTCTGCTACTACACAAGGTTTAGAAACCAGATCAAATGCTATTAAAATTCCTAAGTTGTTGTTACACACAACCTTAGAAGGAGGACTAAAAGGCGGCTCCTACACCACACAGAAAACCCTCTAATATCTATTCTACTACTTGCATTTTATTTACCCATGTCACAAGCAGTAACTATTTTCCAGTCATATCATAAGCCACTGCTCTCATGACAATGTTAATGTGACTCTCTAACCTTCATTTATGACTACTATCATTTAGGCACCCACATATCACAAAGATTTGCTAAAATGCTTTACAATTAAGATAAAAGAAACAAAGTCTGTTGAGAGACAATTCATTATTTTAAAATCTTCAATTCATAAAAACAGACTCAAAAGAAGTTCTGAAAGAGTCTAGTGTGGTAGCTCTGCATCTTCTGATCAAACTGCCCCACATGAAAAACAAAGGCCTTCAGAAATCCATTTGATGTTCATTCCAGTTTATGGTCTTCAATATGTTCCCATCAAATGTTTAAACCCCCTATATATCTAATTTATATAATCTACAGTAAACTGTTTGCTTGTTTAAAAAGTCTCTCACTGACCTTGTCCCTGCTTTCCACCACTCCAAAACAAAGTCACTATTGCATGCATTATTGACATACATTTATAAAAGATAATATCATAAAGAAAGGGGAAGAGTTCATCTGCTCTCTAAAATAATTTCCTAGATGAGAAGAAAAACATGCTTACTTTGGTACACAAACAGTTAACCAAATATTTGGAGTATATTCAAGACAAGTATTTACTACAAAGTCCAAAGAAAAATCAATTGCAATTGAAGACCAGAACTTCTGCATATCACAGCAATAAGAGGGCACTTACCTATCTTCTTTGTTTATTTGGTCACCAAATCCCACTGTATTTACAATGGTCAGCTTCAAAAGAATATTACTTTCCTGCAGTTCATAAGTCTGGGCTCTAAGTTCTACTTTTGGCAGAAAATGCGTTGACACAGGGTCATCAAAACTGGTGTTAAATAAGCTGTTTATAAGGGTTGATTTCCCACTTCCAGTTTCCCCTAAAGTTAAATAAAAGGGTTAGGGAAGACATTTTGCACACCAAATAAATACCTTCTAAGCATAGAAAGTGTTATCACAGGAACTCAACAAATTTACACAAAAAATTGCCAACTGATTTCTCTGAGCTAAATGATTGCCTGCATTCCTTCTTCATAATGAGCACTAAGTATCTTCTAGTTAATTTTTTCATCCTACAGATAGAAGAGTTACCCCCTAATAAGCAATAAACAGAAGTCTCTTGACACTTGTGTTTTTTTAAAAGTGTGAACTACTTTCCTACAGATTTTAAAAGCTAAGTAACTAGCTGTGAAACCACGGGGTTCAACACAGGGGTTTTATGAATAAGGATAAAAATACTAGAGCAAACATTTGAGAAGTACAGAAATACTTCAGTAAGACCACCTTGGAATTTCAGGAGGTTTTGATCTGAAGCTCTTTGTTACAGTAAAAGTAGCATAATTTACTCAAAAGAATCCAAGAAGCTGCCCATAAATCAATAAATACATTTTGCATCATATTTGGTCTTCATATTGTTTATGAAAATGTTAAATAGAAGAAGGATGGATACAAATAAGCAAAGCTGGGGGAAAGCGCGGAATTATAGTTCATGCTTGACATTAAAGAAAGAGTTTAGCATTGCAACTGGATTTAAATTTCAGTCACTTCCTAAGGATGGGTATGCTACTAAAGCCTTAAAACAGCCAGATAGTACTTACCAACACAAAGGATGTTGAAGCAGAAGCCCCGACTGATGGATTTTTTAACCAGTTGATCTGGTAAAGTACTAAAACCAACATGACCAGATAAGGATAAAGCTCGATAGTCATCATCCTGCTACAGAAAAATCATATAAAAATGTTACTGAAATCAATTGCAAAGCAATTAGCAATGGCCTATGTTTTTCCTTCTGGGTATCACAAGTCTTTCCCTCAGTGCCAGCACCTAATGCAGCTTCACTCTGCTACATACAGACTAATAGATATGCAGAGAAATTAAGTACACAAACTGACCACATGAAGCTTGCATCTTACTGCTTCTCAAAGAAATAACACATCATCCAGCTGAAAAACAAGTTACTGCTATATCACTAGTTTAGAAATATGGTGATAACTCAAAAAACAGGAAATGCAAATCATGCTGAAAGCAATTATGTCACCATACTAGCCAGTCTGTTCGAATTGGCATCTGTTGGATGGAGAAGCTAAATTATGCTTGAAGGCAGCATCTCATCCAACTTTTTTCATTGAATAACTCAAAGCTTGTCATCTGAATTCTACGAGAGCTGTAATATTCCTGGGACTACTTCCCATTTATCACTGCTTTCTCAGAATTCATACTCTTTTCAAAGAAGCACACAATACAGATAGCTTGAGGTGGTCCAAACCACATCATTCCTTCCCTCACCCTCTTTTTAAAGGCTTGGTAGCATACGTTTCATGGAACTGCATTGGCACTTCCGCAAATTCATTTAATCAAGTATACTGCTTTATATCAAGTTGTTTTGCCCATTAAAAAGAATATGCAAAGAAAAATCACTGACTGAGACAAAAGTAACATTTAAAAACTGGGGTGTAAATTTCAGAAACAAACTAAAAAAATATATATATAGTTACCTTTTAAATTTGCAGCCTATTTCAGACTAAAACTGCTCAAAATTGGGCCACTCCACAGCAAAAGCTGGGTCTCAGACTACACGCATCTGTCTGCCCAAGCCTCCTGCAGCATGAGACTTGCAGTCCATTCAAAGAACTAGCTTGGCACTCAGCTTGGAGAGACTGAGATGTGCCCTCCAAAGCTTGAGGGAAAAAAGTAATCAATGTTCGTGTGCTTAGGCAGGAGGTGAGAATTGTGCCAGACCCAGGCAGCTACACAGAGGCCCTCCAAAGGATGCGTAAGCATCAGCCATGAGGGCAGATAACAACATGTTAACATGTCCATGGGTGCTCCAAATGTGACGTTTGGAGCCCTGAGTTTTCCACTATCAGCAACAGGTGCGGACATTAGTTAAACCAGAAAATCTATTTTAATCTTCCAAAAACAAACTGCATTACTCTCTTACAATCCATTACTTTCTTAATAACCAACATTACATTTAACCCAGCAAATATCAATGTTGTTCTTGCCTTATAACACAGGAGGTAAGTAGGAAACTAAACAGATTTTGGAAGCAAGTAGAAAATTACTTTCCATTTTTGGGTAGTCAGAATCTAAAATGTAAATGTGTGGTGTAGGCATGCATACCATTGACATGCCTTGATGCAGATATGTGCATGAAAGAAAGACAGGGAGCAGATGGGATGAGTAGAGGGAACAGAAAGGAAACCTTGGCAAAATAACAACAGAAGAGAACAGAATATATAGGAGGATGAGGCAGAAAAAATAGAAAGTCCATGAAGATGTAGAGTAAGAAAGGAGATATTTTAAAAATCACATGGAATTAATATGTCAGTCTATTCTATAAAATAAAAAAAAAAACAAAACACAGAAGTCAAGTATGGAACAAAACGTTTCCCCAAAAAGGTGTGTAGGGGAAAGAAAGTATTGGCCAAAAGACGATGCAGTGAAAATTCATCTGACAATTTCATTCAGAGGTATCAGGTAATTTACTCAGTCTGACAGAAACAGCACACAACTTTTAGGAATGAGTCCAAACATCAGAAGCCAAGGATTCTTCCTTTATCCCTTTCAAATGACTTCTTCCGTACCATTCTGGTGCACCAACTATTTCCCAGCCCACTCCAACACACAACACAGCTGAAGTTGCTGCAAACCATAGGCTGACACAAGATTTCCTTCATATATGCGCATATGGAGAGACCTCAGAAAGAACCTTTGGAAAACAAAAGCTGATATTTCCGTCCTATGTTTCTGTCTGAAGAAATCTGAGGCAGGGCAGAATCTTCCTGAATGCCCTGAACTCACCAAGGATGGGCAGAGGAAAAAGTGGTGGGCTCGTCAGTAGAGAATGGGGATGCAGTGTGCAGGCTGTTACTGAAAGACAGCTTCTGGACTGTATCATGAAGTATTTAGGAGCAAACAAGCAAGCCGAGACATTTTGTTGGTTTTCCAATTGTGAAGAGGTGACTTCACAGACCGCAGCATATTAACTCATAAATGCCATTAGGGCCTCTCTTCATCAACAGGCACTTCAATACCTTGAAAATCTAGCACAGTTAGCACCTCTTCCTCCATTGCTGCTTACAGATCGATGTGGTAGGAGGCAGCAGGTGGGGAATTGATACCTGACAGCAAAATAGAAACCAGGTCTTCACAGCACACAGTGCTCTGTGTGCTAGGCAAAGGATAACAACATCAGTGCTGGTCTGTTCAACTACTGCTATGCAGGAGGAGAAAGTGTTCACCTCTGTGGTCTGCACTAGGTCTCTCTCAACCTGTATGTTTCATGGAAGGGAAATCAGATGAACAGAAATCTGGTGCAGCCCTCTAAGATGACCTTGACACTGAAAAATCCTCACACTGGTATCAGTACTGGTATCATATCTGCATTCACTTTTGGAAGATCAGCACCTCTTTGGCTGTGAGGGCCCAGCTGTGCCTGCTGCAGCTTTAGCACTGAATTTCCTGAAGAGCAAGCAAGTCAGTCATCTTCACCCCTGGTTGCGTCAGCCCCTTCTTGTTGATGCTCCTTGTCCAAATGAGAAAGTCTTGGATAAGACAGCGGTGGTTGCTATTAGAAGCTCTCTTTGACTGCAACTCCCTCCTTTTCAGTTAACCAGAGACAAGCACTGTATGCAGTTGTATGGTGGCAGCGGCTGCCAAAACTTTCCCAGAAGTCACGTTTTCAAAAATCAGAAGTACTAAATACTTGCACCTAGGACTTTGTGCAGCCCAATAGCGAGCAGATTTGCAGAAGCAGCTTGGGCCGCATTCCGGGGGTGATTTTACATTTCTCTTGAAAAAAACTGGAAACAAAATCTTTTTCCAGAATACAGTGGGAAACACTTCAATAATTACATGGCATGTGTTAAACTAGGAAACATTATGTGATGTCAGTATAAATATATTTTACATCATCACATTTATGTAATTTACATTTATAAACCTAAGACAAAATCACCCTCCTCCACTACAGAATTATGTTATACATCCTGGTTTTACAGTATTCTCTGTAAAGTTTTCCATGCACATGCTTCCCTCTTTTCCCTTACCAAATCTATCTGCTCAGTGGACCCTCAACCCCACTGTCACACACTTTTCCTGATTTACTGCATCTCACCGCACTCTACACAAACATTAACCAGCAAAATCATTCTGTATTGTTTCTTGTACTCTAGCCTTAAGCTGTTTTGGTTTTTTTTCCTTTCTGCATTTTTTCAGCTTCCCATGAGAACCACCCTGTGAAGTACTGGCTCTCATCCTCACTATATATACGCAGTATGTGCAAAGACAGAGCGCTTATATGAAGTTATGCACTGCATTACATTATATTGCAACTGCAAAGGATTCATATAGGCTTTAAAGAGACCCTGTGTGAACTGGAGCTCCCCGCGTGGGAGCCGTGACAGAAGGCAAGCACTGCTCACCAGCCAAGTGGCAAGCAAGCAGGGGAACATCCTTTCGCTCTCAGCCGAAGGTTGACCAGACAGACAGCCCGGTGTGGTCGGGCCCTGTGATGGCTCTAACAATCGCCCTACAAGTAACTGCTTCAGAAGCCCCTCTTCCTTCTCCCCATTCGACGCCGCTTCATCAAGAACCAGAGAAAGACACTGCCCCAGATGAAAATCCCCCAAGAAAACTTCAAAAGAGTTAACAGTTGTGTCCCATTTTTCCAGTTCATGGGGCAGCTTCACAGGCACAACTGGGGTGGAACAGCACAGTGGCACAGATGAGCCAAGAACCACCACAGACAGGTACTTTATCTACCTTCCTGCTACCAGAAAAGGCAAAAGCAAGTAACTACATACACAGCCAAGGTGTGGATTTTTTCCCAAATTCCACACACTCCATGATGTTTCCAGAACCCTTCTGCACTTCGCATTGCTGAGATGTGACACATGGGCAGAAAACTCAAGTCATAAATGAATCGATTTCTTTCATGTTTAGGAAGGGAACCAATGCTCCAGCACTAACGCATAGACAGAATCAATGTCTTCAAAGTATTGCACTGACAGTTCTGCCGTTATGCATAAGGAAGGCATTCCTTCAACAGCCAAGGCTCAACTTAGGACTTGAAACAGGCAACACGCTACGGGAGCCCCAGGAAGGGCGACAGCTTAAGACAGGTTACTTTAACACACGGGTATTAAAAGCTGGCATCCCCAGGAGCCCAGCGGCAGGCGGAAGCTGCACTGCGCCCGCTGACCCCCGCCCCGGCTGGTCCAGAGGGCAGGTCGGCGCAAGGGGCACCTCCACTCCTCTGTGCGGCGTAACCACCGCTTCCCTTCCCCTTGCGCTGCGAACCCGTCCCCTGGGCCGCTCCGGGTGACTCCTCCACCAGGCACCGCCGGCACAGCGGCTGCGGTTACAACGGCCGCCGGAGCAGCTCGCCCTCAGCTCCTGGCTCCCGCACCGCGGACGGCACCTACCAGCAGCTGGCAGGTAGGGAGCCCGGCCATGGCCCCACGAGGTGAGGCGCAAAGGAACCGAACGAGGCACACGGACCTGCCGCTCGACCACCGGGGGCCGAGGCCGCCGGCCCGATGCTCGGCGGGCCACCGGGCAGAGGCGGGGCCGCAACGGCCCCACGAGGCGATGGGCGGGCGGTAGTTGTGCTGCTGCCGTTGGGGCGGGCCCCTCCTCCCTGCCGGAGGGTGGCGCGGCGCGGCTCGGCGCCACCGCGGCCGTGATTGCTGGGGCATGCCGCCGCCGCTGCTGCCGCCGCCAGGAGGAGGGGCCTGGGCGGCAGCGGCTCAGCCGCGCCCGCGGCAGCCGAAGAAGCGGCGGTGCGACGCGATGGGGTAGCGGCGGTGATGGCGGAGCTGCGGCAGGAGTCGGTGGTGCGGTTCCTGGCGGAGCGGGGCGGGCGGGCTCGCAACGCGGAGCTGCTGGAGCATTTCCGGGACTGGCTCAGCCCCACCGAGCCCGGCCGCCGCGCCGCCGCCCGCCACCGCTTCAAGGAGCTGGTCAACGCTGTGGCCACCGTGCGACAGGAGCCCGGCACTGGCGTCAAGTACGTGCACCTCCGCCGACGGTACTGCACCCCGGAGCCCTCCGCCGCCGCCCTGAGCCCCGGAGAGAAGGAGCCGGCGGCGGTGGGGGACAGCGCGGAGCGGCCGATCCTGCCGCCCTCCCCTCAGGCGGGCGCTGAGGAGGTGCCGTCGCCGCCGGGCGAGGATGCTGGCAGCCGCTCTCAGCCCGCAGGGCGGCGGGGCGAACCTCCCCGGCCGAGCCCGGCGGCGGCTGGAGGCCAACGGAAGGGTTCGCGGCGGGGGCCGCCGCCCGGGCGCGGCGGAGGAGCAGGCGGCGGAGGAGCAGGCGGCGGTGAGGAGACCGCGGTAGCGGCGGGCCCGGGGCGGCCTCCGCCGGCGGAGGAGCCTGGGGCAGCGGAGAGCCCCCTCGGGACAGCGGCCCAGAGCGGTGGCCGCCGGAGCCTGCGGGAGGGGGCGCGGGGCGGTTCTCCCCAGCTGAAGCGTGGAGCCCCCCCGGGGGGGGCCCGCAGCCGCGGCGGCGACTCGGACAGCGCCTCGGTGGCTTCGTCGTCCGCCGAGGAGGAGGGGAGCACCACCGGCGCCGTGGCCTTGGACCCCCTGGAGCACGCCTGGATGCTGTCGGCCTCGGACGGGCGGTGGGAGAGCCTGGAGGGGCTGCTAAGCTGCGAGCCGGCGCTGCTCTGCAAGCGGGACTTCATCACCGGCTTCACGGTGCTGCACTGGGCCGCCAAGCACGGGCGGCAGGAGCTGCTGGCCACGCTGGTCAACTTCGCCCAGCGGCACCAGCTGCCTGTGGACATCAACGCCCGCACCAGCGGCGGGCACACCGCGCTGCACATAGCCGCCATGCACGGGCACGCCGAAGTGGTGAAACTGCTGGTAGGAGCCTACGACGCCGATGTGGACATCCGCGACTACAGCGGGCGCAAGGCTGCCCAGTACCTGCACCAGGGCACCTCGGGGGATATGCGCAGCCTCGTGGGTGCCCTGGAGGAGGAGGAGGAAGAGGAAGGGGCCACTGGCAATGGGAGCGGACGCTGGCGGCTCTCTAAGGTGCTGCCCTCCAATCTCATGAGCTACCGCCTTTCCCACCACCACCACCATCACAGCGCTGGGGAGGAAGCTGAGGGCACCGAAGGGGCAGCGGTGCCAGGCAAGGGCAAGGAGATGACGAGGAAAGCCTCCGGCAGCGGGCGGATGAAGCCTCGGCTTAACAAGATCCGCTTCAGGACTCAGATCATCCACAACACTCCCTCCTTTCGCGGTGACACTGAGGAGGAAGAGCACGAGGAGAAATCCCTGAAAGCATCGTTCAAGCTCAGGCCAAAGTCCAATGTCTTTGGATAAGGCCGAGGAGCAGGAGGTCTGGGAGGTGGGCACAAGGACCAAAAGGTGTAGCACAGAAGGTGAGGCAGGTACTAGTGTGTGCTCATCTACACCCACAGACTTGGCAGATGGGGTTTGAGTATATTGCTTTAACTCCCAGTTCAGTGGGGCCAGTGATCCCAGTGTGTCAGCAGGGGCTCTGGTGGCTTACAGCTCCCAAGAGCAGTTGCTTCGGCTGGGCTGTTGGTGCTGAAATGAGTGGCTGGCTGTGGGTGCATTGGGAAACACTGGGGTGTTTAAAAGCTGTGCTCCTTTTTCTCTAAAAGCAGCCTTTTAGAGAAAAAAACACAGAAACCTGTGTTAGTGAATCTGCTAGGATTAGCGAGTTGAGTGAGGGAGAGAAAAGTACAAATGCTCTCCTCTTATATATCAGCCGGTACTATAAAATACTTACAAACATCTTGCTATGTCAGAAGAACACCTCAGTTATATGCAAATATATTTCAAGTTTCTCTTTGACAGCAATACCACCTTGCACATTGTGGAGTTAGGTACCCTAAATGAGATGGTAGATAATGGTTTCTTGTCAGAGTCCAAGCTTCAACCCATCAAAGACTTCAGCTTGTGTTGACTTTATGCATTGAATATTGCCTCATTTGACATCGTAAATCTATTTTTCTAAAAACATAACCCATTGCACTGCAAACAATGAATAAAGTTAACCACATGCAGAAGTCTCTGCTGTCTGAGGTACTACTGAGCTTGCTCACCTTACCGCTCTTAGAATGCTAATACAAGATAATGGAAGCAAAGAGTCTTTTTATATATTTGGTATCTTATGTTTTATCTTAGGCAAAGCAATTTTATTTTAATCACTGTGAATTCTCAAGTGCCAGACCTAGTGCAGTTCCAGTTATTAAGTCTGGTCAGTTCTTGTTAATGTTGTTTGTGTAGCTCACTGCATTTAAAATCAGAAGATTTGCTGAAAATGTGTTTTGTGTGCTACCTGTGAAAGTCGTTCTCCTTTAGAAAAGAGCGCAGACACCATTGCATGAAATCTTCATGAAACACTAATACAGTCCTGTAATGTAATAGCTGCAGGTCTGGGTTCACTAGTGACTTCTGTGCCAATCCCTTCAACTGACTCTGTGCAGAAATGGAGAAAAAAAAAAATCAAAAGAGAAAGAAGAAAAAGAAAAAAAAGAGGTATGTGAATTCACACATAGGGTGAATGATTAGAACTCTGAAACTATCCCTGTTTATCATCCTGAGTGAAAGCAGTCTAATGACATGTTCTAGGCAAGTGATGGCAATGGTGTTTGGGTTCTTTTAAACCTGTATTTCCTGAGAAGTGATAACCAAGTCTTTGAACTCTTGTTTAACAACCTGGTGAGTCTTAATCTGATTGACAAGCCTATCCGTCTGCTAAAGCTTTCAGAAACCTTGAATCTTGTTTCTCTGCTTTAAAGGTAGCAATACTAGTGAAATATAGGAGGCAGATTTGTATCCAGATTCAGCTTTCCTTAAGAATGAGGTATTGAGCTGACCCTGGATCCTGAATGCTGCTCACAGTAGCAGCTCATCAGTGCTTAGCTATTAAGGTACCGCCAGTTTCAATGCAACATTTGTCAAAGCATGTTTCAAGTTGGCTTCCTCAGAATGCCTGTGCATGTCAGACTAGTAACTAACCAAAAGTAGATAGGCTTTGACGTGTTAAAATCCAGATCTAAGATACTGTTTAAATGCATGTCACAAGCTCTAGAGCACCTCACAGGGAAACTGCTGCTGAGTGCTGAGCACTTTGAAGGTAACAGCTGTCTAGCTGTTGCTGGTGACTTATATTTCTTGGAGCAGCAGGGGAAGGAAGTGATAGCAATTCATTGGTTTCAGACTTCCCATGCAGATAAATTACCAATTCCTGCTCTTTATGTCAAAACCCAATGAATAGCAGTATTTGCATAGGGTTGCAAGCGACACTTCGCTATTTCCGGGAAAAGTTATGTGAGGAAAAAAAAATGAATCTCTGCGTAGCATTAACTTTTGTGCAGAAAGACTAGGAATTATACAGAGGTTCAGCTTCAGTTTACGGTTTATAAACTATATTATTATAGATTTCATGTGCCTTCATTTTGGGTCGGTTGCCACAAATACGATGGATAAAATCAGTCTTGTAAAGCATTTTGTCTTTACATCTGTAGGACAGGACCAGAAATGTTCCCTCAGCCCTTCCCAGTGAAGCTGTAAACTTATACAATATGGGGTGTCTGAAAGGGGGTTAACAATCATACGGATTACACCACAGAGCTAATTCTTTTGTAACAGATAAGAGAATTAAATGCCTAAGTCTTAAACTTCCTTCACTCTGGAAGATAAATAGAACTGCTATTTATTAGACTTGTGTAGAAAGGAGGTTTCCTGACTGGACACTTGCAACACGAGCTCTCTTCAGCATGGGCACTTCTGAATTGAGCACATATTCCATACAACTACCATTGTCCAAATCTTATTAAGCTAACTTTCTGCTTTGAGAGTTTATAGTTCTTTCATATGAGCTGTTGAGCGAAGTGTTAATCTCATCACATGCAAATAGCAAAGAATTGCACACAAATATTGAGTCTTAGATAGCTGGTGGGGTCTGGGGAAGTAATTTAAGGGTTTCAATGCTTTGGGTTTGGAATATAGCACACTGTGGATTTTAAAAGGCTAACTGGAACATAGTTATATCTTGCATAACACAGTGGCACTTCAGTAGTTACTAAGGGAACTTGGAAAATAGTAAGGAGATGCCTCATTTATAACTCAATATTTGAAGTATCAAAGTGAAACTGTTGCTCTACTGATACTGTTAAGTTGTCAGTTCACGAAATTTCACCATAACGGTCCAGAGGTCATTGGGGGGGGGTGGGGATGTGAACAGAGCAAACATCTCTTTTGGTGTCTGTGATGTTGACAAATGGCTAGAAGACCACTAGTGTCTGTGCTACAGGACTGAAGCACTTTGGTTTCGCATTATGACTTGTTACATTCCACATGGTTACTTTTTATAACATGAGCTAAAACTTACGGTTTTTTGGACATAGGAAAGGCTTGATGCCCTGTGTTTCAGAATATTTACAGTCCAAAGGTACGTTTGAGTCAAATATTTTGGATACGTTGCCTAGAAAGATGTGAATTTGAAATAAAGTTCTATGGTACAGAAAACTGGAGCACTTAGTGTTGTCTTTTTAATGGTATGCCTGAAGTTACTGAATGTGTTCATTCACTTTTTAGGATGGTGTGTAAGGCAGCAAGACTGTAATGTAAGCATCTAATATCTTTTATTGTATCTTATGTTTAAAATATTTTAGAGGCCTGAAAGCCTGCCAGTTTTTATTAATACAACTTTTTATGGGTTTCTTCCTGAATGGATATGAGTTAACAAGCTGTAAGCTTTAGTTTTACTGAAATAAAAAGAGCCCATTAATTGTTTATGCTTGAATTGACTTCTGTATGCTACATGCTTAGGTGCTACTTGCATATTGGCTATTAGAATTATGTACCATTTTGTGGTTAGGGTTTTTTTATCATGAAGATGTCTGACATCATCTAACACTCAAAGAGTAAGACCCGGAAAAAATACAGTTAAATTGTTTGCAAGACAGTAACATTTTTCTTTGACAGTTACTCTCTAATAGCTCATGTCAAAGTAAATGAAGACAACAACTTTTTTCTTCTAGAGAAGTATGTCTAAATAAGGGCCTGGGAGAGTAGCATTGCTTAACTTAAAATAGTGCCCTGACCTTATGCCTATGCAGCTAAATATCTCTGACTCTGGGAAGACTAATACTAGTTTTGATCACTGTGTAAAGGTCAATACCTAATTAAAAAAGGTTTAGGATTAAGACTTTTTGTAACATGTCTTAACTACAGCTGGCAGCTTCTCTAAAGGGAAGTTTCATTTCATTACCAAGCTAGACTGTGGGATTTTGGTATATCTAAAAATTCTCTGAAGCTGTTGACTTACCAAAATATGTGTTAAAACTAGTAAACCTCATGGTGCCAGTAACTCCTCTGAGAGACATCCAGATTTGTGCTTAGACTGAAAAAAAGGCTCAGCCGTTACCATGCTGGTGGATCAGGATGCACACAGCTCCAAACTAAGCAACCCCAAATCAGCAGTTTGGGGACACGACTGAAAGGAGAAGGGATGAGGAAGCATTCTTGGAAGCTTAGGGGAGAGTGGGAGCCTGTGGGAAGCAGCTGAGGTTATGGGTGAGGTGGAGGGCTCAGTAGGAGAGTCTGAAATATATCCCTTCTCCTACAGACTAACAGTTGAGTGAGATGTCTTGCAGAGAGCTCTAATATAATTTAATGTCTGATGCTAGGTACTGTAGTTGTTCTCTTACCAACATTTCTTAGTGTAGCCAGTACTGTTTGCAAAAGCACAAGCAACCCTACAGCTGTTGTAGCAGTGTCCTGATACCTCAGGATGGCCCCACTCAACTTCAGGCTTCTCACTTGGAGAGAAGCCGTTCCTCATTGCATTACTAGATTATTTTTTCCATTGACTAGAAAGGAGGGGTAAGGGCAAACAGCTCTGACTTCATGTGCTTTGAGTTATATGGAACACATATGAACCTGAAGGCCATGGATTAAACTTCAGAGAGTTCATCCAGAAAGAAGTAGTTTAATCATGCGTTCTGGTTCCTTGTTGGCATTGAATGAAAGAAAAACAACAGAGGTACATACTGTTATTTTTTTCCATGTCCTCAACTGCGTGTGTGGAGAAGGAGTAAGTCTGAAATTACTATTAGGATTTGGAAGTGCTCTTCAGTTTGTGTTAAGCTGTGAAGTTTGATAGAAAAAAGTGGAACATAGGATTTCAAATTACCAGATTCGTTATAATGAAACATCATTTTTGTATCTGCTCCAGAATTTATCTTGTATCATATTTCAGTTTAAATAATACTGATGTGTCCTAATATACACGTATTAACTGGAAAAGCTGAGCCAAGCTACCATGTTTCGTTCATTTGTTTTAACAGAACTGTTACAGGGGAGGTGTTTCATCTTCTGTCAGAAAACCTGAAGAACACTTACTCTGAGATTTTTACAAGGAGTCAAGCTGCTAGTGGCATGCTGAAGAATTGCTTTAAAGGCAGGTAGTACTCGGGTCAAGTGCAAAAGCATTGTGTTCTTTCAGCTAGATTAGTCATGCCAAATGAACCACTGTGCTTTATGTGCACTTACCCTTCTGTATAGACAACCATAAACTGTCTCCTCCCCTAGATTTCTGAGAAGCATGAGAAGAATTTAGCAAGTCATACTAATCTGTTTGAATGCATCCTTATTTGATTAAAAGGCATTTAGAAAACCTGTGGTAGGGCTGTCAAGAGCTGCCAGTGGAGGTCAAAAGATACCTGTGTCCATGCATGCCTCTGCACTGATTCAGGTAAACCACTGAAGCTTACTGCTGTAAATATAAGCAGACAGCCTACAGAATGTATCCTTGAATCTGCCCTTGTACATGCGGAGAGACTTTGGAAGCTTAATCTTAAATGCTTCTAACCGCCAGAATAATTCAGTTGCCTGGGCTGTACCCAGAACTAGCCCTAGCTTTAGTTGAAACACTGAGAAATTCATCAGTGTTTTAACCCTGAAGGGCCTTTCGCTTCCTCTAGCTGGCTGTTGAGCTCTACCAGTTATTTCACTTTGCAGTTCCTTGAGTGCCTGAGAAACTGGTAGTAGAGTGGATATAAATAAGAGATACCTCTTTTGAAGCTGGTTGGGATGACGGTTCTTTGGGTGGGGTGGTTGGTTTTTCTGGCGGTGTGTTTTTTTTTTGTTGTGGGATGTTAAGATTAAGGTAAAGGATGTCTGCAGTATTTGTTGGGGCACAGAAATCCCTTCTAACAGTTCACGCTAAATAGGTGCTGTCCCTTTTACTGCTTTAAATACAGAAATACAAAATTAACTGTGCAGGCTATAGAGATGTCCTCTGTCACTGGACATAAGGTTGCAGGACATAAAGCCTCAAAGCACTGGAAAAAGTGTTTGTAACTCTTGAATAGATAAGGACATTTGTTTACTATTTCTTTTTGGTGTTACTTGTCACATAGTATCTCGCTATATGTATACCCCCCGGGAAGTAACTCTGTGACAATTTGGGAGAGTCTAATTAAAGGGTGCAGCTGGGTCCTTCTGGTTCAACTGCCTCCTGCAGCAGGGCCCTTAGCTACCGACAATGCACGTGTCCTCTGCCTCTTGAAACTTCCCTTTCTGTCACAGATGGGTTGGGTGGAACGGACTGCGGGTGTGGTACCTCCCATCCCATGTAGCCTGCAGCTGCACACGATGGGCTGTAGCACTGGTAAATCTGAAGCCTTTTGAAGCTGATGGCACTTCCAAACTTCCCTTGATAGGGATAGAAGGAGAGATGCTGCATCATTTCATCCACGTGTAACATTCATACATGTGTGAATAAATGGCATGAAATGAAATATGGATGAAACTGGCGTGTTGATCAGACTTTCACACTTAAGTAGTGCCAAGCAGCTCATAAACAAGGTATGGCTAATTAGAGTATGTTGGTAATCTTTAGCCACTGGGAGACATCAGTTGGATCAACACTGAACAGCTGCTACAGGGAACTACTGCAGAGGGGTTGCAGCAAAATTATCATATCTGTTCTTAGGATATATCATTTGTTAAGGATGATTTTTCATTGTGTAGGAGTTGCAAAATGAGTTAACTGCATTGTGGGTAATCACTTGCAGTACAGTATCCCAAAAAGTTTATTTTTAAAGGCTGTATATAGCAGGTCACTGACAGCTGTCAGGGTGATAGGAATTATTAGGCTTTTGGGTTTTAACCTGACATTATCTCATCTTCTAAAGTTTGCTTCTAGCTCCTACAGCAATCTCAGCTTTCTTTTAGCAAAATTTTGGTTTCTGGGACAACTAAAGCCATCCTCAGGAGAAAGTCCAGCTGAAAACACTGGTGCTCTTGTCCACAAAGATCCAGAGTCTTCCATATTTTAAAACAAAACCATTCCTGAAATTCATTATAAAAAATGAAAACCAGCAAAACCCAGGTAAGTTGTGTTTGATCTGGAAGATGTGCACCTTCACTAACAGCATCACTCTTCAGTGCCCCCATCCGTAAAGTGCTGGGTGGTTCTTGAACATGAAAGGGAAATGTGGTAGTAGCCTTTCTCCAGTGCTTACATTTGTGGGACTGGAACATGATGAGAGCCCAAACCTTTTTCCTGATTTGGAGTAAATTCTTCTGAAGTAGTGTTTGCAAACAGGCAGGTACAGATAAACAGGGACTTCTGTTGGATGCACGGAGGGACTGTGCTCTTTTTCTCTCTGAAACACCGGTTGTACAGCATAGCACTCATTACTTTTTACACTGTAGCAAAGTTCAAGATTTAACTTTTCAGAATAGGTGAAACCTCAGAGAATTCTAAATAGAAATGGATTTTCTTCTAGACTGGAGCACGCTGGCTGAAAGCAAAGCAACTGGTTTTCCACTAGGTAACAAAGACATGCTATGCAAATGTCCAAAAGCTTGTGCTGGGCAAAGTGCAGGAGTGTGGTGCTGTGCATCTTTATTCATCCCTTCTGCACCTACCCTCTTGTTTCCTGGCTACTTCCCTGCCCCCTTTTTTCTTCTACTTTTTAGTAGCTTGAATTGCACAAACATTAGTTAATAGATCTGTAAAACTCAGAAAAGGGGGATGCTTCAAATAAAGAAGTCTCTTTGTTAAGAATTAAATGGAAAAACTAAACATAAGCTTTCCTCTTCTGCTTTAAACTTCAAGAGTGGGAAGAACAAAGTTGTGTTGATGATAAAGGTCTCCAAATATAGCATTCTAATTATAACATAGACAAGAAACCTTAAAGTTGGTGGGAAAATGTCGAAAAAGATGATAGTTTCTACTTCATAATTTCAGTACTGTGTACCTTACGGACAGCCCTGTGAATAATAGACCACTTTGTATAATACACATGAAGCATAGTTCACAGGATTTCCATTGTTTATTCCATTAGCCATGTCAAAACTAGTACCTTTCACAGTGGATCCTAAATGGGAGTTCTGGCTAACCTGAGTGCCACCTCATCGTCCTTCGCCAATGAGCCCCTTTTGACGGCCATGTAGATGAATCCAAATTCTGGAAACCTTTGCCTCACATCCTATTAAAAGCAGAAGATTGTTACTTACAGATGACTAATAATTTTTAAAAGTCACTTCCCTACACACCCTTCAAATTGAATGTGTTATGTAAAGAGAAAGGAAAAAAATAGTAACCCATCTCAAACACGCCAGCACACACAGTGACTAAGCACTACAGGCCAACAGCTCTTTTTTTTAATCACGGAATGATTCTTGTGTTCCCCATTCCACCCTAGTGCTCATTAGGGGAGTCCCTTTCTGGTGCCTGTTTTAAATCTCTCTGAGCTGTTAACTTTAGTGGGTCAGTAATGAAGAATTACCTGCTCTGAGAATACTTTTTGTTTTTCCCAATGGTCTTTCTGGGAAGGAGTTGTTACTGTAAACTATGGAGCTGTTGTTGCCAGTGTGACTTTTTATGGTCCTTTACCACCTTGTGAAGATTTTGCCTGCTCTTGTGACTTGAGGTGGAATAAAACAACAGGGAGGTGAAACTGAGGAAGTAGAATTTGATCATTGGGAGTGAAGGAAATGTATTAGGCTTCAAAACTTCTGTTGATGACATTGCTACTGGTTGTAGGTTGGTGTTGGGAAATTGCAGTCTGTATCCAGTAATATCAGGTGGTGTTCAAATACAGGAAAGGATGTAGCTCCTCACCCACTGTCCCTAGTATCCTTGTGGCCTGCTCAAACAGTGGCATCCAGGCAGGGGTTATATATGCAAAATAGATGAAATGTGTGCATACATATATACATATTTGGCTAGGTGTTTTCTTACTTTTCTCTCACTCCTTGCTATGACTCTTCTGGGAGCCATTTGAAAATCTAGAAAAATAGCATTAAAGGGGTATTATTAGCCTAAATATAAATAAAATCTTTATTAGTTAATAAATAATAATAAATCTTCAAACTTACACTCTTAAAACCTAGTTTAAGCACACAATTGATTTCAGGTTAAGCTGATTTAATATTCCTAGGAGGGGACTTAAGCCCAGCCTAGTCGATGAATATCGACTCCAAGACTGGCTACAAGCCTTCAGCTGACAACTTACATTTAGATCTTGGGCTTGATAGCTGACTACCATGATGATGAGTGCTGCAGAAAATCTTCTTTGTGCATTCCTGCACTTTTTACAGATGAATTGCAGAAAATGTTTAAAAATTGACATTTTAAATTTAGTCTAATTTTTCAGTGTCATTCTAACTATGCACCAGTAAAGAGCCTCAGTAACCCTGTTGCTCCCTATTATCTGCTTTCTGAGTTGGGGAAAGTGAGAAAAGAATGGAAGTGGTGATTCTTGTTGTAGGATGCTCAGTTTCCTAGCGTTTCATCGTAACAGCAGTGTCACTCTACCTACACAGAGCAAATCTCTAGATTCTTTACAGACACTACTAAATTGGTTCCAATCCACACAAAACAATGGGAAATGCTGCTATAAAATATACCCAAAATTATAAGCCTGAGGAAATAAGAGGCATAAAAATGCTGTGTGAGTTGTCCAAGCTAACACAGGAAGGCTGGGAATAAGTAGGAAATATAATGTACTGTACCTGAAAAAAAAAGAATCTGTTCAACCTAATTCTCATTAAATATTTAAACCTACTGTTTAAAAAATGGAATTTATGTGGGATTCAAATATTTGCTAATTTTAGAGGTTTTGAATAACATCTTTAAATAGTTGTGGTTTCTTCACTCCCATGAATGATAGATAACTTTGCGTTTGCTAGTTGTTGCCCTTTTATTTCTCCACCCTGTGGCTTACAACGACAATGTGGCAATTCATAAATGAGTGGGTGACATTAAATGTCACTGTTAATCCTAGCTGGTATTGATGTAAAAGTTCTATTTGTGTTTGGTGGCTAAATCCTGCATCTAATAGAAAGCATGTATTAGTTCTCTTGTTGGACTAATTTTTTCTTTAACGGCACAGTGATGATGTATCTGCTTATGCACAGAAGCAGAAAAGACAGCAGATGGAATTGCAGTGTAAATTACAAACTGCAATCACAGTTGTGCACGGAGATAATAATAAAATTTTAGGGTTGTTTTCGTTTTGGCTGAAAATTGCTCTGTATTACACTAATTTATGTACATTTCTTCTGCTTCACTCCGCGGCTGTGATTAACTTGAAATTACTTACGATTACCCTTAGCCACACTTTCTTCATGTCAATTGCAGGGATAGATTTGCTGCTGGTGTGTGTCTGCCAACTTGTATTTTATCAGCAGCAGTATTAGGATCTTGACTGAGCAGAATGTATAGGGCTAATATGGTCATCAAAAAGTTAAATGCCTGTATAAGTTACACTTTTTAATCTTTTCTATAGTCAAAGGAGTGAAGAACAAGGGCCTTCTGAGAATAAATACTTTTAAGTCAACATAAAATTTTATGTCAATTACTCAATAGAGAGCCAGAGTTCTCCATCATTTGCACACCACAAACCATCTCACAGCAAATTCTGGCATTGCAGGCCAGTTGTTCATCCACAGAATATGGAATAACTTCAAAAAAGTACTCCATCCAACTTTTATTTCTTTCATTATGTTCTGATAATTACAAATTGAGCCAAATAAAACTTCAAAAGAGCCATACTAATGTACAAGCCCTATACCATTGTGTGAATAATCAGCTGCCTCTCCATGGACTACTGCAAAATACTCCATGCCCCAAAGCTTAAGAACTGCTACTCCAGGATTAAAAGTACCTTACTTGATCTGGGAACCCTAAGAAACTCAATAATAAAGTTTGATGTTTTGGGATCCTGACCAGCAGCAAAGCTCTGAAGTAGCAAACCAGCACCTGGAGGTGGCTTTATGCTCAATCCTTGAACTTATCCTGAGGTTTGATATTATACCTATGCAGGCCTACCTGGCTTTCCGCAGGAAAGACATGGATTATCCCTGTTCCATCCCCATCCTCCTCCCAAATACATGCCCCCACAGCCTCTTACACAAGACTGGCCAATTGTGCAGGGTCAGGCCCTTGAGCCTGCTAAGCCAGCTGAAAGCTAAAGCTGCCAATGCCTTTGAAATGAGTTCAAGACTTGGCTGAGGACTTTGGTGCTCGGAGAGTTTAGTTCCACCTCCAGGTCAAGAGCAGCTGAATGGGGATTTTCTGAAAGGACCTTTGGTGGGAAATATTTAGAAACCAAAAGCCACAAAGGGAAATAGTTCATTCTTGTTTTCTTGAAACACACTGAGAAGATCACAGGTGAGGATACAGAATCTCTTCTTTGAGGGGTGGTGGCAGTGGTTGGTCTTGTATGGCTTGCTCAACTAAAGTAATTTTCTGTTTCTACTCTGCAGTCATTCTCATCAGATCTCTTTTCAAATCTATTTCTTTTGTCCTTTTCTCCTAGGAATTCTATGGATTTGTTTCTTCACCTCATGTTATGGTGTACCCTGTTAGGCACTCTATACAAATAGGTATTGATGTTCACAGTGGAGAGCTTCCAGGAGCAGAGAACACTTTGCAGCAAAGAAGAGCGGTCATCTGCAGCATCCTTCGCAAACTGTTCAGCAGCCATTAATGGGAAAGAAAAAAAAGAAAAAGGAGCATTGATTGAAAAGCAGAAGTCTAACACCTCCCTAGTTTTTAATCCGAGTGTTATATCCAGCTCCAGTTCTCCCAAGCGTGGATTGTCAAAGAAAAGGAGCTGAAGCTCAGAACACATCAAGCTAACCTCTGCTCATACAAGGTTTAAAAGAAACAAGGGTCCAAAAACAAGCAGTGAAAACTGAAATAAACAAGTCCCCCTTAACAATTTTTTTTTTGGTTCTGACCAAAAGAACAACGAAAGCAAAAGTAGTTAGAAGTTTAAGAGAACAATAAAAGAACTAAGTAAAGATATTTAAAAAGCTCCCTTTTAAATTACTGGGATAAACTCTAGCATGACTGGCTCCTGCTTTACCAGAAAATGAGTAACAGTAACCTTCAGTCAGAGCTCCTTATCCTGCCCAGGTTTGTACCTTGTTGTAGCCCCTAAATGCTGGTTTGAATTTAAGAACTTAAATCTTTTTTCCTTTCTTTAAATCACCATGGAAAACATCCCATTCTTCAGCACTTCTCTGTGTGTAACACTGCTTCCATATTTGTTCTCTTTTGTTCTTTTCTAACAAATTTGGTATTTAAAAGGGGTCAGAGCTGGAGCTAATTCTGCTCAAGAAGACACTGTCATCTGCACTTAGATAGTTTATATCAAACTTTTCCTAGCTGGACATGGGGATTTCCTCAGGCTATTTAATGAAAAATATGTGGATAATATTCTAAAAGACCCAAATTAATCTTTTCTACAGAATCTAGACCTCCCATATACATTTGCAGTTTTAAGCTGTTCTCTTTACAAGCTTTGCTTAGACTCTGGAAATTCCTTTTCCATGCTAATACTTCAGCATTTCAGTTATGCTGCAGTTTAGCAGCAGTGACTCTCAAGTTGGAACAGCAGCATCAGAGGCAGTAACTGCAGCTGGCATTGTAGTGTTTTGAGGAACAGGCTGTGTACTGATACTGACTCAAAAAGAGCAATGTTTAACACAGGAAAAAATGCATTAATGCCAGCAGTAGCCCACACTGCCGTGGCTGCATCTGAATGAGACTTTCAAATGTCTTCATCATATTTCTCTATCATTTTGAGTTTTCGTGGAAGGGACAAGCCCTGGGTATTTGAGGCTGCTTTGTGGACATGAGGAGAAACATTGACACTGAAAAATCAACAGGAACTGGGGAGAAAAAGGCAAACTTTGAGTAATTCTCAGTCCAAAGGCATAGCTTTCTCTAACACTGTTTAGAGTAAGCCTGCCAACTACTCAAAGCCTACACTTTTTGCTGTAAGGGATACATGCTCTGTGCTCCCAAACAAACTGGTTTTCCCTCTATACTTGGAGAAAAAGATGATGCAGCATTATGAATCCTGCAGAAAAATTAGACTCATATAGCCAGGGAACAGGCTCCTTTGAGTTACACAACTATACTACACAGTTAATGTACCTAGGCTCCCAGGTGCTGCAATATGACAGTTCTGCCAAACTATGGGCTCCTTGCAACTAAACAAGGAGAAACCAGTCTTCTGCTAGCCCCATTCATATTGATTGAAAGCCCTTGACAACTTCTGAGCACTGTCTGCGGAGCTCATTTGGTGCTCATCTCCTTGCTGTGCTGGCCAGAAATAACCCTGCCAAAAAAAAGCAGAAGAAAAAGGTGAGCAGTTTCTGCAGGGTGACAATTTGCTCACCAATTCTAGTCTGAGGGTTCAAGATGGTTCAAGAGAAAGGACAAAGCAGCAATCAAGGCTGGAGGGACTAGGTTATGAACTATGGAGAATGGCTGGACTGCCCCTTCTGCCAGTGGCAAGCTGCTAGTAATCCTCAGAGGTACTCAGCCGGTATACCCAATGTTTACATGCGCACCTAGTGCATCTTACACACTGTGTTATATAGTTTAATTTAGACCTCTTTTACTGTCATTCGCTGGTTAATGGCAGTTACTTAAACAGGGGAAGTTTAGACTGGATATAAGGAGGAAATTCTTTACTGTTAGGGTGGTGAGGCACTGGAATGGGTTGCCCGGGGAGGCTGTGAATGCTCCATCCCTGGCAGTGTTCAGGGCCAGGTTGGACAAGGCCCTGGGTAACATGGTTTATTGTGAGGTGTCCCTGCCCACGGCAGGGAGGCTGGAACTTGATGATCTTGAGGTCCTTTCCAACCCTAACTATTCTATGATTCTATCTTCTTTGCAGCTTCCAGAGTTTTCTTAGTGCCAGAATTCAGACATATTTTGCAAGTAGAATTTCTGTGCCTCAGATTTGTGTCTTACTTATACTGATGCATTTTCCATGTAGCCCAGCTTTTCCTGACTATGAGGAGTTCTGTCTTCTGCTTCTCAAGGCAAGTGAAGCATTGCCTCTCTTGAGACCAGCAAATCCTTCCAATGAAGTATTCGGCAAATACCAACTCACAAAAGAATTACCTGATGAAAAAATTATTGTGTAACTGAGCATGTAGATGAAGGGCTTGGTCCTTAAGTGTGCACAGAGAGTAATAACCACAAGGCGACCAGCCAAATCAGAACAAAATGGAATGAAGACATCCTAACTGGTTAAATATGCTTGCTTGTAAATTACAATGGAGCCTCGCTAGCCAGAACCTACTGTATCAGAAGAGTAGTTTAGCTGAATACTAGCCTCCTACTGCGTAACGTGATTGCCACCAGAAGCATTTCTGTGCTTGTTTTAAAGTTATTGTTTCTTTGCTTTGTCCTATGCCAAAGTACCTTTTTTCCTTATTTTTAAAGCCATGGAGTACATAGTATAACCAGACAGCAAGCAAACACCAAATTGCAGTAATATGCTCTTTCAAATAATGACATATTGCAAAACACTCCAATTTGAAAGTTGGAATTAGAATATGAATTATATATGAAGATGAGGCATAATCCTTACTGGTTTATTTACACTGCATGCACCTTATGGCCACATCTTCCACCACATTAGCATGAAGGTACCACTGAGCTGGATTCTTCTTTCCAGAAATAGGTATGTCCACATCAAGATGGTTAACCCATTACAAGGCAGAAGAGGTCATGTGCAGACAAAGTTTTAGAGCTGAGGCATGCTGCCCTTAAGAGTAGGTATCTCTCATCTGTTTTTAGCAGAAATGTTCCTTCACCCCTGTACTGGCAGCAGCAAATAGCTGTTTGATAAGCTATTTGATAATATGTAAGCTGTTTGATAAGACAGCAAATTTGGCTTCTAGGATCAAGAAGGAGAAGAAAGCTGAAGCATGGATTGGAAATCCAACACAAAGTGATCTTAAAATTTGGGGTGAAGTTGAAGGGTGAGCATCAGAGCTGCACCTGAGCTGCAGCACAAGGCAGTAGTCATGTTTTCACAGGAGAATTACTCAGAGCCCCGCAGTCCCTCTGCTCATGGTGGAGAAAGACTGGCACTTCGAGAGCTGACCCAGAGAAAGGGGGGCTGCCACCCTCTGGAACTTGCCCTGAATCTGGGTTGCATCTCAGGTGCCACTCACAAAAAAGGAGTCATAAAAAATCAGTGTTCTAATGGCTATGCCTTAAATCCATATATATATATATATACAGGAAATCTAAATGGGTTACATTGTCACTAGGAATTTCTGCTTACTTTAACACCCATATGGAGATCTCTTGCTCCCCATATTAGAGTCATTTCAGAACAAGAGGTTTTAATTTTCTTCCATCATCTCAAGACACCTCCATCTGTGCACAGCGTAGGCAGATTCATTTTCTCTAAGACTCCTGCCAGCAAACCAGGACTGGGGGCCCTCAGGACACTCACCAGAGGAAATGGGCAGTGGGGTCTGCAACCACTGTCCCATGACTATTTGCATCCCCCTCCTGCTCTCTCATCCTCCTACCTGGAAAGCAGCTTACATGTACAAATGTGGGAATTATTTCTTGAAGAAGTTTCAGTAATGATGCAACAGTCTATGAATTGATGCTGGGGTTTAATTGTCTGTTCAGAAAACTAAACAAAACCTTTTTTCTCATTTAATTACTTGTTTCACTTTTGCTTTTTTCAATATTAAATGCAGTTCTTTTCAACTTTCTGGTTTGGTATTTCTTTGAAATTTACTTTCTAGCAAGTTAAATATGACAGTGCTCGAAGCAGAAAGAATTATGCACTTTAGGTCAAACCAAATATTTAATTTATCCTGAAATCATTTTTTCTCTAACCTTTTCATTTCACCAGCTACTTCCAGGTAACTTGAATAATCAGGACCTGCTTTCAGAGAAGATTTTTTCGTTACTGGTAATTTTATGCAGATATTCTTAACTTTCCGATAAAAGAAATGGAAATATTTGAGCTGCTTCATCTCACTAATGAGCTGAATGCCAGCAGGCAGAAGATACTGTTTGTGATAAGTTCTACAGAAAGGGCAGTTCCAGCATGTTATCTACAGCTGAGCCAGAAAGTAAAAGGACTTGAGAAGAGATGAGGCATCTTTAGACATGCATTCATTTCAGAACTGGCTTCAAAGCATTTTTGCTGTCAGTTGAAGAGTACTTAGAATTTGTTGTCCAGAAATCCTCAGGATATTAATTTTAGACATTCAGACTCTTGGCATTCTGTGTGCATTCAGTGGTTTGCTTATTTGTCTTTTTCCATGAACTCAGTCCTTGTCACTAAGCAAGTCTGACACTCCAGGGCTAACCCCTCTAGCTATTAAAAAACAAGCCCTGATAATCAGAGACCACACTGATGTCTTCCTCATATGGCTCCCTTCTCCCATAAAGTTCCTTCCTATAGACCCCACCTCAAGCAGGCTCTGTTCTCTGCTACTTTAAGGGGCCATTATTTTGTGCAGAGGAGCACGTGGAACATAAACTGTGGATGTCGGGGTGTATACTGTAGGCACTGGGGCTCCTTATTTGAGAGGTCAGGCACAGCACTTATTCTGGAAGACAGCACACTTTTAAGAAGAAAGAAAATATCATGATGAGAAAGGCACCGTATAAAACCACTTTGCCAATACCTATTACACCTAAATATTCAGTTTGAAAGAAGAAGAAAGGGATTGCTAGCTGAAAGGGTTTTACATCTGGAAGCGATTCTGAAAGCCAGCACATATGCCACAGACATAAAAAGAAGCTAAAAAAAACGTAGACAGATGGTCAGTCACCAAATTAGATGCAATCAGAATATGGAAAAATAATTAATCATATTTCCTCTTCACAGCTTTTCATGTAGATACAGGACTTGGCAAGCTGTTTATCTGCTCTGATGAGTGCTTACAATAGAGCTGGGAGGTCTGAGCACTTCCAGACTCGGCAGAACTCACATTCTGCTGCAGGCTTAGTCCTACCAGCCACTGTTCCTGAGGTGCCGAGTGCTTTGGCCTCACTTGGTTGTTTGCATTCGCCTTCTGTGCCCATGATTTCACAGTGCAGCAAATGAAGCATTAGGGCTTCTAGGTCAAAATTGCTGCAGCCACACAATGTAAACTGCCGATTTACACTAAACTTCTGCTGCTGAGTCAGGTTTTCACAGCTAATTTGTTGTACTGGCAAGGTTGGAGGGTTTTTTATATGAGATCTAGTATCATCTCTTTGTGCCACTTGAACTTCACCCTGGATCACCCAACATCTGCTACAGCCTACAGCCAGCCTAGAGGCAGCACAAATCCCAAGCCACCCTCTTCCTGACCCCGTGGTGTTGGGACCATGTGCCATTGCCTCATCCACATGATCTTTGGCCTGACGTGTTCAACACCAGATTATGACACGTTTTCTGCTGCATGTGCATACCTCAAGACTGAGTGCCGTTCTGTGACAAATGTTCCCTCCTGGTTCTTCATTTCACTTAGCTGAAAGGTTTTGGAGCAAACCAATCCACCCTAACAGCATGAGGAAGGGAATGTAGTAACGAAAGCAGGATGTGGGGCTACTGGAACTGAACTGGGGAAAGCCTTCCTCTTCATTTCCCCTCCCTTTGGCCTTACTTTAATATCTTCGCTGTCCTAGATTGCCACGTAACTTCACCCAAATCAGAGATGCTGTGAAACCTACCTTGCAGTGGCTTTTACAGCCTGTCCTGGCTAAACTGCCCTGCTTTACTGAAGGATGGAGCTGGAGACTCCAGGGTTTGGCAGCTGTACACAAGCCAAAAGTAATTTGGGTGCAATTAGACAAGACAGCTTACCTGCTCCAACAGCTCCTTGTCTCCAAAGGAGAGACCTGCCCCTTGCTTTCCCAGTCCCTGTTCTTCCCCGACATAAAATCCCTTCCTTACTGGTTATCCTGTTTAGCAAATGGACCCAGTTCCCTGGTACAGACACAGCAGTGATTCACTTTTTTCTTTGTAGGGTTAGTTTTCTGCTATCTTAATGAGGTAATTCAGGTCAGAGAAGGATCAGCGAAGCACCAGTATCTGGCCAAACAATGTGGCAGTAGCAAATACTAGAGAGACTGGGAAAGAAGGGAGCAGGGGGACTGGTGCAGCAGCATCTTCCTCAATATATTTAGCCTGAGCTGCCTAACTGCACTTCCACCACGCTCCACCAGCAGTATGACTTCCTAAAATCACTATGTCAGAAGTACCAGGGGCTCTCACGCTATGTGGTAAATACGGGCTAGCTATTAATCTGCTCTGACGAGTGCTTACAACAGAGCTGGGAGGTCTAACCCAGGATGTAACCCTGGATCTTGTGAAAGGCAAAAGAAACACAAGCTTGTGATCATTTGTCTGTGCTTGTCCTTGTCAACATGTTAAGTTTTTAACTAGTGTGTTTTCCCAAGGGCAGGATAGAACTTCTCAATGCACTCCAACTGCTCAAGACATTGCTGCTTTCTGCCAGTGGGGCCCTGGGTACAGCAGTCATTACGGTCTCTATCGCTTTGTCTGCCCCTTGTCCGAAGCTGTCTATCTCACTGGAAATCCAGGGAGGAGAGATTTCTTCCTGCCATGTTGTGACACTTCAAGTGTATATGCAAATAATTAACTTCTTTGCTTTCAGAGATGTAATTTCCATGGCGATGAAGGAGCCTGTACCGTAGATCTACAGCCACATGCCGGGAGACAGCTTTTTGTCAGGTTATTTCTGGCTCTTCGGTTTCCACAAATGAGCTGGAGAATCTGGCAGCCACTTTGATACCCAGGCAAAAAAGGAAAATAGCACAACTGCCCTTTGGAACTACATCAATCCCTTAGGCACTGCCAAGTTTTCCAGAGGTCCTTTGGCAGGTTTTATCCTTCTTTAGAGCACCCTCAGCTTGTCCTGAATGCAGCATCCATTGCCTCCAGGGTGACCATGACACTGCTGCACAGGCTAGGTTTCAGATGGCCATGGGGCCCACAGGCTCTTACACCAACACACCACCACCACTGAGGGCTGGGTGCCACAGGCTCATCCCTTACCAACCTGTGGGGATCACTTTGAATGAAAGTGTGCCCCCCTGCCCCCTTTCCCTGTGCGAGGAAGCTGCCTTGAGGGACAGTTGCCCTCTTCGCTGGTCTTCTCTCACAAGTGCAGTTGGGGAGGTATCTCCCCAGAGGTTCCTCCAAGATTAGTTAATATTTTACTCCCATTTTTTTGCAAACTTTTGGCAGATCCCTGCCTTCTTTCCCGCAAAACTGCTTTGAGAGAGCTGGGTGTTTTCCTCTTCGGTTACAGGCATGCCAATGCCCTACAATCTCTAGTGCCAGGTGAATGTTTACCTCATGGCCATGAAATGACAAAAGCAATTAAGGCAGATGTGAAGAAAGACCAAAGCCCTTCCTCTTGAACTTATTTTGGAGGGTACCTGCCCCAGTGAGGAGCTACCTCTACTGAAGCAGGCCATACGCTGTGCAACCAGGCAGGCCATGGGGCTCCCTGTAGCTCCTTCCATCTACAGCTTCAGAAGATAACCACCCAACGTGTGGTGCTGCAGGACACAGCTTAGTGGTAGAGTCTATCTGCTCCAGCCCAGCGTCTGGCTGATGGGCCAGGGGCCTTCGATAGCACACATTCTCCTAGATCTTGTGACAAGGTAGGTCCTAGCCTGGCAAACTGCTTTTGAAGGTCCCAAAAGAGAGCTAGGAGAGCTTATCAAAACCACTTTCTACTTGGAATAAGGCAGTTCAATTTACTTGAGTAATGCTCTCCCTGATATATTGCATGCAGTGTGAAGCCTCCCCTCAGATAAAAATAGATTGAAAAGGCAGGAAGTGCTTGAAGTGGTCCTAATCATCAGGATGAAAGCCAGGAGAAACAAGATTGTCCCCTGTCTACTATTAACATAATTAAGGAGAAGTTTTACCCTGGTTTGCTTGGGTTTCATTTCTCCCCACCAGGCAAACTTTACAGCTATTATCTCCTTTGCTTCAGGGGTATTGCTGCAGAGTGGCATGGACACTTTGGTCCTATGCCAAGAATACAGCACAGGCTTATCGATCTCAACAGCATTGCGTGAACAGTCTGAGTAGTGAAGACCTAAGTCTTAGAGCTAGGCTTGCTGTATCTCTGCCACATTTTCTCATCCTGAGACTGCAAAACTAAACCATAGAAGTCTGAGATATTTTATTGCTTTTTCCAAGGACTTGACACCAGCTTTCCAGCCCAGTCAATCCCTTCTTTCTTCTGTCAAAGCAGGAGAAGCGGTAAGAATGAATAACAGCCGGCAGCAGTTAACCAGGCACCTCTGCTAAACACTGCCAGACTTGCACATATCCTGAGGTGCATAGGGAAGTGCTGCATAGGCATATACCAGTTCCTGCAGGTCTGCTTGCCACTCTTTTACTCATCCACTCCTAGCACTTTATATGGGTGAATTTTAGTGCACATAAAAGCAGTGATTTTGGCTAATCCACTGTTTGCAAAACATCTTGGCATCGTCACAAGAAGGGCACGTGGGAAGGGCTGTGAACAGCTTTGCCAGCTTTCTGTCAACACAGGAGGACCACAGAAAAGGTAGTGCTGCTTTTACTAAACATCTTGCACAGACACGTTCACATAGCAAACATGGCAAGAAAGCTGGATCACCCCTTGAAACAATTCCCCACAGCTGAAGCATTATGGCTGGTCAACAGAGCAGCATCTTGGGCTTGAGCTTCATGTTCACAAATGCTTTAACTTGGGTCTGGGTATGGCCCTTTATACCCACAAGTGGGGTGAAATGGGGAAAACAGCAGAAAGTTGTGGACTTTTTAAATCAAAAACCTCAGAGCCCTCTGCAGAGGAACTCTTTAAGCAGAGCCAACCAAAACACAGCCAGAAAACATCCAGCTCCCATCAGTGCGTCACAGGGAGGTGAGGCTTCCTGTTCTGATTGAACTTCAGTTGCCATCTGCCACTTTTCCTCCTCCATCCTCTTCTCCGTCTGGGGCCATCTGAGCAGACAGCCGCCTTGGAGCAGCACAGGCAGTGGGGAGCACATGTGAGGGACAGAGTTCAGTGCTTCAGACTTTGCTGCTGGAAGCTTTTCCTCCTGCCCCAAGGTGTCCTGAAGTCCCCATCTGCTCCAGGCTGAACAGAACAGGGAATTACAAGTGAAACAGTTCCTGAAGGATACAGCTGAATGTGACTGTGGCACCTTTCACCTATTTGGCTGCCTGGCTTTTTGTGATGGGTCCATGGCAAAAACCCAAACCTGACTCAGAGCTGCTCCAAGAAATACCAGGAGGTTTTGTTCGTCTGTGAAAAGAAAACATCAGTTGGACCCTGGGAGTTTCGCAAATGGATAGCTGGCCTCTGAAACAGAGATGGGAACGACTCACCTTGCTGTCAAATAGAACTGGGGGAAAGAAAGTGATTGCCTTTATCCCTCCCGGTGGGCACACAGCAAAAGGAAAAGTCACCTAACCACTTGGAGAAGTTTTAATAAAGCAACTGATGGTGAAGGTCTAAAAGCTTGCTGCTTTCTGTCTTTTTCTGTCTTTCTTCTGTCTTCTGTGGCTGCGGCTGCCTGACTCCAAGGAAAAGGTGTCTGGTTGGTACTGACACTGACTGCTGTTTACTGCCAAGAAGAGGTGGTTGCCATCCCACAAAGGGAAAGCTGAAATCTTAGTGCTGGCAGTAAAAACTTGGAGGAAGGAATTACTTTACCCCACATGATGAATGGGAAAATGAGAAGGAAGTTGCCTCCCTCAGCTCTGGAGCTGAATTCCTAAGCAAATCAGCATGCAGGCATTTCTGGCCAGTGACTGAGTCACTTTAGAAGTCCCAGATTTGCTGGTACATGCCCATAGCAAACATCCACAATCTGATGGTAACTACTGGCCCACGTATCAAACAGTAGGTGAGGACCTACTCAATCCATCTGTGTAATACTGAGATTGCTGGCTAATTAAAACTGGAAGCTCAACCCCAGATCTGCATGATAGTGTCAGATGAGGATATTGCTGGCATTAGTTTGCTTTCCTCTCAGCATCCCATCCCTTCCAGATGGGAATTATTTGTACTTGGATATGCACAAAGTCTTTAATTAGCATGCTCAGAGGTTCATAGATGAAAAGTTGTACACAACGCAAAAATAGTAACAATTATTATTCCTATGGTGATATTTTCCATTACTGTTTAAAAATATGAATAATATGCTAAGTATGGGTACTTATTACTTCCTCTGCGTAACTCTTCATTATTTTAATTCTTTGCAATTTTGTTCTTAATTTTTTTTTTACTTCTTTTATTTTAATTTCTTGATATCCTCATCATTAGCTACCCCCTGTTGGGCTGTGATACACAGAAAAGGAGATAGCCACTGCCCCAGACCATTACAGCTTGATTGCAGTACAAAGAGATGAGATAGTGACCAAGTGCTGAGGCAGAACTAGTCAGAAGGATCTTAAAGAGGGCTTGTAAGAAGAATCAGGTCACTTTGATAATGCCTGCAGGGAAGTCTCAGCGCTCCTCTTCAAGGTGCTTCACAAGCAGACCCACACAGGCAAGGGTGACAGCCACCCTGGCTTGTTTGTCATATCTGTTGCTGCTGCAAAGGGTCACATTTGCAATGCAGAAGAGACACATATGACTCATGAGATGAAGTTTAGTTACCCTTTGCATGCAAGAAAAAATCATAGGAACTGAGAGGTGGTTGTTGTTTCCAGTGTTCCTCAGCACCTGTAGTCAGAGGATCACAGAAGATCATTTGTACAGCAATGCCACAAAGATTTGCATTTACAGCCACAAAAAAAGGCCCTAAGTCTGAACATTTGTCTCTCACTGCAACTTCTTTTTATTGTCGTTTGCTCATATAGGTGAGGAGCTGTATGGACAATTGTTACAAATGCCATTCTGCAGCCTTTTCCTAGATAACCTTTCCATGTTTCATAGAGCTGATCACAGGCTGGGGAGCACCGATTTTACCTATCCTTGTGCCTGGAAGTGGGGTCAACTGTATTTTAAATACTGGTTTAGATTTTATGCACACAAGCCTGAGCAGCTAGCAGCCAGCCTGGTCTACTGCCAACAGTGACAGAGCAAGGACAAAGGGAAGAGCAGGAAGATGATGAGTTCTGACAAAGTCTGCTTTATCAAACTACAGCCCAATGGCTAGAAACCTCCACAAGCAAGTGGCATGGCAACAGGCCAAGACAGATGTCTTAGCAGGAGACAGGCTTTGTATACAGAAAGGTGTTCATGCAGTGATCGTTCAAACCGATCCCGCTCTC
This sequence comes from Neopsephotus bourkii, assembly GCF_033783945.1. Lineage (NCBI taxonomy): Eukaryota > Metazoa > Chordata > Aves > Psittaciformes > Psittacidae > Neopsephotus > Neopsephotus bourkii. Next base: position 7,436,185 of record NW_026902234.1, read on the forward strand.
TGTAGTTTCCTGTTCTGTGTATCCGTGCAGCAGGGAGCTACATCTCAGGCTATTTACTGCTTTGTGTTAAAAAGAACAGGATTAAGGTTACAAAAGTTGGGAGGTACTATTTCAAAACAAATCACTAGTGGTGCAAGAAGGAAATGTAATGAAACATATTAGAGGCATCGTATGTTTTCTTAAAAGATTGATGCGTTTTGGCCATGTTTTCTGTGTGAAGAAAACATTGAGGCATCATCACTCTTTTATTTTGCTAATTTTTACATTGTGTTATGTCCTGCATTGAAAACAAGATTCCTTCTAAAGAACATTATATTCTTTCCATAGTACATCCTGTGACTCAGATATGGAAAATCTGTTGCTAAACCCTGCTGTCTATGCTACCTGCCAGTGTACTGGAAATGAATAACCTTCAGGGGCAGAACAAACACCCCTAAAAAGGAAAAGGGCCCCTCCTTTCCTAAGGATGGAAAGTTCAGTAACTAACAGTATTTAACAGACTTAGCTTATTCATAAGAAAAGAAAAAAAGGGACATCCCATGAGAAATACAACTAACATTAAGGGCTTTTTGAAAGTCAGGCTGGCATGCCAGAGTACTTTGGCATTAGGCAGATGCCCTGCTCGTGAAGGTGACATAAGGTAACTCCAACATTTCAAAGCTACAATACTACTCATATATTAATGTAACTAACCAGGCACAAAACCAAAACATTCCTCTTCCCCTTTAGGAGGTTTCTACTCTTCAGAGATTCTAGCACTGACAAAGACAAAACCCCAACCTTTCCAGTGAAGGTGAAGACCCTTGACGAGCAGTAGTGGTTTGCTGTCCACAGCTGGAGAGCACAGCTGACGGTTGTCTTCCTAAGGGTGTATGTTCCTTGTAGGCACACACAACTATGATGCCATTATCAAAGGTATTTTAATCTGTAGCTTTTAGCTGATTTTAAATAACCCTGTTTGTTTTAGTGTAACACCATCCTACCAACAAGCTGTTAGGCCAAGTGACTGTTTTGTCTACCCATCTCACCCTGTACAGTCACCTCTGCACTTTCAAGTCTCTCTTCCATGTCTCTTTGTCAGTTCAGCACCTCTTACTTTCTCATCCTCGTCTGTCTTCCCAACACGACCTAAAAGAATGTAGTAAATGCTGCAGGAAAACAGGATGTGTAGCAGGTCATTACTGGCAGAACAATAACTCAGGATTTTTTTGGTGGGACAAGAATTACAACGAAATCCCACTTGTCCTACACTGTACACACGGTTAATAGCAAAGGACATAGAATAACATGCTAAACATTTTATTTGCTTGTATATAACATGTATCAGTCTTCTTCGGGCATGTTCTTTCTGGAACAGATTTGGCTGCAATGCCAATGCACAAGAGAAGACACATTTTGGAGGGAAAGGGAGTCTTTGAGCAAAGTGAATAAAGACAGACAAAGTAGGTTTGAGAATTCAGACACACAGCTGATGAGCCTGCTCGGTGGTAGGTAAAGAGGCTGCGGGTGAGGAGCTTGGCAGGAGCCTGGGCACTGCTGAAGATCAAACCACAGTATTTCCCTTGATGCAGGTCAGCATAAGGCCTTGCCATCTGGCCCTGAACTACTGTCAATGAACAGCTGAGCCACGTTTGAATATGGACTTAACTGGAATGCTGCTACTAGGGCTAAACCATAAAACTTTATTTCTTGCTGGAATGAATGCTAACCCCACTGGATGCATAAAACAGACCTTTTTCTTCCTGAGGAAAACTCCCAACGCTTTCCACACTCTGAGCCTAAGCTTTAAGATTGACACCTCCTGAGAGAGGAGTCATCAAGCAGATGACACATTTGAGTAGTGCTGCACTTCCTTAGGCAATGTGCTTGCAGAGATAGATGGGCCCAGTGAAACCACCTAGAAGAGGCTATTTTGTGTAAGAAAAGCTAATGACATATCGCAGTGACAAGGAACAGTGTTGCAGACGTAATAAAAAAATATGGTGTATCCTGCAAAAATAATTCTGAGTCCCTGAAATAGAGCACCAGGATGTACTGCCAGCAATTCATGTACCCACCACATTTGTTAACAGGCAAGATGACAGAGAAACTGTACACATGCATGGAGTCTTTCATCAGTCATAATGCTATAAGCATGGGCAAGTTACATGTGGGTGAGAGAGAATGATGCTGGGGTGGGTGGAACCAAATGAAAATGCAGAGATGCTTCAAAAAGTAGATCTCCTTTAATGTTTTCAGAGAAATACAAGATTTATTTCTGAATATAGAGAGGTGGATGCATCTTGCTCAAGTACAGCCTTCTGAGAGCTCGATGATCTGATCCAAAAATGTTTGCTTAAGCTTCCTCTATGGAGGTGGGTGTTTGAAAGAAGACAGATTTAACATCTTCCGGAGATGCCTACATGCGGCTCTTGTTCCTTTACAGAATGAGTCCAGGCCCTGGGCTGGGAGGATGCAGCTAGCATTCAGATGGCCATGCTGGGATAATCTATCCCACAGAGAACAATTAATTGCTGTGGCATGTGCAGTGGTCAGGGCAGAACACCATATCCCAGCTTCTTTAAGGCAAATAGTCCTATGACTGCAAGAAATTCATTAAGAGCTCTCCAGCAGCAGGATCTGTTGGGAATTGTGTGTTACTGCTCCAGGGAGAGAGTGGCAACCAGCTAATCCCTCTGTGAGGTGCCAGCACCCATTGAGTTCAAGAAACACACATTTCAACATACACACTTTGAGTGGGTGACCCAACCACAAACATTTGCTCTGGGAGGTAAATGGAGGGCAGGCTTCTTGGGGCAGCACAGGGCAGACCTTCATCTATGGAAAAACTATGGGAGAGACACCATGTGAGAAAGACTGATGGGAATGGTGCTCTCCACATCTCTGCCATCAGCCTGGGCTTTTCTGCTTTCTCAGTGGAATGAATCACTATAGCAGTTTGATGAAGCAGCAAGCCGTGAACACATTTCCTTGTGTTATCTAATGGTGATACACTGAGGATGTGGTTAATTAGGGAATCATCCTCACCCTGGCAGACTTTCTTAAATGGAAACAGGCTTGAGGTTGGCTGACTCCTAGGGTGAAACTGCTGAGCTGATAGCCACAGAAGCATTTAAATGTATGTACTCCGCTGCAGGTCACCTGTTAAGCAGCAATAGCCACAAATATGCAAAAAATGTAAAAAATGCCAAAGATAAAATATCCAACCCTGGGTTGGGTTTTTTTTCAGATTTCCTTTTATGAGGGTTTGGAGGCTGTGTGCTGTTAACTCTGATTCACTCAACCAGGGCCTTTGGGCAGGGGGGGAGGGTGTTCCTTTTCATGTCAGCTGTGGCAGATCAGGCACTGCAGAATTACACCAAAGTACTGTGTTTCACATTAAAAACTATGTAAAGGTTGAAATGTCACCATCCTTGGGAGGAAAGAATTGCAGTTTGACACGAAATGTGCTTTTGCCTATTTCCAGGTTACCGATGTCTGAAAAAATATACGTTGCATATGCTCAGGAAAGACATGCCAGTGACTTTTACCTTTATTTCCTGAAAATATGGTGTGGCTTAGAGCTGAGTAGGCTCTTCTCTATAAGTGCGGTTTCTTTACTCTCTCCAGCATCCAAGGTACAGGCAGAGGAACAGAGACTAGGAAGCCTTCCTCATCTGTGTTTTCAGTCCCCAAAAGAATGTGAGAATGAGCCCTTCCCACCAAGCTTACCTTGGGTTTCTGTCTTTGATTTGAGAAAGTGTCAAATAATGCCAAATGGTCCCAAATGCTGGGTCTGTAATGTCTCAAGTAGGACACATGAAAGAAACGACATGCACAACACAGACACTTCTGACACTGGCCTTAACTCCTGGGGAGATGATGCCACCTTCGTGGCTTGCATAAGCCATCAGATGGATGTTGATATAAGCCACATAGAAAGTCTTCAGAGAAAATAATTTTCTCCTCTGGGTAAGACTTGAGATGTTCAATAAACAGGGTTTGAGACCCCATGGGGAAAAACCAGATTATTGCAGAGCTGACAGTGAGTGTTACCCACACAAGGACTGTTTGCTGTCCACTGGCACTGAAAGACAGTCCTGCAGAGAAAAGTGTTATGTGTAAGGCACATTTGCCACCCAGCTCTGATTATATTTCCCTCCTCCACCAAACTACCCTGGCCAGAAAGACACAAGATTTACCCCTGGCATGTGACCATGCTACAGCTAGACTGGTATGTTTGCCCCTTTAGAAAGCAAAAAAAAATGTTCAAGAGAACTCAGATGGATTTTGGCCTAAAATCCAAAATATTGGACTGGGAAGTCATAATACAATTTTGAACGCACTGAAGTACCACGAGTTTGGTACTTTTAGCTATGGTCTTAGGGAATGTCAGCCTCATTTACAACACTGCTCTGGTGTGATCCCTTCCCTGTTCCTGCCTTTTCTGCAGCATGACTGTCCCAGTGCTGATCTATGAGAGTGCTGGTTAACAGAGAATTCACCTGCTGACATACTCCTGTCTAACAGCAGTGGCAAATCCCTGCTGCCTCAAGTGTCTACCACTGCAGTGGGGAAGGAGACTACGTTTATGAGTGAAGATATATAAGGGCTTGTCCCAGCCAAACCAAACCAAGGAAACAAAAAACAACAAACAGAACCAATACATTAAAGGAACAATACTATATAGTAATAACTGTGCTGCAATGGCTGGAATTCAACACAAAGATCTATCTAAAATCTACCTGGGAGTTGTATTGTAAAAGAAAATTGTCAACATATATTTGGTTGAAATAAGAGTAAATACATCATTTCCTTTACCTCTGTAATAAATGTTGCCCTGCTGTATCTGGATGGCATATAATACAGTTTTGTTAATACATAGTTGTGCCTCATTTTTTTAATATCCAACCAATAAGAAAGCTTTCTGGTTTACTTTAATTCCAGTAAGTTTGTTGCTTGAGTAAACACAGGAGAAGAGGACGGGATCTGCAATAATATGTATCTTTCACATGGCCAAGGGAGCACGCGTCTGCCCCCTGGGTAAGCTGGTATTTCATTCTCTGTGGCCATCAGCTCACACAACTGCATGCCAGCCTATTGGCATGGAGCCCTTTCAGGAAGAAAAATCACTATTGTTTTCAACAATGCCTGTGCAGAAATGAACACCAGCAAACAGTCTCAGTCACCGCCCAGTATTGCAGCTTCTTAACTCCCCAAAGCAGTGATAAGCTGTTTGCATCTCTTTTGAATACACTTGTAAAGACTGAAGCATCTTCAATGTGTTAATTGTTTTTTGGTTGTTGGGGTTTTTTATTTTAATGTGTTTTATTTAAACTGCCCGTGCTGCCTGTGGCAATGAACTGGAATGATTGCAGAGATGTGCAGAGGAACCATCATTGCCCTTGCTGAAAGCCAGGCAACTTTGGTCCTCTCTGGCTGCTGGATTGCAAGTATCAGGGTAGTAAAAGCCCAGCTCTGCAGGTGGAAGAGCCTCCCTGTGCAACATGGCAGTGGGGAGGAAGAGCAGGAAGGGAAGCAAATAGCTGGACTACATGCACGTGCTTCTGCCAGAGCACAATGGGCAGGAGCAAAGACTGTATCACCAAGGCAGGAGTCATTCTGCATCAAAGCCAAAGAAAGGAGTAGTTTTTCCCATTTCTTCCTATGCATAGACAAAACCTCTTAGGAACTCCTTCAAGATTTTATGCCCGAACCTACAAAATATGATCACTGGTGACTTCATGGGATTTCCAGCACTGGGAAAATGACACCAGAAAGTTTTTTTGGAAAGTCAGTGTTATTAAACCAGGATTTGAACTTCAGGCAGAAAACTAATTCAAATGCAAACACTGTTTCCTTGGCAAATCCTACTCAGAAATCTTTTCTTAGTATAAGCTAAAAATAAATGTTAAACCCTCTCCTGTTTAGAGCAAAGCCATTTTAGAAGCTGTTATTGTACAGACTACATCCAAACAGCACTTAAAATATGGCAGAAGCTTTATTATGTATCTGTTAGCTTAACTTCATATTAAAGTGAAAAGACATCCAAGGGTTACAGAGCAGCCAGTGTTATTTCTAGTCACAGGAGGAAGCTTTCTTGTCTGTTGAAGTTCTCCCTCCTCTTTCTTGAGCAAGATCATCTGTGGGCAAACCAGGGCCTGAAGAGTCACCATTAAAACCAGCTGTGGCTTGTTCCCATCCTCACTGTGAATCGTATCAAACACTGACACCTCACTTCTCTTGCCAATAGCATGTTAGGGTGGTAGCACAAACCCATGTGGGTTCATCGATTGCCTGTCGAGGAACAAATTCTGTAATCAAGTAACCCAACTTCTACAAGACAGAGGCTCTAAGAGTGTTCTGGAAGAGTTTCAGTTTGAGTCAAAGTTACTCCTTCAAACCGGAGTTCACGCAGGGTATCTTTTGGTTTAGTGCTGTGTATGTTTGGAGAGATGGGATCTTTTTAACAGCAACAGCTTGCTATGAGACAAAAAAAACAGGTTGAAGGAAGACTTGCTTTTAAATGTGTCTGTGGCAATAAAAGCATTCACATTTGTTCCAGTAAATTTAGCATTGAAACCAAAGCTCTAATCCTATATTTTTTTCTATGGTGAACTCACATGGTCCCTACTTTGAATTAAAATAATCAAATTCCTCTCCTCTCTCCTATGTTTTTACCACTCATTAAAGTGGAATGTGAATGCCTTCTAACCATGCATTAAATGATACCTCTAGGAGCTCTCATATCTGGTTTGCTGTCTTCCCTTATCATCTCCCCAGGGAAAGATGGCTATCTGCAATGTTTTGGTAGAGCCTTTTTTTAGATATACATGCTGCTCTGTGTTTGTATTAGATTAGACAGGTTGAAGAAGTACACTTGATACTCACCGCGGATGACAACACACTCGTGCAATTCCAAATGTCATCTTAGTTGTTTGCTTCATTTATTTCAGCACTTGTTTTTCACATTATTTATGGCTTCAACCCCCGTGCCCCAACACAAGCTGCTTCATACTTCTCTTCCATAGTTCTGTATGAACCACTTTTGTAATGATATATTAACAATTGCAGTGCGTTCCTGTGCCAATCAATCACAAGTCAGTGTCCCCCTTGCAATTCTGAGTGTTGGGTTTTTTTTTTGTTGAAAATTACTTTTTAACACTGTATTGCTCCGATCTGACTTACGCTGCCTGCACGCAAACAGTTGCATCAGCGCAACCTAGAGACAGAGTTAGCAGCTGGGCTGGGGGACGAAGTGGGAAATTCTTCATCTGCTTTCATTGCCAAAGGAAACACATTGTGTACCTCCACCATCAGCACATGGTGACCAGCTTTTTTTGAAAAGAAAAAGAAAATAGAAAAAAGGGACAAGCAAAACCCCCGCGATGCAAGAGATGTGTCATAGGCAGTAGTGTGTGGTAGAGAACAGATATCCTGAGTCTGGCCCTTTGGTGAGGTTTCTGCATGATGGGTCTCTTGCATAAGCTTCTGTTTCTGAAGCACATTTGCTGCACTGGGTCATGTGGCGAAGAACATGCTTCCTCCACCTGGTCATTTGGTGCAACATGAAACAGGGACATCGTTCCCTGTGTTGTACTGTTCCCTGTTAGCTATTGTATGCTCAAAGTCCATGCCCTGAATTCCCAGATCTGAATGGAAAGCAGAGGGAAAAAACTCATGCTCCTGGTGAATAAACAGCATGATGTCCAATCTCTTCTCCCATGAGCTCTTTCCAAAATCTCACTCATAGATTGCCAGAAGAAATGTCCTGAGAAGGCTGGCACAGTGGTGGACGTTGCAGAACTGCCTCAGCCAGACCAGGCCAGCCAGCCTGTGTACTCCAGTGCAGCTACTCAAGCATGGACTGCTTGTTACACCAAATTCATGCAGATGAGCTGTGCTGATATAAGCACTTTAACAAGAGTGTGGTTTCACCCATGCTTGGGGCCTGCTCTGCTTTGACTTAAAACTTCTCTAATTGCACTGATGTGAGAACCATGTACAGGCGAGCCCTAAGATCCTCAAATCCCAGGGACTTGGTTTTGACTCGCGGCCATGCTGAAAAAAGGCAAGACTGTGCTTGTTTAGACAGCAGATGAAAGTTGTCATACTAGAAATACCATTACGGCAAGATTAGCAGCGTGTGGAACTTGTAATAATTAGTTACCATACCAGCACATAAATAAAGACAAATTGCTGACAAAAAGCTTTTATATATTTGCTGTAAATAAAAGTAAAGACGATTTTAAAACAAGGAGGAGGTGTGACAGTTTTTGTTTGACCTATGACACATCCCATGGGATGAATATTTTTTCCTCAGGAGGATTATGATAAAATTCCCATGGTGGGTCGCTATGGCTGTTTTATTAGAATTTAGCCAAACATCTGCAGCATATCAAACTTCAATGTATACAGATAAATCAGCTCTGGAAAAGATATCAGCACTCTCCTGCAAAGCACTAAAAAGCAAGCGTTATTTATGAGCTTGGCAAAAAAGCACGAAGTACTGAATTAATTCTTGTCATTTAGGGAAGGGGTGTGTGCATTGTTTTTGTCAAAGAACTTAAAACAAGGTTGATCTGAAGAACAACAAATGTAGTCCTAGACCCTGCTCAGGGTGGGTATTCAGCAGCTGGCGGGTATGGAGGGTATTTTGTCATGCATGCCACAGTTTTACCCCAGTGCTGTGAGAATAAGCTGCCCAAGGCGGCATGTTTGAAGCACGCAGCCCTGTTCCTCGTGGCTTGTGGCTGGCCCTGGAGCATGGCCCCGTGCACCAGTGCTGGCCTGCAGAGCATCTGTTCTTCTCTCCTGCTGACAAACTTCATTTTAGATTGAAGCCAAAGGACACCAGAGGCCACATTTCCTCCTTTGTTGTTCCTGCGTAAATATTGCCTAAACCAGTAACATGAAAAGTATTTCAGCCTCAACTAGCTGACTTGGCAGACATTCTGAGAGGTGTACATACATGAGGCCGCAGTGGAGAGGCACAAGTGGAATCAAAACACAGCTGGCAAAAGTATGGCATGTAACAATGCTTCTACAAGGACAAGAAAATTGGATGGCAGGTGGGAACTTCAGCATCATGACCACACATGTACTGCTCTTTCATCTGACTACGCTGCCCATGAAAAGTCTCAGGTGGGATGGGCCTTTCACCATAACCCGTGGCTGTGCTCAATGCCTTGCATGTGCGTGCAGGAGGTCTGCTTTGCATGGATTATATTCTACAGCCTGAAGACCGTCATCAGTGAGACAGGCTTCCCGCGAAGTTGCATATGAGTTTCCAAACGACACACCCCACAAAGACTATCTGTCATGTCTCCACAAGATTTACAGATGTTTTCTGCATGGCTATAACCTTCCAAGGTAGAGTCCCTGCATTCCCAAAGGCACACAGGGCTGCATACAACCACAAGTATAAATCATCCGTTCATTTTTTCCAGCTATTTTAAAAGGAAACAGGCTCTGGAATTACTTTCAATGAAGCTGTAGGTTTGCAGAGTTTGAGTGCCATGTGGTAAATGCACCTGGTACGAACATGATGTTATAAAGATGCTGTAATTTTTATGAGTTTGCCATTATCCACTCTGTCTGTAACGAGTTAAATCAGAGTGAGGTAAAAAGCAGAGGGAAAAAAGCAGGAAATGCAATGACGGCAAGGCAAGGTGGAGTTCAGCTGGCATCACAAGCCCATTGCAAAACAGAAGGAGAGCTGTGGTGCAGAATGGCCTGGTGAATGTATACCCAGCTGGTGAGAACCCAGATCTGGAGCTAGGATAGAAAAGGCCACCAAAACCCAAAAGGTGCTGGCCTGCCAAAGAAGACAGGTGGATGGGGTGTGTGTGTAAGGGGAATTGTGTTGACTCCCTGGGAGAATAAAGGGTGACTCTGAACTAGACAATGAGAGCAATCAAACCAAAAGTTATCTTGCCAAAGCCTCACAGGAGTTAAGGAAATGCATGCATGGGCTTGACTCCATTCATCCCCAGTTCTGCACTCCATGTCTCTTTGGATGAGTAACCAGTGCTTTATTACAATGAATTTTGTGTTTGGATCACTTTGGCTGGCAGTCAGACCCTCTCCTTCCTTACACATTACTGGCTGGATGCCTGTGTCCTGTTTGCAGGTGGGAGAGGGAAGGCAGAGTTTCAGGGAGGAAGCAGCATCCCCAAGGCCTGCCCCAAGAGTGCCCAAGCTGCCTCCTGGTGGTACCTGACACTCTCCACCAAATGATGGAGCAACCTGGACAACAGGCTCAGGCCGGACAACTAAAGCGAAACAAGATGTCATTTGCTCTCAGTATCAGCCACATTCCCTGATGACAGCAGCTGATGGCTGCCCATAAGAGGTGGGCCTATTAGATTGACAGCCCTGGTAAAGGGTGTGGGTAGGAGAGGCAGGAAAGTGCCCCAAAGGCTCAAAGCTACCCTGGAGGGACCCTCAAAGAGACGCACTTGTGAAGAGTGGTGGTGTCCCTGCACGAACCTTCTTCTAGTGCCTCAGCTGGTTTTAGAAGAAATAAGTGACCGTTTAAAATACACATAAGCCATGACCTAGTGAATACGGGGTTGTTTTTTTGATTGTTTGGTGTTTTTTTTTCTGACCAGAATATTTTGCCGTGGTTTTGCATACACAAATAAATGCTACCCAAACCTTGTGTAAATTGGTGTTGCCTGCCATAGATAAATTTGTGTTTGTCATCATTGTTTAAATGCCCATGCCACTATAATCAAATATGTACAATGATTCATAGAATCATAGAATAGTTAGGGTTGGAAAGGACCTTAAGATAATCTACTTCCAATCCCCCTGCCATGGGCAGGGACACCTCACACTAAACGATCTCACCCAAGGCTCCTTCCAACCTGGTCTTGAACACCTCCAGGGATGGAGCATTCACAGCTTCCCTGGGAAACTCATCCCAGTGCCTCATCACCCTAACAGTAAAGAACTTCTTCCTTATATCCAATCTGAACTTCCCCTATTTAAGTTTTAACCCATTACCCCTTGTCCTGTCACTACAGTCCCTAATGAAGAGTCCCTCCCCAGCATCCCTATAGGCCCCCTTCAGATACTGGAAGGCTGCTATGAGGTCTCCACGCAGCCTTCTCTTCTCCAGGCTGAACAGCCCCAACTTTCTCAGCCTGTCTTCATACGGGAGGTGCTCCAGTCCCCTGATCATCCTCGTGGCCCTCCTCTGGACTTGTTCCAACAGTTCCGTGTCCTTTTTATGTTGAGGACACCAGAACTTTATGCAGTACTCCAAGTGAGGAGTATTCATGTTAACTCAGATTGGTGAATTAAGAAAGCATCATAGTTTCCAAACATAGATTAGAGAGGCAGATGTGTTTTTTCTGAAAAAAAACCATTGCAATGTGGCAGGGAAAGTGTACCAGTAGAATAATAAACCCAACCAATACAAAGAAATGCAACATTTATGATTCTTAAAAAGATTCTTGTGATTCTTCCTTGCCAGAATCAATGCAATCATACTGTTCACTGGTAAATGCCTTTCCTTGGGCCCAGCTCAGCTGCACCCAAAACAAGACCTGGCTATGCATGAGCAGTTGGCCTAGAGACACACAGAGCTCTTTACTCAGAGCTCGGACCTAGGAGGAGCTTACTTGAAGATGGACTGAGCACTGCTCTCTCTGATTGCATGGCTTATTATAGTTGAATAGCATGACTACACTCTGCATGACCACAGGATCTAGGGGCTTTGAGCAACCTGGTCTAGTGGAAGTGTCCCTGCCGAAGGCAGGGGTTTTGGAACCAGATGATCTTTAAGGTCCCTTTCAACCCATACCATTCTATGATTCTAGGCTTGTAGTGCAGCACGAATGAACAGAGAAAGTGTTTTGAAGTTCTCCTCCACCAGAGATCCACATTCCAGAGAACCGGTTTATCATAAGGACCCACCAATGTGTCAGCCTGACCGCTCCAGCCCACACCTCTTGCACACTCAGTGCCTTGTATGGCACTGGTGACTCAGGGCAGGTGGCAGAGACAATACTATCAACCTCAACTGTTAATGTCAGAAATCATGTCCCACCAAAAATAATCTGAAAATACAAGGACATTATGACTCAGCTGGCCTTCAGAGTTTTGAACTCCTCATGCATCACGTATGATGGCAAAACCAACAACTCTGTTTCTGTGACATTTGAGAACCGCCAGGCACATTAACAATTGCATTTGGAGACCAGCAATTTTACTCTGCTCCACCCAAGAAACTGGAACAGCACTATTTGCAGTCATGATTATTCTTAGCTAAGTTGCCATGGAACAAAGCCTGGTTAATCCTAATGGACTGATTCAGGAACAATCTCTCTTTCTAATCTTATTGCCTAATTCTTCATTTCCATTAGGCTAGGATCTGTCCAAGATATAAGAGCAGCAAGATTTTCAAGGAGTCATCATTTCACTATGTTGAGGGGAACAGCACGGTTCTCTTACTAAGAATAATAAAGGATGTTTTTGTTTCTCTTTGACGGATGCAGAGCGAAGAATTTTTCCTTTCAGAAGCAGATTAAATCTCCTTTGAATTTTCCTTAAATTCACAGGATCCGGTACACATGAACTCACATGTTCCCTTCAGCCTTGGAAACTACAAACATTCGGTCAGTGATACCTTCTCATTTGCCAGTGAAATGAATGGTTTGGAGAATGCGTGTATTAAGACAGATGGGTTGTTAAAGGAAGTTATTGGGTTTTGTTTCCCTGATGTCAGCTACACGGCACCTTGTCTCTATCACCTGAGCACTAATCTGACCTCTTCTACCTACCAACAGCAGTACCAAATATCAATTTCAAACACCCCATAACCCCCCTGGAAACTAGTCAAGGACTGGAATGCAGGAAGCCCAGCAATACAGCAGGAGGCTGTAACAAATAGTCCCATGCCACAACCAAGTTCAGGGGGTAAAAGCTCATGCTATGTCCACTCACTCAGTTCCTCCACGCTGTGTCACAGAAGTTTATTGTGAGATTCTCACAACAGCTAACTCATATATCGTGGCATAGCTCTTAAGAGCAAGATGTATGCACATGCGTGTGTATATGTGCCTAAGCACCATGGGGAGAGGTGAATTCTTCCTGTTTTGAGAATTAATATTGCAGGAATCAAATCACGGTCAGGTAGTGGAAAGGATCCTGGGGAAATGAATGCCATTCATGTTTGCAATCTGTCTCATACAGAAATACATACACAAAGACCTCCTTGAATAAATCCCTGGAAAAAATCATGCAAGTTTCCTGCACGCAGAGCTAAGCTTGCAGTGATTAAAGCCACAGCAATATTTCCTTTAAAAGAAATAGCACCATAAGGTCACTGCAGACACCACCCCTCTGTTGTCTGCCAGGGATTATGGGGAACAATGTAATTTAAAGTACCTCCTCACTGGAATAAAATTGAGAAAGATATCAAAGCCAGCGCTGATAACAGAGGTATTAAAAGAGACTGTTTTGATGAAACAGATGGTAACTGTAATTAACTTTGGCATTTTCTCACATAAACCACATAGTTTTTACCTCAATTAGCTGGCCTTTTTCTTTTTTTAATTAAACAAACCCACTTGCATCTATCTAATCAGCAACCAGTTTATATCCAAGTAATAAACCAGCCAGTTTTAAGCAATCTGGACAGGTTACAGCCTAGGCTAACAGCCATTGAAGGCTTCAGTGCCTGCTTTCTCCTTGCTGGGTGGCTCCAGCACAGGCTGCCCTGGCACACCCTGGTCTGCAAGACCCAGCTCCCTCGCACCCTGGGAGCCCTCCACTATGCTGGAATCATATCTGTTTGTTTAAATTAAGTGTAAGGAATTCATCCTGCAGCTGCTGCAAAACAGTGTAAACTAGGCTGTGCAAGCCAGCGGTTTGATTTTCTGTGTTGTTTATCAGCAAAACTGGAATCTTCACTTCAGCTACTAGGACATAAACGTGCCGAGAAAACCCGAGTAGATAAGCTATTCCAGTTCTGTTGTAAATGTGTATGTATTTGAATCCTTCCTTGCTGGTGCAAAAACACAACGAATGCTATGCCAGCAGTCCCGCCTAAGATCATTTATCACAGTTGTCAGTTTGTCTTGCAGCAGGAAATAATCGCTCAAAAGTAGCACTTTCTTCCAAGTAACGTGACCGTGTCTGGGGACCATTTTTAATACAATTAAAACACCCATGCAGCTTTGCCTACGTTTCTTTAGGGGGAAGCTAAATTTCAAAGGATTTCTCACTGAGAGGCTTGAAAGATCGAATCATGAGTCCTCTGACTTCTTTCACCTTAGTGTGTTTGTGCACTACAGAAGTTTGAAAGTGAGGGAAATAAGGACATCTGATTGTTTTTTACTGTAAATGAAGCAAGAAGGTTCCCATGGCCAAGGCAGTACGTTTGTGTTTGCCCCTACATTCAATGACATTACAAATACATCAAGGCCAAGTTGGTCCTTTGGCTTAACCAGTTTCGTCGCTGCCTGGAGTAATGAGTGCGGTGAGAAAAAATGCTGGAGCCAGCCCAGACCACAGCGAGCCAATGTAAAATAATGAAGGACAGAAGTTTCAGGGTTTGTTTGTCTTTCGTATCTGTAAACAGCTTTTGCCTCAGTAAGTCAAACAGTACACGATTTCACTTGAGCAAAATTCCTGAGGAATTCAAGGGCAAAACTGACTGCAGACGAGCAGGCTGCATCTCAAGGCAGTGTCTTGAAGCACAGTCACTGTCTTGCTGCCCATCAGTAGCCAAGAAAGGGCTGTCAATGCTGGAAGTGGAAACACCATAAACCAGGGTAGGCCAGGTCAGCAGTACCACAGCCTTGCAGGCAGATTTCCTACAGCAGTCAGCCACATCTGGATTTGTATTTTCAGATTTCCCACTTGGAGGCTGCCCCACCCCGCTCAGACCTGAGGAAGCTTAACCTGGGTCTAAATTTGGCTTCTCACATGCATCTTTTCCACCTCACTGGTTCCCTCCAGAGCATTTCTGTGTGACTGTGGAACACGCACTGCTCTCTCCTGTGTAGCTCTGGGTGAGAAGCTGTGCCAGGGTCTTTTGCAGAAGCAGCGGGGGCCAGCTGCAAATGTTGTGCCACAAGGACTTGAGGGGACTGCTTGTGGCCCTGCTCTAACCTCTCAGCTTCTGGCTGTCAACAGGTCTGAGATTTTAAACCCCCTCACAGCCAGAGGCTGCATCTCTGCTGGGTATACCAGCCGCTGCAGACTGTGTGCAAATCCTCTTTGCACTTGCAGAGCTTACGCCCAACACAGGTCACCTGCAAAGGCTGGCGTTAGGTGGTTTTGAGTGCAGCCCATCTCCTCAATACCACCATGAGAAGGGCAGGCTTCCTTTGTAATTCCCTTAGCAATTTTTTCAGATCTGAGAGAAACAGATCTAGGGAACAAAAGAGTGATTATTTTTTTGTACATTAAATATTTTAAACATCCTTGTAAATAATGCACATGCTATGGGAATGGGATAACTGCACAGCAGGGAGGGGTGTCAAAGAAAAGAAACAAGTGCTTTAAATAGAGGACTCCAGATACCAAGGAAATCAGTCTTAGGAGGACCAAAACTAATTCACCATAATAAGGAGAAAGACCCGGAGCCATCTGTGAACCTATCACTGATGTATTACTATTCCATATGTGTATTTAACATGTTTTAAAACCACACCGTAAGAAGGATCTACCAATAAGTTGCTCTGTAGCTCCCTCTAGTGGACAACTTTACCATAACTGGGTTCAGGACAGCAGCAAACAGTCACGAGATTAAAACAGCACTTCGTGTAATGTGAAATCAGGATTTTCGGGGTGGAACAGTTGTCATGCGCACAAAACCACAACGATGCTATCGTTCCCCACCCATCTGCTGTTTTATTTTTATCTAGGTAGGTACTACAGCTCTTCTTAAAAGAGCTTAAAGGAATAGTGAACTAAGTTGAAACGGAAAGGGCCCCATCGCCCCAGTGGGGTGGAAGAAGTGCAGAAGCCAGGAAGGCTGCAGGAAGCTGCAGGGCAGCAGCTGCTCTGCATCCTGCATCCCACATCCCATGGGAGGCTGCACCATCCAGGCATGGGCTGTGCCCAGAAACACAAGCCCTGCATGGAGCATACCGCCATCTAGAGAGCCTAACCATGCTTTATAATCCTTCTGTTAGAGTAAGAGCGAAGCATTGGCTCTAACAAGGCTTGCAGCCTAGGAGGTGGTGGGCACCTTCCATACTCCCTGCCTGGCTTCCCGGCACAGAGTCAGGCAGCTGGTGTTCTTGTGAACAGGCAGATGAACTCAACCTGCAGCCAAATTTCTTTGCAGCTACAGCAGAGGTACTGCCTACACAAGAAATGTGTTGCTAAACCCACAGCAAATTAAAGGAACCTCATAACAAGGAGACTAAAAAATGAATGATGTGATAATAGTAATGCACAAGCAGCAAACACCAGAGTATAGGATCATTTTAAATATGACTGCACCCACACTGAATTAAGAGTTAAACAATTCATTATGAAAAGTCTGTATACCACAATTCAAAGAGAAGCCAGAATTCCTGTACAGATTAACATGTACACCAAAGCTTGCAACATGAGTGTGCATTTTCAGGCTTATCTTTTCTGACACTCTGCACTCTTACAGCTGTTCAGTTTCCAGTTCTGAAAATTGTTTTAGCTCCGAGATCCTCAGGAAATCAGGCATGAGAGAAAGCTGAAACAAAACAATCTCTTACATATGAACAAGTGATACTAGTAAAAGCCACATTTTATTTGCACGCATATACTGATTTCTGTCCAACGCATATTTGTCTCACATGCATCATACCAGGACCATTTAGTTTGCTTAAGGGTTTATTTGTGTGGACTACAACCTGCAGTTAGCCATAACAATGTTGGGTGTTTTTTTAGAAGTTAATAATCCATATTGCCAATTATTTCTAATGCTGACTGAAACCAAGATGCTATTTAAGAAGCAGAGAAGTAATAATGGGCTTGGTACAGAGGCTTGGTACAGAGGAAAACAGTATCTCATAGTCCTGATGTTGGGTTTAATCCCTCCAGAAAGAATTAATTTACAGAGAAGAATATCTGAACTTTAAGGAACAGCATTTAGCATTCTAATACACGTTGATTTGCCCCATAGGATGTTACGGGCAACTCAGGCCTTAGAAACTCATGTGGCTGTATGCATTGTGTTTGTGTGGTAAGGTGTGTATGTGGAGGGCCTAAAGGGGTGGCTCCTATTAAAAGCTGCTAGAAGCTTCCCCTGTCTGATGTAGCCAATGCCAGCCAGCTCCAAAACAGAACCACCACTGGTCAAGGCGGCCATCAGTGAGGGTGACAGCACCTCTGGGATAACATACTTCAGAAAGGGGAAAAGCTGCCACACAACAGCAACTTCAGCAGAGAAAGGAGTGAGAACATATGAGATAAACAACCCTGCAGACACCAAGGTCAGCAAAGAAGGACCTGCCATTGCATCTTCTCCATGAAAAGGACTAAAAGCTCCACCCTTCCAAGCACACAGAGAAGAAATTCCTCTCCAAGGATGGGGATCGTATATAAGGATGTGACATCTTCACTGACATCTTGCCTGAAAGTTGATGCCTAGAAGCATCCTCTAAATCACACATATAATCTATTAAAGTAACGTTCTTTAAAACTTCAGAGAATCTTAAAATTGATTATTATGTTATACCCAAGTATATAACAAGGATATAATGCAATGTCAGGAAATTATTTCACTATGCTGCCTTCCATGAATATGCATTATTTGCTATTTCAAGAAATAATGTTTTCAACTACTTGGGAAGCAGAGAAAACCAATCTTCACAGCCTCCTGTGCTGTTGTGAGTAAATTACTTCTTCTGGATTTTAGTTAAATTCACTCTTTCTACACTGAACTGAAGTCCCAGGAAAAAGCAGTAAGTCTCAGAGTGCATTCAAGTTATTTACATTGACACAGGAGGAAGCTAACTCCTTCTTAACCCCATTTTCAAAAAATAATGTTGAAAAACTAAATACGTATTTTATAAAAGTTGTATAGCTTTACATGTTGATATTTATATGTTACATTATATATTTTATATCTAATTTTTCATTGTTAATTATGCATAGGATGCTTATATTTGTGATCTTTAGAGATAACTGATCAACATCCATGTGGCAACCCTGGCTGGGTAATACCATTAATTAAAAAGCAATTTTTTTACTTCTCTTTTGACCAAGAAATCCCTAAGAAGTTGGGGGGGGGAGGGGGGGAAGCGAAGGTGGTGTTGGTCGGTTGTGATTTTTTCTTTAAATACAGGTTAAACTAAGTCATGAAAACCTACAGGAAAGAAAATGCAAAGTATTATATTGTGAAAGCTTCACATAATTCCGTATTTTAAAAGCACATAATCACTCTTCTGAAGTCTATTACAAAGCACATAAAGAAAGGTTAGAATTCAGGTGGAACCCTACACCTTCCATCTATTTGCTTTTCAGTTTCATACTCACTTTCCCACATTTTGCATTATTCGAGTTCTAAATTGATTTATCTAGCTGATACTTTCCTGAGCAGTATTTCTCACTCCCCATGGAAAGTAAGCAATAAAAATATTCTCATATATGCTTATATATACATATATGCTTTTATATGGCTACATATACTTCAGAAAAACAATTATTTGACCAAAACTTACTTAAATGACAGTTTCTTCGGGACAGGCGGTAACAGCAGTATGGTAGGACACAGTTCAACTTCTTCCTCTCCTCCTTTTAGAAGCACAAAAATACGAGCATAGCAACTTATGTAAGACAAGAGTAAGCTGATGTACATCACTAAACAGTCACAATTAAAAAAACCCTTCAAAGTACAAAACTATGAATCTACAGGCAGACCCTCAATAATTACATTTTTTACAAGATTTTCTGCTTCTAAAATGTCATATGAGATTAAGAAAATACTATATAAATATACATAAAGGAAATAATTTTTAAGTATTAGCCTGAGGAGAATGCAACTTTCTTTGTGCTGCTTCCACTTAAAATCTGTACTCCTGCTGAATTAGAAAGTATTTATAGTTTTTGAACAGTTAATATGCAAGTAGCACAAAGGCAAACATACTGAGTAACAGTGCACAAGTTCCCGTTTTCCATGTTTTCCTTCATTTACATCCAAAGTGTTTTTCTGAAGCAGACAGAACATACAGACTAACCTTCCTTTCACAGGCTGATGACTGGAAGGCTGAATTACTCAGAGCAGAACTCCAGGATAATTTTGCATCTCCTGCTGCCAAAGATACTTAGAAGGCAGTATGTTCACCAAGGTTTTGTCCTTGATCTCGTAAAAACCAAAAATGGCCGACGACAGGTTGGGTTTCTTTTTATTGTTAAAACATTAAAGCATAACATTTCACCAAATACAAGAAATTTAGGGGGTTCTGACATTACAAACATCTGAATCATCAAGAGAAAGTGTTGAGCTATACATAGTCTGACGTTAATCCATCAATTTAAGGTATATTAGTACATGCTTAAAACATGGCCAAAATACAGAATCACAAACTAAGTACCTTGATGCTTCTAAATCTGAGACAAGTAAGTCAGAGAATTGAGTGCAATAAATTTCCAAACACTCAATTACAACCTCAGAGGAGAATTATTCCAGAAGGAGTGATGGTTTCTCATGCCCGGCTCATTCACATTCAGTTTGGTAAGAACTTCAATCTTGACAATTTGATTAAAAACGTTTTGAAAAATACAACATTTAACAAATGTGAAAAAACAAGTTCAGTCTTCACAGGAATATATGGATTGCTTGCCACTGCAGTCCTTAACTGCCTGTATGTTTTACAAATCTTTACAAAACTAATTTGTATCCATTTTGGTTTCAAAAACATAGTACATCTGAAAAATAAAATATGACTCTACTGATGGGTAATACAAAGACATGGACACGTATTTAAAATTACTTTCCGAAGTAAATCATTTCAGTAATACAGCTATAAGACAAGTTAAACATAGTACAATAAACCATGCATCTTCTGACTTGTCAGAACAGCTAAACTACTCAGTTAACATACAGCAACACTTTTGAACACTTCTGTAAATTCAGCACAATTTCCCTTCTAGCACAAGGGAACAAAAACAGATTAAATTTGTTCTTCAAGTGGCTCAAGGCTGTCCAAGTGTTTTTTAGGTGTATCATCACTATGACGACTTTGGCAATGGGTTAAATGTTTCTTAAAGCCTCGGGGAAAATTGGATTCGAAATTACAACGTGGACACTTCAACAAACTTTGACCATGAGCAGCAACATGGTTTTTGAGGAGAGACTCCAAGAGAAAAGCTTTGCCACATATTTTACATTTGTAGGGGCTTTGAACATTATGCTTGTTAACTAAATGGTGCAAGACAGCACCTTTTTTCATTGCACGACAGCAACAAATCTTGCAATAATACTTCCCCTTGCCGCGCTTCATGTATTTTGCTATTTCTTCCTCGGAGATGAAAGCCTCTTTCTCTTCAGTAAACTGCAGCACACACTGCGGCTGCATGGGAGGAGTTGCATCTATTTTGCTCTCTTTGCCATAATCAGATGACTCCATGTCATACTGCTCTTGGTCACTGTTGGATTCTTGCTCCTTTATCTCCATCGAGTCCATCTCTGCTTTTCCACATTCACTGCTATTTAGTTCAGAATCTGAGTTCTCCTGGTTTTCCTTCTTGGGCTTCTTTCTGGGACATGAATATAACATGTCTTCTGGAGATTCTTTGGCTAATATTGATTGTTCATCCTGTGAGAACAAATCATCCAGTGGTTTCTGATCATCTAAACTGTGAGAAAGAAAGTCACTCTCACCAGACTCACTAGGTGTCTGGGACTCGGAGGAAAAACCGGAAGCAGATTTCTGAGGCTCGGAGAACAGGATGCTCTTCTGGATTTCAGAAGGTACAGTAGTTTCAGCATGTCTCTGGACATCAGAGGATAAAGCAGCAACAGGCTTCTGCATCTCAGAAAATACAGCATGCTTTTGAACCTCAGGGGAAACAGCAGATTTCTGGGAGTCAGTAAAAACAGCTTGTTTGGGGGTCTCAGGAGAAACACAAGGAGTAGGTTTCTGGCTCTCAGTAAAGAGGCCATGTTTCTGAATTTCAGGAGAGACAGATTTCTGAGACTCTGGAAAGGAAGCAGGCTCCTGAACTTCAGAGGAAATGGGAGTGAGTTTCTGGGCTTCTGAGAATAGGGTGTGCTTTTGGACTTCAGAAGAAGCAAGAGCTAATTTCTGGGTTTCAGAACATAAGGCATGTTTTTGGCCTTCAGTAGAAACAGCAGAAGTAGGCACCTGATTCTGGGGCTCAGAAAAGACAGCACGTTTCTGGACATCAGTAGAAACAGTAGGGTTAGATTTACGAGACTCTGGGAACAGAGCCCTTTTCCGAGGTTCTGGGAAATGAGCCCGTTTCTGAACCTCGGATGAAGCAGCAGAGGTGGATTTCTGAGTTTCAGAAAAATACATAGATTTCCTGGACTCAGAGAGTTTCCAAGATTCAGGAGATACCGAAGCACCAGGCTTACGGACCTCAGGAAAGAAAGAAGTCTTCCAAGAGTCAGAGGAAACAGAGTGACTAGATTTTCGAAGCTCGGGAGAAACAGGGGGAGAATGCTTCCATGTGTCAGGGGACACAACAGGTTTCCAGCCTTCAGGGTAAACGGATGAGATGGGTTTCCATGGCTCAGAAGAAACAAGAGTAGACTTCTGGGATTCGGAAAAGGACGTAGATTTCCATGAGTCAGAAACATGCCTCCTAGGTTCTGGTGACACAACTGGGCCAGGCCTTCGGGACTCAGGGGCAGACCTCCGGGATTCTACAGATGTTGACATGGAAGACTTTGGAGCCCAGGGAGAAACCGTGGAAGACTTCTGCACCTCATGAGGTGTTGACCTCCAGGGCTCAGGGGAAGCAGTTGGACCAGGTCTCCATGACTCTGGTGAAACTGCAGGAGCAGGCCTCCTGGTTTCAGGAGAAGCAGCAGATGCAGGCCTACGCATTTGAGAAGGGTGTCTCCTGGGCTCAGGAGACCCAGCTGGGGTATACCGTCGTGGTTCAGGGGATACTGCTGGAGTAGGTTTCTTTGGCTCTGGTGACACAGCTGGGGAGTATCTGCGGGGCTCTGGAGACACAGCGGGAGAATGGCGACGGGGCTCCGGTGATACAGCGGGGGAATGCCAACGGGGCTCTGGAGATATTGCTGGGGAATGACGACGAGGCTCTGGAGACACAGCTGGGGAATGACGACGAGGCTCTGGAGATGCAGCCGGTGCAGGCTTCTGTGGGTCAGGGGACACTGCAGGAGATAGCTTCTGTGGATCGGGGGACACTGCAGGAGATGGTTTCTGTGGGTCAGGGGACAATGCAGGAGATGGTTTCTCTGAGTCTGGGGATACAGCTGAGGCTGACGTCTCTGGATCTGGAGATGTGGCCTCGGCTGACTTTTCTGGGTCTGGGGACACAGCCTGGGCTGACTTCTCTGGCTCCGAGGAAGTTGCCTGAGCTGACTTCTGTGGCTCTGGAGACACTGACGATTTCTGAAGCTTGGGGGAAACAACAGGTTCAGATTTGGGTTGCTCGGGAGAAGGGGCAGGTTTGCGTGACTCAGGGGAAAGGGTAGGTTTCTGTGCCTCCACTGTGACGCTTTTTTTGGAGGAATCTGCATCTCCTTCTACCTGTTCTTTCCGTTCTTTATTCCACTTCTCAGGTGCTGCATGCTGTGCCGTGATGTGATAATATACATTGCAATACATCTTACTGGTGAAGAAGCATTTGTGGCAGTGAAACAATTTTGCACTTTTTTGATAAAATATAAGTTTACCCAAACCAGCAGCATCCATTTCATCACAATACTCTGGGTGTATGGTACCCATATGAATCTGTATGCTTTCATAGTCCGTTCCTTTGAAGCTGCAGTGATCACACTCTAAGCTCTCTGTGGTTTTACGCAGTACCTGCAACACGTCCATTTTTCAATGGTCAGTAACAGTTCTCACAGCACTGCACCTTTTAAAGAGGAAGCTTCGGTTCCTGCCATAAAGGAAAGAAAAAATGTCTATATAATTAGCTGTCAATGTTAATTTAAATTCTTTGTCATTCCTAAATAAGTGCATGTGCTTTTCCCCCCACGATCCATTTCAGCAAGTGCAACTTCTGCACACTTCACCAAGAAACCTAAATACAGGTGTCTTCAACTTCTGCAAGTCATTTTACATCAGTAAAACCTGAAAAACAAAGTTTCTATTTAACAATAGGCCTTCCTAGCTATGTAAAAAAAATATGCACGCAAACAATAAAAAGAGCCCAGGTGATGAAGAGTGAAGTCTACATTTCATTCAATAAACGTGACTTGCTTTCTCACTTGTCTTTACTTAGGAGATTGGGTTGATTTACGTTACATGCGTAAACTAAAACCAAAAGGTACTGTGAAACAGTGCCACTGAGATAAAGCCGTTTCAAAACTGCATCTTCATCATAAAATTGCAAAACAAATCAGCTGGTTTTAACAAAGACAAAAAATAATTTCAAGAAGAAAACAGCAGCCAGAAGCCTAGGCCCTGTTTTCATCTGTTAAGCACTGTTTTCCTTTCCCTAATTACATGAAAACCAAATGCTGCTGCTCATGAAGACTTTCTGCATCATGAAAAGAATTTTTTGCCATTCCACTATTTCATCTGCTGCCCTAGTAACAACAAAAATGCTGTTTAAAAAGCAGCCAGGATGTCTTTGTTTTCCAGTTGGTGTAGTTGACAGCCCTTTGCAGTCACATCCTTTGCCTCACCCCAAAGAGAAAGATGGAAACGTCTCAAAATTATTGTTTTGGCAAGACTTAAAAAAACATCAACCAAACAAACAAACCGAACAAGACCAAACCAAACAAACAAAACACAACCTCCCCAAACAAGAAACAGAGATGCAGCATCTGAAATGCAAGTAATTTTTAATGATCTGGCTAGATTCCAATATTGCCAACAGAATTTACCCAGATTAGCTACTATAATAATCAAAATCCATGCCTAATCAAATGCTGAAAGTAATTTTCATGTAAATATGGGAAGGATCTCTATGGTGAAAAGAAACATTTGGATATTTAGGTGAAATGCACATGCTTTTTTCTTCTAGGTTCAAATTAAACAGATGTTGCATTACTATCATGCTAAGCTGCGAACCAAATTTCAGGGGTCTTGTAAGACACAGTGTTTCCCAGCACTGTCAGGAATCATCCAAAAGACACTCCAAAATGCGGTCCACAACACATTCAAGGTAGACCACAAAACACTTCCCAACACCTTATAACTAACTTCACACTCCTGAAAAAGATCCAAACAGAAAGATCACAGTAGTATTCAGTGTCTGTATCTCTAAAATAGCCAATAACTTGTCAATAAAAAAACAATGAAGCAAGCCACATCTTAACACTCCAAAAGACATAAAGTGTTTATGAATAAAGATTTCTTTTTTTGTTGTGGGATTTGGGGTGATGGGAAGAAACAAAGATCATAGAATCATGGAATAGTTAGGGTTGGAAAGGACCTTAAGATCATCTAGTTCCAACCCCCCTGCCACGGGCAAGGACACCTCACACTAAAGCATCTCACCCAAGGATCTCTCTAACCCGGCCTTCAACACTGCCAGGGATGGAGCATTCACAAATTCCCTGGGAAACACATTCCAGTGCCTCACCAACCTCACAGTAAAGAACTTCCTCCTTATATCCAATCTGAACTTCCCCTGTTTAAGTTTGAACCCATTACTCCTTGTCCTATCACTACAGTCCCTAATGAAGAGTCCATCCCCAGCATCCCTATAGGCCCCCTTCAGATGCTGGAAGGCTGCTATGAGGTCTCCACGCAGCCTTCTCTTCTCCAGGCTGAACAGCCCCAACTTTCTCAGCCTATCTTCATATGGGAGGTGCTCCAGTCCCCTGATCATCCTCGTGGCCCTCCTCTGGACTTGTTCCAACAGTTCCATGTCCTTTTTATGTTGAGGACACCAGAACTGCACACAATACTCCAAGTGAGGTCCCACAAGAGCAAAGGGGCAGGATCACCTCCTTCGACCTGCTGGTCATGCTCCTTTTGATGCAGCCCAGGATACGGTTGGCTTTCTGGGCTGCAAGCACACACTGAAGCCGGCTCATGTTCATTTTCTCATCAACCAACACCCCCAAGTCCTTCTCCGCAGGGCTGCTCTGAATCTCTTCTCTGCCCAGCCTGTAGCTGTGCCTGCGGTTGCTCCGACCCAGGTGTAGGACCTTGCACTTGAAAGCCAGAAATTCTGAACTGATCATACAAGATAGAGAAAAAGAATCCTTTTTTTACTAAACCACAGCAGAACCTCATTAGGACAGTAAGGACATACTGCACTGGTCGCATTTTCAGAACCAAAAGCGATTTTTCTGCTTCCAAACTTGGTGGCAATTCTAAACTGCCCATTTTCTTTTCTCTAGAAAACCAAAAAAGGTTTGTCCAAAGTTAGTTTATCATAGTCTACAACAAAGTTTACCAGACAATCTTTTCTACCCTCCGCCTCATTTCCCTCCTCCTTACACATCACCTAAATGCTGCCCTTGCTGCAGATTTCTCTCATTCACTCCTCTCAACTACACTTCACCCTACCTCCCTCCCATCCTTTCCTTTTATTCAATTCTATCTTATTTTACAATGGAAATTTCCATTTTCTTTCCAAATGCAGTGGTGAGCAAAGGTCTTGGCTCCCTTTCACAAACTGTCCAAGTTGCTGCTAACCTGTTTTGACCAGGAGGTTATTCTGCAACTGGAGAAGTTACAGGCACTTCCTCATTTTCATCTCCAGACATCCAAAGGTTGACATTCAAGCCTTTGGCATCAGAAATAACATGAAAGAGCTGGGGGCACTCTCTCCCACACTGCCATCACTCACCATTTTCAGTTTTGTGACTTCAGCATGCACCAGCTGGCAGTGACTGATGAACCTGTCTCTTGTGCTGAAATCTCTTCTTAATTGAGGCATACTGCTAAGCAAGACAGCTCTTTGGTATTGCAGCACCTTAGGCCACCTCACTGCATTCCCCTTTTTTCATGCATGTCTAGAACCTACACACAAAGATTCCTACAACCAGCTCTCTGCTCTCGTCAACCACAGAAATGCTGAAGATCCTGTCTCCTGCACTGTAGTTCTTGCCATAATCTCTTCCACCACAGGAAGAACAGACAGAGAACAGGGGAAAAGGGGGGAAAAAAAAAGGTGAAAAAAGAAGAGGGGAAAATTGGGCAAAAGGGGGAGGAAGGGGGAGAACAGGGGAGAGAAAAAGTGGGGAAAAGGAGGGAATAAGTGGAAGAAAGTAGAGAAAAGTAGAAAAAAGTGGAAAAAAAGTGCAGTCAGACCACAGCAGCAATCTCTGTTGAGCTCCCATTAGACTAAACAATAGGAATAGCCTAAGCTGAGGCACACAGCAGACAAATCTCTCCTGATTATCTTCTCAGCCAGGACACACAGCCACTTCAGAGCCCGTTCTTGGATTGGGCATCCACCCCATCATCAGTGAGCATCCCACTATAGATGAAGTCTCTCAGAAGCCTCCCAGCGGCAGAAAAGAAATGCGCAGGAGATACTGCTTCTAAGAAAGAATCCCCCCAGGGGATGGCACAGCACTGACTCTGGCAGCTAACAAGACGTCTCCACTTCTAACCTCTATTCCAACATCACAGTTGGGACATCTACTCATCATTTCAGGTTATTTCTAATATACACATTCTACACTTAGTGTTGCACCATTTAACAGATCCCTGCATTTTTCCTCTACAGAGGATAGGCTGCAACTGCCATAAGGCAGTGCCAGCGAGAGGCAGGGAAGGGCACAAACATCTAGACTGCCTGTGAGCACAGAAAACCCATCAATGATGTCAGCACAGCTGGAAAAGCCCTCAAGAAGAAAACCCTCTATTTTCTCTGATGCCCTACAACCTCTTTGGATTCCCTCTATCAGCCACTGTGCAGGAAGAACGGCTGTTCATGTTCATCAGCCTTGGAATTCTCTTGCCCGCAAACAGCTCAGCCATATTCTCTATCAGTGAAGAGGGTCAATGGTGAAGTTTGCTGCCAGCACAAGAAAGCCAGATACAGCTGCATCATTGCCTCTACTACCAGAAGCAGATCCAAACTGTTGCTGTGTTTAAGCAAAAGGAAAAATTGCAGTTTTTTGCAGTACCAAGAAAAAGTAAATGGCAGCCTGGCAGCAACATGATGCTCCTCTTGAAGCTACATCCCTGTGTTGTGACTGACAAGCAGCACAAGTTTAGCTCCCAGAGGAAGCTGCACACAAACATCCCACAGCGCAGCAGAGCATACACTTCACAACGCCAACAGCAGGTAAGGGAGTCACTTCCAACACAACCACCCACAGCAGGTAAGGGAGTTACTTCCAATACACCACCCACAAGACGGGCAGCACTGCACTCCTGCTAATCCAGCAGCATCCACAGGAATCTGGCCACAACCTCACAACTGAACTCCCTGCTACCAGCCATCTACTTGGGCTTAGTTTCATCAGCAACAACCTGATGGAACTGAACCACGTTTCTAAAATCACACACTTAAAAAAGGGCACAAGTACCCTGACCTGACCAGCTGCTGAAACAGTGAGATACGCTGTGAAAACACGTGAGACACCGGATCTGGGCAGCAAATGTGGTTCCATGTTTCCAGGAAAGGATCAAGTCAAAGGAGAGTTGCAAAGTGACAGAACGTGATGCACATGCAGAAGTCTTCAGAAACACAAAGGGATAAAACTGCACCTATTCTGCAAGGTTTCCACCTCTGCTAAGAGAATGACACCAACAGTAGTTATTACTACAAGATCTGGCACCAGTCTGAACTGCAGAGCAGCATCAATGTACTTACGAAAGAGTCAGGGCAGGAAAAATTCATTCTTTATGGTCCTGACAGGGTTTTCTAACTGCAAATTTCCAATTCCACACAGACAGCTTCCAAAAATGGCCCCAGAAACCTTATTTCTGCAGTGCTGAGCCTAAGGTGCCACTGGACACACCATAGCACACAATCTGTTTCAGGAATTGTGATGAGTATCTCGGTGACACTTGGGTGACATGGTTTAGTGTGAGGTGTCCCTGCCCATGGCAGGGCTCTTGGAACTAGATGATCTTAAGGTCCTTTTCAACCATAACTATTCCATGATTCTATGAATAATTCTGTTTACATTCTCCTGAAAGAGTGGTGGTGGTTCAAGGGGAGATTATGGAAAAGTGATGTCCCAGGTCTCTATATCCCTCATCTACAACTCGGGACAAGTCAAGCTGCCAGTTACTCCTCTTACTTCCAGGAGTGCTGAGCCTGTATTAACAGCTCCTCTCCGCACAGTCACGCATCAAATCCTCCTGACAACCGCACCACCTACTACTGCTCCCCCAGCCCATCCCGAAGCTCCAGAAAGTGAGTGCAGGTGACACGAACGAGCCTCCGCCAGTTCACAAGTCGCTCCAAAATGCCACTGTCACCTCGCTTCGTCCATCCCTAACGACGTGAGGCTGCGACCCACTTCACGGGCAGCGCAGCGGCTCTGCCCAGAGCGATGAGGACGGTCCCGCCGAGACTCGGCGCGGACACAGGTCCTGCCGCGGCGGTTAGCAGCGCCTCCCCACCGGACCGGGACAGCGCCGCTCGGTCTGTGCCTCGCTGGCTCCTAGCTTCGCGGCCGCTGATGCCGCTTTCTCTCTGGGGGAGCGAGTGCCGCGGGCCGGGCTTCCCCGGACACCGGCTTCGGCCCTGCCCGGCCCTCCCGGGGCCTCTACCCCACCACCCATCCCCTCCGCGCCGGCTGGTCTGCCTCGACACCCCCCATCTCTCCTTCCCGTGCGCGGAGCCGCCGCTCCCGCCCCGACGGTTCTGTGCCCCCGCGCCGGCACCACTCGCCGCCGCCTGCGCGACACCGCCGCGCACCCCCTCGACCCGGCCACCCGCCCTCCCGGCGCGACGCCGCGGCGGGGGCTGGGCAAGGGGAAGGCCCAGGCGCGTTGCCCAGGGGGAGGGGTGCGGGCCGGGCCGCGGCCGCTGGCGGGAGCGCAGTGCTTGCGCGGGGCGCGATCGCGGCCCCCCCTCCCGCACTCACCGCTGAGGCACCTCCCGGGCGGCAGCGGGCGCCGGGCAGGGGCTGGGCGCACCCGCCAATGGCGGCGGCGGCAGCGCTCGCGGGCTCGGGCCGCGCGAGGGACGGGAGGGGGAGGAGGGGGCGGGGCTCCGGGCGGAGGCGCGCGGCCGAATCGCGCCCGCTCCCCCGCTCCCCGGGCCCGCGCGCCGCCAACCGGAAGCGCCGTCGCTCGTTCGGCGCCGCCCCTGCCGGGCCCGTGGGGGGGTGGTGAGGAGCCCGTTGAGAGGGCCGCCCGCCGGCCGAGTCACGTGACGCGGCTGTCGCGCCGGTTCGTCACGCGGCGCCTGTCCGCTACGGGGCGCTCTCCGCGCAGCCGGCAGGGGTCGCTGCCGCACCGCGTTGTCCCGCGGCCGGGTCCCCTCCCGCCCCGCCAGGGCGCGGCGGCTGCCTGTGGCTGTCCTGTGCCCCGGAGCGCCGTGCGGGGCTGCACCCGGCAGGTCCGGGGGGGTGATCCCGCCCCTCTCCTCCGCTCCCGTGAGACCCCACCTGCAGCACTGGCTCCAGCGCTGGGGCCCTCAGTACAAGAGGGACGTGGACCTGTTGGAGTGAGTCCAGAGGCCACAAAGATGCTCCGAGAGCTGAAGTACCTCTCTAAGGAGAGAGGCTGAGAGCTGAGCTTGTTCAGGCTGGAGAAGAGAAGGCCTTTGGGGAGGCCTTAGAGCAGCTTCCAGTACCTACAGGCGCCACAAGAAATCTGGAGAGCGGCTTTTTACCAAGGGCCTGTTGTGGACAAGGGGGAATGGCTTTTAGCTGAAAGAGGGAAGATTCAGGTTCGACGTTAGGAAAAAATATTTACTGTGAGGGTGGTGAGACACTTTATTTTTCTTCCCCTTTCTCTCTTCTTTCCTCTTCCCTCCTTGTTTTTTTTCTTAATTTCTTTCTTTTTCCTTTTTTCTTCCTTCTCTTTCTTCCTTCTCCTTTCTCCCTTCTTCTCATTTCCTTCTTTTTAACTTCCCTGCCCTTCCCCTTTTCTGCTACTTTTATCCCACTTTTTCCCACTTTTTACACTTTTTTTGACCATTTTCACTTTTTACACCTTTTTCCACTTTCTCACTTTTTCCATTTCCTCACTTTTTCCACTTTTCCCACATTTTTCACTTTTTTCCATTTTTACATTTTTCACTTTTTTCCACTTTTGCCACTTTCTCACTTTTTCCACTTTTTCAACTTTTTTCCACTTTTCCAATTTTTCCCATTTTCCACCTTTTTCACTTTTTCCACTTCTTTCCACTTTTCCATGTTTTATGCATTCTCACTTCTTCCATTTCTTTCACTTTCTCATTTTTTCCACTTTCTCACTTTTTACCACTTTCTTCCTCTTTTCCACTTTCCACTTTTTCCACTGTTTCCTTGTTCCACTTTCTCCACTTTCTTCCTCTTTTTTTTTCACTTTTTGCACTTTTCCCACTTTTTTCCATTTTTTGTACCTTTTCATATTTCTTACTTTTTTGACATTTTCCCACTTTCTCCACTTCTTTCCACTTTGTTCCTTTTCCCCCTTTCTCTTTTCCACTTTTTCCATTTTTTTCACCTTTTTTTTCCCCTTTGCCTTTTGTCAATTCACTTTTGCCTTTTTCCATTTGTGTTTTGCCTTTTGCCTTTAGTCTATAGCCTTCTTCCTTTTTCCTTTTATGTTTTGCTTTTAGCCATTTCCCTTTTGCCTTTTCCCTTTATCCTTCTGCCTGTTGCCTTGTGCCTTATCCTTTGCCTTTTGCTATTAGCATTTTACATTGTGCCTTCTGCCTTTTCCCCTTTCCCTTTACCCGTTTTAGAATCATAGAATCATAGAATAGTTAGGGTTGGAAAGGACCTTGAGATCATCAAGTTCCAACCCCCCTGCCATGGGCAGGGACACCTTGCTCTAAACCGTATCACCCAAGGCCTTGTCCAATCTGGCCTTGAACACTGCCAGGGATGGAGAATTCACAACCTCCCTGGCCAACCCATTCCAGCGCCTCACCACCCTTTTTCCTTTTCCCTTTTGCACTTATCCTTCTTCCTTTTGCATTTTCCAATTTGCCTGTTTGCTTTTTGCCTTTTGCCATTTGCATTCTGCCTTTTACCTTTTGCCTTTGCCTTTTGACTTCAGAATTTTACATTTGACTTTTGCCTTTTGCATTTATCCTTCCTCTTTTTGTTTACTTTTTGCCTTCTGCCTTTAGAGTTTTATCTTCTACCCTTTGCCTTTTGACATTTGACTTCTCCCTTTTTCTTTCACATTTCTCCTTCTTTCTGCCTTTTGCCTTTAGACTATTGCATATTCCTATTTCCCCTTTGCCTTTTCCTTTTAGTCTTTTGCCTGTTCTCTATAGCCTTTTGCATTTTTCATTTGCTTTTTCCACTTATCCTTCTTCCTTTCGCTTTTTACTTTCTTCCTGTTTGTTTTGCCTGTTTCCTTTTTGCCTTTTGCCTTCTGCCTTTTGACTTTAGACTTTTGCCTTTTGCTTTATGCACGTATCCTTCTTGCTTTTGCTTTTTGCCTATTTCTCTTCTGCCTCTTGCCTTTTGAATTTTGCCTTCTACTAAGTTTTGACCTTTGACTTCTACCTTTTGCATTTCTACTTCTGCCTTCTGCCTTTCAACTTCTGCCTGTTGCATTTCTCCTTCTTCCTTTTGCCTATTTCCTTTTTGCCTTCTACGTTCTGCCTTGTGCCTTTGCCTTTAGACTTTTGCCTGTTGCATTTATCCTTCTTCCTTTTACCTTTTGCCTGTTTCCTTTTTACCTTTTGATTCTGACTTTTGACTTCTGCCTTCCGCCTTTTCCTGTTTCCTTCTTACCTTTTGGCTTTTGACTTCTGCCTTTTCCCATTTGTCTTTTGCCTGCTGCATCTATCCTTCTTCCTTCTGCCTTTTGCCTTCTCCCTTTTGCACTTATCCTTCTTCCTTTTGCCTTTTCATAGAATCATAGAATAGTTAGGGTTGGAAAGGACCTTAAGATCACATAGTTCCAACCCCCCTGCCTATCTTCATATGGGAGGTGCTCCAGTCCCCTGATCATCCTCGTGGCCCTCCTCTGGACTTGTTCCAACAGATCCATGTCCTTTTTATGCTGAGGACACCAGAACTGCACACAATACTCCCAGTGAGGTCTCACAAAAGTGGGGGTGCCATTGTGACATGGGGGTGAATGGGGCAGTCCCTGAACCCAGGAGGCCCCAGGGGCTGCTCCTGCCCTTGGTGGCCTTGCACCACGCACAGCTCTTGGGCACCCCTGGCAAGTCCTCTGCCACGCGGCTCCCAAGCATAAATCCAGTGCTGTTGGTCTTCTCTCAGGCCATGACAGAAACCAACCCTGCAGCCCAGAGGCCATCCCATTACCTGTCCCCTCTTGGTATCTCACCTTGATAATCTGACAGCACTTCTTAATGTTGTTGGGATCCAGAGATTTCAGAGAACATCACCAGAGCTGAACTAACTGGATGAGCTCGCTTCCAGCATTAGCTACTTGTGTATCCCATTTTCCTTTTCTGAATGGGACAGGGAATGTGTCTTCATATACTCCATATGGTGGAGACATCAGTGTTTTTCAGCTGGTAGGACTCTGCAAAGAAAGCCTGTAGTCTTTTCCATTAAAATGTGTGTATACCTCTGTGTGTGTGTGAGCACAGAAGCACACAGGTGAGTGCGTAACGCAGTGGAGTCTGCAAGAACAAGCTGCCGTGTGCCTACCTCCGTAAGCCTGGGGCTGGGCAGTGAGAGCAGGAACCCTGTACATGAACACATGCAAAGTATGTCATGCCTTTAAAGAATTAAAAAAAAAACAAACCACCAACCTATGGATGGAAAAATATCTCTGCTGTGGAAAGTCGGGATGTTACCTCTCAGGTGTGGGAGAATGGATGCTGGTGCCTGCAGAGTAAGAGGTTGTCCAAGGATTCCTTCTCTGGTATAGCCAAGCCATCAGGCAGCAGGGTCTCCTGGGAGGCGGCTCAGGATGCAGCCATGGCACAGACACTCACCAGTGCACTCTCCGCCATCTACATCCCAAAGGCCTGAATATTATTTCCATATGGATGCAGAAGGCAAAGGCCAGGATCTCTGCCCCTGATGCAGGAGGATGGCTTCACAGGAAAGCAAGAACAAGTGAATGGGCTGCAGGAATCCCAGTCAGTGAGAGCATGGCAGCTTGACCAGCTGGACACGGATGTTTAAACCCTGACGGCTGTTACCAAGCTGGGGTCTGACACCCACCTTCTGGTAACCAGAAGGGATGGAAACTAAGAAGCCCCAAATGTGAAACACTGCTAAACAAGCTGTGTTTTGTCAATTACCTGTGATGCCACCAAGACGTGCCCATCACCTTGCACTCAGGGGAAGGTGGGGGAGCAGCCTGAAACTCTGAAAGCCCAGAAGTACCAAGCTGGTGCAAAAATCACTGCTTCTGTGTGTCTAGTGGGGTCCTCTCACAGGTGAAAGCCCTCCTGCAGCCTCCCCTGGGCATCCCAATGAGTGCGAAACACCTGCTTGTGAGCAGACTCTCACCCAGTTAAGGCTCTGTCACTGAGTGAGGGGAAAGCCTGCTCGATGCTAATGCCACCCACCTCAGCCAGGCCACCAAAACAACACCCTTTCTCTGCAGTCAGGATGGATTTGGCTTTAGATGGAGCTCCACCCAAATGATTCTCTAGCAGCAGCTCTACTTAAGCTTGAAGTCATTTGAGCTGGCAGCTCAGGAGCTTGATATTCAAGTTCTCAACTGTATTTTTATCTGCTTCTGAAGAGTACAGAGTAGCATAGAATCATACTTAACTGTTCTAGAGTAATAGATGGAAACACTTCAGATGATCACACCTCCAAATCATAGTTAAAGTCTTTTTGCTTTTATTCTATTTAATGCTTAACATCTGGGAAAATTCAACCAATAATTTTTCAGTCTGGAACAATTTGATGTTGTGTCAAATAATATAATGTTCAGAGAGGATGTAAAAATAAATTTGTATCTTACTATTTAACTTCAATGAACAAAGCAGGTCTCAGTTTCAGACAACTGAGTCATTTTCAGCCATGAAAGATAAATGAACATCTTCTGCCCTCCCATTAAACACGATGCTATCACTGAAACCAATAGGGAGATACACACTGAGACATTATATACATACATATACATATATATATATACACACAGACACATATGTGCCTGTATCAGAGGGCAGGATTTGGCCTAGATCTTACAAAACGGTAGTTTGCAGTTGACTTTCACGTGTGTTTATGTTTTTAACAAATAGAACTGCAGAACATTCATGTATCATACATGTTCAAATCCTGCAACTGCAGCTGGTATGAAACATCAGCATATAAAAAGTCACCACTGTACAACCACCTTTTTTTTTTAAAGTCAGTGTCAAAAACATAAAACCCAGTTGACTTATTAAAACCAGATACACTGTTTAAGTGCTGAGGTGTGCATTAGCTTTCTGCTGTTGTAAGCAAAAGAATCTATTAACACACAGAAGGTGACAGTGGCTCAGAAAATGGCAAACTCTCTAATAAGGTACTTGAAACTTTACTAACACTGTACCTGACACTACAGTTAACTGAACACCAATGTAAACACACCGAGGTACAGATACCAATGGACACCTCTCACAGCTGTGCAAGCCGTGGGCCCCATTCTGCAAACACCCCTGGCTCCAGAGCTTCCTCCCAAGGCTGGTCCCACTCTGTCCCACTGCAGCACCCAGCAGCAGCTCCCGCCTCAGATTTCAAACAGATGAAAATCAACCTTTCATCTCTTCAGGCTTGAAAAGGTGAAATAGCTTCTGAAAAATCTCACATAAGTACTTCTCTGAAAGTATTAGAGGTTTTCAAAGTAAATCTAATAAAATATTAAACTGCTTTTAAATTAGGCAAATAGTGTTTGCACTGCTTCTTGTAAAAAAGCAACAATATTCCTTTGCAGTAAGTTAAACATTTCCAGTCACTCTTCCATTTACCTTACAGAAAGTAAGAGGCAGAACTATGCTGATTTTGTTGATGCAATCACCTGTGGAGTTCTGGAACAGCCCCGTGGGATTTTTGTGTTGTGACACTGAATCTTAAGTTCACCCCTTTCCACAATCTTTCCTCCAGTTTGTTTTATTCTGGTTCTTCACTCTTCTCAGGACCCCCTCCAGCTGAATTATCTGCCTCATACCTTTTATCAAGAGCATCTTCAAAAGGTCTCCCAGTGCAGTCATAGGTTTTACTTGTACATCCCATATGTGTTCGAATGCGAGCTCCTGGCTGGTATAACTGCATGGCTGGGCGATCCTGGAAGAATGGGGACATGGTTAACACTCTGAGAAACCTCTGAAGGATACATATGTGGGATTTTAAGTGATGAATGTTTGTGAAGAAAGCAGATGTTGTGTTAAATCACTTTACATTTCCTAAGACCCAGGAAAAAAAATGGAGTGTAATGAAAATTGACTGAGTCTTTAATATTTGTCTTGTTTGTAACACTATTCTTGGGAGCCAGGCATTTTGAATAAGTGAAGAAACCTGTAAAATTTAGAAGATTCTATGATACATAATAATCCTGCCCTTCTACTCTGCTCTCGTGAGACCTCACTTGGAGCACTGTGCACAGTTCTGGTGTCCTCAACATAAAAAGGACATGGAGCTGTTGGAGCAAGTCCAGAGGAGGCCACGAGGATGATCAGGGGGCTAGAGCACCTCCCGTATGAAGACAGGCTGAGAAGGCTGGGGCCTTTCAGCCTGGAGAAGAGAAGGCTGCGTGGAGACCTCATAGCAGCCTTCCAGTATCTGAAGGGGGGCTATAGGGATGCTGGGGAGGGACTCTTCATCAGGGACTGTAGCGACAGGACAAGGAGTAATGGGTTAAAACTTGGGAAGTTCAGGTTAAATATAAGGAAGAAGTTCCTTACTGTGAGGGTGGTGAGGCACTGTAATGGGTTGAATGGGTGAATGCTCCATCCCTGGCAGTGTCCAAAGCTAGTTTGGACAGAACCCTGGGCAACATGGTCTAGGGTGAGGCATCCCTGCCAATGGCAGGGGGTTGAAACCTGATGATTTTAAGGTCCTTTCCAACCCAAACCATTCTATGATTTGACATAAACAAAGAGAAACAGTGCTGACAACTATCAAACACAGTATTACGGGTGAAACTCTGAAAAATACTGCTACCTTCACTAACATCAAGAACAATAGCCTGCACACCTGCAACTCTGCAAATGAATGACAAATACAAGCATAAAAAAAAAAAGAAAAAAAGAAAAAGACAAACCAGAACAGTTTAGTAGGTAACAACTGGAAAATTATCCTATACTAAACTTCACCAGAGTATGTTTTATTCTTGAAATTTCAATACAAAAACACACTGTTTAGAAACTCTGCTAAAGGAGCCTTTTCCTAAATAAGAGTGTTTACTCTCATCAGTTTTTTAATGTTAAGTAACCCATTCACCAAAACCTGAGCTTTCAAACAGCGTATTTTAAGACAGTGGTAGAGCACTGAAATTGTCCTAAATCAAACCATACTAATTTTCAATTGCCTTCATAATTTGAAGTCATTCTAGTCTGTTGTTCTCTCATTTTCTTATTCCCAATATGTATTTTCCCTTTTTCTTTCCTTTTCCTTCACCTTTGTCTTTTTATCTCCACTTTGTTTCTCCATCTCTTTAGACCAGATAACAAGGTTCACTATTGGGCCATACAACCAGATTATTCTAGGTAGTACTTTGTAGTATGGTATGAAATGTCTGACATCCATCTTTATGCATCACAAACAGCTGCATAAAGCTGGATCCTCTCGACAAGTAGTGCCCACTGAAAGTTTATGGTAAAGGGTCCAAATGATTTTTCATATCACAGTACCTTGCAGTTTGCATGAAAGCTAGCACAACTCAAGAATTTGTGCATTCTCACCCTCTCTACACAATGGTCTCTGAATTAGCTATTTATTTAAGTCCTTAGAATTCCTTTACCAAGCAATGCCTAGCCAATCCATAATTCCCCTATGAGCTGGGTAATCAAAGTAAATTTTTAAGACTAGCATGCCACTTTTTAAAATTTCATTACAGATCAGAAGTATGACTCTTATCAATATGCTTGTAAAATACAAGGCTTCCAAGAATAGCATTCTAAAAATGCTAGGGTTGAAAGGAAGATAGAAAGTCTTCCTATATATTGTAAGTATGAATGAGCAACCTGTAACTGTATTTTAGCTGCTGTTGTCCTCTGATAACAACAGAAAGGAGTCTGTGTTTGAGTGAAAATGAAAGAAAGAATTGCTTTTTTTGAAAAAGGATCTTCATGCTGAATTTGAAAAGTAAAACCTGTGATCTTGAAGCATATTTAACTAATGAAAGATTATCCTAAATGAATAAAAGAACCTTATTTCTTATGCGCTCCTTTGTGGATGCCATGTCATCACACTTGTCCTCTTTACCCAGTTTGTCTACTGCCTCCACAGTGAAGCTGTAGCTGTAGTTCCCTTTCTTTCCTCTGTCTTGGTTGTATCCTTTCCCCCATTTCAGCTCTTCTTCATTCCTTCTCACAAACTTGTCAAACTCATAGTGAGCTCTATGCTTTCTGCCATCATCCAATCGATACCTTTGTCTCTCAGGTTCTTTTTCTCGAAATCTTCTCTCCAAATCTCTTTGCTCTTTGTCACTGTCATTTTGTGACCTATGAGTATGCATAAAAAGAGAGAAAATCCAAGCAATTAACAGAAAAAAACCCAAACCTTTGGAAGATTATAATACAAAGCCTTCATTTGACTTCAACAATGTTTAGATCAATTGCATGGAAAGGCTGTTTTCTTCTCATTAGAAAGGGGTTAGGTGCAATTTTCCTGAATTCATGTACATCCAGCCCTAGATGATGCATTAATTTCAAAATAGCAGACAAAGCTTTACAAGCAAAATCAGATGGCCGTGCAACTGTTGTGGAAGGCCCATTCTTCAATTCTTATCCTTTCTAGCTATCCCATAAATGTTCCTCAATGCTCTGCACATAAACACATGCTTTATGATTAGCTCTCGTGGCCTGTTCTTGAGGTCACTCATGTATGAGTAAACCCCTGAATGGAAACATTCAGGGCCTGAAGAAACATATATCAATTTGTAAAGTTTTATGTCTCTATTTAACAGAATTTTTATTCACCAACACTACAACCTGCAGAAGGCATTTGTGAAATTAATAGTTATGTTCCAGGATTTTGTTTATTACGGCTCCACGTAATTTATCCTACCTTTGCATATTTCATTTAGGCAAAAGACCATTACCTTACCACAACATAATACTTAATTTCTGCTATGCTGCAATGGATTTATATTATCAAGATTATTAGTCTGCAACATTCTGCTGCCTGTCTGATACAATTCTCAGCTCTCTCATTCACTTCATTGTTCCTGTTCAGCAAGCAGGTGCTTCTCTCATACAGCCAAACTGCAAATAATGAAGAAAGATTACAGAATAGATTGAACTTTAAAAGGAGCACAGACACAGGCAGTTTCTTTTTATACATTACATATGGATAAATACTTAAAATTGAAACAGGAAAGTTGCTTTTGACAGTGTGCTCACATTTTGGGAATCAGCCAACAGAATCAGGGAGAGTGGTGGTTTTCTAATGTGTAGTGATCAAATAGTGATATGCTTCCCATTTAGACTGGTTTCATATCAATAAAATTGTATCTTTTTGTATCACTTTCTTTAAAAAAAATATAACTGTGAAAATTGTCAGCCTCTGCCATGAACTTGGGCATTATTGGGGCCACCAAGACAGGGGCCCCATCTCATCAAAATTTGGAGGTCAGCAACAAAATCTGAATGACAGGTAAGTTATTCAGCATCTCAGAAGTCTGTGCTTGTGTCAGCATAACACATTCACCAAGTGGAAGCAACATCTCAGCTGTCACAGACTTTGAATCAACCA
Source organism: Neopsephotus bourkii (assembly GCF_033783945.1). NCBI lineage: Eukaryota > Metazoa > Chordata > Aves > Psittaciformes > Psittacidae > Neopsephotus > Neopsephotus bourkii. The sequence goes on from NW_026902234.1 coordinate 7,475,210, forward strand.
CAGTTAGAGAGATACTGTACCTGTAGCATATATATATATACATATATAAAAAATATTATGTTAGCTCTCAAGGGATATGTGGCTGTAATTTATTTTGTTTCAGATTTAATATGTTATTCTAGACACTAACTCCAAGTCCTAGCAAGGCTCAGAGCATAACTTTCCAAAAAGCCAGCATGACACATCTCAATGTGTTGCTGTAGCATTGTCTGGTACCTGTCTCTTCCCCTGCCTGTTACTGTGGGTGAGGAAGGAATGGATGCACCTGGAGGTGGGCAGGTGACAGGGATACAAATTTCAGTTCAGCAGTGGTTAAAGTACCTTTCTAAAATTGAGTCATAGCAAACAGGCAGGCAAGAGAAGAAACAGTGAGGTAAGCAACTACAAAGTAGAGACACAAGAGAAAGTTACACAGCCAGAGAAAGAGAAAGCAGAAATTAATGGAAGTAAAGGGAACAGAAGCGTACTTCTGCTTAGTAGAGTTTCAAATCCCTCTGTGACCATGTACATTCACATACCTACTGAGGTTTTAATCTGTGGTAGAAAAATATTGTTACTGAGCTTTAAGACATGGTTTCAAACAGGTAATGCAGTCTTCTGAACACAGAGCTGGAAGTTAGTTTATTAGTGATTTCTGAGTCAGTGACAAAACAGTTTCAATTTTAATTCTTGAGCCAGGTGAAATAGCTCACAGTTTGCAACCTAATCACATCCACTAATAATTATGATGAAATGAGCACCTGGAAAGACAAGGTAGCACTTACTGTACCTGCTCAGTCAAAAGGATACTGGTTTGCACCTGGGAAAGTAAGGCATCTTAGCTAATTTAGTCTGACATCAGTAATGGAAGGAAGGCCTTACCTGATGGGGAACAGGTGAAATAACAATGAAACTCTGAATGCATTTCATGCAGAAATCCTTCCAATCTGGGATTTCAAAGCATTTCACAAATAACAAATTGCATCCACTAATACTGCCATCAGGTCAGCAAGCTGTTACTAAAAACCTTCTACAAAAACGACAGTGAGAGATTTGGTCACGCACAGAATGAAACCAGTTCTTTGCTGACAAAACACCAGTCAGTGCATCAGTTACATCCTCTTGAAGCCTTGAGATGAAAGCATTTAGGATGTAAAGTGAAGCCTAAAAGAGAAATATTACTTACCTTTCCTTAAGGTCTTTTAGTGAACCCTCCAAAGACTTGGATCTTATACTCCCAGATCCAGATGATTTTTCCCATTTGTTTTCCTCAATGTCAGCTTCTTCACCTTTTTCTTCGTGCTTTTCACTGGCCAGTTCATCTCCTTTTTCAGGCTTCTTGAGAAGCTAAGGGATATTTATTTACATTATGATGTAAGATTACTCTCCTCTGTTGTAGCAGACTTTTTAAGAATGTATTAAATATTTTGGTGGCATATTAAGATTGAAAATACCTTATTTAAGTGATAGGAATGCATTTCACAAAGTTTTATTTATTTATGAAATTTAAATTTATTTAAAAATGGCAGTTTACTTCTGCTGAGGAATGAGTCATTACCAGGCATTCAACTGTACTTTTTAAATATGCTGAGAATACTGCAGAAAGCACTTATCTACTCTCTCCTGACTTTTATATATAAAGACATTAATATGGTCTTTGATTTCTTAGAAATCGGATAATAGAGCTCAGTGTTATTGCCAATTAAATAAGAAGCAGAACTTCTACCGTACTACAAAGAGATCAGGATTAATACTTCACTCCTTGAAATAGTATATATAAAATGTGTGGCACGTGCACTACTTTGGACAGACTGGCATACAGAAGTATGTCCTTAGTATAAATACACCTTGACAGCAATACACACTGAGGAAAATATGACATTAGCAGAAAAGACTGCATTATATTTGCACCTTGGAGATAAAGATTTTCAAGAAGCCTCTTCATTTCCTGACAAATAACCCACCCAGGGCTTGAGCATGTCTAGCATTATAGGAATAACCTTTATAGAAGGACCATATCTCTTAACATAGCAGGAATAAGCAGAACTTCTCATGAGCCTTTTCATTTCACCAGCTTTTCTAAAATTTGCACAGGTTACTCTTCTCCGATATTTAAAACTTCTCTAATGTTTCTCTCAGGTAGCATTTTCCTCTTCTGTCAGAAACAGAGCTAGCTTTCAAGGTTACCACAGGTACATCATAAATACTGGGGGGGGGGGGGGGCTTGGACAATCACTTTGAGGAATATATTTGAAGGAGTAAGTCTCTTTCTTCTGAACTTCTAGAGTGGTTTCTTATGCCCAGATATGAAAAAGTTCTAATGTGGCTTCATAACAATTTTTATACATTCAGGTGAAGGAAACTCTTATCCAGAAGAAAAAAAGAAATAGGTCTGTGGCTTTTCAGAGATCTGGAGTGAGTCTGTGTGTCCTTGCATTAAGCTACAGCCTCTTACACCAATTTTCCTCTTCAAAACAGCCTATGAAGCTTTTCCAATACCACAAAATTTAGTTCAGATGAATAGGTTGTATCTATGTCATCTTATAAAATAAGGTTTTAAATGTCCAGAGTTAATAGCACAAAATTTACCTAAGTGAAACCATTAAAACCACATCCATTCAGACTGTTATTAAGACAGCGCAGCCTGAAATTAGCAAGACTTTGTTATAACTTGGTTAAAGCATGCTATTAAAATACGTAAGTTCAGTGCATAAACACTAAAAACTCTCTGCAGATACGGCTAGAGGAAGATTTACATGCCATGAAGGATTAAAGCCATATTTGCAATAATCTTCCTACATGCTGGCACAGAACAATTTGGTTATGTCAGGTTATGTCAGCATAGAACGCAGCAGTGTTGTATAAAGATATCTGAGTTACCCGCCATGACCGCATCAGCACTTTACAGGCTGGTATCTAAGTAACTGATAGTTACTGAGTAACTGATAGTACTAGCTACTTAGTAACTGACAGAACTAGTAACTGATACCTAAGGCAATAAGCTCCACTTTCAAACAATGTTACTTTGTCAAAGTCCTCCGTTACTTTCCCTTCCAGTCAGAACTGGGCTGGTATCTCCACACTATACTGTAGCGCACTAAATTAAACAGTGAGATGGCAAATGAAGTTCTGGATAATTTCAACAGAAGAACATTATGTTTTCATTAAGGTACCTTGATCCTTATTTCTTTCTCAGAGATTTTCTTCTGCTTCTCCACTTCTTTTCTTTTACGTCTTTCTTCTTCTCTGCGCTTCCTTTTCTCTTCCTCCCGCAGACGCTTCTTCTCCAGTTCTCTCCGCCTTCGTTCTTCTCTTTTCTCTTCTCGTATTCTCTGAAGAGTTCAAAATGATTAACTTTGAATTGTCCAACAGAAAACCATGTGAAACATAAATGTTGAACTTCAGGCAAAAGTCTGAACGTACCTGCTTTTCTAATTTTCTATTTTTAATATATTCCAAAAGGGGTGTTGTTCTTCTAGCTAAAACACAAAAAATTTGTGATGTAGTGTTCAACTCCTAAAATACGTACTCATTACTTTAGTACTAACCCCTTTTTTATTAGCTTGACCTGCGAGGGAGCTAAATAATTAATAAACCTATTTGTTTTACATATTTTTGAAGGCATTCCTATCATTCTGCTTTAGAAACACTTTGTTGCTTTTTTGCTCTTAGGGTTAGAAGCAACAGAGATAAGTTGCGTCATTATTTGTTTAAGTAAAACTCATATCTTTTCAGTTCAAGACAATGTGTTTTTTTTCTCTTGCTCATCAAACAGTTATTTCACCAAAAAGGAAATAAATGTGTTCAGAATCTGTTCCTACCATTTAATTTTGTACAGCGAAACCCAGCTATATTGCTGTTCATATGCAGCCCATGTAATCTCACACAGCACTTTTCAATCCCAGGTTTCAAAGTACATCATGAAGGAAGCATTTTCATTCTCATACAACATTTCCACTGAACTACCATTTAGCATTCACCTCTCCATGGGAAAACAGGATGAATAAGAGAGAAATGGTTTGTTTCAGTAACACAGCAAAGTATCAGCAGATTCAATAAAACTCTGGCTTCCCAAATAGCAAATCAAATGCCTCATCTGCTGGATCACACAGCTAGTCTTATGTTACAGAGCTGTCTCCACACTCTGAAATCTAGCCTAAGTCACCTGCCTGAACCATCCCCAAATGCTACAAATACTCAGAGAACATCAACAAATTCTGTATCATGTATAGCAGTCATGATTTACAGCTGTTGTTAGTCACAACAAATTTTGTCAGTCTTAGATGTCCCAGGATAGAGTTACAAAAAATGCTTACTACTAGAAGTTGCTCTACAGTTATGCATAGGATCCTTCCTCAAACCTGAAGAAAATTTCTCAACTGAAATGCATGGCAGGATTTGGGAAAAAAAAAAAAAAAAAAAAAAGGAAGAAATAATAATAATAATAAAAGTTTCAATAGATTTGAAACGGCATAGCTAAAATCTAGACACAATTCATCCCAAAACATCTGTTTTTCTCTTGAAAGTGTGAATATTCTGAGAGCAACCCATTCATTAATGATAAAACCTTGTTACACATTTATGAATGAGAAGGTTTGAAAGGACTCAGTATTTATTTTTAGCAAATACCAGTGGTCAAAAGCAACAACCAAAACCTTCCCTACCAGGCCCTCAAGAGCTGCATCTCTACTTCTCTCTCTCCAGTTCCATTAAGTTCTCCTGTTTGAGCAGTGTCTGCTTCTGGGCACTTCTGCATGATGAAAGTGATCACAAATTGTAATTGGAGGGTCTGGGGAAAGGATAAGCTGCACTGGGAGACCTGAACTTGACCCTAGCCATGACTAAGGCTGTGGTGCAAAAGATTTACTCAGAAATTACAACTGTAAATTCAAGGGAGAGAGGCAGTGTGATAAATACTGTCAGAAGAGGGGGGCAAAAAAGAATGTTTCTCAAACCTGACTTTTACCCATCTTACTTATGAGCCTTACTCCAAATAAAAATCTAACAGGTTTAACAGGTCTTTCTTAAAATATTTAAGAAATTTTAAAATAAAATAAATTACAAAATGAAGACCTCTGTCAGCAGTGACTTTTATACTTAATCCTGCTCTCCACAAACAAGCCAGAAGAATGAGCTTATTTTCATCTTGTTACATAGAAAATCTGCTGTATCTCTCTCTGTCATGCTAAAACTGATGAGCTAATGTATCTGACATGACGTATGAAACATGTTGGTTTGCAGTAACACTACCTGGAAAAATCTTGAGAATGTGAGGCCCAATTCTGCCAACAAAGTCCTGGGCATAACTTTCATTGACTTCAGTAGGAGTTAACACCTTTACAACCGGACATACAATTAATCCTTCCCATAATTCTGCTATAAACTTGCTATCCACTGAAGTTTTATATTGCTAGCAATAGCCATAGTTTCGAATAGCAGAAAAAATAAAACAATTAATTTGATATCCCATGATTTAACAGAAACAAAAAACTAATACTCCTAATGTAAAGCTGCCTTCAGCCAATATTCTTACTCAGAAATCTGCAACTCTCATGACTAATCATTTTTGCTGATATTTTAAAGTTTATAAATCTTTTTTGTAATTGCAAACTTTCTGTGAATTCTAAACTTCTTGGAAAATTTTGACTACTTTTACTCTGCTGTCAAATACTAGGGAAGATTTGGAGCAAATAAAAATTGTTTGGGAACCTCCCTATCTAGAACTGCAACAAACAAGTTCTACTGATAACAGGATTATTTAAATGTCCACACTTCTTACTTTTAAATTTCCTCTAAAGTTAGTTCCAAAACTCTCCAGACAACTCTCAAACAACAGCAACAAGTGATGAGAGGAAACAGCTTCAAGTTACAGTACAGGAGGTTTAGACTGGATACTGGGAAAAATTTCTTCACCAGAAGGGCTGTTGAGCACTGAAACTTGCTGCCTTGGGAAGGTGGAGTTACCATCCCTGGAGGCAGTTAAAAGATGTTTTATGTGGCACTTAGGGTCATGTTTTAGTGGTTGACTTGACAGCGCTAGGTTAATGGTTGCAATCAATGATCTTAAGGGTCTTTTCCAACCTAAGTGATTCTATGATTCTATTCTTATGATTCTAATCAAAAGAGGTGGCTACTTTCACACTGTAAAAAAAAAAAACATTGAAGGTTGATTTTTCTTCCTATTTAATTGTCACACCTAGGGAAAGACTAAGTGTTCTGCATGTTGTCACTTAGAGATACAGCACATCACTATTCCATGTCATCCTGAAAGCTGCATAATAGCACTGAAAATTTCAGTGTTGCTCTTACTAAAGATTCCCCCCAACACTGTGAAACTCATGCTGCATGCATACATAAAACAAGGTGTTGCCTTACTTTCAAAGCTTTTGCAGAATCTTGACCATGAGAACAGAGAGATCTTTCCATGTTTCTCAATAAAAGCATATAGTACCAAGGATCAATTGCTAAATAATCAGCTATTTTAGCTTTTAAAAATAAATCTTCCACCTTTTAACACATCTGAAAACATTCAGAATTATTAAGGACCTATTTCTGAAGCTACTGTGCATGCAAAACTTCCAGTAAAGTCAAATGATTCCATGCATAGAGACTTAATAGGTGGGGTGTTTCCTGCCACAACTTGGCTGGATAACAAAAATTTAACTGCGATTGTCCCAATCTGTTAGACTGAACAGGTCAGCTCTTGCAGGTAATATAATAAAGATATAAAAATAAGATACTTGATATTCTCAACAGTAAGAAAAATCAAGAAAACAGACCAATGAGTTCCCTTGTTTTGGCCTCAATCTCTCCCAAAAGAATCTCAGGATTGGCACAGATTTTCTCTTCATCAGCACAATAACTCTCTAAAAATTTCCTATATTCTGGATCTGTGAAGAAAAATTTTTTGATTACTACCTTGCAGTGCATCACAGAAATGGAATCCACTTTCCACTGGACACCAAGAAAATATGTTTACCGTCTTCAATGCTCCCAGCTTTAGCATCTTTCTTCTTCAGCTTCTTTTTTGAAATCTTCTGGAACGGAGCAAATTCAACCACTGCAGGATACTCCAAACCTTAAAGGAGATCAGTGCTTAATTTTGTGAGAAGCAAACACTTTCCCCATATTCAAGTAAGATTTTCAGAAGTCTTGAAACTTATGTTGGGCAGTCTAACTAGAAATCAAAGGTGAATGTTTCTACAATCCCATCCAAACTTCTAATAAAATTATTTTATATTCAAACCAAAATACATTTGTATTTTAATTACATATAGCAACACTGAATAGTTTTGGACATGCTAACAAAAACTGTCAAAATTATGATGACTGCCGCTGCACAATAAGTTTCTTGCATTACCATTTATAATTCCTTTTTAATTCTTCATTGATTAGAAAATCTTACATAAAATCTCAGCCTGACAAGTGGTAAATACTGATGGGAAAGGAATTTGAAAGAATTGAGCTGCTTCTGTAAAGTTTTGTTACCAAAAAGCTTAAAAAGTAAATAAATGCTGGGTGATATGAAATAATAAAACATACTACGTTCTTTCAGAACCATAACTGTAAAACTCAACATGTAAAATCGTGTGAAACTTCATTTCTTTCTGGTTATGATGGACTACACAACTTCTCTGTTTACTGGCATGGATTCTGTTTTTAATTCTGCCTTAAACCAGACTGGAGTCAGAACTGTGTGTAACTTCTGAATTTTGCCTGGTTTCCACTTGCAGCAGGTCCAAGATTATACTTTGCTCAAGTCCACTGAAAACCAGGCTTAAATCTGTTAGAACATTTATTAACCTTATTGAACCTGGTAATCCTTGTTTAAATTTTAGCCTCATATATGCAATGCTGACAGAAGCCTCACCAGAGGGCATATTTAATCAAAACCTGTGCTCTTTATTTGCACAATCAATCATGCCAAATTGGCCAGCTGTGTCCATGGTCAGTTTTGTAATATACAGAATATCCTGGATTCAGTAAAGCATAACGAAGAACGTGCTCAATCTGGGAAAAGTGAAGTCTTGTCAGAATCACAAAAATAGTTTCTTTCTAATTTGCTTATCTAAAACACACAGAATTCGAAATCTGGGAATCACACACTGTGTGTACAGAGTAGACAATGTCTACAAAAGAAACCCACGTGCTTACTTCTGTTTTATACAATCCATGCTTTCTTTTACAGAAGGTACGCGTGAAGGGAGCAAGGAACTGCTAAAGGGAAAATGCCATTTCTTGGCTATGGCAGTTTCATGGTACTGTTAAGAGACCTGGATTTATCCATACCTACATTACAGTTTTTCTTTACTATTGGGCAAACTTTTGCAGACTGAATGTTCTAAAGATGGAAATCAATTTTGTTGCTCTTGTTCTTGGAACTCCAAGCTAGATCCCTGCAAATGCACTAAACCATCAGGCTGTACATATCTCAAAGTGGGCAACCAAAATTATTAAGTTTTTATAGAAGCATAGAATAGTTAGGGTTGGAAAGGACCTTAAGATCATCAAGTTCCAAACCCCCTGCCATGGGCAGGGACACCTCACTCTAAACCATCGTCTTGTTTTTTCAAAATGGGAATAAGTGGCACAACTTTATCCCAGAGAAATACACTGCAGATGTAATGATTCATGCTTGCAATGTGTTCAGTTACTGTTGTGATGTATAATGAAGTTCACATAAGAATCTTAGTAAGATGCTGACAGCATATTGTTTAAGGTATAAGAATGCAGATAAAGCATGCACACCACACAGACAAGCAAGACTGCATGGACAAATATATTTTGCACTTCATCATTGTTCAAGTGCTAGATTTTAATATATGTTAAGGTAATTAGCTGTGTATTGAGGAAAAAAAACGTAGCTAGCAAAAAGAAAGCAAATGAATGCTCTACAATAGTGTATGTATATACGCACTTAATGTCTTACAAATAGTCCAACCTTTATTATCAATGAAGACATAGCCATCAAAGCGATCTCTAAAAAGAAGGATGTCCTCAGGATTTCTAAAGTTAATGTATGCTCTTGAGTAGAGATGAGGATAAAGGCTGCAACAAGAAACAATTTTATTTTCTGTTATTTACTATTCTGTTCAGAACTACTAAGAAAGTAGAGTTAGACGGATCACACTGCAATTCTCCTCTTCTTTGAGAAACAGCTACCTTAAACATGCATACTGAAGTCTTTACATATACAAATCTAATTATATATATATATATAAAAAACACAAAAAGCAACTGAACAACTGGGTTCCCAGATGCAACTGTGAAATTTATTCCAACTGAAACAAATACTTATAGTTTACTTTGTCTCCCTGAATTGTGGAGTATACACTTCCATTGTGCAGGATCAAAGCTTTAAGTCTCGTATTTAATGATTTAAGAAACAGGAATAACAGCAGTCCTTTTGGGGAACTTCTTGATCATGCTAAGGAAGTCTTCTGTCACTGAAACAGGAGAAAGCAAGTAAAAGCTCCTAGTGAAAGGGCAGTTGCCATGCTGTCACTGTATTTAAAGAGATTTTCAACTTTAAGAAAGATTAAATAACCCACTAATTGGCAAAATAATCTACTGAATTACATACAAATAAATAAACTCAGTCTGACATACACCTGTATCAATAGATATGCAAAGTCTAGATGTGAAGAACAATTACTGTGAAAATCCAAAGCATTTCTAGCAAAAGAACAGGTACTTACCTAAACTAATTCTGATTCTTCAGAAATTTATTGGCAGAGACCTCACTCTAAGGGTAAACGTTTTATGTGCTTAATAAAAACCTCAGGGTTGGCACACCATCAGTGAAACTGAGTTGGTGTAATTTAATGAATTATTACCCATCAGCTAAGATATTGTGAATCATGGCATGTACATGTTTTAAACGCCAGCAACTGTGATACAGCGAAGTTTGGCTTGAACTATCTTCAGTGAATTCTGTGATGACTTTGTATTATGCCAGGTTTTTGAACACACCTCAACACAAGCCTCTAATTTTAACACCCTATGCTCATAATACTATTATGAACATGGCCAGTCTTCAGACAAACCGAAGACCAGCAGCAGGAGACAATAAACACACATAGTTGCAACTGCATTTCAATCCCATTGCTATTTCAGAGAAGATTTCCAATTTTATGTTTGATATTGTAGCCAGGAGGAATGTTTTTTAAAAAAAAATAGGTGCTTTTTTTTTTTTCATTTAGATGTAATCTTCATTTAGCTGCAAATACCAGCAATGGAGTGTTTCTACATCATGCAGAGGATAAGACTTCTAAGGAAGAGCTATTTCATCTATATATACTCTTTATATTTTAATATTCTAGGACGGGAATAGCATAATAGTGTAAGCAGGTACCCACAAAAATGCCTGCTAGGGCATGGCTGGGGCTATGCTCCTGACATAAATCAGACACTATAGGCATGGCATGCTCCCTCATCCACCACAGCCTACACTAGTGCCACACAGCTATGGGCCACTTGAAAGCACTCTTTGACAGCTTGACTGAGCATAGGTGCACATGCCTGTGCTTTGTCATGGGGTTCTGCAAACTGTTCAGAATTTTCTGTAATAAGATGTACAAATCTCCAGTCTGCATATGCAACACAAGGTATCTCAAGAGTGGCTGCAGAGTTGACACCAAGATGCAAAGCAAAAAAATGTTGGTTCTCATATGAGCCCAAGTTAGCTGTCAGGGTGCTTAGTGTATTAAAAGGCTGATCACTGAGTGTTTCAGACCCCTGTCTTAGACTTCTGACCCAGCAGTGTGCAGTGTGCCTAAAAAAAAAAATGCATAAAAGTCACTCTTGAAATGGGAAACTATTAAATCTAGCAGATTGAATGCTTGGCACTGGCTTTCATATTAAATACTGTCTCTTATTCCATGTTTCAGACATCTGATTTCCAAGTGCTGCTCCCCTCTCTCAATTTCACCTTCTATCCACTGAGAACTCACCAGTGTGACTACACAGCAAAGAATGAATGGGGCTTCACAGGGCCACAGGCACTCTGTGGCTAATAACCTCTCCTACAAAGAAACACTCCTGCTCTACTCATGTACTTTGTGTTCAGCAGTTACTGGATAAAACACAGCTTTTGCTCTTCAGAAGTCTTCCTTCCAGCCGAGTCCCACAAAAGGACCACTGGGCTGCGTGTGCCTCCTCCTTTTTTCAAGGAGCACAGATTTCATTCAGGATTTGAATGTGGTTTGAGGTTGCGCAGTTATAATCAGGCAGCTGGTTTTATTTTGCCATGTTTGCTGTCTATAATGCTGCTTTCCATCCATATCATGGTTTGGACAGATGCACTGCACATGATGCTGGTTATCTCTGGGATATCACTTAGAACAATCTGACGGCAATAACACAGATGGGTCTGACTGTACACACTTCTCCAGTACAACAGTTTCTTTGTTTTTTGCTGTACATTAAAGGGTATTAAATCTTTTAAGTTACATGGGTTTCCATAATAATATTAACTCTTTAAGCCCTTATTTTTATAATAATTTTAGTAACAAACACATTCTAATAGTTTGCTTCTACCAAATAAGTTTTAACACAACTGTGTAAAAAGCTTGGTATACATAAAAGCCATTTTAAATAGGTATAAATAGCAACATGTAAACTATAAGACCAGCCATCACATCTTAGTAAAAATACTTATCTATTTATCAATTGTGGTGTATATAAACATATACATGTATAGATCTCCATGTGTAAATTTGGAGTGCTAAATAAACTCCTTCATCCATTTTTATATTACATAGTAAGCTCTGATCAAATGAGTGATTTATCATCTACATTGTCATGCCAAGCTAAAATCCACTGGCCTTCATGCTTGTCTCTCACCTTCTGTGGTCACTCACACAGCTGATGGAACTGCCACGATTTTAAATTAGTCTTCCTTTTTAAAAGCGAGCACAATTTGCCTGGCAAAGCAGCATCAGTTGTGATGACAGACTATCACTCATTCCATCCAGAACTTGGTAGTGGTGGTTCGCTTGAAGATCTAAAAAAGCTGCCCCTTCAGAGCTGCAGGTCCTGGGTGCCATCCTATAGTGTTAATGCTATTTGCCTACAATAACCCTGAGCAAAACTTTGGGAATAAGTTACAGAAGGAAAAGAAGTGCTGTCCCCAAGAAGCTTTACCACTGTCTGTGACACGCGGCATGGCATTGACTATTTGACTGGCCTTTATACAAACAAAGCCCCTGTTCAGATCCCTTTACTTTTACCTCACAACACTATTAATGAGTCCTAGCACTCAGCATCAGCACCAGTACCAAGGGATGACTCAAATCCTGCAGGGCCAGAACTCAATCACTTGACTCAAGTTTTAAGACTCAGAAATATTTACATGCAGACAAAAAAAAGAGTATCTGGGAAAAAAAAAAAAAGTTAATATTTGGAGTCTGAGAACAAGATAGACTGTCAGGAAGGCAGAATCTTTATTATCAGGTATGGATAGTGTGTCTATCCAACAGTCACCCCTAAAGGTCATAGAATCAGTGTTTTATTTGCACTTTGATGTCAATATACACGAGAGAATAAATGTAATGCAGTGAATCAGATGGATCTAAAAGAATGAACAAAACACAATGCAAGCTGCTTTCTGAATTGATTTTACTGAAATAGATATAACTGAGAAAGTGTGATACATTCATGACATTATCAAATGAAACCTTAAAAAAATTTATAGCTTGCCTCTAATAAGACACTGTAAACTTAAAGATAACCTTTAAACTGCAAAAACATAAACTGGAGCTGATATACTTGTCTTTTTTTTGTTTGTTCTCTAGGTGAAATAACCTTGGAAATAAGAATGTAGGAACAATTATACTCAAGACCTCTCTAGTTGTCTTTCCAGCAGCAACTAGTAGAGGATGCTTACAAGTAGCTTGTTAAAAAGGAGAAACGGTACACTGATACTTCACCTAGTACATAATTTCAGTTACTTGCAGTCTATGGACTTCGTAATACAAAACTTTTTCCTTGCATTCAATTGGTTTTCATAGGTAAGTGCCTAACTGCTCCTGAACCATTTTCAACCTCCATAATTTCTGGCATCAACTTCTGACAAGGGGCTTCATGGTTTAACAAGGTGTTCTACATAAAAAAAAACAAACCAACAAGCAAACAAAAACAACACAAAAACCAAAATGCAACCAAACATCAAAACAAAAACCAAGTCTGTATTCCTCAGATATCTGAAGGAGCTATTAGAAAATTCTGTTATGCAGAGTTTCACGTGACAGGGTTACACTGAGACAGTACAGCAAATTTGTCTGCTCCCACATCAAAACATTTGCAGGCCCCTTTCTCTTTCCAACAACAGATCATCTTCACTGAGTAGCTTCTCCAAATCACTCTTATTTGATAACACGAAATTTGCTTTTAATCGCCTCCTTTTTTCATTATCACTGCATTCCTTGGGTTGGTTGCCACTATGCACACGGTACACGATCTAGAAAAAAGCTCATCAGTGAAAACCAGAGGACACTGTACAGAGAACATGTCCACCTTGTACTGTAGCTCTTCCTGTCAGCTGAAATGGTGTTAAAACACATCCAGAGAGTCTTCTGAAATTCTGTGAAGAACAGCTTACTGCAACACAATGCTTTGTGCTCAGAAAAGAGTTCTCCAATGGATAAGAGAAGACTAAGACTCAGTGGATTAATCTTGTCTCTAACTTACAATTTCTAGAAGTTGACTTCATATTCTTGAGTGTATGAACATGTAAAGAGTTAAATCATAAACAGATGCACATGGCTATGTGACAGTATTCAAACAAAAGGGACAAGGTGATCCTGGGCCAGTCAAAGAACAAGTAACCAGTCGAGCCAATACTCTGCAGAACCACAACTAAATGCCTATTGAAACGGTGTAGTTCGATGAAAGAAGCTTCAGACACACAAACATTGACAGATTAACCCATTCTGAAAAAACACACCTTTTGTCTGAAACTGTAATTTTTAAGAAGATGAAGAAAAAAATAGGATGAAGCAGTTCATGCTGAAAAGTTCAAACTTACATGAAAACACTTTTTTTGTAGAAAGTTTAAATTTTTGAAGCCAGAAGAGAACATGAATCCAAAACTCAGGAGAGAGAGAGAATATTCTTTTCCCAGATCATTATTTTATCACAGGGCTCATACACAAGACTAAAGGAAACTGAAAATCCAAGTAACACATATATCAGATTCCACTGTTAAAAAACATTAAACATATATATACTACCTGAAGTCAGGTAGTAAAACCACATAAGAAATACAGCTTTATTTTCTCCAGACTTTATACTTTTAATCACCAAGATCTGCTTTTCAAGGCAAATTAATTTTTGAAATGAGCATGTCCTCATCCCTCTACCAGAATAAACTACTGTGTAATACAAGCAATCTAACAAACTTTTTTATACATACACACATTCTGCCCCTAGCTATATGAAAGTACATGACAAATAACACAGCATGAGAGAAAAACAGTTTCATCAGTAAACTGACATGGGTGCAAGTAAATAAGTGGGCAGCAAGATTTTTGATACTCAAAAAATCTCATGACATAAAAGCAGAGAAAATGAAACTTCATACAGACAGCTGTTGTCAGTGCCTTCTCTTTTCTACAATGGCTGACTCCCTAAATTCCTATGCCAACAACTGTTCTCCAAAACTAATCTTTTAAACTGTTTTCTGGCAGTAGCCAAACACACTCAGGACACTTCAGAGAATTTTTACTTTGCCTCTGATATTTTCCCCACATGAAAATAAACAGCTGGGACAGAAGCATTAAAGAGACTCATTTGGAAGTACAGACGACGAACTTCAGAACAAAAATGTAACTACAAAGACTTTCAATCATACTAAATGCTTCTCTTTCCTAATGGCATATCCTTCGTGGTTCTACCAGGAAATCTGAAGCACCAACTATTTTGTTGCTGTGCATTGGTGTAACTTTGTGGGTCACACAACTGCCATAAAGATTCGCTAAATAAGACATGTGTCTTTCTGACTGTGGAACTGACTTTGACAGATTATCTAGTCAGACTTAACCACCTAATAACATAGTGGTGGCAAGAAGTGGCAGCACCTTTTCAAACAAAATCAACCCAGGAACTAGACTGTTCTAAGCAAAATTGGTCACAAGCAAATCCCTACACAGGAAAGGCTATCTGCTCTGGGTGGGGTCACCCTTACCTTTAAAAGTTTGCTAGCAATAAACACCCAGGATCCCTGTCATCAACCGGAAGAATCTTGTGCCAGTGGAGGGTGATTCAGCACATGCCAAGGCTAAGATGGGCACGAAGGATCAGTTTTCTAGAACACATGCAGATGTAGCACACAGGGTATTTTGTTCATTTCAGTGGTTAAGTTCCTTCTCTTCTGGAAATTGCTTTGTTTGAAAGGGAATTGTATTTTACTATGGCGATACTGAATAAATTATATAAATATAGCAGCAATTTTATTTTCGTTTTGCGTGAGACAAAAATGAATAAAACTGAATTATTTGAAAAACACATAAAATAAATACACAGGCATGTAAGCAAACAAAGAAATTAAGCTCAAATGGCACTCATGAAAATAATTCCGTGATGTCTGCCCTAGGCTGAATCTTTCTCACAGCCGATAAAACAGCCTGTTGTACTTTACCAATGAAGGTTAAAAGAAACGTCAGGGTTTCAAACCAAATTACACCCTATTCATATACAGAAATACTCTGGTTTAAAAATCATCAGTGTAAAATAAAAGAGCAGGAAGCAGTGTCTCTGCATATGTAGCCAGCTTTTCAGAAATATTTTAAGTAACCTAACAGAACTAACAAAAAGGGAAAACCAGGTATGTCCAAAATACCTTAATTTGGCTTTAAGCACCTGAAAACCTACATAAACAGCTCATCCTCACCTGGGATCAGCAGTGCAAAACTCAAAATAATCATGGGCAGGGAGAGGATGTAGCTGTTCCTCCAGCTGCTCCTTAGTTAGACAAGGAGGAAGGCGTCGAATAACTACCTGCACATATAAAAGAAAAAGGAGATTTATCTTCGATCTAAATACTGTATAAAGAAACTAAACAAATCATGTGACTCCTCCTTAAAAGCTGTTCCCTGAATAGTGATTTACCTTCTTGGACATGCTGACAGGTGGAACAATTTCCCTATCTCAGTTTCTGCTAAGGCTGTAAAACTGTAGGGTAACTGAACTGTTCTGATGAAAAGCTTGAGAACCATTGTAATTTAGCCAGTAACAAAATATTTAACAGATGACCAAAAAAAAGAAATACATACTGACACCACAGCATCAGTATACAATTTATAGTATCTCTTAAACTAACTTTTAAGTCCTTTATTACAACACTAGCTTTGTGTATTAGGTTTATGTGTCCAGGTTCTGGCAGCAGGGGCTCCAGGGTGGTCTTTGTGAGTAGAAACTGGGGCTAGCCCGTGCTGCACACAGAAGGTTCCAGTGGACCCACCACAGGGCACAGCTCAGCCCCTCAGCCAAGAGAGTAGCATCTCTGGGAAAAAGTATTTTAGATGGGACAGAAAAGGCTACACAGCAGCAGAGGAGTAAGGGGAAAAAGCACAAGAAATGGCCTTGCAGACATCAAAGTAAACAAGGGAGGGGAGGAGGTGCTCCAGGTGCCCTGAGATTATCATGGTGAGGACTCCCTGCAGCCCATGGAGGTCCACAGTAGAGCAGATATCCACTTGCAGCCTGTGGAGAACCCCATGCCAGAGCAGGTGGACATGCCCTGAGGGGAGTTTCAGCCTGTGAGAACCCAAGCAAGAGCATGTTTTCTGGCAGGACATGCAGCCCCCAGAGAAGAGCCCAAGCTGAAGAAGGCTTATCCTGAAAGACTGCAGCCCATGGAGAAGATATATGCTGCAGCAGTTCATGAACAACTGCAGCAGGTGGGAGGGACCCCATGTATCCCATGGCAGGGGCCTCACAGTGGAGCAGGGAATGGGTGTGAGAAGGAAGGGGCAGCAGAAAGCAGCTGTTATGTTCTACCTACAGCCCTCGTTCCCCACCCTCTTGCACTGCCTGGGAGCAGGGGAGAGAGAGCCCGGGAAGGAAGCGGCCAGAAGGTGTTTTAATCTTTGATTTCTTTTACTTAACAATAAATTTTCTTCAAATTACATCTGTTATGCTCGTGACAACACTTTGTAAAGGATCTCTCTGCTTCTACCTTAACCCATGTGTTTTTCTAATCTTTTCTTCCCTGTCCTGCTGAGGAAGGAGTGAAGGAGCAGCTGGCCAGGGGATCTGACAGGCATCCAGTCAACCCACCGCATTCAGGTAAAATGGCCAGTAATAAAGGCCAGCAAACTAAATGAAAACCTTTGAGCCACAATGATGGCAGCACAGACATCAGTAAAATGGCCATCAAGCTTCAGGCAATCTATTTCCATTTCTTAGCAATACCTGGGTTTAACTCAACTTTTAAGTTAATGGTGATTTTCAGTTTTTCAATTTAGAAAACGAGAATAAATCTAATCTCGTACTACTCTATGTAACGCATTCTTTGAAAAGTGCTAGAATAAAGCAAAGGAGAGAGAAGTGCTCTGGTCCATGCAGACGCTGCTTTGCCACAGCAAGTGCCTATCCCGATTTCTGAAGCGCTAAAGGCGACGAGGAACGCTGGCGGGGATGTCGAACACCTGAGTTAACAGACACCCTCATTCTTCAGACGACCCAACATCCGTTTAAACACCTGAATCTCCTGAAATTAAGCCTCGCTCTGTCGATCGGGGCCTACCTTTGCCGTTCTCCCCACTGCAAACTTCCTCTGGTCCTGCCGCATCTCCCACCGCAGACGCTCCGCTCCCGCCTCCTCCCCCCAGGGGCGAGCCCCGGCACCGGCACCGCCCCCGCCTCCCCGCCCCGGTCCGGTCCCGCCGCCCGCCCGGAGCTGCGCTCGCGCCCCCTCACTTTGCTCAGAGCCGTTTTTTTCTCATCTCGCTGTTTACCCGGCGGCGGCAGCGGGGAGGGCGGGGAAGGTGGTGCTGGCGGCGGTAGCTGCTTCGGCGGAGCCTCTGTGCCGCGATGCGGAGACTCCCGCCGTAGCGGTACGTCCATGGGCCACTTCTCGCGGCCGCCACCCCTCATGAACCCCGGCCCGGGCTCCCGCTCCGACCGCATGGAGACCCCGCTACCGGCCTCAGCCAAGCGGAAACCTCGCGAGAACCGGCCAGTAGCAGGTGGGAATCTCGCGAGGCTTCACTGGGGGCGAGCGGGGCTCCGCTTCCCCGCCCGGTCGGCGGTCGAGGCTGTGAGGGGGGTGTGCTGCCGCCATTGGTGTCTTCAGCCCGATCCTCCCTGCTGCCGAGGAAAGGCGCTTTCAGGGACCCCACTGTGCTCGTGGGGAGGAAAGGACAAACAGATTTGCCCATTTCTCTCGTCGTGGTGATCTGAGCTGCCATACCATCAGGTCATAACTGGAGAGTGCAGGAAGAAATAGTAAATTTTATCAATCTTTTAAACTATTTTGTCAATTAAAATTGCACTATAAAAGGTAAAAGGAAACAACCTTAGGTTTATATTCATAACTGATTTTAGACAAAAGACCCAGTGTGCAGCAGCAAGCTTTTGCTGTTACTCTATCCATCTGATGGCCTTCTTGGTACAGTCATTCAGGATCCATAAGGACAGATCTAATAGTAGCCGCAGAAGGGATCCTTTAAAGGATGACACTTGCCTAATCAGTAGCTGTTAAGACACACTCTTTACACAGTTTTGTGAAATAGGAGCTTACTCCTCTAATAGAGATAATAGGGTTTTATTGAGGGACAGTCAATAAAGCAAAAGCAACAGCACTGGGTGCGTGACCATAGCCAGAGGTGCACTGATCATAGAATCATAGAATAGTTAGGGTTGGAAAGGACATTAAGATCATCGAGTTCCAACCCCCCTGCCATGGGCAGGGACACCTCACTCTAAACCATATTACCCAAGGCCTCGTCCAACCTGGCCTTGAACACTGCCAGGGATGGAGCATTCACAACCTCCTTGGGCAACCTATTCCAGTGCCTCACCACCCTAACAGGAAAGAACTTCTTCCTTATATCCAATCTAAACTTCAACTGTTCAAGTTTTAACCCATTACCCCTTGTCCTGTCACTACAGTCCCTAATGAAGAGTCCCTCCCCAGCATCCCTATAGGCCCCCTTCAGATACTGGAAGGCTGCTATGAGTTCTCCATGCAGCCTTCTCCAGGCTGAACAGCCCCAACTTTCTCAGCCGATCTTCATACGGGAGGTGCTCCAGTCCCCTGATCATCCTCGTGGCCCTCCTCTGGACCTGTTCCAACAGTTCCATGTCCTTTTTATGTTGAGGACACCAGAACTGCACACAATACTCCAAGTGAGGTCTCACGAGAGCAGAGTAGAGAGGCAGGATCACCTCCTTCGACCTGCTGGTCACACTGCTTTTGATGCAGCCCAGGATACGGTTGGCTTTCTGGGCTGCAAACACACACTGCCTGCTCATGTTCTTTTTCTCATCGACCAGCACCTCCAAGTCCTTCTCCGCAGGGCTGCTCTGAATCTCTTCTCTGCCCAACCTGTAGCTGTGTCTGGGATTGCCCTGACCCAGCTGATTAGCATTTGTTACAGGTTTATATACTTTCACTATTGCATTAGCCATATACATATTCATAATTCCCGCGTATAGGCAGGGAATATTATAACTAGCTCCAGGAACTTCCTATCGTAAGTCTCCTCCTCTTGGTGTCTGTGCACTGCTCTCCGGTGATCGTGGGCAGGGGTCTTGAGGATGAAGTAAGCAGTCTTCCTCATGCCAGCAGGGGTCTTCAAGATGAAGTCAGCAGTCTTCCTCACGGTCTACTTTTCACCTTTGGCACAGTTGGATGCCCCAGTAACCACAGAACTAGCTGAAACCAGCCATATCTGTAAGGTTCTGAGAGCTGCCAAAGATTTAGAACAGTGTGACCTTCCTGCAAAATTTATTGCAAGCAAAACAGGACGGGCACACAATGGAGTATCTGAAGCTAGCAGATGTTCGGGAGGCACCTTCTCCAATCTAACTGATAAGTAGGATGGTGTGAAATAGCTCAGTTATGTTTAGTGGGGCCACTAAATCCTGTTATCTCACCCCAGACTTACAACACAAACATTGTTCTTTTTCTTCCACTTAAGTTAAAAGTACTTTAACCCTATGTTTTCCAGGCACTAGCTTACCTCATATCAAGTCATCGTGTGTGTGAGTGTGTCCCTTTTTCTTTTACCTTTACAAATTCTTTTGCTATGTGACTCCATTTTGGTCAAGAGTTCTGGCCATTTTCAACTTGTTGTCTAATCTTGTGTCTTTAGTGAACTTTGTTTCTGTTACTGCGAACTCATACAGTTATATCCACATAGCAACACCTGTGATTTGCGAAAGCCAATACATTTGTGTTTATCACAGTTTCAACTGGCCAGAGTCTTTTAGGGTGCCCAGGAAAAGTCTTCAGTTTACTTCAAACATAAGAAGCCGCCTGAACCACACACTAACTACCAGATACCAAAAAACAAGGAAATCCCTCACTATGACCTTCTCAGTGACCCAAACAAGGAAAGAGACACAGTGTTGGCCAGGAGGTTCATACTCCTTAACGATTAATTTTTCCCCATACTCTGCTCGGACAAAGACTCTTCCACTTAGGACTGACAGCTCATCTCCTGTTTTTCAGAATGTGCAACTTCAGTGAATGTTTTAGAATTAGGAAGTTAAACATTTTCATTCACCTTAACTTTCTAATGGCTGAGAAAATATGGGATTGGTACTGAATTCTGCACTGGACACATGCTCCAATCCTTGTGTTCCAATGTGTGGAATGGTAATGAGCATCCATAATTTCTTCTGTGGAGCAACAGAGCAGTTACCACGGGCACTGGGACAGAACCAGATTTCTCTACAAATACCATGTTGGTGCTCATAGGAGAGTGAGGGGAGCTCCTGCACTGCAACCGATTTCATCGCTGTTAGAACACAGACTCATCCCCTGGCTTTTCCTCACTAACTACTCGTGAACTGTGAAGTGCTGGTGGCTCTAGAACTTGGAACTCATATTCAGTAATGCATGGGCAGGTGGAAAACAGCCAATACTCTGGATACAATGTACATGGCCTACATCAATATGATGAAGTGTCCCTGATCCAGATGGGGATTCATGAGAACGCTATCAGGAAGAGTCAAAGAATGAAGACACAGTCACAGCAAGTAAGTCTGTCAGCACAGCAAGCAAATAAGATGGCAAAAACAGGAAAAAGAGAAATTAGTATTTTGATTCACTAGGAGGCTAATGAGAGTCCTTGGATAAATGAAGGCCTTCCCACCTAGCAATTTCTTCCAAGTAGTGGTCTCTACTAACCTTAGGATTCAGAACCTGGCGACTGAAAACTCAAGGAGCCATGAGACAGATGTAGCAGGATGAAAAGTAGTAGTTTATATTTTCCAGTTTATGCAAGACACTGTACAAAAAAAAAAAAAAATCACTCCAAAGTTTACAGCTTCAGACCATCCTTTGATATCTACTTCATGGCAAAAGCAAAAGTAAACATTGTGTTAAAGTTAAAAGGACCATTAATCAAGAAAGATGGACTGCTGGAAAGTAAGAATGACAGCAAGGATTCAATACAGGTACTTGTCTTCATCACTTGTCTCAGTTACATAAAGTGCCATAAAAAGGTATAGGGAATCTTCCATGATCCGCACTCATATGTCAGGGTTTTTTATACCTTGTCCCAACAAAGTGGACTAAAATTATATTACAATACCCAAACATTCATGTTATGCTAAAAGTGTAACTGAAAATACATATGTATGAAAACACACAAATACACTGTGATACAGTGTAGAAATTACATTTTAGATCAGTGATTTTACTTTGCTGACTAAAATAATACTTGTATTTCATGAAAAATCTTTGACTACAGAAAAACTGCTAGTTCTTGAGTTCTGAAGTACTTCACACTGAAGCCTGGCCTGCTGCTAAACATTAAGTGCCAATACTTAACCGGAAGTCACAGAAGAAAATATGACAGCTTATAGCATTAAGTTTTTGATTATAAGCCCCACAGTCACATAGGTGGAAAAGGCAACAAAGGAAAAGAATTACACAGAATACATTCAACATTCATGCTAAGGCAGCAGACAGACCTGTCCTGTTTAGTAGGTAGACGTGTCACTGCTGCTGTTTCAGAGGTGTATGTTTTTCTTCTTCATTTTTTCAGTGAACCAGTGACTTTGAGAACACCACACTTCAGAGGCTTGTTAAAAGAGTGTATGTGTATTACTCAGTTAATCCTTTGCATTGACAAAACAACTGTGTGAAGAGAGGGAGCTTGGTTGGTCCCTATGGTAGTACGCTGTGGCTTACAACTTCCTTATGACACTAATTGTAAGACTGATTGATCTTAATGTTTACACCACTCATGTCTGTGGCGTAGTCAGTTTCCCAAAAAAAGTTTTCAAGTGATCTTTCAGTTATACAATAGATAAAGAATTGAAATTAATAACTGGGAGAACATATAACAAAGTACGTGCTTTGTCACCAGTTTAATGTATGCCAAATTAACAGTCAAATGATGGAAACCCACTGAAATTGCTCCTTAAATGAATACATATTTATGAAGTAGCATGTATAAAACTTCATGGAATTCTGTTTATTTACTGAGAAGGCATTCCACACAGACAGAATGAAAACTCAGAAGCCACAATACTACTATATTAGACTGACTATTCAATTTAACAACACTGTGAGCAGTTCCACGTGAAGTACTATTTTTAAGCTTTCACAGTCTTACTGATGTCAGACAGATCAGTAAACAGTTTACAGAAAAAAAAAGAATTTATTTTTTTACTTCATCTTGTATGATTCATTTTGTAGAAACAGTCCACCACCTATACTTTTTAACCATCCTTAAGGCAAGAATTATTTCTCTGGTTTTAAGTACAGAGTAGTAGTTTGAATTCATAGAAAAATAGTAAATTCTTGAAAGTAGAACACCGTAACAAAAATGCTAAAACAAACGTATTAATACTTCAACAAAATGAGCTCTCTATCAGCATTTATGGTCATGTGCTATGGTCTGACATTGATGTTTCTAACATCATATCACTTTCATTCATTTCAATCTCAAATGTTTCTTCCAGTGGGCGGCTGGTATCTGTACTTTTTCTTTGATGTGATGTCTCTAATGTTACTATGCCACTTTCATCCAGAGTTTGTCTTTCTATGTCAAATTCTCTGAAATCCCAGGGAGGTGAAATTATGTTCTTTAGTGTCTTCATTGTGTGTACATCAAAGTCATAACATCTTAATTTGTCTTTGATCTCTGTTCCTAGGAAAACAGTCAAACCATTAGTTTATTCTAAATGAGCATTCCCAAAAATGTATGCCAAAGAAGCTATCATCCAGAAACTACTGACTTTCTGCTTTCAGACCAACAGGGAGCTCTCAGTGCTTAATGACTGAAGTTGATAGATCTGTTCTGAAAAAATCCAGCAGCTCCCTTTCTGAAAAAAAGCACAATGTAAGAGGTGCAACTCTGATTCAGATTTCTGTTATGAGAAGTAATTGCCAATTTGCTTCCCAATCCTCTGAGAGGCTTTTTTGCTGACTTAAGTTGCACACAGCATGGTTTTGAATTAACGCATATCACATCTGCACAGTTCATCCAGATGTGTTAACTGACTACATATTGATAACATTGAGGAGAAACATACGCTTCCAATTGTGCAAAAAATCTGCAGGAAAAGCAATAGATCACACAGATGGCTTTTACTGGCTTCACCCACATCAACATGCTGGACAGTACATCAACTGCATTCATTACAGATAAACCACTAAGTTCAGTGAAGCACAAGTAGTTGTTCTGGGGGGAGAGAAAGCTTTCAAAGAATATTTCCAACTGTGGCAATATGACATATTACTGTTAGGAAGCACTTTTTTTTTTCTTCCCACATATAAAGCTGTGTTTCTGGAGGCAGAAAAATTTATCCTGTCTCCACAGAGCAGAGTTTTGACGCAATGAAAATGCCTTGCCTGTATCTCTTTACAGCAGTGTTAGCATTAGTGCTCCAATTTTTAACTCCAAATTTCTATTTTATTTCACACCCCCCTTTAGTTTCTAAGCTGCCACAAATCAGTATTTCCTATAAGAGAAACCCATCACCACCTTCCATGGCAAAGTGCTTCATTTCTTTATTCTGTTAAAAATTTACTGTCATAGTGCTTGCAAAAAACAGCAGTCAGCTGCAATTGCTGATGAGTTTTGACTCAATTAGCCATTAAAAACCCAACCAACTAACCCAACAAAAAACCCCAACCAAACAAAAACATACTCTACTTTGTAAGTTAACTAGGTAATGGTAGACAGTCTTTCTTGACTAAAAATAAGACTCCTCTCAAAGGACTTGATGACTTTAAAAGTCACGTAAGTGAGACTTACCAATGTAGGCTTCAGAATCACCAATATACATTTCTATGCAATGTCCAAGCATTGTGACTGAAAATGTGTCATCCCTCCTAAGACCAAGGGCCTATTAAAAACACAGTTGAAAGTATTCAGTACCAGATAACACCATTTACATCTTCAGTCCACAATGGTGCTAAGTTTGTTGTCTTATTGCTCAGCAATGGTATCACAGCAGTGTCTTCATTGTACAAGCAAAACATTGCACAAAGAAAGTAAAATTATTCTGTGAACTGTCTGAAGCAGTAATCAAGCAAAGCACAAAAACAAAACCTGAAACAAATACAGAATCATAGAATCACAGAATGGTTTGGGTTGGAAAGGACCTTAAAGATCATCTAGTTCAAACCCCCTGCCATGGGCAGGGATACCTTCCACTACACCAGGTTGCTCAAAGCCCTGTTCAGTCTGGCCTTAAACAATTCCATACCCTTGGAAGTGTTCAAGACAAGGTATATATGTGTGTACAGAGAGAATAATTTACAAACCATGAAGCATAACATATGTTGCACTTTAAAATATCTATTTTTAGGCATAGGTTGGAAGTATTTTAAGTATTTCAGCTGCATGAGAAGTTTATGCACATAAAATGTATATGACAATTACGATACTCAGTTGATTTGTAACAAAGAAGGATCCAAGTACTAAGTTTTCCAAAATGGCCAGCTTTTACTTCATCAATAGAAAACTTCGGAAGATTTTTATGAAAAAGTAAGTAACAGAATCTGTGACCAGCACTTGAATTTAAACCCGCTACGTACCGTATGAAAATAGTCGATGGCACTTTCAAAATTGCCCATTAGACTGTGTATGTAGCCAATGGCAGAGTAAGTAGAAGCGTTTTGAGGAATTAATACCAGAGCCTGGCGATGGTATTCCAGTGCTTCTTCGTATTTCCTGTTAGGGTTCAATACAGAAGATCTGTTAGCAAGCTGCAGGGTGAAAGGTGTCTTTCTAGTATTGCACTGGTATTTTCCTTATCTCACTGGCACATGGCCCTGCAAGAACTTCAAAATCCTTGCTTCATACTTTGAACATAACAGAATGCACTAAAGACTTGTGGATATTGACAATTTTCTTCCTCAGTATAATTGAGAAATCATTGTTCCCTTATGCAGCAAAACTGCTGCCTACAGCCAGGCCCCATCTGGAGATGATGTGAGCAATTTGATATGGTAAGTTACTTTAGAAGTTTAATGCAGCTCACTGTAACATTAGCTTTCCTTCTGTAGCTTTCATTTTCCTCCCCCAGGGAGCAGATGAACAATACAAGACTAAATCACTTATTCTGCAAACTGAGAGAAGCTCTCTGGGCAGAAATTTCACAACTTTTGTGCTGCATGCACTGGTACTTTTGTCACTTCTATTTTACTAGTCTCCATCAGAAGAAAGGTTTACACGTACCCACATTCATTCTTCCCATATCAGCCACCCTTTCTTTGAAAATTATCCGTTAATGAGACTGCTTATTGCATTTGTTATTTTATAAAACAAGCATTAAATGTACATTATGGCATTACTCTCAGAAACTGACACATTTGTCAGACACATCTGACTTGTTAAAGGTAGCAACTGTCTATTCAGAAGAAATCTTAATGTCTATAGTTAGACTAAAATTATGCAAACAGCAACACATGAAGTTGTCAGACAGCATTAAGTAACAACTGAGGCAGAAAAATTATGCAACTCTTTGCTTGCAGCACAAATCTTTCACATGATTTGAATGTTATTTACCTGCTTTCAATTTTCAACCACAGAATACTAGTGAGTACACATATCCAGTATGTTTTTTATATAGCAATATCATATATTACAAATACTAATAAATTAGTTACTAAAGAATTTTTTAAGTTCTCAAAGTACATGTACAGCTGCCTGAATTCTGAATTTGCTTGAAAGATGCTTTACAATGATGTAGAAATACATTAGGTTGGATTTCTGAACCTGAACAAATAATACAATGCAAGTTGTCCTAATTGTGATGTAAGCAGTTACCAACTTATTGTGAAAATTAAAAAAAAACCACAAAACCCAAACAAAAGGAATAATAACTGAAACAAGTATTTGAAAAAAAACCAAAAACCCTGCAATTACACTCATGAATAGATTCCAGCAGCAGTGCCTTTTGTGTGATCTTGGCAGAAGAGGTAACTATTATACATCCGTATTTCATAACGAAAATGGAGACTAACTAGCAACTCAAACACAAAGCAATTACTACCAAAACATAAGTACAGCTTGTATCTACCATAATCACATTCTCATTAGGAGATCTGAAACAAAAATTACAGTATGCACCAATTTGACAATTATAACCATGACACTAAGAAGAAAGATGTGGTACTGATTAAATAAAACACTGGCTAAAACCAGATAAAGGGAATTAAGGAGAAAACAGTTCCCGGTGTTAAAACTGTTAGATCTTGTGCATGCACTTTGCACTTTCTTTTTCTCTTCATTAAATGGAAATATGACACAGTTCTGTTCTCACAAGCCATAAAGTAATACTTTGTGGCTGTGTTTATGTCGCTGAGGCTTCTGCTTAAATAAAAACCCCACAAGCACTAGTCCAAGCAATGAATCAGCACAAAACCCATTTTCTGCTAATTAAATCACTGGACGTACTCAAGTGTGTGAGGCCTGGTACAGCAGCCAGTTAGAATTCACACTCATACAAGGATCTAAAAGCTCTATCAAATAATAGCCAATAGTTAAGGAAAGGCTTTTACATTAAGTACGTTAAGTTGCATGTAGTAAACTGGATATAGGGGGCAATTAACAAATTTATCTTCAGAAGCTGATTTAGGGACTTTTGTTTATATAGAGTACTTCCACTCTGCTCTCATGTGGTATGGAATTTTGATATAAATAAGAATCAGTAGAAAACATTTCTGCAGTATTTGAGCTAAATGAAGCTCTAGTACTCTCTGCTTACTTGAGTTTTCTGCAAACATGTCCTAAGTTGTTCAGTAACGGCTCCCACTTATCCACTGTCACCTGCAAAATAACACAGCAATTCAAGTTACTGCAGCTTCCCAGATTGTAACTGAATGTTATGCTGAATTTATTTTTATTTCATACAGAAACATACTTTCTGCCTTTTCCTGTAGCACTGAAGATAAAGTGTGATGGTTCTCATCTAAAACCCCAACATACTCCATTACAAATAAATGGTCCAACTTTTAAAGTCAAATTTATATTTTATTGCTTCTATCCTAAAATAAGCATAGCACATTTTGTCACAAAATACTGCAAAATTTCCCAGAGTTTTACACATTCAGGATTGTGAATGTTATTAGGAAAAATACCTCATTTCCGATAGCTTTGATTTTTTCCAGTGCATCAAGAAACCACTTTTCTGCAGTTTTCCAGCTATGAATTGAGGGGTGGAGGAAAGTAAAGTAAATTAGTGAAGAGTTTTCATTAGTGGCATAAGAAAACTGTATTACAAGAGTAGTTCTTTAACATTATTTCGTCTTATGAGTGAAATCAGATGTAAAATGTAATTTACGCTTGAATAGACTGTGTATGTGCTCCCAAGTGCTGACAAGTCAAAGTTAAAACTGAGAATGTTCACTAAATACATCTTACGTCTGCTAGGTTTTTTTTTTTCCAGAATATTTCAGGAGATTTGGAACCTTCCAAGATAGCAAAACATTTTGCTGTACAAAATTTTATAGCATGTGTCTGCATCGCACACTTGTGTGGGCAGACAGGTGACAGATGCCTTTTCAAGGCATGCAACTACACAATGAAAGGCACACATAAGATGATAATCATAGAATGGGTTGGAAATGACCTTAAAGATCATCTAGTTCCAACCCCCTGCCATGGGCAGGGACACCTCACACTAGACCAGGTTGCTCAAAGCCCCATCCAACCTGGCCATGAACACTGCCAGGGATGGGGCAGCCACAGCTTCTCTGGGCAACCTGTGCCAGTGCCTTACCACCCTCACAGTAAAGAGCTTCTTCCTAATATCTAATCTAAATCTACCCTCTGTTAAAGCCATTCCCCCTTGTCCTGTCACTACATGCCCCTATAAATAGTCCCTCTCCAGATTTCTTGTAGGCCTCTTTAGGTTTTGGAAGTTACTAGATACTGGTAGTCAATCTCTGCATGCTCCTCAAGCATTAAATTCTTTCATCATTAAAACTTAAACAACAAATAACAATGTAGAAATCAAGGGTTTAGGATAAACACCGTCTAAACTAGAACCAAAAGAAACTATAGTTCAATGTAAGTATTTTAGCAGGTATGTTAGCACATTACAATCTATTAAATAGATTTTGTGGGCTTACTCTCCATTTTGAAATGCAACCACTCCAACTTCATGCATAACAAAAGGATCTTCAGGTGCAATACTTAAAGCTTGGCTGAAAAACCTTTCAGCTAACTTTGAGTTGTTAGTCAAACCATATTCCAGTCCAATATAGAGCATTGGCAAATGACACCTGAAAAAAAAAAAAAAAACACAATAAAACAAACATCCACTTACCAGGAATGGCATCACAAGCTATAAAGAAATGCTGTCTTTGCATCTTTTTGTACATTAAAGTAAAAGCTCTTTTAAGTGGACTGTTAACCTAAGGTGCAATTTCAAAGACTTTACATCTTTGTTAGTTATTGACTCTGACAAAAAATTTGAACTCCAATACATAATTGTAACCTGCATCTAGAATCACGTTTTCTCAATACTTAAGTTAGTTCTGAGCATTTTTTTCCTAGTTTCCCTCATATATTTATTTTACAAATAGAATATGAAAGACGTAGTAACTAAAGGGATTACATTTACCATTAACTACAACAAAAAACAGTAGTTTTATAAGCAGCATGCCCATGATTAGTTTGCAACTCATTTTACAACCTTCTCCACAGCATGAAACAGCTGTTCAAGATATTACTATACAGCAGTTTATGACCTGGTATGACAAACATGATTCACAAATTTCACAGAGTTTTCAGGCAGAACACAAGCTGCCTGGATATAAAGCTTTACTTTGGAACTTATAAAAATCACAACAGTAATCACAAATAATTCAATTAAATGCAGATGATGAAATTATCTGGGGTTTTTTTCATCCTTTGTTCTCTACTAGATAACTGTTGCAGATGTATTCCTACTGTTTAAAGGGATATCGATTAATATTCTACACTATTTATAGATTAATTTTTGTATTCCTAAATATGACATTTTTGACATACCCTTTCATAAGCTGTGCAGCTGTGAAGTATGCAGCCATTGCTTGGTCATGCTCGCTCTCAACTGCAAATGAATGTCCATAAGCTATCCACGCAGGCCCATAGGTTCGCTCAAGTGTAGTAGCTTTGCTAACAAGAGCAAGTCACAAGCAAACACATCTGAAATTAAACTTCATCTGCTTCAGGTGACTACTGACATAGCAATGATAGGCTACATAGTTAGGCATCTATTAAAATAATCTGTTATGACCAGTGCTAAACAAAGTTAAATTTTAAAGTTCAAACTACTTAGCACTTGAAAGTATCAGGTATTTTCAAGAATTCACTGTATTTTTTCTGTTGCTGTTCATGGACAGCAGGAATTATTTGACAGTACCGAACATAATAATGTAATAGGTGAATTGGGCAAGTTAAAAAAAGCATTTCTAGCTATACATTTCAAAATAAATATATTCTATCACACAGATGTAAATATATAAATATCACATCAAAAGACCTCCAGGAAAAGGGTGTTGGACAGACTGACCAACTAGCCCAAGGCTGCTTGTGCAGAGAAGGAATGACAGCCAAATGTCAGAATTTTCTAATTCTTCCCTGTAAGACCTGAAGCTGGGAGACCGCCTGAGTATCCTTAAGCTAAGAACTGAGGCTTTATTACCCAGCTGTAGTTAGCTTGGCAGCATGAACGAATGCAGGGACTACACCTGCCCATAACAGGAATGTGGCTGCCGAAAGAGATTCCACATTAGTATTTCATTTTAAAAGTACCTAGACAGATGAGATCTAAATTACTGTAACAAGAAAAGGGTATCAACAAAGGGACTATTTTAGTAGTAATCAATTTATTGAGGTTACCATTTATTTTATGAGTTTTCAATCAATGGTGAACCTTAAATATTTATTTAGCAGGTGATAAACAGATTCACTAAGGAAAAACAGAAAAAAAAAAATAAATTACCTGAGATATCTTCTGGCATGTTCATTTTTGTGGCCAACCATGAGGTAGTAGCATCCTACTGCAAACCATGACACCTGTGCATTAAAATTAAAATCAAAATAGAATATTATTAGACTTATCACACTGATTTTAGTGAAATATCACCATAAGTGACACAAAACAGAGAAACAGATTATAATTAGAAAACTTAGAAACTTTTCATTGAAATCACAGCCAGCTCTTTGAATTATTTATTACAGACAAGCTAAAACTGTTGGCATGTGCATCTCTAACCAGGTTTGTTCAGGCTCATGAAGAGAGCCCTAAGTGGAAAGCTTACTGCTGTCTTCAGTTATCTAATGGTAGGGAACACAGACAGCAGAGGCACTTTCCTCTGAGGTGCAGTGATAGAATGGGAGGCAATGGGTACAAGTTGCAAACCTAAGAATTCAGACTGAGTAAAAGGAAAATAATGTTCACTGTGACGGTGATTAAACAGTGGAAAAGGTTGCCCAGGGAGCCACAGACATTTACGGAATTCTATGGCATTTGTTTTAAATTATTATTCAAAGAGTACTTCACATTGAGTATATTTCACATGTACTTTGTTTTAAAGAAAGAACCTTGGTAAAGGAAAATTTCAATGCACAGAAAATAAAAGGAGCAAACCCTTTTTACTAGCTCCACCCACAAACGGATTTTGTTGCTCAGACAGACTGTTGCATTACAACTTCTATGCGCTTTCATCTAGAAAAAAGCTGCCTGGCAGCGAAGGCTTAGAACAACTTACAGGATTATTTGGGTACAAATCCACCAGTTTGTGAGAAAGATAGAAAAGCTCTACATAGTGGGAAGAAAAGAGAAAAGGAAATTAAAATGTGCTAAAACATTAAGATATTCCAAGCCCTTTAGCTTTCTATGTAAAATCTCTAGACCATTTAATGTTATTAATACAAAAGTGAACAAACGTGTTTTCTGTTGCATGGTAGTGCTTCAAGCTGCTTCAGTTAACTAAAACCAAATAAACCAACCCCATTAAGTCTTTACAGCACATAAATAAGCAGCTATACATCCCACCCCTTTAAGAATTCCACAACAGCTTAGGTCATGTGTATATATTAAAATAAATGCATGCAGTATTACTATTGAATATATCCTGTCAAGACAGAACACTATTGAAGTTCCTACATTCAAAAGGTATAGCATACTGGCTAGATCAATTTCAAAGTAGAATCCTGTGCATTAATATGCTGAATATAGGACAAAAGCAAATAAGTTGTTATACTGTTTGGAATAATTCTCCATGAGTACTTTTCTAATTAAAATAATAACTCTATTTATTAGAATAACTTACTACAGATTTTGTGTTAATAGCAGAAGCAATCAGATACAGGATTACAATTCTGGTGCCTATGCAATTTCGTAAGAAACAGCATTATGGGACAGTCTTACTTTAGTCCCTTGGAAGGTTATGGACTGAATCCTCCTAGGGGCTATCACAAGACAGATGAAGCACACATCTGGGAAAAGCCAGCACCGATTCACCAGAAGCAAATCGTGCCTGACAAACGTGACTGCCTTCTGTGACAAAGTAACCTGCTCAGTTGATGCTGAGCAAGTGGTGGACACTGTCTACCTGGATTTCTCCAAGGCTTTCAATACAGTTTCCCACAGCCTCTGCCTAGAAGCTGCGATGTGCCACAGTCTTGACAAGGAGTCTGTGAGGCAGGTGAGGAACTGGTTGACCTGCTGCATCCAGAGGGTGGTGGTAAATAGCTCCTTTTCAAACTACTCAGTAGTGGGGTTCTACAGGGATTGGTATTGGGCCCAAAACTGTTCAGTGTCTTCACTGAACTGCATGATGGGATCAATCATACCCTGATGAAGTTTGCCAATGATACCAAACTGAGTGGGGAAGTGGACGCTTCGGAAGGGAGAGTCATCCTGCAGGAAGACCTGCATAGGCTGGAAAAGCGGGCTGACAATAACCTTATAAAGTTCAACAAGAATAAATGTAACATCTTGCACCTACGTAAACACAATCCAGGAGTGCAGCACAGGCTGGGATCTACCCAGCTAGCAAGCTCTGTGAAAGGGGACAGCAAGCTCAACATTAATGAACAGTGTGCTCCTGCAGCAAAGAAAGCCAATGGGAAGCTGGGTTCCATCAACAAGGTCTTCATCAGCAGAGATAAAGATGTCATTGTCGCAGCCAGTGCTTGTCAGGCCACACCTGGAATACCGTATCCAGTTTTGGTCCCCACTATGTAAAAAAGGATGTAGACAAGCTGGACAGGGCCCAGAGAAAGGCCAAAAAGATGACCAAAGGACTGGGAAGCATGTCATGAGGAAAGGCTGAGAGAAATGGGTCTGTTCAGCCTTGAGAAAAGAAGGCTCAGGGGAGACCTTATCACCAGGTTCCAGTATTCAAAAGGTGGTTACAAAGAAGATGGAGGCTCCCTTTTTACAAGGAGTCACATGGAAAAAGAGGAGGGGCAATGGCTACAAGTTACTCCTGAGGAGATCACAGTTGGACACAAGAGGAAATTTTTTTTTACAGTGGGAACAATTGGCCATTGGAATAATCCCCCAGGAAAGTGGTAGATTTCCCAACACTGGACACTTTTGAGATTTGTCTGGACAGGGTGGTGGGATATCTTGTCTACACTGTGCTCTTGCCAAGACAGGTTGAATTAGATGATCACTGGGGTCCCTTCCAACCTGGTATTCTATGATTCTATGATAAAATTTCTGTTTCTTCAGAGTACAGTGCTCTTAAATTGATGAGCTTGTCCTGGAGTACTTTGCATAAATTCTTGGCTTCCGAAAAAATCAAACATGAAAACTGGCTTATGAAATACCAACTTATTTACAAGATGATTCTCAAGGCAGACTTAGAAGAAAAAACTCAGTACTGGCCACATCTTCAGATGTAGTTAACTGTAACTGAAAAGTACATTTGCTAAACATTGAGAATTACTAGTACACCTAATGACCCATCTGTGTACACACAATGCACCATCCTTTGAAATACTGTATATCATGTGAGCTCCTTTACTCTGTTTTCCAATTGGTTTTAAA
Source organism: Neopsephotus bourkii (assembly GCF_033783945.1). NCBI lineage: Eukaryota > Metazoa > Chordata > Aves > Psittaciformes > Psittacidae > Neopsephotus > Neopsephotus bourkii. Next base: position 7,508,873 of record NW_026902234.1, read on the forward strand.
GACATTCAAGCTCCTCACATGATTTGGATGGTTTTATGCATTCTGAAGTGAGAAAAAGCTATGGCAGCTACAAGTAAGCTGTTCTTGTAATTCCAACAAAGTGCTGCATGATTATTAACTTCTTTGAACTAAAAAGAGACCTTCACAACAACAATCTAGAATTTTTTCTAATATGGAATAAGCATATCTAACTAAGCATACACACTGCTAAAAAGGTCCTTCTAGTTTAAATTAATATCTTTTATTGTTGAGAAGAAAAAGTACACCTATATACTCTATAATGATCACCGCAAACCAGAAAACAAACAACAAAAATTCTCTGTTGCTCAGAGAAGCTGTGGCTGCCCCATTCCTGGCAGTGTTCAAAGACAGGCTGGATGGGGTTTTGAGCAACTTGGTCTAGTGGAAGGAACGTGTCCCTCCCCATGGCAGGGGGTTGGATCCCTTCCAATCCAAACCATTCTACGATATGAAGCAGTGTAGCTCACTAATTGTCTGGCTACATAGCCCACTGGTTAAGACAGCGACACTCAATTAAAGGCTCTCCACTACTGCTCCCCTCAACCAGCTCTAAAAGTCCTTTCTTTTCCAGATACCCCTGTTCCCCTGAAATTGCAGGCAGGAGTTAAAATATATGCAATTTTTAAAATGGTATCTAAGGGGGTTTCTTGCAATCCTTAATTATTTTTTAAAATTGAATATTGAAAATTGAAATCTTCTTTTGATCCATATTAAACGTTATGTTTCTTACCATTTGCTTTGTTAAGCTCCACAAGCGTCCCTATATGCACAGGTAAACAATTTGCATGGAAAGGATCTTTTTCCATTACTCTAAAAAAAAAAAAAAAAAAAAACCACAACCAAACAAATGAACAAAAAAAAAAATTAAAAAATCTGCAATGCGCATTTCCAAAATTTTAATGTGTTATAAGCAAACTCCTTTTACAGTATGTAATTTTCCAGTTAACTACCACTTCAGGCATTGGGAAACTATTTGTGACTAGAAAGTAACTATTAATAGCATATTAAAAGCTATCTTAAGACCAGAAAAATAACTATTAATATAGCTTAATGAAACAGAGTAACAGAATTCTCTGGCAAGCTGAATATACAATGAGAAAAACAGAATACAATGCACATATGTTTGCAGGTCACTTCAAATTTAACCACCAAATAGCGAACAACAACATTTCTGTTCATCTTTCCCATGCACTTGGCAGAAACTTTCAAGCCGTAGTCCTCAACTTTCTGATCTTAACACTAAACAGTATGCCTTAGGAAATGTATTTAGCTCAGTCCTAATTTTTTATTTCCTGTGGCATTTAGAAATGGAAGACAGTCTCACAGACAAGACTGTATGCAGGACATGGTATGTAGGCATGTGCCCTTCCTGTAAGCATTTGGTGAACTAAGCAGAAAAAAATGGATGTCTTGAACTCTCAAAGAATCTCTTAAATCAGAGGTAGAACATCATGAGTCTATTCCCTGAGAAGTACACCCTGGAATAGTTAAAAGTTTAGTTGACATTTTTAAATAGTTCAAAGTACTTCAAATGAAAAGTATAAAAGAACATATGAACAAGTATATTAAATCCTCTCTTGAAGGGAGACTAAAACTTTGAAGTTATATGGATTTCTCAGACTCTCATTTCCAAGCTCTGGCTTCTGGGATAGCCTTCTCTATGCGATATTTACTCTTGCCACTTTCTGGTAGACAGGATGTGGCATTTAAGTTTCAGAAACAAAGATGCAATAGTATAATTTTATTTACTTAATTAGAGTAATTTATTTCAACAGGATCACAATTTTACTCAGATGCTTAAATTCACCCTAGCAGTCACCATTGCCTACAGCCTTCCCAAAGATCTTGCCTGTACTGGTCTCCTTGGGATATTCTACATAGTCATGACTTGTTTCAACAAAGAAAAAGCTGTACTATTAAAAACAACCCAAATCCCTTCTTTTTATTACACTAATATTCTGAGACTATGCATTACATAAACAAAAATACAGTTTCCTTAAAAAGGTAGTTGCCAGGCCAGCAGGAAAAAAATAGCTCCACAACCATATGTTCAGATTTACAGTAATTGAGAAGCAATCCATGTTGTTGTTCTGACCCATCTGGCAACCAAGCAGCAGTGTATACCTGGGCTACTTAACAACTGAGACACAAAACCTGGCATATTAAAATGAACATAACTTTTAATCAGCCAGAGAAATTGTACTTCCTAACTAACCAACTGATCCAAACCTCTTCACTCTCAAGGCCAAACAAGAAGCAGGTAGAGAGTACACAGAACTGAAGGTACAAGAGTAAGGATGGACAAAGGGAAGTGCAGCACACTGCTGACTAACTAGAGTTTTAGTTTGGATACTTCTGTTACATACCACAAAAATAATGTGTCTTGCCAGACACAAACTATACATTTTAACAACCTGAAACTTTCTACCAAATTGAAATGTATATCAGTGCACTGAACAACAATATTCACTGTAAATCCAGGCCTAATTATTATACTTCACCATATGAGGAAAAAAACCCTCGAAGTTGCTTTGTATACTTACACTGAAGTAAGCTTGTAACACATTTTGAAGTCACAGTTATAATAATGTCTTTCAGCTAAGGATACTACCACATCCAGGTTTTCCTGAAGACCATCTACTGATTCAGGAATCAGTGTTTCACTGGGTTTATTATACTGAAAGACAGAAGAAACAACATGTGAAACAACCACCAATCTAAAATCAGAAGCTATGTAAGTATTAATATTAGTAGTTCTAGAAGAATATTTAAGAAGTATTAAGCTTCTTAAAATGCTTAGTTTTAAACTGAAAGTCCATAAAACATACATTGTGTAAAATGCTTCTTTATAATGTACTTGAAAGCTCATTTAGAACATGAAAGATGCTTGCCAGTGTCAGTAGTGTAAACTGTAGGCTGTAGAAATGAATACTGAGCAATTTACAGCTGACTCTCAGTGCTCTCATTATCTTCGGAAAAAGGTAGTCTTGAATAATGTTGGTATATCGTAGTATTTTCAGGTATCTGACACGCTGACTACATCATTGATGTTCTTTTTCCTCATTAGAAGTTTTTCAAGAAATAAAGCTAAAAATCAGAATTTCAAGTTGTCACCACACCAGAAAGTAAGTACACTAAACTGCTATACTACCCCCATAAAGTGGTATCTACTACATTATAAATTTTGAGGTAACCAAAACTACAAAGCCCTTATTTATTCCAATGTTTAAAATAAACTGAATCCAAGAAAATTTACACCTGAAGTCAAGACTTCCAATCAATTCTCCAGCTTTTCAGTCAGTTTGGAGTTTACCTTTTTCAATTTATTCTCAAATAAAAAGTGAAGCAATTCTTGTTCTTCTTCTGTACACTGTCTACTAAGAGGTAGAGATTCAAGAAGCTCTTTTTCTATGGGAATTAAAAAAGAAATTTAAATGATCATATTACAGAAAAAACTGCAAGATCCAACATTTTAAAGTCTTAAGAAATGCAAATAATTTTGATGCTCATCTTGAATCAAGAAAGATTACTGTACAGGTACATTAAACCAGATAATGCTAGTAATTATGGAAATAAATTATTTCTTAGTTTTTCCTTCTACACTTTTATGTTAAATTTAATTTAGATGGCTCTAACACACCACTATTTTCAATTTACTCTACATGTCAAATTTTATCACTTGGAATGCTATATTAACCATTGCCTCCTACAACTAAGCAAACACCAGTAGGGTTTTGTGATTTCAAAGCCTCTGAAATTGAGAACACAGGAAAAACGTTTAGGCTGAGCAGAGAGCATAGGAGCTTCCAAAGCTAACAAACAGGACAGCTGGGTTACTTTTTTTTTTTTTTTAATTTTTAGCACTGCAAGACTGGAAAATACAGTTCAGATGTAAATTTGAATGGCTTATAATTATCATTCATTTCATACATTTTCTTTTCATTTTTATGAATATTCTATACATTCTAAAGTCTGTTCCTTATAGTATTGCTTTAATTTTTATCCAGGAAAAAGGCATATTGAGAAGTCAGCTAAATTTTACATGTATTTGAAAAATACTGCTATCCAGACCTTCTTGTGCCGTCAGCATATGGTGCGATGTTAAAAGATCAAATGCTTCAAAGCAGTAAACATCAAGCTTCAAGGCCTCTTTGTAGCTGTATGTTGCTAGGGTTCTGTTATCCAAAGCATCATAGATCTTTCCTCGCAAAAGGCATATAGAGCTCTTGATCTGGTGGAAAAGGAGGGCTGGAGGTCAAAGACTGAATCAATGTTTGTAATTTGGTTTTGAGCACAAATCAAATGGGCTCCCTGAAAAGTAAAAAGCATTTCATGTACGACAGGACCTGGTTTTCTAGTGCTGTCTGTAAACAAAATATTGTCTCTATCATCTCAGAGACGTCAAATGAATGCTCTGTCCGGTTATCTACTTCCAAACAAACACATGCTTGAAATAAATAGGAGGATAGATATTTTCTACTTCTGGCATCCAGCTCTCTGATATTGAGTTGTAAGCTAATTAGAATAAATTCTCTTCATACTCTGTCTAGGGAAATAGTCACTTCCAAAGGTGATTCACTTCTTCGTTGACTGCGAAACCACGTATTTTACACAAGACAATGACTGCAGTACAGACGAGTGAGGTCAAATGGACTCAGTCACTTTAAGCAGAAAAATGTATCCTTCTTTTAAACAGAAGACAGATGCTTTAAGAAATAAAAGTAGTGAAAGATCATTATTACCATAGTTAAGTTGGTGCTATGATGTCTAATAACTATGATCTTTCAAAACTCCCTAGATGAGTGTTCAGTCAGAAGACCACAGAAGTGACTTGGAGAAAACACATTACATATCTGTATCATTAGACTAGACAGACCAACACCCTCAGGAACTCACATCAGAAACAGGATAGCTGCATTTATGACTAACCAACCCCAGGGGGCTGCTGAGGTGGTAATATTGTTACCAGCTCAGAGAGCAGTCATTCCTACTCTGGAGTTAGTGTCTGTGCAGACTGATCAAATCAAGACTGAAAAAGCTACAGTCCGAAAGAGATCTAAAATTTCTTGTAGCAGCACCCACTTCAGCAGTTTTCTCTTTTGGCAAACCAAACCCATCCTTGCATTAGTGAACGACATTATCACAAGCATTTGTGAAGGAAAGGCCTGATGAAGTTGGGGGTTTTGGCTGGGTTATTCTGCAGTCAAAATAGATTCCCAGATTAGTTCAATAATCAGCCACCCAAACACCTGGGCCAGAGTACCAAGAATGAACAGCCAAAGCTGAAGACTTCTTCCTTTGCTTGCAGTTGTAACTTCAATGTTCACGTTAAGGTGCACCACAGTAACTGTTTAATCCACTTCTCCCTTAAGCACATTAATACCATCATTCAAAAATCAGTTCGCATGGATGATTTAACCCATTTTGCTACTTCAGTCTTACAGGTAAAAGGGCATCTGTCAATCACCTTCACTACAGCTTGAACTAATAAACTTCAGTTCATAACTCCAAAGACTCTTCCCATACTCTTCAACCTGTACATGGTAGCAATCCCTTTTGACTGTGTGCCTATGGAGAATTTTTTTAATCAAGCTTCAAAAACCTCACCTTCATGTCTCATAATTTCCAAGCGTGATCAAAAAATGTCCCACTGAGAATAACACTTGGGTGGTTAAGGAAGTATTTAATTAAAAATAACTGGAGGAGAAGAAAATTTGTTTTATCCCTCAGAACCTGCAGCCCAGTGGAAAGAAACCTTAGTTTACATTATCAAGTGTGAAACTGCAGCATAGAGCTTAAAGACTTTAAAAACCAATGCTAGGTCATGAACTTCCTGCAAAGTGTCTGCAAATAATTTAGGGGAAATTGTTGAAAAGCACCCTTTATCTCTGCAAACCAAGGTTTTTACATATGGGCAAGTGTCCTGGGTTCAGCAGTAGTAGTCATTTTTTTTCTCCTTCCTAGTAGCTGGTGCGGTGCTGTGGTTTTTGACTTTCAGCCTGGGAACAGTGCTGATAACACCGATGTTTTTAGTTACTGCGCAAATGTTTAGTCTCACCAAAGACTTTGTGAGTCTCATGCTCTGCCAGGGAGGAGGGGAATCCGGGAGGAAGCAGAGACAGGACACCTGACCCAAACTGACCAAAGAGGTATTCCATACCACGGCATGTCATGCCCGGGATGCAACCAGGAGTTACCCAGAAGGGCTGGCTCTTCTCCCCGTTCCTCTGGGAGCAGGGGGCAGGACAAAGAAGGCGGGGTGAAGTGAGCGAGAAGGCTGTGTGGTTCTGATTCACAGCCTGGGCTTAAACCAGCTACTACATTACTTCTGACTGAAAAGAGAACAATACAGCATTTTTAAAAATATGTTATCCAAAAAGAAAGTTTAAACACAGAGTTTCAGATTCATACAGCTGTAAAATCACTTTCTGACTTCACACATTTTGTTTCTCAGTGATTTAAAAATATCACTTACAGAGGACTGTGACATCTCCCAGTCTGTGGCAGAGTCTTTCAATCCACTTTCATCCTTCAAGTACTTTTCAAAAAGCCTTTTGTTGATTGGCTCTTCCATATCAAGAATATCCAGGGCCTGTTGATGTTCTTTTGCAGCATACTAGCCAAACACACGCATGGAAAAAAACAAGGTTGGGATTTGAAACGTCTGTACATAAAGCACCAATAGTCAGTGTCACATTTCAAAGGCACGGGTTATAACAACCAGTGCTCATCAGCAGGTTTTTCATGCATGCATATTCTTATTTGGACATGTGACATTTCACAACTGCAGTCAACTATTTTAATAGTCATTTATAATATGCAGAAAGTAATAAAATTAACACCTACAGAAAAATCTATTATTCAGCATTCTGCACCTACAGAAGCAGATAGGCTTCTAAAAATAGTTAATACAATCACCTTATTCTACAAGCAGCATATTGTTCTATTTAAAATATCCTACATTTAATCTACAATTTAAGACATAAGACAAAAATGGTTCATGGTCTTTCCCCACAAAATATTAGGGGAGTATTTTCTTTCCTGGAAAAAAGGTCAGTTGGATTTTTTCAGAACAGTACTACAACAGGTAGTTTAGTGACCATACTGAAAGTTTAAGAATGAAATTAACTGTCACACAATTTAAACCTGTTATTCCAATGAACATAGATATCTACATTGCCTGTCAGGCACCTCGTCTTCCCAAGATGCATCTTTTATTTAGTTAGATTTGTTTCCAGTAGTGGTTAAAATGTGTACTTACATGACACCTAGCTGCAAGGTAGCGACATGCTTCATATAACTGAAAGAGAAGTTTCATATGTATTTGTTATAAAGAACATGTTTACTTACACTGCTAAATTCCATTCTGCTTTCTCCTTTTTCAGTTTTATGGCTTCTTCATCCCTTTCACCTACAAAAATCCTTCCTGACAAAACAACTAAGTCTGTAACACTTACTATTAAACTCTCGAGGGTCACTTCCTTTAGTCTTACCTTCACCACTCATGAGCAGAGCTGAAAGACAATTTAAACAACTACACCTGAAGTGACACTCCACCTTCCTATACCTGCTGCAGTTACGTCCTTGGACCCCATCTCTTTTCTACGACCCTATCATAGAATCACAGAATCATAGAATAGTTAGGGTTGGAAAAGACCTTAAGATCATCAAGTTCCAACCCCCCTGCCATGGGCAGGGACACCACGCACTAAACCATATCAACCAAGGCCTCGTCCAACCTGGCCTTGAACACTGTCAGGGATGGAGCATTCACAACCTCCCTGGGCAACCTATTCCAGTGCCTCACCACCCTAACAGGAAAGAATTTCCTCCTTATATCCAGTCTAAACTTCCCCTGTTTAAGTTTTAACCCATTACCCCTTGTCCTATCACTACAGTCCCTAATGAAGAGGCCCTCCCCAGCATCCCTACAGGCCCCCTTCAGATACTGGAAGGCTGCTATGTCGTCTCCACGCAGCCTTCTCTTCTCCAGGCTGAACAGTCCCAACTTTCTCAGCCTGTCTTCATACGGGAGGTGCTCCAGTCCCCTGATCATCCTCATGGCCCTCCTTCTGACTTGTTGGGGACAACAGTTTCAATCTGGCCAATTGAACACCGGGCTGTACTTGTTTTTAAATTACTCTTCCCATTAATATTCTCTGATAGTGAATAAGTAACTGTATCTAGCAAAAGAGGTTTAAAAGTGGAATAAGAGTAATAAGTTGTTGACTGAAATAGCTTACCTTATCCAATTTACGCGATCGAAGGGCATGTGCTGCCCTGTGATACTGAGCTGTCAGGTAAAGACATTGGGCCAACCAGTAGATATCTTGTGGTTCCTCTAAAATAAAAAAAAACAAATTATAAATCTTTAAACATACAGAATATTCACTTTTGCTTCACTAGGGAAGTATTTTCCCCCTATTCTAGCATCCTATTGAGTTACAAAGTTTGAGGGGTTTTGGGGTGTGTGTATATATATATCTGTATGCACACTGTATAATATCTATCAGTGAGAGATTAAAATGAAAAAGTAATTAGATTTTAACTTTAAATAAATGGGATAGCAATTGCACTGGACAGTGAATACCATAAACCTCATACCAGAGGTTTGTCATGAGAAGGAGACAACAGTGATACAGATGTAAAAAAAGCAGCAGTTGTGGGTTACCCTGCCCTTGGACATAGGGCAGAAAAAAAACAACCCAGAATTGTTTCTCAAAAATATCAGTAAGAACAACAACAAAATTGAAAGCACTAGACTTTTGCAGCTTGAAGTTATGACTGCAGAAGCACAGCTTAGTACTCTCCTTGTTTAATGGTAACTAAAGCTTTTGTGGGATTGAGCACCTAGAATCATTTAAAGAAGTGTAAAAGCACCATGGCAGTAGGCAGACATAGGCTACTGTCATCAACTCACTCTGTAAACCTGCATTCTACTTGTCATCCAGAGCAATAGTCAATCCTGTAGGAAACCACCACTGTCACCTGTAGCTCTGGGGATTTTTTGTTTGTTTCTTAAGGTAGCCAAACCTTATGGTTTGGCCAAACATTAATGTTAACACAAAAGTTCAAAAGGGAAGGAAGACTGGCCGTGCTCTATTGGGAAAAATGGCATTCCAAGGATCACAGAAAAGCACTCACATAGAAAAGGCTCAAAACTTCAACATTTAGCCAAACAGCTTTAAAAAAAAAAAAAAAAGAACAGAAAAGAACACTGTCAGAAAGAAGTTAATCAAAACCAATGTAAAAAGCAACTACTTACCATGAGACAGTGAAGCTACTTTGTCTGCCCAAAACAGGGCACTTTGGTACTGCTGCTGTAAAAGCATGATAGAAATAATTAGTATTTATTTGGAATTAGCTGTATTTGGAAATTAGTATTTATTTGGAAATACACTGTACTTTTATACACTGTATTTTTATACACATTTGGAAATACACTGTAGTTTTATTAGTATTTATTTGGAAATACACTGTACATAATTCACATTTATGTTATGAACTGCAATTCACATTTGAGATCTTCAGAAGTTCAAAAAATAATTTAAAAGGTCCAGTTCTGTAACTTCTAAAGGATATCAAAAAGTAATTTGAGGTGGGATTATTTACTTTAAATAAAACGAAAGGTATGTGCTACATACATATGGCAACAGATCATACGAATGGCAAAAACCTGCAATCACTAAAAAAGTAGCAAGAATCTTCCCCTTCCAGATAAAATAAGTGCTACATTTTTTTTTTTTAAAGAGAATACTATATATAAAAAAGGACACAAATTACTCCAGGAAACTTTAGCAGTACTATCTCTATTTAACATATATTCATTTGCCAGTCAAGATGCTTTCACCTCACACCAACCATAGTCCCTGTGTGAATTTCCCCTTACTCTTGGATACACAATTTCACTGGGAACTCTGCAGTTCAGGAGAAGTGGGTGAAATAGAAAAGACTGGTGGCTACTAGAGATCCTACAGAAGCAGAGTTTGCAGGTGTATCCCATTAACTCAGCTAAGGTTGCCATCCAATTTGGGGTGCTAGGCAAAACCTCATAGAATTGGCTGGGATTATTCTCTGAGAAGACTGGCAGGAGGCTTCTGTTGTTCTTTTTTATCCTTCTCCATGCTATGGGGCATAAGATGCTTCCCAGGAGCTGCTGGACATTTAAAAAATACCCTGCAACTGCAAGGACCTGCAACACTAGAAAAGCCTGGATCACTTCTGCTCTTTCCTCACAACATTACAGTTGTGGAGTTTGCTTACAATCTTAGAGACTGTTTTATGCTTTCGGAGTAGCAGTTTGGCAGCCTTTCCAAAACGCACAGTGATGGTACGCCAGTACTCACAAAGCATTACGCTCCATGAGCTAAGCGGTCTCTTTTATCCTGTGTTCCCACATTCCCTAGTCATGCAGATTAAGAGCAGATTTGCAAAAAGAATAGTTTAATCTGCACTCCCCCCAACCCTCCCCCCCCAAAAAAATCCACAAAAATATCCCAAAGGAAAATGAGGTTTAAATAACTGTCACCACAAGAGAACAGCACAATCCAGGCCCACAAGGCACTATATGACTTCTGTTGAGTAGTTTTACAGTAAACGGACTACATTTATATCACGTAAAGCAGCAGCCCCATAGTTCCTCCTGATGCCCTTTCCCCAGAACTGCACAGGTGTCTATACAGCTGCCTTACACAGCAGCTTGCTGAAGGACTTTAATTCAAATGAATACAGCAAAACAGAACAGTAAAATACACCAAATTCACTTAGGTCCCCAATCAATCTTTCTGTCAGACTTGGTGGCTATGCACACAAATGTCTGTGCTAACTGAAGAGAAGGATTTCTCTCACTAGAGATAACAGTACCAAGTCTCTGAACTAGAAACAGAGCAGCGTAGCTTCATGCTATACTTAATCTAATTTATTAATGCGTATTTCCGGTTGTGTTTTTGTTTGTTTGCCCTGCAGCAACATAAATGCTGAACCCATCAGAAAATGAAAACAAGCCTGCCCTTCTAATAGCAGTCTGCAGCTTTGCAGGGCATCTTCACGTAGGATGGACAGCTATAATGGCCAGGTAAGCATGGCCGAACCTGCACAGCCATAGGGAGGGATCCCGCAAAGCGGCCCTACCGCTTTCACAGTGGGTTTTCCTCTTCCTGCGAACGAGGAAGTTGCCTTGGACCACACACATACACCCGCTAGAATATGCCACCCGCTCCAGCCCCCAGCCGCTTCCGGCCCACCGCGCTCTGCTCCCGACCCCGTTTCCTTCCCTGCCAGGGGAAACGGGGCATTACTTCAAACTTAACCCCCTCGCCGCGGCTACAGAGCCTGGAGCTTGCTTATCCTTCCCCGCAGGAACCTCGGGGAACACCAGCGGGCCAGCCGCCCCTTCCTCAGCATCTCCTACCCGCCTCACCTGGTCGATGTACTGCCGTACCCGCTTCCTCAGCCGCTCCAGGTTCATCCTCCCGCAGGGGCTGGGGAGAAGCTGACGTGGGGCAGCCCAGGCGCCGAGCCCACCGCGCTGCAAGCTGGCCGCCCGCCTGGCGAGGCGTCCTGCCCGCCGGTACCACGCTCAAACCCGCCCCCCGTCCTTCCCTTCCTACTTCCCTTCGCTCCCTCCAAGAAACAGCGCCCCGAGCGCATCGTTCCGGGAGCGCGCCCCTTCCCTCCCCCCCAGCCCCAGTAACTTCATTCCGAGACGTTTCTCTGCAGTTCTCCCCACGATGAATTCTTATGGGGCTCTTCACTGCAGTTCTGAGGAGAAAGGTTGTCTCTGTAACGGCCCCTATAGACCCCACTGCCTTGAGATTTCCCCCTTCAGCTACCGTGGCCTTGAGGTGAAAATGTTCCCTCAAGGCGCTGCAGCGATGGCGGATGGCATGTCAAGAGGCTTTCTATGGGTCTTTCATTGTCCAGTCATTTTTGGTGTCCCAGAAGTTAGGGAATCATTATCCACTAGGATACTGCTGAAAAAATGCCAGCTTTTACTACTGAGAAACAGATGATGTGAGCCATTAAAATGCCTGATTTAAAATAGTTTGGATGGTGGATGATACATCTTGGAGCGGGTATGCCTGTTACAAGAATAGGAATTGTGTTTGGTGGAGAAGGAAAAGCTGTGTCAGAGTCACAACGTGGATAAGCCCAGAACTGGTCACAACCGACTGTTGGGTTAAAATCTCTTTGAAATCAGCATAGGTATTTGTCAGTTTGTGGATCTTTCCATGTACAATAAAAGATGTTTGAATAAGAGTCTGATATGATTTAGAAACTGCTCAGTGGTGGAGCCCACAATCTGCTTCTAAGTGGCTTGTTTCTCTCTTAGACCAGGTGTAATGGTAACTCACCAGAGCTCAGTGGCTTCTATTCAGCATTACACATCGGGGCAACAAACTGCAGGACCTCAGAGAGAATGAGATGAATTTAAATATCATAAAATCATAGAATAATTTGGGTTGGAAGAGACCTCCAATATAGTGCAACGCCCCTGCAGTGAGCAGGGACATCTTCAACTAGATCAGGTTGCCCAGAATCACAACCAGGCTGGCCTTTAATGTCTCCAGGAATGGCATATCCATCACATCTCTGGGCAACCTGTGCCAGTATTGTGCCACCCTCACTGTAAAATGTCTTCCTTACATCTATTCTGAACCAACCCTCTTTTAGTTTAAATATCACAGTAGTGGGCTGAGTTTGAAACATTATGAAATGAACAAAAAGTGAAATAAAATATAGAAATTTAGAGTTTATGCTAATGTCTAAGATAAAAGTCTAGGCTGGGGAAGAAAAAAAAGATGCACAGGAAGTGTGGGGGTTGGAGGAGAAGAAAACTCTCTTCCTGGGGATGGGTGATGGTTAAGAGCAGCCATAGTCACAGGGAGATGGTCTGAAGTGTAGAGAGGATCTGTGATCTGCAGGATCTTCAAGAGGCCCAGGGAATGCTCTGTGAAGGTGAGAAAGCAGAAATGTGCATAGATTATGGTTTTACTTTGTTAACATCTCTCTAGTTCTTATGTTGTCAAAGCAGAGTGCATCATCTCAGGTTGCTCTGTAACATCTGTGTGTAATGTGCTGCTCTCTTTGTCCATCTATTTCTGGGGCTGGAGCAATAAGAAATGGTTGCTTGAGCTTTGCTGGGAGTCTGTAGCAGTGCTACTCCAGTGGCTTTGCTCAGGTGGGCTCTACTCCTGTTTTTGCAGTGGGAAGATGCTCCGACATCACTGCTCATGAAGTAACTGGTCATTCAAAGATTGTCCTTTTTGGATAGATTCTAAAGTTTTGCTTCTTCAGTGGGAGTCATGTAGGCATGTGGGCACATAGATAGGGCTGACACCTGGTGCTGTGAACAGCAAGATCTTTGTGAACTGACGGGTGAAGCTTAAAAACTATTTTAGGTGTGAACAGGGGAAAAACTGAATTCTCAGGAGTTTACAGTAATACATAAGTTTCTCTTTCAAATTTAAAACCAGTAATGAGCAAAACTACTTTAATGATTGAGTAGTGTTGATATACCTACTGCTTTGCCAGTAGTATTTGTAACAGTTGAGAAGATATGAAGGGATGGTTAAAAAACCCTGCTTTATGAATCTGCACTTCAGTATCTTAAATCTTGAGAGGAAGAGGAGGGCTCCACAGTCATATTAAAACTGCCTCACTTTGTGGAACTTTCTGGGTTTTTTTATCTGCATTGAGAACCTTCTTTCTTTCTTTTGTTCTAAAAATACCTATAGGTGCATTCTGCTGGTGCTAGCACATAGCTTCCTCCTGCTGCTTTTAAATAACTTTTTCTGAGTTAGCTTGATGTTTGCACATCTATCATACTCATAGAATGGTTTGGGTTGGAAGGGACCTTAAAGATCAGCTAGTTCCAAACCCCTGCCAGAGGCAGGAACACCTTGCACTAAACCAGGTTGCTCAAAGCTCCATCCTAGAATCCTAGAATCATTTGGAAGGGACCTTAAAGATCATCTAATTCCACCCAACAAGCTGGGGCTTGGCAAGTCATCTCTGGGGGCACATCCAGAAGGAACCAGCCTTTTTTGGGCCTGCTGCTTGCAGAACACTATTCTTCCTGTGATTATCTGGACGATATAAACCTATTGCTGTTTGAGTCTCTTTTTTTCTAAAATAAAGAATCTTGGAATTTATATTTCTTTTCTGCATCAGTTTTTAATTCTTTGCAATGGTGAGGAGCGAGTCCTGTTGATCGTATAGATTAACGAAGATCACATTTGGCTTTGCTTTTTCCAAGAGTTTAATTTTGGAAGAGTGTTCTCTTTCATGCTGATTTCTCTTTCCTACATGATGTATTCATCCACTGTGACTATTGGAGGTGCCAAGGTTGTACTTAAGGATGTTTAATCCTTCTTGCTCAGAAGCAAAGAGAATCTTTGGTGTTGGGAGGCCAGATGAGTTCACAGCATCATCTAAACTGAGACTATATGCCCATGTTTAGGAAGGTGAGTCCTGTCACATGTGGCTACATGTGCGCAGGGCATTAGGTTCCCAAAGCAGTCTGTAAAGTCCTTATGGTAGTGGGACTTAGTGGCCTGAACTTTTTGAAATGCTTTCTCCCTCTCACATTCCACTTCCCATAACTGGAACAGGTGGAGGGGTAGCTCAGGTGGGTATGTTTCCATGCTCAGGGCTGCAGCACAGCTATCTGCAACCAAAAACTTATTTTGCATGCCATAACAGTAGCTCTTACTGTTTGACACAGCACAGGTATGGGAGCAGAAGGTGGTCATGTAGTTGAATGCAGAGAGAAGGGAGAAAGCAGACCAAAACATGCTTGCGAACCATAAATATGCAACATGCACATGCTCCAATATTTTAAGAACTTTGGGACTCGGGGTATAGTTTTGATTAGTCTGATATTTGAAGTAAAAACCCTGATGTTTACTTGAAATGTACATGCTATCTATTATAGGAATGTGCCTGCTTGGTTGAGTTTGCTTTCTGGATTTTGGGACAGTGAAGTAGTGAGTAATGTGAAAACGTTGTGTGTTGACTGTGAGACTTAGTGTGTATTGCACAAACTGTAGCTTGAGCAGATGTACAACTTCTTACTCATCTCCCTTAACTGTGAAGTGGACTGCTCACTGCTGCAGTTCATCATCAGCATGGACAAGCAAATCCATGATGGGTTGTCTGGTTAGCTAATGTGAAACCCAGTTTGTTGGCATTTCCTCTTAAAGAAATATGGACTTTGCTTATTCTGTTATGCAATGTATAAAACAACCATATGCAGAAAACAACTTTACTTTTCTCAGGTCACTGTACCACACAGATGCAGCCTTCTTAAACCAAGAAATTATACCTTGGCACTTGTATCCTTCAGTTCCACAGAGAAATGGAATCAATGGCTGCATTAGATGCAACATGTGTGAAACAGAAAATAGGTAAAATGAATGCAAGTATGTATGCTTAAACTTTTTATTTCCTTGAAAAGTAGTTTTGTAGCATCTTTGGAACGAGTTTTTGTTGTATTTTTTCCCCTCCCCATGTTTATAGTTGTCACTATCATTACCATCTGAAGGCTCTTTTAACTTCTGTCATTGCTGTTGCTCTAAAGCTAATCCGTTTTCAAAGGCATGAAGGTAACAGTATATGCAGATTCTATTTTCTTGTATGTTTTTGTTGTTCTGCTGAAATGGATGAGAATTTCATTTCAGAGGATGATAACAGTATTTTTGACTAATCATCCCCTCTCCTGAGATGCTGAACTTAATCCCTTGAATCTATTGCCAGGACTTTTATTTATTTAGCTTCCAAAATTAAAAGCTGCTTTAATCCCTTTGCAGTCCTTTTGCTGAACTTTGTGTACTGAACCATGCATCAGCGTGCATTGCATGCATGAGAGCAGCACATCACCATTTAACGGAACTCTTTAGTAACAAATGGCAAATAGACAAAAACTTATGTTACCTAAATATTCGATAGACAGCAAAAACTGTTCTTGCAGGTGTGCTTGGTATTTTGCATAATCACATTTTCATTTTGACAGATTTGTACTCATGGTGTGAATCCCCTCTTCATTTTACATCCCTAGACACTTGTGTTGTGTAGTCGTGAGAACTGAGCATGCTTGTGACCAACTGTAGAACCTGTGATTTTTTCAGAGGAGGCCTATGTACTCCCATTTTAAGATAGCACAGGCTACTGCAGAAGTTCATAACCTGAGGTTCCAAATTGGTTTTGTTTTCTTTGTTTTAGTACCAACTTTCAGACTTAAAAATGCTCTGATGTGACAGGTAGTTATTCACATCTCTGAGTAAATATTGTTGGTCACTGGTGCCCAGTGACAGAACCAGAGGCAGCGTGTACAACCTGAAACATAGGGGGCTCCATCTGAACATCAGGAAATGGTTTTTCACTGTGAGGATGACCAAGCACTGCCACAGGGTGCCCAGAGAAGTTATGGAGTCTCCATCCTTGGAGATACTCCACAGCTGTCTGGATATGGTCCTGGGCAACAAGCTCTCTCTGGGTGGCCCTGCTTGAGCAGGGGGTTGGTCTAGAGTACTTCTAGAGGTGCCTGCCTCCCTCGGCCTCTGATTCTGTGAAATACTATGTTTGGTCAGAGACACTGATTCTCACTGAGATTAAATAAGATCATGTCTTCTTTGTACAACAGTCAGAAATGCTTTTGACTCAGGAATGGGTGTTCCTATTTTTATCAAGGAAATTAGTTGTGACACCAGAACCTGATAGTCTTCAGCACATGGATAGGGAAGGAAGCCCACTGAATCTGAAGGCCGCTTTACAATTGACTATATCAAATAACATATAAAATTTCTTTTCAGGAAGAGAATCCTAACAGAACATGAGCTAAATCTGCCAGTAAATACTACATGAGTGAAATAAGTGGCTGGAGGGATGCTGCTTGTATTTTGGAAAACTGAAAACTTAGCAATGGATCTTCAGTATAAGTGGAAAATGATACTGGGAGATTCAGGGTTTTCAGTAGTTATCTGCAGAGTTAAAACACTTTCCTTTTTCACACCAGCCATTACATGCATATTCTCTTTTTCCTTTTTTCTTTTTTTTTCCCCTATTCCTCTCCTGCTCCAGTTTCTAGATATGCCTCAGTCTCTCCCTTTATGGTGGTCCTACATAGCTCTCATCACAAATAGCTAGCCAGCCTTTAATATCCTTTGAAATCCCCAGACATAGACCTTACCTATTGCCAAAATAGATAAACTGCCATGACATATTGCGCTATGTAAATAATGAGAACATATGAATAATAAGAACAAATGTTAATCATGTTTGTAACTGTACACTGGACTGCAAAAAGAAGAGAATTCCTTAGTGAGATGTTTTTAAAATAAGAAGTCAACAAATTTGTTATCTAGAGCTCCATAATAGGTACCAGTGGAAGTTTTTGTGATTTTTTTTCTTTTTTTATTATTTATTTTTTATAAATTGTGAAATAATCCTCCAGTCCTCAGCCAGACATTGGATACTTGGTCTTTACAATACTAAGGCTAAAGAGAAATGGCTAACCAGTGCACAGTAACATAGTGTTGCTCTCTCAGCTGGATTTTTGTGGACCCTTGTGAGGCCGTGATGGATACACTTGACCTCCAGCCGTAGTTCAGGCTGATTAAGGAGCAACAGGCCTCACCTGCGACTTGGAAAGCCCTTGGCTCATGCACAAGGGAGTGAAGGTGCCTTGGAAAAATATTTCAAAAGGTAGTTTCAAAGCCCAGACATGTAAAATAACTGAAGTACAGAACAAGGTACCAGCGCTAAAATGACAACAAGTATCTTGTCTATACTTCACTCTATAAATACCACCATCAGGATGGGGCCCAGTTTGAGCTCTGCCAAAGTTGCCACTGGACTGCACACCAGGCAACCCTCCCCTTTAGCAGGGATGCCTCTCAAGGCTTGAGGTTCCTTACCTGAGACTAAGAGAACCTTCCTTACCCCAGGTGGAAATATCCCTTACTCATGACAGATACTTGGTAAGTGACTGATAGCATGCTGAATTAATATTAATGAAACATCACTACTCTAAGTAACTACTCAATATTACAAATATTATATAAATAAATATTATAAAAATTATTATATAAACATTGTAGAATACATATTCTATAATGTATAACAATATATTATACTTTATAATTACATAGTTATATATTATAGAAATAAATGTATAATTATATATTGAATATCTAAATATTACATAAGTATTATATAAATAATCGATATTGTTGTTATAAACTTGATATAGATAATTCCAGTAGGCATAATCTGTTGTCCAAATTTAAGACTAAGATTGGACCTAGCTGCACCTAGGCTCCGTAAGTTTAGAAAGCAAGAAGGTCCACTCTGAACTTCATATCTCAGTGGGAGGGTCCTCCTTACTCTTTGTTTCTTTTGTTCGACATAAGCCATTGACCAAGTCTGAGACTAAGATTAGATCCAGCTGTGCCTAGGGTCCATAAGGGATTTAGAAAGCAAGGGGTCTGATCTGAACCTTGTGACTCCATAGGTGTTACACTTTTGTGTCTTCAGTCTCTATATGAATTATTCCAACTCTATTCTATTTTCCTTTGTATGTTTAATCCATGCAGTAACTAATAAGTTGAACCTTGCCATCAAAGTTACTGAACCTTGTTCAAGTACTGCTAAACTTTGTGAAATTCCATCAAATAATTAAACTCTGCCACATTAGTATTTTACCTAAATAAAAGAAGTTGCTGCTTCTCTCTTTTGACTGAGGTGCATTCTGCTCATCTGCGACAGTTGCTGAGCATTGATATGGTCCTGAAGTATAAAGGCAGGTTCGTTTTAGTCTAGTTTATTTGTTTTCCTTGCCTAACACCCAAGCAAAAGCAAAGCTGCTGCCGAGCAACACTAGGGGTCACTGTTAAACATGATTATAGTGAGTCTTGGGGACATTCGTTTGCAAACTGGACCTGTATCCCTCACATCTATTGTTGACCATTCCAAAACATGGCCGTGGTTTATTTCTCTGGCTTTTAAATTTCATCTGGAAGTACGATAAACAAATGGATACCAAGATTTAATTAAGGGGGCACAATGTGGTGTGGTCTTATATGTCAGTTTTAGTCTTTTTGTGATGAGCAAACTGAGATAAATGCTCTGTCTCAGTCTAGATTCATGGAATCGAACAGCAACCGCTCCGCAGTATCTGCCATGTCACAGGATCATATTAGTCAGCAGGGGCTGAGGATGCCCCTTTGCAGAACTGGTAACCTTTAGCTCCTGTTCAGCATGGCTAAGCAGACAGAGGCCTATTCCTTGGCTTTTTTTTTTTTTTTTAAGAGCAATTAATGAAGTCTGCACACATATTTTAAATTTGAAAATAATATCCCCTTGTTTTTTAGATTAATGAGAGTTGCATCAGCCTCGAGTCCTTGTCCTGGGTTGCATGGGAAATTAGAAAGCTTTCTGTAGCCTTTGCTATTTTCAACTTGTTCAGTGTGTGAAGCTGCAGGCACTGGCTTGTACTCTGAGGGCACACCTCTTTGGGTTGTATGTCTTTCCTCAGCAATATCATATTAAGTGATCAACATGTACTGCAGGGCAAGGCTGCAACTCTAGAAGGTGTTTCTTCTAGCATAGGTCCTTTTTGTTTGTGCATTGGAGGAAGGGAAGGAAAAGAGTTGGTGGGAAGCACAGCCTTTGTGGCTTTACAGTGCAACCCCCTCTCTTCTGTTCCAAGAACCACAGGTCTGGAGTAGGTGACTTGCTGGTACCACTGTGATTCAGAGGTCAGCTGAGTGAGTTTTATGCATGAGACTTGACAGGTCTGCTTACAGTTTGCTGGAGTATGTGTTTGCTGCACTTGTCAGGCAAGTGGCTCCTAATGTTCAGTTCCTATTCAGCACTGGGGAGAATCAAAGAATGGCATCTTGTGTAAATGCCAATATGGCAAGATTCAGGTGGTCCTGGCATTTTTCAGCCTTGAGAGCTGAAATGTTGACTGATTGTTTGGGATTTTTTTTCCTGATTTTAGAGATCTTCAAACTGAAAATTAAATAAACAGGGAAAAAAAGAAGCCTTGCCCCAAAGTGTGCACAGTCTATGATTGTTAAGGAAGCTGAAACTGTGGCAAACTAGATTTATCAAGGTTTTGCTATCATGCCTCTATTTTGTTTGCTGGTCAAGGTTGTGAGGCCACACAGTTCTCATCATCTGTCTGTCAGCTTGGATGTATTAGTTTTTAAAAGCTATGTCTAATCAATGCAATTATTTTAGGGAATGCTTTAGGCATCAGTGGGCAGAACTGTAATGGTTTGGGCATTCGAGACTGGAAGTGAGAAGCCATCACAGCTTCAACCACTGCAGAGTTGTCTGCAGAGCAAAAACCTGGTTTTCATGACCAGTTTATAGGACCTGTAACTCATCTGTGCTCAGAATTTTATGTGGTAACACTGTGAGTTACTTATCTTCAAACAGGAAGGAAACAACATTTGGGAGATATAAACATGACAAGGAAGAGGGAGAAATACACTGAATTCTCACTATAGATAGGAGAGAGATGCAAGAATTGCCCAGGGACCTTCTAGAGTGAATGTATGTGTGATGAATTTAGTCCTAAAAATGCTGCTAGACTGCAATCCCCTGGCAATTTAATTCACTGCGCTCACAGAACCTGGGGATACTTGCTCACTGCTTTTAGAAAACAGAGAAGTAACATTATTGCAGCTGTGGTGACTGACTGCCTGTACCGCAGGAATGATTTAGGTTGTTTTATTAAGAGGCTGCCTATGAGCTGCCGAAGAACATGTCAGCCTGCTTCGCTACTCATCTTGATAATAAACGAGCTTGTACCACAGGCAGAATTTTTTCCTGGGCTATGAATAAGCACCATGTTCTTGTACAGCATTTTTTTTCAAAGCAGGTCTCATGATCATTGTGTTAACACGCTTTTAAAATTGTTTCATTTTATTTGTGCCTGTGGTATTTCTCAGTTTATCCTAGCTCCCAATACTTGCAAGGAGCTATGAACGTGTGTATACATACCTGTTCATCCCTCTACCAAAATAAATCAATAAAGTCGAGAGAGACCCTGAGCTGCATTCCTCAGTGTATTAACCTAGACCAGCCTGCCTGTCCTTCAAAGGCCAGAGAGGTAAATCCTGTCTGGATCTTCTGGGTTGCGCCTTGCTACAGTTCAATAAATTTCACTGAAAAGTAACAAATTCCATAGAATAATCTGCCTTCCTAATACACATCTCACCAAAAAATATGGCAGGAACTGGAATGCTGCTTGTCAAGTTCAGGCTTAATATCCCATTTGTTCCCATTTGGTTCCTTAGTAGATTCTGTGCTTGCCCCGGGCAATAGCAACATGTTTCTTCGTGATGAAATGTGATCAGTTATTTGTATGCTAGCTGTAAGAATGTAAGTGGCATTTCTGTTGGCTTGGCATGAGTCTTATGAAGTACCTTTTTCTCACCCGCTGGCTTGATTGTTCTAGCCTCTAGATTAATGTGCTCTTTTAGTAGCACAGCAAACCAGCCTCGGTGACTGTTACATATGTTATGATTTTTGCTAACTGACTCACCTTTGGCATGCGTTATACCTCCCATGGGTTCTGGCAAAGCCAATACCTGTTGACTTCTTGATTGAACACCATTCAACTGACCTCATGGTTCATACAGATCTTCATATCTACCTGGACCTTGATCAAAACCTGCTTGGAGACCTTATAGACCCCAAAGATTGTGGCTGGAAGGAGGACGTGTGCAGCTGAGGAATGGTTTGCAGAAAGGTCCCAGGTTCTGTCTCTCATCACCAGTTTTCTCTAGTTTATCAGATTTCATTTTTCAGGTGATGCAGGGGATTGAATTGTGCTTGCAAATGGCCAGTGAGGAATTCCCCTGGAGGATGAAAGCTCCCAGCTGCCACAGAGCCAGTTTCTGCATGCTATTCTGTTTCCACTCCTCCTGCCTGGCAGCAGCTGATAGGAAGGGGCTGAGGCTGAGAAAATGAGATCTGACTGAGCTTTATGTGGACCATTGGACCAAATTCCAAGTTACTTTCTCCTGCACTGGAGTTATCACAATCGGACCCAAAGGTGTGGGAGGCAGGACCTGCTCAGATACGCTCCGTTTTCTTGTGCTCATTGTTAGGAGGGAGATCCTGACCCACAGCACCTCTGGCAGTGTTTTCTTTGGGCATCTTGGACACCCAGGACACAGACGTAGCTGACAGCTTGCTTATGCTCTTGTTCAACAGTGCAGTAGGAACTTGTGAGGCTTATTGCACTTTTGATGTTGATTGTGGATGCGCATTAGGCCTTATGCATGTTCAGCCTTACTGCTCAAGGACATATGTTTGCTCTGAGTAAGCATGGTAAGTCCAAGTGTCCAAAATGTGTCAGTTACCATAGGCGAGTAGAGTCTGATGTGCCTGGGATAACAGTTTTGTTGTTCATACAGAACAGGGTTGCTCTGCACAAGAATTGCAGGTGATGGTCACTGCATGTGTGCAGTTGTGGTAGCTTAATCTCCAAAGCAGCAGGGTGAGAGATGAAAGGAGTAACACTGGGGACAGCTTTCTCTATCTTCCTGTCTTAACAGTCTGTGCACTCTTCCGAATGAGCTCATTCTGGTGTCTGGGCTTTCAGTCTTAATGGACTCAGTTAAGCTGAGGTTTTTTTTTGCCTTCTTGAAACCGAGGATTTGAAAATCACTTCCTAGAACATCACGTTTGCCAAAGTCAAATTAACATGGTCATTCTCGGCAAAAGAGTCACAAGTAGCTGGTCTTTAAGAGCGCTATGCATTTCACTTCTGTGGGGTAAAATTTCCTCATTGGAAGCTTTGAAGGAACATATTTCTGTGGTGTAAAAAGAAAATAGTCTTTTTCTCTCTGTATAAGATACACTTAATATCTTTATTGGCATGTTTGCAGACAACATGAAGTTGGGTGGGAATCTGCTTGAGGATAGGAAAGCTCTACAGAGGGATCTAGACAGGCTGGATCCAATGGCCAAGACCAATTTATGAGGTTCAACAAAGCAAAGTGCTGCATCATACATTTGGGTCACAACAATCCTGTGCGATGCTCCAGGCTTGGGGAAAAGTGGCTGGAAAACTGCTCAGCTGAAAAGGACCTGAGGGTGCTGGTTAACAGCCAGCTGAACATGAGCCAGCTTGTGCCCAGAAATAAGTTTATTTCTGATCCTGTAGGCAGTGGGAGTTTTGTATATGAAGGGCTTGTAAAGTCAAGTCTTTTGCATGCTTTAACCTAATACAATTAGCCTAACTTTTGATTTTAGTGGCTTGAGCTGTTTACCATTACAAGTGTGGTCAGATGAACAACATTTTTAAAATGGAGGCAAACATCTTAATTAAAATTTGATTATCTAATTAAGATAGAGAACCATATTTAGACAGCCAGCAAAAGAAGGCTTGATATTTTTTGTTTGCTTTCCCTCTGCAAATGCTGGGTGCCTTTGAACACAGGATATTGTATTTGGGCAACTGTTTTTAAACTTAAAAATCTGAGATATTTTTCTCCCCAACTTTCAGGTGGGTTTGGCATGTAAGCTGTGTATCTTATAGTGAGAATGTTCATAGCGCAGAATATGCAGACCAAGTATGTTGAACTCTAATGTCTAACTCTGGTATAGGAGGTAATATAGCATGCAAAATATTCTTCTTATAGTAGGACTGAATTACATGGAAGGTTTAAAAAAGAAGTGTATGCATTTACAAATTCAGTAGCAGAAAGTGTTTCACATTTTGAGAAATGATAAGCATAAAAATAAAATTGTGTTTATACTGTAGTAATTAGTTGCATCAGGGTAATATATGATGCAAAAAATGTGCCAGTGTGCATCTATGCCAACCTTGGTCCTGCTCTCAGAAAGGTCAGAGAATAGAAGTATTATGCCCTGTCAGGCAGCCAACACCATTTTATAGCTGTTATCAGTTGCTCTCAGCATAGAGGAAATGGGCTTTTGCTTCAGCTCACAAAATCAGAGCCTGAAGCGAGTTGTGCAAAACATTCAGGTTGGATCTTTAACGTATTTGAAATCAATCTTGATTCAAGTCCAGACTGGCTCCACGCATTTGCACCCATTTGCTGGAATTTTGCCTGATGTTTTCCGGCAAAGGTGATTATGAATCTTTCCCAGTGATTATGAATCTTTCCCCCCATATCTTAAGATCTGTAAAATTTTGCAGGTTTTCATGATTAGCACTGATGTGATCTGTATTTTATACTCTTTTAGCTGATGCTGTCAAGGGTTTGCAAATATCCCTTGATTCTTCACAGTTGAGGTAAGGCTCACTTCAGCTGATGTTCTAATATAATCTGACAGACAGAGAGCTGCCTCCATATTTATCTGCACCAACAATGAATTTGAACCAGTCAGGTGGTCTGTATCCTTATCCTGTGCCTGCCAACCTCTGTGTCTTTTCATGTTGCTTAATCTGATCAGTTACGTTTGTCTAGCCTAGGATGGATCTGTGATATTGAAATGCTTTAGCTAATGGCTGCTAATATGTTCTAGAAGTGTGAAATAGGATGTAGTACTACAAAACACCATTAAGAAGTCTAAGCTTTAGCTCAGATCAGTTAACCAAAGCTAACTAACTCAGAATAGCAGCAAAGATGAAGTAATGTGAATTTTAACTTCGCACAAGAAGCTTGCATTCAAGGCTGCACAAACATGCTTAGCAAAAGGGAGGTGAAACTGCTGCAAAAGACACAAAGTAGAAAAAAGCTGCAGGGACTCATACGAGTGGGTAACTAGTATTTCCTGAGGAGTTATACTCTCTTTGCTTGTCTTGCAGATGTAAGTAAGTGCGTCCAAGCTACAGCTGCACCCCTTTTGCTAGGTAGCAGCTGGCCAAAAATCCAAAGTGTGCTGTCCTCTGGAAGATGTGAGCTATGCCTGGGTAAGACCACGCTTTCTTGCACTGTAACCTGTTAGGATATATTCTAATTCATTATAAGCTTCAAGCTAAGGAATCCAGAAGTGAAATGAAGCTTGTGCTATGTTGACTGTTAAAAGAGCTCATCCAGATTTGCTTTGCATGCTTCTGTTGCATAGAAGCCTGGCAGAGATGGGGAGACCAAATAAAACTAATTATCAATAGCATGCTGTTCAGCAAATGCTTCTGTTTCTGATGGCGTTAGCAAAGTGGCAGGAGCAATTCAAAGGCTGCAGTCCCTGCAACAAAGCGCTAGCATGGCACAAACAATGCAGCAAGCGGATCCATGAAGGACAACTGAGGGGTGGGAAAGGAGAGGCAAGAAGTGATTGTCTGTCTCCTGATAATGGGACCAATTTTCACTGCAGCTATGCCAGCTGAGCTCCAGGGACACACCAGGGAATCCAGCTCAATGGGCTTTAATTTGGGCGAATGTGTATAGATTACATACGGCAGGCACGATTCCACATGCCTTCCAAATCACAGCACTGTACTTAAACCCTGATACACAGATAATACAGATGCGAGATAATCAAAGCCCCCTTTGTCATACTGAAAACTGAAGCTCTTGAGCGCAGAGTTTAATCAATGTATTATTGGAATGAAAATTCCAGCCTTTCTGTAGTGATTGTATTACTAGGTGCCATATTTAATTCATGAAGAAAACGACGAGTTTTAAAATTGAAATGAGACTCAAAATTTGCTGGTTGATGCAGAATGTAAAATTAATTTTCTGTTGGCCACGGGCATCAAAGAAATAGATAGGAAAGAGCAAAAAAATCTTTCTTGTCTGTTTCTGGATTCCTTTTATCAGATTCTTGACAGTCTCAAAAATGGTACAGGAAGACACTGCAGAAAGGTAGCCATGATTCACCCTCACAAGCTGCATCTCTGTTTTTTACCGAATCATTTTTTTCTTCTGTTCCTTTAACAATGTATGTAAATCTCAAGCTTCTGTAGGCTGAAGAAAGATTGCAGCATTATTCAAATATATATTTAGAAGAAAGTTATTGCTTCCCTATGATTTTGGTAATACTACCTCATTTTTGTTATTTTTTTGTTTTTCAGACAGGTGAATTGATAGGAGGTGTTAATGTATCACTTCTACATAAATACATAATGGCAGTAATCATTACCCTTGTGTGTTTTCCTACAGCTTTGGCAAGATTTGCTTTAACTAAAAAAAAAAAAAAAGATAAAGAATCTGCTGATTCAAAAGAAAATACCACAGTGCAATAAATCTGGGTTATATTTGGCTAATAAGGAAGCAGAGGATGATGCCGGATGTGGAGGTGACCAGGATGTTCCATTGTAGCTTTCCTTCCTCATTTAACTTTTCTTTGGCTGCTGCAGCTAGAAATGATGCACGAGGGCTGGAACAACAGCAGCATGGAAGTTTTTCATTACCTGCCCCTCTGACACAGGAGCACAGAAATCACCACACCTCCCTCTTCCTTCCTGTAGTCTCCTTCTTTCCCACCCTGGGGATATTCTTTCTCCTGATGTCCTATATCTTCCCATGTGTATGGTTTTATAAATACTGTTTGCAAAGTCCCAATAGAAGTTTGCTTGTAGAGCTGTAACAGTACTTCAGGATGACAAATTACGAGTGTCTTCCTGTAACCCAACAAACTGTAATGGTTCCACACACTGTGGATCATATGCTTGTTCAGACGCTGGCTTTTCATCTGCAGAAAAGCAAAAGAATAACTGGACCTCTTGTTGGCAAGGAAGTTACAACCATACATGATATTTTGAGCACCAACCTCTCACTGACTTGTGAACCTGAAGCTCGAACTCTGTGGTCATCTGTGCACAGACTGAAGTAAATGTGCTTGAATTTGCAAAAGTGGCTGGGAACAGTTGAATTCATATTATATTTAAGAGTAGAGTTCAGATCTTTCTTGTACGTGAGCTGCTTTGCATGGTGATCTCTCTGGTTTATCTACCTATCTGAACGGTGAGTTTGGAGTCAAGTGCAAATATGACCATCTGACTAATGTGACAGTAGCCTTTACGCCAGACCCTTGTATCTGTGGTGGAGGTAGCATTTCCATCCTTCACAGGATGTACAGAGTGATAAAACCATTTTAATACCAATGCAACAAATCAATAGGGTAAACCACAAATTTAAAGAAACCACCATGCTGTACTCTGCCCTGGTAATCTCCAGTTGTTGCCAAATGCTGCTGCTGCTCTTTGCACTTCTTTTGTGCTGATTTAGTTTTCAAACACATCCACGTTAAGAGTGTTAATACGCATGCTACATCCCTTCTTAAATAAACCTTCCCATTTATTTTTAGAAACACATTTAAAACATAAAGCAATTAAACTGACATCAGTGAGGGTAGCGAGAGAGTCCAACATGAGTGTTGGGAAGGGACAGATCTTCACAGTTAAATTTTATTACAGCTTTTGTGGTATCTCACTGTTTTGGGTTCTTTTAATTCAAGTTCCTGCTGGGCAGTCAAGTGAAAACCCTTCAAAAGCAGGTTTCTTAACTTCTTAAGAGTGCAGGAAAACTTGAAAACATGAAACCTGCATGTCCTGTAACTACAAAGCAAGTAAAAAAATCACAATTCTGGTTTCAGTTTCATGACTTTTAATGCAATAATACAAGTGCAATATTTTTGGAAGGCATTATTTTTAACTGCAGGCAGTATAGTTTCAAATTATTCTTGCTAAAACTCAGGGCCTGGAAATCCAGGTGAATAATTTTCTCCTGAAACTATAAAAGCTACCTGTTAAAAAATTAAAAAATGAGGAATATTTAAGTAATATTCCTTTTATTGTGGTAAATACAAAGAAATAATAAAATGAATACACTCATCCTTGGTGTTTGCCCAGTTAAAAGCGGGGTGGTGGTGAATACCACATTAGTCACTCCTCACTTGGACAAACCCTGATTGTGTCTATATTCATAATTTTTCCATGGTAACCAACATGGATTATTGAGTTGTGACATTTTGCTGTGCTCCATGTGTTTCTACTGACCCTTAGGAGAGCTGTTTTGGTGTTAAATACTGCCAGGCAGTGAGTAACCATTTTTCCACTTTACTGGAGGAACATGTATCTTTACTACTTTCTTGCATTAGCTATGGCCTTAATCTTGAATTCATCTTCAATGAACTGATTCAACTCATTAAACCACTGGAAAACTATTCTCCTTCCTGAAAAAGAAAAAAGTTTTCCTTTGTGACTTCTGTCCTGGGGCTGACCTTGCTCAGAATTTATAGAGACAAACAGAATGGAAAAGGGGCACAAGGAGGGGGAAGAAACGGGAGAGTGACCTCTTGTTTCCCATGGCAGTGAGCTGGTAGTTTAGCTCAGCACAGCCATCTTTAAAACCTCATCATGAGTTTTCTTTTCATAGAATCACAGACAGGTTTGGGTTAGAAGGGACCTTAAGCTCATCCAGTTCCAATCCCCTGCCATGGGCAGGGACACCTCCCACTAGACCAGCTTGCTCGAAGCCCCATTCAACCTGGCCTTGAACACTGAACAGGGAGGGGCAGCCAAAAGTTCTCTGGGTTTGACATGGTTTCTTAGTGTATAGTGGTTATATCCACAGCAATTGCAGTAAAGCTAAGGCTGCTAGCCTGGACTTACAATAGTGAAAATGGAAGCAGGATTTGACCCTCAGATTAACATTTCCTGTAACTCTTAACACTTTTTTATACTTTAGTTCTCTCTTGTTTCAAGCACATAGCTTGTAATCATACCAGTGTTTCAGTAGCAAAGTGTTTTAACTTTGGAGCCAGGGATTTGGAATAACACTTCTATTTACTTATAAAGCGAGAAGCATTTGGTCAAACGTTTTAGGTTATCATCATCTCAATCTGAAGCTCTTAAAGAAGAAAGGGAAACAAAAATCTTGTTTGGTTCAGTGATGTAACTTGTTAGAGGACAGATGGACCCTTACAGAGTGCCCCAATGATCCAGTTTGGAACCACATAGAGGGGTTTTTGTCTTCAGGGGTTTTTGTCTTGAGCTGTAACAGCAGGGGACACTTTAATTAAGAAATAGAATTGCTATTAAAGCCAAGGTAGCATCTTCCTTCTGATAGTAAGAGAAGTTTTGATTCATTAAATTACTTTTTCACTCTTGTTTAAAGGGTGCATAATCTTTTAGAAATAAGCTACTGATGAAGTGAACAGTTGATGTACGCTTGCTCAGTGTGATTGTTGTAACAGATGTGCACACCAAAGCTGAGTTTGTCTATCCTGGCCCTGTCCCATCACTGCTGGTGGCTTGAGGTAACCTCCATACAGCCATGGAGCCCTGTGGCTGACCACTGCATAGGGGTCAGCCCCTCTATGCTGGATCTGGGCATACACAATGCTCTCTAGGATGCATATTGCCAGTCCCACTATTCATTTAGGCAAATGGGAATCCTTCCTTTCTAGCGTGGTGGGTTTGGGGATGTTGTCTGGGAAGCTGTGAATTTTCTCAATCAAGGAGTTCACAGTTATAGGTACAGTTCCTGAAGTACTGGAGGGTTGGAGATTATGGTAGCTGTTATTTCTGTTCTCAGTTCAGTATTGTAAAGACCTGTTCTTGTATTTTAGAGTTACTGTGCTTCAGGAAATGTGTTTTCATCATCAGCACTTCAAACATTATTCACTGAAACATATTGTAAATGAGAAAGGAGAAAATGTCTTAGAAAGCATTTATAAGTGCCAGGAAGTAAATAGTTATTGCTGCGGTGTCTGCATGGAAAGCTGGCAGCCTCCAAAACGATTACAGATGAAATTCTACTTTAGGTAAAGCATGAACTGATACTGGTTTGATGCTTGGTTTTGATTGATACTCCTGAGAGAACTGCTGCTACCCCACCTGGCTACGCTAAGATCAGTTTGTGATTTTAGTACATACTTTCTTTTGAAGAAGTGTAATTAAAAAATAAGAAATGGAGAATACGTGTTTCAGAACAGAAGTGTCTGTCCCCTGAGCTGTAGATCAATGATGGTCTAAAAGAGTGGTAGATTATACCATGCTGAGCCGGTGGAACACGTTGTGCTGTTTCACCTTGCTTGAAGCTGCTAAATCCCATTAAAAGGGAAGTTAGAAACAAATTTTATGTATTTTCAGTATTTTCGCTCTGTGAATGCAATTACTGTGACTGACACAAAAGCTCCAGAAAGTCACGAGTAAAGAAGGAAGTGTTGCTGTGGTGGGACAACGTTGGTCCACCAAGCACTCCCCCTTGTTTGCAGCAAATGGCTCAGGGGTTTCAGAGAGCTTCTGAAGATTTTCCAAACCCTTCACTCCGAAGTATTTACTGTCAGCCAACTGGGCCCTCACTGGAGAGACTTTGGATACTGAGATGAAAAATGTCACATGGGATAAAGCCCAAATCTTAATTAGATCAATTAGTTATGCTACAGTTGCTCGCTTACAGTCCTTTGCTCGGTTAGGCTCCTTCTTTGCTAGCTGTTACAAACTCAAAGCAGTTTTGTTGGTCATTATGAAGGAAATGGCTTTTATGCCATTTTGCTTCATGTTTTTTTCACTATACTGAAGACACAGTGTCTTTAATATCTACGCTCTTACAGAATATATAAACCCCTAATACCCGAAACTATGCGAATCCTTCCACCTGATTCTCCCAGGCACCCCAGTTCATTCTGAACTTCTGCTTACAATTTTTAGCTGTGTAATTGAAAAGGTTGCCAAAAATATTGCCACCCTCACAAATTCCCACCTTTCCTGAAGCTGGAAGTTGTAATCCGCATAGGAACAGCAGTATTTTAACTTAAACTACAGAAATCAAAGTATGCTGATGCACAGGGTCACAATCACAAAATGGGCTCTCAAACCCCTGTTCTGCTGGCCACCATGCCAGGAAAGGAGTGACTTTCAGAATAAAGGCAATGCAGAGGGCTGAGGACAGTGAAATTTCCGAATGCTCTCATTATCCAGAGCCAGTGAGAGCCTTTTGCTGCTTTCACAGGAGACTACTGGAATAGTGCTATTTCTGGAACTTTTGTCTTGTTCTAGTTGTTTCTTCCCTTTCCATGATGGACATTATCTCTTTCTTCTTTCTTCATCTTAACTTTTCACACCTTCTTGTTTTAGTTGCTTTTCTCTTTTTCTGTCTTGTTCAGGTGTTTGGTTTTTAACTTGTTCTTCCTGTAGAAAAGAGAAATCAATACAGATGTATGTAAAATAACCTGTCACTGCCTTGATTTGCTAACCTTCTGTGATTTATTTTCAGGATTATTCTCTTGGCACCAAAGCTCAGTTAGAAAAGAAAGGTGACAAGTGTTTGCTGGTGATACTACTGCTGTCCCCTTCCAGAACAATTCCAGAGAATTTTCCCTTTCTTTCATTCATTAGAACTGCCTGAGCCACCAGAGTCAGAGCAATTTCCATTAGTCAGGCCAGCGGGTAGGCTGGTTCAGATAAATTGTTTCTTCAATTGATATAACAACATGTAAAACTTGCCTTTATATAAAAAGATTCTCACTTTCTCCTGCTGTTATAGCATATCAGTGACCAATAAAAAGCCTTAAATTGCAACAGAGGGAAAGCAGAAGAATGCTTGATGAGAAGAAGCGTGACCTGTCCTTTATTAAAGGTTGCCTGTGGACTGGTGTCAGGTGAACTGTAAAAGCACAGAGGGATCATCCTGTAGCACAAGTTATTGCACAGGGATTGGAACTAGATGATCTTAAGGTCCTTCCCAATCCTAACTATTCTATGATTCTATGATTTTGCCAAATAGTTCCACTGATCCTAATTTCAGCTGTAACTTTACTGGATTTCCTCCATTCACCTGAAGAAATCTGTGGCAGGTATCCACACCAGATTTGCTTATTTGTCTTCTAAAGGTCCTTCAAAATGGCTTAACCATTTCTGAAATGGGGACTGGGAAAAGGTGTTTCCTAGTGACTACTTCTTACAGATGTTCTAGTACCTATCAGTCGCAGAGCACGGACTTAACAGTTGATACGGGAAAAGTTGCAGGACGTGTTTTCTTTTCCATAGCTCTGGAATTAGAACTGGGACCAGAGACTTGGAACAGGGATAGTCCTAGGATAAAAGAAATACCACTTATGCATTCTCCAAAGACTTGGACAGATTTGGGAGAGCTACACTCTTCAAAATCTTTTTACATAGGTTCATAAACTACAGGCTTAAAAAAGATATATTTCAGTGGCCTTGGGCTAGAGGTAATGGGTAAGGTAGTGAATATAGTGAATGTATCTATAGTGAATATGAACCACATCCATAGAGATTGACTCAGACTCGCATGAGAGAGGACAGTCCTCCCAAATCAAGACACATGGGAAATCTTGCTAACACCTCATGTAGCTATTTTGTTGTTATTTTCTTTACCTCTGTTAGTAACAAAAACAAGAGTGGCACAGAATTGCCAGTGGAGGTTTTTGAGCCCTCCATGCATGTGCCCATTTGATCACCTTAAATGTTGCTGCAGTGTTTGGGGGTTTCTTTCAGGGAACTGTTAAGCCATTGCTTCTTTTTTAAAGCTTATTTTTAGATTTGTTTCTTGGAGCACCATCTATCCATGGTGGATAGTCTGATTGTACAAGCGACAGCACTTACAAATCACCTAATGAAGGCTAAAGAGCGCTCTGGGATTCATTTGGTAAGAGTGGCTGTATAAATGAGCGGCTGTTAATTGTGCAGCTGGCTGACACGTGCAGTTAATCTCAAGTGCAAAAGCACAGAGAAATGTGCTCTGTGAGCAGTTCCGATCCAGAAATACCCGTGAAGGAAAGAACAGCTCAGGGCTACCTTTCGGCTCTGTGATTTATACTGCTCATGAGGATATCTTGCAATGTTGGCCATGTGTTTTTCAGCTCGTTGCCAATCCTCATGCCATCGCTGAACTTGATACTGAGGCTGGGACTTTGTAATTCTACCCAGAGTGGCACGGTTCTCCTGGTTCACTCTCTGAATCTCCAGCCTTTGTTGTTCTCCATTTCAACTTAAAAGGGAAAACCACATAAGCAGAATCAAACTTCTCCAAGCTTGTTCATGTTCACACACCCGGTAACCTAGAATGTGAAATGTCTGTCAGTCTTGTGTCAGTGGAAAATAGGTTTTACACCTCTTTTATAAGGTTTTATATCTCTTCTACAAAGACTTGCTCCTCCATGATCATCATTAACTCGGCCTTGCAGCCCAATCCTTTTGTCTTTCTTAAGAGGATAAGGGACCTCTTAAGGGGGTCTTTGACACACTTGTGAGGTGGCTAATGCCAACCTCATGAAGTTTAACCATGCCAAGTGCAAGGTCCTACACCTGGGTCAGAGCAATCCCAGGCACAGCTACAGGTTGGGCAGAGAAGAGATTCAGAGCAGCCCTGTGGAGAAGGACTTGGGGGTGCTGGTCAATGAGAAAATGAACATGAGCCAGCTTCCGTGTGCGCTTGCAGCCCAGAAAGCCAACCGTATCCTGGGCTGCATCAAAAGGAGCGTGACCAGCAGGTCGAAGGAGGTGATCCTGCCCCTCTGCTCTCGTGAGACCTCGCTTGGAGTATTGTGTGCAGTTCTGGTGTCCTCAACATCAAAAGGACATGGAACTGTTGGAACAAGTCCAGAGGAGGGCCACAAGGATGATCAGGGGACTGGAGCACCTCCCATATGAAGATAGGCTGAGAAAGTTGGGGCTGTTCAGCCTGGAGAAGAGAAGGCTGCAATGGAGACTTCATAGCAGCCTTCCAGTATCTGAAGGGGGCCTATAGGGATGCTGGGGGGGGACTGTTCATTAGGGACTGTAGTGATAGGACAAGGGGTAACAGGTTAAAACTTGAACAGTTGAAGTTCAGATTGGATATAAGGAAGAAGTTCTTTACTGTAAGGGTGGTGAGGCACTGGAATGGGTTGCCCAAGGAAGTTGTGAATGCTCCATCCCTGGCAGTGTTCAAGGCCAGGCTGGACAGAGCCTTGGGTGACATGGTTTAATGGGAGGCGTCCCTGTCCACGGCAGGGGGGTTGGAACTTGATCTTAAGGTCCTTTCCAACCCTAACTATTCTATGATTCTATGATTCTGTCTTTGTTCAGTATCTTCCAAATGCAGCCCTGCTTATAGGGAGTTTGGGTACATTTTGTAGGAGGAAAACCACTACTTTTAGCTTGGATTAATGCCAACCCTCCAATCTTGGAATTGCTGTAGTGCAGTACTGAGGGGAAGGCATGGCCGTTGTCTGAGATGCTTAACAGTCAATTTCAGTTACTTTGATTTATGTGTTTATTTTGTGTACAAACCTGATGTGCCGAGTTAGGAAGCATGAAGATAACGTATTGCCTCAAACATTTTGGAAAATTCCTGTGATTTCTTAGACTGTAATTTCCCAGCAGCTGAGCTGATCTCCTAGCACTCTCCTGCCACCAAAAAAGGGAAGGACTTGTTCTTTTCCTTCCCCTGCTCATCTCCCCACTGCTCCCAGCTGTGTGGTCTTCTATGCTCTTGCACCAGCCCTGGGATTCATCACTTTGCAGAAAGTGGCAGAAAAAGTATCCAGGTTGTTTTGGTTTTGTTGGGTTAGTTTTCTGCTGCTGTCTTGAGTTTAATTAGCTAATGAAAAAGTTTGATGAAAACCAGAGTTGATCCAAAGAAAACAACAAGATTTGGCCACTTGAATCAGGAAGGTAGAGAGGTAATGAAAGGGAGGTAGATGCACTGCTCCTTCCATACCTTTTGGGATCACACCTTGAGCAGTGGAGTTGACTGGTACTTGCTGATGCCTGCACTGATCTGGGTATTATTCACTAATGACAAGCCATAAGTTCTATGATGTGGTTTTGCATGATGTGGATATGACCAGCTCTGTTTCAGATAATTTCTGTCTTCCCAAGGAAGAATGTCAGGATATTCAGGACAGTGATGTGTAGTGAGTTCTACCTAGGTCACTAGCTCCTGAGCTGCATTTTGCTGTCTGGAGGCACTTTAGGGCTTGATGAGCAGTCTGTCAGTCATGAAGTAGTCTGTCTGTAAATGAATCACAGGAGATAACTACTGCCACCACAGTTATACAAACCATTCTCTTCAAAAGCCTGTCCCTGTGGTTGACTGATTTGCTGTGCCCTATTCAGGGTGTGAATTTCCTCCTGAATCAAAAATATGTAAGGTGATTCTCTACAGTGATAAATCCTCAAGGCCTATTTTGCTTGGTCTCCTTTGAACAGTAAATTTTATCTTCACTTCTGCCTGCTTCCTGCTCCACTTTTCCATTTTAATTCTATTTTTCGCTCTGTTTTTATTTCATCTCTAAGCTTTGCATCTCCCTCTTTCTGGTGGTGTCTGTAGGAACAGCTGGCAAAGTCAGCAGCAATGACTCACTTAGCAGGAACAACAGCTTTACTGAGACATAATAGGTTTGCTCCATTTATTTCCTTAAAGTAGGGCAATGTTCTCCCTCTCTTTTTTTTTTCATTCCCACAGTTATTAAACTTAAAAACTAATTTAAAGCCATCTTCTCTTCAACAGAGGGTAGGAGGAAAATAACCTAGCATTGGATTTCATGTGACA
The DNA here is from genome assembly GCF_033783945.1 of Neopsephotus bourkii. NCBI lineage: Eukaryota > Metazoa > Chordata > Aves > Psittaciformes > Psittacidae > Neopsephotus > Neopsephotus bourkii. The sequence continues at coordinate 7,544,332 of NW_026902234.1, forward strand.
GGGCAAGCAAATGGCTTTCTGAAGTGCTGATTATACCTTAGCCTGCCTTTTAAAATTCATGTCCTCACAGAGCAGTTTATCCTTAGCTATGTTTGTCACTGGGAAGGTAATTTGATAACTACATAGAAACAGTGCTGCTGCTGCTGCCTTATAGTCATTTTGTTATGAATTTGTCCCTTTGTTCTCATGATGCAGGACATCTTCTCCAGCAGCAAATGCTTGTCTCTTTTGATGACAGAAAGTCGATCTTCCTCCAACTTTGTATACAAAAGGGTAAAGAAATGCTTTTTTTCTTTACAAGGCCATAGCAAACAGCAGTGATGTACCATGAATACCTAACAGGGTGTTCAAAATTGCTGTCCCCTTCTCTACACTGGGTGTAACAGACACCGATCAGGTAAAGCTCTGTGCTAGTGTTGAGAGAACCTTTTGTGTCACCATTTTGTTGCTGACACAGGGAGAGAAAGGCCTTTGCAATGTGCACATTTGACCCTGTAACACTCTCCTGCAACCACAGCAGCAGCCTGCATGATTAGCAAATGCACTTCATCAGTGTAAACAGAACTTCTATAAATATTTGTTGATGTGTTTTCCAGGATCATCATTATCATTTGTGTCTGTAGCAGCCCTCGAAGACTTGTTAAGATCTAAGACTGTGATGGGCAGTGTACAAACACATGATGGGACTTATCCAGACTCCTCTGAAGTCAGTGGGGTCCTTTCCATTATCTCTGGTGGACTCTGTATCAAATGGTAATTTTTCCATTGACTTCAGTGAGGCTTGGATTGGGTCCAGCTGCAGGCCATTTTTGTCCTGGAGCGGTTGCAAGCTAGCGTAAGAAGAGAAGCAACAACTGGGTGTAATGAACAAATGGAAAGAGGTGTAAGAGGCAGTATAAGCCATTTCTCTTCATTGTTAGCATGATTTTAAGCCTCTTTAAGTTTGACTTTAAAATGGAAGATATTAATAATCTCAGTTTCTGAACTTAGCTGTGTCAAGAGCGGGATGAAAACTGAAAGAGTCCACTGCAGGAAGGAGAATCCCTTTGGATATCCTGTGGGCATTGTCTGATTTGTAAAAAATGTTACCATATTGTTTTGCAAACTCAAATCCATTATAAAAGTGGTTTTGGGGGATTGGTCAGGAATGGGGAAGAGGTGAAGGGAAAAACTTATTTTCCAGGTTATCTGAGTCCCAAGAATGCCTTCTCCAGTGGGGCTAAGCTGGAGGTAACCAGAGAGAGGCTGGATGGAGAAAAGCAGGGAAAGCACACTTTTCATAGCTGGCTTCAACATCTCATTCCCAGAAGCCTCTCAGAACAGAATCACTGAAGAAATAGTCTTGTTTTGAGCCTACTAATTCACTCTTCTCCTTTCTCCACCTTTTCCCCCCGTATCTGATTCTAGGCACTCCAAAGACATTGCAAGTCCTGTATAAAATGAAAAGGAAATCCTGCTCATCTTGCTCTGGTAATTTGGAGTGGTTAATGTTAGAGTAACAGGTTTTTGTAGAGAATCCAGCGCATCTGCCTTGTTAACTCCGGTTTATAATCAAAGTAGGTCAGATGCTGGTCACAGTGTAGTACAAAGGTACCTAAAACTGGTGTGTTAAGTAATCCCATCAGGTTCTGAGTAACCTCAAGGAGAATGGTTGCAAGGAAGAACTAGTTAGTAGAAGATTGCAACATCAGACTTTCTTTCTCTCTCTCCTTCCTTTTTTCCTTCCTTCTTTATTTTCTTCTTCCCCTCCTTCTTTCCTTCCTTCTCTTTCTTCTTCCTTTCTTTATTTCTTTCTCTTTCCCTCTTTCCCTCTGTAGCAGTACGGGAAGGAGGAGGATGAGAACTAGGCCTAGGATCACAGTCTCACTTCTCTAGTTCAGATGAACATGCCTGAGAGTAGTGGGCTCCTGCTGGTGGGTTTTTTGTTAACCTCTGTGTGTGGGGGGGTTATGCAATGTTTCATTTCCAGAGGAACTTCGTCAATTTTATTTTTGCAGAAATAGGAAAAAATTAACAAGAGCAATTGAATCCACATCCTAATATAGCATATGATTTTATGCACAGAGGAGAAATGAATTGTTTTGCTAATGAAGTGATTTTAAGGTGCCTGGGGATTATTATGTGGCACAGTGAGATGATAAACAATTTTAAGGAAATTAATTCTGAGTCCTTACATGGGCTACACTCCCATTGCCTGAGGGGTACTGCTTTGGAGATTAAGCCTTTGACAGGGCTGCGCTGCACATATTTTCTACTGTGCTCATGTTTGGGTTTTTTTAATTGTTGTTGTTGTTTCCTTTTAGTGAGTAGAGTTAATCAGGTAACAATTTATTTTCCACTCTCATCTTCTAATAAAATTTGCCTCTTGGGAGCAGTAAGATTTTGAAGGATAACTGCCAGTCAAGGCTACCCATTGTTATTTCTTGTGCTTTGAATATGTTAACATCCTATTATTCAGTTCATTGCTCTGAGTGTATCTTGATGATTGTGCTATTCTTATTATTTGTGATTTCTTTTCATGATTGGACGGAAGTACCCTTTAGGAGCCTATTTGAACACCTTAGCACTTGTTAATCTGAAGCAATCCCATTTCATCAATAAGTATTAAGTTATTTAATGCTGCTGGGAGTCTGCTATTCATGGATCCTGGTAGTCCTGTTGCAACAGTCAGTGCACTGAGGGGAAAAAAAAGGCCCTGAAATTGTGACCATCTAGTTGCCTCTTTGTTTTGTTTGAGAGGAGATGTGAAGGTAAGCATGCTAGTGCTCAGTTTAAAAAACAATACTGTACCTTCATCTTTCCCTAACTTCAGATGATGGTGGCTGTATATTGCAGGGGCGTTTGTGTCCATTAATGGTTATGCTGTCTGGATCTGCAACAGAAATGAAATGTTTATCCCCTTTGTATTGGAAAAACCCTTGCATATCATTACAGGAAATCTTTACATTCTTGTGATCTGTTTTGTTAGCCACCAGTAGCACTATTAAACATATGATTCATTGTATCAGCAAAGCCAGACTTGCGCAGAAGAAAAGTAGTGGAAAATGAAAATGTTAAGGGCAATTGTTCTAAAGTCTGCTTGAGATTCAAAGTGCTCGTATTGTTGGAGAAGAGTAAAACCACATACAGTCCATTTACAGCCATGTTGAAGTTATGATATAGGAAAGACTGTTTAAGGTAAGTCAGCAAGTTTTTATTAGGCATCCATCAGGAATAAAAAGACTGGTGTAAGAATACCTTAGGTACTCCTAAACTGTGACAGGTTTTCCAAAGTGCACATTTAGGATGCTGCCAGAAAAAGATAAGAATGCTGAAAAAGGACTTCTTGTGTTGAAAGCATTCCCAGGCCTCTTCTTGCTAGTACATTAGAATGATCATCAAAAGCAAATTGTCAATCTGATTATTCTAACTGAGTTGACAGTGCAGTGGCACAACAATATTTATCCCCACCTTGGCCTAAATAGCCATGCAATGGATGAGAAGGAAAAATAATCTGTGAGATGTCTTGCACTGAATATATCCCGTGGAAGAAAAGCTGGTAATGGAGACTGGAGTGAGACAGGATTTAGAGGGGAGACCACTCTCTCTAATCCTGGAGATTGAAGGGAGTGAGAGCGGATCAGTTAAAACAATGATACCATGATTTTTATTTATTGTTTTTCACCAAAATAGATGTGATAAACATTCTCCCTCTGTCATACCTCAGACTTGAACTGTTCCATCTCAGGCAGATTCAGGCTATTTAGAACCATTTTTCAGTGATATATAAAGAAGATATACTTGCAATTTAGAAACCAAGAGGCTGCCAAGAACAGCAGGTATAGCACCAACACAAGCCCTTCACAGGACATGACCAAAGCACTGCCTGAGTGCAGCAGGAGTTTTCCACATCTTTCTGTAGCAGCTATGCGATGGAGGACCACGCTTGCAAACCTGGTGGCAGACCTGTCATACATACTACCAGGACAGGTTCCTTGCTTTTATAAAAGGTTCCTTGCTTTTTATATCCCTGCCGCTCTGCTCTGCTCTGCTCTGAGACCTTACTTGGAGTATTGTGTACAGTCCTGGTGTCCTCAACATGGAGCTGTTGGAACAAGTCCAGAGGAGGGCCATGAGGATGATCAGGGGACTGGAGCACCTCCCATATGAAGACAGGCTGAGAAAGTTGGGGCTGTTCAGCCTGGAGAAGAGAAGGTTGCGTGGAGACCTCATAGCAGCCTTCCAGTATCTGAAGGGGGCTATAAGGATTCTTCATTAGTGACTGTAGTGATAGGACAAACGGTAACGGGTTAAAACTTGAACAGGGGAAGTTTAGACTGGATATAAGGAAGAAGTTCTTTACTGTTAGGGTGGTGAGGCACTGGAATGGGTTGCCCAGGGAAGTTGTGAATGCTCCATCCCTGGCAGTGTTCAAGGCCAGGTTGGACAGAGCCTTGGGTGACATGGTTTGGTGTGAGGTGTCCCTGCCCATGGTGGGGGGGTGAGGGGGTTGGAACTTGATGATCTTAAGGTCCTTTCCAGCCCTAACTATTCTATGATTCTATGAACAATTTACACCATTGACTGGGACAATGCTGAGCAGTTTCTAGCTTTGTCTGAAATTCACTTGAACTGTTTGGCTTTTTGTGAGAACACTCAGCTGCTTTTTTGTGGCAGTTATTTCTGAGGAGGTGGGATCCCAGGAGGGGCTAATTGCTCTCAGGCCACTTGATTTCAGGAGACAAGAATGCTCATCTTAATCCTTTCTAGACGCCCCCCCCCCCCATGGTAAGTAGCTGATTTTTCCTGAGTAACAAAACTAAACTTGGTAAATCTCTGAGGGTTTTAGTGATTTTGGCTTTGTCTTGCTGCTACCTCCTCTGCTTCTTCAGGTGCTTTAAATTATGATGCTATTAAGTTATTTTTAAACCTAACTTTAAGAAGAGATGCAATTTGTAAAAGAGAATTGTTAGTGCATAAGTCGGTAGAAAACAGCAGTGGGAAGAACATGGTATCTATGCAAACTCTGATGTAAGTTTATAGGTATGCAAACTGTATCAAAAGTGAAACAACATAATGTGGGTTTTGAAACAAGATTTCTTCTGTGGAATTTATATCAATATAATTTCATTTTCTGGAAAGTGTTATAATTAATTTCTGTCTTGTCTTTACATGCACAACTGTAAAACGTAAAACCTGGTATTTTTTTAACCCATCCTAATCTCTGTTGTGGCACTTTCCAGAGCCATGGTGATTTTCGAGCTTTCTTATATTTCATTCTATGTAGAATGTTGCAGAGAGGAGATATAAATCTGTTTTTTCTCCCTGTTCCTTTCTTCCATTAAGAAAATGACAAAATTATTCAGACTGGAAGCGTTTGCTCTTGTGTACATAAGAACATGCTGGCAGCTTTTGTACTTTGCATCGTGGAGAAAATCATAATGTATCCCCAAACTTTGCCATCTTCATAATGGTCCTCTCCAAGAAGTGTACCTATTATTATTACTTTTTTTAATGCTACCTTTTTTCTTCCTTGCTCCTTATTTTCCCCCTTTCACTCTTGCTCTGGTTTATTTTTTTTTGTGAGCTCCATCAATAGAAAGCCTGCACCTCACCAAGCAGAAGCCCTTACATTTTCTCAGAGCAATCCCTGTCTCTCTTGGCAGAGCAAAAGCCTGTGCTGCAGGGGGCTGTGTTGAGGACAGCCTGCTGCCTTCAGGTGCCCCAGCCCAGGGGCACTGCTCCTCTGGTTGCTGGCATTCACTGCAGCAAGCCTGAATTCATGCCAGCAAAGGCATGCTGGAATTTCTGGGCAACTAGTGTGGGAATTTAGGAGCACGCCAGCATGTCAACACAGGGGCACTTGAAAAGGCCGCTCTTTGGCCATTGGCGACCTTGTTAGTCACTGCTTGATCTGGGTGTGAACCCTGTAATAAGGAACAAAATGCTGTACCTCCTAAGCCATCCTTTACCCAGTATGATAGTTTCTCTTTGCTCTCACTCAGAAATTCACACTCATGTTTAATCCAAGAGCAGCTGAGTTGTGGGAAATATTTTGTTCTCTATAAATACATTTCTCCACTATATATCTTGATGATATCTAACCTCTGTTCTTGGCTTCTGAATGCCTTCATGCATATATGAAGTGCTCTGTCTTCTGAACAAAGGGGAGTTCTGTATGCACAGTGGATGCCCAGAGTATTTCAGCTACACTAATATAATTTCCCTGCTTTAAAAGAGCCACTGTTTAAATATCCATGCCTATATACACTAGTAACCCTCTCGAGATTAATTCAGACAGAAGGCAATTTATTTATTTATTTATTTCAATATTGTCAATTTGGTTAGAAAAATGTCAAATTCAATTCTCTACTTTATCTTTAACTGTTTGCCACCTGCAAGTCAAATTATAGGAACAATGGAAGGAAGGAAGGAAGGAAGATATTTTTATACAGTTAATGAAACAGACCCGGTCTGGAAATAATGAAGAACTATTTCTTCGTATTTAAGCTAATTATATTGTGATACAATCTTCCTAAGGTAGCAATACAGTTGAATCACCGCTGATGGTATTCACTATTTTCAAGGGGAGCAGTACTGCTTTATTACTGATTTGAAGCCAGTGACTAACTGAATCTATTTTACTTCTAAATTTGGTGAACATCATTATGGTAACTCTAATGGACACAAAAGCTATGCCTGTTATTTGCTGATTATTCTTAAAACATGTCTCTTGTACCTGGCTGCTGATCAGCAGCTTTCACAACACTATTAAGAATGAGAAAAGAGCTGCTGTAGGAGTTTTGGGGTAAGGTTATTCTTTCATAAAGGCCTCCGCTCCTTATCAAACAGCTGTACCTACCCTTTTCTTGTGTTCTTCATACTTTGCTTTGTCCCATTTTAGCTGACGATATTTGTTGCCACATGGTAAAATTGGCTGGAAGGCTCGATGCACAAAATAGAGCACCTCTGAATATGGGCTTTTGGGGGGGGGGGTTTAAGAAAAAGAGGAAAAAAATGTATGAGTAATACCAGTCTGAGCCTTTCCTATAGCAAAGCCCTGGAGACTTGTGGTATGTTTGCAGCTGGTCACGTGGGGGTTGTCATGGCATCGCTGCTCAGAAGAATGAATAGCTGGTGGTAGCATTTCAAACAATACATTTAACGAGTAGCAAACAGGAACTGAATGTTATAGCACAGCATTCCAAAAAGTATTTTATTCATATATAAAATAGATTACCAACTATACTTCATTAGCCAGATCTACCTCCCACTGGTGAAGGAAAGACAGTGGTGTAAGTTATTAGTCAGATTTGATACAAGGAAGAAATTCTTTACTATGAGAGTGGAGAGGCACAGGCTGCCCAGAGAAGCTGTGGCTGCCCCATTCCTGGCAGTGTTCAAGGCCAGGTTCGATGGGGCTTGGAGCAACCTGGTCTAGTGGAAGGTGTCCCTGCCCATGGTAGGGGGGTTAGAACTGGATGATCTTTAAGGTCCATTCCAACCCAAACCAGTCTTTGATTCTATGAGCAATGCTTTACACGCTACCATAAATACGTAAAGAACTGTATAATGGGCTATATTTGCCAAGCCTTGAGCAGTATGCCTCAGTAATGCTCTGAGCAAACCACAGTGGGATGTGTCATGTTTTGCACTGCAGTAACTTGTTTCAAACAGGTTTTTTTTCATCGATAAATATGCACTTTTCAAAAGCCACAGCAAATGTGTTCATAGTGAAACAGTTTTGGTTTTTAACAGCCTTTTCACCTTTCTTTGTCTGCATGCCATATGATTGCTAACAATTACAGAAAGGTCAGACAGATTTCCAAATGCCAACTATTTATGATGCTGACCACTGGTTCTCACTCAGGGCCACCTTGGCTTGCTTTCTTTGTAGGCAATATTTGGCAAGGAGATGCATGGGCAAACATGTTTTCTCAGGCCCACCCAAAAATGGAAAAGGTGCTTCTGCTCATTTAAGTGTGGCTTGGCCTCCTCCAAAGTTGGGCTTTAGGTGGCACAGTTCATTTGATGTTTCTGTCCCCATGGTATGGAGCACCCTGAAGAAGGGTCTGGCAGTCTGCTGAAAAGCACTGCTTTTGGCTCATACATTTTCATGGTAAGGCCTGTAGTTCCTAAGGAGAAGACTTGAATTACAGCTTGCAGCTGTCATGGGTTTTTTAAAATAGGTAGGGTAATACATGCTGTATAGAAGCACTGGGAAGTAAAGGAGGAACCTTTGGCTGACAGTACCAAAATTCACTAGCCAGAAAGGGTCTGTATGAGGATGTACCAGGGGATATTCCATTTTAGCACAAGGCTGTTTGTCTAGGTTGTTCTTATACAGCATCTCCTCTGGGTGCAGGAGAACAGCAACACACTGTCACATCTACCCAACACAGAATCAGAGCCACTGCACTCTTGAATCTTTATCTTGGTTAACTTTTGCATTTCAGTAGCAACATGCAGTTGGATATAGGGGTTGTGATTTTTATTCTAGTTGCTGTGAAATGGCACTTACTTAAACAACAAAAGCAGATAAATTTAAAACCTTGATATGTGCTAACTCTGAACTGTAAGGCAAGTACTCTGATTTTCAGACGCATGATGGAAGCAATTGAAAGTGTCTCTTCAGCTGCTTGGGTTCTTACTATTTTTCTGTTAATGTAACAGGAAGATGTGGAAAATGTCAGTAAACATAAAAAAGAGCTGAAATGCATTTCTTCAAATATATGTAAAATCTAACTAGGCACATAATACAATTATATTTTGCTCCTGAACAAATAGAAATGCTTGTCCCTCATTTGCTTGGCAGTGTCTTGGCCTCAGTCCTTTAAATGCTACACGTGTAATGATCTGTTATGGACAGATCCAAAGGGCACTATTTTCATTATGATTTCGTTGATTTTGATGAAGTCCTGAAAATATAAGGAAAACGTAGCCTCTTATATTGATGGAAACATGGCCAAACTGCTTCTCAATTAAAGTTTGTGACAGAAAGGAAGTGGCTTTAAACTTCCTCTGTGGTTGCCTGTTCTCTCTCTGCCCTTAGAAACTGTGGACCAGATATGCATTCATTCTCAGATGGGTTTTGGGTGGGTTTTTGTTGTTTCTGTGGTTTTTTGTTTTGTTTTGTGGTAAGAAAAGCAGAACTCAACAGTTTCAAAATTGGCTGTCTTTGTGTTGAGCTACCTAAGGTCCAGCAGGTCCTTTCTGATAGAAGATGATGCTGGAAGACAGGAACAGTAGGCCCTACCTCTCCTAATTTCACAGCCTAAGCTTACAGCTACAACAGGGGCTCTTCAGAGTGGCATTTCACTGTTTAGTCAAAGCAGCCTTGTGAAGTATCCTTAACAAGTTAGGGGACTGGACCTACTACCTCTGCAAGATAAAGCAGATATTTATGAAACTTTTATTCTGTATGCAATTTCATGAAGTGACAGCCATGGGAATTTCCATGTTACGTGCAGAAAAACTTGCATGTAATTTCTTCATAGCAAAAGGTATTACCTGCTGATAAAGGAATGAGGAATATGCAGATAATGAACATCAGATGATTTTGGAAAAAAATGCATTTTCCACTATACATCCACTTTCCAATGTATACATGTCTACGTTCAGTTTTCACATAAAGCAAAGAGAATTGTGTTTTCTGCAGCATAAAACCAAGGTTATTAGTAATAAATACCAATTTACTTTTCTAATATGGCAATCTTGGAGTGTGCTGAGCTGCTTTTCTGAGGTCTTAACTACCCTATGGCTCATGTAGATTTCTGGGTATGTTTTTTAGTCTCTTTTTGCTTTTGGTCTGATTTTTAAGAAAACCTATATGTATAATATATAAGGCTGGAAGCTCTGTGGGTGGTATTGCCAATAGGAATTTGAATCTTGGGTTACTTCCCCCTTGAACTATGTTGCAAGGTTAGTGAGTTGCTGCCCTTTCCTCTCCCACTGTCTGCCAGAAGAGCTTGGGATGGCTTAGGAGGTGCCAGCTACAGCAGCTGCTTGTGCTTACAGCCCAGTTATGGAGTAAGTCAGAGAATATGTTTCTTCTCCCACTGCACACCTAATATAGATCAATGTCTTTGGAGGTACTGTTGCTCACTGTGACCAGAAGTACCTTTTCCATGGTTTGCTTTTGCTGAGAACTTTGTATATATATACAGTAAGAAAATATAAGAGGCTGGGTGTACATGTCCTAAAGCTTTAAGGGACCTCTGTATGTGTGACAAGGAAAGTAAGTCCTCTTTTTTGTTGACAACTTTCCTGGTTATTTTGAAGTTACGGCAATTTCTTGCTTTATTTTATGAAGTGTTTTCCTCTGACTGACTTTGAGCGCATGCACAGGGTGAACTACAGGACTGAAGCTGCTTGCGGGTGTGTTTGAGGATCAGGCCCAGTCTCCCATCATTCACTGCCTGTCCCTGCATGGGCAATTGGAGATGCTGTGAGAAGCCGATTTTGTTTTGGTCAGTTCGGTATGATACATGATAGGCTCCAATGCTGTGACTTTGACCCTGCAAGCACACACCCTTATCATGTAACTCACCAGCAAACCACCCCACTGAGTAGCTGAAGAGTCCATCTGTAGTCAGGGGGATAAAAAAAGCAACTGGAAAACCTGCTGGGGTGAGTGGGACTGGCTCTCCCTGTGCATGCAGCATACCTAGCTGCTTCCATCTAAGGGCTGCCTGCATTCAGGCAGGCTCTGGCTTTGTGCATACGTGTGCAGTGGAGCAAACTTTTCCCAGTGTGGCATGAGTGCTTGCTGCGCTGAGTGGTGCAAAGGGAAGGGGACGTGAGGGCTATGGCTCCCACTGCAATACAAAAGCAGATTTACCAGATGCTTCCTTTAGACTTGACCCTTTTTGGAATCTTTGAGTGGGAATTAATTTTTGGCTGGGGAAAAAAAAAAAAGGTTGTTTCCCACTTATTGTCTGAGAAATTGAGGGAAGGGAAAGGGGGTGGGAAGAGAGGAAGAGGAAGGGAAAACATTGCCATAATTATAAGGAGTTTTATTTATCTATACATCTATCTACATACACAATTTAAAATCTTTTGGACAATGTTTGGTAAGATCCAGGATTTCCTTGATCTACAGCAAAAAGCCAAGTAGATTAGTGCTGATAACTGTTTTTCCTCAGTGGTTTTAATGTGGGAGGAGGGTACAGAGGGAGAGGAGAGGACTCTCGGTCGCCTGACTGAGCTTCTGCATCGAGGTCTGTTTGCTTATGCAGTAGTCCTTAGCTTTCTGAGGAAAACTGGTCTTACAGTGTGGGTGCTAGGAGTGTGTACACAGAGAAGAGGCCAGGGCCCTGTCCCCCGCCTTCGCCTGAGGAGGGGAGCACTTTCAAGGTAACCCCAGAAGGTCCTGTAACTGCTGAAAAGCCTGTCTGTAGCCAGAGACCAGCATGTCCTGGCACAGAGGGCTGGGTGAATCGGCCCAGGAGGCCTATCTGCTCCAAGGTGAGCATCTGCATTCAGCTATGTGTTCTCCTGGACACAATGATCACTACAGCAGTGGCTGCAGCAAAGATGATAAGGTGTCCGCTGTGTGCAGGCTGGGGGTATTGCTGAGTCTTTGTCTGGCAGCATTCTACTTTGTGAGTCTTTCCCGTGTCTGGCTTTACGAGAGCAAACTTCTGCCTACTTGTCAGCATGAGGCATAGCTAAATTTGTGGCTGGAATGAGGGCAATTTGCCAGTGCAGAAAAGGTCTACATTGCTGGAAGAGAGGTGGTAGCCTCCTACAAGCAGCACAGAGGAGAAAACTTGGAGGGGCCTGAAGTATAGCAACCTCCTAAAAACTGAAAAAGCACAGTGAAGCAGTAAAGTTTTTTGGCTAAGAGCAGATGCCAAGAGAAGCATTGTTTTGTGTGTTTGTAGGTGGTGCACATGTGTTACAGGAATGGACTGTGATACTGCTCATGTGAATGCTGTACACTGCAGTAAGATACACGTGCCTCTGTGTGCACACCTCAGGCAGGCCTGGCCCTTTCACTGTGTGGGAGGCATGTGATAGCAGGTGCCAGTATTAATTCTTGCTAATGTGCTGCTTAGCGTTTTAGATTTATGACATTACTTTCAGGGCTTGTATTAATTCTTATTGCTATAAATATCTGATTGCTTTATAATGGCTAAAACAAGTTAGTGGAGAAAATGAGGAATTAGTTACAGTTTTATTAGGTCCTTGGATGTGTATTTTCCTTTTATCTATCATCTTTCTCTACTCCATCCCACAGACCTGGATAACCTTCAAAAATCATTTGTATCCCATCTTCATTTTTGAGTCTCCTCCTTTAAAAGGTACTCAGAGAAAGGCACTGTTTTTCTGAATGCAAGCACTATCTAAACATAAACCCTCTGCTGTTCTAAACCTGTTGAGCACACAGAAGTCATCTGCTTAAGGGCATGGGTATGATTTTGGGGGAGAAAAAAGGTCTGAAGCACTAATCTAGTTGTACGTGTCTCTCTCTCCCCACTGGCTTGGGGATACCTGCCAACTGCAAAATTACACCAGTACAATTAGTCCTGTCATGGGCCAGTCAGACACAAGAAGCCATCACACTGACAAGTACTGCTAGTCTTACCTGTGCATCCTGCTACCATTCAGCCTGTTCCACACAAGCAAGAGAGGAAGGCAAGTCTTGCACTGCTTGCCTTTGGATTTACCCTCTGGCTTACTTGCATTACTTACTTTGGTTTACTGGCACAGAGGCAGCAAGTTGCAAGGTTCTGGCACTCTCAGGAATACCTCATCCAAACCCTCTCCCTTCTTTTTGAGTGAGAGCAGATGTCTTGGACAGGCAGGTTTTGTTCTTCTCGAGGGTTTTATGGGCCACCATGAAGCCAGAATGGTCAAGCTCTTCAAATGAGGTTCAAATACAGTGCTAGACTATACTGTGTAGAGGAAGAGCTCCTTTATGGGGATGGCATGTAGGGACCTGCAATCGTGCCCTTTCCAGTGGGCTGTCAAAAACTCATGGAAATACCCCCACGTGCAAGGTAAACTTTCCTAGTGCATTGGGTGCAAGAGGAGTAAGTTTCTGTGTACAAGAAGCATATTTTGCTTTTTGACATTTCTGCTTGTTCGATGAGTGACCAGACCTTCCATCTGTGGAACTTAGTTGAGATATCACAGCTATTTCCAGCAGGTGGCAGATGATAATCACACGAGTCACCAAATCTGGGTACAAATGATGTGTTTTCCAGACTGTTTATTCAGATATTGACTTAAATATACACATTATATAGTAGCTATAAATGTATTTCCAACAGCAATAAAATAAGACTGCATAATTGGAGCCAATTAGTAGTTACCCATGATAATATGTAATTAAATACTTGGGAATCAAGTGTGGTATGATTTTTTTTTTAAATCAGCTTTGATTTTTTTTATTTTTTTTTTTTTAATCTCTCAGATCAGAGATACTGCTTCTATTCCAAAAACCTCCAAATAACCATCTGGCTAATTGTGTTTCATGGTATAAGATTATCTTTGCTCGTGTACTGTGATGGGAGAGAGCTCCTTCATGCAGTCATGCCTGGATAATCAAAAACCCCCACATGCTTTAAAGAATTACATGCTAAAACTATCGTGCCAAATTGTGCACATTGCCTTTTCTAGGTAGCATCTCACTGGCAGAGAGGCATCTCTGCCTAAGTGGTACTACTGACGGAGGGAGGGTTTATTTCAGATTAGCAGTCCCTAGTAAGGACCAGATTTAGTTCCTTTTGCTCTCATTAGTCGTCACTCAAACACATGAGTAATGCCCGTGGGTTCAATGGGAGCTATTCACCATGCAGAGAGAGGGTGGCATTTGCAAGCTGACCCGCCAGCACTGGCTTCAATGGGATTTTTGAGCAAATGGAAGACCACAGGATCTGACCCATAGTAAATGCGTGACTACATGGAAAAGCCTCGTCAGGGTTTATAGCTGCATATGGGATAGCTGTGTCACTCACAGCACTGGCTGTGGATTAATTATTCCCAAAGCTTCCAAAAGTCAATGTAAACTTTATAGCATCTGTCATATACATCTTGCTTATAGCACAAATCTGGGACATATCTCAGGGGCAGAAAAGTGTTTGTTTTATGGGTGGGTTTGGGTAAATGTTGGTAGGATAATCCTAGAGACTTCCCTCTGGGGGCCTGCACGCCCCCATCTGGGGGGGGGATATGAAGGAGAAGATGGGGTAAGAGCTCTCCTTGCAGTCTCACCAGAAGAGATACTATTTGTGCTGCTAAACTGAGGGGGGTTGTGGCTTTGCCTTGAAGCTGGAGAGCAAGGATGGAGCCCTGTGTTGTCAAATTAATTCTCGTAAGGAACAGAGAAGACTGCAGATGAGCTGATGACATAAAAGCAAAGAAGATATGAAGATGATTATGGCTGCCAATATGCAGTTACTTGTGATATACGGGTGTTTATATGCCTGCTTGCATAACCATGTATTTATTGTAAACAGCAGTAACCAGTATTTAAAAAAAAGTAAAAAGTCCCACTGCTGCTCCATTTTTGTTTCTCAAGATTATTTGCTGTTTTCACTTGGTTACAGCAGTTCCACAGAAGCCTGATGTGGGAGAGATGAGGATGGATGAATACTTATCAAACTGCAGTAAAATTCACCACATTTTGTTCTTGTACATAATCACTGGTTTTGTTTTGGGTTTGTTTTTCTTTTTTTCCATGTAAGATCTTAATGCAGTTTTATTACATTATAATCTTTTATGGGAGGATAAAGGGATTTGTTCCTTAAGAGGAAAGCAAAGTTTATAGGCTCAAGTAAAGCAGATAGGACCCAGAACACAATGCTTCTATGAGTTTAGCCTGAAGGTATTTCATGTTGGTAAACTTCCTGAATGTTCTGTGCTTGCTGCTGAAATGACTTGGATTTTAACAAAGTTACATAATTTAGGAGGATGCTAGGTGGGCAGATTTTTAGAAATGATGAACAAGAATTAAGAGAGCAAAGTGTTCTTTCTTATTTCTTTTTAACAAAGATTAAAAAAACATACAACAAGAAAATTAATTGTATTGTCTCAGCTATTGTAACAGCCAGTTCTCACTGGCCGCTTTTTCCTGTAATTAAAGCCATTTTTCTTTTCCCCATTCTGGCCTCTTCCTGGCCCAGAGTTCCAGCGACAACCGGCAAAAATGTGAGATGTTCTGAAAAGGCAAGCAGTAAGAAAGTAGACATGCTTTTCTGCCTGTACTCTGGGGTCGCAGTGGAGATCTTTGCTTTGTTTCAGTGTAGTAACTGCAGAGCAATCCCCAGTTTTCCTGTTTCTGTTGCACAGATCTATTTTTATCCGGTGTGTGAGTGCACTGTACATGTATATTATATTGGTACTTGCACACGGAGTTCAGCAACCACCATCTCAGTAGTGTCCACTCTTTCCCATATTTCTTCTTCAATTAAACTTCAATTAATTTTTTGTGAAATCTGTGCCTTCTTGTTACTGTTGCTGACATTTTGCTAATTAAAACCTTCTTCTTGTCATCGTTCTCTTTCTTTCCTTCTCTCATGTAATGTAATGGCCAAAGTGTTTTCCTGCCAGACTCATCATACAAGCAATTTCATTAGTTTGTTCATTCCTCGGTAGCTACATCAGATGCAAGCTCTTAGTCTTTGGAGACACAAGGTAATCACAGACTCATTCTTCAATTTCCTACTTACACAGATTATTTCTGCCATACCTCACTGCATGGAGGCTGGGGAAAGACCTGCAGCCTTTTCCTGGCCAGTTGTAGTTCTAAGACTTCAGAGCAGCCACTTGCCCACCCCTCCTTTTACTATATTACTGTGAAAGGTATCACTGCATGGGCTGAATTTACCACTTAGTCAGGGCATAAGATTCAGAGGCACTACTGAAGACATTTTTGCTTCTCCACTCACTTTGCCAGGGAAAAATGTTTATTGGGTCACTATGGTCAGAGTAATGATATCATACAGCATCTCTATATGGATAGTAGCTGCCTTTGAGCCTCGTATAAATATTGTTATTTGCAATTATCTATGTCTTCCTAAAACTCAATCACAGTATCTTGCCCAGTCATCAGATCATAGTCTTGCTTTGTGTCACAGTGATATTTCCTCAGATTTGTCTTAACTATGTTGTTCCTTCACATAAATATAGGCAGCAGCTTCATGCTACCCAGGGGATAGTAGGTTCATATTTTGTTAGTTTCTTGCATAATGCAAAAGGAGATTAGAAAGCTTCTTATATTCTGTTTCCTCCCGAGAGAAAGCTATCATGTAGATCAAGAGAGGAAATTATTTCCTTGCTTGGCACAAATGAGTCACAGAAAATGACCTTCTTTGTAGTCTAATTTAGACCCAAGAATCCTCTGAAGAGCTGATAATATAAACCCATATGGCTTGGATGAAGAAAGTTGGAAAAGATATTGTCATTAACAGACGCATCCACATCTTAAAAAGCAGCATTTTACTTTGCCTAGATTTTTTGATCAGACTGCTAGCAGCTGCAACCCTCATGTTGCCTGCACATGTTATCTATAGTACATGCACACCCATGCGATACGCTGCTACTGAGGTTTAGTTTCAACAATAGAGATATTGAAAAAGCTATGCACAGTTCTGTGGCTGTTTCTTATTATGCATTTAACATCTTTAAAATACATATTCATGTGAGTTTTGAAACATTGCTTTCATTTACATTGGTGGACTGCATGGCATGTCGATTTGGAGACAGATGTTTATTAGAGAGGAAGCAAAAAGCTATTAGTCTTATGTCAAGAAAACAAGAGGCAACAGAAAATAAACTGGCACACTGATACATGAAAGCACTGTCAAAGAGCTTCAGCAGAGCAGGGCTGGTGGGAAACCAGCAGAGTAGCTGGGAAGCACAGTGAGCTGCAAGTAACTATTTGCAGATTCTCATGTGAGGAAGATCGATTTATTCTGTGGCAGAGTGTAAGAAGGAGGCAGCTTTTTTTTTTTTTTTTTCCCTTTCTTTTTTCCTTGCTATAAGGGTTCTTGGTTTTTTTTTGTTTCATTTTGTTTTTTTTTTAGTTACTAGGTTTGGTTTTGTTTGGTTGTCTTTTTTCTGTTTTGGGGTTTTATTCTTAACATTGGTCTGCTCTGATTGTTGCTAATCTCAGTTCCATAGGTATCTTGGTAGTTTCTTTTATACTTAAGTACAGAAGTTGGTGATGATTAAGTACATTTTAAAGGAAAGGCTGGGTTTATGGTTGAATTTTGCCACAGCCTTCCTGGACATATCCATGCTCTTGGTAAAGCTTGGTCATCCTGAAAAACAGTCTAGAAGTATGGTGGTGTGTAAGCATGTACTCCTAAAGCTGCCCAGCATGCCAGCGTGCCCCAGTCACACCTTTGGACTGGGATTCTTTCTGCTCAGGTTGCTTATGATCCTGGGCAAAGGATTTTAAAGCATCACAGCTCATGGGTCTCTTGTTTTTCATAATATACAAGTGGGAATCATGACAGTGTACAACAGCTGGGTGTTGACGCGGGAGTCACGGACAACGCAGAGACAATCAATGTGATCAGCAATTGCCAATTCATTACAAAGCTTTAACTCCTTATATACCGTTTCTTACAGGCACTTACAGTGATTTGGCATATTATGATTGGATACATGTCTTGAAGACCCTTAGCATCTAACACACAATTGGTTAAGCACAGGTGTGAGAACTAGACCTCGAAAGCTTGCCAACAGCCCACAGTTCTCATAACTCAGTGAATTACAGCTTCTTCTTATCTTGCTTGTTTAAGCTTCCTCGGGCCTCTCATGGCCTTGCTGTATCTTTCAGGATTATTCAGAGTTTATGTACCAATTATCCATTCTCCTGTGAGAACACTGTCTCCACAACTGGGTTATAGGTAGATGCCTTGTTTTGTTTCATGGGCATAAAGGAAATAGAAGTGCCATGGCTGTGTGAGAAGAACACAACTGCAGATTGGGAAGCACAGTCTGTGCATCTGCTGAGAGTAACTCTTACAGCTGCAAATGTTGGGAAGCGAAGTGATAAATTGATTTTGTTTTTTAATTAATATGTTGGGGTCAACTTTCTGCAGATGAGAAAAGCTTCAGAGGGGGAAATGAGGTCAACTGAAGTCTTTATGTACCAAAGGCAAACACAGGAAACAAAGAGAAGTACAGTATTTTATCTGAGATGTCTATGTTTAGAGCATGGAAGCAGGTTTCTCCCTGTTGCTGTTGGGGAAGATTTATCAGTTCCCAGCATCAGTGTGTAGAAGTTTCTTTGGTCACTGAATCACAGGTACAAAGATAACATGTTTTAAAAAAGATTTGTGAGCTCATTTGGGGTCAACTTGTAGGGATCCCAACAATAGTACCCATTGTCCTTTGCTTATAGCTAAACTTTACCCACTTGCTTGTGGCTGTTGTTTCTGCCTGTGTACTGCATTGTGTATAACAGTTGTTTGCCATTCTTCTTCAGTGATGTGACTCGGTGGGCCTGTATTTATTTTGTGCAAGTATGTCCAAGGTGTATTGTGTGCCGAAGTAGCACAAGCAACAACCATTGTATATTCCTTTTGTATTTGTGAGCATGTACAGAGTTTCAAAACAGGAACAGGGAGCACTGAAGGTATCACAGGGGATGCAAATGACCAGCGGGCAGAGGGGCTGAAGTATTGCAGTGAGCTGGGAGCATTATGGAGAAGAGATGACACACAGTAGGTGGAACGAGGATAAAGCAATAAGGCTACAGAGGACACTGGGCATGTCATAGTGAGGAGGATGGAATTATGGCATGGATGCTGGTAAATGGAAGCCTAGGCTTTATAAAATCGCTTCAGAGTCTTGTGCTATAGAAGTACTTTTATCAAATTACATATGTCACTTGGCTATGCAGACAAGGAGAACACAGTAATGCAGCTCCTTAAGATAACTCACTGCTTCCTTTTTTGCCTGCAAGCTTGCCAGTTTCCTTCAGATTTAGGCCCATACCTGTGTTGGAAAACCCAGATGCCCCAGGCTTTCCTGACTTCCCAAGTATCTCCTTCCTGAGTTTTCATTTGCTCTTATATATTTCAATGTCTCACTTCTTTTCTTAAATAAAAGGAATTAGTTTTGTGTTGTACCTGTCATGATTCAAGCAATGATGGACTGCCAGCTATTTTCCTTTGGCTAGCCTGGACAACATTTTACGTACAGACTTCATGCTGCATGTGACTGACTTAGTATTTGCCTTGTGATTTCTTGCTGTCCTTTAATACTTGCTTCTTAATATATGTACAGCTTGTTCTTGGTGTACCCCGTACTTCAGAAATTATAGCTGAAGCGGGAAAGCATTGGATTCTAAGGGTTTTTTTTTCACTTTTTTTTTCTTTTTTATTTTCTTTCAGCTGCAGGCTTGAGAAGGGACATTTTGTTGTGCTTCTCGGCCATGCTGGACTGTGATGTGCCTGGGCTGTTCTGCATAGGGATGGTCCAAGCCCCCTCGGGGGGGTTGTGACTGTCTGCACCAAAGGTAATCTGATTTTTTGCTTTATGAAGTAATCTGTAGGCTACTATTGAACTTTGTGTTCTGCTCTTGCCAGACCTCCAGGGAAGGAGTATTTCAATTACTGACTTTACAAGACCCAAAGCTTGGCGCTGAATGCTGACACAGGTCCTATTTCTTGCCGTTTAACTTATAATCATGCAAGACTGAAATCTGAATTCGCTGCTCTTCCCATGCCATCAGGTAGAGCGAGCTTTGCCACTGATCTAATGGAGCCAGGAGACAGACTGGCCTGCTCCCAGCGCCCAGACAGGTTTGCGTATTTACCACGGTACTTCTTTTCCCCACTAATGAATGGGTTTCATCCTGGGGCATCGCAAGTGCCCTTTCTTTATGGCTCTGTGGGAAACAGGACTTGCACATTCCTTGCTCCCTCCCTTTCGCCAAGACGCACAGGCCCCGCGGCTGCTCCCCGTCGGTGGGCCGGAGGGCGCCGTACACCGGCAGTGCAGTACAGTTGGTCAGCCCGCCTCCCGCCGCTGCCCCGCGGCCGTCCCGGCGGGTCGGGGGCTGCCTCTCACAGCCGCCGCCTTGCCCTAACGGTGGCGGGACAGGGCAGAGGGCGGCGATGGGAGCGGCCGCCCCGCACAGCCTGAGGGGGCGACCGAGGCGCGGCGCGCGCTCCACAGCTGGGCGGGCGGGCGGCCGGCGCGAGGCGCGCTCCAGCTGTTGCAAAGCACCGCAGCAACCCCCCCCTCCTCCCCGCCTCATCTCCCTGGCACCCCGCTCCCCCCTCCCACTACCCCTGGCGGGCAGCGGACCAATGAGCGCCGCGGCCGGCTGCCCCGCTGGCCAATGAGGGGGTGGCGGCGGGGCGAGGGCGGGAGCTGCCAGCGTCAAGGGGGGAGAGGTGGGTGCTGTGCAGCGCTTCGCTGGGCTGCACGGTCGCGGCAGCCGGCTCGCTGCGCGTTCCGAGGTCTCCGCTCGCCCGCCTTTTCTCCTTCCCATCGCGGCGGAGCAGCTCGTCTGTCTCCTCCTCCCCGGCCCAGCCTGTGCATCTCCGCGGCGGCGGGGTTCGAGCGCTGCCGATCGCCAGGCGCGGCGGCACCACCACCACCACCACCATGGCGGTGGAGGAAGAGGGGCTGCGGGTCTTCCAGAGCGTCAGAATTAAAATAGGTGAGGGCGAGGGGTATGGGCGCCTGGCAGCGCGGGGAGCCCCCTCTGGAGTGGGCCGCGCTGGGCAGAGCCGGTGCGGCGAGGCACCCGCGGCCGGACGCTCTGTTGCGCTCCCCTGAGCCGCGCGTCCCGCCG
The DNA here is from genome assembly GCF_033783945.1 of Neopsephotus bourkii. Lineage (NCBI taxonomy): Eukaryota > Metazoa > Chordata > Aves > Psittaciformes > Psittacidae > Neopsephotus > Neopsephotus bourkii. The sequence continues at coordinate 7,565,078 of NW_026902234.1, forward strand.
GGGCAGCGGTTGAGGGTGGCGGAGGGCGGGCGGTGCCCGCGGGGTCGGCGGTGCGGGGCTGGTTCCTGTGAGGCGGCCGGGTGCTGCGGTGACAGGCCGGCAGCGCGGGGCGCGTCCGGCGGGCGAGCGGCGCCGACGGGAGTCCGGGCGGCGCAGGATATTAGGCGGATTTCGAGATTTTTTGAATTATTTTTTTCCTTTTAGTCGCTAAGCAACGCGCTAAAAGTTTGGAGGCGGTCACCGAGTCTCAGTACTTTATGTCGCTGGCAGAGCCGGTGCGAAACCGGCCAAAAAGCGGCTGTGGGAAGGAGCGTGTGCCTCAGCCCCTTCCCTCAGCGAGCGGGACGGGCTGAGGGTGCTGCTCCACGGCTTCCTCCGAGTCGCGTTGCTGTTGATTGTGTTCCAAACCACATTATTAGAAAGTAAGCGACAGATGTCGCCGTGCAGATTAAACTCTCCCTGGTAGAGCTCAGAGCGTGCCGGCTGGGAGGGAAAATCCCTCGTTTCTGTAACAGTGGCAAACGCAGAGTAAGCGGAGTGAGCGGTTTGCCTCCCATCGATGAGGCATGGTGGCCGGGAGCTTAAGGGGAAGTAGAGAAGTTTAGCGCTGGACTCCCAGTGATGGGTACTGAGGGAGTTGTTGGGCTGGTAGCTGCCTATTAACGCAGAGATCTTGAAAGATCTCTTCTCTTGCATGTCCGTGCACGTGAAAGCAGATTTGCAACCACCAGTTGTCATGTTAGATAAAACTGAGAGTTGAGTTTGCTAGGAAATCTCATTATTTGGGTAGTGGCATTAGCATTTCAATGAGACCATTACTAGGATCATTTCCTTCTTAACTGGCTAGCAGGTGGTTTAGTCATAGTAGATTTTAAGAAGTAAAATTTCATAACATAAACTAAAAAATCGTATGTTGATTCTGTATTATTTTATACATGCAGAAAATAGATTTAGTAAGACTATAAAGTGTCGCCAGACTTGGTTTTTGTCTCTTTTGAAGGGGGGGGGGGGAAGAAGTCTTTCTGCAAAGGAGCGATTCAGGCAGCATGCAGGTGATGCTATTGCAGGTTGTTCCTATCTGGCGATTTTCAGTGAAAGGAGTAAGAATACATCTCTCATGATGGAGGATGATGACTCTTGGGTATTTTTTACAACAAACAGTGATGTTATTATACCCAAATGACTGATGTCACTGGAGTGTGGGAAATTCTTTGAGTGGTAGAAGAGATCAAAGATATTAATGGCAGCAAAAGACTTGAGATTAATCCCATTAAATCATGGATTGAAGTTAATCCTGCTGCTGGCTTCAGTTATCGGAGCCCTCATGAGAACTAAGCATTTGATTAACGTGCAGTACTGCAGCCGGGATTCCCGCTCCCTTTTAGCGTGGATAGTAGGTAGGAAAAGTTGTGTGCCTCACTGGTACACCGGTGCTTCATTTCTACCTTCCAAGCAGAAGGCCTTTACTCAATGAACTGCAAGAATGATGCCAGGCGCCTTCTGGAGCACTGCAGTACCCAGGTTTTCTGCTGTACCTCGGCAGAGGGCGGTAACAAGTACGCACAAAAGCGAGTGCTTTCCTTCTTTTCACTAGAAAGTGTCTGAAGGCAGAGCCACCAGCTTTGGTGGCAGGAGCGTGAGTTTCTGAGATTTGCTTTTGAAAGTTGAATACCTTTCTGCCGCTGACTGTCTTTCATGAACTTGGTCAGACAATTAGAAGTGGCAGGATTGCTCTGATGAGTTGAGGGAGTATTTCTAATCTTACAAGCCCTGCAAAGCAATCCTAATCTTGACGAAATTGTATATTGAATCTTGTAGACTCCCTGCAAAAAATCCTGTGAGTGAATTTGAAAGGAGGTAATGAACATTGACAAAAAAAAAACAAAGTAGTGTCCCTCCGGTTATTTCCAAGAGTAAATTTGTATGTTAGCAGTTCCCATTTGCTAGTATCTTGTAGGTTTCTCTGTGTCTGATACGCTGAATCTTTTAATGGGTTAAGTGATAAGTTATTTGAGGACAAAGGGATAGGTCATTTCCCGTCTTGGTTTGCTTGTATTTTTCATGCTTGAGAATTGATCAGTCCTGTTCTTTAGAAACTTGCTTCATGACCAAGCTCTGTCTGATCTCTGACTTTCAGATATTCTGTGCCTGGTCTGGCAAGATATCTTCTTCTCTGTAGTACCTTTGTTGGCACATCATGAATGGGGGCACTGCTATACAAGTATGCCTCAGTGTAAGTCTCAGAAAATGTAGGACCGATGCTCTGAAGAATCAGTGCAAACACACTGTGAGATCAGTGTGGGACACCCATGGTGGTGTGCCTTTCTTAGTAGAGAGGCTGATGCAGTTTGGAGATTTCAAGCTGTGCAAAACATGTATAACCTAGAGGTGTTTGAATGCCTTAATGTGAAGTATTGCATGGCTGGGTCTTGTCCTCTATTTCCAAGAAGCTTCAGGTAAACGAAGGCATTTTCTACTGCTGGTATAAGTGGTTCAGTTGGGAAATGAGGGGTTGCATAGAGCCACATCTAGCTAGATGGGTAATTATGTTGCAGAACTGAATGCTTCCCCATTAGGGGTAGTGTTGTTCTAGTCATGTTTGGATTTGGCTTGAGGCATTTCTTTCATATGTTGAAAATGTGAACCCTTGGGCTTTTTAGGAACCTGTTTTCCTCATATGGCTACAGTGCCAATGATGTGCCATTTCCATAAGGTGTCTCGTTGAGATCCTGAATTTGTGGAGCAATGATATGAACTCTGCCATTGTGGGTAGTAGTGTTAAGAGGAATTGTTACTCTGCTACCTCTTGTCCAGTTTCTAGTTTCTTTTGTGGTTTGTTGAATTGAAAGAACTCAATGCCTGGCTACTTCCGTTCGTGTCTGTTGCAAGGAAGGAACACACAGTAAAAAGAAAAAAAAGTCGTATCTGTGCTAATGAATGCACTGTTGAAATGTCTATTTGAAATTGGTTTATTTTGGCTTCCCATAATTGCAACTGTTGTCCTCGTCTTTTTTCCTTAACTGAAAATTATTTTTACCGGAATCCCTTGTACATAAACAAAACAGTGTGTCATGTAAGACTAAACAAACACTTCCTATAAGATTGCCACTTTGAGGAAGTGTGCACTGCTGATATTTCCATGACTCAGTGTTTCAAAACCTGAAAGGAAACAACATAAGGCTCTTTGACTGATGATTGGCTGGAAAAACTACAAAGAGTCCTTCTGCTTGACAACATGACTTGTGTTGTACTGTTAATAATGTTTAATAAATATACTGTACTTAATTGCTACTTCTTTTCTCCTTAAATGGCATCAACTATTAAAGTTTCAGATGAGAAAAGAAAAGCTCATATTCAGCACTTCTGCTGTGGAAGGCTGTATAGTGGCTAGCAGAGAACTTTCTGCCAGATTTTACTTTGTGAAATTTTTTATACTTGAAAAATATAGAGGAACAGCTCATCTGTGAATTTTCACTGTAAAGTAACAAGCTTTGTAGGTCCCTGAAAGTTAGTGCTCTTTTGTTTAGCTCTGAAATTGTGTTGGTTTTTTTTTTTTTTTCTAGATGTAGCAGTGCTTGCTATACAGGTTAAACTGTCTCACAGTTTTGAAATAATAAATGGAACAGGAGGATGCTGCATGTGAAGAGGCTACTGGGGCCATAATATAACAAGGAGGACCCTTTGCTCATTGTTCTGTTGACTTCAGAAATCATAATGGTCCACTGCGAGGGCTTGTTGCAGTTCAAGACATGAATAAATTTCTAAAACTCTTTTATCATCTTTAGAAAGGGCCAGGTATTGACCTTTTCTGGTTAGAGGTGCTGAGGTCAGAGTCTGAAATGTGGGTCTTGTGGCAGCGTAGTCTCTCTTTGGTGCTAAGTGTGATCAGAAGCATGAAGCTGTGAAATTTTTGTGATGAAGGTTGGGTACTACCTGATGTGGGCTGGTGCTCCACTCGCAGTTCACCTTGTTCAAAGGGTAAACCCACCATTTTCTTAACATTCAAAGCCCTGTTCTACACTGTGATGATCCAGTTGACTACATGGAGGATTGTTGGTCTGTAGCCTGTGCTATCTTTCTGACTCCTCATTTTCTGTACCTTCTTTACTGATTTGCACAGAGCTATGTAGTTTAGGACATTGCAAAAGCAATTGAACTTTTTTTTGGTAAACTGAAACTCTTGAGTGAGGCTAGGCAGAGTATTTGCTTAAGTGGTAGTATACTAGTGTTTATGCAGGTTGATTGACAAGAGAAGGTATTTACTGCCCTTCCGCCATTAAATTTGACATGCAATAAATGTTTGAGAGATGCCTCTCTGCATTTCTGTAAGGTTAAGAAGGAACTACCTTGTCTCTGACAAACTTAAAGTCTCTCCTAAATCTAATAATCCTAAGGTTGATCAGGGAAATCCATTTTGCCTTGAGAAGATGTTCCTTTCAGTGCTGTCTGTTGGGATCTAGTGCCTCATCTTAAGTGGTAACTTGTAAAAGTATGACTAAATATGCTCCCTGCAGAATAGTGTAGAAGGATTTATCCCCATTTAAGTGGGGTATAAGGTTGTTGAATAGATATTTTAAAAATAAAGTATTTCCCCAGCTACCTATACATACAAACCAGAAAATTAATATTTAGGAAATGTGAAATATTTCTTATAAAGATTGTGAGGATGGAGCCCTCCATCCTCACAAAAGATAACTGATTTTTCTAGTGCTTCAAAGTTAGTGGACCAACAAGTAAAGAAAAGAAGAGAAATTATTTACATCTCACCCTGAATATATTCTCTAAATCATTTCTACACCTTAAAAATTTGGCAAGTACAGCTTAAACTGATACTGTATAGGTAAAATAAAGTAGAGACTTAAAGTTGTTATGGAGTGACTGCATAGTTGAGGCTAGAGTCTGGCAGGCTGTGGAGGGTGCAGAATAGATTATACAGATCTTTCACTGCTGGTTCAATATTTCATATTGTGCTAAATTTGGTGGTGGTTGTGTTCTGACTGACTTGTGTTCAGTGTGCTGAATGGAAAAGATGTGGGACCAGTGCTGTTTCTAGAGGAGGAGTACTGTGACTGTTCATGGAGCATTAGGAACAGCTGTAGCTGGGGAAAAAATGAGGACCAAAGCATAGTTAATGCAAGTGAGAGAAGGAAATGAAGGTAGCAGTGGAAAAATGCTTCAGTGAACTTAGTTTGAAGACATAGAAGATGTTTGTGTTTGGGGCTGCCAGCCTGACATCAAATTATCCATAACTTAATGTAAAAAATTGTTCATATATGAGAGTGGAAGCCAATGTGACTTGGCTTTTAGACTGTGTAGAGGTAAATTCAGAGGAATGAAGCCATTAAACAGATCTGCTCAGAGATGTTGGATGTCTAATGTCAGGAAGCAAACTCTGTAGGCTTTTTTTGTCCTCTTTTGGAATTAGAACATTTGAAAAAAGCGTTCTCTAATCTCTCTCATGAGAACGAATAGTGTTTTCTTGTCTTCTCATTGAGGTGATTATGTGCTGGTCAAAGTACCAAATGCTGTTATATGAGGACATTATGTAAGTGCTGGGTAACTTAGTTCTGGCGTTTCTCAGGAAAATCTGTTGCGTTGAATTACTCTTCAGACTGGTTGGTGGGTTGTTTTGTGTGGTGTCTGGTTTTGGGGGTTTGGTTTTGTTTTTTTTTTCCTTAATTTTTTTTTTCTTATTATTGGTAGGAAACAGTTTTCAGTGTTCTATTTCTGAAATTAGTGGGTTAGGTAGATCTGAATATTAGCTTCTCTTCCTGTGTTCTTATGTCTCTGTTCTGCCTGGTGCTGTTCTCTGTTTCACACATGGCTTTGTGATTCTGTTCTTGCAGATGAAGTCCAAGGTGCTGTGTGATATGTTAACCCAAATTAATAGCCTGTTGCTGCTGAAAAGGCAGATACTGCTTTTTCCTTTCCTACTCATCTTGCTCTCAGCTATGAAATGCTCTTTCCCTTCTCAACACCACACACCTGCTGTAGACTGCTTTTCTGCTAACAAAAGAAATCCAGTTCAATTTGCAAATTAGGACCAAAGAATGCAACTTATTTTTCTTGTCAGGGTTAGTTTTCTTCTGTTTGAGAGAGCTGAATCAAGTGAATGTCAGAGCTGTCTCTGGACAAGTGTCGGGAGCTTGACTGGGCGTGTAAGTGTGGGAAATCAGATGGAGGAGACAGCAGGTGCATCCCCTGCTTTCATGTCTGTATCCTGGCAGCGTCACGAGACTGATTGAATCTTTCTATACTCTTCAGACTGCTCCCCTTCCATAGTACATGTTTTCTTGATGATGCTGTATTTTTTAGCTTCCGATATCGCCAGCTTGGCCAGCTGCTCTGGAGAACAAATGTTAAAACTCAAGTGAGACCGCCAGGAGGATTATGACAGACTGAGTTATCTGTATCTCTGATCTTCCCTCTGCCTGAGAGATACTTGCATCTCACACTCAGTTCAGGAGCCTTAGCTTCTCCTGAAAGTGTAGGTGTTTTAGTTGGTATTAACTGATTAACACTTACATGCTGGTCTTCTAAAGCTGAGGCACCTAATGTTGTATATGCTTAAACAGAATCCCCTCATTCCCCCTTCTTTGTATCACAGCAAGATTTCTACTTATGCAGATATGCTGTCAAAAATTGTTAGGTATGAAGCCATTTATTGCACCGGTGCTTCCACTGAAGGGTGCTACTTACAGCAAGATTAGCAAATAGAGTTAAAAAAAAAATCTTCTAAAATTCCTTTAATAGTGTTATATCAGGTTAAAATTCTTAGAGCAGATAAACAGTACAGACTGCAAGCAAATAGACCTTCAGGTACTCCTCTATCCTTTCTTAGTCTCTGACTGATGAAGGGCTGACCGATCTCCATTACAGGAGTGTAAATTGTGAATAATTCTGTTGAAGCCAATAGTTATGCTTCTGAATTAAGTCCTTGAGTAGCTCATGTAGTAGTTTTTCTCTTGAAGGAGGTGGAGGAAAGGATGAGGCAAAATCCAGTTGGTGTTGTCAAGGAGTACTTAATACCTCTCATGTTGTGACAATCGTCTCTGCAGGCTATTGTGTTTGGAGAATACATGTTATGGTTTCCCCTTGTAAAAACAAGAAACCTACAATAAAGACAGAGGGTTGTAGTCTTTGCTGGATACTGTAGAAGATGTAAATATCAGACTTTTATATTACTCATGATTTCAGATCAACAAATGTTCAGTCAAACATGTAGAAGAAAAATAAATGTGTGTGCCAGTGGACTATTAATGTGTCTGGGCAGCAAGTCACTGAAGGCTTATATTAATGGTTAAAACATGTACTAGTATGTCTTAATGTTGTGTTTTTAAACCTCCTAGTACCAGAGGTTTATCTACTTTGTGGTTAAGTTAAGGAGAAGCTTGGGAGATGCTTGGAGTTAATAACAGTCGGTATTTTATTAAACTGAAAAGCTGATCATAGACCTGAACATTCTGAACAGCTCTCTGATTTTAGCAACATTTATTAAACCTTATAAAGCATCTGTTCTTTAGCAGTGTCCATTTGATTTTTTCAGCATGGTGGACTGGTGACTGAATTTAGGATCCAACTAAAAGCTTTGTTTTGGAATAAAAACTAAACAAAACTAACTTCCTTCCTCCTTCATCCTAACCTCTACCAAGGGAAAGCAACTTCCCTGAAACGTGTTTTCCTACTATAGTAGACTTTCTGGGTGACAGTGTCGCAAAATGAGATGTGAAGCTTCAAAATTATGAAGAACTGGATTTTTTCCCTTTTTTTTTTTTTGACATTTTTCATGGATCACTGCCAAATGCAAAACGGTTTAAATATTCAGTGGAAAGGTTGAGGGCTTTGAGGTTTGGGGTTTTCTTTTTGCCTTTTCTGTGTGTAAGGGGTGAAACGTGGTGTATCTGTATGTCTGGGACCTGAGGAAAGCACACAAATGTTGAAGACTTACAGCCTGATTGATTTGCCCAACTTTGGAGAGTTCTGCTCTTAAGTTTTCCTTCCAGACCTCAGAAATCTTATCTTTTTTCTACCTTACTAGAGACTCATTCATTTGCCTTTTGTCACCTCTCAGGGAGCACAGGCAAAATAAAGATCCCTTCGTTAGCCCAGTAGCCCAACAATGGAATTTTACTGTTCCCTACCTGCTGGGTTTTGCGACTGTATCGCCATTAACTCAAACGGATTAGTGTGATGTGATAGTAAGAGGGAGAATGTTACACTTACGAATGGCTGGTAGATTCGATCAGGTGGCGTTTGATGCAATGATGCAAATTAGCATAAATATAAATGTGCTTTAGTTTTGTAAGCTGGTAGTAGGTAGATGAACATTAGGTGAAGCATCTCAATTCTGCTACTTGCAACAAAATTCCTGAAAAGCCTTGAAACTGGGAAAAGTATTTCTGCAATAATGGGAAGAGGGGAAATTTTCTATTAATGCAGGTTTGTGTTCCCTAAGATGCATGCTTAAGCTTTCTTTTCATGTTTTACAGTGACCTTAGGAGGAAATACACTTGTCTGTCACTGTACTTCTAACAAATTTCAACAGTTTTCAAAATCCATTTAAAATAAGTTTATGTTGAAAGGCCTAAGTTGTGTTTCACAAAAGGAATGTAAAAGGTTGGAGACACTGGGTATCATGGGGAGCAGAAGGGTATTTGAACTTGAGAAGGTGTTCTGTTTCCAGGGTTTTTAACCTTGAGTGGTTAATTTTATAATTTATAGCTGTAGGAATGAAGTTTTTGAGTGACTGATAACTTGACTCTTAGCAATTTGCAGATTTAAGTTCCCATTCAATTCCAGTTACACAGAAGGCATGTAGTATGAATCAGCTTTACTGTTTTTTATTTTTTCTTGCTTTCAAGTTTCATTCAGCTTTAATGTTCCAAGTACTGAAAAATTGACAACTTGAAATACTTTATTTACAGTTGTGCTTCTGTTATGGCTGCTTATACAGAGTTCTTAATTCCAAAAAAGCAGATGCACTGATGGCTGAGTTGTAAGCTCCTTAAAAAAGGGAGAGAGGGGAAGAAGTTTATTTTTACTACTGTTTTCAATTTCTTCTAAAAATATTTCTGTTTACAAATTGTTTACAGCTACTTACTTTTTGTTCAAAAACTCTAGAAGAAAACAGTTAGTGGTAGGGTTTTACAAGGCTTTAGTCGATTCTTGCTTGTATTTCCCAGCTGGTGTTAGAGTACATCTGGAATCTATGAAATTCCTTTCTTTGTTCCTCATTTCCTGTTCCATTCAGTACTACAGTGTGGCATTCTGAAAGCTCTTTCTCTTGGTATTTTCTTCTAAGATGCATGTTTTAAAGCATTTAGCGAGTTCTTAAAGGTGGTTATATATTCCTTGTGCTTGACAGTGTAATTGGACTGTATCATGCAACTTCTCAGATGTTCTGTTTTGGTATTTCAGTGAGAAATAGTTTTGTTGATTTTTCTGGCAGTCATTCAGCTTGTAGAATTGTAGGAAGGAGGGTGGTAGAAAGAGAAGAAAAATCTGGTAGATAGTACAAAAGCTCCCTTTCTTAGCCTCCCTCTCTCCCTCCCTCCTCCCCCTTGCCCAGGAACAATCACCAGTTTGTAATGGAAAATTAGATCTATTTTGCAGGAGACACAGGGTGTGACATCCTACAGTTGCTTTTAGATTCTGGTTTGGAAAGCTGGTTGCTGCTACAGAACACGTGAACACAACCTTGGAAAACTGAGCTCTGACAGTATGATATGGTGTGAGAGTTGTGTGTCTAAACCAATCTACCCCTCCAAGCCAGCAGTATTTAAGTTAGATTTACTGGCTGGGGCTGCATTGTTGCAGATCCCTAATAGTCACTAAAAAAGAGAGGGGATCCTGGAGTCTTAACAGAATTGCTCTTACTTATTGCAAGGCTGTGTTTTGGATTTTTTTCTAAGAACAGGACTTCTGAAGAAATTGTGCTTTTATGAATACTTCTGGGTAGCTGGCCCAAGCTTTCCAGAAAGAATGGAAGTTCTTCACTGCTCAGTGGCTGGCTCTTCAATTGTTGTCATTTGCCAACTGCAAGTGTTGTTTCCGAGATTGTAACTTTGCTCTCTACGTGCTCTCTATAGTCATGAAAGATCTGTAGTGGTACAATACATTTTGAAAAGCTCCTTCACAAAGCACCCGCTATTGAGATGAGGCTTTGCATCACAAGCATTGTTTCTTCTGTTTATAAATGCACTAGCAATTTTTGAATTGCAGAATATCTCTGAAAAAGCAGCATTTGCTCTCAGGGAGAACTTAATATTGGGGAAATACTTATTTTTATCTGCCTCTGAATGCAGTTCAGCAGAGAGAAGCAGGGAATGCTGCTGTGGGACCTGTCACTGCTCTACAGGTCAGACTTTCAGATCTGCCAATTCCAGTTGCTTATCTTTCTACTTTTTTTCAGATGTTCCTAACAGAAATGTTTGATTACATTAAAGCGATTGTACATACGGGTAATTGCACATTATATTTATTCAATGTATTATAAGGAAATCAGGGGTAGTGCTATTTGTTTCTATAAGGTATGCAAAAATAATGGCAGAACTGTGAACTGTGAAACTCCTGAAATTTTTGCACCAGTTGTTGCAAATCAGTAGTTGTATGAAATCTGTCTTTCAGCAGATCATGTGGCTGCAGTATAAGATAAGTCACATTTTGTAGAGTAGATATTTGATGTTTGGGACCTTGGCTGATGTTGCACAATACTCAAATGTCAAGCTGTTATGGTACCTGAAAAAGCACATTTGTGCTCTGTTAGCATCTCTTGCGCTGAATGTAAGGTAGGAGGTGATCAACACCACTCCTATTTCTGTAAACATTGGTCCTTTCCTGTGTCTGTGGATTGTTCCAGGTAGTTATTTTTTCTGCATGCTGTCAGCCAGCGGCCCTTGGATGATTCTGCTTGATTTGTCACTAACAGTGTATGGTACTCTAAGACAGGAGCTCCAGGTAGTTGCTGCAGAATAGGCTTAGGCTATCAGTGCTTCAGAGATGACAGTGGAGGAAGGAAGTCATGGTTGGTGGTCATAAATCCACCCGTGACTAAAGCTAGGGGAACTGTGTATGCCTCTTCCCTCTCATATTAGAATAAAGATCTAGCCTCTGATCTCTGGGGTGATGTCTGCAGTGGACTTGAGGACACTGGTGTTGCATGTTGGGGTTGAAAGGAGCTAGATTTCAGGACAGAGTGGGTGGTATACTTATTCTCTCCTTGTTCCCCTCTGGCTTTTTATTTTTTAGGCCTACTAAGCAAAACTGCCTGAGAGTAAAAAAAAAAAGCAAGCTAATTCTTATTCAGACCAATGCTCCTGACTGTCTGTTTTTGAGTGGTGAGGCAGAAGTTTTTGACAAGGAATAAAAAGTGCCTGGGGGAATTTAGGATCTTGCAATAGAGCAAAATAGCTTCAGCAAAAGGGAAGCTCTAACAGGCTGATAATTAGCTTGTTTTGACACCTGCTTCTGTGACAGTGTTCCTGAAAGTTGTGGGTTTGAAAGTAAAAAAAAAATCGACTGAATTACTTTTAAAATCAGCTCCAGAATTAAATGTAACCATTCTCTGTAATAGTCTAGCAGGAATGTTGTCATTACTAGAATTTCCTCATAACACCTGCAAATCTTTGGTACGTTGATGCCTTGGCAATGGGAATTTGTAATGTAGTCCTGCAGCTAACTTGTACTTGATGCTCTTGAATATGAGCATTACTTTCTTGTGCAGAGTGAAAACATACTTTTTTTGTGCAGGACTGAAAACATACTTTTCTCTGAGTCCTTTGAAATCTTACTCTGGTATAGTTGCACCATGTCAAACTCCATGTGTTTTTTCTATATGGTGGCTGTTTGATTTTGGCAATAACCGGAAGTACCAAATGCTTGTAAGAAGGGGTCCCTACTTTAGCAATACCATGCACACTGCATCAGCAACTGGGTAGAAGCAAATATGGTGCTTAACAGACCATGCACAGGGTCAGAATGAAATAGGATCATGCATTACTATCTTATCAAAGAAGATAGAACCAAGTAAGAGCTTACTTGTCTGTGAGTTAACGTTGGGCTGCAGGTATACAAAAACTACTTCTGTACTGTGTGGGGTTAACTAGGTGCTTAAGAATGTGATTTGAAAAGCCCACTATCTGTGAGGTGACTTGTCTGGAGAAGATAACTGGGAACAGGGCTAGGTCTGATCCCTTGTTCTCCAGAACTCCCAACATGTGAGATGGGGACAGAAGCTTTCACCTACTCCCTTCAGAGTGTAGAGTCAGTCACAAGGCAGGACCTTGTAGCTGTGCTTTAAAGGTAGGAATTTGTGCTTTTGGAGGAGGTGGCAGTGGTGGTGATAAATCAGTGCCTTTATTGTATACTAGGTAAAGCATTTGGTAGTCTTCTGTCTCATTATGAGAATGATAATGTATTTTCCAGTGTACATGTCTTCCTAGTGTGTCAGGCTGTGGAAGATGGAGCTGGGGATATTTGTTTTGCAGCAGGTTGGGCTTGGACAGAAGCAACGCACTATGGAGCATATTGATCTAGGGCAGGTGTTGTGCACTTACTTGGCTGGCACAGGTTGCCCAGAGAAGTTGTAGCTCCCCCACCCTTGGCAGTGTTCAACGCCGGGTTGTATGGGGCCTTGCCGGGAGCAGCCTCGTCTCTGGTGGAGTGTCCCTGCCCATGGCAGGGGGGAGAAACTGGATGGTCTTTAAGGTCCCTTCCAATCCAAACCATTTGTGATTCTATGGTTCTTTTTGTCATTGTTTTGGACATGGATGCACATTTCATTTTTTTGGTGCCTTATTTCCCTGCAAAGCTAGAATCTGTATAATGAATGAAGCTGGGCATTGCAGGGAGAGAAGTGTCTTAGGGTGAACATGGCTAGAAACTACAAGTGGGGTGCATGCAGCTCACCTGTTGCAGACATCCATTGAGAGGAGAGCCAGTCTTTTTGTGCAGCCCCTGCCAAGGAGCTTGTTTTTTCTCTGTCCCCTGTGGTACACCTGAAGCAGCTGTGCCGCTGTGGGAAGCCTTCACAGCTGCAAGGGGAGCAAGGCGTTGGGAAGGATGAGGGGTGGCCCAGCCAGTGCCTGCTAGTTTTTCTTGCCTTGTTTGCTGGATGATAGCTTTCTTTGGAGAACCATGAGATTAACACTAAAATAGGCCAGCACAGGATGAAGGTGACGACAATATAAAGCTTCCAAATGTCATTTTTGAGCCAGTGGGTTGGCTTTATTTTAATCAAGATTTTAAACGTTGTTGGTTGTTGGTTTTTTGCTTTTTTTTCTCTCTCTCTCTTTTTCTTTTTTTCTCTCTCTCTTTTTTTTTTTTTTTTTATTTTTCTTTTACAGACATTGAAGTACCATTCTTGGGCCATAATAGCTTATTTTCAAGAGTATGCTTGAGTATTTCTTTGGGAAGTGGAGCATTTACTCAACTTTTGATGGGCAGTAATGTGAATTCTGTTTTAGGGCTGTGATTCAGAGCTTTTGGGCTAGAAAGGGAAGGAGGTTGAAGTTTTGTAAATTAAAACTAACTCAAGAGGATGCTGCTGTAGTCTCCTGTGGTATTAGTGGTGCCTCTGAAAGGTCTTTAATTATGCCCAGGCTTCAGTATCATATTGGCAGTTACAGCTTAGCTGTAGACAGTGTAATCATGTTGCTATTGGTTTGTACTCTTGTAATAATTTATATTGGATAGTTCAGCCCCAGCTCTTCAAGACAGTAGGTTTGACCTGGCCCACTTAGTTCATTTTACAGTCTCCTCAGGTGTATTTTTCTTGTCAGTTCATTACTTGCCTAATTAACCTTACTGATAAATGAGCTTTTATACTAATTATTTGAAAGACAGCCTGATTTCACTGAAATGCATAGCTGCTGTTCTGCCTGTAGGACAGTGTGCGTACTTGTCTCACTGTGACGTTAGAGTATCAGACATACGTCTGCATTCACGTTCCTGCCAGGGGAGCGTGAATCTATCTAGGTGACTTGTGTTGTCTACCCCTGCGTCAGCTAAGCACCAGTGGGCTTTCAGAATCAAATCCTTGAAATGGAGGGTTACCATCATGAGGGTTGTGCATTGGGCTGATCCCTTTGTGAACATAAATTCCTCCTGCTACCGGAATATATACTTGCCTATAAAAGGAAAGCACTGTGCTGCTTCCTTTCCATGGGTTGGGTGGTACTTGTGTAACAAGCAGTTATTCTGTTCCTGTAGTGGACTATGTGGCTTCCTGCACAAATGTTCAGTTCAAAACCTGCCCCAGCACTGTTGATGGGCTTTCATTGCCTTCCTTACCCTACGATGGCATTCTTTATTTTCTGGCCTTTTCCAAGGCAGAGCTGACTCTCTGAAGTGGGCAGAAAATGGTATCTACCAGCTCATTTTTTTGGTCTAATTCTAGATTTTTCTGGAAGGCAGTTTTGTAGAAGTGGCAAGGATCTCAGCGCCCAGTGTGCTGTTAAGATCTGTTACTCCACTGTGGCACTCGTCTCTCTTTCTGCTTGCTTCATTCACAATGTGCCTTCCCCCTGCTGAAACATACAGGGCAGGTGCTTCATAGGCAACTCTCCCAGCTGTATATAGAGATGGAATAGGTTGCTTTACATAAGCAGTGCCCAGGGTGGTGAGAGCCCTGCTAGGGGAAGGGACAGGGGAGGACAAGCAGTATTCTGTTTCTCTGCCCAGCCAAGTCTTGTTTCCTTCCTTTCAAGATGCTGTTCTTGTCAATCTGTGCTTTGAGTCAAATACCTTCTGCGTCCTCCTGGACACAGTATTGCTCTTGCAGTGAAGGTTCTGCCTGGCATATCCAGTCCTAGGGAAATGAAATGTGATACCAGAGCAAATAGCTCTCACAAGGGTCAGAAAAGATGGTGATTTCTGTTTTCTGGGGATTTAGGGGACTTTGTTTTAATTGTTTGAGTTCCCATTCTAAAGGCAAGGGATGCTTAATACATAAGCTGGACATCTGCAGGACAAGCTGATTTTTCCTGACTCAATGTTGTTTTAGCTAAAACATTTGAGGAGAGCAGAAAGAGTTTAGCCGAAAAGAGTTTAGGTGACTGGGTCTAGAGAATAGAAACTAAGGAGGAAGATGCTATTAAGAAACTGGCACTAAATTGTTGATTTCCCTTTTCCTCCCACTGTGTACCACTCCTTCTCCTGCTGCTCCCCAGCAGAACTTGTGCAAACTCTTCCTGTTCTTCTGCAGGGTTTGACACCAGTTTTTTGACTTTCTGTAAGTTGGCAGTAATGGAAGTTCTAGCATTGTGTGACTGCATGAAGGTCCCAGGCCTGGTGTAGAGTATTATTTTGTTCAAGTAGCTTCTGTTCTAGTTGCTTGAAGACTAAACTATGTAGAAAAGTGAGCTATAGCTTTAGTAATGAATCCCGTCTTGTATTCTAGCTGCTTACCTTTCTGAAGAGCTGCTGGTCACTTATGTTTCAGATATAACCTTTTGCTTAGCTTTCTGTAGCCCTGTTTTGTATAGCAATAATTACTTAAATACCCCAGTGGTCCTTGAGACCTTAGTAAGAAAAGTCCCAGTGCCCTGCTGGTGTGTGTGGGTTGGTAATATTTAGAGCAGATCCAAATAAACAAAAGATGGTGTGGCTCTGTTAAGCCGTGAGTCCATTCTATCACACTTGTCAGGGAGCACAAAGTGCATTAGTTGGTAAAGAAAGGCAAGCTGGAAGCTGAGTGTGACAGCAAAGCAGACAGGGCGGTGATCTTGCCAATGAAGTGGGGAGTCCTGTGGTAGCCAAATGAGTAGAGCAGGTCCATTATGTTAGCCAGGGTCAACAAAGAGCCTGATGATCACCAGACAGGTCTGTCATGATGGGTATATCTAAGGTAACACCAGGAGATTAAGTCAGCGTTCAGGGTCAAGATCTGTAAGGCAAACAGCCAGGCACAGATAAACCTGCTACATAGCTCTGGTAAGGACCAAGGGCAAGTGTCTGAGCTGGAATATAGCTCTGAGGTGGAGAAAGGTGCCCAGTGAGCCTTGCTCCCGTGCTTTTCCCCCCAGCTCTCTTCCCAGAAGCCTGGTCCAAGTTTACACAACAGCACCATGCCCCAGCTGGGCTTGAGGCAAGGCATTCAAGCCTATGAGGGGTGGGGGAGAGGCTGAGCTCATGGCCCTGCACCACTGGTGTTCTGGTAAGGTCTTATCTGGACTAGCCTTTATCTCATAAAATCTTCTGCAGTTCCTGGTCCTGGGGTAGCCATGGTGGGAACCCTAAATGGTGAAAAGAGAAAGCACACATGCAGTAACAGAAAATAGGGCTGCAGGTTTTGTAACACTAACTGTGGCAATAAAATGCATCCTGTGTGCTAGGGGAGCCAACTCCTGTCATTCACTATAACTAACATTGGAAGGTATTTCCACAGCTCTTTGTGGATAAGGACAAGTGTGTGGGAGGCACTAAGTATTAGGTAGCTATTGCTGCACTATGGAACAGTTATTGCTAATTGGACTGGGGATGGAAGGAAAGTAGATTCTCTTGAAGCTTCTTTAACTTTCTGCAGCTGTGTTTTGTCTCTGTATTCATCCGTGTATTTTGGCTAATATCTTGCTCTCATTCTGTGACAGTTTTTAGTGATTTATTGTTCTTCCTTCTTTCTGTGGTTTGAAACCATGACTGGTTTTTGTGAAGTTTCTTGTGCATGTTCTTACTTCTCTCCAGGCTGTGGCAAGCTTGACCTTACATCATGTCAGCACTATTGTATTGATTAGAAGAAGAGAATTATTAGTGTAATGTTCCTTTGTTTCCTGACTCTTTCACCCTTCCCCAGAAGCATTTTTTTTTTTTTAGACTTCTCTGTGCTATTTCTGTGGGAGCTGTACTGAAGGAGTTTTTGCAATGGAGGGCTGTGTAAAAATTAGCTGATGAGCTCAACCGGTGGCTCTCCCTGCAGACCTGGACTCGAGATGAAAGAGTTTGGTTTGCGATCGAGTTTCCTGCAGCTTTGAAAGATGATGATGTGTCTTGTAACAGCAATGCTTCCAATGTGCTTTTCCACAGAAGGGAGAGTAATGACTGGTGTTTTGTAGATAAGACGTGTGGTGCCTCAGTCTTCCTTAATTCTCTGGTTGAAAGAGCTAGGAAAAGTTATCAGTGTTAAATCTTTTTTCAGAAAGATGAAGGATAGCTCATTCAGAATATTTTGAATTGTAGTCTGAAATGTGTTTCATGGAGGATTCACTTTAGAAAATACTAGAGAATACTCTTAAATGTTTCTGAGTCTTTTTCTACATAATGAAATTGTTCAGAGATGTTTATCTACACTTGAGATGCCCATGAATCTTAGAATCACAGGATGGTTTGTGTTGGAAGGGACCTTAAAGATCATTGAGTTCCAACTCCCCTGCCATGGGCAGGGGCACCTTCCACTAGACCAGGCTGCTCAAAGCACCATCCAACCTGGCCTTGAACAGTGCCAGGGATGGGGCAGCCACAGCTTCTCTGGGCAACCTGTGCTAGTGCCTCGCCACTCTTATGGTGATGAATTTCTTCCGAATGCCTAATCTAAGTCTGCCCTCTTCCAGTTTAAAGCCATTTTCCCTTGTCCTGTTACATGCCCCCCCAAAAGTCCCTCTCCATATTCCTTGTTAGGCCCCTTTTAGGTGTTGGAAGGCTGTTACAAGGTCTCTCCAGAGCCTTCTCTTCTCCAAGCTGAACAGCCCCAGCTCTCAGTCTGTCTTCATAGCAGAGGTGCTCCAGCCCTTGGAGCATCACGAAGCTTGTGCCGTTTGAGATTAGTAATGCTTTGTTGCAGGACAGACAGCAAGCATTCCAGTATGTTTAAAGTTATCTTGCTTGTGTTAAGAGTAGGGAGATGGCATGCAATCTCGTTAAGCAAAGATGTAAGGAGACAGCAGTTGCAGAGTGGTGGGGCAGGAAGATTCTTCACAACTGCCATGTAAAGAAAGTAGGAGAGGATCTTCCTAAACCAAGAAGCAGAGAGAGCTCACAAGAAGTGTACAATAGGTATGGAGTGTTCCTTTATAGCATTGCTTTACCATTAGTCCTGGTGTTTTATGTGAGTGGTGTTGGTTCTGGCACTGTCTAGGTTAGAGTACTCCTTTGAACTGAAGGGTACAGCAGGGAGGTGGAAGTGCAAAGAAGTTGAAAGGACAGCTTATCTGGTTAAGTGGCTTTTTCCTCCCTGCTGGGAAGACCACAGAGCTGTACTATCTATTCAGTAGACATCTTCCGCTGGATGTGAGCTGTTGGTAGTTTGCACCTCTTAATGATAACAAGTGAGAGAACTTTATTTTAGATAACCAGCAGATATAAGTAGTTGTCATAAAGCATTTTTAATGGGGATCTGTCAGGGCGAGGAAGGAAGCTTGTTAAATGGGTATCCTTCTCATTCCTGCAAGTACACGGTAACTGGTTAAAACTCAATGACGTAATTGGATTCCTTGGCAGATTTATTTTAGGTGGTTACTTTGCAGTTATCAACTGTACATGTACCTCATCTCTTGCCTTTTGAGTGTAAGCTTGACTGACAGCATTTATTATCTCTCACTGCTGAAGAAAACAAGGAAGGGTCTGTGTTTAAGATAAGAATTACAGCTTCTAATCTGCAAGACAAATTTTGGATATATGTCTTTACATCTACTTTGCCTTTATAAAAGGGAGCAAGCTGGTGGAAGAGGTACCATTTAAGCAAATTTGGGTGTGGGTCTGCTAATGGAAATGGCAGTTTCAAAATAACTTACTTGAGTTTTGTGGTTCTCAAGAGAATAAAGATTTGTGGGTTATTTTCCCTCTGCAATATGGACATCTGTCAACTTTGGTTAGCCATGCCAGCGAGAGTTACGCAACTTAGTTGGGATGAGCAGACTGTGCTGGGTAGAGGATATCCTATGAATTTGAGAATGAAGCTTGTAGACTATAAATGCCAAGGCAAGAGTTAATTTAATACCTACTTTCCATAAATAGAGGAAGTTGATTCATAGAGTCACAGCTAGAGAGTACATGAGCATGTCTGAGACTTCACTGTCTTGCTTGAGATCAGAAATACACTGAATAACATGGAGGTCAAGTTGCAAAGTCCAGTCTTCTTCTATCCTTAGAATGGGGGTCAGAAAGACAAAATGGCATGGAAGGGAACTTTTTTTTTTCTGTAATTGTTCTCTTCACTGTTTGGGTTCTTAACACCCAAACCATGTCACTATTCGAAACACTTCAGATGTACTTATGATCTAGTTAAAGATCAGCGTTGTGTGATACTTGATTATGCTTGTGGAAGAAAATCTATTTATTCTGTCAGTTGGATAAAGCTATATCAAAACCCAGCAGAACAAGCACTCTCAGAAATGAAATCAAAGTTTTTTAAATGTCAGCTGAACAGAGCTTCAAATTTAGAAGTTATTTGAAAGTTGTGTAGGGTGTTCATATAACTCCATGTAACATATGGTTGTACAATATAAAATATATATAATGTATTATAATTGCATAATTATGGCAATGTATATTATACAGGTAATGACAATATTATGTGTAGTGTGTTTTGTTATGATACGCTATACATTTGTTATATATTATTACGGAGAACAGTATTTTAGTGTGTATATATACTTTACTGGCCACAAGCTCTGTAATTTTGAGGCACATTGGCTACAAACTACTACAATTAAACATTATAGGTGAAAGAATCACAGGGGACCGTAGCGTGTGTTATGCTGTCAATGATATGGTTGAGTTTATCCAGAGCTGAGTTTAGGACCATCTCTGTTTCTAAATGTGCTAGTCATCTGGCACAACTTATGTGTGTGGTTTGGGTTTTGGTTAGGGTTTTCTTGGGTGGTGGTGCTGGGAATAGACACACAGATGTAGAATGTAAATTCTCTTTTGGACTAGTTTTGCTGTTGCTGTAAAGCTGATGTCTAACTGCTCTGGTTGTTTAATTTCTAGTTATTTAGGTGGTGGAGGCTTGTACCTGGCATGTTAATTGAACAGGAGAGCAGAAGTGGAAGTACTCTGTGGATCTTTAGTGGAGTTTGACTTGTCAGAGACTACTTCATTAGTTTTTAAAATAAATACATTGCTCTGCCTGTAAAAAAAGGTGCAAATTCTAAGTTCTTCAGTGTATACGGAGCAGAGCAGTCACATCCAGGAGGAGCCTGCCCAGAAAAGTGGTGAGATATAGCATTGTTTTCACTACTGTATATACGAGTCTGTTAGACATTAGTAGATCCTGAAACCTAGGTAGCTCAGGGGCCTGCTTCATACCACATTTCAGCTCTAAGCATATTAGAAAAAAAGATAAACTCTTTGCTTACCCTAAACTTCATGTTTCCTTAAAGTAGGTGGTCAGAAGCATAGCTTTCATTCCTGTCAAGCCATGTTCCTTCTGCTCTAAATTGGTCCTGTAGAAGGAGCAACCCACTGAGTATTCATTGCTGGCTGTCCAAAAGTACTGCTGTTTTGGTAGGAATTCTTGCAAACTTTTAAACAGTTGTTTGACCATGCGGTAGCTCAAGAATGCATGGTCTCCCATATTTAAACCTATGTTTAAAATGCTGCAGTGATGTATTTATAGTTTCTTAAATTCTACTCTTAAGTGCATGGAATGTGCATGACATGCAATAGATAGGCTGCAGTTGATGCCAGACCAACATAAATAACATCCCCTCATTATGTTTGCAAGGATAATTAGTATGACTTTAAATATTTCTCTTGCTGTTTTCCACCCCTGTGAATCTTGATTGAAGTTGCTAATGAATATTAAAAAGAATACATTACCACACCTGTAATTTGCACTATCTTGTTGCTGTCAGGCTTTATAGGTGTTTAAGAGGAGATAAACTGTGCTCTGAATGTTTTTGTAGGGAACCTACAGCAGCAAACAGCTCTGTGATGTAGTGTTTTATGCAACCTGCAGTTTTTCTGTGCAATTTGATGTATTCTTTGTTCTGCCCTTGTTTTCAATATGTTAATTATGCTATGTTCTACTAGCAAAATAACATTTGGCATGGTTTTCTTTTTTTTTTGACTATCCCATTTGGAGATGCACGAGTGGAAGACATCCTGTACAAGTGTCATGTTTTAGAGTTAATTTTTAAAAATTATCTAGCTCCTGTTATGTTGCCATCTGTTTTCCTCTCACTTGAAGAGGAAGCAGCTGTTGTGAATAATCTCAAGACAGTATTTTTAATAAAGTCTGCCTACCTTCAGCTTGTGTGCGGATCAGAGTGAATAAATGTGCCATTTAGGAAGGGAAATGTGGTTTTACGGTAGGAACTGTAATGAGCTTGTTTGGTAAGGCAGTGATTCTGGTATGTCTCCTCCATAGCTGGGTTTGAACATAGCTGGGGATGTCTGTGTTAATGGGCACACTTCGCTTGCTCAAACTGTAATGTCTGCTGCTCTCTGCTGCTTCTGCCCTCTATGTGCACTGGTTGGCAGGTAGCTGGGCAGTTGACTGAACCTGGTGATCTAATGTAAACACTAACTTATGGCCCCACCATGCCAAACCTCAGTTCTGCTGCTGGAGTTGATAACTATATTTGATCTCAGGGAAGGCACTGGAGATGGAGAGCCAGTGACACAACCTCTTCCGTTGACAGCATGCAGTTGTACAGAATTAGACACAACATGTACACTGGGAAACTTACAGAAATATAATTTTGTAGAAAATACTTAACTCTCATCTGGAGAATGAATGTTATTGACAGTGAGCAGGACATGGATACACTTCATGTGTCTAGTGGGGTTCTGGATTGTGTTTTAGTCTTCACTTTGGTAAGGGTTGCAGGACCTCATGAAGGAAATTATGCACAATGTAAGTTTCAATCACAGTGGTGATTCAGGTGATTCAGCTGAATTAAACGATAAATGAAAGCAGACAAGTTGACTGTCAAAGAATGCCTTGAAAAAAGCTAAAATTAGTTTATTTCAGCTCAAAAATTGCAGAATGGACAAGGTTACGTATTGTTGTACACAGGCTGGTTTTCTTCACTGCTTTCTGTGTAAGTATCTGTGAGATATCTTGTTAGGTCTCAAACTCTGCTGGATGAAAGTTACTTGAAGTAAGAGGCCTCAGTGGTAAAATGAGTGGAAGAGGCTAACTGGCAGTGGCAGTCAGGGAGTGCAGAGTTGAAGAAAGAATGATGACTGATTGAATTGGATTTTTCAGTAAGTAGTGTGGCTTATTTTTGTCAGAGGCTTTGCTTCTTTTGAGCAAGTCTTTGGATGATGGCATTCTAGAACAACAATAGTAAGAGCAGCCTTGGAAAGTGAGCCTGTAGTCCGCATACTTGTAAGGCTGGAGCCTCAGATTTTCCAAGAACATGCATCCCATAAACATGTTTGAAATACATGTCTAACACCATGCAGTTGCACAAGTTCTGTGCTGTTTGCTCTCATGCTGCCCCATCTCTTGCAACAAGACAAATGTATGCTTAAAAACTGCCACTTAACTTTGTCTTTTGGAGGACAGTGAGTGTGTTGGAATTCAAGAAAGTAAGAGATGCTAACTTGAAATTGATTTAATATTAAAAATTAAATATAATACTTGCCTTTGAGCTTTCCTACCAATTTTATGCTATTAGCGTTTGCTGTCTTTCTCTGGAAGAATAGCCTAAATGTGCTAAGAACATACTACAGCAGAAACCTGTTTTAGATCTGGCTTTCAAAGGAGAGAAGCTCTGATTAATAACTGCAAAAACTCTCAGGGAAATAAGCAAGTAACAGTGACCCAGAATGTTGTCACTTAAATAGCTATTTCTTTTAAAAAGTGATATTTTAGCTTAGCTTTGTGGGCAATTTCACTGGTTGAATAACAAACTTCATTTGTTTTCCCACTCACAGGTGTATCCACTGCTTCACTTCTGAATTCACAATGGGAGTACTTTGATTTCAGACTAAATTAGAGCTGGAGATAAGAAACAAACTTTGTGTTGCAGAAGCCCCCACTAGGCAAAAATTTCCAAAGATATGCAAAAGTCAGAACAGATGCTTCACTGTACTGAATATTTTTAACATTCATATTCACAAATGGTTCATCTTCTGGGAAGGCAGTGTCTTTCTTCAGATCTCATGAATCAATAGCTGGCAGCAGGGTAGTGGTTATGGTGTGGTTATTTGGGATGTAATGGTGCCAGATTATGGAAAGGTGAATTTACACCTCGGTGGGAGCTCTTCTAGGGCTTGTGTCTCTGTTACTCTACACTTCCGTTCAGTGTGCCTACCTTCTGGCTTCCTCTGCCCCTCTCTTTTGGTACAGTGTACCTGAAGCTGCTTCCCATGAAGAGTGTCTTTCCTATCAAAGTAATTTCTGTTATGCAGCATTTTTGCCAGATTGCTTGCAGCTATTACAGTACCTTTTTTTTATGCCCAAATTGGTGTTCTTTCCACAATAAAGCCTCTGGGAGCCATTTTTTCTCTCTCTTTATGTACATTACAGTACTGCTGGCAGTATACCCTGCAAACAATATGGTATTTCCTGCCATGGTTACTAGGAGTTGTTTGTCTGACTTAGCTTTTTGTTAAAAGGTTGAAAGGACCAGGTGCTTTGTCTTCTATGTTGTGTTGGTAAATCCTGCTTTGTGTTTCATCCCCCCCAACTTGTGCTGTTAAGTAAGTAGGCAAGAGGCTCCCAAAGCCATGAGGATGTTGATCTTGCTGTACAAGAGAGTCTTTTGGTGCAAGGTGTGTTGGTCAGGCTTGGTTGGCTTTGCTGGTCTCTTTGTGACTAGCTTTCAAATGCAGTTTCTGAAACGTCTCATGTATTAGGAAATGCTGTAATACAATATTCCAATGTGGTCTTTTCATTTAAAGGTTGGACTAGATGATCTTAAAATTCTTTCCCAACCTGGTTGATTTTGTGATTCATCTGAGGGATCTGAAATTGCATTTTGAATGTGAAGTGCTAGAGAAGGAGGTAGGGTAACTGTGAAAGTTAGCTGCCTGGCTTGTTATGCACAGTCACAGATGGAGTCTGCAACAGAACTGGGATGGAATCCAGATCTTCAACCAAAAGAGCTAGCTTCTTGCATGGGATTACAAACTTCTCGCACAGAATAGCTCTGTGAAACAAATAGACCATTTTTGAAACTACATGGGATGAGTAAGGAGTTAACCAAAGCTGAATGGCTTTCCATTCTTGGGTGACCTTTTTAAAGAAGCATTGGTCTTTTTTTTTTCGGTAGCCAGATGTCTGGTGTATTTGTCCCCCATCCCCCCAGTATTAAAAATAACGACTACAGCATGCACGTGAACTTGCGTAACTTGTGTTCTACCTTAAAAGGTAAAAATGGGCATCTTTTGATCCAGTAAATTGTCTTTGGATAGGCATGTCTATTTGCATGCTTTAGGTTTTGCAGCTGTTCATTGTAAATGTCCGTGAGGTACTTTCTTACAGTCTGTGAAAGTGTGTGATATAATCCAGAAATCAACTTCATTTTATACATGATTATCAGAAGCGTTCTCTGACTTCAGCCTGCTGTTCTTTTGTGAGCCATGAATTTGCACAGGAGTTTCAGGACATTAGTTGAAGACAAGAGGACATTGCACAGGTATAGCTTGGCCTATACATACTGGCTGCATGTGATATAATAGCTTTGCTTGACCCTCTGAAGAAATAAGAAGGGACTTCTTGCTTTTTATGTTTAATTTTGTGATTAAACTAGTACATACTATATCTGCAAGAAAAACGTGGTGTGTATTATATAATTTCTGTTGGACTCCGCATAGTTGAGCCCAAAACTGTAAATTGACATATGTGTGGGTAACTTATCACTCTTTGCCTGCTTGACGTGTTCTGTAAACTGCTGAGGACAGGGTTGACCAAGGTTTTGTGTATTTTGGGCTTTTGATGACTAAATAATTGCGGCAGGTAATTGTGGATTTGAAGCTGTGAGTTTACATTTACATGGCTGTGTTGTACTTACTGGTCATTGGGCTGAGGAATAAGCTTGGTTGCAATGCTGGCTCCGCCTGTGTGTCGTTAAAGCAAACCATGGTCGCTCAGGCTTAAGACTGTGAAGTCAGACCTCGGTTTGGTTTGGAAAGTTTTCAGTATAAGACATTAACATCATATTTTCATACACTTTGTATTGCATTGTTTGGGAATGCTGTGCCTTTGTACTTCCATCCTGTCAAATATCTTTCAACCTGCCCTTCCCTTTTTAAAGCTTGATCCTCCCTTTTCATATATGAATGTTTGTGTAGGCTTAAGCATTTCAAGAAAGAGAATGTCTTCTATGTTGATACAGCTCTCACTACAGTTAGACCTCAGCTACTGAAAGCAAGTCAGAGCAGGTTTGTGCTTGGTTAGACAGGTTTGTGGAACTGAATGTGCTTTAAAAAATAATGCTTTGTGAATGTATTCCGGAGCAGTTGCCAGTTGTCCCTCTTGCTGATGTTTTTGAATTCTCACACTTCTGCATAGGTAAATGAATTCTGCTTTGTCACTAGTAGTAAGTATGCAAACTACTACGCATTTCCAGAATGCTTTACAGGCAGTATGTCTTGCTCACCCCCTTTTCTGCAGCTGATATGACTAAATTGTAAACTGAAACTAGAAGAATAAAAGAAAACTGACATTGATGGAGTTTCATTATATTAACGCTTTGCATAGTTTTGAAAAGGAAAGTAGGTCACTTTCCATTTTTAATACCAGCTTTATACTTCGCATAAAAGCCTAACAGCTGGATTACAGACATTTCATGGAAAGTTATACATTTCCCTGTAAATACAGATTTTAATCATAGGAGCATTTATATAAATTACAAGAGAATATTGCATTTTGGCTTAGATGCCTCTTCAAAATCTCAGCTGCTTATACCAGAGATGTGTTTAGGTGCCCACAGCTACACTAACTTCTGAACTCTGTGGTTTTGACCACTGCTTATAAATAAATGACTCTGCTCAGCTTCTTGCTTCTTTCTCTGCAGTGTTATCACAGAATGGTTAGGGTTGGGAAGGACATTAAGATCATCTAGTTTCAACCCCCAACCCCTGCTGCGCTGGTGTTATCTATGCTCAGTGCTGAGGAGAGAAGTAGAAGATGTTTTGGGTTCTTTTTTCTTTTCCTGTAGTTACTGAGGTTGGATAATCTAGCATTTGGTTCTCATCACGTTGCCTGCCCAATGAGTCATTCCTTTTCGGTTAGGTTTGTTCCTCAGGCCAAGATTCATGTGATGTTCCCCCTCTCAGGACAATCACATTAGTCACTGTTTGAATCTTGTTTAAAAAATAAATGGCACTGCAGGTTGATGCCTTGCTTACCAGTTACATGCTTCCCAACCCCCTCCACTTGCTGTTTTGAGTTCAGTAGCATCATTATATTGAAAAATGTTTTATAGTCATGATAACTGATATATTATTGGAGTCCAACTGAAATGAGTATATTAAATTCAGAGCTCTGGGTACTAGCAGGTGAATTTAAAGTAGTTCAGTGTGCTGAATCTTGATTAAACTTGGTCTTTTTTCCTTGTGCTGCCAAAAACAAAACCTACATTACAATTTTAGTAGTAGCTTGAACTTTGTGAAACAAGTTTAAAAAAACAGTGGTAATAACAGAAGTTATTAACACAGATGGTCTCTTATCATGATGCTTGAATCAGACCTGAAGTATTAGTGGCAGAAACTCTCCTTGCAGAATTATCTCTACCTGGAAATGTTCAGTGGAGTTGAGATCTGATGGAGGTTCCAAACAGCATTTGGACAGTGGCAGAGTTTCCAGTTCCTCTTGTGCAATATGTTATTATGAAAGCTCTTGAAGTTCTTTATCTCGGTATTAGAAGACTTTAGGGGTCTTGTTCATTGTGAGAAATAGCAGTCTGAAAGTCCAGCCTTACAGAAAATGTGAGGTGTCTAGATCAGCAGTAGGGAAAGTGTGTGCTGCATGGTTGTAAACGCTTAACCTGGACACTGATGTTAGCAGGCTAGGCTCTTTATCTAGTCAATGGACAGCAAGGGGAACTGATTCAAATGATGACTTAGAAAACCAATTATCTTTGTTCCTCAAAGCCTCTTATGCAAGAGTCTATGTGAACAGTAGATGTGAATACAGGGACCTAAATCGTGCAGAATGTTGAATTCTATGAATATTCCTGGGAGCAATGTCTGGTCTGTGCCTTGAGAGCGAGTCAGGCTTATGATAGGGTGGAGGATTGCAAGTTGCTGAAATAAACTGTTATAAACTATGTCATGGTTCATAGATGAAAGCTTGAGTAGAAGGGAAGATGTATTAATGTTCCACATTAAACTTTGATTCTGGCTTTTTTGAACAGCATTATTTTCCATCTTGAAAGTTAACAGCATTTTGGCAGGAAAATGTTCATGAAGTAGGTGAAGGTGCAGACCAGTGGGATAGAAAATGAGATTACTTGTAGGAAGTTCAAATAGTGAGGGTTTTGTTTGTGAAGCTTTTTGTGGTGGTCTTGTTCTGCCTTCAATTTTAAGCGGATCCTTACAGATACCAGGCACTCAAAACTGTTAAAAGTATTAGTTCAGGTTGTTAGTTTTCCTTTCATTCTGTGTGAGACAGATGCATGTAGTGTCTAAAGAGACATATTAAAAATTCAACTTTGGATGAACCCTGTGGGTGTGGATGAGCAGCTCACAGGGAATGAATGCCCAGCTTCCAAAAGTCATTGGCAGTTTTGAAGAATGCTCAGCCTCTGGGTGATCACCTACAATCTAAATTTATTTTTGAATCTTGCTCCTATTTCTATAAGAATAACCACTGAAGCAACAGACCTGTGTTTCTTTGGGGTTTGTCAGCTTCTACTGCATTGGCCTCCTCTGAAAGGCAGCAGCCCCTGTATTTTGGCAGTTACTTCTTTGGTACCGAGATAAGTATGTTGGGTTAAAGCATCAGCTGAAGTGAATTGGCTTCTACGCAGTGAGGTGGGGACCTGACCCTGTGACTTCAGGCCAAGCAAGAAGTGAGTGCTTAAGTATTCCTTCCTACATGTGAACAACATTTACTTTAAAGATTCTTCCCGTGGCCACCACTGTGCAGGAGACTGGGAACTCAGATGGGGGATTTCTTGTTTGTGTTTTACTCAGCACTGGTCAGTCAGTCCCACATAGAGCCCTAGATTTGTGGGTAGAACTTGACAGCTCATATTTAAAAATAACCTGGTACACTGTCAGTTTGCAACTGGGAAACTCTCAAAGACTTAAGTTTAAGGTCGTTCATATTCATGTATATTAGACTTGCATGAACTTTAGCACTGTGAAGAATGGGCACTGTTAGAAAAGGGGAAACACTATGATTACTATCACGCTGTAACTCGTAAACAAAGAGTTTAATAATAATTTTTAATTTGTATGAAACTGAAAGAAACAATTTTAACATTTTAATTTCTGTTTTTTCCTCGCGCTCCAGAATGAAGTGGCCTATTTGGATCCAAAATTTTCTTCACTTCTTCAGTACTTCTTTATTTTTCCTGTGACATATACTAGCTAACTGTTCCTTTGTTATTCTGTGTCAACAGGTCTGAAAGTATTTTAGATGTTCTTAAAACTTCTCTTGCTAAACACTGTTTCTAGCCCTCAGTATATTCTTCTAACATCATCATCTCCTCTTTATCCTTGTGAAGAAGTCTTTGATCTCAGCAAAAGTGCCTTGAGAGGGTGGAAACATAGCTTGTCCAATATAGCTCAGCTTGCTAGTCAAGGAGTCTGCTGTTGACTCTGTTAAAGGACCACTGTAACAGTAGAGGGTGTTCAGCAAGCCCAGATCAGAAGGGGGCAATGAGTATGTTTAAACTGATTGTCTAAATAAATAGATAAAGTCTATATAATGGTAAGAATGCTAAATTTGAATCTAAAAATATTGAGAGGTTATCTGAATGTTTTTTGTATTGTTCTTCTAAGGTGGAATAGCACATATTTTGTTTTTAGAGAGACCTTTTAGCTGCTTTTGCTTTACTAAGAAAAGGTACTTTCATGAAGTCATACCAAATTATACACTGAAAAAGATACATTACTTGAAATATACTTAATACTTGAGTGGGAAAAACACTTCTGTATTTTCTTGGTAAAAATGAAGAAACTGAGCAGATAGAATTACATATAATTGCCTGTACTTTGGCGATAAATTATTGCCTGAATTGATGTCAGTATACTTCATGTTCATGCCATCCAGGCAGAAGGACTTGTAGCATGTCTCTGCTGAGCCCCATTAGTCCTGTGGGTCTGTGGACCTGTGCTGGTATGCTTTCAGAGTGGCCAAGTGGGGGTGACAGCTCAGCATGTCAGAACATTAAGAAGTCTGCAGTGAGCAAGCACAGCAGACAGTGATAGCTGACACTGTCCTCCCTATACCTAGGTCAGTTTGTCTTCAACTGTATTTTCTAATAGAAAATTTTATTTCAGCATTGAGTCAGGAATCCTATGCTGATATGTTAAAAAAAAAGGGGGGGGGGATAATTCTTTAGTAAACCCACTGACGTGGGCAAATTGAATATTCAGGATCTTGAATGTTTAGGATCCTGGTCCAGTTTTGTCTGTGTGTGGATGTTCTGAAACTAGCTGTTCTTGAGGAAACTGTGGTGCAGTAGTTAAGGTAGTCTGGGCTTCAGAGTACAGGCATGCTGTCATCTTTCTTTCCTCAAAGAAATCAGTAGGTGTGTAGATAGTTGCAGTGTGTCCTTTCTCATCTGCACAGTTTTAATTGCACAGCACTGCAAACTGGCAAGTAAGCACTTTGTTAGTCAAGCTGAAATACTTCAAAGCATCTTAAAATATCATAAGGAGAGATGCTGGTTTTTTACTTAATTAGAGTGCAACTAGCAACAAAAAATTAGGAGCATCTATGTAAAATCTTGTTCATTGTCAGCATACATCCGTGCAATACTGGCTACTCAACAGGGAGATAAATCTCTCTTTGAGATAATTTAAAATATTTTAGAAGTCCACCAGCATGGAAGAGTCACCTATAGATCATACAAGGCAACAATCTTCGGAATGACCAAGTGAGATTTAGTTTTGTTTCGCTCTGCTGGAAAAAGTGCTGTGTAAATGAAGACCCAGTAGCTAAAGCAGAACAAATATTGTGGGTGATTTCAGTAATGTCCTAATCTGAGTCTTCTGTTCCAAACAGAGGTGTGTTCACAACATAGCATTTGTCAGACACTGAAGGAACTTAACGATTTTCCTTAAATTGTTTTGATTCTAAAACTATAGGTACATGTCTGAGACCTGGTTATGATCATTCTTTTCTAAAATAAAGGATTTCCTATTGCATTGTTCCTTAGTGTATACAATGCTCTTTGTGTATGAAGGAACACATGAGGAATATGTGGACTAATAAAATATCAAGACCATGTCAAGTTTGACATAGTTATAGTCTTGCCTGTTACTGACTCTAAGGGGAGCTGCTAATTACTTACCGCAAGTTTGGAGGAGACTGTTTCTAAGTTGGGATCTTTATATGGAAGAATGGATTTGATCATCTTGCAGGAAAGCACCTATTTTCACTAGTTTTGAAGAAAGGTTAAAGCAAAGCAAGTTGGGCAGATTTTGAAACCTCTTTCTCTCCCTTATGATGATTAATTTCATAATAGGAAGGGTGTTCTAGATATGGAGGAAGACACTCTGCTCAGTTAATTCCTAAATCTGAGGTGGTTTCAAGACTGCCTTGAACTGCTGCATTCTGAGTCACCCTGTTTCTCAATAGCTGGGGTTGAGTTTAGTTTTGAACACTGCGGGGCCACAGGGCCAACATGAAATTGATCTAAACTTGATCCTGTGAACTCTGGTTAGTGAAGATATTTCTAAATAAGCAATTCTAAAGCAAGAGCAATAGTTGACAGCAGAATCATTACAGGAAACAGTCACTGGTTTTTGACATTGCCGGTAAGGCTTCATCTCTTCAGCAATCACTCCTTTTGTTACTAGTTTGTAATCTAAGCAAAACACAGCCTTTGGCAGATTTGTATTTTTGAGGTTATTGAAAAATTCTTCATGTCACTTGTTGTGATAAGTGATAAATGCTGTGGAAGAGAGAAGGCATCATGCCTTTTTCATTACTGGTGGATTGTTTTGTTTTGTTTTTTTTTTTCCTACAGCTATAGCTTTTTGATATGCACTAAAAAAGAAATTGGATGTACGTAGATAGAAAATTGCCTTTTTTTTTCCTTTTTTTTTTTTTTATTTTTTTTTTTTTAAACTGGGGTTTGTTTTTGTGTGTGAATAATATAAATGAAGGCAGGTAAAAAGAGAATTATTTTCACACTGACTTCTTTTTGCTTATGCTGATGTTTTTGAGAGCATTACTTTTGTTCTTTAGCAACGATTAAGCTCCTATGAGGAGTTTAACTACCTTAAAAAGAAACTACTGTAAATTATCCTAAAGCACAAAAACTCTCAAAAAGGGGTGGTTGGGTTTTGGTCACGTTTTGTTTGATGTTGTAAATCATTTGCTTGTATTTCCTGTCTAATAATGTTCTTCTAAAAATAGCTGGAACTGCTCGCTGTTTGCCCGTGGTGGAATAGCCTGTTTAAAGTTACTCCCTCTCAGCTCCTCTGGCCCTCCTGCAGCCTGAATCCTCTCCCTCATGGCCTCCCACAACAGATGTTCACTGGCTTAAACTTTGCTGAAAGAAGGTCTTTTATAACTTTAGGAAGCTGATTTTTATAAAACCAGCAACAACCAAAGACGGGACCACCACTGCCCCCACCTCAAACAACAACTAAAACACTGCAAATAACTTCCAGAAGCCACCAGTCTAAACAGAGGTCACAATTCAGAGGTACAGAACAGCCTGTAGCCAGTCCCTGCATTACTGAAACTGGTAGGGAAAACCTCAAGGACCTCTATCAAACATGAGTTGTGCCTTGATGCAAGTGTCATCTTCAGAGTACAAACTGGATTGAAAAACAGTAAATGGGGAGCTGAGTCTAACATTGTATCAGTGCAGCTAGAGGCAGTTTGGTTAATTCACCAGTTTTTCTGCATAAATACAAGAGTCACATCAAAGAAACGTGGAATGCTAACCCCAGAGTGCCACAGGAAAGCTGAATTTGAATGAAAGGTCCTTGAGAACACCTTTTTCCTGGCAGTATCCTACTTGAAAATGATCTCTTCAAAGTATCCTTTTACAAAAAATAGCTTCAGTCTTGTTAAAAAGCAGCTGGACTGTACATTTTTTTATTTTGTGGGATTAAGTTACCATCCTAAGGGAATCTTCAGAGAAACCTGATTCCTGCTGTTAGACCATGATATTGGCAAGCAGCATGCAACCAGTTACATTAATGACTTGTGGAGAATTATGCTTCTACTCTTGTACGAACTAAAATCTTAATTTTACAAGCAGCTCTCATGGAACTTCCTGGAGAGAACTCTTTCCTGTCAGCCCTGGGTTTTGATTAACAGCCAGTGTGCTGGGAGCACTAAAGTAGTTGAGATCATGGCAGTATCTTTTGAGCCTCCTCAGAGTGTTCGTTGCCTCTTAAAAGAGAAGTAAGGCTGTCAGCCTGCAGCTTCTCATTGCTCTCCAGTGGAAACATCCTCAGCCACTTCTGTTAGGCCCAGAACAGTACAGGCAAGATATTTGGACAGTTTATTAGGCCTTCAGGGCTGCAAAAGGAGAACTGGGATGTCTGAGTACACACAGTATAGGAAAGAAGGAATTTGGCTGCTAGCCATTCTGAGTGATAGGTCCTAGGCTGTGCACAATGCAGGCTGTAGCTGATTAAGTTTAGCTATTGTTAAAGCTGATAGAAGGGCCTGTTGCCTGCTGTCTCAGAACAGGTTTGAGATCACAGGAAGATCTATATGAAGGTTTCTAACTGGTATAGAATAAGTTTAATCATGTGAGGGGAAAGGGAAGTAGTGTGGTAGTATGCCATGCGCACTAATGAAGTGGATTGTTCAGAAGGAACTTTGGTGGATGCCGAGTGTTCCTGTCACTAGGCTGTAAAGGGAGGAAAACTCCACTAGAAGAACTAGGTCTAAGTAGATATAAGTAGATTTTGGCACAGAGGTATCAGCTTGTGGTGGTCTTCAGTTTAATGCCAGGGGATTTGGGGTTGATGCTGCCTGTAAGCCAAAGGTGTCCATATGATGCTTATGTCTAAAAAGTTGTAGTTAACGTATTGTGCTCTGTTTCCCTTCTAGTTGCTTGCTGAGGCAGCGCTAGCTGTGGTATTAGGTTGCTCTGGGGTTGTTGCTAAGGCCCAGGTGGTCAGTATTGTTTTGTTGAGGAAGTGTTTTTCCTGAGTCTTCCAATGTGATGATTGCTTCACGTGGAAAGAGGCTGGCAGGCAAGGACTTAGATTAAGAGCAGGTCATTTAAAAATCTCATTTTCCAGATCAGCAAAATCTGTTCACAGATGGCTGGTTTTGACCTGGTTTAGAAATCTAATGCAATCTGTCTCTCTGTGAGAGCAAAGTGTTCATGTGTGTATGCACACATAAATACCTATGGTTAAAGCAAAGAGAGATTGTTGGGCAAATAGTGTTTCTAGTCCCATCTGTTTTAAGAGGGTTTGTGGTTTTTTTTGATGCATCAATTTTCTTTATCCAGATATTTACAGATTCCACGTGTTTTTCTTATTTTCAGGCTGTGACTTATATACATAGGTGGAGGAGAGAGAACATATTTGATGCTTGGCATATATTGCCTAAAAGGTGTTACTTGTTTTTAGGTTACTACAAAAGTACAGGAGAATATTACGCTACTTACATAACCCCATGGTTTCACATTGGGTGCACTGGTTCTAGAAACCTTTCATTTTTATAGCTTTTTCATATTTGGAAAGGCAAAAATGAACTGAAGCCTTATTCTTTTGAGAAGTACACACAGTGTATCTACAGATAGGAATTATATACAAATCTAACTGTATATCCACATATTCTGGTTTCAAACATTATGTTAATTTCTCATAATTATCACACTGGCCGTGTAGTAACAAAACTGTTTTCTGATGTGAATAGAGGTTTTTTAACAATGACCCAATGACCATTTTAATATTAAAAGGGATTATTTTCTCTGTATATCCCCCTTGAGGTATTGCTGTCATACCCCTCCTTTAACCCCACCTCACCACCAGAAAGCACACCTTGCAAGAAAATGAACTGCTTTCTAAGCCCTCAACATTAATGCAGCTGTTTCAGTTCAGTCTGAATTCATGCATAGGCACAAAAGTTAATATGCTTCTAGGTTTTTCTGCATGTTTTAATCAACATTGAGTGCTACTATATTTCTGTTGATTATAACCTTGCTGGCATCTTCATATTTTACATATATGCTG
This sequence comes from Neopsephotus bourkii, assembly GCF_033783945.1. Taxonomy (NCBI): domain Eukaryota; kingdom Metazoa; phylum Chordata; class Aves; order Psittaciformes; family Psittacidae; genus Neopsephotus; species Neopsephotus bourkii. The sequence goes on from NW_026902234.1 coordinate 7,599,299, forward strand.
GGTTTTGTGTATGAGGAGCTGTTTAAGTGTAAATGGTGATAGAGAGTTGGAGGTCTGTGCAGACATTTTTCTTTCTCTGTTTTTGCTTGAGCTATGGATGTTGAGGGAATAATGTTTTCAGAAGAAAGAAAACTTGAAAAGAGTGCTGGAGAGAAGTCATTTATTTATTTATTTATTTATTTATTTATTTATTTATTTCTGATTCCAGCATCTCTAATTAGTATCGAGAGCTTAAGGGAGAACAGAAGCTTTTTATTCTTGACAGACATTGCTGCTCTGAAATGTATACGTGCCCGTATTTGTTTATTCTTAGAAACATCTTCAAGGTTTTATTTGTTTTCACTACTTATGCTCCCAAGCATCTAAGCAGTGCTCTTCTCTGCCATATATGTCGGTGAGCCCTTTTTTTCCTGCTTCCCTTTTATTGACAGTATCTTAGCAAGGCAGGAATGTATAACATTGGAAAGAACAAGGAAAATGGTTCTAAGTTTTTCCTTCCTCTTTATCCAGCCTGTTGCATTTGCTGTGGCTAGCCCAAGCTATCTGTTTGCCATGGTAGTCCGTTTTTAAACTGTAGTAACCTAGTATTTGGGGGGAGAAGAAAGCAAGCCAGTGAGGTGCTCAGAATTGTATGGTCTATTTTTTAAGACTTGCCCAAAATAGCTAATGATAACTTTTCCATAGCTGAAATCAGCTTTTCTAGGTTTAAGTACTTGGTACGAAGTTGGGCGTTTTAACACCGTTAAGTTCAGACCCATGTATATTAGAAGAGCAGGGACAGAAAAAAAGCTATTGCCAACTTGAACTGATTATTCTGCCACTATGGCTCCAAATGGAAGCCTTTTGCAGGAAATCAGAATGCTTGTGTATTTGAAATTGTCAAGGTCATAGACATCTTAGTAAACATTCTGTTTCTTCTTAGCAGTGAAGTGGAAAACTGAAGGTGAGTGTGTTGACCTTTTGCCTTCAAACCCTTCCCAGATTCTCTAGCATGCAGGCACTTCACAAATATGAAGGGGATGGGGGTGGGAAGTGCAAAACTGTCTCTTGAAAATACAGTTGATGAAGATGCCTCTTTTATGCAGCTAGGCTAAATGATAAAATCTCACCCAAATTAAATGATCTCATAGCTCTGGTTCTTGAGAATATGGAAATGGTGCATGACTCTATCAAGTATTTTGGGCTTTCTTTTTTCATTTCAGTAGTAGCAGAACAAAAAAATCCTGAGCAAATTGTTCAACTTCATTGTAGATGGCAAAACGGTGCCACAGAGGGAACGTTTTTGTCTTGGAGGAATCTAAAGAGCAACTGAAACTGGTAACAGAGTGCGTTTGTTGACATAGAATGTCTGGCTAGAGAGCAGAGTCTTTAGCTATGCTTGAAAGCTTGACAAATTTTTCTTTCTCAACCACTCAGTGCTGGAGGAATCTAAACAGCCATTGGCTGCTGCCAGCATTGGGAAGAAAACCCATGTTTTTTATTTTTCATAAGCTCCTACTTGAGTCAGTAACATGATTAATATGTTGGGTTGGTCAGTTAATCCCTTGTTCTAGTCTCAGTGGTTTTGCAGGGCCTTTTTCCAGTTTGAAGAAAGATATTACTGTAATATGCCTTCTCCCTCTATCTTCCCTGTGTGCCTCACTTTCCAGTATTATGATGGTGAACCTTAATTTGCTGTATGGGCTGCAGGCAGTCATTTTCTTGCAATCCTAAATGGTGTCTTCCTTTACCCTGCACTGAAGTTTTAATACTGTGGGCTTTCCTGCTGCAAGTGTGTTTAACAAAGAGAACTGAGTTTTCAAAATACAGTTTTTACATTGTGCTCTGGTATGACTAAGTATCAACTTTAAGTGCTTAACTGAATATTGTGCATATCAGAAAACTGGAAATCAAGATCACAGAATCCAGAATTGGGTTCATGTGGGTGTGTGCGCATTGAAATAGGAAGTGGAATTGTGCAGATAAAGGGAAAACTGCATACATTTTTGATTTAATTTTGAGCTTGAAAAGTTCTGTCCTGTTCCCTTGGAAGAACCGTGAGAATGTTGTGCCAGCCCCAGAGGAAGACTTCCTTATCGTGCTGCTGTTAAAACTCTTCCTGTTAACATGCACACTCTCTGGCTCTGGGGACCTTTACCTGGTTATCCAAAAAAAGAGGCTGGCTTCACGTGATTTTAATGTGAAAATAGATAAGAGAAATTTGGATGCTTGGGACTTGGAGAGAGGATACAAACTCTGCAGTGTCAATCTACGTGAGGCCTGTCTACGTGAGGCTACCTTTGATTTGCAACTTGCTTCAACTTAGAGTAACAAGAGTAAAAGTAAGGTTTACTATGGCAGAATAGACCTCAATGCAGCCTGAGCAAGCTGTCAGTAATCCTCAGTATATATTTGATTGTTGCAGTTAAACTATTGCTAAGGCTTCAGCTTGGTTTAAAGCCACACTGGGCATGCCAACAGATGTTCCAGTCACACCTCCCAGTTACAGCAGAGACAGCTTCTTTTTTATATACAATGTCTCACAACTTTGAAGGGAGTGGGAAGAATGCTATTCAGTTGCATCAGCTGAGCTGAGAGCAAACTTTATTTAGAAGCACTCTGTAATAAGGTGTTGCTGTCTGAAAACATGTTTTCATGACCTTTTTCAATTTCTCCTTATATGTTCTGTGATTAGCTTTAGAAAACACGTACATGTATGATCACCCATATATATATACGAGCCATTTGTGAAGAAGTGTGGATGTGTGGCATTTCCAAGGGCATATCATGTGTCAGTTAGCAAAAGTGTGCAAACAGTGTGCCAGAAAGAGATCACAGGCAGGAAGCCATGGAGTCCTGTGTCACTTTATGTTTTTCCTTTAAAGCTGAGGATGCAGGTTGGCTTAATCTTTCCTTGCTGTAGTTCTTCAGTATTTACATGCACATACATCAGAGTTCCATTAAACAAATCTGTAGAAAGGAAAAAGTATGTCTTTACTGAAGACAGGGATGAAAGAAGCAAGATGATTCTGTTAATAGTATGGAGCTATTTGGGAGCTGGAGGCTGGGAAAGCATGTGTCTAGTACAATGCACTTAAGCTGAGCTGCAGACATCTGATAAAACGTTATATTTGTTACAATCATTTAGAGTTCTCTTCTCCATTGGCAAACAAACCTGTGTTCTCTGTGTCTATGCATTTTTGGTTTTAGTTTTATTCCTTGTATTTTTACCAGGAGAGAATGACCTAGTTCCCATGGTATGTGCTAATAATCTCTGGGTACTGGAAGAGTTGAGGTAAATAAGAGCACGTGCATTGTAGACTTATACTGAGTCATTCTTTGAGAGTTCTGAGTTTTGTCTTTAGAGTTAAATCAGTCATCCACACAGTGCTTATGTGCTTTAGCAAAGACATGAGGAGCATTACTGAGTTTCCTGTCTGTGAGTTTTGATTTTATCAGTCTGCCAAGGAAATCTAGTGCTCAGCTTTGGTTATTAATGGGTAGGTAGAGGGAAAAGCTGTGGGCTTATTCTTGTTTCATGCTTGTGCTCTTGTGTTTCATAGTCTCTTTGTTACCCTTAATTCCTCAATCCTGTCTTTTTCTTCTTTTTCTTCTGTAAGTCTAGGATACATGCATGTTTCTCACAGTTTTGAAACAAATGTTTATTATGAGGAATATTAGTGGATTGCATGGTACCTTAGTGCAAGTATCTTAGGTAGCTTCCCAAATGCTAATTGCCTTATCACAGTGCTTTTGAAAGTGCAGTTTGTGATGTGAGGCTGTTGGCTGTAACTAAAGTGGCTGTTTTCTGTCTTCACATCCATGGAGAGTGCTGGAGCTGGGGTCAGTTCTCATTTGCTGTGTTCTGGTGATGCCTTTAGCATAAAATCAGTGGGCTGTAATGGAAAGCTTTATTACCACCGTGTTGTATTGTGTTCCTAGTATCTTACAGGATGTTACATGGTGTTTCTGGTATCTTTCGGGAGGACTGATCAAAACATAAACACAAATTTGAAAGGAAGCAGTGTGCACTCAAACACATGTGAATAAATCCAACACAATGAACTGTTGAGTTGTTGCTGGCTACTGCTGAGCTCTAAATGTGGCAATGGTCAGGAGCTGCTGCCTTGGAAAGAGAGTACTGCTGTGAAGTTTATAATAGAGACTTCACTTTTGGGAAGAAAAAGACAATGCAATTTAGCCATGTTACTGGCACTGCATTAGTTGACAGATGACTAATTTATGGATAGCATTTTAATACGTAATCCTGTTGTTTTGTTTTATTTCCTTTCTTGTCTTTAGGTGAAGCCAAAAATCTTCCTACATATCCGGGGCCAAACAAGATGAGGGATTGCTATTGTACAGTAAACCTGGACCAGGAGGAGGTTTTCAGGACCAAAATAGTGGAGAAGTCATTATGGTAATGAATACTTGTATACATGTTCTGTTAACTCTTATTCTGTGCTATGTTTGTTTAATGTTCCAAAGATACTTTCTTAAGGGGAGGAGGGAGGATGAGTATGATCCTTTTTCCAGTTTTAAGAACACCAGTGGTAGAACTATTCATGTCATGATTCCTGTCTGTATATATGGGAAAAAGTCTTCTCCAGGGCAAGCTATATTAACTATTTTCCTAAGAATGTATGGCCAGTGCTCCTTTCATTCTGCAACATTTGGTTTGAACTTCCCTAAGCTTTTCAGATCTCAACTTAGAAGGGAGCACTGAACTCCATTTCATGTCTATGCTTAGTATTTTGCATTGATTTAGCTACCGTAAAGGATGAAGTTAGGAATTCGTGTCTTCTTCCCCCTCCCCCATCATGATGCTGCAACTGAAAGAAGAGGTTTGAAGATGAGATGCCTGTCTGATTATCTTGGAAACTTCCTGTGAGATTGTAGAAGCCAAATGTAGAATGAACGAGAAGCACACAGCAAAACTTAAAATGCTTTCTCCTGGAAATCCCCAAACATCAAAAATAAAGGGAACAAGGCTGGGCATATATGTATGCTCTGGCAAGCTAGGCTTTTTTTAGAATTGAGGGGAAAGTAGCAGCAAGGAACAGTCAAGTTTCTAACTTTTATCTTAAGATATGAAATGGGGAAAGACAGTTGAGTAATACAGTTAGGAATTTGCTATTTGTCTTGTTATTGCAAGTAATTTACTTCGGGAAGTAGCTCTAGACCTCACTCCCAACCTCTCAGAAGTACCTAATGCATTTAAGAATGTGAGTCTCAGTAGCTTGACGTGGGGTTTATTCCCTTAAGTTACTTCAATTGTTCTCTCACCATATTTTTTGTTTTCTACATCTTCATTTCTCATCTTATATTCTGATATGGTATATTGGGGTCCATAATGGAGGGGCTTCTGTTTCTTGAGGCATTTAAATTGGCTAAACATACAGTGCTTTTGAATGGTGATGCTGATGCTTTCCTGCTTGTAGTATCCTGTATATTTTACAATAGCTGACATGCACTGTCCCTAAGCAAGTTGTCCCTGAACCAGCTGTTTTCCTATAAGTAACTTTGTAACTCATTTCAATTAATTACTGGATCAAATAGCTGTAGCCCTCCTGCTCACAACTAGAAGTTGCACATTTTTTTTCTGGATGATCATTAGTGTTTTGGAGGGAAATGGAAGCTAGGGAGTGAAGATGCATGAGAATAGTTGGAGTAATTTCCTTGTACTAGTACATGTATTTTTCTATGGAGAAAATAAACTCATAGTAGGAATAAGCAACAAGTCTTAATTCCTTTAGTCAGAAAGATTCCCCCCGTCTTTGGACACCATTATAAAGCAGAAGAGGTACAGTGAGGCTGTGCAGAGCTGGAAGGTTTCTGGTTTCTTGCAGAACTAAGTTCTTTTTGTTAAGTTCAGGTGAATTCAGAGGAGAGCAACACAATGATCAGAGGTCTGGAAAACAACCAAACAACCACTGAGGAAAGGTTAACAATCTTGGAATTATTTAGCCTAGAAAAGAGAGATGAGAGTAGATATAATTGTGTAAATATACTAAAAAAAAAAATACAACCAAAAAAGAGAAACACCACCACCACACCCTTTCCTCCCCCCAGAAGAAAACAAACTTCATACTCTGTATGTCCAGTACAGATATTGCAAGTAATAATAAACTTAAATTGCAGTGGGGAAGGAACTTTAGGCTGAAATTTATTGTGAAGAAAAATCTTCCTGTTGTTAAAGAAACTCCAGTGGTAGTTTGCCTTTTCCTCAGTAATCTTCTATTTGCAAAGTACTATTTTGAAGAACCTGCTTCTTCACGGCCCCTGAATATCCACTTACAGACAATGATATCAAATGAGTTTTGCATTTAGCTGCATAGGTTTTTCCTCTGCCCTTGTTTTTCTGTTTCGTAGGAGAAAAGCAGACAAAAATCCCAAATACATGAATGGTAAAACTGGGATGCCTTCCCAATCTGTGACTAAGAATTGCTCTTATTTAGTGAGGCACACGCACACAGCTACTTAATCTTTTATGACTGTGTTTACATCTATTAAAACAAGTGCATAGACTTCCAGAGGAAGATGTTTTTCAAATGATTTCAGACTGTAATGCGGTCGCCTGTTGTTTTTTGTAAGACTGAGATGAACATACAGCTGAGGAGCCAGTCATGCTGTTACATTCTTTAATGCTTGTTTGTAGATTGATTCAACCCATGGACTGAATTATTGGGCAGGCGATGCTTATGTGCCCTAAGGCCCACGTAATGTGTATGTAGCAGAGAAATACCTGCTTTCATGTATGGTGCTTCTTCGCCAGGCACTTCCCAATGTAATAGCAAAGCACATGTTGGGTCCCTTTTTCTGGGGTATCACTGCTGCATTAGGTGACTTCAGATGGGAGGAGGGATGTGAAACCGGGCCAAAACATGACTAAAATAATCAAATCCTATCTGAACATCTGTGTGGCTGGCACCCAAGTGGGCGACACAGCCTTTGACTAGAGTTAAAAGGGGAGAGCACCAGCTCTACTCTGTTGTTCAAGCCTATTTTCTGTTTCTGATCACTTCATGGCTGACACAGGGCTGGTTTGCTCTAAAGTAAGCTTTAAGAATTGCCTGTCTTTTCACGCATACTGGTAACTCCCCATCTTCCAGTAAGCTCAAAAAATGACTGTCACATAGTCTATTAAAAATAAGATGCTTTGTGTGAATGTCTGAATTGAAAGATGTTCCATATGCAGCCGTAGCACTACTGACTCTGAAGTGATATCTTCTCATTCAGATTTTCCTGGGGAAGCCTATCTTTTCCAACGTATCTGCATAAATGACTTTTTCATCTGCATGAAAAGGCTTACAATTATAGTCATGCTGAAAACATCATCTTGTGTATTTGGAAATTCAAGGAGTGCTTGCTTCCCTTCTCCCCTTTGCTCAGTTGGGCTTCATTAAGCTTCTACTAAGCACTGCAGATAGGTATACTTTTCCAGGCAAGCCTTCTCCTGATGTAAAGTTTAAACAGAACTGCCAAATGAGAAAAAAGGAGGAGTTATCTCTCCTTCCCAGAGGAACTTGGATGAATGTGCATTTCTGACTTGCTTGGGGTATCTGTGGCAGAGCCTTCAGACTCTGACTCATGATCTCCTGTGTTTTGTACTGGGACGGTGTAAGAAGTTTCCTCCCTGAGCTCTGTCTAAACTTCTGCAACAGATTTTTATTTTATTGGGCTGTGGTAGAGGCACGAGGAGACAGCTGAGAACAGTAACCTCTTAAATCAACAAAGCATGAATCATTCAGAACTCTAAGAACTGAACCAGCACATCCTATTGCACAGTCCAGTGCCCTTACCAGTGCACTGAAGAGAATCTCTGTGAGCCTGATGCCCTGTATCTAAGTTTGCATCTCAAAAATTGAGAGCAGCCAGCATGGCAAACCTTAACTTCTCTGTTCAGCAGTCAGGTGGGACTCATCAATTGCAATCAGAAACTTCAATAATTCCTGCCATCCTACCTCTGTTGGCTTCTGTTAAACTGGATGGTGGCACTGCTGCCTTGTGCTAGAGGTTTTGAGGGCTGCTATGAGGCTAACTTGGTAGTGTCTGATTGAAACATGGTCAGGCCTTTCTATGAAACCACAGAGCAGTGTGAAAGTTCTGTTTATGTGGAGCAGCTGGGGTCATCTGACTTCTCTGGGGATCTTTGGACAAGGACAGGGAACCCTTGGATTGGTCAGAGCACATTCTCCAGGTTCCCAGGAAGAGAATCCTGAACTCCTCAAGCAGCACTGTTTTCATAAACTCCTTGGCACAAGCTTTTAGTAAATTCTAAGAAGGTCACATGCAAGCCATAAGATATGAGGGAGAGGTCAGTTAGAGCCAGGATTTAACACGCTCCTCTGTTTTGTGTTTGTTGTTCAATATTTACATTACCATCATCTGCAAAGGCACTGGATAGAATTGGATCCACTCCATATAACCTAGCAGAGAGGTATGTGAAGGGACTCATTTATTTTACATCCTAAGGAACGTGTGAGAATTTACTGTTCTTTTAAATGCAAAGGTCTATAAATTTTCTTGAATTCCTAGCTGCCAGTAGAAAGCCTGACAAGAATTTTGCCAATTAATTTCCTCTGCTGAACCAACTACTTGGCTTCCCCCATGTGTAATTTCAAACTTAGAATCACCAAATGGTTTGGGTTGGAAGGGACCTTAAAGATCTAGTTCCAACCTCCCTGCCACAGGCAGGGACACCTTCCACTAGGACAGGTTGCTCAAAGCCCTGTCCAACTTGGCCTTGAACACTCCCAGGGATGGGGCATCCACAGCTTTTCTGAGCAACCTCTCCCATTGGCTCACTGCCCTCACAGTGAAGAGCTTCTTCCTAATGCCTAATCTAAATCTACCCTCCTTCAGTTTAACTGTTCCCGCTTGTCCTGTCACTACACACCCTTGTATAAATTCATTCTTCAAGATTCCTTGTAGTCCCCTTTAGGTACTGGTATCTCCTCAGAGCCATCTCTTCTCCAGGCTGAACAAGCCCAGCTCTCTCAGCCTGTCTTCACAGGAGAGGTGCTCCAGCCTCTGATCATCTTCATGGCCTCCTCTGCACTCACTCCAACAGGTCCATGTCCTTCTCATGCTGGGGGCCCCCGAGCTGGATACAGTACTCCAGGTGAGGTCTCACTAGAGCAGAGTAGAGGGGTGGGATCACCTCCTAGGCCTGCTGGCCATGTACCTGGTCATGCAGCCCAGCACACGGTTGGCTTTCTGGACTACAAGCACACATTGCCAGCTCATGTTGAGCTTCTCATCAGCCAGCACTCTCCCTGTCTTTCTTCTCATAGCTGCTCTCAGTCCAGTCTCTGTTCAGCCTGTATTGTTTGGGCTTGCCCCAACCCATGTGCAGGACCTTGAACGTGGCCTTGCTGAACTTCAGGCTTCACCATCCAGGACTTGATCCTAGCTACAGATCTTCCCTGAGGATAAGCTTTCTCTGCTCATTGGCATTAAGACTGACTTTGCCTTTGCTGGTTGCATCAAATGTTTCCATTCACTTAAAGGGCAGTGTCAGCTGCAACAGGAAATCAAGGCAGCTTCTCAAATCATAGGTGAAGAATGGAAGGAATGTGACATCTCTAAATTTGTTTCAAGGATATGAATAAAGGCAAAACCCGTTGTACGCTAAGAATCAAATGGCTGATACTGTGTGCTTTAGAGGGGTGAGCCAAGCGTCTTGAGTCTGTGATTATTTAGTTCTCCACTATTTCACTGAGGAATTTTTCACATGCTAAACATAGTGATCAAAGCCTGAATGAAACAGCAAATGAAGCCAGAGGCACTTTCCCCACCCCCAGTCTTCTTTTTCCTGGTCTCTGGTGAAGGTAACAGTGAGAAATACAAGTCTGCAATGTACTTGTGAGTGTATGGTGAAATGTGCTGTAAAATCATAGTTAAGACTGTGTTGTTTTTAACAAGAGGTTGCTGTGTCTTTGCTCTGGATCAGGTAACATACTCAATCAGTAGCTGTCAGAACTTTTTGTAAGTAATTTCACTGCCATATTTAATGTTGCTTTTTAGTTCTGGACTTGCTTAAACCCCTGTTTTCCAATGTTTGGAGTTCATGACTGCATAGCTAAACTTCTCTTATGTTCTGATAACATCTTGGAAGCAGGCCACTTCTCAAAATTTAAACACAGAGTTGTTTCCCTTAGTTGGGCCATTGCCAAAATTAGCTGCTGTATCTGAGTTAGTTCCCTTAGCTACTTCCATATTCTTATATTGCTAGCTTCCTTCCTTGAAATAACAGCTTTCCCGAGCCTGGATGCCTTAAGTAAAGAAGCCTTGAGCTGGATGCTGTAGCATAGTTTGCAGCTTCTCTCCTGCTTGCTTCCAGCGTATTCCTCAGTATGCTGTCTGCCCCAGGGCCTGCCATCTTCTGCACTCCACTACATCTAACTGGCTTGGATTCCTAATGTCAGTAGACCTTCCTTCAGAAAAAACCCAAGCCTTCAAGGAACAGGGGTAAGATGGGCATGGATACAACTTCAGCCTGGTCAGGGATGTTGTTGAAGGCAAGGACCGTGTGGTTGTGTAGGGAAGTAATACATCTGGGAAGGGCACAAGGAAGGGAAGCAAAACTCAGTGGAAGGTGGAGAATGAAGTGAGCCTTGAGACCTAAGGCAGGGTTTATTAATGAGAGTGTTTGTCCACATGAAGAGCCACCCATATGAGAAACAATTGGTGGTAGTGTAGGCTGCTTTGACTGATTAGAAAAAAAAAAAAGAAAGTAAATGCAGCTGTAATGCGACTTCTGTTGTTTGTGTGTGTAGTCTTACAGAATATTTTGGGAGGCGACTAGGGGCCAAATGGCTGCTGCTCCAAGTTATCATAATCCCTGTAAGCCTCATTGAGCCATACCAGCAACTGTCAAGTGAGGATGGTAACTATAGCTCAAGTGTCTGTCTCTCCCCTCCGAGCATGGGGTTGAGAAAATGCGCACTGCTTTATTTTTTTCTCTGTGTCGTAGGGGTGGTTGTGGCTATAACACAGCACTGTCCATCTGGGTGTGTCTGCACAGGGACACAAGGAAAAATCTGCCTTTGTCTCGGTGGATGTCTGGGAGGCTTAACAGTGGCCATAATTGGTATGTTTGGATTTAGATGTTGCCTTCTGGCCGTATACTTCCTGCTGCGTGTCCTCTGCCAGATCTGTGCTTCAAATATGATACTAGGTATTTTTAATAAATTGTGTAAGGAAGCTTCCATGACATCTGCCAACTTTACTTGCCTGTTTTCTGGTGGCTCTGTGTCTAGTAGGAGACTGAAGCGCATTCAGATTTCTATTTGGCTTGCTGTATCTGCTTTGAATAAACCTTCTCTACCCCACTCCCTTTACATACACTGCAAAGCACAGTATAAAACGTATTAGCCAAGTAGTAGGAAAAACTTCATAGTAGAAACAAGCAAGTGTACTCCTTTGTACAGACTGATTTTGCTTCCCACTCACATGGTGATGTGAACTCTGGTCTTTAAGTTCATGCAGCAGGATGAATCCAGTATTTCTAAACATTTTAAAATAGTCAGAGGATGTGGAGTTGTCTGTGGCATGTTAATAGTCCTTACTTTCAATCACAAAAGCAGTTTAAAAAAAGAAAAAGCTGTACACAAAGAATTCTGGTTTGAGGGGTTTCATTATTATTCATCATGCAGCCCTTGCACTTCATCCACTGAAGTACTGGTGCCAAAACAAAGACAAAACTGCTTTAGCAAATCCTAAGTATTGAGAAACAAGCACGAGCTTTTGCAACACAGCCTGAAACTAAAGAAATGTTTCTACACTGAGACTTGTTTTATGAAGTCTCTTCCTCTCTGTTAATATTATTTGTGATGATTTCATTAGATATGTGAAGGTATGGAATTTAAATTGCAAGCATGTCTCTGGAGTTTTGTAAAACATGTAAAAGTGAACAAATTTTGAACCTTTTATAGGGGAAGAAGTTCCCATTCATTATGTTTGAAATGAGGATTCTCTTCCTTATTTGCTTTCATTCCGCTTGATCTACACAGTCATTTGTTTCTCTTCTCCTTCCCTGTCTCCTCCTGAAAATACCCATTGCCTAAACACACATTAGAGGAGGTTCAAAAATAGATACCTTGAAATGGGAAGGGCTCTAAGAGGGATAGCTGAGAGTGAAACAGTACCTAGAGGGAACTTTTTGGGTTTGATTCCTTGGTATTCCTGCTCCCGTGAGCATTCAGAGCAAGCACGATTTATTTATTTTTTTAGTGTATACCTGAAGATTGAAATCCATTGAACCATTCTTTATGCTTTTACTTGACTTTTTTTTTTGGGGGGTGGTGGGGGGTGGTGGGGTGGTGGTGGTGGTGTGTGTCTCTTCTGTGGTGAGAGCTGTGTGAGCATCCTAGGGGAAATATACTGAGGAGGGGTCAAGCAGTGTATGTGTTAGTGGTAGGGGCTGGATAAAACCTGTGCAGGTGCAGTAAGAGCCCCATGCTTCCTGAAAACAGGATTACCTCTACTGCTGAGGTAGAGCTTCCCTCATTCAGAGCATAGTAAGGTGATAGGTATCTACTGGAAAAGAGGTAAGAAGAGGGTGTGAAGTGACAGTACATGGAGTAGAAGGCTACAAAGTCAGACCCTTCTGTGTCTGAAAGCTTAGAGCAAGGTTTTTAAACTTGGTGCAGTTTGTTCTTTGCAGTTTCTAATCCTGTGAGGAGAACAAGAGACAGTGACTTAGAACAAGCCCCATTTAATAACTAAGAGTAGTTGGTGCCTGCTCATCAGTGTGTGATAGCAAAACTAAAAAGTTAGCAAAGCTGTTCTAAACTTAGTAGTCTACTGAAGAAGCTGGATTTGAAAATGCCTTTATATTGAGCTTGGGAGGAGCTGAACTGCATTTACAATGGAGGCCCACTGTCTCTGTCCTTGCAAGTTATTGCTTTCAGCAGTTATGTCCTGTCATTTAAGTCCAAAAGGAGCTGAAATAATGACACCACCAGTCCTGTCCATGCCCTTCCATTGTGCAGGTTGCAAGGTTGGGGAGGGGCGACTCATTATTTTTTCTTCTCTTTGAATGATTAAAATTTCTCTGAATCCACAAGGAAAGCTGAACTCAAAATCTGGAAGTTGCATCTGAACTCACTTGGTTATGAAAGATTCCGGAGTTTTCAGCCGGTCTAGTTCTAGTATTTGTTTTGGAGGATCTTGTCAGACTCCTGAGGGCTGTGTAGGCAGATGCTGCTGCTTTTTATTAATTGCTATGTCAAAATAAAAGTGCTCACCGAAGCCAAATCAAACTAATTCTGGCTTTTGGGAGAGAGGGGGCACTGAGGGAGGAATTTAGCTGTTCTTTTGGAAAAACTGTTCTGCAGCCCTGGGGCTCATGCTCAAGAGAAGTTAGCTTGGGAAATAAATCATGGGGTTTGACTGTTGCGACCTCTTGCTCTTCAGGTCTGGGTGGGAGACAAAGTGAGTACTGTTCTCAAGAGATACATGGAGAAAAAGCACACATTGAAGTAGAAGCTGGAAGCTTTTGTGTGGTAACTTTTGATTCTTTCAGAAAGAAGATACTGTTTCTGCAAAGAAACACAGGATTGGGGTGAGGGGGTATCAGATTTATCTCCATCTATATCTTTACAGTTAGAGCTTTGCTGGCTAATTATCCAGTGTAGAGTGAGTGCTCTTGTGTTGGAAATCTGCTTGCTTATATTATTAAGAGTTCAGCACACCTCAGGGGTGTCACCTGAGTGATGAGAGGTTGTGAATCTACAAAGGTACAAGATCTTGGAGGGGGAAAGCCAAGAGCAGAACAAGACTTGTGGTGACAGTGGCTGCAAGTAATGCATCCTGTGAAGAGTGCCTGCCAGTGGGCTCTGCTCAGGCTGACAAGCCTTGTGCAGAAAAGTAATGCCCAAATGTGGTCCCTACATGGCTAAGTCACCCACCACATCCTTTCTTCTGTTAATCAGTCTCTTTCTGGTACCATGTGTTGGACTAGATGATGCTTCTTGTCCACTCTGCTTTTCTGAATCTCATGCTTGTTTTGCTGTGGTGTGGTCTTAGTTATCTTCTGCCCTGACCCCTCCACCAATAACAGACATTAATAGGGCACTTGCCAAAGGCCCCAGTTGTTGTCTCTTCTCTGCTTTTTTCTCCAGAATCAGCTAAGCTGAATTCAAGTATGCTCAGTGCAAGTCTCACTTGTGTTTATGTTGCCTTTAGACTTCCAGTATACTGAAGCTTCCCTTAAATTCTTGACAGAGGATTGGGTGTATCATCTACAGTTCATTAAGTATCGTTTCATGATAGTGAGTAAATTCATCTGCCACACTGTTCCAGGAGAAAGGACAATTTTATGGCTGAGCAGAGTATTTGGCCTCGGAATGATGCAAGTATTTTGCATGTGTAATGCGCTAGATATCTGGGCTATGTTTATGCATTTGTGTAGTCCCCTTGGGTTAAGCTTGTATGTGAAAACTTGCACCAAGTGATGTGTGCAGAATGAGGCCCTCGGCGCCGCCAGCAGAAACGTGGCTGCTGGGACAGTTAGATAGTTCCCAGTTTGGTAGAAGCTGCTTGTACCACATAATGCTTGTATTTTGTGCCTGAAGTGGTGGCTGCTGAATTCCTGATTCCAAATAAAAGAGGACATAACTGAGAGTGCTGTTGGGGGCAGTTGGGACAGTCAAAACAGCTTCCATTTCCAGCTGTTAGATTTTCTTCCCTGCCTTCACAGTAGGAATGACTGAGTGGGGCTCATGCTGGTTGCCGTAGCTCACAGCTGGATGAATTTATTTCAAGGAATGGGAAAATGTTTCCAGTGGTGAAAGTTTAACCTGTGGGTATGCCTTGGGCTTTGTTGTTTATCCAATATGTATTCTTGCATATGGCTGTTGGACTAGTGACTTAAATAATATTCTTACTGAATACTGGGTGATGTCTCTAGACTTCATAAAATTAATGTGGCATATTCCCTTCAAACACAGAGTGCTTAGCTAATTTGCATTGCCTGTGTGTTTTGAGTGAGACTTGTCAGCTAGCTCTTGAGGGAATGTGGCAATTCTGGGGGAGTGTATTTTTACTGTAGGCAGAAATACAAGCAAAAGTGCATAGTGATGTACAGTATTCTGGAAGAAGCCAAGGCAATGATGTCTCCTGACAAAACGCTGAAAAAAAATAAAGATAATGCAAAGAAATATTAATATTTTTTGAAATCTAATTTTCTGACATAAAAAGCCTTTAATAATGGTTAAAGCTACAGCACAGTTCTATCTCCCATTTTTGTGCTTAGCCAAGACAATAAGGAGTTCTGTGTTTAAAAATGAAGGAAAAAGCCCTGCTGGCTTTTGGCCTGTTGGAATTAGATTTATTTTTAAGTCTAGATATGCAGTGCTTGCTGTATTTGTTCATATGACTCAGACTACATCCACTCATTTGAGATCTACTGAGGCATGAGTGATGGATTGAAGTGTGTGTAAAATGGTAGACCTGTCAATGAATAAATAATGTTGATGCGTGCTTATAGTTCTTAGAAGTAAATCCTTTCCCATGTGATTGGATAGAGAGAAACTGAAAGGGTTGCTATTAGGTGTCTGAGATTTTCTTTTTCTCCATTTAAATTGGTAAGATCCAAAGAAAGCCCCTGAAGTCTCTAAAGAGCTTTTCATGCTGAGATAGTATTTCTTTTTTTTAAATCTGGTCTTACTGTAAAGAAACTTATTCTATACAATTCCAGAATGCAAAAATAGTCATATATGCAACACTATCAGGTAGCAAGCATCATGCCAGCTCCAAGGCTTAGTTACCATCAGTTGACTGAATCTGAGTTTAAATAAGAAACATTGCAGGGGATGTGGAAAGAGGCAATGGCTGTAGGCATTTTATTTTAAATAAACCATATCCTTTTAAATAAATATTTAACTATATATGCCATGAACCATGCTGTATTTTGCTCATCCAGTTCATGGGTATGCTTTACTGATCTTTGTCATAATGGTCTATTGTAAGCACAGTGTGATAGCAGGGGCCTCTCGCCACCTTTCAGGGCACTTTATCTTAGCAAATAAGATAGAGTCTTATTTGGTCTCTGCCTTCTTTATTTTGAGACATTTATTTTCCAAATAAAAAGAAGTATCTTGAGTTTTTTTGCACATGAAGAAATTGTGTTATGTGGGTGTTTAGGATAGTTAAGAGTCAGTGTGCTTGAAGGCACACATTCATGGGTGGGAAAGACCGTCAGAGCCCAGAGTGATGCTCTGGGTGTGAAGTATGAACACACTGGCTCCTCCAGGATACCAACACTAATTTCTTTTTCTTGTGTGTGTGTGTGTTTATGTGTATGTTGTTTTTTTTTACCCAGCCCCTTCTATGGAGAAGACTTTTACTGTGAAATTCCGCGGACCTTTCGCCATCTGTCATTTTATATTTTTGACAGAGATGTTTTTCGAAGGGATTCCATCATAGGTATGTGCTCATAAATTCTTATTTTCTTTACAGCTTGCTTCTCTTGGATTTTAACTGTTAGATCATATGTAGTCCTATGAGTTGGAGCTCGATAGGACTGACAGTGGCAGTTGCACGTACTGTTCAGGATTGTCCTTTTTTGTCAAGTGACAAAAATGCCTGCAGTATTACATATTAAAAAAGTCTGGCAGGTAAATGCTGTCTGTTGTGATAGTAAATGCAGATTGCAGTTTAACTGAAATAGGCAATAAAGTGTTGTTTAAATGCCGCCAGCATCACTTGTTACTGGATTTGTTGTTTTTTTTTTTCCCTAAATGCAAGGCCTTTAGTCTTTCACTCTTCCAGGCCTCATTACCCTTGACCTGTATGACTACCCTATGACTACCTTAATGACATGCAGAATAATACCTACTGGTCATAGGTGCCCACAATACAATAATGACAGGATTTTATAGAGCATATCAGAGCAAGCTATTGCCTACAGAATAGCTCTGTAAGACTTCCAGTGTCTTGATGTGGGCAACACCTCTGCTTTTCCACGTTATTTGCTATGCATTTCACCTGCAGCAAATTGCATGACACTCCATTTATCTCTTCAGGGATAAAAGTCTTGTAAAAGCCTAGTTGTTACTGAGCAGAACAGTTTCCACTTTAAGTAATTTTAACTGTTGGATATTTTTCAGCTTTTCATCTCTTTTGAAGCAAGTCATGTATGACTACCATTTTACTAATTACAGTAGAACATGACTATAGCTGTCAGTGAGGTGTGTATGTTTTGACAGAGCTTCTAGCAAGGAAGTTGTCTGATGCTGAGCAAGAACTGCTGAGCAAGAGTTTGTATGATACTGTAAAATGCACTATGTTAAAGCATGTGGGGTGGTGGTGCAGATCTCTTTGTAAGTATCTTTACATTTGTTACGCAGTCACTAGCTTTTTCTTTAATTATACATTAATTATTTTATGTTTTACATAAAGCTAGAAAACTGGGTCGTCACTCCCCTAACTGAGCTCATGTATGTACAAGATCTGGCATCCTGGGGAGGAGGGCATCAGTTTCTGATTTTGAGTGAGCTTTTGGAAAGCTTTTCAGTCTCTCTAATCTCTATAGTTTCCTCTGGTAATGTGAAAGTAATACCACCTTTCTGATAAGTTTCTCGTACTTTAAATTGCCTCATCTGATGTCCTGTGTGACACCAGTTTTCTGCAGCTGCAGTGACCTATGAACAGGCCATGCACTGGGGTTTTTCTTGCTCAGGGCTTTACTCCCTCTCTTTGAACAAGGGTCTCCGAACACTTAACACAAGCCAGATCCGTGAAATTGCAGATGGAGAAGTGCAAATTGTTTCCTTTTCTCTATGTGTCCAAAGTTCCTGTTTTAATAATCAAACCCTGACATTGGAGGGGAATTATTCAAGAGCAGCTGGAGGAATCTCACCTTAAAGGTACTGGGAGCAGTTTGTGAAAAGAAGGACTTGGAGAAAAGATATAAAGAGACTTTTTGGATGCTGAAATGGTTGATCAGGTTTCTGTTTTTTCACTGCCTTTTCAAGAAGAGACAATCTTGATTTCTTTTTTCTTTTTTTTTTTTTCTTTTTTTGGTATGCATTGTGGAATCCGTAGGTAGGTAGTCTGCTGTGTTACTGTACTGATGTAGCACTAAAAGTCAAAATTCCAGTGTCATCTGTCTACGCTGAGATTTTACAGTACATATTAGCTGTTGTAGGCTGAGTTTTCCCTTCTTCCACTCTTTCTTCCCATCCCTCCTTATCACAGGCATATTTTGAAAAGCATTTCAAAGAACTGGAATTATGATAAATAGCAATGGACAGAAGAAAAGAGTCCAGCATTACTGTCACATTGATACTAACTCTAAGTTCTGCTTGTAATAGGAAAATGTTCTGGAAAGAGAGCAGTACTCTGGAGCAACTGCATGTGGTTATTTTCAGTAGTTCCTATTGACAGGAGTCAGCAGCAGCAAAGATGAACAGTGGAGGTTTTTTTGAGAAAGGAAACTTTCATTGAAACAAAGTCTAATATTTAAAAAGAATAGCTGCTGTATGTGTATCTTCAGCTGAGTCTTAAGAGACCTTTTCTTGCAGGGGCTTGAGTAAGGGAGGTTTGGAAGAGGTCCCTATTAAGTGAGTTTGGTCAGAGTAGTGCTAGAATAAGCAATTTTCCGCTGAACCGCTGAATGCTGCAAATAGAGGCCCTTTGTTTGCATTACAGAGATACTATATTATGTCATCATGAGACACTTCTGCTGAAGAAAATGTGTTTACCCATGTTTGTCCAGCAACAAAACTTTCTCAGAGAAGGGTGTTGGGGGTTGTGTCTTCCATCCAGGGAGACTAATTTTAAGTTCAAATGTTACTGATCTTGTGAATTTGCCCGTGTTTCCTGTGTGATCTGGTTTAACACATCTGTTTGCGTTGTTTGTCTGGCTCATTTTGTGCAGGTTTTGAGACAGAGAACAGTGCATGTGTGTCGGTATGGTGAGAATTTGGCAAGTGGCTGTTTTTTGGTTGAACTAGCAGAGTTCCTTTTTAGTCACTACTTGTCAGAACTTCCTCTTGGTGTTTTAATATTGATTTCCAGGGTGACTGGAGCTCAGAGCAGGCATGTTTTTATTTACTCAAATATGAAGTGCAAGTTTCTGATGGTAAATTCTTTAACACTGGAACTGTGGCTCAGTGTGTGACAGATGAGAATGCTCAAGCCACCAAAAGCGGAAGGAGTGGGGGCGATAAAAACAAGAACCCCCCTGAAACCTCTGACAGAAACTTCCGAGAAGAACCAAACAAACTCAGAAACTGGACACATGTGCAGCAGATACGTTTTGGAACACACTGTAGAGTTTTGGCATACAGGATGGGAGTATTGTGCTGATAAAGATATCTTTGAGTTTTCATGTTTGTTTATTATGTTTGCATTTTCCTCATTATAATTTGCTAAGTCACGTAGGATTTTGTTAGCTTGAACAATGTGTCTTGGAAGAATCTTGGATACCAGTTGAAACGCAAATATAATGAAGTCAAAGCAGAGCTCATGGATCCGAAATGTCATCTGTCTTTTTTTCTGGATAAAACATAGCAAATACACAGTTACTGAGGAAGTAAACTAGTCTAAAGTCATATAACTGGTATTGTTTGTCTTGACTTACTGGCTAGAGTTTGTGTACTGATTTATATAGTGTGTTGAACTGCTTTGAGTGAGGAAAAAAATAGATCTATTGGTTTGTTTCCAAACGATCAAATAGCAGTAGTAGGCTAGTTTGATGGAACGTGTCTGTATAATACCTAGGATAGCTCTTTCCATATAGTTGATACGATGTTAAAAACACTGCTAACTTGAACAACTGTCAATTGGTACCCCTCCAGTTGTAATGGGAAATAAGGTATCTCTGTCTGTATGCAGTAGAAGGAATATTAGGATAGTAGTGCTGCTAAGTAAGGCAAATATAAATACATGCTCTTTAATGACTAATTTTTGATACTTAGTTTTTAGTTTTTCAGAAATGTTGAATGAGGCAATCTGTGCCAATACAGTGGGACTGAAGGCGTTTCTTACGTTTAATACTTGAGCTAGATTTACTGAAGAAAACCATCTCCATGACATGCCCTGGGCTGGTATTCTCCTAGGAGCCTAACGGACAGTTCAGGCTGCCAGGCTGTGACCTTGAACATACCGATCAGTTAAAAAAGCAGAAAATGTACCACACCAAATTATGCAACACTGTGCTGGTGGAATAGTTAATATCAGATGCCTTCAGGAAACATGTACACAATTATTTATCCTGTACTTAATTCACAAATCAGGTTGGTTTGTTTGTTTGTTTTCACCCCAGTACCTAATTTGTTTGGGTAACAAGATGCGTGTAACTGACATGCTAACATCTATGTGAAGTACAAACCTGAACATGCACCCCCTGTGAGGCTCTGAGGGGAAAAAGTAAATCCACTGTATCAAATCTTGGCCCCCCATAATGCACTGGGGAATGAGTACCAGGCAACAGTGACTGCAAAGCTAGGTTTTAGGACTGTTTTCCCATTGCAACCAGCCAACCATAGGTGGCTATCTCACCTTTCTCAAATGTATGGGCATTTTAAGGGACCAGAGAGCAGCTGGCAGAGAATTGGTACCAGAGGTGTGGTTGGGTAGGTGGAGTTTTTCAAGTTGATTTTTCTTTTTTTTTTAAATAGGGAGACTAGAAATTGTTCTGTAAGTTAGGTCAGCTCTTCAGGATTGTGGCCAGCAAAACTACCCTGATATAGTCCAAGCAGCTTGCTGCTTTTTAAGGATAAAAGCAATGTCTTATCCACAGCCTACGTTTCTCTGCCTTATTATACAAGATAAATACCACAAAGGGAAAAAATGGGTTTCATAAGTGATATTATATTTGCACTAGTTATTAAAAAACAAACAAAATTGGGGTCATGAGTGTAGTACACCTTAGTACTACAGGCCTTAGGAGGCACCACTGCTGTGTAGTGTTCTGTCATCTCCACCACTTCTTACCCATGGCAGCCAATGGTGTAGTAGTGCTTGTGCCTCATGGTGCACTGCAGAGGAGCCAGGAGGGAGCCATTCTGCTGCTTCCAAGGTTCTGAAACCTCATGTTACCCCTAATTCTCATCCTTATCTTTCTAATCCTCAAGTAGGGAGATTGCTTGTTTCAGTCTTCTTCCATGTTATGGGAGAACTGAGTGAATTTGTGCTCACAAACAAGGCAGGCATCTGGCCCTTCTTGTCTTGCAAAGTTTCTGTACTTCTATTTGATGACAAATAATCTTTCATACAGATAATTATTAAATTCCAGGTAGTCTGGATTAGCTGCAGTGCTTCTTGGTTGGAGATTACAGGGTAATTAAAGTTTGCAAGGCTTTCAAAGCCTAAAATGTTCATTAAAATCAATTCTGATTTGTCTTTAGTCTTTCCAGCTATTAAAAGTGACTCTCCTTGTGCACTTTCATATCAGTTATTTTTAATAAATTCACTGTTATAGCGTGTCTTTGCGCTTTATATACCAGCATGAAGCAACTTCTGAACTAGCTTCTGGGTCCTCTTACTGCCTGATACTGTAGCACATAGGAAGCAAAGTAGTCAGCTCAGAGCTGAGATGGTTAAATTCATTAGGCATTTGGGACCTTTTAACATGTGACTCAGACTTCACTCTTTGCTATATAAATTAACTGTGATGCAGTCCTTGTTACTGGAGCATGTTGTATTAAACATACTACATTATATTGCTTTAGCTCACTTGGCAGCAATGTGCAAAATTCTGTGGTTTTCGCTGTGCCAGTATTCCAAGATAAAGATAGCCTACAGAGAAAGTACAGGAGCTCCTGAAACACTGTTTTTAGGATCCTGTAAAATAACTGTTGGATCATTCTTCAGGTAGAGCCTTGCACCCTTTTAAAAATTACAAGCTCCTGTCCTATTGCTGTTTTGACTTTTTTTTTTTTGTAAAGGAATATATCTTCTGCTAATCTAGCGTGTGACAAATACATATCTCAGCTGTGAGGTAAACATCCTACAAACTGGCAAATGAGTATTAAAAGGTGAGATGTAATCCTCAAACTAGTGTCTAATCCTTTTGTCACCAACAGGTAATCCAGACAGAAGGTAGTAGTGACTGGATGGAGAATGCTTTAGCCAGATTATCAACTCTGTTAGTCTTGTATGGAAGTGTTAGACCCTGAATTAACAAGCCCAGCCATGTGTAGGGACAAGCTAATGCACTGCACTGACTTGGCAGAGAAGAGCTTCTGAAATGCCAGTGGGGAATGGAGACTGAGGGTGCAGTGCTTCTACAAGTACTTCCCAAGCAGAGAAGCCAGAAATCTCTATCCATCTCTGTTGCATATTTCTTCCTCTGTGCCCAAATTATTCACCTTCTGTTATGTTCTGTCTTTGTTGATGTGCAGAAACCATAAAACAGGTCAGTTGAAATTATCTGTGTGTTGAAATGCCAACACTACCCACACATGGCCCCTGAAACTTACTGCTTCTTCACTTCTCCTCCCCCAGAATGATTGTTTTCATTGTTCTGTGTTTTTTAGTTTGGATCCATTTCCTCAACTGTTCCAGTACAGCCTTCTGCAAGGACAGGGGTGCATGGGTGGGGAAAGCCGGAGGCTCTTAAATCAGTTTTCACCAGGGATCCTAAGTGGAATTTGCACCCTGACAACCATCCAGGCCCTAGGTAGTAATTTCATTCATCTGTGAGCTTACCAGTAGGTTGTTGATAGATTGGTTTTTTTCCCTAAAGAGAGATTCACTGAAGAAAGGTGTGGCATATCACATCTTTGTTTTGAACACAGGGCTTAGGATTTAAAGGTGCCAGTGAAGATCTGTTCAGTCTGAACTGGGGGGACATAGGGAAATGGCTGCCATACAGGTGAACAACATGCAGGGGTTTCCCTACCCTGCCCCAACCTGAGGTCCTGGTGAATGTCAGATTTCAGAAGGAAATTAGTTCCAATGAGAATAATGCTTCTACCTCATCATTGCTGAGAATCCAATTTTAAAAAATGTAACTTAAGTTTTGAAATTACACCTTACACTGTTCAGCATGCCCTGCTGTCTTCTGCCTCCTTCCATAGTGTCTAAAAACTTGCACAGACCTGGACTCTGCAGCTTAGGGCGGCTCTGAGGAAACCTGCAGGAGTGGCTGGGTGCCTCAGGTTCAAGTTTTAGAATCTCTCTCCACTGCCTGGCTGCTGCCCAAGTCTTGAGAAAGAGCAGGGACAATGGGCTCGAGTTTGGGAGCATGCTGAAGAGCCACAAAGAGGAAAACATCCTGTAAGTGAGTGGTGTTAAACCTTTCTGACCTCTTGTATCACGTTTATCATCTAGAATTATAGGCCCTTATTGTGTAGTGTCATGTCAAATGACAGGTGCCAACAGCTTGTGATTATTGGCCTAGGTTTAACCTGCTTCTAGTGAGGCTGGAAGTTCTTTGAGCCAGGTCAGACATAGGTCAGTTAGTGGCAGAGCAGTGACTGCATAGATGAAGGCAGGGCCTGATTGGGTTCAGCACCTGCACTGCGGTACACAGGCCTGGTGAGGAGGAGGAGTGTGGGTTGGGTAAGCAATGGACATAGCTAGTGCAGGTGTAGAGTTATAAATAGAAATTGTGCAGACTGTTCATGTATGCAGAGATTGTTTAAGAGGGCAGACCAAACAATCTGCCCTATCAGTAATATACCTTTGTGTATGTTTAGATTAACCAAAGTATAGGCCCTTTTGTACACACGCACACAACCTTCCCTCCCCCCCATATAGTAGTTGTTTCTCCTTTGTGGATCATTTGGTATACAGTGAAAAACCTTGGATTCTAGCCAGCTAGGTCAATAAGTTTCACTCATTAATAAGGCTTGCTTGTGTACAGAGCAAACAGTGCTATTCAAACAGTTTCCTAATCAAAACAGTTGTACCATCATGTTATTAACCCTCTTAAAGCTGGAGGCGTGTACCATTGCGTCAAAACACTTTGTGCTGCAATTACGTACCAACTGTGCGGTCAAACCCACCTGGGTTATCTTGCCGTCCTTAATGCAGAGAGCAGTGGAACTCCTTGCTGAAAGAGAGGACAGTGATAACACACCACTTATGCACAGGTGAAATCGTCCTTGAAGTTTACACAAGGATGTTTCCTGCATGGGAGGTGACTGTGAATAAGGCTGATTATGGGTGACAGTGTTTGGGAAGCGCATGCTACACTGCAGTTGAGCGGAGGATTTCTGCAAGAGATTAAAGGGTACAGTGAGGGTAGCAAGCAGTGAAAGTAAACAGTTTCAAGTGAGGTCCAAAGCAGTTACTGGAAGGTCATGTGTTCAGATGTATTCCTCTCTCAAAATGTTTTAGAGAAACTAGGTTGCCTACAGACTGCTGTGGTTGAAGAACAGAAGTAGAAGCTTTGAAAATACACAGAGCATCATCTCATAGATTCTCAGCAGCAAAACTTGAATGTTGTTCCAACACAGTTCAGATGCCTTACTCTTTTTGCTGTATTATTTAGGAGATTTGTGTAATTTAATTATTGCTTGTCTAAGAAGTTTCAAGTCACTTGTTCTGCATATCCAGTAAAGAGCCTGGTAATGAATTTGCCTCATTAATCTCTGGTGTAATGTTTGCCAAGAGATGGATCTCATAATCTCTATAAAGAACAAGCAGAGGGAGGGGGGTGCTGATGGTAGAATGAGCAAGATTTAGGTGTAATGGGTCAGCAGCTCTGGAAGCTAGAGCAGAAACCCTAATGGGTACTATGCAGGGCAGTTGTGGAAGAATGGCAGAGTAGTTTAGAAACTAGGACTGGAAATCTGGAAACTGTCACCAGAAGCAGGCCAAGAGTGACAGAAGAATGCAGCAGTAGCTGCAGCAGGGTATGCAGAGTGCTCCAGCAAACAGGAGGGCTTGGTGAGCAGCTAAAGGAAGAGGCCAAAATGTGCGGGAATGCTGAGGTGTAATAACTAACTGCTGTGACTTTCATAAGCTTTGGGGTAACGTATTGCTGACCTCTGGCCAAAATGCATGGATTTGGGAAGCCTCTCTCCCACTAAGACTATCCATTGGTATATTTCATCTAGCAGGATCTGGTTAAAGAAACTGTTTCTGCAGCAAAGCAGTGGTTGCAAACTGTGAGCACCTCACTCTAGCAGAGGAAGTCTGGTACCAAACTGCATTGGCAAAATCCGGCTTTCTTGAGCCTTGTGAACATCTCTGACTGTCCTGGATTCTTTCATTTTGAATATGCTGCTTTGCTCAGTGCCTGGGGAACCACCCAGCCCAAAGCTGCTCTCTGAACTGCTTTCACATGCTTCTCAGGCATGCCGTGCTCTGCTTTGTATATACAAAGACAAGACACTTGGAAAAAGTTTCATTACCCCTCAGAGGGTGCTTTACATAATGAAAATGAGAGACTGGGCAAAATAAAAGTTCTGGCTTCACATACATTTAATCCCTTGGCATGCATGTAGTTCACAGCACGGAACTGGCTGCTGTTGCCATAACTACCAAACCAGCTAATTTGGTAGGGGTTAGAGGGGGTTAAAAATATAGGGGGGGTTTGAAGCTCTGCTGTGTGGTTTTTGGTTTGTTTTCCCCCCTCTTCAGGAGCTACTTGTGTGAGTCTGGGTTGCAGAATGCAAACTCTGCAGGGTTTGAGAGAGGGAGACAGGTCAACAGGGCCTCAAAATGCAGATCCGGCAATCTGCTGTGAAATGACATCTCTAGTTGCTGCCCTTCTACAAAACTTTAGTGAAAAGCCTCATCCTAAAATACTGCTATCAGTAACCCTATGCCTGAACTTTCTTCTGGGATTGTTATAGACGTCCTTCTCAAAAATGTCTCTCAAACAATTTTTGAGCCTTTTCTCCCACGAGTTTGTCATGTCGAAGAAATTTTAATTACATTTTTGCTATAAGCATACTTACAGGCTTATCCACAGAGCCCGGTGCTTCAAGTCTGTTAGAGTACAATGTTAGGAATTCTAAAGTTTTTTACAGTACAAAGTGGAAAAAGCTGCTCATCAGAAAGAATTATGTACTGTGTAAAGAAAGGCTTCCTTGGTCTGAGGCCTTTCTTGATGAGGACAGTCCTTAAATCATTGTTTTAAAAATTGTTTTTGAGGGAAATGTACTTTTGGGGAGCTATATAGCATGTCTTAAACTGTGCTTCTGGTTTGTTTTATTTCCAGGAAAGGTAGCTATACAGAAAGAAGATCTGCAGAAGTATCATAACAGAGACACCTGGTTTCAACTCCAGCATGTTGATGCTGATTCAGAAGTACAGGTGAGATTATCTTGGCAAGGAAATATTTGTAACAGGGCCATGGCAGCTTTGTGGGTTCCATGGCTCTAGGACAGATGTGTTGCTTCCCTACAAAAAAGAAGCACTTCTTATTAGTATGGTTTGGGTTTCAGTGATATTTGCAACCTGTGTACATGTAAGGTGAATTACAAGTGTGAATTACAATCGAAGGGGCCAGGATTCTGCCTACAGAAATAACTAAAACTATGTGAACTACCAGGGTCACTGATACAAGGAGGGGTATGGTTATCTCAAGTATCAAGTAACTTCAAAACCCTATAAATAACTGTTAATTCCTCAGGGAGTGGAGCCAGCTTGAAAATGATATCTGCAGGTACTGTTCTAGATAATTATGTAAGCAGGTTGTCACAGGAATGGCAACAAGTACGTCTCAGATGGAAAAACCCACTCCTCGCCAGATTTCTAGGTCCTGCTCCAAACCATGGGAATGCTGATAATTGTGTCACTTCAGCTCCATTTAGGGTTTGGTACTTTACAGATTTTGGTACATGGTGAGACTTCTCTTTTTTTGTACTTACTCTCTTCTGAAGCAAGTTCAACTTTCTATTACAGTATTAGGTCTTGTGAAACAAGAGCAAAGCAATGAAGCAGGATATCAAGTCAATATAAATCAGTTACTTTTTTTGCTTCTTGTAAGTAGTTATTACAGGTCACTTTGGAACCACAGTATTTCTTAGAAGGCCACAAACGTGAACGTCTGACTTGTGCAATAGTCCCCATAAGTACAAGGGGAAATGCTGCTTGGATACTTCTGTATGGTAGGGTTGGACACAATGTCTTGGGTATTCAGTCTGCACAGAAGTCTGCACATACCATGTCAGAACATGACACTTAAAATACATACTCATTCCAGCATGTAGTGTGATGGTCTGTAGTGAAGCATGCTGTATGTGAAAATACATTCAAGGTTAGGTTTTTGTTTAGTTTGAGAGACAAATAATACACCGTTGTGCATGTGATGCAGAGAAAACCTCATGACAGCTTGTTCAGTCTGTAACGTTCTCTTGTAAAATATTGATCCTCTTTAATGCCATATTTCAATGACAGTGTTGATGGAAAGGCTTTTAACAGCCTTTTAAATTTGAAGTCTGTTCTGTTTTACCCTGGTCTGCCTTTCTTCTTACCCCAAAGCCTCTTATGATACTGACTTGAAAACAATAGATT
The DNA here is from genome assembly GCF_033783945.1 of Neopsephotus bourkii. NCBI lineage: Eukaryota > Metazoa > Chordata > Aves > Psittaciformes > Psittacidae > Neopsephotus > Neopsephotus bourkii. The sequence goes on from NW_026902234.1 coordinate 7,626,707, forward strand.
TAGTGTTTACTTCCTGCAGGATATGAAAACTTTCCTTTTGTAATTTATCAGTAAAAGGAGGCCAGTGTTTGGATAAGCTTCTGCATTGCTTATTTTGTTACAATATTTACATGGAGTGAACTTGTAGAAGCTTTTTAGACCAGGGTGCATTCTAGGGCAGCACTGATAGTCTCTATCTGTGAACTCATAGCAGAAAGGTTCACAGGTAGCTCCAGCTTTTGGAGGGATGAGGAGGACCGTATTTGCTGGAAAGTATGTTCTCTGTCTACAATTGTTTGTACAGTTTATCACTTCCACTGTTTGTATCTTTACAAGAGCCTAGCTGTTAAAAGCTGTTTCTGGGCTCTGTGATAAGCATTTATTACAACTAGTGTAAATATGAACAACACTGATGATTTTATCCACTTACTTAGATGTTCCACAGTCTTTATGTTAAGGAGTCTGCAAGAGAGCTTTGCTTTCCTTGATAGCAGGAGCAGACTTGTAGATATTTTGTGAGAATTTTTATGCAAGTGAAGATAGCCAAATGAAGGAGTATTTTTGTTTCTCTTTACATGCATGGTATCTCACTTGTCTCTTTTTCTAAACCCTTTTTCTTTTATAAGAGAAAAAAACGTGTTAATGATAACTGCACAATATTAGTAATTTTTTTCTCAAATTTTAAGGAAAATAATGTAAGAACTTTAGTTAACTTTTGAAGCAAATCATACAAATACTAGTAGTCAAAAAGCAATTTTCGTTTATTGTTCAATGTCAGTTTTATCATTCTAGCAGTTGTCCCCATTAGTCACATAATCTAGTGGATTAAACATTGAGCCATGTGCCAGGGAGCTCCAGCACCTTGCTTCTGGTTTTGTAGGTCAGTGGCCTTAATACTATTTTCCACATTGTAGAGCGCTTCATGACTATTTAGTTATGCATCACAGCACCATATTGAGGTAAATCACTGTCAGTCCAAAACATTGAATACAGTGAGAATAAGTGTCAGAAAAAAATGTGACTTACTTGAGGTTGCAGAGATCAGTGTGAGAAATTAAATAAACACTATCAGAGAGACCAGATTTCTAATTCTTTCTAATTCGTTAGGCCATGACATGAAAGAAACTGGTTGACAGTGATAAGCCTGCATAGGACTTTCCTGTATGCAAAGCCTGAAATGATCTAGGATTCAAGAAGACTGATCATCACAGTCAGAAACTGGAAAACTGTAAAATTAATGGATTGTTGAAATATTAGTGATCTTGGGTGCTGTGGCTCTCAGATGCTCAGTTCTGGAACACATTTGGCCTCATTTTTCAGAACAGAAGGAATGACTTGAAATTATGGGTAATAATATTTGTGATTTAAGAACTGGTATTTTGAGCTGTCTGTCTGGTATGTAATGAGTAGAACTCACAGTTTTGTTCTTGACATAGTTTGGATTTCACTTGTGTGAGTTCCAGAAATGGTTTTCAAATGGCACTACTGTTTTCTCTCTTCATACATAGAGAGGGAATAGTATGTGATGTGGAGTTTCCTCTTATTTTGCGAGTACAAAATAATAAACCAGACAAACAGAATTCCAGTGTTAATGAAATACGAGTGAATTTCTTAATGTTTTTATGCTGTTTTCTCTAATTTTATTCTGAAACTATAGCTCGTAAGTATTCTGATGCTGTAGAAAATAAATAAGCCTATATTAAAAAAAACCCAAAGCAATCAAAATGTAAGTGGCAATGTTGTTTAACTCCATCAGATGTAGTCACCAAGGTGTTTAGCTTGAGGCTTTGCATTCAGTTTTATGCTTTTCCAATGTTGCTAATTCTTAATGTCTTATAAAGAAGTTTTGTATTGTCAGGAGTGTAAGGTGAGATTATGATTTGATCGGCTTCATTATAGACAGCAAGACTGTGTTAATTGTCAGCCTTCATAGATATAAGCAGTATTGTCAGATGCTTTAATGCCACATCCATTCATTGCTTGACAGCAGTGTGTACCATTCCTTATCTTGGAGAAAGCCTAGACAGTGTCCTCTTTCTGAGAGCTGCTAAGAGGTAGGTATTCTCCCCAGCACTGATGCTGTTCAGTGTGTTGTACAGTCCCACATGAAGCAGTGTAGGCACCGCACAGCTGCTCAGCCCACACATGCAGACTGGGCATTTCTCACTTACATGACCTTTGTGGCTTTGGTTCATCATTTGGTCTAGCTTATTGAGAGAATAACAGCATAATGAGGCACACCTGAATTTCACTTCTGAGTGAGTGCATATCGGTAGCCATCAGCAGCACACAGTGCTGTGTCATTCAGCAATGGGCTATAATTGCTTCTTGAGGTTGACAGGCATTTATTCTGTTGGTACATCAGTATCCCCCACATCTTACTGGCTTGTTTTGCTCTCACTAGTTTGCAATAACATAATGCATAGTTTGCTGTAGTTGTGTCAGTGTATATACCCCTAATGCTGTTTAGGTATAGCCTGGGTGATGAAACAACAGTTATGCTAAGAATCATGAAGTTTTGAGGTGCTCTGTGGAGAGCAAAATCTGTTTGGTACAGTTATTTCTGAATATTTAATTTTAAACTATATTAAAACATGTTAAATGTTATCAGGAAAATTTATTATACAGAGTGCAGAATTAAACTTGACAGCAGTTGTTAAATGTATAATTCATGGCTTAACTTTTCAGACTGGAAAACTTGTTCTTAAAATACGAAGGTGTAGCCAGGTGGGTTTGTGCAGATTCAGGTGAAGGAATTTTAAGTTCACATCTTCTAATGGAGCTGCCTATTCCTTACTGGGACATTACCACACCCAGAGCTGAATATCCAGTACAAGTGCACAAACATTTCAGCAGGAAGTAGAAGAGGAATTGAACCATTTAACTTTTGTGTTGAAATAAGACTATGAACAATCAGGCAGCCTCAGCTGGAGAAGGGGAGAGACTAGTGACAGAAGTCATACCTGTGTAAGCTGCTTGAAGTCAGTAAAAGCATGATGTTGCACACTTCTTATGGGATATGTCTCTCTTCTACTAGCCATTTGTCTTTCAGGACCTGCTATATTCTCATTCTCATGCTTTTTGAGGACTGCAAGTGAAAATTGCCAGGCTGCTGTGTCTGCATCTCTCTTGATCCGTGAATGTTTGCCTTTCCTTCACGTGCACAAGTTTACTCAACAGTAACTGATTCAGATATTTGCCTGGGGCTGTAGATGACAGATGTTCTCAGTGGTCTATGTGTTCTCAGTGGAATTTAAGCCCAAGTGCACATGTGATCTTTAAAAAGCCTTTGCTGTTTTTGAGTAGTTCCCCCTAATTTTTTTTATTCAGAGTAGCTTCAGGCCTGCGTAGCTCAAGTCTGTTCTATGAAGTCTGAGCTTTGCAACCCAAATGCCCTTTGTGTGCATGTGATTAATCAATGAAGTGGTTAAAGATCCAGAGATACTCTGATTAATATCAAAATACACTAGCACACTCTAAAGCATGTAGTCTGTATATGCCAAAGCGGGGGAGAGCTGCAAGGAGAGTTAGATCATTCTGACACTTTTTCCTGTGCAGGCTCTTGCTTTAAAAGTTCTCCTTTTCAAGTGTGCTTTGAGTTACTTCCTCCACAGCACTGACAAATGTGAAATGGTCATGTTCTGTTACAGCTGAGTTCTCAGTATTAAAAGAGAGTGCTTTTCCAAAACCAGTCATGCTCAAGGTCTTATGTAAAACTCATTGTTAGGAACATAAAAAAACTGACATAAAAACTTGAAAATTGCTCATTTCCCCTTCCTCCTCATTACAACTTTGATGTGTCTGAAACATATCTACTTGGCTATCAATTTTAGGACAAAAAAAAAAAAAAGGCATGTAAAGGGCAGATAACCAACACTGAGGAAGCAAATTGTCTCCCATTTTAACCTTCTGTACTCAAAGCTTTGTGTGAAAGATTTACTGATGTTAAGAAATACTTTTCTTCAGATACCAAAAGTCCTTCCTCCTCTTTCCACCACATTAGCATTTTGTCCACACAGGCCTTTGACTATTGTTGATTAATGTGCCTGTTCTTGAGTATGGACTGGTATGAGTGGCAGGGGTGGACTATACATCATTAGTGGAAAACATTGCTTACGGGTATGTTTGGAGAGTACACCTAAAATTCTGTTGTTGTACTGGAAATCACTTGCTCTGAAATGCTGCCTGTTTATTAGCTAGAAGGCACTAGTGGCTGTCCAAAGCACTCTGCAGTGCTCAAAATAAACCTCTCCTCTTTTTTCAGGACCTTCCCATTGAATGCAGAATCTGCATCCCAAGTGTCAGGCTTCATGAATGAAATCCTGGCCTTGCCAAGTGTGGGAGTTTTGCCATGACTTCAGCAGAGCCAAGGTTTTACCACAAGCTTTTGAATTAGCTCTTCTCCATTCAGTCCTGTGTGACAGTTAGAGAAGTTTATCCTAGATCTGCAGAGGAAGCTGGAAGTGTTATCTATTATTTTCTTTTGCCGTATCATCATAATGTCGTGGAAGTTGCCACAGGCTCTCTGATACCTGCTTGCTTGCTTCCTGTTCTGTATAAATCTGTTTTGTATGTGCAAATTCCAGTGTTGAACTGGACTGGCTCTGATGGTAATTGTTACTTAATAATATGGCTTTGAAGATACAGTAGGTTGAGCAAATTGTGTTTAGGAGCAACTGTGTATGACTGTTTCGCTCCAGTGATTAACAGAATTATCTAGTCTATTGAACAGTTAAGAGCATTGCATGCCCACTCTCCAACACATTAACTATCTTTGTGTAGGTATTTAAATGCTTCAAGCATAAAGATTTGTCACTGATGCATATTGTAAAACCTATGGTAAGCACGAGTGTATGAAAATTGTAAAAAGAAGCAGCTGCTTCCAGGTTTGGTATCAACTTTCCACCACACACAGGAAATAGATGGGTGTTGCCCTCTATTTTATGAACTGTGGCTTTCAGGTTTCTCTCTTCTAGTTGTTTTGAAGAGATAAAAATCTCCTCTTTGATAGGGTGGGAGGATTCTCAAGGCTATATGCCTACTGGCAAAATAATTTCAGCCAACTGAATCATGCGCCAGCAACAATAAATAATGTTGGTGATAAACAAAAAGGCCAGTTATTCACCAAATCCTGCTTTGTGGCAGGACTTCCTCCCTATGTAAGTTTAAGAGTGCAGTATTCAGACTTGTCAGCCTAAAGGTCTAAGACAGTCTATCTGGTTTTGGCCTGTTACTTCTCAAAAGCTTGTCTGTAACATGGCATGTGGTAAGGAGCAGCTACTGCTGAATAATAAATTTACATTATTTCAAAATACCTGGATTCTGTATCTGTAGAACACAATTTGTCAGGGGAAATGAAAGCCAGGTGGCTTTTATTCAGAGTATCTACATATTAAATTGCATCAAAGTAGTTTGAGACGAACACATGAGTAATTGCAAGGAATTTGACCATATGGAGGTATTCTTCCCTTAGAGAAACAGGAAGGCTAACATTGTGCCATTTGAAGATGTTTGCCAGTTACTGAGCAATTCTGACACGCTTGCACAGACGGAGACCAAGCAGACATCAGTTCTGCTTTGCCTAGCATTTGTGAATCCATCAAGTGTTCATTAGAGCTTTCCTCAGCTCTGTGCTGTGGTCCAGCAGGCAGGCTGTGATCTGGAGCATGATCCTTAGACCTTTCCCAGCCGCCTGCTCCCCTCTGCTGAAGGAAGGAGCAGCTGTTACAGAAGCAAATGCAGGCAACAAACAAACTCTTCCTCCTGCTCTCAAACCTGCTGTTAGGCTGTGACCTCAAGTGAGGCTGCTGATAATGCTGCAGGGCTGGATTTACCTAAAGCAATAGCTGCACTATTGGTCTTTCCCAGCCCCCTCATGGACAACATTTAACGAGCCCTTAGAGTTTGGGTCAGTTTTATTGTTTGCTTTTAAGCTTGCTTTATCAGTGCCAGAAAGTGACAGCTGCCTAAGAGGGTTTCAGAGTAGACTGGATCTCTCTAATTTTCTATATTCTGAAATAAAATTTGGAAATACAAAGAAAGCAATAGCACGTTATCCCATGGTTTGGAATGGTCTGTGCAGCGCTGAGTTCTTCCAATGCTCCTTTCTCCAGACAATTTGCAGCAAAGTAAACCAACATACCAGGGGTATTATGATCCTAAATTTAAGATTGCAAGACAATGAGGTGCTGGCATTAGTCATGGGCTGTGGTTCATGTCACCTGCTTAGCCTAGACTTCTCCTACAACCCACCCCTGTTGCATCTCTTCCCTCCTCCATCTCCAGGAGCTGGGGTGAGACTGCCTGCAATCACTCTGTAGCAGCAGCAGGATGAGCAAAAAGCTGAAGGTGGGTCCCAGTCCCTCTTTCCACACTCCTGAGTAGTGAGCAGAGTTGAGCTGAGCTGCTGGGATAAGAGTACCTATGTGGGATAAATGTTTGGAAAACTGCCATGCAGGTGCACTCCTACTTTGGAGGGGAAATTCCCTAGCAAACTTGGGTAGGTGAGTGAGAAGTAGAATGATAACAAAACCCTCTTGTCCAGAAGGTTTAATAGGGGACATATACCTTTTTTAGGCATTTTTGCTTCTATTGTTATTTTGTAGAAGAAAGACCTCTAGTGCTGTGTGTGCCCTGCAGATGAAGATAATTGACTTAATATTTAATATTCAAGCAAGTGAACAGTAAATACTTGTTCTTTTTCTGTGTTTTTTAAAAGTGAAAGATTTCTAAGAACTTTCACAGTAACAAAAAGGATGGAGATGTGGTTGACACTTCCTTAAAGATATGATTTAAGAGATTTGGGTAGATTTGGCTCCTCTCTTTTGAACTTAGCCAGACTGTCAGTCGTTTGTGCCTTTACTAGACCCTCAGATAGAGACACAGACGTTCCTAATGTTTGTCATTGCTTTTCGTAAATCTCTCCCTGAAAAACCAGTTCACATCTGTTTTGAGTTAGATCAGATGTTGCATCTGAATCTACAGTCACTGGATCATGTGGCGTGTGTCAGACTCCAGGCCAAAATGTGTGCAGAAATGGCTCCCAGTGGTGTCCTGGTAACTCTGCAAACACAGCCTCTGAGGCCCACACTTGTGCAAGATGCTAAACGTGCTTCATGCCAGGATGGCAGAACTTTGTCATAAGAATAGCTTTAGGATAATCTGTGGTTGTGTGTTTTCTTTTCTCTTTCAACATACTGTGTTTAAATTAAGCCACAAATTTGCAACTGCTGGAAACATGATACAGGTAGGTAGCATTTGTATACTTTTACTTGCTTTACAACTGCTTTCTGGTGTTTCAATCCACAGTAACTCACAGCTGTGTTCCAAGTAGAAATGAGGTGGTTGGAGACAGGCTTTTCCTGTATCTGTAAAAATAGGACTTCTGAGTCTGCTTTTTCTTCTCTTTGCAAGCTTACAGTGAGTGCATTTTTCAGATAACTGTGCATGTAGTTCTCCCAGATACCTGTTAAAGAATGTTAACAAGACTGGGACTTGATTTTATTACTTTTTAGTAAAGGGGATAAACAAGCATAGTATAGTTTGGGGGTTGGTTTTGGTTTTTAACACAGGCCCTTTAAAGGTTTTGTTTTGTTACTGATTTCCTTTTGAGTGCTACTTCCCTACAAAAAAAAAGTCAGTCTACTGATGGCTTCTTTCATCAAGAACTGAAAAATGGAAGCTGGCTGGCCCCATTATGTGATGTTAGATGTGATTAGGAAGGACGTACGACCTATGAACCCACCCATCCATATCAGTCAGCGTTTATGAAAAAGGAAGCGTTCAGCAGTTGAGTTGGCACTCCTTCAGCTTGTTCCTTGAAAAAGCCCTACCCTTCCAAATGTGAAGGGTATGTTAATGAGCATGGCTGCTTCTAGGAACATCCTGGAATATTTTTTAATGAAAATGGTTTAAATAATTAATGCATTCTACTTCAAAATTGTCAAACCTCCAGCTGCTTCCCTGAGGTTTTTCACTATACTCCATTTAAGAAAGCTTTATAGCTTTATGGCCTGGACTGATCCTAGACTCAGTCCTGGCTCTGCAGCAGGGATTCTGTCTGAGGAGTACCAAGCCATGGTGTTTCAGCTGTAAAACAGGAGCAAAATATTGTTTTATCCTGCTGCATTATCAGATCTTTCCTTCTTGTAAATGTGTAACTGAGTGCACCTGGTACAACTGGAGGCTCTTGCTATTATCACATTAGTTCCTTTAATAATAAAAATAGGAATTTCTTATAAACTGTCAGTAAATACGGTATTGGTAACTCCCTGTTTCTGGGATGCATTTAATCCAGTATAGGTTGACCTGTATTGCTTAGGTTAACTGTTGATTTTATGATACAGATTTATTTACAGTTTTCTCTCTTCCCTGGATTATCTGGTATTTTGTAAGCGCAGTTAATGCCCTTGCTCAGGAGTAAATTTATTCAGAGAATCCGCATGTTTTGCCTAACGGTATAATCGATTTGGGAAAAAGCATTCTGTTTATGTAGGAGTTACATTTCCTGTGAATTAAGCCTGCAAATATGTTGCTGTAGCCTTACTTTAATGTATTTATGCATTTGAGTTTTTAACTGGAAGTAAGGAGGTGCTTTGGGAACAGTCATAGGGCTGCTGATCCCAGTGATCCCATGACCTCTATTTTGCTGTCTGAAGCTTTGAGATACTTTTTGAGCAGCTGACCGTTTTCAAAGGCTTCACAAGAGAAAAATGAGAGTCAGTCCAAAAGAGGCAGCATTGTGTTTTTGTGCTTAATGTAGCCAGGAAAATGTGTGGAGCACTGCTGACTTCAAAAGGCTTTTTGCAGCTTAATTTCAAAAATAGGGAGCTTTCATCTTACTCAATCTGGGTGAGATTGAGCAAATGGGCACTGTAAGTAAGTTTGCATTCAGGCTCACCTAAGTGCGTGGAAGCATTCTTATTTCCTGAGAGAGGTTAGTTTTGCTTTTAAAACCAGCAGAAATAGTTCTATAAAAACAGTATCTAATTTTTCTACAACAGGATATTTCCTCTAGAGTTTGTAAGTCTCTGTTCCTGTTTTGTAATTTCTTCAAAACTTGTATTTGTTTTGATCCCTCTAGTAAAGGTGATATGCAGGATACCAACAGATACAGCAGCAGTGTTTTTTTACAGGCCCATAATATAAATTTGTTTTCCAGAGACTAGTGGTTTAGCTCTTGTGGTAAAATATGTGACCAGTGGAAGAGAGAGCAGTGAAGACTAAAGGAAAACATAGTAAAACTAAAGCCAGAAAACCATCCTGCTTAACCAGAGTTCTTAGCTGGCTGTGGGCTTAGCCCTTGTTATGCATGAGTACACAGGCACTGCAGTGGAACTGAGTGTTGAAGAGGTGCGTCTAGAAGTGGCTTTATGCATTTGTGCAGAGAAATCCTGCACTTATTCATGAGGACAGGCTTCAGTTTGGAAGAAAATGACAGATGTTGACGTTTGCATGCACTGACAGGGCAAAGGAGGATACATGTCTTGCTGAAACAGACATGAATCAGAAGTCTGACAGACAAATGCAACGTTTGAGTTTCACCTTGTTTTTATTGTTTCGCTTAAAAGGATGCAAAAGACACTTGGCAGGAAACATCTTTTTAAACTCCCACACACGTTTGGGTCCATCCCTGTTCAAAATGCAAGATAGTTGCTGTGATGCTTCTGCACTATGGGCTCTTATACAGCTTGGAGAGATTGTCGGTCTTGTTTTCTGTGATGATGAGCACCAGTATCATCTGCCACATGTACTTGAAAGGCCTGTGTTCCAGCCCCTGGACAGGAAAAACTGCTACTGAGTCAGAATACTAAAGGTGTAAGTAGGTGATGGAACTTTAGAGGAGTGAAAGGGTGAAGTGCAGGAAAGCATGAAGCACGCATTCAAGATAGTACAGGAAGAATGGTATTGAGACAAAGGAGTATACAAGGAAGGGGAGATGATGACTTTAGCAGTAAGAAACAGAACCTCTCATAGGTTTCTTCAGGACAAGTATTCAGGCACTGACTTCAGTTTGTTTATACCGCTAAAAGTACGAGGACCAGGCAATGACCTTGAACTGAATTTCTGTTGTGTCCATGCTACTTAATTGTTACTGCACTCCCTGCTCTGCTTTGAACTGGTTTTGCCAGCTTTCCTCCAGACAAGTATGCTGTAGAGGAAGAAGATCTTAGCAACTTGAGGCCAGGGTTGATTTTCACTCTCCCCTATTATGCAGGACAGACATCCTCATAGAGCAGGAGCCAGTAACTAGTCAGAAGAGACAGAGAAGTCTCTGGCAAAAAAAGAGTAAAGGTTAAATCTGGAAGATCTTGTGAAAGGGGTGGCAGCACATTTTTGTATGAGTTGAGGTGGACCTGAGTCAAAGATGACACCCACACTAGAGCTCTGACTAACTAGCAGGGTGGATTTTAGTATCCTCTGGTAAAAAGGGTGGAGGGGAGAAGTTATGAAAGTGAGTGTCGCAGTTTTGGCCACAGTGATTTGCAGAAGATGATTGGGCAGTGCTGGCAAGTCAGAATAGGTCAATAACAAAACATACTTTGCAATTACTTCACATACATCTAAGAGTGGTGCTGAGTTTTTGTCAGTGGAATGGATGTTCATGTTTTGAAATGTCATAAAGTAAATAAGAGTTAATAATCATAATTGCCTTTATTTTCTTAACATAATTGAGCACAACATCTTAGCCCAAGTCATAAGAAAGTTAATGTGATGGTAAGGAGTTGCAGACTGTGCAATAGCAGATGCTATGAATGCTAGCAACATGGTTGTATTTTTTTTTTTCAGTTGTCCAATATAATTTTACTGATACACAGTTTATATTATTTCAGAATTTTTGGTTTTCTCATGTTTAAAACATGTAGGTGTTCATTTATAACACACTGGTGTGATATCTTTTCAATGATTGTATTGCAGATCCTTGCTTAATATTTAAACTGTTAAATATAGATAAAGCTCCAACCAAATGTTTTTGTGTCAGACTACAGACCACCCATATCAATTTGTAAAACATGGAGATCAAATAACAGTGGGAATTATGCACTGAAATCTTAGAGAAATGGCTACTAATCTGAATTCTGTGGCAGTTATAGCTATACAGCTATTACTTAATTGTTAAACTCCTGGAATTACTTGCATTAACCATCTTGCTTTGTTTGAAGTTGGAATGATGTGGCTTGCTACGCATAAACCTAACTTTTCATGTGGTCTTTTGGTGTGTTTCAGGGGAAGGTGCACCTTGAGCTGAGACTGAGTGAAGTCATAACAGACACTGGTGTCGTCTGCCATAAGCTTGCAACACGGTAGGATTTGAAATGTAACTGCAGAGTTATGAGAAACGCACTGATTTCAGATAGTGTGCAGTGCTTAATTTAAAAATGGTTGGAGGAATCAAAATATTGTTTGGATATTCAATGTTCTTAATCGGAGATATCCTTAGGAATTTATAGGTTGTGAGATCTTTTCTTTTTCTTTTCTCTCCACATAATCTATATACTTTTATTCCTTAAATGTTAATAAATCACTTACCAAGTTTTGTCATGGCATAGATACTAAAAAGATACAAGAGGGTATTATTAATGTCTTTCTGATTTGCATTAAGGACTTTACCAGCTAAGCAGATTTGTGGCACAACTTGTGTGGTGAGAGTGTTACAGAGCTGACTTAACACACAGGAGTCTGCCATCAGTCATTAAAGCAGTCTCAGAATCAGTCATTTAATCTCACTCAAACAAATAGACACCTAGAAGCCGCAGGACTCAGATGGGAGTTAAGATTTTGCCTTCCTATGAGGAGTCTGAAAGGCCATTGCTCTCTGACTACACCGGAGCCTTTCAGGTGGCTACTGCAGGGGCAGTGGCAGTGGCAGTGGCAGAACTGGTTGGCTTCTGTCAGGAATCTGATTTGTATTCTCTGTCTGGCACAAGAGCCGTCAAAATTGGAGTGTTGGCATCATATACTTCGACCTATTTGGCAGTTGTGTCAATAGAGAAAAGTACTCTGCTAGGGAAGTTCTGACCAGTCCTATTTTCAGACTGGTATTTGACATCATTTTGTGACTGCCTTTGCTATGGTTTTGATAATGAGCTGTCGTGGTAGTCCTCATATCTAGGACATGTTAACAAATGCAGAGGGGCCATGTGGTTGATCTATGTCCTTCTAGGTACACTGTTGATACGAGGATGTGCTGAGGTATGTGATCTTGAATTGCATGCCTGTGCGTATACCCTCTAGCCATCTGGGCCCTACCAGAGCTCTGTGAGCAGATGCATTTGAAATCTTTCTCTCCTCAGTCTGCTGTGATGAGGCAGAGTGAATAACAGGGGTAGTTTGGTGCAGGTTGCTGTGTAGGCTCTGAGCTCCAGTGAACTTGTTAACCAGGGCACAGTGCCACTGGAACACAGCTATACCTTTTTCAGAACAGGGGTTTCTATGTCAGTATAGCTGTGCACCACCTGGAGGGCCCAGACTTACTTTAATTGCTGTGCTAAGACTTTCATTATGTCATTTTCCATTGTGCAATTTGAATGTGACCAGGTGATGATGATCACACACGTTCTGTAAAACCAGGGTTCAAACCTGCATCTACTGAGTTGGCTGGCTTCTTTGGTTGGTATGTTATTTGTATTGCTGTAGGTCCTAGGGCCTTGCAGTTGAGGGGGAAATAGAAGGTGGGAAAAGGCAGTTTCTTGTCTTTCTACCTTGCTTCTATCTCTGCTGTGTGAGAGGAAACAGAGAAGACAGCTTATTACTAAACTTGGCCTGTCCTCAGAGCAGGCCTGGAGGGTATTGTGCTTAGAGATAGAAAAGGAGCACAGCTGTCCTGAGTACCAGATTTATTCTGGAAACATGGTAGTGCACTTCTTAGTGTTGTGATACAGCCACAAAGGCCTCTGTCCATGTCCTTTGGACCCTAATTGTGAGTAAACACCCTGTGATGTCTGGGACTCTGCAAACATAGATGAACTGGAGCATCCTGCCATTCTCACCATAGTCTGTTTTGAATAGTTAGGTGTTATACTGAGGGACCTTCAGAAGTGTTTACCTCATCTTGTTTTGTTCTGAGACAGCATGCCATGCCACAGCCAGCTTTCTTCTAAAGTTTTGCCTCAGTTAAATGGGACCTGGTAACATTATAGTACCAATGGATTTTTTTTCGTTGGGATTCCTGAAATGCTAGAAATAAGTGTCTGAAAAGGTTCTTCCTAACATATAACACATGTAGCCCCTTGCTTCATGAAAAGTAATAAGGCCTTGATTTGAAGACTATTTCGTTCACCTTCTACAATGCAGAGAAGATAGTTAGCTTGTGAAGCATTCTGTAACCTTGATTTCCAAGATATTGTTCAGTAAGTATAATGTATTTGCTGAGATGCCTAGAAAAATCTTGAGGTTTTAACCACTGAATCGTAATGTTCAGAGTTTATCTTGATTTAAATCCAGCCCTTGGCTCTTAGAAACAGAACTTGAAAATGACAGGCCAAGGAAGCTTTTGTCTGCTGAAGCCATCTTTTCCCAATGTCGTCTTCTTTTCTGTAGCTGACTTGGACACTCTGGCTCTAGCTAGCTTCCACAGCTATTGGTTATTTGAGTGTAAGTGAGAACAGAGCTTAGCAGTTTAAAGAATTGGGAAATAAAAATATTTCTAGAGTATGTAGTTATATTGGTGCAGGTTTTTGTGGCAATGTGTCTTACAAGTGAGAAAGAAAAGGGGAATGATGAAGAAAAAGAAAGGGGAATGATTACACTGGGGGGTGGTGCGATAAAAGCACTTGAGAATGAAGTCCAACATTTTCTTCATGCCACACTGTTTGCTTTAGGAAGATACACAGCAAACTTCAGCTCTTAATGTTTTTCCACTATCTGAAATCTTATTCAGGTTTGTTCATAGTTTGGTTCTAGTGCTTAGATATGTAAGAAAAGAGTGTGATAACTAAGTAATGCTCAATTGCATGTCTATGTAGCCAGGATTTGCCAGTGGAAAGTGCAGCAAAGGTAGGGCAGAGAGAACTTCTGTTATATGTAGTTCATGAGTAAAAAGCCAGGGACTGGGTGTATTAGGGAAGTGAGGCTTCCAGCCAAGTTTTGTGATAACTGATTTTCTTGTAGATAGCTCATTAATTTATCACAGTGAGCAAGTAAGATGAGGCTGTAAAACCATGAGCAAGAACCTAGAATCTCTTCATCTTAAAGCCTGACTGTTCTGATAAATCCAATACTTGTCTTGTGAACTTCCTTGAATTCCTTTTTTTAAGTTAAGAAAAAAAATATTGGAGCTCTTAGTGGCAAGGATAAACACTACCCTGCAAGTAGCCTCATAGATATAGCTAGTTGAAGGATTCAGGTTTGCAGGGAGAACAAAAGCTGCTTCCACCAGGCAGCTCTTTAAAAATACTTTCGAGACATACGCTTTTTTTAAGCCCCAGAATAGTGCTTGTTTTCAAAGATACAGATGCAGACTGAGTGAAGATTAGGCCTAAGTAGGAAATTTTTTTACCTGTCCAGAAAAGAAATATTTTTCTTAAGAGCTTACCCACAGGTCTTCACCAGCAAGCGTGTTCACATTCCTGCCACCTCCGCATTCCAGAAAGCCTCGAAAGCAGCTGGGCCCTTGCTGAGCCAGCATGAAGTCCCATGGAGCACACTCTGAATAGTCAGCTGCACAGGTGGAGGGGAAAATTTATCTGAATGGAAGGGCAAATTGAAATTGTTAAGTGCTGAGCTCTTGAGCATTAAGTAGCAGATTACTTTAAAATGCAAAAGATATGTGAACTTCCTTAGCCTCTGCAGAGGAAGCAAAAATAATCATTTTAAAAGCTGTTACCTAGTAGCTTCTTCTTAGGAAGCATTCAATACTTTCATTTAGCCCTAAACCACTTAGCTGTTGTGCTTCATCGGAGCCCTTCAGAGGCCCTAATCTCTGCCAGCTGCTGCAGCACAATCTTCTGGACCAAATCCCTGCAAAAGATATTATAAGGAGAAGCATTAGGGGATTTAAAAGTTACATTGAGAGTACAGATGCAGGCACCACGCATCTTGTGTCTCCAAGCAGCTCCTACTGTCATCCTTTGGTAAGGACCACAACTCTCACTTTGGCCCACTGCTTCTGGGACCACTTTGTTGCTTGTGGGCTCGCTCTGTGGAACTGGTATGAAATCTAACAGTCCTAGTGAATGGCTTGGACACAGTTGTTAGCTGGGTCTCTGCAAGTCTCTCACGTCTGTCCCTGTTACAGGTCTCAGGATGCAGGCTTTTGATGTGTATATTCACATCATACAAAGAGAGCAGACCTACAGCCTGCTGAGCATGTGCTTGGCTCATAAAAAGCAACATGTATGGACTTTGTGGCCTGATACATTTATATAACTGCATTTGTACTAACTACTGTTATGCATGTAGTGAGTCATCTTGAGCACTAGGAAAAAGACAGTAGGTTCTGTCTTCCTCCCTCTCTATCTTTCACTCACAAAGTATCTCATTTTGTCTTCCTCTGTGCTCTTTACGGCCACAGCCTTCCTGGCCCTGTGCGGAGTCAGCTGCTGTTTGTGGCTACCAGCACCTGCCATCACCTTCCACTGGCTGTAAAGTGAAGGCCCAGTCTTGTTTGTCAAGTGGTTTGTCACCTGACAGAAATCTGTCTGTGATTTTGTGAACATTAAGGTATTAAGGTATTATGGAAAAAAGTGGTCAAAGCTTTCCCATGCTTCCAGATGGTTATGTCCATAGCTACCCCTTTGTGCTGAAACATAGCTCCTGTATTTTTGTTTTTTTCACTTCTTTTTTTTTTAAGCTGAATCAGGCCTTAATCCTGTGCATCCTAGAAACTGCACTGTTTCTTTTCTGTAATGCAGAGGAAGGAAAATGAGCAACATGGACCATGTTGAAGTGTTAGAACTAAGTCATGAAAGGTGTGTGTGTACCTGCATTCCTTGAATATATTTGAAAAACAGTGTCATGTGATTCTCCCTGAATCTTTTCTGAGACACCACTTTATGTATACAGATATCCTTCCTTTACAACAGAAGTACTCAGAAAGGAGATCTAGGCCTTTTGTAAACCTTTCCCCGCAATCATTAGAGCAGATTCTGTGCAGCACATCTGTGTTCATCACAGAAAGGTGGTTCCCCAGAGACTTTAAAGGCTTCTGGGCTGGTCCAGACATAACTTTCACTTATATTGCAGGGCAGCATAGGCTAGGATCAGCAGATACATACATGTGTATTTAGTTAAAAAAAGAGGAGGGCTCCTGCAGATAGCTTTGTAGAAATCCATAGGCTTCGCTGTGGTTAAGCCACCAGAGGCAGCATTTAGAAGCAGTGTTCTGTATTTAGCAAGATGACATCTGACTTCTAGCATGCCTGAAGAAACAGGCCACTGAACTCCTGTTGAAAGTCAGCGTGAGCTGGGAGCCTGGCTCCCTGATCTTCCTTTGAGAATTCCAGCATGTGTATGTAATTAGTCACATTTAAAGGTCTGTACTTATTCAGTGTCCCCAGCTGCTCCTTCAAGTGTTGTCTTATGGCTTGTCTCTTAGGTTTAAAAAAGCTTGGGAACATCTGCTTTTGGAGAGTTTTCCCCTCCCCCTGTTCCTTTTATTATCTCCCCCCGGGCTCCAGTAAACCTATATAGCTAAATAATAACATATGTGGTTTAGAAGCCACTGCTGTCTTTCTTATGGAGTAACACAGTTTTCCAGTAAGCAATTAATGAGCCTACAAATACATTAGCAATGCTGGAATTTTATTTGATAAATGAAGCATTTGTAGCTCTGGTGTGGAACATGTAACCACTCTGCATTAATTTATGAATTAAATGCCACACGGCTCTCTTAAGAGCTCTACATGATGTGATCTGACCATGTGGAATACAGTTAAATGGACTGTTTGCAGGAGCAAGCAGGAAAGGAAACAATAAGTAGATATGACATCCCTAAGATAAACACTTCAGGGGTCATTAGAACAACAGTGACTGAGCTGTGGGCATTTAAGAGCTTTAAAAGCCCTTCTGAAGAGGAAGGGAGAGCTAAGGAGGAAGGTGTCATTTGTCAAGTGTGGTTAAAGCAGAAGGTCTCTGCCTAGGGGTAGGAGTGCTGGGACTCACTGATGGTTCCTCAGCCTTCTCTCCCATGAGAACAGAGCACAGAGCATGCAGCATCTAACCTTCCTCTCCAGTTCCCATTAGAGATTTTAATTTCTTTGTCCATGAGCTTTGCTGGAAAGTGGCCTGGGAAGCACATTTCTTGCAGATTGGCAACCATTGCCCTAAATCAGTCTGACTTTCTGTAACTGTTTAAAATTCTCTCATGTAATGTGATGTTTCTAGGGTTAAAGTAAATGGTGCTCCATTTTGACAGTTTCAGAGGGTCAGCATCTGTGCTTGCTGCACAGAGCTCCTGAAGGGCAAGGCCACATCTATCAAGTGTAGTCAGAAGGGCTGAGAAAATGGCTGTTCCTGCTTGTGAATCAGCAGTCAGCATCCTAATCTTAAGAGTAAAACTGGAGAAGTGAAGGCTCCGAGGAGACCTTAGAGCAGCCTTCTAGTACCTAAAGTGGGCTTACAGGAAATCTGGAGAGGGACTTTTTACAAGGGCATGTAGTGACAGGACAAGGGGGAATGGCTTTAAGCGGAAACAGGGTAGAGTTAGACATTAGGAAGAAGCTCTTTACAATGAGGATGGTGAGGCACTGGTACAGGCTGTCCAGTGAAGCTGTGGTTGCCCCATCCCTGGCAGTGTTCAAGGCCAGGTTGGATGGGGCTTTGAGCAACCTGGTCTAGAGGAAAGTGTCCCTGAACATGGCAGGGGGCTGGAACTAGGTGATCTTTACGGTCCCTTCCAACCCAAACCATTCTGTGATCCCATCTTGTCTGGTGAAGATTTGCTGTTGTCACCTGTGATTCCATTTGGAGACACCTTGAAAAACTGCAGGAATGCAGCTAGTCCTTCAATTATGGAATATATTTAAATGCTTTTGTGTAAAATTAAAATACACAGGCATCATATTGGAGTCATCTGAGAATTTTTTTACTAACTTGTTTCCTGCTTTTCTCATTTATGTTGGAGCTAGTTTACTTTCCTGTAAATAACTGTGTTCACCAGAATCTGCAGAATTGATGACAGATCTGGCCATTTTCACTTGAACAGTGAAATATGTTCAGCCTGGAGAAGAGAAGGCTGTGTGGAGACCTCATAGCAGCCTTCCAGTATCTGAAGGGGGCCTATAGGGATGCTGGGAGGGACTCTTCATTAGGGACTGTAGTGATAGGACAAGGGGTAATGGGTTAAAACTTAGATTGGATATAAGGAAGAAGTTCTTTACTGTAAGGGTGGTGAGGCACAGGAATGGGTTGCCCAGGAAAGTTGTGAATGCTCCACCCCAGGGTTGTTCAAGGCCAGGTTGGACAGAGCCTTGGGTGGGATGGTTTAGCGTGAGGTGTCCCTGCTCATGGCAGGGGGGTTGGAACTTGATGATCTTAAGGTCCTTTCCAACCCTAACTATTCTATGGTTCTGTCCCACAAATACGTAAAGAAACTGTCTAAAGGGTTGAATTAAGGAGAGAACTTGGAAATGCATGGTTGTATTGTATCTGTGGTGCTGAAAACCAAATTTTGTTGGCTTTCTGTCATGGCGCTTTCTCTGATGCTGGTCAGAGTGGAAAGCAGGAGTGCAGGAAGAGTGGCCTGCGAAGTTTTAAATAATGTATTTCTGGGCTGTTTTGTGAGGTTTGGTTTTTGTGGTTTTTTTTTTTTTTTTTTTCTTCGTGAATTCCATTTTAATGCAGGACACAGTGGGACCCATTTACTTGATGTAATGTCTATAATCTCTCATAGTATTTCAGTTTTGTTTAATTGGTCGTGGTGCTGTTGGGTGGACTCCGGTTACTTAATAGTGGTGTTGAGCAGGATTTGCTCCTCATTTGAGTGTGGTGTGCCATACTGTGCACTTTGCCTTTTCCAAATGAGAGGAGGGTGTTCTATAGCCAGGAGGTGCTCATGGAGGCACTGTGCTGATGACACTGATTTGTTACTGTGTGAGGTAGTGGTGCTCACTGTAGAGGCTGTTTGTGGTATGTTGGCCTGGTGCAAGGCTGCCCCTCCTGTTGAGTCTGGAAGTAGCCTGAGGCCAGAGCTGGCAGTGGGTGCTCTTCCTGTGAAGTTACAGCTCTCGGCATTCTTCCCTTGCTTTCATGGGTCCCTGAGCCATCCTGCCTCTTGGGTTTTCTGCTTCCAGACTTAGAGAACATATTGTTATGTGTTGCTGTAGAGAAGTTTCTACTCTGTTGCAGACGCATACAGCATACAGCCAGCTTTGAACTTGCTTCAGGGTCAAAGGAAGGTTATTTTCCTGCTTGAAACATGAGCTGAATCAGGAAAAAACCCACCAGTATTGCTGACCATAAGCAGGCCTGTTTAACGTACGCATCAATCAGGTTACCTCACAGCACTCTGAAACAGTTTGACTTCTCTTTGCTGCTGGTAGGGAATGCTAACGAGGGCACAAAGTGGTTTCAAAGCTTCACCTTTAATAAACTCATGCATCCATTAAAATGCGTCACTTTCTCCTTTCTCTAGAAAGCATACCCTGCATCAAGCTGCGCCTTTCCCTGCAGGACTGCATCTTGGTCATGCTTTTAATCTTGTGTGTGTTTCATAACAAACAAGTGGGGGAAAATTGCTCAGATATTAAATCACGTAGTATCTGCTATTTTTAGCATGGTTTTGGGGAGTAGGAAGGGGAAAAGAGAAGGCATGGATATGTATTTCTGTCCACGGCTTTAGCATATAGTACATCAATAGTTTTCCTTCCTCTCATCTCTGGTAGCATTGAGGTTACACTGCCTGCCATCTAAGTAGCTCTCTGCCCTTTGCATCTCCATTCTCACCAAAACTTCTGTTGACTGCTTTGTACCTTAACTCAAGTTTAAATTGCTCACTCTCCACCAAACCCACCGTATCTATAAATGCTATCTCCTGCTGCCATGTTTCCTACTAAATAAAGTGGGAAGGTTTCACCCTTCTTTGGTTGGTTTTATATTCAGTGTTTCTTCCGTGCTTCTTCTCCGTTCATAAAATTCTTTGTTTACTCAAATCACAAACAAGTATGATCTGTAATCCTAATCAAGAGCAAATTCTGCAGTTGAACCCTTTGGCAGTAGTCCACCTCCAGCAGGACATGTTTTAGTGCTCACCTTTGAGATTGAATTGTCATCACATCGCTGTCTGGGATACATACAAAACTGAGTTTGTAATTCAAGACTGGAATGTAACTCTTCTAAGTCTGTTACAACAGTAAGTGCTACTTACTGTTCAAATAGTGCACAATACTTCCTGTTTTACACAGAGTAAACATGGTCTGAGTTTATAAATGGAGGGAAATTATTCAAGCAAAAATCCTTTTGATTAATGACTTAACTTCTCAGTGTGCTTCAGGTCACAGCGTTAGGGTGATTGGGGGGGCATTAGAATTCCTGTAGTACCCATATTTGTAAGAGTTGCATGGATTTTGAGACCTATGAATTGTTAGCACCTCAGATATGTTGACATTACCCCAAATGTCCTTTAATGGTGATCAGCTACGGAAGTTCAATTATGTTTGAGGTAGGGCCCTAGGAAAAATTAGTTGGCTGTCTTGCAGTATGACCTGTATCAAAAGGCTCTTTGAAGTACACAGTGTTTAGCATAATACAAAGGTAAATTTATATGCTGTTACATCCTGAATGACTGTTGAAACTCTGCAAGTTTTTGTCTATTGCTCCAAGAGCAACACTGCCAAGGTAGTATTTAGTTAGCAGAACAAGGAACTGGGGACATCAAGGTATTTTAGGAATAGGGGAAGCTGCAGGGTAAAGGGGAAGTCATAGGGCCACAGGTGTTGAAGTTGGGGGTTTTTTTTGCAAGTTTAAGAGAGTAGACATGGTATACAATGCATAGGAAACATCATTAACACACTTGTTCACATATCTATTTGTTGAGAGGAAAATTTTGCAAGAAGTCTGACAGTGTATGGGGCAATAATGAGAAAGTATCTCTTTCCCTACTCCACCATCTGGGTGAGCTAGAAGTCACATTCATGTTTCTGGGTACATTTATTGAACTGGGAGCACAACTGGCTATGTACTTTGACCAAATTCTTTTCACAGTCCACAGAGCTAAAATAATCTGAGATCTACTGTACTTCCCCCCTGTGCCCCCGCCTTGGTGTAAACCTTTGACTTGGATGCCATTTTCTGGCATTTCTAGTAAGAGCTGATTGTGAAATGTTTCATCTGTGTTGCTAATTATGTATTTGTAACAAACAAAGCTCTTGTGAGTGGGAAAGAGTAAAAGTCTTTTAATATACATGTGTAATAGCACTTTATAATTAGTAATTTTCACTCTGTCACTCTTGCTTCCCGCTGTACAAGGTAGTTCGCTAGTTCCTCCTTTAATCATTTTGTTCTTTCAAATACAAAGAGAAGAGGGAAATATTTTGAAAGAAAATGCATGATACCATTCTAACAAGCTCGGAAATTGGCAAGGAGGCTGTGCTTTTGGAGGCAGTATGTCTGCAATTAATTTCAACTCATTTTACAGTTGACTTGCTTCGAAGCTGATGGTTTTGTAATAATTTCATGTAAGCTTCAAACAGAAGCAAGAATTCAGCTAGACTCTATACAGCTACAGATACAGTGGCTGCAAGTGGTGTTACTCTTTTAGTTGTTGGCCAGTCAGTGCCATGTTGTCCGATTAGCCGCTTTGCTAGCCTAAACATCATGTTGGAAAGAGGTGGCGTGGTGCAATGGCTGTCTTTGTTCATGTACTGTTGAGTCAGAGGCTACAGAGGATTGCTGAACTCTCCCTTTCCTCCCTGGGGACATCCAGTGGTGCTCTATTCTCTACACAGCCATTGGATTTCACAAAATTCATGGAACTGGAGTATCTTTTGAGGGCTCTCCAACTCTTTCACATTTTGTGGAAATGACTAAAAACATCAACAGTGGGAGACTGGCCAAATGTAGACAGAAATCATTTTCTCATAAGCCCATATCTAGGAGACCAGGCTAAAAAGGATGCTGTTGAACTCACAAGGGTTCACAGGATAACTGCAGGAAGAACCGGATCTGGTAAGTGTGTCTCACAGTGAGCAAGTGTTTGATTCATGCAAGAAAAGCTTCAAAGTGGCTGAAACCACGGTGTGCATGATGTTCAGATGGGAATCCTTCTGATTATTTCTTCTTACCACAGTAATACCCAGTGGTTGGAAGCAAAAGGCTAATCTAGTGACGAAACAAGCAGCAAAATACCGCATACCACCTTCACCCCCCTGCTCATTAATCAGTGAAGTGTTTCCTGTAGAACATTGTAAAGACGTTTTAATCATTGACAGTCCTTTGAATTAAGCCTTGATTTCTGTCAAGAAGGTGCTCTGGATTAGCAGTAGACATCATGAACTCGTTGCACAACTTGAGTACGTGAGAGCTTTCATCACTGTCCTGAAAGAGCCCAGACTGTGATCCTAAAAATCCCTTTTGGTCCCAAAATACAAGGAGAACCTTAATGCAAGTATGAACTGTTTGTGCAATAAGTGGAATTACAAAGCTGATGTGGGCTATTAATTACAGCTGGTTATACCAGAATGCCTACCTGACCATGTCTTAATTTGCATCTTGTTTTTCCCTAAGAAGATCTCAAGTGACAAGACACTAAAAACTTTTAAGGAGCATTTACTTGACATTGTTTTTCATCACCAGACGTCTTCGTTCTGTGCAAACAAGAATATAACCACCACTTGGTGAAGCAGAGCCTTCTTTGGGTGGGATATCATAGATTTTAACTGAACCTAGGACATGACTGACATTTTGGGGTAGAAAGTAAAAAGGGATAGTGTGCCAGCAGAAGCTGTTCACAATACGTGTAATGCTTTGCTCCTGGTAGATACCAGGTTTACCATTCTGATGTGCTCTCATCGTGCAGGAAATCTCATCTAGTCCGTTATCCCACCCAACTGGTCAAGGTATTTTGTCTTCCATTAAAAGTCTGAGCCTTTCTCCCCAAGCAGCTCCTGCGTATTGCTCTATAATAATTCAGTAGTAGGCCATCACTCAGAAAAAAGTCTAAATAGTTTATTTTATTATTTTAATTTATTTTCTGAAATGCTACCTATAAGACAATGTATCTGTATGTTTTTAGAGGAGAAAGCACCAGGCAGGATCATTCCAGGTGGGTACTTTACCAAAGTCTTAAAAATTGCGGAGAGTCTTAGGAGCCTGGTGCTTTACAGTTGTGATATTGCAGACGATGATGCTTTATTAAGAAGGTTTCACTGCTAAGGGAAGGGTTTGTCTGCAGAACCCACTTTCTTTGGTGTTTCCACAGAAAGGCCCCAAAATATCCTTCCTGCAATTTCTGTAATATATTCACAGTGTGATCCTCTAGGCACAGAATACTATAGCATATGTGTAGGAGAGATGATCCCTTTCTCTGCTGAAACTTGTAGGGGAGAGGCTATAGCAGGAGCTAAGGACACCAACAGTCCTAAGAGGATACCCAGCACTGGGAAGAAGGAAAGGGTAGTAATTCATCAGTGAAAGTGCTACACTAGCTCTGGAAAGCTGCACATGTATTGCCTTACATGCGAGATGTTTCACTACCCACTTCAGTGATTTTGGCATAATCAAGTGTCACAATGAGGTAGGCGGCCTTGTAGGACCAGAGGATCAATTTAAACTAGGCAGCATACGGTCATGCTTTTTGATGCATGTGGTGTTTGTGCTTCTTGGTGTGAATAGCTCTATCTGCATTAGTGTTAAAACTTCAGGTAAATGAAACTTAACAAGCCTGATCTGTGTGTTGCTGTTCAGATAACTAAAGAACTCTCCACAGTTCTTCCTGCTTTTCACAAACTTGGTGTATCTGAATGTTGATTTGGATTGAGTATTTCTGTACTTGTATTAAAATACATAATACAAAATACAAAAAATACAGTTTTTGAGGATGTAATTCCTTGATTTTACTGTTAAATACCTGTGATTTTATGTGTGATTTTATTATTTTTTTTGCCTCCCCTGCTTGATGATTGCATTGTCAGTAATCCCAGTGAGACACATTAACATCTTTTTAGTTGCATAAATCTAGACAACATCAAGCTATTAATATTATTTCTTGAATTCTAGGTGGAGAGCATTTTTGTGTTAACTGTGACACAATTTGTATAGCCTTAGCCCAGTTCTCCTATCAAAATGGATTTAATGCATCAGCATTACTTTGGGACACAGCTGGCAACTTAACTGCCATCAGGTTTCAGTAGAAGTGATGAATCAGCTTAATTTGAATTCCTTAATGAAATTATTGCGTGTGTGGGAAAGTTCACTGCCCTTTAATAATAAGTATTGTTAATCAAGATCCCAGATAATCTGATTATTCACATAAATGTCATCAAAAGTTCTGAGTTGTTTCAAGTTGTATTTTTAAAGCATTAAAAGTTTCACCTACCTCAGGTGTGCCAAAGCATGCCCAGCACGTAAGGTTGTAG
Source organism: Neopsephotus bourkii (assembly GCF_033783945.1). Classification (NCBI taxonomy): domain Eukaryota; kingdom Metazoa; phylum Chordata; class Aves; order Psittaciformes; family Psittacidae; genus Neopsephotus; species Neopsephotus bourkii. The sequence continues at coordinate 7,651,195 of NW_026902234.1, forward strand.
CCTCCATGTAGTGTCTGAAGGTACTTTTGGTTGTTTTCTAAGTCCACAAATAATTTCTTCTTTTTAAACTGTGACCTATTTTTTATTTTTTCATTTAGAATGGTGTATTTGCTACTGTAATACATCTAGTTAAATATATGATGTGAGAATCTATGTGAGTCTTCAAGGGTTTATTTAGTAGAGAAATTCTTGTACTTGGACTGGATAGGAATGAAGAAACTAGCTGGATTTTCACTGTGTCAGTGCCACAGCTCTCATTAAGCTATCTCACTCCCTTGCCTTCCCTTCCTGTGTGCACTCCCTATCACCCAAAAGTTGTTGAGATTTGATCCATACTCTTAGCTAGTGCATTCCCTTGGCCCAAGAGTTCTGGGTTATTGTTCCCCGTGGTTCCAGTGTGTTGTGGAGTGAAATCCAGATGCTTTCGTCCAGTCTGCTGTGCATCCTGCTCTCCTGGTTGTCACAGATGTCTTCAGTTCGCTTACTGGCATGTCTGGATTTTTATTTAAAATATTACCATCTGTGGCCAGCCTGGGACAGATGTTTGGCTTGGCAGTACTCAGCACTTCAGAGGAGATCCCTACTCACCACCTAGGTAGGGAACCTCTAGGTAAGCTGAGAGGATGCTGCTTCTGTTTTGTGGCTTTGTTTCTTATAGTCGAATATCCCCCACAGTCCTCCAGATGCCTTATTTATTTGTGTCAGAATTTCTTTAAAACTTCTGGCTTTAGTCTCTTCTTCCTCTCTTATCTTTTTATTTACTTCATAATCAAATCTCTGCAAGTAGGCTCAAAAACTTTTTCTTTGGCTGTATTCTTGGTAACTTTTACCCTGCCAAGTATCACACCCTGTCTTTGAGATGAATTTCAGTCATTCCAAAACTGGCTTCTTCATTTTGCCTTCCTTTTTGTCACATGGTTTTCAGTCCATCTCTTAGTTGTAGGTCTTTGTGGCCCTGTTGACTGGCAGAGGGGGAAAGTCAGGACATGCTCACGCAGCTTATTTTGTTTGCTTATGTGCTCGTGCATATGTGCAGTGACATGCAGGTCCTGCCTGAAAGGAGGGGTTGTGCTGTGTGCAGGCAGCTCCTTCCCAGTAGCAGGTTAAACTTAGTCCTCAAATCTGAGATCGTTGCAGTTTGCTTTCCATAAACCCTGTATATCCCATATAGCACACTGTGTGCCTTCTTGAGACCGACCTATGTTTCTAAGTGAAGAAAAACAACATGGGAGATTTTTGTGTCACTGGCTGGCTTCATTATGTAGCTATAACAGCCTTTCTGTGTCCAGCTATCATGCCTTTTGGTCTTTGGTCTTCTTTCTTCCTTTATCTGCCGGTACAGACGCTATCTATTGTGTCAATTTAGTATTGCTGTAGGCCACAGTTGGCTCAGCTAAAGCTAATGTCTAGGCTCTGATCATTCGCTGCATGTTGTAATTGTTTTGTGCTTCACTCCTCTTGTGTTCCTCACCATGCTGCTTCAATACACATGCTTCTGTAACTGCCATGATATGTTGACCAATTCCTTGGCTTCCTGCCCTACTACATCGGATTCCAATTTCTTCACTTTCCCTACAAGAACCAATATAGGGCTGTCATTGGGCAGATTTTATCCTTTCCTGATTGTACCTCTTCTTTTGTGTTGCTTTCCTTAATTTTCACATACTTCTTGCTCTGCTGCAACTTTTATTTGGTTCTTTTATCTCTTCTGGAAATCAGCATATGCTAAAAGTAATACCTTCTCCTTACTTACCTTTTCTCTTTAGTCTCCCATCATTCAGCTGTCACTCCCTGTTAATAACTGGGGTTGCAAGTCCAAGACCAAGGCATAAGGAAATGGTGATGTTAATGCCAGTGACAGTCACTAAATCAATGCTGTTCCAAATTTCAGCAAGCTTGTGTCTTTCTTCAAGACCTCAGGGCGCTGTCACAGAAGATAATTTAATCATTTTTTTATATTAATCTAACTAAAAACTTTTATGAAGTGGCTTTTAGGAAGCTTACAACCCTTGTGTAATTGACTCATAAACTGGTTTAACTGCTAATGGATTAACTCCTTGTTCTGGGAGAACAGGATGGCTAACACCCACTTTTTAGTCTGTTCTCTATTTAGTGCAGAGTACAGATGGTTCTCTCTAAATGTGTGGGTTTAAAAGTCTAAAAGTCTTTCGAGAGCTGATATTGGGAAGCAAATTGGATGTTTTGAACTGTACATGGAGGACAGCTTCCATATTAATAGCAGAGAAAAGTCTGTATGATTTTTAAACTAGTAAGAGATGTTTAGATGTCTACTGACAAGATCAAATCTTGCAGTTTATTTGAAGTGGGATGCATATGTACTGACAGTTGTTTTTTTCCTTATTTTAATAAAACAATTCTTTGCATTCTGTAGCTTTACTGTAATATCTGTAATATTTTTTGTTAAGATTGGGTAAGTAGGGGTTGTGCTCGTTAGCTTTCATTTGCTTTCTATATATTGTTGGTTGGCTTTGTATGAATGTTTGTTCCTGTTTTGCTATAAAATATATTCAGTAAATACCTGGGAAGGAAATTGTTGCTCAAACCCAAACATCACCAGTCAGTTCCTCTTCCTCTGCTCTGTCCGAAGCAAATCACCATTAACAACCTTTTGTTAATAAGAATTGTGTGTGCGGGACAGAAATGTCGCATATACAGAGCTGTCTCGTTCAGGCTAAAAGCTAATCTGGGTGCTTCATGAGGCTGCAAAAACTGTAGGTCAGTTCAGGAGGGAACCTGTGTTCAGGGTAACATGAGTTTAAGATCATGTTTAAATGTGTTGCTGGGCTGCAACTGTTCTGAGCTCAGCTGGAAATGGGGAAGAAAAGGCAGTACTTATGTGGGGGTGCAGCTCTAATCTCTGAGTTTCAAAGTTTCTGTTGTGATTCTGGTATGGAGGCTTTGGAGGGTATTTGAAAGGGAAAAATGAAAAGAGTTGCTTGCACAGCCGCTCTGTCCACATTTCAGAAACCGAAATGCAGGTGGCTTTGAGTGTATAATGTGCCCTTTGTAGACGCATTTTGGAGCTAATGCATCAAATGCTGTACAGCCTTTGTTTTAAGGGAATGCACATCGAGTGAAATGCTGGTCCCAGGTGATGTTTTGCCATTTGTTTGAATGGGGCAGAATTTCATTTAGTGTCACAGAGTTTATGAACTGGTCATGTGAAGGGAGGAAGAGTAGCTCCAATTGACTATTAATCCTGTCAGAGGGTAAGAAAAAAACAAACGACAAAACCCTAACCCCCCCCCCCTTAAACAAACAACAGGGTATCCTCCAAAGAGCATAGGATATTGTCAGGGTTCCTAAAGGAGAATGGCTTTCCTGGAGGTTCATTCTACCAGTGTGAACAGTGGTCATCAGACATTACACAGAACTGTAACTTTTTGTGTCTGAATGAGACATAAGGTGAAGGTGAACCAGGGCACATCACTGTCAGCAATTCACAGTATGTTAGAACCACTTTTAGAGGAAACTGGTCTGTTCCCAGCACAAAAAATATCCAGGTGAGAAGGACAGTAGGAAATTTTTCTTTGGTACAAGCAGACCATTTCCAAAAGTCAAGGAATAGGTACTTTGGAAATCTGCTTTTACCTAGAGTTCACTTACTGTTACTGGCAATAATTGGCTTCAAATGTTCATCCGGAGGACACAGGCTTGACTCAATACATGGATGCAGTACTGCTAGCCTAATTATTCCCTGCGGACAGGGGCAAGGCAGAGTCAGAGTATGGATTGGTTAAAGAAATTTTGAGGTGGTTGGGACATAATTATGTTAATATTTTTGGTGATGGACGCAGAGTGTAATTTAAAACCAGGACTGAATAAATCATAAAATTTTTTGCCTTATTCAAGAAGAAACAGGCCCCTTGATCAGCTTCGTCGGCAAAAAAGGGTTGTGTGTTTATGTTAAATCCTGAATGAAGATCTGGTAGATTACTTTGTGGAAGTGGAGAGGAAGTTCAAGGTTTGTTTGAAGGTGCACTAACAGCTGTTCAGATGTAACTGAGTATGTCCAGTAGGAGATAAAGAATTACAAGAGCAGTCACATGGTGACACACTGTCCTGGCCTACAGAAGTTTATGATTCTGATTCAGGGAATTTCTGAGCTAGGCACAGCATGTCTGTGCTTAGTAGCGGTAGGTGCAGGTACATCCAGCCAAAGCCTCTCTAAAATACATGAATATAGTTGATTTACCAAGGCCCTGGTCACACAGAGAGAGTAAGAGGGAGGCCTGGAAACAGTTCTTGCTTGCAGTGGAAGACAGAAGTCAGCTCACTGATTTGAGAGCAGCTACCATGTGCCAGCACAGACACGAGGTTAGCCAACTTGCACATGGAAGTCCATCATGCAGCATTACCTCAAAGTTCCTCATAAACCACTGGGAATGAGTAAGGAGCTCAGCTCATGATGCAAGGCTCAAGAAAAGAGCATTCAAGAATTAACTGAATGTGGGAAGAAAAGAAGAAACATGTCTTCTACACTGTCAGACTAGAGACTGGAGTACTCTGTTACGAATCTGAAGATTAATAGCCTATTTTATGTACCCTGAGGAGTCCATTCACAAAGTGAGACTATTCAGAAGTGCTCCATTACCCCTGGAAAGCAAGGTACTTGGGGTATAGGGCCTTTGTTGTAAGATAAGATCACAGAATCATAGAATAGTTAGGGTTCGAAAGGACCTTAAGATCATCTAGTTCCAACCCCCCTGCCATGGGCAGGGACACCTCACACTGAACCATGTCACCCAAGGCTCTGTCCAACCTGGCCCTGAACACTGCCAGGGATGGAGCATTCACAACTTCCCTGGGCAACCCATTCCAGTGCCTCACCACCCTCACAGTAAAAAACTTCTTCCTTATATCCAGTCTAAACTTCCCCTGTTCAAGTTTTAACCCTTTACCCTTTGTCCTGCCACTGCAGTCCCTAATGAAGAGTTCCTCCATGGCATCCTTATAAGTAGGATGACCTTACCAAACAAGTATTTAACATGAGCCAAAGACACATTGTTTTGATGACAGTTCTGACAAATCCGCCACAAAGTTTGCTTTTAAGTTGCTTTTAACTTCTCTGTCTGGTCAGGTTTACCACACAAAGTACTGAGTGTTCAAGTAATAATTAGTTCACTAGAGCAAGCAAGGAGAAGGAAGTCTGTTGTCTTTGAAATGACGCAGAGAAGAACCCAAGCATAGCCAAAAACCACACATACGAGATGGGACAAAGCCTCTAGATTAAGAAATGAGACGGTGAACAAGTGGAGGCTGGAAGCAGAAGGTTAATACTTACCAAGCATTATGATTGATCCCAGGAACCCAATACGTATGTGAAAGCAATTAAAATGCGTGGATTATATACAGTGATAAAAAGCAAGATTGACTAGGAAAAAAGGTGGTGTTTTGGTGTTGGTTTTTTTTTCTGTGGAGTTGCAATGAGAAAATGGTCTGATTTGACAAATGAGAATGAAAATGGTGTGCTGTTCCCTACCTAGGGTTGAAACTGGGGGAAGAACTGGTCCTGACTAGGTACACTGGAAGTGATTTAGTCTGGAAGAACAGTAAATAAAGATACATGTTTTAATAATAGCTGTGGCTTTTCTCATTTCTTGACTGTCCGTTTTTGCATTGGTTGTCCGTTCTGGCCCACAAGGATGCCAATGACACATATGCATCCCAAACTAATCAGAAAGCCTATAATTTTAAAGTAATTTTTGCTGTTCCAAGGCAGGGGTGTGGAACACCCACAGGCTTGGATCATCATGCCTGGCTTAGAATGTGATTGTATAGGGGCCGTCTCAGAGACTACAGCCTACAGCTCTTGGTTGGCAGCCCTGAGGGAGAGGGTATGCCTGTGCTGTCAGATGTGAGCTGCTTAGTCTTTGCTGAAATATCTTTTCTTTTTCAAAACCTCTCCCTGCCTCCCTCTCAACTTCTGTAATCATGTAATTTCAAGACAAGAGGGCATGCTTATGGTGTGTTTGGGTTTGAGGTTTTCTTTTGCCCTCTGGGAATTTTCCATAGCTTATTTACTCTGGTGAAGGTTTGGTCATGAACCACATTGAAAACTGAAATGTCTTGTTCCTTGAAACCTGTTAATTTTATAAACCACAGACAAAATATGGTGAGGCAGCTGCATTGAGAGTTTTCCCATATGACCCAGCACTAACCTTAGCCCAGCCCAGCCAGGCTAGCTCTAAGGGATGGCTCACCCTGCCACAGCTGCGCTTGAGACAGCTAATGATCAGAAACTACCAGTTGGGCAGAAAAGATTGTAGCAGCCACCAGACATTTTTCCTGTGGGGCTTGATGAGTTGACTTGTAATTCTTGAATAGTCTTGATTGCCTTAGCTTTTTTTTTTTTTTCATTATCCTAGAACATGTATGTTAAATTAGTTCTGCAGAAGATTAGAGCAAAGGCATGCTGTTTTTACTGGCTTTATTCGCTGCTTCCCAGCGTGTCTCCGCCCCCAAAGATTATACCATCATTATACATTTATTTTTGTATGTATTTTCATCTAATCCAGATATGAACTGTCAGTCTTAACAATGTGATACCATGTGGCAGAACTGAGGCATCATTTTATCATCTTTGAGTAGCTGTCATTTTGTTCTAGCTCTTTTTCTGCTTGCCAATTAAAGCCAGTATTTTGGTACCAGGTTGGAAGAGGAGGAGTGTTAATTTAGCTAGCAACTTTCCCATGACTAAACAAGAGCAGCTCTAGGATTACAGTTTCCTGCAGCTAATGAGTGTATACTAACATGAGTCAACCAGACCTGTGCCTCGATGAATTTTATTGTCTCTCCCTATAATGCTCAGTAAAATATAGGAACCAAAATGAGTCCTTCTCCAGACATAACCTTCCTTCCTCAAAATTGTAGATCTTCAGTCTTTTGCCTGCTTTCTCCAACATCCTTAATCTCCACTTTTAAACTACCTGAAAGCCTTGGGATACAGTTTACATCGGTGTCTGTTTCCTGTTTTCCCACATTTTGTTTCGTTCAAGGTTGCTTTTGCTTTTCTTGTTCCAACTGCACAAAAGAAAGGTCTTACTCTTAAGTCATCATGACTGCATGAGAACAGCTGTGTATTTTTTGTTTTCTTCTGGTTTGTTTTTTCCCTGGAGAACACAGAAAATACCCTACAGTGTTAAATACCCCCTCTAGTCTAGCTTAGTACTGTTTCTATTATTTGATGGTGAGTAATACTTCAAATATGGTATGATTGCTCCACTGTTACACACTTCTCAATCAGCAATTTGGGTTTTCCTTAGCTGGAGGAGGCTTCTGGACCATTAAGCTTTAATAGCTGTCTGGAAACCTACACTCCATGAGCTCGTGTAGTCCTGGTTGGAATCCACATATTCTTTTGGCCTCCACAAGGTCCCGTGGCAGTAAGTTTTGCAACTTCATTAGCCACTGTGTGGAAGAAGTACTTCCTTTTGTTTATTTTAAACCTGCTCTCTAGTGGTTTGATTATGTGCCACTTAATTCTTATTTTGTGAGGAAATGTTCTTCAGACCATCCATGACTTTGTAAGCTGTTCATGGATGTATAACTTCTGTTTCCAAGATGGAGTGAAGAAACCTGAGAGTGCAGTGAGAGGTTAGATGTCATCATGTTATTCTTCTCCATGTGTTCGGTAGATCACGTACAAATTGAGCATCCAACAATTTACATTGCTGTGTTCTCTCTGGTCAGCTAATGATACTGTTTGTCTTTGCTGACAGTCTGTTGCTGACAGTTGATGTGTTAATGACAGAGAACTATCCACCAAAAACAAAAATTTGTGGCAATATTAGAATAGATCCTATCATTGTATGTGTGTATAATTAGGGCATGCATAGTTTGTGTGTGTGGATAACTTCATGCTTTCTGTCATTCTTTCCATCATTCCAGCATGCTTTTTTTCCATCATTCAAATTTGTCTGTGATTTGATTGTGTAGTGGTTTATAAACTCTCCATACCCTCAAGTGTATATCATCATGTCTGGGATGACTTTTGATTGTCTGCATATTCTTGAAAGGACTGCTTTTATTAAAACAATACTCATACCTAGGTTCACACAGTCCTAGAAGTACACAAAGTTTGAAGATCACACTATCTAGATAATACCTCCTCTGGTACAAAACTGATTCCTGTATTGGTGCAGAATATCAATTTTTTTTCCTCCCTTTATGAGAATAAGAAATAGGTCTCTACTTAAACTGCATTTGAATTCCACATAATATGTTACCAAATAACTTGCTGTGTGGATAAAATTGTGGAACACTACCTGTTACTGAATTTTAATCTGTTGATTTTTTACTGGGTTTTTTGTGCATCAAAGTTGGTGTCACTGACAGCAGTGAAATGGGTATTACTTTTTTTGCTGATCTTGTAGCACTCTGATGTTTGCCATAAATTTTGCACTGTGAGTATAGTATTAATCATTTGCCCAAACAGCTTCAGAGACCGTTTTCACCAAAATTTTCCAGTTGTATAAATACATCAGCCCAAGAGGTTTACCTGGTGGAGAGAGTCCTCTGCTTCTGGCAACTGGCTTGTCTGCCTTTGTTTCCAATTGGTGCTTCATTCCTCAGGTTTTAACCTGTGAAAAATGAAATATTTTTCATTATGAGGTTGTGATAGTTTTTTTTCTTTTTTTCCCAAAGAGATGTTAAAATGAGAGTGCCAGAGTGCAGATTTCTCACCATGGCTTGAAGCAAAGCCCAGCTTATTCTATTTTATCCCTCTAGTGTCTCTTTGACTTCTTCAGTGCAGAGCTGCTGAATGTGCTTCTTCTACTTAAAAAGTTTTATGAAGAAAGCTGGCTGTGTCATACTGTTTCCTGATCCATAGTTAACTCACCCTTACAAATATGCCCATGCCAAATTTTACTGAGAGCACTGAGGCCTTCATAAATGCGATTCTGAGAAATTACTTGACTACTGCTGGCATCCATCTGTGTGGGTTTTTTAGTCTTCTGTTACAGAAGTAAATTCTGATTGTTTCGTGTTTTTTTTTTTCTTTTGGTGAGTAAGTTGTCAGAGTTCTACAGTGCTGACAGCTCCCATCTTGACAGCAGACTCTTATTTCATGAACCTTAACTTGTTGTACTTGCATAATAAGAATCCTTCAATTTAAAGGTTCTCTGTAATTTAACAGTATTTTTGACCTTGTTAAAGTTAGTATTTCAGGCCAAAATGTGTTTTGAAGTTTAGGTATAAACTAAAGGCTTGTGCATAGTGACATTTCAATTCCCTAGTGTAAAGTGTTAAGAAGAGGAATAGGATGAGAATGAATTGCTTTTATTTTCACTCCAGCCTCCTCCCATTTCATTAATTTGTTTGTCTGCATTTTCTTCTTTTCTAGAGTTTTAGAGTGCCAAGGGCTGCCCATTGTGAATGGGCAGTGTGATCCGTATGCCACTGTTACCTTAGCAGGACCCTCCAGGCAAGTATTGCACATGCAAGAGCTTCCATTTTACAAGGAAAGCAATCAGGTTCCTGATGCCTTTGTCTATTGGAAATCTGCATCCTTGGATGGACAGATGGGAGTACTTAGACACCACTAGAATATGTTAAGTGTTGGTGTGTGCATGTATGAACTACTGAATTATACTAGAGTAAGCAATTTGAGGCTTGTTTCAGGTTTGATTTATGTAAAGGTCTGAATAATCTCTGAATAATTTAAATATCCTGGAGTATGTAATTTGTGGTTAGGCTTAATTTGTACATCTTCTCACCTCACAGTTGGAGACCAGTTTTTGAGCAAATTTATTTCCTATTTTGGGCAGGGGCAGAAGAGAAAGCTGAATACATCAACATCATGCGGAGTATGCACGTTTGTGTGTGAATATTTGGAGTCTTTTAACTTTGTAGGTGTGGCAAATTAATGTGTATGTTGAAAGCCCTAGCTGTCTTAGTCCTATAATTTGATACATGCAGATATAATAGCATGAATAAAACTGGAATGAGCTTTTAGTAATGACATTATGCATACTAATCTTCAATTTAAATTTGGGATTAAATTTTCTTGTTGTGTTATAAAAATTTCCCATGTTGTCAGATGTCACTGTTTTATTTCTGGTTATTTAGAGTCATCTTTCATGTCTGTGCCATATTAGAAACAAAACAGCTCTGCTGTGACCTCAGAGAATCAGATTTGGTAGCATGGGTTATTTGTAATGTTTTACTGAAATAATTTTATTGAAAATACTGTAAATAAGATGCATTCTTGACAAATTCTTACCTTGCATGCAGAGGAGTCTGACCAGTCTATGACCAGAATATAGAGCAGTCAGACTGTATTCTTCATCTTTGTCTAGGTGTGTTGTTCATTATCTCCATTAATGAGCTGTGCATCTGAGTTGTATGTGTTGATGTTTTAAGCCTCTAACTTATTTCAAATGGTACTGGGTGGCTATTACTGATACTGTAAGGAGATTTTTGGCTAACCCTTGTATTCTTGAATGTCCAGACTTACCTTTGTCTGCTTTCCTCTGCCTGCGGGTCTGGCTGTGTATGACAACTGATAATGTATTTCCCTCCAGAATAAGCAGCACAGCCTCATCCTATTACTATCTGTTTTTTGGTGGGGAGAAAAGGCTTCCCTGCTATCTCCAGCAAGCAGCATGCAGCTTATTCCCATTGACTGCTTTGTAATTGCCCAGTAATTGTGCTTGCTTTAATCGCCTCCTGTTCTACATCCTGCTTCCCAGTCCTTTCGCAGATGGGCTTATCAGTGAAGAGGTTGATTGGCAAGTGTGACTGATGATATGGGATAGGCAATCTGCCCTACGTCCTGGAGGCAGTTAGTCTCTCTGATCTCTCAGCTCCTCCTAGGAACAGTGGGATATTCTTAATCTGTACATCATTCTCCTCTCTGAATTTTTCAATGCCTCTCCTTTTAGAGTAGTAAAGCTGCTTTATTCTGCTACATTTATGCAATGCCAAGCATAAAAATTTCACCAAATGTGCTGCTGTTTATTGTGTGATTTTTACTTAGAGAGCTATCAGACTTCCTGACCAAAACTGTTTCTAAGCCTCTATTATGGATGGGAAAACATTGTATGCTGGTGGATGGGCCCATTCAAGACACAGGAAGCCGGTGGCAGCACTGGGAATTAAACCCAACTTTACTTGACCTCTGTAAAAGAATACATAGAATTGTCCAGCTACTATAAACAGTTATAGCCTATCTTAAGCAGCTTTGCTGAATGAGAAATGAGGGATAGATTCTGGAATGAAATGATTAGTAGGCCAGTTTTCCACATGGCTGATATGCCTCTCTATCTGTATCTGTTTTATCTATGCCTGCAGAGCTGTAGGGGAAGATTGGTGACACAAGGACAACACAGCTTTTCACTTGTAGGTAATGAGAACATATCAAGCATAGGATCAAAACATTTGGAAATCATCAAACAGCTGTTGGCTGGCCTGTGAGAAATGCATTGACTGGCTCTAGCCCAGTCTCAAACAGTTTGATGTCCGCATTCTAAAAGGCGGGCACAGGTGGATAGAGCTGCCCACAGAGGATGAATGGGCAGTGCTGAACTTTGTCAGGCCTATTGCCCAGGGAGTGCTTTGAAAGAGGTCTGCCATGTCTTGTTCCTACAGAGCAGTAGAAATTGAGACTTAATCCTACAGAGCTCAGCACTACTCATAATAATAACAGCAGAACATTAACTAAGTGCTCTTGGGGCTGCAGGGAAAAGGCTGGTAATACAGCAATAAAAATACTCTTACTGAGGAAATGGTTCTGGGTGGTTTTGATTATTTCACACCACTGAGAAGCATTCATTGAGTCCTCAGGCCAGGATTATAAAACATAAACCACAAAAATAGCTATTTGTTGGCCTTCCTGTCTCCTGTGCTGTTAGGGTATGAGGGATTTTTGAGTCACATCAAGACTGAGACTGTCCCCAAGTGTTGCTCCTCAGGGCCTCATTCTTGCCAGTTGCTTTGTACAGATACAAGATTCTGCTGGACGAAGTGAGTGACAGAATCAAGAACTTGTGTTTAAGAGAGGATAACAAACTGTGATTACTGCCACTTCAGAGAAACAAGCATGTAATGAATCTCTCTATTAAATGTGTGTGAGTGTGTATTCCTTACTGTGCTGGAGCCATGTGGCATTCTAGCTTTACCAGATAAATCAAGTGGATGATTATTTGTTCCTCAGTCACCCTGTTGTAGGATCACACGTCTGCTGATGTTGTTTCTTACCTTTTTTTTTTTTCTTTCTTTCCTTAATTCAGATCAGAAGCCAAAAAGACTAAAGTTAAAAAGAAGACCAACAATCCACATTTTGATGAAGTGTTTTATTTTGAGGTTGGTATTTCAAAGGAACGGGTGATAAGCTGAAATACTATACTGTAGATAGTTGGCACAGTACCCTGCTCCACGTTGTGCCAGCTGTCTTCTTTGAAGACTGTTTCAAAGCATGGTGCAGGGGAAAGAAGTACCCAGGATTAGACTCGCCATCTGCTGAGGGAGCAGTATATTGCTTCAGCTCAGATACCGTGCAGGAAAACCGTCAAGGTGCACTTCTGAGCAGCAGCCTTTGTGCTCTATGGCAACTCACCCGAGAAGAGTTTTGAAAAAGAACAGTTAAAAATGGGAGTTAAAAATAAACAACAACAATCTTTTTAGCCTTTGTTTTTATAGCTGCTCCACCCTGTGATACCCAGTCACTGGGAGGAAGGTTATGTCCTAGGGATACTGAAAACTGTAGAGGAAAAATACACTCAAACTGGATGTTCTGGCTGTCTACCAGTCTGCTGCAATACCAGTGCCTTTCCTCCAAGTGGGTGAAACCTCTACAGCTTGATTGAATACAGAGCATTTTCAACAAGTCCAGTTAAAACGAAGTATAACTTTCATGAAAGTGCTTATTTCAGTTCTTTCTGGCAAGAGTAGCTGTAATTGTGGTGTGCCTGTACATATATGTGCATGTGTTTATAATTTTGATACCTCTGGAAGCTTTTAATTCTGTCTTCTAAAGTGTGTGAATCTTTTCTTTTTCTCTGGAACATCTTAGTCCTAATCTACGTTTAACTGTTCTATTTCAGTAGACACCTCAAGAACATATCTGGCTTACCAAAGTTGATGAAAAGCCAGAGTAGTGCAGTGCAGGTGGCATATCAATGAAAAGCTTTTTCTGGCCATACGGCTTGCATCATTCAGGAAACATTTGTGTTGGAAATTGTTGCTGACATAGGGGCAGCACCTTGGGATGTGGTTTTTCAGATTGGCTCAGGAGCACAGGCAGCCACATCAGGAAGGAGAGCTGGGGAGAGAGGAGCCATAAAAGTGCTGTTGCACTATGCAGACCTGAAGTACACTTATTATTCTTGGCAGGGCCACTGAGGGGTTTATTGCTGTCTTCCCCTCTTTAAAAAAAAAATAATAACTAAATAGAAAGGCCATCCTTGCTTAGAAGCTGATAATTGTACCAAGTAATCTAAAGTCTGTTGTACCAGCAGAAACATGGTCTTGTGGATTGGATTAGCACTGTTGTATTTGGATTTGAGGAACAGATAGCAAGTTCTTTATTGGCAGAAGCACTTTCTCACTGCCCAAAGGGGTGGAAGCCCTGAGGCTTGGCCAGGATAGCTGTCTAAGGTAATCTTTCCTTTGTGTACCCAACACATCTCTTCCTAGGATGTAACTTCCCTGCAGACTTAACTTCAGCTAGCGGTGAGCCTTTGTGCCTGCTTGCTGACTTGGTGAGGCTCTGTAGTTGCTGCATGGGCATGGTTGGCAGGGGAGAGATCCCATGGTACTGCGTGAGGCTGTCCCAGATTTAAGTCCCTCATCTGGCCTTTGCCAGTGGCACAAGAATGATGCTATATGTAATTAAACTAACTCGGCTTCCTTATGTTTAACATAGGCAGTTCTCAGGGCATCTGTCAGTGAGAGCTTTTTAATGAGGATGTAAGCCAGGAATTCAGACTGTAAAGCACAAAACTTCACCTGTCTGATTCCTCAGCCTTCTGTGCACTGCGGAAGCCGAGAACGTTTGGTATTTAAACACTGAACTTGGCAGGTGGTGCCATATTGGGAGAGGAAGGAGAGAAACAGAAAGCATCTTCCAGCTGGAGTTGTGGAGGGGGCTTGGAGGCTTGCTTATCTTGCCTTTACGCTGAGAGCTGGGTTGCGTGCAAGTATCAGCAGAAGCAAAACCTGAACTCAAGCCCATGCCCCAGTTGTTCTGCTAACTCAGAGCAAAATGTTTTCTGTGCGGGTAAGAGCAGAGCTTGGGAAATGTCTGAATCAGCCAAAACTCTGAAACATAAACATACCCTTAGTGCAGAGAAAGCCATAATAGATTTATGTCATTTTGAAAGCAGTTAGTATATATCACGCTAAATGTCTCAGAGGAACAAGGTTCAGTAGAACTGCTGTGGCTGGGAAATACATTCATTAATGAGACATGGGCAGACCTGTGGCTGGTGCATACTGATGGAACTGCACTGATTCATACTGTTAACAGCAGTGTCACTCACTGCTTCCAAACAATTTCATCACCTTTCCTGCAGTCTGCTAACACAGTGATCGGCCATGCCTCCAAGGAAGAACCTGATCTGTAAAAGCCATTGAATGGCTGCTTTCCTTTCTATAACCAAATTTGATTTTCTAAAAGGAAAATAGCTTATAGTTGATTTGGGAAATCTAAGGGCTTATTTAAGGGGTGCTGTGAGCGAAACTTGCACCTGATGGCCAGGAGCCATTTTCACCACGACTCCAGCTGCAGTGTAGTGTTGGGGCTCAGAGTTCTATATGCAGCTACAAGAAAACAGTCCTCTTATGGAAACCAGAGAAGGTAGTGCTGGGGACCTGTTTGCAAACCTGCACGTGCTGAAAAAAAAGAAATGACTGGGGTTAAACAGCTTGCCAGCTTTCCCTAAAGAAAGGGACCACCAGCACTGCAGAGTTGTGCCCCCTTCTTTGTAAAATGGTACATGGCACTTCAGTTCAGCACTGTGAACTAGGAGGTCCCTCATCTCCAGTTCCATCCTTGGAATGGATGAACTTCATACAGCTATCTTTATAGCAATACCACTCTTGAACTGTATTAATATGCACACTAAGAAGTCATACAGGTGAGCAGGGAAACCTAGTACATGCCACATATCCACCAAAACTTCTCAGAAATGTGCTTCCTTAAAGGGATGTGCTATGTTACACCTATGCTATAACATTTTTTTAACAACTCGTGTGTTAGAGATAATAAAAGGCTTAAAATTTACTTCCTTATTAAAAATTACAGCATTAGCTTCACAATAGTAACAAAAATGTCATTTGCAGGTATGTAAGATAATTTCTTGAAGCCACAGTGACAGCAGTTGCAAGGGTGAAAAGATTTGTGCTAAGCTGCTGAAATTGTAGGCTACGCTTAAATCCCCTGTGCTCTTGGGCTTCCAGGTGCCCTTGTTTCAGTCTAGAGCATTTGGTCTCCAGTGCTGCTAGTGTCTTTTAGTTTTTATGTATTCCTTTGAAAATGGTGTCTCCCTCACACATACATACACACAGAAAAAAGGCTCTGTTGAGCGTCCTGTTCTTTAAGAGTCTCTTCGGGTTCCTCCCCACTTGTGCAGCTATATCTTTGCCTCCCTTGTTTGTACCATCTGCATCTGGTGTGCAGTAGAAAACCAAGAGGTCAAGTTTACAATAAAAGACAGTTTTTATGAGTGGGAAATATCAAGCTACAAGTATATTTAACCTACATTAAATTTCAGCTTCTGTGTGCTACCAAGAGCTGAACCCACACATCATACATACTTGCATCTGATCAGTTCCTGCTGTGGTTTCAGCTGGGTGGGGTAGCCTTTTTCTCAAGTTTCTGACACACTGTACAAAAATACAACCATCAAAGTCTTTTTATAATCCTGCTAGAAAACAAATGTTAAGAAATGCTTGTACAAAAACTTCTTTGCCAATGCTCTACACTTAACAGCTATCTTCCCATTATTTTCTGCCCATGCTTTGCTATCAGTCTTGCAAATATGGTTGCTGAACTGTGCACCTGGTTCTATACTCTGATATGCATAATACAAGCAAGCATCTCTTGGACAGTTGATCTGCTTGGTATTTTTTGGTATGAGCATGATAAATTGACTTCCAGGATATCAGGACAGGCAGAGCTTCCCAATTATAACTAGATAAAATGTTCATAAGGATGGTTTTGTGTCCGTCTGTCCCCACCTCGCTTCAGAATGTCTCAGGCCATCTGAGACATTCTGAAACATCAGTTGTACAGCTGTATTTAAAACCCAGTTATTAATTGTTCTTTTATTTCCCTAGATGGATCATAAAAGTGGTACTCCTTTCCATGTGTTTTTTTTCTTTTGTCAGTGTAAACTCGAAGTACTGTAGTAATATTAAAGACATCCTTTCTCTGTAAAGACAGTATGGAGTGTCTGTTTACTTCTGGATATGATTGTGTAACCATCACTTTTGTATAGTCAGGAATGTGTTTAGTCACCATGTTTATTCAAGTGCCTGAATGTTTTCAAAATTAAGACTGAAGTCACTGCTGATAGTAAAAGGCTGTGATCTTCCAAAGCTTGGTACATGTAACATCAGAATGCATTTGTATCAGATCAAGTTGTTAAAGTTTCCTCCTTTCTATTAGGTTACAAGACCCAGTAGCTACAACAAGAAATCCCATTTTGATATTGAAGATGTTGATGAAGTCGATAAAATGGAGATTAGGTAATACAAAACATTTTATTCTAATAAATTTGTCTTCTAAAGTTGTGTAACTTTGTAGCAGACTTGGTTTTCAAAGTGGCAGGCATGGTTTTGCTGCTGATAAATCGAGATGTCTTTGTCATTGCATATGTTTGTTTACCTCCACCATCTTGTAGATTGTATCTGAATATGTGTGATGGTTCTGCTGCGGGAGAGATCCTTATTATTTTCCTTCATATCCAGTATACACTGTGATATACTAATCTGTGATTGTCATTAAGTTCAGCCTTTTCTGTCTGGGCTCCGCTTCCTTCTTCTCTCCTCCTTCCTTCCCTCCATCAGTTTCTCAAGAGAGCCCAGAAGCTCTGTGTTCCTCCCAGTTAGAGAGTGGTTTTTCTTTCATCACTTGATTTTAGCAACCCATATAAGGTCCTTCTTCCCTGAAAGGAAACTCTTGAACTTGGAGTTTCTCTTAGGCAGACACAGTTTCTCTTCTCATTTGCCTGCCAGACTTTAACCCCTTCTTTCAAAGCTGGCTATGATAAATGTGAAATCCATTGCTCAGGAAAGAAGCAACTCTGATTTCAAAAAACAAAACAACCCCACCTCACCCCCTGCCACCCACTTGGTACTATTTTAAAATCTGCTGAGGTCTGTCAACAGTGTCTGTAGGGACAGGAAAATAGGAGGAGTGCAGAGAAAACAATAGGAGGTGCAAAACCTAAAGGTATCACATGCGTCATATCACCACAGACATTGAAACTTAAGAGACTTAGGCCATCTGGTGATGTGGGTGCACTGTAGCTGAAAACTGCTGTATCTCCATAAGGTGGTAAGAAATTCCCCTCTCCTTTACTCTAGGATTTGGAAGAAGAAAGGCTGGGGGAGAATGGTGGCACCCCCTTCCTCCCCAGGTATTCCCACTGGAGAGATAGTGAGGGCTTATTTTCCAAAACATTCCCTAGTACCTTTAGAAGCAAAGCTGGCTGTAAGGAAAGATGAGACCAGGAAGGGGGAGCAGTACTTACTCCCAGCAGGCAAGACACCCCCGTGTTCACGAATGGATGGGTGAGGGCTGTTCTAATGTGATGGTCAGCTGCTGGTTCATGTAGCCCGTTAATGTAGTATTGCAGTGTTACAAGACCACTGATGGATTTAATTGCCGTGGTTCTGTGAGACAGGAAAGGGAAACTATTTGTATGTGAGTGAGACAGAGCTGTAGTTCGTTTCTCTGAGAACATCCAGGCAGTGCAAAGGTACCTGGCTTAAGGGCAGCTGTTTCAAAGAGGAGAAAGCAAAGGCCCAGGTTTAGTGCCGTGCTGCTTCAGTGGTGTCAGTCTTGCAGCACAGCAGATGACCCAGTACCACCACCACACTAAAGTTCTCCAAAGCTTTGCATGGTGTAGGCAGATACAAATTAACATGCCCCATATCCCATGGGATGTGTGTAATGGAATAAGCAACTGAACAACATCTTGGGAGTCCCAGTCTAATCTTTGTGACCACGATGCCTAGGCACACACTGGCTTTAAATGAAAGCTAGGGTCCTTTGGTAATTTTTTCCCCCCTCTGGGAGAGGACCCCAGACATTGGTAGACAGCGGTTGCACATTGCTTAAATGTTTCAGTTGATTCTTATTTTTTCACTACTGGACTAAATGGAATTATGCAGTTGTTTTACTTACTAAGTATCATTTTCTGGAGAAATTACTGTCTGCAATGATAATGTATGTGGTACTCAGCTTCAGAAGAATCTTTCATTCCTTAAAACCAACACATCACAGTGTGGTAAGGATGAATAGTTTGTGAGGAGCTTTACAAAATAGTTGGGAAAAGATTAAGCGCTTAAATAATAGACAAAAACTGATAAAGTATTAGTCTTGGTTGGGCAAACTCTTTGCTCAGAGGTTTTGTCCCCTATAGGACACTGTGTTTTTGTTTCCATTTCAGGTTCCCCTTCCACCCCCGCTCACTTCCTCCAGTCTGTTTAGTCAGAGTTAGATTGCCCCCATGCCTTCTGGACAGATTGTACAATTTATGGGTTTGGGGGTTTGTTTTCTTTTTCTCTCCTGAGAAAAATACCATTCCACAGGGTAAAGAGGAGGCTTAATCTCTCATGGTTTCTCTCTAAAACTATGAAAGTTTCTCTTTTTGAGTGGGTGTAGGAAGTTGCAGAGCATATCAACACTTAGGGACCAGATGTTCTGGTGAATTCATTGTTTCTCCTCCCCCTCTCTGCTGTTTCTTTCTTTCTGTGACTGAAGTCTGACCAGTTTCAAAATAACACTTGCCATAGTTTTGCCTTTTAAAAGCTCAGGAAACAGTAATCTTTTAGAATCGGAGGTCTGTGTATTACGATTTTTAAAATGCTGCTATGCTTTGTACTCCTCAATGCACAAAACAATCATTTCAGAATTGGATGCCTGCTTTGCCTGCTGTGTAAGATCTACCTTGAGTTGTTAGTTGCTCTCCTACAATCCTTTGCACTGATTTTTTCCTGTAACTTAAGCTGCTGTGGGGGAACACCTTTTGGCCGCATATGTTTAAAAGTGTTATTTCTAGTGGGCATCTTGAAAGAATTTGGATAAACTGGAAACTGGTAGCCTGTAAATACTTGGTAAAGTGTAAATTAGACTATGTGTAAATAAACTTCCCGAAAGATTCCTTTCCTCCTGAGGCTGCTTTTGGCTATCTGAATTAGTTAGCAACATACCATCCAGGTATGAAGAAAAGGGGGGAAAAGGTTGAATTTTCAAAGAAGCTTTTTTTCCTTTGGGGGAATTCTTACCCTGCGGAAATACTGTCAAAATATCAGAATCTGAAGAACTTTACCCAGCAGGCATGCAATGTGAGCTGGTGGTATATCTACTGTATGAAACTTGATGCATGAAACACTGTTGAGAGGTACAAGGCTCAGAGGATATAACATGCTGTCCTCTGCACTTGCATAAGGTAGGACAAACCTTTAGCTGGACTATCAATGCCCATTCATTGATGAGCCTACTGTGACTTGCTCGAGAATAGGAAAGTTGTGTGAATATGTCTATGGAGGACTTTGCATCTAATGCAAATTGAAGTTGCTCTTCTAAAAATGTTTTATTATTTGAAAACCTGTATTTTTTTCCGAAATATTTCTCCCCTCCCTAAGTTTAAGGCACATTCAGACTGTCACTTAGCTGCAAAATTCTCATCTGAGCTGTCTTTAAAGTGTCTCTCAAAGGAAACCTTAAATTATGTACATAAAGAACTACCCTGGCATTTGAAACCTATGCTTCAAGGTGGGTGTTGTAAATTTATCTACGAATACCACGTTAGATACCGGTGCTTTTACTCTGAAGCTCAGTGCAGTTGTTTTACATCCTAATGTTGAAGAGCATGTAAAAGAGAAGAAAGTATTATCTAGAGACACATACACAGAACTGCCCAAACATTAGGGACTGAGTGTCAGAAACTGTGTAGGCTTTAGTCAATAAACAGATTATATGGAGTGGTAGAACTGTCCTGAGCATCTGTACAGAACTGGTTTAGGTGCAACAAATTTGAATCTATCTCTGTAAAGATGATGTTTAGCTGCTAGTAATCCCAGATTAGACCAGGACTAACAGTATGGAGTCCTTAAAGACCTCCTGCACCTTTTTTTTTATGCTGGTGTCCATTTTACCCATATTTTTTCATTATCTGGGATAGCAAAACAGTCCTCTGAATCTTTATCAGTATGGATAGTGGAAGCAGTACAGGTAAGGGAGAGAGAGTCTAGATGATTTTTTTTATACTGATGTGTTTCATGGAGGCGAATTGCAAGGCTCCAGCAATCTAACTAAGGTAGGGTTGTCTCTTTACTGTTTAGAAACTATTGTAGTTTTGAGACTCATAGGCTTGAGGGGGAAAAAAAAAGAATTTGAAACAAGTTTGGAATGATTTGTTTTTGTTTTTGTTTTTTTTTAATTTATTATGAATCTTTAAAAATAATTTGTTTTTATTACAGAGTTGATCTCTGGAATGCCAGTAACTTGAAGTTTGGAGACGAGTTTCTGGGAGAACTGAGACTTCCTCTGAAATTTCTCCGACAGTCTAGTTCTTACGAAGCATGGTATTTGACATTTTTATTTTGGAGAATAAGTAGAAACATATGTCTGCTATGAAGACTAGGAGTAATTACTGCTAGGTGATAAAGTTTAAATGGATTTAATTTGTATCTTTTTTGTAAGCAAGCCAAAGTAATCTTAGCAAATGTAAGAACACGAAGTTTTGATGGTGTGTTTACAGATTTTGGTCTTCATCTGTATTGCATGTGGGAGTTCTAATATGTTGGCTTTGTGATATTATTTACTGCAGTTCATCAGCAGTGCCATAGTTTTAGTGTGGGGGGGGTGTTTAATCATATCTGCATAAAACTTTATGATCAGGACTTCCCATCTTGCACTTGGTGCAAAGCGAACTGGCAAATTAAAAAAGTCTGATTCAGAACTCTTCAAGGATTTGATACATATGCAAAAGTTATACGTATCTGTACATTTTATATATGTTCATGTACAACCCGAGATTATCTTGTGTTTCAGAACAAACTTTCTGTCTTATTTTTTTGTATATCAGGTATTTCCTGCAGCCTAGAGATAATGGTAACAAGTCATTGAAACCTGATGACCTTGGTTCCTTAAGGTTAAATGTGGTTTACACTGAGGACCATGTTTTTTCCTCAGACTATTACAGTCCACTTAGAGACATCCTGCTAAAATCTGCAGATGTTGAGGTAATTTGCTTGCACTGCTTGTTGTTTACCTGCAGATCATCCTCACAGAGGTCTCTAAATGTTTGTCACTGTCTTGCTGGCACCATAGCTGTGTAATTACCAAAGACTTCAGCTTTTTCCTTTTCAGACCTGAGGGCCTTGTTAAGCTCTGCATATCCTTGGTGCTTGTTTTCAGTCCCTGCAGAGATCTTTATCTGCATTCAGTGTTGTGGGTAAAGGCACACCCAGGAACACCAGTGGTTTTAGCAGCAGCATAGTCTCCGTGGCTTTCTAATTTTACATGTGAAAATGCAAAGTGAATTTCAGTTTAATCAATTGGTTTTCCTTTACTGGAGAGGAACGATTTACTTGTGTAATTAAAAAAACCAAACCAAACCAAACAAACTAAAAAATAACCCTGAAATCTCAGAGGGTTGTACCATATGTGACATTATATGTTCTTTTAAGCACTTGTAACAGTGCTTTTATATTTTCAGTACAAGAAGTGGGTTCTATACTTACTGAGGCTTGAAACTGAGAAGGATTAAAGTTCTTCTTCTTCACTTGCTTCCCAGGCAACAGTGACATTCAGTGAAAAGACAGCTATTAAAAATGGAGGGGGGAGAAAAAGAGACTGTACTGTATCAGTTTTTAAATTGCTGCCGTCTTGCCATCAGAACTTACATCCAGCGAAAGCTGGAATGTTATGCCCACCCATGTTGTGCATGGGCATGTTTGGGTAACTGGCTGTTGCCACTGTTGTGTTGGGTTTTGCATTAAGGAGCTAATGGGAGAAGAAAGAAAGGATGCTTGTTCTGGAAAGATCTCTCAAAGTTTTTCTTTCCATTGTTCAGCCTGTTTCAGCATCAGCTGCACACATTTTGGGTGAAGTTTGCAGAGAAAAACAGGAAGCAGCCATACCTCTGGTCAGGCTTTTCTTACACTATGGCAGAATTGTGCCTTTCATAAGTGCCATTGCAAATGCTGAAGTGAAGAGAACTCAGTAAGTACCAAAACCCAAGTTGCTATCATACCTACTTTATGTTGGCTAGTGTTAGAATCCTCCACTCTAGAATTACGTGTAATTTCAAAAGAAAATTTTAAAGTTGTTCCTGTTTCTCCCAGCTGAGTGGCAGAACTCTATAAAATAATTTCACTGCTCTGAAGATCTGGTGTATTTGATTTTTAGGAGGAATTCCCATCATGTTTTGGAAAATCTATTTGCAAGACTATTGTAATGTCTGAGAGCAGGGGTTTTCACTCTTCTTAATTGAAATTATATTTGATGATAGCTGTGAAATACTACATTACCTTCAGCTGTTCATATGAAATAATTTCAGTTTCATAGTGTGCTAATAAATCATCTAGTGCTGAGTAAAAGTGTTGAATTTGTGGGGAAAAAAAAAAAAGACAAGTTTCTTCCTAATCATGAATATTTACGGCAAGCTGTGTGCATTTAATCTTTCCAATTGGAAGGCTGAGGAGCAAAGATGGGATTGGATCTGGCAATAGATAGCAGAAAACAAGTTTTTTTTTCTGGTCACTTCTTGTAAGTACGTTGTTTGGCTTAGTGTTGGACTGACAGTTCAGTAGTGTAAGATCTAGATTCTTTAGGATCAGCCAGGTCCTAAAGAACATTTCTTGCTACAGGCTTTGTCCCTATGTAGTCATGTTCCTAGCTGATGATAGAAGAGACAATAGAGAGTCAAGGGGAATGACAGATGTTAATGCTAAAGTAACAGCTTCCTCAGCAAAAAATAAAATCTTTGTGTGGGCTGACCTTTTTTTCCAGATTGTCTGAGGGATAAAGTGTTTTCCTTCCTTAAGTAGGTGTATTTTTTCTGTGCTGCAGGTTGCCTGAAATAGCTTGATTGCTGCAGTATGAGGAAATCTGCTTCTCCCTAGTCAGTCCTGTTGCTGTGATAAAACAGCAAAGATGGTGTTTGGTTTCAGGGGTTTCTGGCATTTATAACAGGCAATGAGCTTACGTTTTTATGAAACAAGATGATGAATCCAGCAAAATCATTCATCCTGTTATTCACTGCTTATAAATGGGCACAACTGTTTATAAGAACAAGCAGATAACTTCATATCCAAGTTTGATCTGCTGTCAGTAGGCACAGGATTTGATCACATAGGTTGTAGATGAGATTGTTGATGCTGCATAATGTAAATTGCTATACAAGCAATTGCAGGTACAAAATGCATATGAATTTGCTTGCATTTTGAAAACAAGTATTTCTAAAATAAATAAATACACATGATAGTGCAGATAGTACAGGATGATTTCTGTGCAAGTGGCTTTTCAGAAAACACAGAGTCTGCATGGCAGGCTTAGCTCTCAGGGCAGAATTGGGATCTGCACTGTGTTTAATAGTGTTATCACAGAACAGTGCTGTAGGTCACTTAGAAGAGATGGCCATGTCACTGGAGCCAGTGTTTTCTTCTCCCTTTCCAGTTTACAAGCATTTATTTTGTAGGCAAAAGTAGTAGGTCATGTGTAAAGTCCAGTGTTGTGGGGACTAAAGTCACTGCCTCCTTCCCTTACTCAAATTAATGCTGTTCTGTAGCACATGAAAACAAGCGTGTTTTCCCTTATTTATACTGTAAAACCCTTTGATCTAAGCCTATGTGTTGCTGTGTGCTTAAATGGCACACTGAGCACACAGCACTGATATGAAGAAGCAAATCTTATAGTCCCTCTGGACTTAACCATGGCTACTGCTTTTCTGTTGTAACCTGGAAGTGCAGTAAATGCTACATGACTTTGCTTGATGGCAGGCTGGTGTCAAAGGGGATATTTGTGCATTCAAACCCAGATTTCTGCCACTTTTCACCACTTTTCAGTTCCATATATTAGCAGTTTATTACAAAGAGGCTAAATTACAGAAAATTGTTCTCTTCCAGAGATCCAAACACCATTTTCAGAGGAAACTCATTAACTTCTAAGTGCATTGATGAGACAATGAAACTGGCAGGGATGCATTATCTGCAAGTTACACTAAAGCCAATTATAGATGAGGTAAGAGCGGTTTAGACTGTTTATTTGATAAAATGTCACTGTAAAAGGGCCTCAGGGAGCAGATGCTTTTTATTCCTTTCCATTTTAGGTGACTTTGTGGAAATAATGCTTAAGAGCCTGTTTGTATGTTAAAATCCTGTGTGTTTAGCCACAGCTGAGTCACCCAATTCAGAAACAGTTGGGTTGTGTTAAAGGAAAAGGAAAGCTTTCATTTATTTAATTACTCTGTTCTATAAAACCTAACATTTATCATTTCTGAGAAAATATTAAAGTAATAACTTAGATGAATAAAGAGTATCTACAGCAGAAAGCTGCTGGGAAGCCATAAGTAATGCGTTTCAGCCTGTGTGTATAAAGGAATAAAATTATTCCAAGATAACTGTGTATGTGATGCGTGTATTGTAACAATGGTTTATTTTCTATCCAGTACAGAATTGTGGGTGTGAGTATTTTAGTGCTGTAATTGGACAGTACATTCAGACCACAGACTTCCTTTAAATGATTTGACAGTTTCTTCAGCTGTTGTTTTAATGTTTCATCAGAAAATGTCAAGTTGTTGAAGAATATAGATACACTTTCAAAATTGCCTGTTTTGGGAAAATTTCACTTTTATTGAACAGCCTTGTGTGAGAGAGTCTACAGAAATATCACAGTATCACAGTATGCTAGAGATTGTAAGGGACCTCAAAAGATCATCTAGTCCAATCCCCCTGCCGGAGCAGGAACACCTAGATAAGGTTACACAGGAATGTGTCCATGTGGGTTTTGAATGTCTCCAGAGAAGGAGACTCCACAACCTCCCTGGGCAGCCTGTTCCAGTGTTCTGTCACCCTCACTGAGAAGAAGTTTCTTCTCAAGTTTAAGTGGAACCTCTTGTGTTCCAGTTTGTACCCATTGCCCCTTGTCCTATCATTGTTTGCCACTGAGAAGAGCCTGGCTCCATCCTCGTGACACTCCCCCTTTATGTATTTATATACGCTAATAAGGTCACCCCTCAATCTCCTCCAAACTATAGAGACCCAGCTCCCTCAGTCTTTCCTCATAAGGGAGATGCTCCACTCCCTTAATCATCTTAGTTACCCTATATTCTGCATTTTAGTTGAAGGAAAGGGTAGAACAAATTAATGCTACTTTTGGGGGGGGGCGGGGGGGAATTAGTATCGTTATGTAATTTACCTTCAGTGCTTTGTCAAAACAAAAATACATATACAAAAATTTATGAAGTTGCCTTTGGCCTTTTACCTCAAAAATCCCTAGCAGATTATGCTTTTTACAAAACTTTTTCTACTCAAAGGTAAACTAGTATGTTGCATGTTCACTGTGTTATTTTTTCTAGATCTGTCAGGTCCATAAACCTTGTGAAATTGATCCTGTGAAATTAAAGGATGGTGAAAACCTGGAAAATAACAGGGTATGCATTAGATTTTGAAGATATAATCTCTGTTAACACTACCAAGTTTAACTGAGTTCCTCAGATGTTTGATGTTGCAAATAATGTTGTCATTCATTAGAATATACTGAAGGCTTTCTCCACACCACAGACTGTTGTAATTATTTTTACAACAGCTTTACATTATGGTATAAATACAGTATCTGTAGAATGTTAATCGTTTCTTTCCTTGCCCTTGAGGATAACTTAGCCTGTGGTTCCACTGGTGCCATAGAAAATGGTGCTGTGAGAAGGAGCAATATGCCATACAGTCATGTCACTTGGTATGAAATAATATTTTTACTCTTGTACTTGAATATGTGCACTTAAAAAGACGGTATCATTGAGTGTGAGGCTGTTTTGAAGTGGGAATCTTTTAACGATGCCATTATGAATAAACCCAGGAATAGTACAGCTTTCCATAGCAGAAAGTGATACTAATGTCATAATCATTGCCTTTTTCAGGAAAATCTGAGGCAGTATGTTGATCGCATTTTTACTGTAATTACAAAATCTGGTGTAAGTTGCCCTACAGTGATGTGCGATATTTTCTTTTCACTGAGAGAATCAGCTGCCAAACGGTTTCAAGGTGAGTTTCTATATATTGTTTTATTTTACATCACCTATAGCTTTTCAATGTAGGTGTAGTCTTAGTAGTGTGCACGATCCATGGTGGATTTAATAACTGAGCAGCAGCTTATCAAAAATACCATTTGGAGTATGTATTAATGTGGAACAAATAATCAAGGAAAAAACAGCAAAGAACATGACATTAAAACCAGCAAAAACCATGAATTTTCCTTAAATATCTTTCCAAGGAAAATGGCATTTTAAAAGAGCATTATGATAGTATGCATGTTTCAATATTTGCAAAGTATGCTCAGTTTTTAAATGTTCAGGTTTTTGTCATGGCTCATTATGCAGGCTCCATGTAGCTGAATTATTTTCTGTTCATATGGCAATCTGTAATAAAGGCCAATCTGTAAATTATTTGACTTATTGCAAGCTCGTTGCCCTAGGAGGCTGCAAAGGTTTCCTGACTGTCAATAGAGAATTCTTTCTGCTCTCCTCTAGTTGTTTTGGCTCTGCAAGAATGAGAGGACAATATAGAACTGGAATTGAGCATAACGACCAACCTATGTATTTTCATGAAGGGAAGCAGATTACAGTAAGGAAGTTTTAAGACAGAGTAATCCAAATTCAGCTTTTAAACAAACACTTCATGGTAGAGAAGCTCAAGCAGAAAGACATTGACTGTGCTGTGTACTGTTTATTTTATGTAAAATGTATTTTCTTAACTACCAACTGGGGTATATTAAGATTCTCTACAGCACTTGTGCTCAGGGCTCTAACTAGATTACCTAGGGCTAGCCTCTGCGCTGAGCCTTTCATAAAGTATGTAAATTATTCATCATACTTCAGCTGTATTGATGGAATAGTGGATGTTTATGCAAAATTCCCTGTGCGGTGGAAAAGTGAATGGTGTTCTCCTCATAGCCTGCGTCGTGAACTCGCTTCTTTTTAAAAGCCTGTCATTGACAATTCCTTGGTTTATTCTAGCCGATCTCTGCCTCCAAATCCTCCATCGGTTCATCTTGTAATTCCAAATACAGACGCTTCCAGCACATGCTTGAGTTAGCTTTCTGAAGGGATTCTGATAATTTGAGAAGTTTTTTAAGAAAGGATTATTGAAATGCTGAGTAGAGGTCTTTTTTTTAATAGGTGACCTAGATGTGAGGTATACAGCTGTCAGCAGCTTTATTTTCCTCAGATTCTTTGCTCCTGCCATTCTTTCTCCAAACCTCTTTCAGCTTACACCACACCATCCAGTAAGTACCATATAAAATTTTTTTACCTATGTATGTGGTTCTGTCACCATAGTCTGTCCATCAAGATTCTTCAGTTCTTTTAATAGCCTTTAGGAGAAGTACCTTTGTTAAAGATCTGCTGTGTCTGTCTTGGATATGAAGCATATGTTGAATGACTGAGTATGTGAAGAACTTGGGAGTATGGGAAGAACAGGGAAATTTAAAGACAAAGACGGTCTAATCTGCTGTGGAGAAGATTGTCACTGCTTCATTTTTTGCTGCATTACATTAATGCTGGGTTGTCAGCAATGTTGGAAATGTTTTGGATGTTAAGCAACTCATTCAAGACTTTGGATTCTTACTGGGGGTGGGGAAGACCTGGACTGTCTTCAAGATAGAAATTTCTATTTTTATATTGCAAGTGATAGTCTTTGGTTCTCTGAAGAGCAATAGGGTAGCTATGAAGCATGAGAGCTTAAGAGTCAAAAGCCTTTTAAAAAAGCAACTTTATTTCTCTGGTATTTTATTGCATTTTTTCTGATTTTATGTTACTTTTCTTAAAATGAAGTAAGAAAGAAGAAATGTAGTTTCCTTTCTCAATTCCGTGTTTTAAATAGCTAATCTGTATAATATTATTCCCTTTCCTAGGATCCTCAGACTTCTCGAACTTTGACTCTTATCTCTAAAACCATTCAAACACTTGGCAGCCTATCAAAATCTAAATCTGTAAGTATATCATTTTCATTTAAAGGCTTAATTTAGGAAAGTGATTTCCTTTCTTTCTTTTTTTAATCTTTTATCACTTACTGTAATTAAGCCTCTAAAATGCTTGCATTGCACTAGGCTTATACAAAACTGGTTTATGTTTGCTTTGATTATAAGCCTCTCATGCTCACAGGAAAACTAAATCTTTCTTAATCTGAACTAAATTTCAGTAAAGTAAAATTCTGTGACCAACCCAGAAGTCTGTTCCAGGGCTTTTCATTTCTTCCTTCTGGAAGAAAGGTAGTGATAAGGAGAACCCGTTCTCTACTTGCTGCGGGTATACATGATAGCAGCTGGAGAGCTTTACAGATTGTTTCAGCATTTTAAAGCTCAACTGAGAAGAACTCACAAGTAAGGGGAAGGGCTATGCTTCTCTTTTTGTACCAGTTTAGTTTTCTGAGAGTCAATGGTGAGATCAGATCTAGATGCCCATGCTCTGGATACCTGTTTGAAATAAACCTTGTATACCTAAGGCACCACACTGCTGTATCTGGTGGTAATTTGGGGTTGCTGGTGGTCTTGTTAGAATTCGCACAGGCAACTGTAAACAAATTTGTATCTTACTTATGAATCCTTTGAGACAATAGAATTCTTTCTCTCACACTTGGCCAGCTTCTTTTAGGACCAACATTAAAAGCTGAATCAGAAGTTCTAAGCTTTTGAAGAATGCATGGTTAACTGTAGTTACTGCACATCTGAAATGCATTCTGCTACCTTTTCAAAATAAAAATATGTGAAAGTAGCCCTTTGCTTGTTTTACCTCTGGACAGAAAAAGAACTCTTATCTGCAGTGGCTTGTCTCATGGTCTACTGCTGTTAGCAATAATATTTTCTTTATAAACTCTATTATGATATGCATGGTTTTGGCTTTATATTTCAGGCCAATTTCAAGGAATCCTACATGGCTACTTTTTATGACTATTTTAATGAGCAGAAATATGCAGATGCAGTAAAAAATGTAAGTATTGCATGTGGATGTTCTGAAAATCTTGCTGGGTTGTTGAAACTGATGCTCAGAATCCTAGAATGTAATGCAAACTGTTTGTAAACCAGGAAGCATGTGCTGGAAGAAGCAGACTGAGCAATAGTCAAGAAACTTCTATTAAATTATGTGAATGTCAGTAGTAGAATCTCTTTGGATCTGTTTCTACTTAATAATTATGTTGGATTAACAAGCAGCTTCTTAGAGCTTGAGACGTGTGTGCTTCATAGGATGCTGCAGATCTGTGATTAAATTGCTTATTACAAAAGGAATTGACAGAAATGTATAACAAAGGAGAAGCACAAGAAGTGTTTGTCATCTGCAGTCGTTCTGCTTAAGCACATTTGGCCTATTTTTAGTTTACAACCAAGGAAACCTCCCAAATTCCTCAAGCTTCTGCCATTACCTTCTGTTTAACTACTTTTACAGTATTTTCTTGTAGCTGTGTGCTGTAGATTTTAATTTGGGTAGTGCGGTCCTGTCATTTTTATATCTGCTTTTTGTTCACCTTTTAGTTTCTAGATTTAATTTCATCTTCGGGAAGAAGAGATCACAAGAGCATAGAGCAACCTATATTGCTTAAAGAAGGGTAAGCATGTGTCTGCAACAAAACCCTGTACTTGTGTGCTTGCTACTATTCTAAGGCAGCTATCTTTTTTTTCCACCACTCCTATTCCATCTATGTGTTCAGAGAAGAATGCAGGAAGATTCATGTGTTGCTATTTCTACTCCGTGGCTGCTGTAGCTGATTTTAACATCTTTTTCATTTGATTTAAACATCTTAAATTAAGTATGCTTTGAAATAAGTGGAGGAAACAGAAGCCTGTAGAACTTAATTAACACAGCTAAGGCAAAATAAACTTAAATCAGCATTTTGTTAAAATCAAGTTGATTTATCTTTTTTTCCTGAGCTCCAGTGAACAAAAGCTGTAAAATTCCACTGTGAAGGCAGATGCTGAATACCTTACTGAGGGCTAATCCTGCAAACAGAATATGCTTTTGCTGCCCTATAAGATCCGTATGCTAATCATTATCATGGCAATTATGAGGAAGAATTGTGATGCATTTGGAACAGTTTCTCCTTTTAGTACCTTTTCTTTCTCTGGAAGCAAGTTCCATGTGCCATATTAGTTTTAGATACCAATGACTGACTTGTATTGTGTTACAAAACTGTGTTCTTAAGATCATCTAAGTGCACAGTGAAAACAGCTTCTTTGAGCTGGGAGGAAGAAAGTAAAAAATCTAAATACTTCCAGTCAGAGCTCAGTAAGCTGAATTGCTGTTTGAAAGTAAGCTTTCACGGTAGCCCTAAGTCATGCAAAAAATAGGGTTTTGGTGAAAACATGACTACCTCTTCCAGTTAATCTCTGCAGTTCACTTCATCTGTCCCTAGAAGCAAGGTTGTCTATTTTAATTCTGTACATTTATCATTCTTTTGTTTTTGAAAATAAATGTATAGTTTGTGACATTTTCCCTCTAACTCTAAAACATTCTATTTATTTTTTTTTTCTGCTTGTCTTTCTTTTGCTCCTCTCTGATTTTTTTTCTGTCTTTTCTTGCTCGGCCTGTGGCTGCTGTTGTAAGGACTCTAAAACTAACAGTAAAGAAAGTTGATGGTAATAGTTCATGCAGGTAAGATGGTAGGAGCAGTTGGTGCTTTGCTGTAGCTACTGGCTGACAGCATGTCTTTCCTTCGCAGCGATAGACTTGTCTCACTTAACTTTGGGGAGGAAGTATTCTCTTTCACAATCCTGAAATGCCTGTGTAAAACCAGCAGAGAGCGTTTTGTTATCTATTTCTTGATGTTGAACAACATTGGTTTTATTTTGTTGTTTTTCCACCCTTTGTTAAAAAAGAAAAACAACTGATGAAAATAAAGTACTTTTATCTGTAGGCAGAGGCTTCTAGAAGCACTGAAATTTGCTTAATATTCAGTGTATAGATCCCAATGACCTCAGTGGAAATGATTAAGAAGTGGCCATACAAAAGAAATGCAAAAACTAGGCGCTTCTAAGTAGCATTCATGCAAATTGTGCTCAAGGTTAAGTAGTGGCCTTCAGCCGTCTATTTTTCCTGGCATTTTGCATTATTGTCGTGTTATATCATGGGGAGTGAGTGGGAATTTTCACAGCCTTTGATCTGATTCTTTCCACATTTATTGGCTGGTTAGTGGGATTTCTGGTTGGCTTTGCAACGATTTTAATTTGTTTTTTTTTTAATCTATCTTTTTTTTTCTGTTAGAGTATCTAGATGGAAAGCTATAGTGTATGTACTTTTGAGTGAACGTACAGTATAAAAGATTAGCCACTGGCACTTGGGTTTGCTGGCATTCGTCATGCCATTGCTGCTTAACACCTCTCTGCCTGGTTCTTTCCAAAAGAAAGGAAATTAAAAGGAGAACTAGTCCTGCCATTCTTAGACTTTAAAGGGGCGTGTTGATTCTTCCAAACAAGGCTAAGGCAGATCCAAATTCAAGTCTACCATAAACATGAGCAGAAACAGGATCTCTAACCACCCACCCACTGAAATGGGTTTAACCTTAGACTTTTTTCCCCACTGTGCTTCTGACTGTTTGCTCTGATGTATCACATGTTCTGTGAATGTTAGAAACAAAGAACTGACTTATAACTTCTTTGGCTTAGAATGCTTGTCATCTATCTGTGGGAAATAGAAGCATGTTCTCCTCTTGGCTATGTCAGCTATGCAGAAATTAATTAGGAATGTGCTCCTAGCTCTGCAGTATGGAGTTTCCGTGTTTCAAAGAAGAAGCTGTGTAGGAGTTTGCAGTTTTAAATCACCTTTTAAGTGTTGGCATGGAAAGGAAGAGAAACTAACTTAAGAGCATGTTGTTCAGCCCAAGGATATCTGCTTTTCTCTTGAAATTTGCCTTAACCTAAAAATATGAAGCCTACCACCAGTGAGCCTGGTGGCGACCTGAATCACGTGTTTTTATTAAATATTTCTTGGGTAATCCAAGAATAGGGACTGAGACAGTAACTGTCTGACCATTTTAAGAATGAGAGGTGTGTAACTATAGCTGATTTAAAAAAAGAATCTATTGCTCTATACTATCCTTGTCAGCTTTTGTCCAGACAACTTGGAATGGGCAGCAGACATCAGCCCAGCTGGTTACAGAACAGTTGAAGTCTGAAGGAACTTGGGTTTATCTTTGAGCTTTAGACAGATCTGGGGTTCAGTTGGATATGATGCAGTTTTTGACTGGAGATACCAGAAGTGAGAAGTAGTATTAGCTCTTCCAAGCTTTTTAGTTCTGCTATTGAAAATCTTCAACCAAATCATTTGCTGTTCTCTCTGTGTGCTGTTTGTGCTGTATATTGTCTTCCTACTTGATAAAAACTACTCTGTACTAAGTAGTTTTTACTCGCTCCATTATACAATTCTGTATTTGGCACAATAGTTAGTGTAGTATGTGGAGTAGCTGTTATGAACTCCTTATTGCATATACATACACTTTTTTTTTCTTTTTAACCAGAAATGATGCTAAGCAGTATGTAATCACTAGGCTTTCCAAAGTCACTTTGAAGCTTTTGGACTGATTTAGTGGTTAGGAAGGTGGTGGATATCTCACAGTTTCTTGTAAGCTACTTCAAGTTTGAAATTAATTAAAACCGGCAATTCACTAAATGAATGCGCTTCCTCTGCTAAAAAAGGAGGGCTAGGGCATTAAAGCTTTCATTGCAAATGAAGGTGTGGAACATCCCAGGTTTGTTTCTAGAGTTTCAGAGTGACTAAAGCATGTAGGGGTACAGTCCCTGTGCTCCAGAGGCTTGACACCTACCTTTTAATTATTAAACACACTCTAAATCTTTTAGGCTTTCTTAGAGCTTTAAAAAAATAAAATTGAAAAAGCTTGTAGAGTTAACAGGTCAAGCTTAGCAGAGCAGTACTAACCATGTTCTGTCCTTTGTTTGCTGTAGTAGGAAACAATTTAACTGGATTTAGCTGAGGAAAGCATGCAAACTGCAGTTTAGCTAAGTAGAGCCCCTATGTAGCCTACAAGTCAAGCCTCAGATTTTGCCTGTTATGTAAATCTGGGAAAAGGACAGGCTTAACTAACAGGTGCTCTAAACCTATCCAAATTGGAATTTCGTGTACTGGTCAATACAAGGCCTCAATAGTTAGAAAACACTGTGTGTACCCTCCTAAAGCTTCGCAAGTGCCATCATGTATGTATATATGCATATAGGTCTAAATCTATATACGAAAATATATGTATGCATATATTTATATGCATGTATATATAAAATCCAGTGTATTGTTACAACTGTTGTCCTGTTTACTAGGTTCATGATCAAGAGAGCACAAGGAAGAAAACGATTTGGCATGAAAAACTTCAAGAAAAGATGGTTTCGCCTCACAAATCATGAGTTTACGTACCAGAAAAGCAAAGGTAACAAAGGTTTGCCAGTCTTTTTTTGATACATTAAAGCACAGATTACTCGTAAGGATTGTGTAAGAACAGAAGACTGAGATCTAGATCTGTAACATTAGAAGGCACAGTGCAGGCAAGTCTATCAGCCTGTATGTTCTTGCCCTTTTTTAGTATGCTGTACTGACTGTTAAAATGCTTCTTGGATAGCACAGTATCCTATAAATTAGCAGAAAATGTTATAACATTTGTCTAGTATCAGTTGTCAACATCATCTGGAGGTTTCATGGTCACCTAGCAGACCATCCAAGGAAACAAAACTCAGGATACACATACCTTACGCTAGAATTTGAGTATTGAACGTTCTCAGATGCATCTCAGCTTGGTTTTGTAACACTGGCACAGCTGGCTGCAGTAGGAAGAGATTTGCCTGCAAGCTTTGAACTTGCAAAAATGTGTTCACTTAATGTTGCCTAATATTGTGTTTTTCACGAATTGTCTGTTCAGTAGTACACAACGAATACCACTTCCTTCCATCATATAAATACATAGGGAGTGAGAAAGATAAGGAAACATGTTCAGATCATGGCAGTCATCGTTTCACACTCAACTTTGAGAACTTACATCGCCACCACCAAGCTAGTTCTGTTGAGCTGACAGGATTGATTTCTTTCATTGTCACCCTCTCAGGAAATGCACTGTGTCCTCCTGCAGTAGTGAGTTTCTAAGAGATTTGCTAGCATAATGTAGTGCAGCTGGAAACAGAAATGAACTTAAGATAATGCTTAAGGACCATGCTAGTAAATTCCTGCTGAATTAAAAGTTTTTTTTCTTGTGCAGTCAAAATGATCTACAAAGGAACTGAGTCAGCCCTTAGAATAAGGGCAGAGGGTGAAGCTGAATTGTGAATCATTTGCTCAGTATCTCTGTGTGTCTGTTCTGCAGGTGATCACCCTCTGTGTAGCATTCCAATTGAAAACATTCTGGCAGTGGAAAGACTGGAGGAGGAATCCTTTAAAATGAAAAATGTAAGTAGGTCATCTTCATTAATGTACTTGTTAGGCTGGTCTAGATCCACCAGCTGAATTGCCTTTTTCCCTTTGTAACCTGGATTGGGTTTCTATCAGAAGATGTACAACCACAGCTGCTTGTTCTGTATATAGTAGCAGGAGTTTCCAAAAGTACAACCCATTCAGATTCTTAACAGCCCAGTCAGCAGTCCTTGGATTTCATGCTCTGCAGCACACTCAGTACTGACCACTGCTGATCAGCTGTCTGGGCTCCATAATGTCAGACACAGGTAAGATGATCGAGTCCCTGCCCTTTCTGTCAGACCTCTTTGTTGGAAAGGAACTGGCTGCTTGTAATTGTGAAGGATCACATCCTTCCAGAGTGTATGTATTTGGGTTAGGTCATGTGCCAAAGCAACATCTGTGCTGTGCTAGTATGGTTTAGCATTTTGATTGCCACATTAGGGAATAAAATAAAGCTGTACTTACTCTTGCGTGGAACACTACTGCCAGCTTCTGTATGTGATACATGCCATTCATTGTGTAAGAACAGTTCTTGGACATTATCAGTTTAGGTGATGTTGGGAGTCTTTTTTGTACTTTTCTGCCTGTAAATCTGAGTACAGTCTTTAAAAAGTTTTATTTAAAAATAAACAGAAAAACAACTGTTTTCCAGTTCTAAACGTGCATCTACTGCAGACTTCTTTATATATATAAATGGTTGTGAGTTTTACCTTTTCTGCCTTCAAGTCTTTCCTGACATCTTCGCTGTTTGTGCACACCATGCAGGCCAGTGATCAAACCTGCCCTGGTTATTAGGTTCCTCAAACAGCGCTAAGTGCCTGTAACAAAGTGCTTGACTATTTTCCCTGTCTCAGGTATTATTTTGATAGCACATATCTGTCTGTTAAAAGATGGAATAAGTTTCAGTTCACTTGCTTCTAGAGCACATCTTCCTTGTGTTGTAGCTGGCTCTGGTGTTTATAACCCTTGTTAATTACATAGGCAAAAGTAAGCAAGCTGAAAAATAGTTCTCAAGCTATCAGAAGGCAACTGTAACATACGATGAACTGCTGCCAACTGTACTCTGCAAAATAACTTGATTGAACTAAAAGTAGCCACACCGTTAAGATAAAATTTATGTGTGGGGAGGAGCTGAGCTGTAATTCTGATCAGCTCCTCAGTGACAGCAGTCTTTAACTTAAGCTGAG
Organism: Neopsephotus bourkii; assembly: GCF_033783945.1. Lineage (NCBI taxonomy): Eukaryota > Metazoa > Chordata > Aves > Psittaciformes > Psittacidae > Neopsephotus > Neopsephotus bourkii. Next base: position 7,687,232 of record NW_026902234.1, read on the forward strand.
TCTACTGGGCTAGAATGCATCCAAAATATCCCTTTATTGTGAAGATTTATTATTCCTTTAGCATCCCATTGTTGTTAAAATCAGAAACAGTGTGCTATTTTGCTTGCTTAAATTCACTGTTACCTGGGAAATGAGAGTGACTACATCCATTCTGGAAAGTAAGATTCAGAGTCTTTCCATAAGCAGTAGAAAATACCATTATCACCTTTCCATGCTAATATATTCCCATATATCTTGCCATATGTAAATAGAATAGTGCAGCAAGAAGAGAGCTCTTAAAACACCATGGCAGATGTATTTGCGATGGATATTCCATCAGAAGTGCTAAGTGTGATTAAAGATTCACATTTTCTATTAATACTCCCTATGTATCTGTGCTCTGAATTGCACCAAGTGTGTCTTACTCCTGATAAATCTGCCTGTCTGGCAGTATGGCCAGTAGCCTTTATCTTCCTTAGGCACTGTTTGAGGGGGAAAGTGGTGTGGCTTTAAGTACTGTTCAGGTCTTCTCTGCTGTTCAAGAAGCAACTGGTAGATTTGTTACTGTAGAGGTCTTGCAACCACTCGAAATTCTTGGCTTACTTGTGGGCTTCTCGCTAACGGTTGCCATATGTTAGTTCACTTAGGTTGGTATCCCCTTACACAAAGCCATACTCCTTAAATATGTTCCTTTGTTGTAATGCAGAAGGCTCCATTGACCCCAGCAGGACATTAAAATTCTTTTCCCTGTAGTTGTGTTAATGGAGGGTTGAGCTGCATGCTCCAGTCTTCCTCATTCCTTCCTTCCTTCCCTATTTTCCAGATTCAAATTGACAGTTATGTCCTAAAAAGCTTTATTAAAATGACTGTCTTTGGTGTGTATTTTGGCAGTTCTGGGCTGCTCACACTAGCGGCTCCTACTCCGCTGTTGTGTGTTGTGCCTTACTAATTATTGTCTGACATTCATGGGGGTACTAAATCCAGGGGAATGACTGTTGCAGCTTTCCTTTTCCTGTTAGAAGAGATGTTGTAATTAAACTGTTTGTTCGCAAATTAGCAAGTATATTTGCAAGCTACTCTGAATGATGTGCACCTAAAGGAGTCACAAGGGAAGAAGATATTGCGGCTGGTGCCAGTCTGCAACATTCTCCTGACCAGCTGAATTCAGGCAGATGTTTCAGGTCTTTGTAATACACAAAAGTGAATTTCAATTTTGGTGGGGTTTTCCTTTCTTTGTTTTTTTTTTTTTTGGTGTGGGATTTGGGGAAGGGGGGGGGTTTGTGCCTCTGTTTTTAAAGTAACACAGGGAAGGAAACCTGCCATTTGGAAAATAATATTCCACACAGTATAGGCACTGTAATGTCAGTGGTTTGAATAACTGAATTAAGAGTAGGGGGGATTTAAGAATACCTGAGGGAGCAGAAAACTCATTAGAATTAAGTATTTGCAGAAAGTAGATGAAATAGTGATGTTTGGCACTTGCTTTTCCAAACTTTGCAGTTAAGATCAGTAAGTTGAACTTAGTTATCTTCAGTGCACGATCAGTTTAATGAAGCAGTAAGACTGTACATCAGAAACTTGTGACTTCAACAGGAGGAAAATAAACATAATTGTGCCATTTTAGGTCTTAAGCTGTTCTGAATAGTCAGGATAGTTGTAGTTCAGATTTTCAGCCCAAACCATCATACAGAATTAATCTGTAACTATTTGAACAACCCAGTGGTGATTAAAGAGAAACTGTGTTGCTGTGATTTGCTAATTGCAGCTATAATTGGTGCAGAAGCATGGAAGTTATTGAAAGGAAAGAATCATGCTGAAATAGGTGTTAAAAACCTTGAGATGTGGCAGTATTAAAGTAATGCTGTCTCTTAAGGCAGGATCCAGACTTTCGTTTCCCTCTTTTCTGCCCTCTGCTGATTAGCATTTCCTTTCAGCCCTGCTTTGAGTTCCTCTGTCAGCCTTCCAAAGCTTGGAGCTGTAGCATTGCTGAAATTGCATCCCTGGGGCTGACAGCAAATCTTGTTGAGGCCCAACCAGCAAGCTGATATTAGCTGTTTATAAATCATCTCCTACAGGAACAGTATCTTATTCCTTGTACAAGGTGAAAGGTCTTGCTGTTTTAAGGGCACATTTGCTGCTTGATTTTGTGTTGAAATGTATTTATTGATGCATTCTTTTAGCATGCTGTTTTTTGCCTTTAATAAATCATCAGTCTGAGCCAGCTTTAGGTTCACCATCAAATTCTGCTGGTTTATTCTGTGGCTTATTTCCTTATTTGCAGATGTTCCAGGTGATCCAGCCTGAAAGAAGAGTCCTGTATATCCAAGCAAATAATTGTGTAGAGGCCAAGGACTGGATTGATATCCTCACCAAAGTGAGCCAATGCAACAAGAAGCGACTCACAGTCTACCATCCCTCTGCCTATCTGAATGGCCACTGGCTTTGCTGTAAAGCTACCGCAGACAATACTCCTGGCTGCACACCCTGCACAGGGTAAGAACTGGCAACATACTGTTGGTTTAGGTACTGCCAGGGGTATGTGTATCTCTGTAGCGTGACTTGCAGGTATGCAGTTACCAAGAAGATCTGCCAAGTGTGGTGTTTTCAAAGGCAATGTTTATTCTGTCAGCATCTGTGTATCTTGGTCAAAATGTTGAATTTTTTGGAGTTCAGGGCATTGATAGGAGTTGACTGTAGGATGAAATACTTCGGTTCTCATCATCTGTCATTAAAAATGTCAGAAATCTCTTTAAGAAGTTGTTTGTAAATTCTTGGAACTGACAATCATCTACTTTTAGATTTAATTCTAAACTGGTCTTTTTTTAAGGGGACCACTCATGCCCTCTGCTAAGTGAAGAGGTACTGTCTGGTTTATAGGAAACAATTTTCATCTAAAATGACAGAAGCAAGAAGTCTTTGGTTAGTCTCAGATTATAAAACCTGGACATTTGGGAGTTCAGTGCTTTGGCTCCTCCATCTGGTTATAGCAAACTAATTCACCAAAACGTCTGGATACTGATACAGTCTCTTTAAATCAGAGTGAAAGCATGCTGGTAAATCTAGGCATAAAGAAGTATGAACTGTCTGCCTTTTCTTTGGGGAAAAATGGGAAGTTTTGAGCTTTACTACACACAATCTGTTGCCTTTCATGAGTACTCACTTTTATATTCATTCTCATGAAGTGCTTTTCATACTGTAATAAAGCGTTCAGGATTTAACTTCTGCCTCTCTTCCTGATGCTGTACAGAGGCCTGCCAGCAAATATACAACTGGATATAGATGGAGATAGAGAGACTGAGCGCATCTACTCTCTTTTCAACTTGTACATGCCAAAATTGGAGAAAATGCAAGGTGAGGATGAAAGATCATTTCATCTCCAATACACTTATCAAGGCAAATATAAAACTGACTGTTCTAGCTAGACCACCCTTCTGAATCACATCCTAGAACGCAGTGGCCATTATTTGATTTGTTTTCCCTTCTGCTGTCTTGAGGCAGTTGTGTGAACTATTTTTGGTGCAGTGTGCAGTCCCATAGTCTGTACAAAGTTCTTTACATAATAGTTGATTGAAATAAGGTTTTAACCACAGCATCCTAAAATAGTGCAGGCACGGATCATTGCTTGAATGAATGCTCTGAATTAAGAAATCGGAGTGTGCACTAAACTAGAAGTTTACTGATCCTGAAAAGAAGCACCAGCAAAGTTGAATTTTCTGTGAAGTATGGTTTTGTGTTACCATAAGTCATGTGCACATTGCCTGATTCAGATCCCAAGATCTAAATACGCATGGTTTCTTCAAGAAGGCTCTTTTGGAATTACCAGCAAAAGATGATCCATGGATGTCTTCGAAATGTGGAAAAGTGAAGTTTTGGCTGGGAAACCCTCAGGAGCTGAGGGGAACAGAGATTTGACGTGAAGTCTAAAAGAAAGAAGAGGCAGCAGAGGAAGTTAGTACTAGTAGACTTGCCAAGTAAAGTATCCGGTTTACATGGTGCCAGACTTGAAATACCAATTTAGCACAGGGAGCGGCAGGGAAGCCTTCACTGTGGCAGTGATCTTTAGATAGGACTTTATTTTATAATATGAGATAAGCCAGTGGTGTCAAACACAGGGGTTGGAAAGTGCTTTAATCCATTCCTGGCTGCCATGCAGTTGCAAACTTAAGATCCTCCCCACTTCCGAGCTGTCTGAACAAATGCCTAGCTTTCCCCCGTTCCGAATCCTCACTGCCAGAGCCAGCATTGAATTTCAGTGTCCGGGAAAAGGACACAGGTCTGGCACAGGCACTGCAGCAAGGGAAGGTAACTTGAAAGCTGAGACTGAGCCAGTAGTAAAGCTGGAAAGCTAGGGAAAAATAGAGGCAAAGTAAAATATTCTCTCTCCTCTTCTAATACTGTCAGCTACAATGCAGAAGTAGATCACATAATGAATGTGTTGTAAATGTTCATGTGTAATCAGTGTCCCCATCTCGTAGCCAGGAAGGCTCCCTGGTAGGATAAAAAGGTGGTATGAGTTGCTCCTTCTTAGGATATATCCTGAAGCAGGCAGCCAGGCAGTAGTCATGACATACTTTGATTATGCCTATTGTATGAATCTTTTAGGGGTGATGTGGCAAAACATCTTGTGTGACTACTTCAGCCTGTGATTGTTTTGAATTCAGTCTGTTGCACAGTGCGGTATGTGCTGCTCAGGGATGCAACCTGTCCTTCTGACAAGTGATTACTTGACCTTGTGCAGGCCAAGCCAGCAGCACAGTGGCAGAGTTAGGCCTGTGGCAGAGTTCCCAAAGTGTGTGTGTGGGGTTCTGCTAGTGGTAATTGAGATGAAAGCATTGCCTGTTCAGCAAAGGACCAAGCCAGGTCCTTACTGCCCTTGCCTTATGAGACAAGGAGGAGGGAATGGGCATGGGACAGACTTTGTGCCTACCAGCAGCTCAGCAAAGGACAACAAACTGCTCCTTCTGCTGCTGTCAGGCACAGTTCTATGGCTGTCATGCAGAAGCAAACCAAGGAAGTGTATGAACCCTAGACTATTCTCAGTCTGCTTGTCTCGTTTTTTTTCTCTTATCTATTTGATGCCTATTCCTGTACTTTCTTGGTTTTCCAGAGGCCTGTGGCAGCAAATCTGTGTATGATGGACCTGAAGAGGAAGAGTATTCTACATTCATCATTGATGACCCTAAGGAGACGTATAAAACACTAAAGCTGATTATTGAAGGTGTTGGAACTTTAGAGCAGGAGCATGCTCAATATAAGAGAGATAAATTTAAGAAGACAAAATATGGAAGTCAGTAAGTATAATGGGTTGTCCAAACAGGAGAACGTCCTGGGAAAATGGTATTTCCCTTGCCTATGTTCTGGCCTTCACCATCCTCATATTCAAAAAATATCCTTCAAACACATACAAAGTAGGATTGTGACTTAGGATTGCTATCACAATATTTTAAAGGTCTGTAAGGAATTTTTGAATGCTGTTTTAACATTTTGATTTCCTGACAGAGAATTATATATATAATACTTTTTCCTTTTTTTCTAATTTTTTAGAGAACATCCCATTGGTGACAAGAGCTTCCAGACATACATCAGGCAGCAGTCGGAGATCTCGGCACATTCCATATGAAGTGCAAAGGAAATCACAGGACAGTGCTGAAGGGTTGATCAGTGAAGCTAAACAGCAGAACAAAAGGGAAGCCACACATGTAGCAAAATGTATGGATAAGTGTCAAGCTTACAAACTTTGAGACTTGCTAAACATACTCTCTTTTCAAGAAACTGTTATAATAGTTGCTATGCACTTTATTCATCTGGTTATTGACAGATGATAAAACTCTGCCTTCTAGGCAGTTGTTGTCATGTGTATTTTTAAATTTGCTTTGGTTTCTTGGAATCTAGTGATCAGTTCAATGATCAAGGTGTGTGGACTTCATCTGGACAACTTCCAAGCAATTCCTTATGTTTCGGAAACCAAGCACGCTGCTAGTATGCAGCATTTTCTAGAATGGTTGTTTGTTACTGTTTTTTGTTCCTGGTTAATGTATATTATGCCACACCCCTGTGTGCTCTCTTAGGAAAAGCTTAGTTAACACTTTACTTTTAATGCCTGCATTTAGAAAAGAAGCAGAGAAAAAAACCCTCTGTTGTAATCTCTTGCGTTGTAGCTTGTATTCTGAGCAGGCCAAGGAGTAGGCCTTTTTCTTTTATAGCAGTATAATTTTTTGCTAAATGTGCACAATTTTTAATAGAAATTCAGATCTGAATGGTACTCTTGATATTTTTGAGATACAAAGTCATTTCTCCAGACACGTTCAGCAGACTTTGGTTTTGAAAATGCAATCTCAGCGGTGTAATAAAACTGACTCTGATAAATAACAAGTAAGAAAGAAATGAACTTATGTCAAAGCTACATGTCTCTCTTACGCAGTCCAATGAATGGGAATCTTTGGAAGTCTGCCAACTGAAAGGCAAGGTAAGCTGATTTTGATGACCTTTTGCCACCACAGCGAGAAGGACAAATAAATAGAATACGAGACTGGCAGCTGAGGCACACTGAGTCTCAACACGAAAGCCTTCAAGATGGATTTTTCCAAGAGAATGTTTAAGCACTGGAGTCCATGCTATCCTAGTACCACTTGCTTTTCTGGAAAACAGGTTTCTACTTTTCCAAAAATGTTTTTAAGTACTTTTTTAAAGAGACTCGTTAAAGGGTATTTAGTATATTAACACACGTTATGGTAACTTGTTAATATTCTGAGTGTAGTGAAAATGGGATGAGCTGCGTATCTCACTAATACCAACAAAAGTCATTAAGGAGGGGAATAAAGATCTGCTAAATGTAAGATACATATTTATGTATGCTGTTTAGTTGTACACCGTAACTTTCCTCTGTATAAGGGTCTGATTTACAAACATCTAGCTTTGATGGCACAGAAGCCTTGCATGATGGACTTTAAGCTTCTGTAGGGAAGAAGCTAGTGTTGGTTTTAAGCTGAATTGGAACAGAAAGCATTGAACTACCAGTTTAATGTGAAGATACCTGTGTCTTTGCTTAAAGTGTTACAGAACAATTCTCAACTATGTCCTCATTGCATCTGACATGATTTAAGATGGCTAAAGTACTTTGAATGCCTCTGTTTGTTAGTGATGCTCTTAGGAATGAGGTTTTCTTTTTGTTTGAGTATATAGTAGACCACCTCCTAGTAGATGATAAATGATCTTCTATTCATCTTCACCCAGCAGACTGGGGAAAGGGAAATAATGAAGCATTGCAGAGATGCATTTTGGACTCCGAGCTTTTAGCTGCCATGAACTGCAATTTTTAACATGTATTTGTAACTTAATATTGTTTATAAAATACTAATGACCTGTAATGTGTGTTCTACTTGCCAATTAAAGAAATGTTTTATTTCTGAAAACTGTGTGCACATTTGGAGTCTGTTTAAATTCACAGTGGCCACTGGTGTTGGCACATCATCCGCTTCTCAGAGTTGGACAGAGATGGAGATCCTTGTGAGCAGCTGTTGCTGCTGCGTTGTAGGGGTGATACCATGTTGAAAGGACAAGAGGAAGGAGTTGAGAGGACAGCACTATGCATGTATATCAGCTCATGAACCTATGGAATCATCACCATTTTGAATACGACCTGTTTGGTGGCAAAACCTGGAGCATGCTGAGCTCTGTTGGTCTTCTGGAGCTTACCAGTCCTCTCTGAATGCTCATGTGGATTAAGCTTTGGCTCTGGAACACTGTGTGACAAGCTGCACTCCCTGGTTCTCTCAAGAGAGTGTTTGCAAGAAGGCTAGGCAACAGCCCTTCCAGGATAGAAAGCTGTTGACAGGCTCATTCAGTGTATGTTAGACTAGCTTGTGTTCAAGGTAACCCACACTGCTGTATCAGGTGTCTCTGTGACCAGAACGCAGGCATGCATTTCTGAGAAGCTTCTGGAGAAGAGCTTCTGCAGGCACACTCCAGCTGATTGGCAGCAGTGGTTTAGCAGGTAGACCACAGCCAGGAAAGGAAACCAAACTGACAGTGGAAGACATCACCAGTGTCATATAGTGAAGGTGAATTTGACCACAATAATGTGAGTGTGAGTTTTTGCTGAGGAACTGTAAACCTTTTTTCTAAAACAAGGCTGTAACTGACACAGGGTTTGTAAGAAATTAGCAGACTTAAATGCAGAAGTACTGTAACGCCATTCCCAGGTCTGGCTGTTTTCCACTCAGTCTCATCCAGTGTATAGAATCATTTTGTTTCCCTGCTAATGTGTCTTAGCTTAAGTCAGTAGGAGATCTCTGAAAGCTCCTTTTCTTATGGCATAGCTTAATTAACAGGGTTGGTGAGGGGGTTAAGACTGGGCTTCCAATACTTACTTAGCCTCTGCCTGTCTGCCTGCAGCATATGTTTCTGATGTTATATTCAGATATACTCAACAAATCCAGCCCACAACACAGATGACTTGCTAGGGACACTTGGGACAGCATCTCATATCTGGAATGAAGAAAATTACATTAAAAATAAAAAGGCACAGCCATAAGTAAGCATGTCAGTTTTTAATTCATTTTCCCCTCTGTCCCAGCCTGGAAGGCAAAAAAAGAAAAGACTTTGGACAAAATTTAGAAACTGGGCTGTTCTTTCCTGGGAGTCCTGATGCCAAAGATGATCCTCATGGCTGTTTCCTCCCTTGCTGAAACAGCGCACTGTAGGGCAGGGGTGACCTGGCAGCAGTACCGAAGTGACCCTGGTCTGTGTCTATTCCAGGTTCAAAGGAGGTGTTGTCTCTTGCCAGGCAAATGTCTTTGTGCATTTCAGAAGTAAAGAGTTCAGAGGGGGAGATTCGGCTGTGAAACTGCACACCCACAGAGGCGAGATTCCTCATTTAGTTGACAGATGAAATCTTGTCACTCGTGTATTTTATAGGTGGATGCAGTAGAGGTGGAAAGCAGCTGCTGCAGTGCTGACAAGTCGCTGTTAGGGCCTTCTCGTACTGTGGATGTTGTGTCTGAAGCTGTGCTGGGATGCAGTCAGTTGACAGCAGGAGTGACAAGTATTGCATGTGCCAGTGATATCTCAAAGCTCTGTTGGCACAGTAGGTAGCACTTGGTTCTTCACCCAATAAAATTTTAATGAGGTCTGTGTATGGATGAGAGGGTTGAAGAACATGGCTCTTGTCTGGAAATGTTTGCTTGTAAAAATGGCCAAATGGGAAAAAAAGCATGATATGCCATGGGCATGGCAGGAAATTAATGCAAGTAACACCCAGGACCTACCCACATCCTTAAGGGGCTCACAGGAGACAGTGACTGCTATGTGAGAAGCTGTGAGGAACCAGTGAGCACTTACGTCTACATAAGAAGCTGATTTTGGGGCTAAGACAGCTGGCTGTGTGACACAGCTGTTAGAGGCCCTTGAAAGTTGATGTGCTTCCTGTCTCCGTCCCTTCTGTGTCATACTCCATGCTGTTCCAAGGAGATAGTTTCAGCTTGTAATCCTGTAAAGCATGCTTATGTAGGGTTGTGTGAAAAGCTGTCTTGAATGGATAGCAGGAGAATGTCAGCCCCATCATTAGGTCCAGGAGATGGATGCTGCAGGAGGACTATAGCGTAGGGCAGTCCCAAGGCTAGGACTGGTGCTGGGTAGTGCTTGGAGATAAAGAACAGCATCTCCCCACAGACCACCTCTACTCAGTACAGCCAAAGACAAGGGCTAACAGACTGACTGGAGAAGTCATTTCTTTCTGGCTTTGATATACTGTCATTAAAGAGTGAATAAATGTGTTCAAAGCTCAAATGGGTACCAAGGAAAAGACAAGGTTTTAAGACAGAAATGCTATAGTCCTATATGTGCAAGCTTCTGGATCTGGGCTGCCTAGGAAAAGACTGGAAGGAGCCATTGTGGAGCAAATAATTGTTTTGAGTTCCTAAAATAGCCTAAAATAAAACAGGATCCTAGGAGATTCATCCTGAGGATAGAAAGCCACCCCTCTGACTTCTGAGTAAATCATGCATGCCTGTGTCTATTTCAATTCCCATCTTTCATCTCCTGCTCCATCTGAGCCACTCTGATTTACTCTAAAAAGTTCAAATCATTGTATCATATTTGTGCAGAGCTGGTACTGTTCACCACAAAGTTGCCTGTTGGTAGCAGGATTGCTTCCAAAGTTAACGTGGGTGTGTTGATTAAAGAAAAGGCTCACCAGCAGCCTAAATGGGCTAAATGTAAAGAATGTTTCAATGATAAAGAGGGAAATGGGCTTTTTACCGTTTTGAAACTGTTGCTATGCTGAATCTTACCAACATCATACCCCAGATGGGCACAGTTAGGATTAACGTTGAAGGAAGCTTCTCCCCACAAGTGTGGGGCCTGTATGGTCTCTGACTAATTTTACTAAATTTGCTCAACATCTTTAACCTCTGTTGCAGTTGCACTGTTCTGCCCTAAAGCTGTCAAAAGGAAATATGTCTTTATTTACTTGAGCGCACAACTGCCTGGATATGGACTCTAATGTGAAGACAAGTCTTGATAGAGGAGGCAGTGATGCACAGGGTTGCCATCAGGTACCAGAGGTATGAATAAATAAATGTATTTGATTAAGAAAGGCATTTTGGGTAAGTGTAGTCAGTATTTTTTGGAGGGAGGGAAGCTAAAACTGTAGTCATTATGTTTGTGTAGAGAAACCTGCTGACAGCAATACAGGAATTGAATTTTATGAATCACAGGGGAAGAAAAAGGGAACTTATTTGTGAAAAGGGAAACTCTGCACAAAAAAGGCCACCCTGAGGCACCTTGATTTGTTTTCTTTAGCAAGTTTTAATGTGTTCCAGTTCAGCTATAATTCCCACTTCTCATCCTTTCCAGAAGCCACCCTCTGGCAGCCATGATATCCTATGCCTGGGATGGCAATGACAGGAGAGGCTCACAGCTGAGAAAAGCAACCTTAAAAATAGACAGGCTCATCTGTGATGTCTGGAGATGCAAATGCTTCACCTCCTGCTGAGCCATGGTGTTGTGAGGACAGCCCCATGGTATGTTTCCTCTTGTGGCAGAGCCCCCTTAAAGACATTCCTGCTCCCCCAACCCTGGCTGTGGTTCAGCATCCTATTAGTAGCACTGGTGCAATTGAATCAGTGAAATTACTGGGACTTGTTAAAAGAGGTGGAGATTTTGGAAAAACCTGGACCATCTCTCTGGCAGGTTTATGGCAGTCTCACAAACACTTGCATCAGAACACCTGATGAGCAAGGACAAAACATTGCTGTCTTTGGTACCAGGGTGAGTGATTGCATCTCCCACCTACGCTCCAAGTCCATTTGCGTCCAGAGCCATCCCACCTCATGCTCCCTGTTGGAATCACCAATGTGCGGCACCAGACATAATACAGCCTTCTGAAGCCAGTATTCCCTGTGTATACATCTCCTCCCTTGCAAAATGCACTGTTGTTTAGGTGACCCCCATTCTCGTCTTCATCTTTTTCATCTTTTTTTGGCAGCTGCCTGAGTGTCCTGATGTTCTTTTAGCATGAGAACCAGGCAAAACCAGAGAGGAATTCAGCTCCGAGATTTGTCTCTTCCTGCTAGCACAGTACCATGTTTGCTCAGGGTTTACCAATGAGTTTCAGCACCCTCCCCACCAGCCCTTTGCTGTCCTGAATTCCCCTGATGAAGAATTCCATGGACTCAAAGGCAGGTTTTCCACTGGAGAGCTGGGCCTGAACCTCTTTTTTCTGTAAAATGTCATCCTTTTTCACCCCAGAGAAGTCCCTTTGGCATAACTTCTACCAAAGGTGCCAGGAACCCCAAAGGCGGAACAGTAAGTGAAAAGCCATAGAGCAGTTTGGAGACTCCTCTGAGGGGACTTGGCACTGATTCTCAATAGAGTGTGGCTGATGCCCAGGTTAGTTTGGTGTCAGAAAGAGATGGCCAAGGCTTTTGCTTTATTTAGAAGTCGTGAGTGCAGAACGGAGTGGATGAAGAAACCGGCAGGCATGAGCAGTAGTTGGTATCAACCAGTATCATCCAGAGGAGGAAGGCACGGAAATCCTCATGGAGCTGAAGGAAGGCAGGACCTATCTTCCTGGGCTGGAATGGGTCAAGTGCCCTGGTCCTTGAGAACCCCTTTGGCTCTTGGGGTGCGACGTGACACAGTCACTGTAATGCAAAAGCCTTTGGGCAGGCTCAAGCAGAAGAATCAGAGCTGATTTTGCCCAGCAGGCTCTCAAAGCTGAAACTGAACAATGTTCCTTTAACCAAGCTGTTCAGTAACTCATTTTCTGGTTTTTCCTGCCTAAGCATTTCCTGCTGTGAGGGAGAGCTGTTGGTTTCTGTTGTGCTCCTCAAAGCAACACCTGGGTGAAAACCCTGAGAGCCACCACACGGCCACCTGTGCACGGACCACCTGCAGTGGCTGCTGGCAAGGAGGAGAGTGGGGGCCTTCTCCCCCTGCTCCCTGCAGGTGGATGCTGCAGGATGGGGATGCTGTGAGCTCCTCCAAGCTCTGCAGGAAATGGTGCTGTCTGCCTGGCAAAGCTTCTGCCAGTCCTGCATGCCTGCCTGCCTGCCTCTAAATGTACCAGGTTGGCCCTGCTCTTCTAAAACTATCCCCATCTCTTCTCCCCAGCTGGTGCATGGGGAGAATACATGAGGACAGCCCTTGCTTCCAAGTGCCCTCCTCCCAGGCGTCAGGCCCATCCTGCTGTCCCATCCCATGACTCAGACCTTTTGTTCACCACTGCCCTCATAGTGGTTGCCGTCACTAATTAGAGAACCAAGAGACTCACTGTGGAAGGGGCCTCTGGCATCCACCTCATCCCACCTCCCTCTCAGATCAGACAGATCTATTGACTGCTCTGTGAGGCAGGAGCAGTGTCTTCATTCAGTCAAGGAGGCGTCTTAGGCAGTGATAGAACATTGCAGTGGAGGAGGAAGGAAGCTGGTGAGCTCTCAGTGGAGTGGCTTTATTTTTTTCTTCCCTTGCAAATACAATGACCTCAGCGCTGCTTGGAGTTAATGGGGTGCACGGAGAAGCTTTTCCATGCCATAGGCAACTACGCCAGCATCTTTGTCTCTAAAATCTCACTCATCTCTATATATACCAGGGGCTGAGTGTGCAAAGACAGAGATCAGGCTTTGAAACTGATTTAATCAGAAGTGGGTTTTCTTTTGCAGGGGGTAGGGAATGATGTTCTGTTTTTTTTTAATTAATATTAATTATTATACATATTTATTAATATGTTCATATACAACTCTGACAGCGATGTTAGAGCCTTACTTAACCAGACAATTTCTGATGTCTTGTTGACGCCCATGGGAAACAAGATCTGCATTCATAATTAATTCAGTAACAGCCATAAGACAAAGAAGATGGGATCTGTCTGTCTCTCCAAATGTAGACGTCCAGCACATAGATGCTGATATTTCAGTTAGTCACTCAACCTCTGATAGCTGAGGGGAAGAGAGAGGCCCCTCTAGAATGTGACTCACAAACTTAGATGTCTACCTTAGGATGAAATTAATCAAACCATAAGAATTTCCAGTTCCCTTCTGCTGACTGCAAGGAACCCGGCATGGTCGCTTAAAGGGAAGACACCTAAAGCTGGTGGGATGACTCCCACCCAGAGTGATGGGAGGGAAGCCTAGCCGCTATGATGTGCATAGTCACTCTCCTGACTCTCATTGCACAGCACTGATTCTCTTGCTGGCCCTGGTTCTCCTCAGGGTTTTCCCTCCTGCCTTTGGTGCCACAGGCACGGCTCAGGCCACTAGATGGGGGTGCTCTCATGCAGGATCCATCCCACAGCCCCACGGTCCTGTTCAAAGTCCTGTTTTGCAAGAATCCCAACCAGGAGAATCAGCTCGTAAGCACTTTTCTGTGAGCTCCCTCGCTGGCTCCCTGCGTTGCTTACCAGCCGGTGCCACACGATGGACCCAGGCACAGGGCTTTACAGCATTACTACAGTAACTGTCACATCCACCTTTTAGGTGGCCCAAAGAATTCATGTTCTGAAAATAGGTCTGAAAAAAAAAAGAGGATTTCTAAAAACCGTGAAGGATGCTGGCATTCTTTTAATTTGGGTTCAGGGATATCCTCTTATTGTTTATGTGAATGCTAACCAAACAAGAACACTACTATATTTGATCAGTCCTGTGAAACAGTCAGGTGAAGACTCCTTTAGAGACCCTCAGCTGTCTGACCAAGAACAACTCTGAAGCACTTCCTTAACATGGAGTAAGCGTCCTTTGTGCTCTACTGTTTCATTTGCAGGAGTCAGATGGGGTTAACAGAGGTGCAGAGTCCTTAGCAGGAAGCTGCTGGCAAACCTTCTCCACCTCTTTGCTGGTATCCAGGCTCCTGAGGAGCTGGGCTGCTTCCCAGGCTGGATGGGGCAGGAGAAGCAGGAAAGAGCAGTGTTAAACAGGCAACCACATCTCAGGAACTGCTCAGACCTGGCTGGGGAGAGATCTAGATAGGGGAGAAACTTTCTCCACCAGCCTCCTTTCATTTTCCCTCCCTGACACCACATATTCAGACCTCTTCCCTGGCACACCTTAACCCAAACCTGACCTCTCCATTTTCTTCTGCTGTCACCATCCTCCAGTGCCATTGGGGGTGGCTGCTGGCATCTCTCCCTGTAGGAGGAGATCCTTCTCCCCACAGGCTAATAGCCACCACTCTGTGAGCCCAGGGAGTTTGCAAAGGAGAGATGTGCTCTGCTGGTGCTGGTGAGGCTGTAACACGTGGCTGTGGAGCACCATTCCAAGGCACATCCTGGAAGAGGCAGCACAGATCATGCCAGCTCTGTGTGGCTTTGCGCAGATCAGCTGATTTAATTTTGTTTGCACTGTGTTGTTTTCCATGTAGGACACATAATGCTTGATCTGCAGATACCTCTTCTTAAGAAATGCTTCCCTGAGTTACAAGCCAGCAGTGGGGCCTGGGAGCAGGGCACTTCTGAGCCAGCCCCTCCTCTGCAACCCCACTGAATGTCAGCACTTTGTGCAGTTCCCCTGGGCGGACACAGGGACAGGGCTGGCTGGAGATGGGCTGGCAGGAGCCGCATGCTTGTGACACAGGCTGCTTTCAGCTGCGTTGGCAGAGACTGGCTGTTCCATGCACTGGCTGGCTGAGGTGTCTGTCTCCAGATGCTGGACCATCTCATCCTTGGCTATGAGGGCTGACAAGAACCAGCTGAGGAGCAGATGCTAATTAAAGCAGAAAAGCAGAGCTTCAGCCTGGTTTGCTTGTGTGTGCTGGTTGCCTTACACAGAGGACTAACATCCATTAGATGACGTTGCTGTTGGTGCAGGGGGAGGCTGTGATCTGTAATGCTTATTTCTAAGATGCCTTAGACCACCCTATGATACCTAGGCTGTCCAGTGTTCTAGAACTCACCTACAGGGGACTTTTTCCCCCTCACTCAGGAGCAGGGATCTGGAAGGTGGCTCTGAGAGACATTTTTGGTACAGTGAGTGTAAAAACCACCTACATCAGCCCAGGGGTCACATACCCTTTCTCTTATCAAATGGGTTTTAGAAGCTTTACCCTCAGCATTTTGAACTATCAGCAAACAAAATGAGACTCAGATTCACTTGTGCGGGCTTGGTGGATTACGCTTTGCGACAAGTAATCCCTCCAGCATCCTGTCTCCTCCTGTCCCCTAAACCACTCTCCTGCCTCAAGGCTTCGGGGAGCACAGGGGGAGCGTACTTATCACTGGGTGTGAAGGATCCCATCTCACACCATCCCTGAAGGCTGCACAGGACAGCAGTTCCTAAACTTCTCTGTTGCTTGCTCCATTTCCTACTGAGAGTCACTGGTCCTACAAAGCCTCTGGGCGATGTAAGCTTGTGTCTGTAAACCTCTGATTTGGAAGCTGCACAACCAGCCACAAGCTCCATCGCTGCCACTGTTAGCCTAAATTCAGTAGAGACAGATGCAGCAGAATTGCATGGGGGGGTGTGTGATATGTATGTACCCTTATCACATGTGTGTGTTCAGCAATGCTGGTTCAGTGCCACCACTGTCTGCACTTGATACCTATGACAGCACCAAATGGAGCTGTTGCTGTATTTTAATTAGAGGACTGTTTTGCACTGGGTTATGAGGAGGGTCTATGTCTGGTTTTCACCGAAGAGGATTAGAAGGAACTAGAGTGTGAGGGTTTTGCCTGCCCTTCAGTGAGGGGGGCTGAAAATGCTGTGTCTGTTGAGTGTAAGAATCACAAAAGAAAGGGGAAAGCTGCTTTCCTCCAAAGCCTCTCAGCAAACCTCCATGCAGACAGGCTGCCAGGGGGCTGAAAAGCCTGAGCAGAGCTGACCCCTGGGTGCTGCCACTGAGTCAGGTAGGGCTGTCTGAAGCGCAGCTGCTCTGGCTCAGGCTGTGGCATCCAACAAATATTCTAATTCCACCATAGGTTTCCTTTCGATAGGGCTTGCCTTCATATCAGCAGCCCTAAGGTGTTTGTTGGAACTAAAGGTCATTTTCCAGCTTATGCTTGCTGCTGAATAGTCAGCAGTCTGCATAGAATCCTGTTTCCCCCATGTTTCTCTAGTAATGTTTTCCCCTCTCTGCCCTGCCTCCACCAATGGGACTGACATGTTTTCTTCCAAGTAACCAGCATCCCTCTGCCACCAGCTTCTCATGCAAGTCCTGCGGTATTCCTCAAAAGCACAACACTGTCTCTTGCTGCAACCAAACCAGTCACTGCAAAAAACCAACTGTATGTCGGACAAGTCGTCAGCAAATATTGGGTAATGCTTATAGTGCCTCTGGCACTGCTGCACAGGGCAGTAAATCTCATCAGCACAGCCTGTCTCCCTAGAAGCTCTGGAAAGCATCGCTTCCTTCTCCTGTTGTAATTATCTTCCAGGGCTGAAGAACTTCACCTGATGTTCATGCACCCTTCTTGAAATGCTAACAGTAATGTCACTATTTCAATTACACTTTACTTTAGTCACTACTAAAATTCCACTTTAATATCCTTTGGATAGGTCTCACCAAGCTTGCTGCTACAGATGGACACAGCTATTCATCAGACAGCCTTTCTTCTTGTATCCTTTTCCCTGAGATCATCTTTATTGGAGGAAATACATTATTTACAGCAATGGGATAGCAGGGGGCTAGCAGGGTGTCTCTGCAAGCTGGATTGCTTCACCCATTCTGACCAACTGGTTTGCTTGGCAACCACATACAAAAGCAACGCAGGGAGCTGCCTTGGAGGAAAGTGGATGTCCTGTATGCCATGACCTGACGTTTTCCAGACAATGCCTCCATCTGGCAGCAAGCTGCACTCTTCTCCAATTCTTCAACCTCTTTGAGAGGTGGGTAATATAAACAGACTTGGATGTCCAAGAACAATTTGCCAGCTCTTCTCTGTATCTATTTCTTCATGGGCTTCGTAAAAATAAAACCCCATATTAACCCTCTTGCTACAGCCTGAAACTAGGATCTCAAAATGCATTTCCTCGCTCAAGCCTGTAAAGTCTTCCTTGTGTTAGAGCCCCTGCTTTCCACTTCGTCACCCTCTGAGCCTGTCCAGCTTTCTCTGCCCATCCTCTGTGCCTTGGGGAGCTGTGTGGTGGGACTGGCTGCAGACAGCACTGCTTTGCTCAGAGCCTGGTAGAACCAGCATTCACCAGCGGTCACCAAGGGCCCAGAAACACCCTGGTAAGGGGCATGATATGAGCACTATCAGCAAGATGCTGATTCTCGTGTAAGAAATTGGAATGATCATAGAGGGGGGGAAATGGCCAAGAGAGGCATGGCCTCACTCGTTACTAAAACCGAATTGACACAGTGCTTAACCTAATGTCTTGAGCTGGTCAGTATAAACTGACGCACGGCTTGTGCCTCCACTGCTTGTAAACTTGAGGTAGACTGGCTGTAGTTTTGTTGTGAATAGCTCAACGGTGCTACCTCATGGCCAGAGAGAGAACTACTTTGTCCTCCTGTTTCTTTAATTCTCCTGCAAGAGCCACGCAGGATTTCTCCTGCCACTGGTATGAGAGACTCTTGCTACAGGAGTCTTTTACTGCCGGACAAGCACATCCAAGTCCATCCAATATACCCAACTGGCTGCCAGTGCAGCTGCCCCTGCAAACACAGTGTTTTATATCGGGGAAAATAAAGAACAAGCCATAAAGAAACTGATCGAGACCTCTCAGTCAGTGGCTGGTGGAGGCCTGATTATTTTTGTTCTTTCCCCCATTGGATGCCACCTGTCTTTTTTTCCTTTCAGTGCTACCTGGAGAAGGATCAGGCATCAAAACACACTATAAAAGACTCATGATTCGGCCTGGAAACTTCTCATTCCCATTCACCAGCTTCTTTCCTGCCCCTCTGCAGAGTGTTTCTATGCTGCTAAATAAAAGAGGATTGGGGACCCTATCATGAGGCCACTGCCTTTTCCCTGCCTCATGTTCGGCAGGTTTAAGCCATGCTGGCTTCTTTCACTCTGTATCACACCCGCCCTGGGGTGGCACCTCTCTGACCCAAAGACATGTTTTTGTTTTGCTGTCTCCTTTCTGTGCAAAGGCTTAGAAGTAACCCAAGGTCTCACAGTGCAGCCCCAGCCATGTGCTTTTGCAGCCAGACACGGAAGGTGGGACTATATCCCCCCGTGCAACGCTTTTGTGAGCTGACTGCTGTTGCTGCAAAGAAAGAGATGCAAAGCCTGCGGCAGCCAGGAAATCATATAGAGTGAAGCCTGCTGTGGTTCCCCACCAACTGAGGCTGTCTGCAGATGCTCTGGGAGCAGCAGTCATCTGCCCTTCATCAAATTAACCATAGTGAGACCCCTGTCAAGAAAGTTTCTCTGGAGGGAGGCAGACAGGGTAACAGTTGTCCACTTCATGCACAAGAAGTTAGCTCTGCTTGCAAGAAGCTCCCCCAGTGGCTCTGTAGGAGAGTAGAGCAGCATATTGCAAAACAAGCCCCATACACACCATATTGGGCCTGATAAGGTGCAAGATTTTGGGGTCCAGGTGACACAGACGCATGAGAGAAAAATAGCCACCCTTTGGGGGAAGGATGTGATGTGACCAGTCTTCTGCAACTGGCGTCTTCCTGCTGCTTTCCTGTGGAGATGTGGCACACACACCTTGCTAGCTGAAATGACCTAGAGTGCAAACCTACAGACGGCCAGAGATGAATACCTGTAAGTATCTATTTGAAACTATTTGCCATGAGGGTTTGTCTACCATCACACAGGAGATGGGGAGCCACAATGCTTGTTGGCACTACCACCATCCTTGGAGCTCAGGTGGAGCACTCTCCTCATCTGATGGACTCTGAGTTTTCTATTGATCAGTCTTCTGGCTTGAGTCAAAAGTACATGCTGGTTCGGACCCGTCACTGCACTAACATCACTCTGCCTTCCTGAGCATCCCTCCCAGCAGAGGCATGGGCAGGAGGTGTTATGAATGGAAACAGGACTGGGGACAAGGCATCAAACTGAAATTGAAATCTGTTGCTTTTGGCAGTCGGTAAACAAGGGCTTGTGTTTGATGAAAGCTTCGTGGTATAACCCAAATGCAACAGACAGCCCTGGGGGCTGCTGGAGCAGCATCAGTGGAAGGGAGGATCCATGAAGGCTGAGGAAGAGCTGCCTCTCAGCTGAACATGAATGAAGGCTTATTCAGCTGAGGAAGGCTCCTCCCTTCCCTCTTTTGGGACCTCGAAGAAGTGTTCGGTGACTTACAGGAAGGTTTACACAATGTCCCAGTGCTGCTTGCTTCCTGGCCTTGGGGACACAGGGTTTCCAAGAATCCCGCGAGCTCGTGTGAGAGGCATGGAGACACTGCCTGGCAGGAGAGGTGCTGGCTCTGTGCATCCCCGCAGCCACTGGGATGAGGAGCCCGGCCAAAGTACTTTTTTGGCATATTTTTCTTTGAAAACACATTCAGTTTAAGTATAAATTTAAACTGACAAGTTTAAGTCACCGGGAAGCAACATGGTATTGCTCATGTGGGAGCTCTCGGCTGACATGTGGTGTGGAAAGTTTCAGTCTTCTGAGAGGATGGGTTTAATGTTAGCTTTGTCTTCATGCTACCTCCAGTATGTCTTTCCCAGAGACACAGTACAAGGTCTCCCCTAGTTCTGTAATTCCTTCAGCATTCCTCTCCTGAGGAGAGGAGATGCCATTGACAGGGACTTTTGTCAGTTTTTACGTGAAGAATCCTCTTGTAGGCTGCCTGTTCCTGAGCCTACTGATCTCTCTGGAGTTTCAAACTACTTCTCTGGGTATTTTTCATTGGCATACTTCCAAATTACAACAGTTTGAAACCTATTGCTCCACTCAGTGTATTAAATACTGTGATGGTTAAGGGGATGTGGATCATGCGAAGGAGTTTCTGAACCAGTCACAGGCAAACCTCACAAAATCTGCAGGTCCAAGGGGAAAAAACACTCCGTGCAAGCCTCTCCCCGTCCCCCCCGTGCCAGGATTCTCACTGCTGTAAGTGCTGCTGTTGTCTAATATCCATCTGGGCACATCTGGCTCTGCTCTTTCTACTCAGTCCCCTGGTTCCTGGTGTGGGTTTTCCTCCCAGGCTTGACGAGGTCTGGGTGTGGAAATGATTCTGGTCTTGTTCTTGTCTCCTCTTCTGGAGGGTCTTCATGGCAGCTTTGGACAGCCCTTTAGCAGAGACGGTTGCTCAACTTTAGCCACTTTTGTGAAAGCAACTGGGACAACTGTTTCCCTACATTGGAAGCAGGCAGCTGCCCTCTTCAGTGCTGGTGGCCACTCAAATTTAAGCCACTCAATCAAAGCTGAGACCATTTTTCTTCCTTCTCAAACTCCCTGTTCTACTGAGGGAGAGATGGAAGGCTCGCTGAGGCTTTCTATGAGATCACCTTGTTCCCAGCAGATAATACCTGGGTGGAAAATGCAGGTTCAAACCAGTTCAAAGATCCTAATGGTTTCTATGTAGAGAAACTCCCCTGTGGATTAGAAAATCAGTGACCAGGACTCTATGTTGTCCACAACCCACTGACTGGCTCAGCCGGTTTCTTCAGCATCAGTGCAGAGACTGCAGCTCTGCCATGGGCTCAGTGCTGGGCTTTTGTCTGTGCAAGGTCCTGAAGGCTGGTTGGGCAGGAGCCCTCTGTGTAGCTGTGTATCTTCATATGCACATCAAATATGAAAGAAACACTGAAAGTAAGAAGGCCACATTTGCCTGCAGCGTGTAAATGCTTTGTCTTGATAAAGGTCATTAATGTGCAGCAGATTTTATCAGGAGCAAGCTGTCTTCTGTGGAAAAGAATTGTTTTTCTTTCCCCAAATGCAATACTGAGCGAAATTCTCTCCATACCTGTGGGCTGGCAGTCACAGAGCACTGTGTCCCCTCCATCAGCATGGCTTTTGGGCCACTTGGCAGGCTTCAAGTCTGAACCCTTCTGAAAAAACATATGCAACACAGCTGATTTCCTCTGGGCTACACTAAGACAAGTGTCTTACAAAAGCCAACCTCCCAAATCCATATTTTTTGATGTCACCATCAGATTTGTTTTCCTGTTTATCTTCACTTATACTCACTATAGCAGCTTTTCTCATTGACATGTTCAACAGAAACAGGCAGCGGTCCAGGTTATGATGAGATGCTTTCAGGGAGCAGCCATGTTAACTGTGGAGCACTTC
The DNA here is from genome assembly GCF_033783945.1 of Neopsephotus bourkii. NCBI lineage: Eukaryota > Metazoa > Chordata > Aves > Psittaciformes > Psittacidae > Neopsephotus > Neopsephotus bourkii. The sequence goes on from NW_026902234.1 coordinate 7,708,839, forward strand.
CTCAGCACCAGACATTCCTAACTAGCCTGCCTTAAAACAGTTAATTCTCAGGTAAAGCCCAAGGAAGCAGCCTGTGAGGGTCATCCATGGAAAGCACCTTCATGAATCTGTGTGTCACGGATGTGGCACCATCACTTGGTCACTCTTAGTGACCAGGTGAAGTGGTACCACGTGGGTGTAAGAAAGAGGAATAAGAGGTTTTAGTCAATGTAACTGTTCACCTTCTCCCTACATGAAAACTGAACCTGGTACATCTTCTGGCCTAGGCTGGGGAAAGACCAAAAGGAAGAGGAGCACCTCCATCTCCCCAGTCCCACACCCCACACCACCATCTCATTCTTTTTATAATGCTGTGGTGATAAAAGCAGCAGTTGCTTTGAGTTTAGACTTAGTTCAGCAAGAAAATGACATTTTATCAGGAAAGGCCTTTGTCTGTCATGCTGGTCCTAAACCATTTCATCAGACTTGTGTGCTTCTAGGGCAGAAAGGCAGTTGAAGGCTCTGTGCCTTGTACTGGTGAAAGACACAGTTTATAACCATAGGAAAACAAAGTTCATAGCATGCTGTAAGCTCGATGTGTCAGCTGATTGTTTTTGCAGAGCACAGTATTATTTCCTACTAAGGACAGAATCTCCTTTTTCTTCTGTCTATTCCACATTGTGTTAATTGCGCTTTGTTGTGTTGCACCCCTGCTGCTCTCTGGCCTGTACTCTTAGGTTCATTTATCCCTCTTGACAAAGAAACCAGGTTTGTGGCATGGAATATTTATTTGCAGCACCCTGATAACTGTGGTTTTCTGATATCTACACTGGTCTTGGGAGGGGAGAGAAAACTAATACCTATGGGGTGAAATCATGGCTCAGTGGAAGGCAATGGCAGAGTTCCCACTGGCTTTGCTATGGCCAGAGTTTCACCCCGTGAGTGCCTGGGGAGCTAAATGTCATCACCATCCTGTTTCCTCTAACTGTCTGCCTTGACCCTGAATCAGGAGCCCACAAAAACGCCTCTCAGCTGCTGCCTCTGTACAGCCTCAAAAGAAAAGAAAAAGATCTGGTGGTCCCTCTGGAGCCAGACTGCTCTCCTATGTAAACCCTCAGCTATTGCTTTTGTTTCTCATTGTCCCCTAATTCGTCATACCAGCATTGCTGGGCTTGGTGCAGAGGGGCTGCAGCATCCTCAGGACCTGCTGGCTGCTGTGCCGGTGTGGAGCTGCTGGGCACAGGCATGGAACCAAGCCTGCAAACCCAGTCTGCTCATGTTTAAGTCAGCTGTGCTGAACGTGTGGTCAGGAGGGTGCATCTACAGACACTTGATCCCTAAATTGCTTTTTGCAGCTTATGTTTTCTCGAGATGCCCCTGGCTGCCAAAACCTTTTGTCCTTGTGTCTGGGACTCTGGTTTAACTAAGCCTGCTGTACCTGGAGGCAGTGTCAGGCCTCTGCCAGGAACCCTGACCCCCTGTGCATCCCCAGGAGCTGGGCTATGTGCAAGAGATCCATCTCAGGTCTGCAGCGGGCCAGGTTTCGGCCTGAGATGCTGGGTACACCTCCCAGTGTGGTATGTGGTGCCCAAGTCTTCAGCTTCCCAGTCCTTCACCTGGGACAGTTTGTGAGACATAGATCAAAGGACAGTTTGGGAGAGCTGACACCCTCTCTAGCCAGCTATTTTAGTACCTTTGGTAAGATTGTAGCTGTTCATCCTCTTGTAGGAAACGGTTTTGTGATCAGCTCAAGCAAGTTTGCATGGCTGCTGAAGGTGCACATTATTGAATTGCTGTGGTACACAGGGATTGCATCCACCTCATTCATAAAGCTTATTACCCCACCTTTAGATGACAGCCGTTACATTTGGTCTCTGTTTATCCTTGCATTGTGATGCTCCAGGCATCCCGTCTGCTGCAAAACTCAGGGGTTTACCTTTGCTTTGTGATACTGATGAAGAGAAGGACTGCTCATGAGCAGGCTGTCTTTTTGCAATGCCACTGAAGGGTCAGTCCCCCCCATAAAAAGTTTTCCTCTCCTGGACCTGGGGCTTGTGAGGCTGAATGTTGAAGTCAGGCAAAGTCTACCAAACCCACAATGAGATGAGCAGTTCCCTCAGTACAGGGGCAGCAGCCCAGAGGCAAAGGGAAGTATGCGATGGTTCCCATCAGCATAAGCCCTCACTTAGATCAGTTTAAAGCAACCAGAAAACTACACCTTCTGCAGTAAACAGTCTGGAGTTTCATCACAGAAGAGATTACTTAGGAACTGGGGACTGTCCATGCCCAGGACAAGGTGATGCCCAACCATCACCACATCTGCGGGCTAGAGCCAAGACCCATGGCTTCCCTTCACACACCCATGCTTCATGGCTGACAGGTCCTGTGTGTGGGCACACCTGCAAAGCCACCTTTAACCATACAGGCCACATGGGCACTTACTGCTGGGGAACAGCTTTAGCTGGCACCTGAAACACATGGGTGAGCTCACTACCTAACTCAGGCTCACAGGGCCCCATCTTTTCCTCCTGTGCTTTCTTCAGCAGATGTTTTCTTACAGCAGCCTCAGAGTACTGAGACACAATGAGGTAAGAGATGGCTTGCGTGGCTCTGCTCACTGGAAAACGTGAGGTTAAATACTGTGAGCTCCTGGCCAAAGCAAACCAGAATGTCCTCCGGGACTGATCCTGCCCTCACTGAAGTCAATGGGAATTCTGTCTGATTTTGCTGGCTGTTGTGAGTTATTATCTAAATTATTGCATCGCTTTGGGATTGAATTTACCATCTCTATAAAGAATTTATTACCTTGTGCTGGACTGACAGCAACTGTATTTTCTATATTGTGTACTATTGCACTGGTAGACTTGTAAAATTACAAGCTGACATCCCTTGTGTACAGGGACATCTTACTATTTATTACCATGAAGTCAGGATTCCAGCCACATTTTTAGCTCTGAGGATGGGAAGAATGATCACAAATTGCAGCTCAAGTCTTACTGGATAAGACTCTACCAGCCTGGACGTTGTCGTAACATGGAACACAGAGATTTGTATAAACCGGCTCATCCCAATGGCTGGTATCAAGGTGGGAACCACATGGGAAAGAAGCCACTGAAGGGGAAGGTACCTGACTGCTTTGTGACCGGACTTTGCAGTTTGGCATTGTTCTTGTCCTCACCGTTTCCCAGAAATAAAGCATACTGATCTGGGAGGGCTCATGTCCAGGACTTCCAATTTCTATATAGAGAAACGTAATAGAAAAATGAGCTACAGACATCTACTCCTTTACTGTGCTCTTGCTGAAAATTATCTCTTACATGCTCCTTTAACCTCTGACATTGAAAGGCCCGATTCAAAAACCTCAGTGAGACAATTCTGGGGAATTTCAGTTTGAAAAAGGCTCCTAGCAAGTGTGCAACCTCCTTGGAAAGGCTGTGTAGCAATCTATCATTGTATCTGAATGAGGTTATCCCACAGGGTACTCTGGGATTGTGGCCCATGCTGGGCAGGACCCAAAACCAAAGCACCTCCTGAGACTGTGAATCTCCCATACAGTACCTCTGCTTGTGGATGTTTAGTTTTTGTGTTATTTGCTCATGTTTTGGCACTGCTGCCAAAGCTTCCCTGGCCTTTGAAATGTGAAGGTGCGTGCCACCCGAACAACAAATCAGTAAGCTGAGATTTGTCATGAGCGAGGCTTGTCTGCAACTGCCTCCTGGCAACCATTTAAATGAATCTCTTCTAACACTTACGTCATTCTCTTTACACAGTCCAGAAAAATGCACACAAACAGAAGAAGGTGACGCCTTCAGCAGCTTTGCACCCAACATTACCTCTGTGTGTTGGGAAATCCTGTCACAAAGCTAAGGCCTGGAGGGCTTTCAGAGAAAGATAGCCCTCTGAGTGGGTTATTTATAAGAGTACTAGTCTGGGAGAAGGGCACGGAGGAACATGGGTTGAAATGACTATGCCAAGGGCATCAATGTTGTGTTTTCCTCAACTTACAGCTCTTCACTCTCTGGCCCACAAAGTCCCCTGGAGCCCCTGCACCTCTGAAGGTCCAGTGCCTTTTGGTGTGGTGTGGGCAGCAGGGATGTGTGTGTGCATGTTTGTGTGCATGTGTCCTTCCAACCTCAGCAAGACCGTCACTTTGCACTCATTTTGTCTGCCCCCTGCCCTGCTGCCCTGGCTCCTGGTGGAGGCATGCCACCAACCCAACACCTCCTCACACTTCTAGCTGGCTGTAATGTCAGGACTCATGGGAGACCTTGCTGCTCACCTGTATGTCCAAGAGCACTTTAGGGGTGCCAGTAGTTCAGCTCTGTAACTTGGAAACACTGCTGCTCGCCGCTTGGGACCTCAGAAGTTGCTTTCCCCCAGTCTCAAGAAGTACCAGGCATCAAAAAGAGCAAGTAACATAAGAATCAGGTGGGCATCAGTCCCTGATTGATGTGGATGACACCAGGCACTTGCAGGATACCTCTTTCCTGGTGGTTAAGTGCTTGCAACACCAAGCAGGACACAGGTGGAGAAGGAACTTGCATCCAGATCTAGCAAAAGAAGATATTTCTTGACAGAAATAAGGCTCAGGCTCAGCAAATGTATTCTGATTTTCAGTTTCTGTGATTATGGACAAAGTCTCTTCAAATGATCACATCAGCTGGAGCATGCAACGCTTTCCAGGAAGGGTTTCATGCTGCAATTTTTGGCTCCTTCAAAGAGAAAGCTGGCTGGGTTCAAGCTCCCCCAGGTTAGGAAGTGTTTTGCATATAGTACTTCAAACCAAAATTGCTGCTTTACACGCCACTTCACAGTTCAGTCTGGCAGGGATCTGCCAGATCTTCGGCCTTTGGAGTCTTGCTGCTTTAAAAATCAAGCTCATCACAGTCAAGCAAGTATTCAAGCTGGACTTTGATGAGCTGCAGAAGAAATGAAGTTGTGGAAGGAAAACCTCGAGCACGAAGAGCATTCGAGTACAAGACAGTTTCCAAAAGTCTCCTACAACAGGATGAGCCAAACTGGAAAATTGTGATGTCATTTTCTGTTGACCCCCCCACCCAAGCTCAACACTGTTTGGGCCACAGCCTTTAATCTGGCCCAGCTACACTTATTACTCTTGAAAAATAAGATAAAGTGTTCTAAGAGAGTTTTAAATCAGCTTCAGAGTGACTCAAATTCAGCAGAAGCGTGCCACTTTATGCTTAAAGAAAATGCTTTATCCTTAATTTGCCCTGCAACATTCAAATCCACAAAATGAGGTGCTATTCACACCACCAGCCCAGCACGCCTCTTCTGGGCCAGGGCCAGAAGCAGATCCAGGTTTCCATGGGTGGAGGCAGGGACCAGCATTTTGCGTCTTCAGTGTCTGTGCAGAGGCCAAGGGGAAGCATGGAGGGAACAATCTGTGGTTGCATCTCCTTTTGAGAAGGCAGCCAGAAGGCGGGCAACCTACCCAGAGGGACAGGAGTGGCATCGTGGCATATTCCCCAGCCTTGTAGTGCCCACCAGCTTCTTTTCAGCAATGTTGGGCAGCCTTGCCCCTTCAAGGCTCTCCACGGATTTGCACAGTTGTTGGGACCAGGTTCCTTTCTCCCATTAGGTTTACTTTTAACCCTTCCTTTCCTCAGTACCTTAGAAGGAATTGTGATAATGTCTTTATTTACATCTCTTTCCTTTTTAATTTTTTTATGTAATTCCTATCTCTTCTCCTTCTTTCCTCTCCTCTTGAACACAAACACTCTCTTTGCTGCAGTAGCACTCAGTGCTGCCTGTTTGCTGCACTTCAGTGTGGTGTCACAGAAACCCCAAGGGACAGGTAGCATGACAGCACCTATTCAGCAGATCTAGGGCCGTGTGTACTCAAAGACACCATGGTGCAGCTTCATGATGCAATTGAGCTATAACCTCTTTCTCTCTCTCTGTGCATAGAATCTATATGATGACAAAAGGAGGCACCTTAATGCTCTGTCTAGTCCCCAGCCATTTGAACACCCTTCTTTCACTCATCTTCTGCCACATGCCAGCTGTTCTGTTAGAAACATCGGTGCTGGCATTAAAGAAAGGGAAAACCCTACACAGCCAGAGGTAAAGCAGCGTGTTGGGGGATGTCTTTTGGCTGCATGTAGACTTAGGGTGGCCTGAGGCAGCCCTTGCAGGGCAGCCCAAGTCAGGACAGAGCTACAACTCTGCAGTGCCCAAATACTCACAGGATCTTCTTCCCCGGCACCCCACTCCTATGGATGCCACTGGTAATATGGTGGAGATGGGCACCAGGAGTAAACCTGGCTGTAGCCTCAGTGCTTTATGGACAGCCTGTCCCCATGGCACCCCGCAACCATCCTCGGCTGCCTTAGACTGAGGCACTGAAGTGTAGCCACTTTAAACCAAGATGTCTGCACTGGAGAAACGTTGGATGAAGTGCTGATTTCTGAAACAGGAAGGTATTTAATGAATTACGCCTCTTTCCCTCCCAAGCAAATATCAGTGTTTGGAATGGCTGTGAGAAGACAAGCTGTAAACAACCCCCAAGCAGCCTGGCACAAGCTGGGCACAGGGACATGGAAACAATCGCTGTGATGCTCTGCTTAGCAGACGTGGCTAATCACTCTCATATTTTTCCCTCTAGGCACAGGCATCCCAGAGATTCCTATGAAGGCTGTTTTACAGGCTCCCTGAGGGGTAATTAGCAGCAATAAAAACATTTGCAAAATTGCTGGCTGGTTAATAGCATACACAACATAGGAGAGCTTTGAGTCCCAGCATCAGCCACGGTGAGGCATGAAATGCCTCCAGACCCATAAGCAGTCCAAACCAAAAGCCTGTGTTTTGCCTCTCCAGCATACAGCAGCAGCAGTCTGGGACATGGAGGGGAGGCATTGCTTCAGGCAGGACAGAAACATAAAACCCAAATATTGTGTTTAACCACTATCCAAGTGAAAGAAAAAGAAATCTCCCTTGTGTGAACTGAATTTAGAGCTCTGCTCCTACACAGGGATGGCTAGAGCCAGAAGGAGACATCATATTGTATCTTCACTTACAAACCTTGAGAAGTGTTTGCAGGGGAAAGAAGCTTAGTGTGATGGTGTCCTACTGACCAAGCTCGTGTCCTCTCCTGAACCCTTCAAGTGCCTCTTTGTGTTTGAATTTCAAAGCGCTGCCGTTCTCCTCAGAGGTTTCTTCAACGAGCCAGAGGGAAAAGGCTTGAAAGGGGTGGGAGGGGAAGGATGTGCCAAAGGCTCTCTCACTGAGTCTTACACATGCAAAGCTTCCAGCCCACCTACATCCCTGTGCCTGTGTTTCTCAGGATTCACTTCCTTCAGCCCTTGGGAACAGCATGTTCTTCCTTCCAAACTGATAGAAAGAAAGAGCAAAAGGTAACCGCATGAACTATATATAGAATAACCAGAGATCTAGGGCTGGCAGAGACTAATGTGCAAGAGTCAAGAGACAGGGTAACTGGTGAACCCACCTGAGCTCCAGGTTCTTGTTGCACTTTCCAGTGATTTTGGACCTTGCACTTAGCAAAGCAGACGGCTTTGAAATGGCTTGCTACATGTTATGGACAACAAGATACTGCTGTCAGCCTGGCAGTGAAGTAATATGCAAGTATGGTGACTGATAGTGAAATAGACTTTGTTTCTAAAGGGTTAGAAGATCTTTTCCTTTTAACGTTGGTTTGAACCACAACATGGTTAAAAACAGCTACATTAACAGCTGGACATGACCAGTACATTAGCGTTGGCTGAGAGTTGGTAAGCTGGTCAGTCATGTATCCTCTGGAATCGAAGTCCATGTGAGAAATTCATAGAGCACTACAATAATAGTCTTCTATAATTCAATTGGAGCATCACATAATGTTATGCTTAAAGACCTTTTTCTCTGGATACTTCATTTCTGCATTGTTCTTCACATCTGTTAATGTTTTACATATAAGGAAAAAAGAGGTTTCAGCAATAAGTTGCAAATTTTCTGTGATTAGAAAATATTTGTCCATAAAATCATCACCAAAATCATCCTCCTTTCAGTAACAAGTATCTCACTGTAAAACTGACTTCTGGAAAAGCTCGGAAGGATATTGTGAAGCTTTTAATGAGATAATGTGCAGAAGCATAGGGTCTTCGGCTCCTGCATGTGTTCTGTATGAATAAAAGAATTCATTTAAATTCCTTCCATTAGAGGCAAGAGCTAGTTTTAAAACAGGCATTTTTTTTAACCTGGTCTATTAATAGTATTCAATATTAAATTACCCTCAAAGACTGCAAAATTATAGAGGAGATGTTTGGGGGTTTTTTTTGAGAAGAGATACAATGCCTGAGTAATTTTCACAATAGTGCTCTGGATGGAAATACATTTCTGCAAGGAAAATATTTAGACAAATGAATTGGTCTGAGTTACTTGGCTTAAATTCCAGAATAGTATTCCTACTCGAGTACTTTAAGAGCTTTGATGGGTTTCTGGTCGGCATTAAATGCAAAACTTCAGATGGGCTGTGAATGGAAGAATGGAAGTGGGCAGAACCAGTTCTAAGCACTGACTGCAAGGCTGCTACCTTTCTTTGGACCATTATTGGCAAGATTTGTTTCTACAGAGATATTTATGACAGCAGATCAAATCTTGCTTTATTGAGCTGACACTATGCCATCTAGCTGTAGCAAATGTATTTCACATGTTTGGCGTTTGAAATGTTTCTAGCTTTACTCTGCCCTGGCTTTGGAAGACACTGGACCTGACACTAGGGAGAAAGAGCTTTCCTTGGGACGGCCAAGAGTGTGTCATGGAGTCATAGAATGGTTTGGGTTGGAATGGACCTTAAAGACCATCTGGTTCTAACCCGCCTGGCATGAGCAGGGACACCTTCTGCTAGACCCAGTTGCTCAAGGCCCTGTCCAAACTGGCTTTGAACACAACCAGGGGTGAAGCAGTCCATCACTGTCCTGTGCAAAGTGCATAACCATGGAAGATGCAAAGTTATGGGGTCTGTGGCAAGGATATCGGGGATTTAAGGACCCTGAAGAGCCCTTAGCAGCCAGGCAGCTTTGGACGCTCAAAGAGGGACATGCTTTGAGCTCTCCCCTCCCTCCTCTCTTCTGCTCTAGAAGCCAAGCATGCATGACAGGGCTAATGCAGTGTGCAAGAGCATCTGCGGAAATGAAACAATGAAATGCCTGTTTGATGAGGGATCAGAACATAATAAATGTAGGTAGGTCAAGAAGCGCTGCCAGAAAGACCCAAGAGCACAGTGTTATTGAATACAAACCACCACCAAAGCTCTGCAATGCCTGATACGCTCATATGACAAGAAAGTAGTTGCTACTTGGCAATGTCAGAGCTTGGAAGCTGTCGGGTGATGGCCTGTTTTCCCAAAGTTTTTTCTCATGGAGGGATGCAAGCCATTCTCATAAAGCTAACCCCTGCAAGCCAGCCCAGAGCCCTGGAAGCCAAACCCTACTTGAATTCCTTGTGATTGTAATGTGAAAGAACAAAGGGCTATATCCTGCCATTCATACTTTTTCAGGGTTCTTAATGGGCATAGCTTGGAGACCCAGATACAGATCAATGGCAGGATACAGTCATAATGACCCAAACTGAGCTAAAGGAACAGTGTCTTCCTATTTCAGCTTAATATGATGCAGCACTTGCACATAATGGAGACCAGATTTTTCATTTGAACAAGTCATCCAAATATCTGTTGCATCCCTATGAAGGAAGGCTTGAATAGCAAATTCCAAACCTAACACTTCAATAAATCAAGCAAATTTGTTACACTGAACCACACTGAGACGTATCTGCAGATCCTGTTAGTTCGGCCTTTGCAGGTAGAGTATGCTGACTGAGACCACACCTGGAGTTGGTACCAAGAGAATGAGCCACCTTAAAGGATGGTGGATGGTGATGGATACTTCTCCACAGCACTCATCACCAACTTTGCCATGTCCTTCTGTTTGTGCAGGACAATATATGTGTGATGAAACTGTATTTTAGAGCTCAACAGCTGAATATTCAAGTCACCGAATATTTAACCTGTATTTATAGTGTGTGCATTACTGCATGGATCAGTAAAAAGAAAAGGTTTCAGCTGAACAATATTTTTAGAAGCTAGCTTATTCTTTTGCCAGTGGTTATTAGTCCAAACAACTCATGACAGTTTTATTTCTCTTTAAACTTTTTCTCCCTCTCAGTTGGAGGTAGCATTTCAAAATATCTGGAAGGTTGCTATTTGTTTTTCTTCCCCAAATCTCCACAAAGATGTTGTGGATAACCACAAAAGTGTCATCCACATTCCTTTATGGTAGTGCATGGTGATATGATTTATTCAAAACCAAAGTGTACTTTAAGCATGTGCCAACCCAAAGCGCACCAGATCCCAGAACAGAGCCCTGGAGAATCCACCTAGACAGTTGACAAACCTGGCTCGGAAAAGCAACCTCTACACTGTCCAAGAGTAACAGGGTATATGACAGTGCTGCTAAAAACCTAGGAGGTTAACGCAAACCAACCAGGCCATCTGGGGCTGTTTAGCTGTTCTTGCAGTGTGATACCATAACTTGGCGTGAAGGGTTGGAGCCTTAAGCAAAATCAGACATGACAAAATCTTCTGAGCTGAGTCAGAAACAATAATCATTCTTTTCACTGCAAAGAAGCAGAAATCACTGACTTTTGCGTTATCTGAGGGCCATCTGACAGATAGGAATGGCTGGGCAGCAGTGCCTTTTGCCTACTGATCACCTTGAAAATGTAACAATGCTGAGAAAAGAAGGGCTCGTTAGGCTTTATTGCATAGTAAACGTTTACAGTGTCAGTCCTTGTTCCAGTAAATGAGGCCGCATCTACATCTACAGTGAAAGCCAGCTACTGAAGCAGCAATGGGTGAGGATGGGCTCCCACCTCCTGCTGCTGCTCTTCAGGGATGTGATGTGCTTCCCAGACAGACCTGCCCTCTCCCAGGAGAAGCTTGCAAAGATGAAGTTGCCCTGAGATGGAATACATAATATTGTCTTTTTCAGTCTTTTCCCTTTATTAAGGCAAACTGAATTAGGAATCAGTGTATGTCCTGGAGAGGAATAACTTCCTTCTACTTGTTAGGATGAGCCAAACTTGATCCTGGTGTGACACAGAGAAATGGGGAGTGGGAGCCCAGCTGTTGTAACTACAGATCAGTGGGTGCACAACTGTTGTAGGCTTTCCCCCCACCAGTGGCACTACACAAACGGAAATATCAGTGGCATTAGCAGGGGCAGAAATGTGGGGACCAGAAAACCAATGTGACACACTCTCCAGAACATGAGATGATAGTTCCTGCAAACTGGGTCTGCTGTGATGGTCTGTGCCTGAGGGAATAAAGATGCTTGAGATGATGCAGTGAGGTAGCCTGAGGTAAAACTGAATATGGTTTTTAATGGGTTCCTAAAAGATAAGGGTTAGGAACCCCAGGAGAAAGCAGAGTGGAGCTGAACCCTTGCATGTTAAACTGAGTGTAGCTGGAAGCTGCCTCATGGGAGGAAGAGCAAACCTAATTCTTCCTTTATGCATTGCTTCTCTAATGTTTTTGCGGATGCTTCCTGAAAACGCTGCCCTGTAAAGGCTGTCATTAAAGGATAATTTTTATGGTAGGTTTAAATGTAGGTAAGTTCAGGTGAGCTTGTGGGAACAGTAGAATCCTGCTACCCAGAAGAGGTGTAAGTCCTGCCTCCACATCTCTGGAGGTTGCTTGTGAGGCTCTTGTGAGGCTGCCAACTTCCTTGTCACCTGGGGCATAAGGGTGATGTCCTGCTTTGGTAACATTTCTACTCTCAGTCTGTGGGATGCACATGACTGCCTGCAATGCAGGATAATGATGCTTTGAGGCATTTTGGTTTTGGTATTTTTTGCAGCTGATGCCCTCGTGTCACAGAGCCCCAGGCTTGCGTAGGCTGAGCTGTGCAAATATTCAAGCAGTGACCTAAATTTTGTGATTTAGGACTGCTTGGTGGTGGTGGAAGGGAAAGTAAGAATGTGCAATTCTGTGATTGCTGAGACAGACGTGCTCCTGTAGCCACAGTTCACTTTTGAGTTTGAGGGGTTACTGAGAAATTAGCCACCTGGAAAGTAATAAGAGGGGAAAAAAGTCCCAGAAAGAACCCAAGCTGGTTCTGGGAGGAGAGCAAACAGAATGTGGTCTACTGTATTGGTTTCTTTTTTTCCTTGTTTGGTGAGTTCAAATCCCACTCCACTAACCCAGCCTCTGCCCCATCCTCTGCACCTGCTTTTCTTTGAATTTGTTTTATTTTTATGGCTATATTATCTATATTTATCTGTTATTACCTATCCCATATGCAATTGGCATTATTTCCAAGAAATAAAAACACAAAGCCCAAGAAGAGTGAAGAGAACTACAACTCCAAAATTGAAAGAGCCAAAGGAATACCACTGTGTCTTTCCCAAGAGTCCCAACCTCTTCCTAGTTCCTTCCTATGCCACCTGTACCTGCTCGGGTCACCTTCTCAGCTGCCCTGCCTGACACCATGCACACCCTGGCTGCTGCAGCATGGGGCTGGTAAGGATGGAGCTCTCTCTGGTTCCCTTTCACAATAGCTATTATTTGAATGCTTCTCCCGTACATGGTTGCTGATTTCATAAGCCTGTGCTATGAGCAGACTTGCTCACCCAAAATTGGCAGAGAAGGTTAAAGACAGAGGCAGGCAGTATGGCTGCACAGGTCACATTGCATTTGGAAATCAGGCTAATATGTACTGTAACTTTTGTGTGTGTCTAAGAGCTTTTGTCTTTGAATAACTGCTGTTCCAGAACTCTGTTTTCTTTGGCTGCTTTAATTATAACGTTTCAGATTTTTCTTCCCCTTGTTTGACTCCTCCAGTTACTGTACTTGCTGGATTTCCTCAAGCATGCAGGAGTGCATTTGCTAGCTGCACAATGACTGTCTACTGAATGAGCAATTACACTTCTTTTGTAAACGTGTCTTATCATTAGGAGCCAAACCGTTGGATAAGTGCAGGGTTGGGCTGCGCAGGTTTACTCAGACAGGCAGATTTCTCTTTAGCACTCTTTGGTACAGGGCTATGCATCTGAAATGACAAGCAGAAAGTGCAACGAGAGAATTCAAACCATGTCTACTTCCACTTAAATCGTGCAGTCCCTGCACAGTGAATGTATTCCAGTCTGAGCTGGAGAATAGTGACCGGTGAGAGGCCACCTATTTATTTTCTTCTCAAAGAGATAAAGAGTGTGTCACACTCTGTGCTGCAGATGCACCACCAAGACAGATGCAGACTGAAAGAGATTATCTCCCCCTTTAACTGCCATTAAATTTGTGGAACAAGATCAGATTGTGAGATCAAAACCTGCATTCAGTCTTATAACCTGAAAGTTAACACAAGGCAAAATCCCAGAGTCATGAGCCCCGAAAGAAATTAGAGTAGAATAGAATAATTTTAGTTGGAAGGGACCTACAGCAATCATCTAGTCCTACTGCATGGCCACTTCAGGGCTGACCAAGTTAAAGTATGATATTAAGGGCATTGTCTTAAGCACTGACAGGCTCGGGACATCAGCTGCCTCTCTAGGAAGTCTGTTCCAGGGTTTGGCCACTCCCTCAGTAAAGAAATGCTTTCTAATGTCCAGTCTGAATCTCCTCTGACACAGCTTGCAACCTATCACTGGATCCCAAGGAGAGTTGATCAGAACCGCTCTCACCACTTCCCCTCTTCAGGAACTGGGGAGAATAATGAGGTCTTGGAAGGCAGCAAAGCCTTGGGGTATCTAGACATGGAACAGAAACAAGTGACTCAATACAAGACTTTGATGTGCTGCAGTATCAGAAATACAAGCCAGGCACTGGTGTCCCTCGAACACGCTTGTCCAAGAATTGGGGTGTAGCTCCCCTCCTTTGTGAAATGATTCTGCAGCAACAGCTCCAGTGGAGGCATTTCGTGGTTAGACTGGGCTGACTGAGAGGGTGGCTGTGAAGAGTCACTACATGTGGGAGGAGCTGGTGCTGTTTCGATACTAGAAATCCTCATGAAGAAAAGCAATGGCTTTTTATGTTTCCTGTCTGATAATGAGATACAACTGCACCTCTGAAATGGAGTCTGACTCTGAGAGCCAGAGGGGTTGGGTGAAACTCCTCACATAGTCCTTCAGGTGGTGGGACGCTGTCCCAACAATCCCACAGCTGAAGAAACTTGAAAGCAGAACAATATCCTGTGTTAGCCTGGAAGACAGGCAGAGGGAGATCCTGACTGGTCTTCCTAGTCTGTAATTATTGTCCTAACACTATGTGGAAGACAGTCCCACAATGTCAAATTTTATGGTGCTAGTTTCAGCCAAAATATGTGTTGCAGGTCCCACTTTTCTGGAGGCATGAAACAACCTCAGTTTATAAATTCCTCTGCCATTGCAGCATTGTCACTAGGGCTGAAGGTGGTTTCTGCTGGCATACCCCAGCATGTGCCTCTCTTCCTGCGTCTTGTGCAGCAAACAATCATGAAATCAGCTATTCAGCCCTTCAGACACATGCATGGTGCACAGGCACCACAGGCAAAGCACTGTCTTGCCAATGTTACAATACAGAGCAATGAGCTATCTTGGATTTCCAAAACTCAAATACTGTATTTCAACAGTGTGCTAAGCTGCAGGAAGAAGGGAAAATATGTCAATTCACACAACGTCCCCAAAGCACATGACAGAGCTCACTGATTTCTTTAAGCCAGATGAAAGCATTCAACAATCTTGAACTTAAGGGGTTTGTGCCATGAATATGCCACAAAAACAATAACTGTGGAGACTGTGAATGCTCCACTCTTCCAGAGAAGCAGGACTTGGAGGTAGTTCTTCACAGCTAAACTAACAAGGGCCATGGACCAAGTCCAAGCAACACTGAAGAGCTCATGTCACATTCATGCTGCTTAAGGCTCTTCTAGGTCAGGCTCCTGCCACAAAGAGCTGTGCAGAACAGTCCAAAAGAGCTAAATGTGGACTGTTCAGGCAATCAGATGTCCAGAGCTCTGACCCCAGCCCTTTTCTCTTGAGCAGAATAGATGTTATCCCCATAACATCTCACTCTGAAGACTCCAGGAGTGAGAAGATGAAACGACAAGATCCTGCTGGGGGAGGTACTGGAGGTGGGGGTGTATGGGGAAAGAGGTGTTAGTGCTTACAGCATTTCTAAGAGTATGGGAGTCTTCCCATCTGACAGCAGAAGAGCTAAACAAGACTTGCCATTGAAGCCTGAAAGCTGTCCACATGTTTCATTTGTGGATGTGCCTTTTTGTTCAATTAGAATTTGGACACTGTTTTGTACTGAGTGATTTCCAGAAAATCTTGTTCTTCATCCTGCTGGAATTTCTAAGGAGATATTTGCCCAGGCTGTCCACATGCGTGTCTCTTGTAATGTTTGATCCCTCAGAGAACAATCATGGATGAAACTGCTAAAAAACATTGTGCAACTCTGTTTTTCTCAACTAGGAGCTTGGAAATAACAAATATACTGGAATGTGGTTTCAGTCCATTCCTTTTTTTATTTGACCTCCTATCAAGGAGAAATAATATATTCTTCTTCTGGAGTAGGAGCTGTGTTAGCCAGTATATTGGCACATCTGTGAAATGTACAGGCCTACTTCAAAACAACATCTTCTTTGGGGAAGGAAATTGCACTGAATTTCTTCTTAAGTCATTGGCCAACCATGCAGTGACAGGACAGGAGTTTGTCCTGCTTTTCACCATATCTTTGCAGTCTTCAGCCTCAATTGAAGCCCTTCTAATGTGCTCCCCTTTGACAGCTCTGTGGGTTTAGGGATCCCTATCCCTTTTCTGCAGTAATGCCAGCTCTCCACTTCAGCTTCCAGCAAACCTCTTTCCACAGCCTCCTTGACCACTGTCTCAGCCCTGTACCTCCACCAGCCCCCTGCCCTGCCAGTGCCTGTGCAGAGACCATGCTGTCCACCAGCTCTGGGATCCTTTGGGGAACCAGCCTTCCTCCCACCCACCCCTTCCCTACATCTGGGATCTGCCACTGTGAATCCCGGAGCCCATGTGGCCCATGGCCATAGCCAGACATTCCTATGGTCAGGAGCAGTCACCCCACCTGCCTCCATCTCAGCCTCATCATTGGATTGCAGCTCCTGCAGTTTTCTCCTCACCTCCAAGTTTGCCGAGAGCAAAGGAGAAAGGCCAGGAGAAGGGGTACAGACAAAGAAAGAGTCCTCCTGTGGTTGCTTGTGCCTTCTAGCAGGCAGTTGGTGATTCCTGCACCCACATGAGGCCCCATTACTGCATGTGGGAGCACTGGTAGAGGCAGCAATGATTACCTCTTTGGGCAGCTTGGTAAGCTTACTTTCTGCGCAAGCATCACCACAGCCACAGGCACACCAGTCCCCTTTGATCTGTGTAAAACTTCTCCTGCTGTGCTGCATTCATGTTTTCCTACCGGCAGCACATCATTTCTGTCCTATGTTTCTTCCTCACTTTCCTCTTGCCTCTGAGGAAACCTTTCTCCTGATTCAAATGGCAGAAAGAAATAAATCGCTGGGATGTTTGAACCATTAGAGAGGGATTCCTCACTTGTCTGAAAGGATGTGCAGGATGCTGCTGCCAAGGTATTTCAGGAATGGCCATGGAGATGAAGGCTGAAAAGGAGGTGGAGGGACTGTGTCTAGACAAGCAACTGATTACAGTGTTTGGCTTGCTGATGTAGAAATGGTATTCCTAAAGACCTGGCAGGACTCTGTACTGGCTTTTTTAGAAAAGCTTATGGAGGCCATAGTTAGCCTACAGCTGGTTTTTCCAACACTCACTTTGCTTTTAAAACATCAGAAAATAACAGATCATTCAATCTTTTGGGAATTCTCCCCCTCCTCCCATTTAAAATGTATTTAAAACATATTTAAAACATCACAGGCTGCTTCTTAATGGTCAAACTGGGAAAATGTATTACTCCTATTTTATTATTTTTTTTTTCTGCTGGATAATGGAATAAGGAATTCGTACCTGCATAAGGTAAGAATTTAAAGTAAATCTGAATAGACAACCCAAGTATACAGCCAACATGTTCATAGACTCCTGGGTTCGCAGGAAAGGCCATTTCACCATCAGCCTGATCTCTGAACAGGCAAAATCTTGCCTACAGTTCATTATAGGGCTATTCTGAAAACAGTGACTGCTTCTTGAGAAACCTGTGTGTTAGCAGAAGAAAATAGAGGTGAAATAACTGAGAGAAGAACCACAGGCTGCCTATTTGCACAATTCATTCGTGCTAATCAACCTCTTGATTTGCCCAGCATATAGGGGCTGATGTAACTGCCTTGAAATCCACTGCAGATATAATTGAAACCTGCTGCAAAACTGGGCTTTTCTCACCGAGCGCTTGCTCAGTGTTACTGTGAAGTTTCAACATTTTGCAAGTGTGTTTTATTGCTTGTCCTATGTAGTAAATAAAATACTGAAAAACTGGCTTTCTCCTCAGGTTTGTTGTTTTTGCAGTGATTCCAGTAACTACCACATCACTGAATATCTCTTAATATGCTTGCATAGACACGAAAATTGATGATAAACAGATGGATTTTGAGAAAAGTACAACGGCAGTAACACATAACCTGGTCTTTCCATGTTCAGTCGCTGCTTTTTTTATCATTATCCTCTATATGCTTTTCCTCCAACCACCCAGCTGCATGTTCCTAAAGAAACACACATTCTTCTCAACTTGGAACCATGCAAGTGCAGCAAGTCAGCTAATAGGAATATATAGGTCATGATATTTCATGGCTTACTAAGCTCTGATTCAGTGATTTATGCTCTTTCTCAGTTACTTCATCACCACTAGCTGCTGTTGAAGGAGCCAAAATGAATACAAACTATTATGGTTTGAAATAACAAAAAGGAAAGGTCTTTTTCATGACTTAAATATCTATTTTAGGTTCATTTATAAAAGATATTATTTCCATTTATTTTCAGAAGGAAAATGTTATGTTTGTTTTACTTTTGTTAAGTCAAATGAATGGGCTCTGCTCACTTGCTACCAAAGGGAGTTTTAGTACCACCATTAGTGCCATTAAAATCAGAAATAGGCTTGAAGTGACCTGTGGAAACACTGTAATTCTGCCAACTCCGATGCACATGAGCAGGCTATGTCCCTTCTCAGGGGCACAAAATACATATTACACTGCCTCTGACTTGCCACAGTGCCCCTGGGTATTTCCTGCTGAGACATCAGCCATGACGGGCCTGGTTTGGAGGGGACAGTAAATCATGAAGTTGTGGTTGGGAAGGGTGGTTTAAGGACAAGCACACACACTCTCTGCATTTTTAAACCTTTCCACTCGAAGGCTAACCTTGACTTGGGAAGAGAGACCTCTGTATCTTCCAGTGCTCCTTCCAGGATCAGCCCTGTGACCCCAGGAGCGCCAGTGGGAACAGCTAGTAGGCAGCATGGATGGGGTGGGCTGGGGTCTTATGCAGGGATTCCCTTCAGGGATCTCAGCATTTCCCACATCTGCTGCAACCCCTTGTAAGGAGGGTGCAGGAATTCACATCTACCAGCAGACCAGCAGACCAGGATGTGAGATGAAAAAGCTGTTTAGTAGGTTCTTAATTAAGGTACGTATTGTTAAGCTAATTTAAGTGAGCAGATCAAATACAAAACAGCTTTGGAAGACACTGGGACACAGAATCATAGAATCACAGAATGGTTTGGGTTGGAAAGGGCCTTAAAAACCATCCAGTTCCCCCCCTGCCACAGGCAGGGACACCTTCCACTGAACTGGCTTGCTCAAATCCCCATCCAGTTTGGCCTTGAATATTTCCAGCGCTGGGACATCCACAGCTTCTCTGGGCAACCCATTCCAGTGTCTCACTTCCTCATAGTGGAGAATTTCTTCCTAATGCCTAATCTAAATCTACCCTCTTTCAGTTTAAAACCATACACCCTTGGCCTATCACTACATGCTCTTGTAAAGAGTCCCTATCCAGATTTCTTGTCTCCCAGAGCCTTCTCCAGGCTGAAGAAGCCCAGCTCTCTCAGCCTGTCTTCACAGGAGCGGTGCTCCAGCCCTCTGGTCATCTTCGTGGCCTCCAGACTCACTCACACAGGTCCACATGCCTCTTGTGTTGTGGTCCCAGGAGGTGAACGCATCACTGCAGTTGGGGTCTCATGAGAGCAGAGGGGCAGGATCACCTCCTTTGACCTGCTGGTCACGCTTCTTTTGATGCAGCCCAGGATATGGCTGGCTTTCTGAGCGGCATGTTCACACTGCCGGCTCATGTTGAGTTTCTTATCAATCCGAATCACTCAGATCCACATCAACTTTGCTTTCACCAAAGTCAGCAAGAGTTTTGCACTGATTTTACTGGAGCAGAGGGAGGCAGATACTGCAGGACATTGAAATTCTTCCCCCATGGTGTACCCTCTAAATCTTCCTAACACAGGCTGCAATTTGAAAGCCAAATATGATCAAACAACATCTAGCCACTAGGAATTTAGGTGTTTTGGTAAATACTAAATGGTTATACACAGTGTGCTGTGAGGAGGTACAGATGAAGGGATGTCTATTGGCATCGGCACTTGTTCTGCTTCTTCATCCCCATTGTAAATCGTTGTGCACCTGACTACTGGAAAGTGCATTGAGACCATCTTGCTTATTTTGCACAACTTGCTCAACTAATTTATTTCCAACTGGCTTTGAATTGACAGTTTCATTTACTCATCAAAGGCTTTACAGCCAAATACAATCCAGAAAGTTATAGGTTTCAGAAAATAGACTAAGGACAGAAGTATAACTTAGTACAAAATTTTCAAGAACAGGTCACATCAAAATAAGGCAATATCCTTCCAAGAGAAGGAAATAGGTTTATTTATTCCAATATATTACTTGTAAACAGGGAGATGCAATATCTCTTCAATTTTGCAAGGTCTTGCAACCAGCTCACATAGTATCTTCATGCATGTTACATACATACAGTAAAGAAAGGGAAATGAAAAAAA
Source organism: Neopsephotus bourkii (assembly GCF_033783945.1). Lineage (NCBI taxonomy): Eukaryota > Metazoa > Chordata > Aves > Psittaciformes > Psittacidae > Neopsephotus > Neopsephotus bourkii. Next base: position 7,728,787 of record NW_026902234.1, read on the forward strand.
TGTTTGGAAAACTCTATTTGTAAAGTTGTTATGAGTGATCCGTGATCAGAATAGAGGGATATGTGAAATGGACAAGGGCTTAAGTCCTTTGATATTCAATATTTTTGTTAATAACTGCAATAATGCACTAAAGAATATGTTCAGTACTTAGTGTTTCTCGTTTTGTAGATCATTATACTGGGAAGAGTAGCAAGCACTTTGGTGACTAGGACTGGAGTCCAGCAAGATCTTGATAAATGAGCACAATAGTTCAAAAAAGTAATTCAGTAAGAACGTGAAGTTTCACAAGTTTGCAACTTTCAGTGGCTTATCGAATGCAATGACAGTATTGTCAAGCTGCTATGGAAAGTGGGAAAGAGTATGCTGGGCTGTGCATGTCCTCTGTACAAGAGATGACAGACTCCTTCTTTTCTCCTGAGTCACCAGAGACCCACTGTGAGAGCAGAGAAAGTAAAATAGAGGCAGAAGGGCAAAGGAAAGTGCTTTTTGTGTATTGCAGATGGATAAGGGGAAGAGGGAAGAGAACACAGTAAAACAAGATTCAAGAAAGAATTAAGCAAGGATGGAAATAGTATTCCTTGTAAAAAAGGCAGAAGCAGAAAGATTTGTGGTAATATATGCGTTTTTCAGCAAAGGGATGAAAACTGTTTCTTCACTGGCATTGTAGAGATGTCAGAAAAGTCTCAATAAGTTTGCTCTGAGACAGATTATTTCTATTGGCTTTGGTGGAATAACAATGGAAGGACTGTCAGAGAGAGGAAACCCTAATATTTGAAGAAGTCATCTCAGTTTTGCTGGTGTCACTAATTAACACAGATTTAGCAGGACACATTCTTTTGAATGTCTTTAAGACTTTTGTTAATTATGGGAGAACACATTTTTATAACGGGAGAAGTACACATTTCTGTCACATTGGTGGTTTTGGAAAGCAAATAAACTCTAAAACAAGAAATAAAAACATTAAGAAGAAACAGTAGAGAATTCCTGGAAGTCTTCAGAAGTTCCTGTGTATATAAAAGCAGATACAAGTTTATCATTCTTCTTTTGTAGGAAAGAAAGTCCTTAGAGCAATCCCAGGCAGTCACTGTTGTCTCCCCTTGATACAGCTGACATTTCAGCTTTTTCTTTTTTTCAAATATGCTGCAGTCACACAAAGGACCCACAAAAAACAAACAAGAAAAATATTTTTAACCAGACAAGAATGTGTAAATATAAACAGGGCTGCTGAAAAGTTCCGTCAGTGCCATTTATGATTGCAGGGAGCTATACAGTCTTTGGATCAAGACAGGCTGCATAAGTCTGGAGCCCACACATGAAGCAACCCTGAGCACGCTACTATTGCTAGTTGTAAGAAGATCTTCATTTGGTGCTGGAACCTCCTCCAGTGTGTAACCTTCCATGAGTGTCCTAACTTTTCCATTTTAAGATGTTTCCGTGCTACATCCAAAGTCCCAGATAATGAGGCAAAAGGAAAAAGGAGTGGATGTAAACAAACTTTAAGTCTTCCAAACCAGTCAGCATCCCTTGGGCTTTCATATTTTCCTCCATCTAAATCCTTCGATTCCAATTGCAGTTCACTGTACACTTCCCACAAAGAAACAAAAGCAGACTGCCCCAATTTGGGATTTCTGGTGTCGCTGCATCTGTCACTGTTAGGCCAATTGATGAGAGCAGTCAAGCTGCTGGGCACAGCAGTGCTGCCTGACCAAGCCCAGGTGCCCTGGTCTTGAGATCTCCTGCAGATGTTACCACTGGAGCCATAAAACAACCTATTGATGTTGACTGTGCCAATGTCAAAATACACTTAAAGCAGAAGATTCCCCCTGCCCCTCTCCTAGCTCCCTATGAGCTCTGAACTGATATTCTGCCTCTCAGGACACTGTATCTGGCAGGTGGAGCATGGTAGGTGGGGATGAGCTGTTTCAGCATGAATGCAACTGCTGTCCCCCCCGAGAAATGATGAGTAGCTTCTCCTGTACAATGCAATCTGTCTGTTGGCTTGTTTGATTTGGTTTTATTTCTCTTTCTGCTCACACACAAAAAATTATTGGTGTCTACTAGACTCAGTTTTAGATGTTAAATGGACATGCCAGCAAGCACACTAGGAAAAGTATTATGCAGTTGGATATCTATGTACTGTTTATCCTACCTTCCCCTATTCAGAATGAGTTCAGTCAGAGCCTACTCACAAATTCCTATGAGATTTAGAATCTCCTATACTGAAGGAGCTTATTCTAACTTAACGTCTATGAATTAGTTAAAAGTTCCCCCAAAGAGAACCAGAGATTTCTTGGACTAGACTTTTCTGTTGCTGGGTTTATTTTTGAATGAATTTTAAGAAATTTAGGATTATAGGTAACTTCTGCAGATGTCACCCTACTCTCCATTTCTTGATGAAAGAAGGGTATTTGTTGTAGACTAAATCTCATTAGATTGCATCTAAATTAATGATTTGTTTGGTTTCTTTTCTTCCAATTTTGAGCATTGTCTAGAAGAAAATACCCAGGACTTGACTGAGAGGTTTAATGACACAAAGGCACTGATGTCAATATTGATTAGGATCTGGATCGTACTCAAGAATCTGGATGTACAACTCTATACCACAGAAGAGCATAAAGTGGCCCAGCTCAAATCACAGGCATACAAAGGCTTTTTTGCATGCCTGACGTAACACACACTTGAGAGATTTTCCGGACTAGGCCTGGTTCAGGAAGCCTAATAAGATATAGCTCAATCCACTGTGTGACAACGTAATGAAATGCAAAGCACCGGCTCCTGCCAGAGAAGGTGCTGATTGATCTCATTCTGAATCAAGACTTTCAGCATCATGAATTTAAACTGTGGCTCTTAAGTGTCTACTAGAAACTGCTTAAATACATATATTCTTTATAATGTTCCCTTACACTTACTTGTAGGCTACCAAAATACAGTCTTCTCTATGTCACTTTTCTATTTCTACATACACATAGATGTTTACACATGCTTCTCCTGCTAATTCTTAATTCCAACTGAACTATACCCAAGAAGGCACAGGTAAGTTTGGATGATGTTCAAGGATTGCTGGCAGGGATTGCGATGACTCTACAGCTCTCTTTATGTTCCTTGGGGCCTTCTGCAGAATAGGATTTTGCCATTAGCACCTATTTGATGTGCATAAGAGTTAGCAAACACATTTTTTTGCTGCTGTGCCAATGAACACCCTAGCTTATGAACCAGTATATGTTATCAGAAAAGGCTGTGTTTCACCCTGCCCGACTCAACTGAAAAGGTATAGGCAGGAGCTGGAACTTAACATGTCAAAGTACCTTTTTACATTCAAAGTAGGCCCACTGGAACAGGGATTATCAGTGAGGAAATGGCATTCAGGATCACTATCCAGGCAATGGGATGAGTGGCAGGGTGCTGACACAGCCTTACCTGAGCCAGCCCTGAAGGCTGGCTGAGCCATCGTTGCTCCACCACACAGAGGTTTCATAACCCAGACCTTGTTCCAGACATTCAGCCAAAGCTTTCCTTTCGTAACGCCACATAATTCACCGTGCAGGCATCACACTAAATCATAGCTAACCAACAAGATTTTCAAGCAATTGTAAATTAAATGAGACTGGCCATGGCCTGCTTGGTGGGGAGGACCAGCGTCTGCCCTCCCTCCTCATTCTCGAGTGCTTGTCACCTCCCGGTGTCCTCATGTGTTAAAGGCTCTTAGCTCCTAAGAAACAGCTTTGCAGCAGAACTGTTGGGCTAAACACCAGTTTATAGGAGCAGTGAGTAACACTGTACCATATAATTTCTCTTCTAAATTATTCTGTAGGTCCTGTTTTGCTCAGAGACTGCTGGCCTGGAATGCACTGGAATTTTCTGAATACTTCAACTGTAGGATTTGAGGATGGAGGGATAAGTAACTGTGAAACTGCATTATCTATGGAGGTAATTCTTGCCACTCCTGTTTGCCGCAATGCGGGTTTACAGGCTTGCTTTGGAGGGTTAGGATCTCATTCGTAGGAAGGAAGATTTCTGGTTTCCAGTTCCTCCCTTCGCCACTTGGGTGTCCACAGCCATGCAGCTTCCAGTGGCCAAAGATGATGGCTGATGGCAACTGCCATGAGGAAGTCTTGTACTGACCTATGGGCTCTTTTGATGAAATACCAATGTTTATGACACAGACATTCACTATGGAGTAATCTTTTTTAAACCGGTGAGTATGTATTCAGGGTGTGAATCATTTAAACCCAAAGCAGACACCTGAAATAGCTCACATGACCTGTGTCCCTAAAGGCATCTACATACCTCTGCTTGCCCTGGGGAAAGCCTGGGGTGAGTGATCAGTCACAAACATCTGCTCCAGGCACGTCTGAAGTTAGGTGAGATATTTGCTTCCTCCTGTGCATTTTCCAAGCCATGAGATATGAGGTTTGCCTTCCCAAGTCACCACCCCAGCCCCACACGGTGCCTATCTTTTGCAACAGACCTGGGCTCTAGAACAGCCACTTGCTCTGTGCTTCAGGCTTTCTTCTCTCATTGAGGCAATTCCAGCACAGAAAGCAGTAGTTGGGCTCTTTGAGGAGTGCCTAATTTTGTCTCTTCCCCCTCTGCCCCTGCTTCCCACCACGGTAAGCTAAAATAGTTAAACCTTTGGGGTTTGGTTGCATGCATGTCCTGCTTCCATGTTTAAGAGGAAATAACTTGCTACAATAAAATATCACTAGATGCTGGTAACATCAGATAAGCTAAGCTGGACAAAAATGTTTTCTTTGGCAATTCCCCACTTTCTTTAATTTGGCTAGAAAGCTGAATTTACTTCTGGAAATGCAAGGGCCCCCGTTACATATAACTGTAACACAGTTTCACAGCTTGGCTTGGTAAACTCCATGTAGGGCAAAGAGAATAGTCCTGCCATTTTTTTCCCTTGTGTACAATTGGGCTGACAAGCACCAAGCTGCACATATCAAAATCCACAGTAAATTTCATTTGTATTAGTTTTCCACCTTTCCAGAGAAAAAATGAGCCTTTGGAATATGCTTTTCTGCCCCTATTGGAAGCTGCTTAATGCTATAGCAATGTATAAAGTTGAGCACAGGGGAGGAAAAAGTGAGCATGCCTGGAGGATTCCCTTTTGGGTTAGAGACAGCATTCCCAGGCACAACAGGAGGCGCTGAGCATCCCCCTTGCAACTGGCAAGGGTCAGAGGAGCTTCCGTGCCCCTCCCAGGGAGTGGGATAGCGGCACTGACCCCTTGGCTTGACAAGGGATGAGGAGAGAGGACTGGAGTGAAGGATCCTTCCATGGGAATGGCTTGTGCTGCAGGTTCTCTGTTGCTCCCATTGGTGGGTATCAGGCTGTAGGGGTCACTCAGAAGACACCTCAGCACACAGGAAGAGAGGGAAGGAGAGGACTGCAGAGGATGGATGCCACTGCTCCCCCAGATAAGTGGGTGCTACTGCTTGCAGTGGTTCTGGGGTCAGGCTTTATCACTCCCTGCTTGGTGCTCCACATACGGACACAGCCAAGCACCTTGAACCAAGAAACCCTAAGCACCACAGAGGGCAGTTATTTTCACCACATGCAATGAATATATAAAGCTATTCAGGACATATGCACATGGGACCACACATGAACTCACATGTGTTAATGGGTTAGCCAGCGTGCCACTGGAGTCACACCGATGATGTTGCCACAGCCTCATAACTTTACTTTTTGTATCTAACTCAAAGCTTTGACGTCGTGAGCCCTTTACTACCTGAAGGCTGGAGTGTGGCACTGCCTGTGGGAGACACAGGGCAGCAGCAATACAGTGTATTCCCCTTCATACCAAGCACCTTGAAAAGCTCTGGCTGGCCTTGCTATAACCCCACCACACTGCACAGTGAGGGGAGCTCCTCTGCTGACAGTGTGTAGCTCCATCATACAGCCCACAGGCAGCGAGTCCCTGGATTTCAAGATACCACATGTGGGACTTAGCAGGCTTCACCCCAAAAATGTGCATTGCTGGTGCATTTACTGCACCTACCCTGAGAACTAGTGTCTGCACAAGTGATGGACATATCAAAGATTGCTAGTTTTGACACAGTTGATGGTAGTATGGAAGCCGAGCTACGTTTCCAGGCAGCAAATACTTATGGCATACAGTAAGCCACACTGTGAGGATCTTCTCTGGAGTATACATACAGACCAAAAGCCTCAAATAGGCTGGATTTATTTGTTGGGTTTTTTTTTCCCACCCTTTCCTCTGCCCCTCACTACAAACATTTATGCAATAAAATATTTCTAGAGCACAGTGTATAAACAATGCGCACAATAAAAACAAGAACTAGAAAAATTTAATGAGAAAAGAGCAGAACTCAATTTTCCAGCCAAAAAACAGCTGAAGTTCTTTAAGTTCTCCTTTTTTTTTTTTTTTTTTCAGCTATTGAGGCGTTTTTCTTGTGATAGGTTTGAATCACTCAGGAGTACTCTCCTTAGCACTGGCTACTTAAAAGGATATGTGATGTTTCTTTTTCTTAGTTGTAACCAATGTGTAATTTTGGGGTCTTAAAATTTGAATTTCTGGTTGAATAACTTAGAAGCAAACAATAATTATGTGCCTCTTCCTGGTGCAGCTGGTGCCAAAACATAGATGAAAGCAAAGTGATTATAGACAAAGGGCAACCACTGGGTGACCGGGTTTCCTTTGGAGTCAGTGCAAGTCATTTATGAGTAAATCTAGCCAAGAATCTGCAGCAGAGCCCAGTATGCACTATTAGGCAGGGTTCTGCATACAAAATACAATCATTGGTTAAAATACTAGAAGAGGCTCACACAGGAGATACCCTATTCCCTGCTGAGTGTCCTCTCTGTATGCCACAGTATCACAGTTCCCCTCTCCATCACCTCTACTGCTTCCTAGTGTTGCTTATAGGAAGTGAGGGTGTGCTCTTCAGGGGCAAGGAGTCAACATCACAGGCTGAAGAATGCCCCAGCCCATGTCCTGAGGTGGGATGGATAGATCTGCCTGTTGCACCACTCTAAAAGGAGTTACTGCCCCTCCAGACCATCTTTGCCCTCTTTATTCATTTTGAAGGGGTGTTGCTGCTGTGATCTATGTGGAGCCCTGATCTGCTGATACCAAAATGTAGTGGTGCTGAACTGGGTCTTTTAGAGCATTGTTTTTCTGGTTCCAGCCCTTAAGATCAAAGAAGGGACTTAATTATTATGATCTGAGTGCAATTCATTCAGAGGTTTTCTCAAATGCTTATTCACCTCTTCCTGTGGTGCAGCTTGCAGACCCAGCTGGCAGTCAGAAAGCAAAAATACACTGCTTTCTGAAGAATCTGACCTTCATTTTTTAATTATTGCTCTGATACAAGCTAAGATGGGGAAAAGATTTTCTCTTTCTCAGCTTAAAAGGAAACAATAATTTTCTCCTTTTACTTGGACACTATTCTACCCCATTATTTTTCTCTCTTTGCCATGGAATTTTGAGATCAAGTCAAACGCTAGGAAGAAAAGATGGTATTGTAAACGTCACACATAAAAAACCCACCTTGGCCTTAAATAAAGCAAATTCCACCTCTTTGTGGGTTTTACTTTTGAACTTCCTCACCTTGAGGCTTCAGCTTTTTAGTCTGCAAACAGGAATAATACCTTCCTGTCTCAGAAAAGCTTATCTGATTCGTGTTTGTAGAATGCTGGGACATGGCCCATCCCTGGCAACATTCAAGGTCATGTGTGATGTGGTTCTGAACGACCTATCTAGTTGGAGATATCCCATTTCATTGCAAGGGGGTTGGTTGGACTAGATGACCTTTAGAGGTCATTTCCAACCCCAACTGTTCTATGATTCTATGGCAAAATATTTGTGGATATGGAGATATATAATTGTGCATAGTTGTATGCATCTATGGATGGAGGTGCAGACTCCTCATTTTTGTGTCTGTCTCCTGTTTTTTCTTTTCACAATATCACTGTCTCCCTAAAACACAAAGATTTCTTACAAAGAGAGCAGTGATATGTTTGCCTGAAGACTACCTTGCACATCCAGGAAATGTGTTTTCTTGACAATGTACTTTTTGCCCATTTTAAGTATCATTATTAGAAAGTTTTGGTATTGGATGAACATAGCACAAAACAGGCTCAAAACCACCTTTCACTAGCAATGTACTCTCACATTACCATACCTTTTAAAGCAATCTATAACTGAAAAGGGAAGCAATGTTTCACCTAGGACATCTCTCTCTTTCCCTGATTTTCCTGGTTAATATAACAAGTTACTGAATGTCATGGTTTAACCCCAGCTGGCAGCTCAGTACCACACAGCCTCTCGCTCTTCCCTGGTGGGATGGGAGAGAGAGAGAATTGGAAGACTGAAAATGAGAAAACTTGTGGGTTGAGATAGAGACAGCTTAATAGGTAAAGCAAAAGCCATGCACGTGAGCAAAGCAAAACAAGGAATTCATTCACCACTTTCCACTGGCAGGCACAAGAGCCATCTCCAGGACAGCAGGGCTCTATCACATATAACAGTGACTTGGGAAGATGAACACCATCACTCCAAATATCCCGCCTTTCCTTCTTCTTCCCCCAGCTATAGATGCTGAGCATGACACCATATGGTCCGGAATATCCCTCTGGTCAGTTGGGGTCAGCTGTCCTGGCTATGTCCCCTCCCAACCTCTTGTGAACCCACAGCCACTGGTGGGGTGAGACGCAGAAAAGGCCTTGGCTCTGTGTAAGCACTGCTCAGCAGCAATCAGCAGTTTCCACCACAAATCCAAAGCATAGCCCCATACTAGCTGTTATGATGAAAATTAACTCTATCCCAGCCAAATCCAGCTCACTAAACTGACTTTTTTTAATTTAAACCAACCCAGATCTTGTTTTCTTTCTGTTGCCAGCACCCCCTGAAAGAGCGGACACAAGGCTCCATGAGCAGCTCTTTGTTGGTCTGCCTCCCACACCCAAAACCACATCAATACTACCTTTTGTTCCCAGGACATGTGAGCCATCCCCTGTTCTTCACAACGCCTCTTAGTTTGCTGCTTTGGGTTTTTGCAGGCTTTCCTCTTTGGTCCAGCTTTGGGAGATGGAAATTTCATGGCAGTCAATCACAGGCTGCTCAACAGCATGACATCTGGAAACTCCTTCCTGCAATGATGGCAAGCTTACAGTGGGATAACCATCTGCTTGGCCTGACCACCATTTCCATTTTTCTTTGTCTCCCACAAAGGTGTTAACAGCCCTCATTTGCTTCTCATTCCCTTCCAAACTGGACAGCTAGAATTTCCCTTTTCCCCCCTCTGCCTCCCCCCCCCAAAGAGCAAAACCAAAAGAGAACACCTTCTGTTTTAGAATCCAACTCAGAACTTTTGCTTTTAATATTATTGCTAACAGAATATAAATATGCATATTCCAATTTGGATGGAGAAACCAGCACACCACATATTCTATTTTCCAGTCAAAAAGAAAATCTATATTTTTATATTTTAACATGTATCTTTGCATGCACTTTCTAAAAATGACTTTTCAGTGTCTTGGTTATGTCTGCTTCTTGTCCTGCTGTGGTACAATCCCCTGTGCTATTACCTTTTCTCCATCCTTCATGCTTGCTGGAGGTTACAGCCTTGCACTGACAAACCTTGTCGGAACAAGGAGCTAATCAATAAAAGATTACAGAAACCCCTGTTTTCATTTTGTAACATGGACCTGCTAGAACTCTGCTGCAAAGACTCGTCTCCTTCGAATACAAAATGATAAAGTTGTAGTCCAGAGGGCAAAATGTCACCCTCACCACATTTAGTAAACACATTTTCAGCCACTGAGTCTATATATCCCTATATACACACAAACAGGAGGCCAGGGGTGTGTGTGCGCATATTATGGAAATAATGACTGACTTCCTTTAAGGCTCTTCACAGTTGTGAAATTTTTACTTATGTTACTCCTTTTTTGTTTAATTAGGGACAATAAAAGAATGGATTCAGTTGGCTTTAAAAGGAGGGCAGTGTTTCCTGCTGTTAATAAGAAAAAGGTGGGTGACAAAACCAAAGCGTTGCAGCACTGATCAACGCAAGTGTTTACCAGCTTTTCCACCTGCTTAAAATCAAACACATCCACAGGAGAAATGGTCTTTGTGGCAAGAGGTTGAAAACAGTTTTGCTTGCTTTGCCAGTAAGGAACTATGTTATCCTGGTGAACCATTTAGAGATGTCATTAAATGCCTCCTGTTCTGTTATATTAAACCTGACAATAAGAGAGGTTTCTATTCTGGTATTATTCAGCTCCTTTCAATGCAATTTAACAGCTGGAAATGAGAAGAAGGCAGCTCCTTGTTACTAGGCAACTCTTTCCAACCACCAGCAGTTGCCCCAGGGGCCAGGGTTTGGGAGCTGCTCTGCAGTGACGGCTCTTCTCCCTTCCTCCACACCCAGAGTGATGCACAGAGGCTGCTGCAGTGTGGGCTCCCCTCTAAGAGCTCAGAGCATTTGCAAGAGCTGTATCTCATGAAAACTGTGGTTTTCTCTCTCAACATCCACCATACCAAAACTTTCTATATATTGTGTTATATAGCTGGGAGTCTAGCCACTGACTTCCAACAAGCCAACATTTGTCTAAATATGCAATTTTTAAGTTACATGTTTATTGCTTTGAGTTAATGAGCATGATAAAGAATACATCATGTTCTTCCACTAAGAAGCCCATTTCAAAGCCTGTAACGGGCACCAGTACATTCCCTCCTGCCTCCAACACACAGCTCACACTCAAGTAATCTCTCAGCAAGCCCATCTGCCAACTTGGTGTTTATGTTATCCCTTATGCAGCTTTGTAAGCTCACCGTAGGGGCTTGTATTTGTTATTACTGTTTTGCTGCAATGTTCTTTTACTCCTCATTCCACCCTTGAACTTATTTAAATTTATTTCAGCCTTTATTCAAGTACCTAAAAATACCTTAGAAAACAAGCACATGTGGAATGCATAGGAATAGAAACCATGATGACCTCATGCACTGTTTATTAGCTGGCCTAATACAACACAGATCACATCCACTAGCAACATTTATGAAATACCTTACCTCACTCCAAAGTTCATTCATATTCAGAGAGCCAGGTTTGGAATTCAGGCATTTTGAGTTCTTGTCATAGAATAATAGAATGGTTTGGGTTGGAAGGAACCTTAAAGATCATCCAGTTCCAACCCCCTGCCATGGGCAGGGACACCTTCCATTAGAATCATAGCATAGAATCATAGAATAGTTAGGGTTTGAAAGGACCTTAAGAACATCAAGTTCCATCCCCCTGCCATGGGCAGGGACACCTCACACTAAACCATGTCACCCAAGGCTTTGTCCAACCTGGCCTTGAACACCACCAGGGATGGAGCAGTCACAGATTCCCTGGGCAACCCATTCCAGTCCCTCACAACCCTTACAGTAAGGAATTTCCTCCTTATATTCTGTCTAAAGAGCAGGTTGCTCAAAGCCCCTGGGTGTAAGTCAGAAATGGGCTCAGTATGTTGATGACACCTTTTCTCTTGACTCTTTCCCAACAACTGGACAGGTTGATGTAGTTTCCTCATCACAAAATATTCCGTATTTTAACTCAGCACCCTCCCAGTGGGATGAGGACAGCGGAGAGAAGAAACAGACGCTTACATGTTGGTACATACTTGCTTCAACGCAAGATTTAGTTGGCTGCAGAGAAGCATTCAGCAGGCAAACCGACAGCTCAGGAAAAAATGGTCCTTGCAAAGGTTATTCCTATGGTCATTCTGTCCAGCATATGGACATGGCCATGGCTAGCACCTGCAGGACAAGGTGCCTTTCTCTTTTTCTTCCTCCAGCATAATGCATCCATGTCAGAAAATGGGGTTTGGATCCATTACTGAAGAGAGATACTGGTTACAGCGTGCCTTTCTTCTGCATCTCTCTCTATGCATCCAGTTTCACTTCTTTATCTAAGTCTTTTTTTCTCTCTCTGTTCTACATTTGCTTATTCTTCTCATCCATTTCTTCCTCCACTAAAATTAAGCATATTTTCAAAGTTAACTCTTTTCTGTTTCAGTCAATATATGCTAATTGTTAAAAAGAGTTAAGCAGTATAATGGGACCTTTTCTGTGTTTGTTTTTATCAGAAAATGTTCAAACAAAACATACTGGATAAGAGGAAACTTATGCCATTAGCATTATTGGAGACCTCTTGAAGAAACGTCACATCCTCCAACAAAAGCACTGACCTGATCTAAACACAGACACATGTTTGTATGGCTCCAGGAAGGATTTATATTTGGAAGAGTGGAGGGGAGAGTAATTTTTCCTATTTATCTAGGAACCTGAAAATAGCCTGAATTAAAGCATGGCTTCTAATTGTTTTTAGCAACAGTTTTTCATCTTTGTGACAAATTCTTTTTCATCACCGTTCTCATTCTACATCAATCTGTATCTCTGAATGAGGTTTCATACATACATTAGTAACATCCTTCAACAGAACTGCATGACCATCATCATTATGCTGACTGCCTTGAAATCTTCTTTGAAGGCTAGTGGCCTATTTTTTTTTACCCTTTCAGCTTTCTCTTCTCATCAATACAAACACTTCATAATTTTGATTTATTTTGATTCATTTTACAACCAGACATTAAATGAAGCTGGTGTGTTTCAGTATCAGTTGTATTTCAAAAGAGAAAATGCTGGCTGTGCAAAAAGCCCTAGCTCATCTGTGTCAGTGGCATTTCAGGAGAAGGTCCACCCTGACCCGCCACATGGGTTTCCCAAGCAGCAGGGGTTGCACTGGTACCATGAAAGGTTCCTGTCTTGCACTCTGGGCTCAATTCCTGCTGATGACAAGAAGAAATCTTAAAGTTTTAGCCTTTTCTCATTAACTTAGGCCCATGTGGGGAAGTTCCACACACTGCTACAGGAACTCTTTTGCCTTTGCGTGAATCAGAAATGCAAATCCTCAGCTCTTTTTCAAAAATACACTGTTTTAGTAAGGATTTTGCATGTGTGCGTGCATGGAGACAGTAAGATATTTGGGGTGCTGCTTTTTTTTGATGTAAATTACCTGTCAGTGGTGTCCTAGAGTTACTTATAATCTGTCTGCTCAAAATGCTTCCAGTTTGTGAGTTCCCTACTCTGCCTGTTCACATGTTGGGTGAAAATCAAGATGCTTGATTTAAAATCGACCTCTACAGAGTTTTAATGCCAAATAGCAACATAAAGAGATAGAAGCATCTAGTGATGGGTGCTTCATCCTCAAGCAAGAAAACTATTATGCCTTAAATGTAATATTCTTAACTGTGCATGGCAAAGGAACAGGGCTTCTCTGACAACGCGGTTACAGTCTAATGTTTGGGTCACAGAGATCCAGGGGTCTTTTCCAAAATGGAGGAAGCAAAACTATTCTTTTGAAAGCCATTCATTCCAAATGGAATAAGAAAGACCTCTTCCAGTTTCTCCTTCCTCTCTGCAACCTCTTCTTGTAATGATGAAAACAACAGCCCCGTTGGGCTCCCTGCCTCCCAGGTCCTCAGTGCTAACTGCATCATGGTGACTCAGATTGCACAGAAAACAGACCTTCTGGTCCCTCATCCCCACCTCATCCCTTCTGTGATCTTCAGTGGTATTTAATGAACAGGAAGCCAAAATGTACTGTGGGCTGGGGCAGGAGCTCTGGTGCTTTTGCTCAGTGCCATTTAGTCCAAGAGATCACCCATGGAGTGAGTCTCTCAGACAAGCAGGACATTGATGTGTTCTGCCCAGGAGTTTGCACATTGCCTCACTTGCTCCAGAGGGAGTGCCACTGCTCAGACGAACAATTTGGTTTTGCTGGTATATAAAGCCATTTCCAGTCACCATTTTGAGGCTTAATGAAAGGAAATCTCATTGACCTGGAACCAAGACAGGCTCAGAGGGGACTAAAACTGTTCCCAGCTTCCTGTCCTTGAAGCCTCCAGTTTATTTTCTGGCATCAGGCTGTGAATTATACTTCACACAACTAAGCAGCAAGTTCCAGATCATAATGCGCTGCACATATTTGGCATGTGCCCAGCCTGTAGTGCATTCAGGTCAAGGATCGTGGAATCAGCTTGCTTACTCTCACTGGGATTTGCTGGTTAAGTATGCTGCCATCCACAATCATTTAATATTTTAAATATCCTGACATAATCTCACATCCTTTTACTCCTCCCTCCTTGTAAATAAGAGAAAAAAAGTAGTCTTTGAAGCACTTTTGAAGGAAAAATGGCAAGAGATGAACATGGAATGAGTATGTGAAACAGCCACTTGTCCCTAAAACCTGAGATACTTTTGGCACTGTGGGACAAACTGTAGGATGTAAGTCTAATCAGTTGTTCCTTGACATCAAACAAGTAAGTAGAAAAGCTGGTCCCTCGAAAGTCAACAAGAACAACCCCCCAGTGCTGCCCCTTGCTGAAGGAATGGTGGATGGAAGGAAGGAAAGGCATGATTTGGAATCCTTTCCTTTACTCCATTACTCAGTACCTTCAACTATGAAGTTGTGAGGCCTATTTACTCTTTTTAGTACATTTTAGTTTCATTCTACAGTTTTGTACCTACAAATGTAATTAGTTGCAGGAACCTAAAACAATTTTGCTCAGTTACATCTTCTTCCACTACGCTTCCACAGCTCAGCTACATGCTATGCCCTGGTTTACACTGAAAGGCAATTGCTACCTTTGTATTTTTGATCACTTCTTTCAAACTTTGCTAAATTTGGTGCATGCTTCTGATTAGTGTCTATAAACCAATGGGATCTAATCCTACAGGTTCAGATTTACATCTGGAAATCTCTGTACCTGGGTTATTTTAAAGTCAAAAGGGAGCCTAGAGTGGGACATGCTGAGAGTACAAGTAGTTCATATAATGTTGTTTTAATGTTTCCTGAATTAATTTTCCTGTCTTTTTTTTTTGTTATGTTCTGTAAGATCTCACTGTGATAGCTAAGATCAGATGGTATAAAGCCATGAATTCTGAAGAAAATGAGACTTGTTTTATGCAACTCATCACTTAAATCTCCCTTAAATGCTACATGCAGTGCCAGAAGAAGGGAAGGTGGAAAATGTGACTGGTAAAAGGATTTCTGGGCTCACCCAAATCAATGTTTGACATCTGTGCCAGGCAACTTACTGGGAACTATAATAAAGAATAGAATTAGTAAACTGAATACATATTGGAGAAGAATCAGCATTATGTATCAAGTAGGATGCCATGTTTTGCAAGCCCATTACAGTTTCAAGAAGCAGTCTTTTTTCTTGTTTCTTTTTTTTTTTTTTTTAATATAGATAAGATGGTTCTGATAATATGACATACCTGGATTTCAGAAAGCTTCTTGACCTCGTCTTTCACCCTCAGTTCTCAAAGTGTATCCATGGGGAATGAAAGGAAAAGGATAAAACAAATGTCTAAAAGAAACTCATCACCAGAGCACACAATAAAGCTCTTCCCAGAACCCACAAAAATTTCTGCTGTTCAACATCTTCAGAAATCTTAAGGAGAAGTTGAATACCGTGAGAACAGTTGTAAGATAATACAAAATCTGTATGAACAGCCAAATCCGAAACTGGCAATTGAGCATTTCAGAAGACTTTTAGGAAAAATAAATACTTTTCTGTTGGCTTAGTGAGCTAAATTGACTTGATTCTTATGCCATTAAAGCTTTCTTGACAAATGTATAGAGTTGGTGTTACTGGAGTTACCTATCACACCCACCACAGGGCATTACAGATAACAGGGGTAGCAATGGACAACCTACATGCAGCTCTGACCATACACGGCTGGGTAACAGCTAACAGGGTTTCCACATTGGACGTGTCCTGATGTGTACACATGGACAAGGGATGGTAAAGGATGGCTTGCAACATATTAGTGTAAACTACATCCATATCTTTCCAGAGGATTTTACCCTAAAATACTGGAGTAAACTGAAAATTTAGTTGTGAAAAATATATGTATTGGGGTGTGGGGAGAATCACTGAATGGTTTGGACTGGAAGGGATCTTAAAGATCACCTAGTTCCAATCCCCCTGCCACAAGGAGAGACACCTTCCACTAGACCAGGTTGCTCAAAACCCCATCCTGGGGGGCTTTCCAGGGATAGGGCAGACACAACTTCTCTGGGCAACCTGTGTCAGTGTCTCACCACCCTCATAGCAAAGAATTTCTTCTTAATGTCTAATCTGAGTCTCCCCTCTGTCAGTTTAAAGCCGTTCCTCCTTGTCCTGTCACTACATGACCTTGCAAAAAGTCCCTCTCCAGATTTCTTGTAGGTCCCCTTTAAGTACTGGAAGGCTGCTCTAAGGTCTCCCCGGAGCCTTCTCGTCTCCAGGATGAACAACCCCAACTCTCTCAGCCTGACCCAAGCTTCTCCCGTAAGGCAGCACTGGGTTGGGTTTAGTACCAGCTATCTCCCTCTGTAGCGAGCAGCCCGGCAGTACGGGAGCCAGCCGCCTTCCCGCCAGCTCCCTGGGGCTGGCCGCCCGCCCATCAGCCCCGCTGCTCCCATTCCGCCCCGCAGCTCAGCACGGCCTTTCCCGGGGGCCGGGCAGGTACGCGGGGCCGCGCTTCCCCGCTGCGAGGTGTGTCCCTGGGTGGCGGTGACTTGGCGAGCGATTGGGTAGGACGGGCGAGCGGCTCCCCGGCTCCCCTGCTGGGCTCCCCGGCGCCGCGCTCCCGCAGTAGCAGCGCGCTCCCCAGCCGCGCCGCCGCCCGCCCGCCCCGCTCGGCTCCGCTCCGATCCTCCAGCGCCCGGCCCTGCCCGGCTCGGCTCGGCTCGGCCCGGCCCCAGCCGCCGCCGCACCATGCCGCATCCCTCGGCGCCCCTCGGGGCCGCCCTGCTGCTCGTCCTGCTGGCGGCGGACTCCTCGCAGAGTGAGTACCGCGGAAGGGGGTGGGAACCGTCCCTGCGGCACACGCCGCATCCCGAGCATCCCCCACCGCCGTGTGTGTGTGTGAGAGCGGGCTGGGGAGGTGCTGGGGCTGCGGTGTGTGTGTTGAGGGGGGCATGAACAGCTTCACGGGTGCGGCGAACAGGAAGGCGGTGGCGGTAGCAGCAGGGAATGCCGGTGCCGCGGCGGGGTCGCCAGTGTGAGGGGCCGGAGTGACACCGCAGCGACCCCCGGGCGGGAGGGGGGTGTGCTTGCTGCCCGCGGCGGAGCGGTTTGGTGTGCTGGGACGGGAGTAACTGGGCGGCTCGGCAGGCTCAGCTGATTACCGCTGCCTCTCCTTCCTCCTGCTCCTCTCCTCCTCTTCGTCCTCCTCGTCCTCCGTACACCCGCGGCGACCGGCGGCCCAGACGTGCTGCTGCGCGCCCCGGAGGCTGCCCAGTTCCTGAGACAGAGGCATCGGCGAGCCTACCAGATCTTCGAGGAGACCAAGCAAGGGCACCTGGAGAGGGAGTGCGTGGAGGAGCACTGCAGCAAAGAGGAGGCCCGGGAAGTGTTTGAGAACGACCCCGAGACGGTAAGGACGCAAAGCCGCCGCGAAGATTGGGGTGGCCTGTCCGCTCTGCCCTCCCTCCCACCATCAATCCTTCCATCCCTCCATCACTCCATCCTTCCATGCCTCCATCCATCTGTGGCTGCGTGCCAGCTGCCTGCACAGCTGGTGAAGCCATTGGGAGGAGCAGGAGGAGGAGGAAAAGGAGGAGATGGAGGAACTGGAACCATTAGGTGAATGACTGGAAGTCACCCAGCATAACTAGCACCCAGACTGTGCAAGGGCTGTATCAGTTCTGTCTGGTTAGGGTTAAAAATGCTTCCATGAGGATGGTCTGGGTGAGCAGCCCAGCCTGGCACCTGCTGTATGACTGCTCTCTCCAGAGAGTGGAAGGTCCCTGTTCACCCAAGGTGTGAATCCACGTAGCAAGACCGGTGCAACATAATGCTGTGCCTTCTCTGTCTGGACACCTTACCATCCCTGTTTCCTTAAGCCTCCTGTCTCAGCTGTATTTAAAATCCCCTTAATGTTGTGGCATATGTCAGTATAGGGGTTTCTCAGAAGAAGTATGTCATAAACACACTGTAATCCTTTTGGGCCATATTCAGCTTGGTCAGCATTTTGGAATCAGTAGGTTCATGACATACCACTGCAACAGCAGGAGAGCACATGTACGAGAACGTGGTGTTGCTGCATATCTAACACTAAGAGTGAATTCACATTTACAGTGTGCCGACTTTCACTTCAGTCTCCTTTTCACTTCAGGCAGCATGCGGTTGCGTTTGTGTTGCTTAATTAACCTTGGCTTACTCTTCCAATTATTTTACACCTCCTCTCTATGCTGTTTTGGATAGGCTGTTCTCGTTACAGAGATTATTTGGCATTGATTTAGCAGTGGGAAGTGGATTTTCTTGGTGTTCAGACCGAAGCTTGGTATTGCACAGCATGTTCCTATTAACAGTATGATGCTCTAGGGAGAAGATAGGACAGAGTTTGTGAGTGTGTGTATACACAGAGACACACCACAGGCAAGGGAGGAACTGAGGAGATGTTTTATTCTTCAGTCAGACGAGTCTTGACATGTGTGCTTCATTAGCAGGCTCAGTGCTGGGTATACAGAGCAGTAGCTTGCTGTCACAAGGCAGTAGTAAATACAGCAAAAACACTGTGATGCTGCCTTTTGTTTTTGTCAATCTTTAATTTAGAGCTTAATCCAGAGCACTTGCCCAGGCAATGTTTAATGGTACACCTCTTATGTGGACATGTGCATCTGCATGCATCAGTGTTTGCTTTTGTCCTCTAAAACTGAGCTAATATATGAGTATGGGTAATTGTAATTTGGCGAGAATAGCTGGCACAGCAATTTCCATATTCATGTTCAATAACATAAGTTTAAGCTCAGTATAAACATTCACCATATAGTAGTGAATGCAGGAAAAAATACCCCAAATATGGTTTTGTATTAGTCTGGAAAAAAGGTGATCTGAGGTCTCTGGTTTTGTAAACAGGCTTCTGGCCATGAAAGCAGCTAAAGTCAATGCATGGATAGATCACTTCAGAGGGTGGTAGACTCTGTAAATGTGTCAGGAGTCTTTAGCAATATTCAGTACTTATTTTGTATATTGGAAAAAATATATAGCTCTCCTACTGTAATGCAAGCAGTGAAATCACTTTGGTTTACATTTTTTTAACGTGTAATATAAATTGTCTAAGAAGATCCAGTCATGCTTTTAAGTGTGCTTTGCAGGGCAATGCAAATAATTTTGATTTTTTTGGGTGCATTTGTTTTATTACTACTGCTAGGTCTCTCTCTAGTTCTGAAGACCTCTGAAGAAATATCACTAAGGCTAGATGAGCTTCTAGTGTCTGTGCCCCTTGCTTATTTTACATGCGCTTCTACACCAAAGTACTGTATTTTATAACACTTCTAGGTCTGCAGTGACATAAGAGCCTACCTTTTCTGAGACACAAACCTCCCAAGAGCTGTGAACATGCTTGTTACGTGCAGTATGTGGTACTCCTTGCTGTTACTTTGCTTCAATTTGACTGGGAAGCAAGCATGCCGCCTATCAGGGGGTTTTGCAGCCCTTCCTATCCATTCTTCAATCAGTATGCGGAATGAAGGCAGCAGGTGATGTTCAGTAGCAGTTTTCTAATACACGGTGGCAGAGTTCACGTATGCAGGCTGTTATCAGTCTACACACTGGAAGCCTTCAGTGCTTTGTAAGGCTTAGGTGACTGCTCCTCTGTCAGTATCTGTGGATTTGAGTATTAATGCACGCCTGAGGTAATGGAAGTGTTTCTTAAATGCTAGGAAGATACCATGCTGTCATTTCACTGATGCCATATGGGATGCAACCAGGATGTTGTATCCTGGTGACTGACAGAAGAAGAAAACTAGCTGAGAAAGACTTGACTAAGGAAAGATGAAAACTGTTGATAAACAATGCCTTGCAGTTTGAGGAATTACAGTTACTGCGGTCACACTTAAGCACGTTGTCAGGCTGCAGCTGGTCCATGCTGGTAAAGAGAGGAGTTCTTGACCAAGAGTGATTCCATGTAGTTTAGTAAGGCTGAAACTTTTGTTTCTGCCTGCTGAACCTGGTCACATGGAGTAAGTACTTAGGTCATAGCAGAAACAGCTTCAGCTACTTTTTGCACTGCACTGAGCCCTGTGGATAACCTTGTAGTAGGAAAGCTATGAGGAACACATCAGTGCACTGCTTATCTGTGCTGCTATATCTCCCAGCTTTTATGCTTTAAAGCATAAAGGGAGCGTGAATGTAGGCATTTGGCTGGTTTTTGTCCCATGGAAGCAATGGTCTTTCAGCCTTGACAACTGAATTTGAGATTCATTAATAGCTTGTTGTTTCTCTGACCTGAAGAAAGCCTTGCCATATGAGCACAAGTATTTTTTCTCTTCCCTATCCCTCCATTAGGTGATCTAATGTAAAGGAAACGTATGAGTCTTCCTTAAAAATCTTGCCATTCTTAACTCTCCTATGGTCGTGTGAAGAGAATTTGCAGGCCTAATTTCAAGACCTGTAACTTAAAGATGCGATAGGAAACTGCATTAACTGATTCAATCAGATGAAGAAAGGCTGTAGTGTAGCTTGTGGTGCATATATATATATGTATACACACACATATATATATTATGTATATCTCATAATGCCCTTTTTGCATGCCTTCCGTTGTTTCAGTGATCAGCTTTCCAAAGCAACATCTGCAGGCAGTCAGCAGGAGATACACATTCTCTGAAACCTGAATGTGGGTGTTGCCACATGTGTGATTACTTACATCAACTGCTAAGAATAGTGTATTAGGCAGGGCTAAATAGTCATTCATTTGCAGGCCAGTGCAGCTTTTGTCTTTTATGTTACGGAAAATATAAATATCAGCTCACCCAGACTGGAGGAAGGAAGATCAATTGAAACATTTTTAGATTGTTTTCTTTTTTTTTAGGGGGCAGAACAAAACTCAGTCTGAGCCATTTGTATGACTATACATGGTAAAAACAAGTGTGAGCCTGGGTTAATGACTCCTGCAGCCTATCTATCTTTTTCATGAAGTTGATTATAACATCCTTAGATATTACAGCAGAATTCTGGGATGGTTCCTGTTTTGCTAGGTTGAGGTACCAAACAGAAACATGGAAAAATAATACGCTGTGAAAAAATAAGGATGGAAAACATGTTCATGGGAGGTATGAGGACCGTTTCTAAATGTGATTTATTATAAAGATATGCTAGGTGTGATAGATGAGATGAAGTTGCAAAATATCTTTGCGATAGAGATAAGAATGTTATCTTACTTGAAATGTTGATGGGGCCTTATAAAAAACAGTACTGCAGAAATATTTAACCTTGGTATGCAGTCAAGGTATTACAGCTTATTAACAGACTGATAAACTGCCCTGGAATTTCACTGACCTCTTCTAAAAATGTGGTCATCCAAGGGGCAGAAGGGAGAGTAGTTAATGGTGTTCTTGGAAACGCTGATTTCACTGAAGAGTAAATACAGCAAAATGTGCAAGCAGTTTCTCTGTTTTGAAAGGCTCAGCATAGGGAATGCACTCAAATGCAGCCTCTTGTAATTTGGTATCACAGTATTATCAGTACAGCATTTGTCACTGCACATCTTGCTTGTTGTTGTTATTGTTGAAAAATTACTGGTCTTCCTGCAGGTCACCATTGGATTTGCCATGCTGAATGCTTTGAAAGGTGTTAGGCCCACCAGAAAAATCTGATGTAGTTCAGCCTGGCTGCCTGTGTTTGCTGTTTATGGATTTGTCCCTCAGTAGAGTACCTTGGAGAGCTAGCTGGTTTTCATATGCATGCAGAATAAACATTTGATTGACAGGCAGGGACATGAAAAGTTCTCATGCTTCTCGAGGGACTTGCATCCAAACTGCTGTTAAAATCTATGGCTCTATGTAAAATACTGGCAGAGAATCACAGAGTAACTTTAAGGGGATTGAAGAGGTCTCCAGTCCACCCATCTAGTCCAGTTTCCCACTTAGTGGCAAGAGCAGCAGTGAGACCAGACAAGGCTTTTCAGGGTTTTTTGCAGTCATGTCTTGAAAATTACTGATCCTAACAAAGCATCCAGCAGCGTCAGCATTCTTTCTGCTAAGCTGGGTTAGGGACAAGCCGAAATGCAGAGGAAACAATGTACAGGGTGTGATAATGGCCAGTTTGGTTGGCTTTCATAATGTTAGTGGTTCATTGGTTTTATTTCTTTATTTGTTCCACTATGTGACAGGGTCATGATAACACAAGATGTGCTGCATGCATAGACTAGAGTCATCCAAACTTTGATCATTTAGGAGGGGTGCTTGGCAGACAATATTTAGGTCTTATTCCTAAGAATAGCAAGGTAAATACACACTTGTAAATACTAATGAGAAAAGTATGAAGGCATGTAGGGGGAGGAGAGTAGTTGCCGGGAATGTTGAGGAGTGTAAAATTTCTCGGACTAATTTAGTGAGTGTTGTGTAGTCTAGACATGAAAAATACTGATACCATCTTTAAATACAGATGTCATCATCCCTGTATAGAATATTCCTCTCTAGAATCAGGCAAAAATTTAGTTTTATCTGTTGTGAAAATTTTTCTCAATATGCTGATTTGTTATGGCATTTTGGAAGTGTGGAAGGACTAGATTTATAGCTGGTATAAATTGATGTATCTTTTCTTGTCGGTGCAGAATTCATCTGAGAGAGGGAAGAAGTTACTGGAAAACTCTGTGCTGGTGCTTTAGCCTGCTCGGATTCAGTATATGGAAGAATGGATTCCCAGGCACAGTGGTACCTACTTAACAGATTTTGAAAAAGAAAAATAGGGAGATTAGACTTTTGCCCAGGAATGTATTGCAGGAGAGAAGGAGGATCTTCTTGTGAAGAAATCTGCGTGTCGACCAGATGTTCTCCATTCCCTTTCTTCTCCCTGTAGTTTCTTATAAAGGAATACAGGATGGGAGAGCATTGTACCAAAATCCAGTGGGTTTAACTGATCTGGAAGGCAAACAGGTTGGGACTGTGGAGCAGGATGCATGTACCTACTTGGCAGTACAGACACAGCATTTGTGGTGATGGAGTTCAGTAGCAGGAGGGTGACAAACATATTCCTGCCTGCTTTAGAAAGCATTTATTAGCTAAATGCTTCTTTATCAAAAGTTATTGAGAATGGTGAACAAAGGTTGCTGTTTGTAAAAGCAGACACAGCTCCATTAGCTTTGCTGGACTCATGCCTATTTGATCTTCATCTGTTTCCACTCATGTGGGTTAAGCCCAGAAGTTCAGAATAGATCTGGAAATACTGAGACACCACATCATGAAAGTGCTATGTGCTAACCCTCTTGTGCATCAGGACAGAAGGAAGAAGAGAAGACAAAAGTGGGTAATATTACATTGAGGAGCTGTTTAAGCTAGAATGGAAAAAGATGCAAAGAATGGTAAATTGAAGTAGGGGAATTATACAGCTTTGGATCAAGAAATGGTAATGGAAAAACAGATAAAGTTAAGGTAAGGCAGTTTTTTTTTGGAGGAATGCAACTGCCTAAGAATCTGGTAAGAGACTGAGGAGAGGGTTTACTTCTCCTCCCCTCACATTACTTTTCAGGCTTTGATTTCACGTCTGGGAGCTCAGCTGATGTAGTTGGAGTAAGCAACTCCCTTGCCTATTCTGTTCATCCTTACTGCACAGCAATTTGTGCAACTGCATGGACCACTGTGAGTAACCGATCTAAAGAAGAGTGGCCTGGAGAGAAAAATCCTCAAGCCAATGAACAACCAAGCCTCGAAGTTTTTCATAATGTCTCCCTTCTGTATCTCTGTCTTCATCACTGTTTTGTTACGACCTGCTGTCCTAGAGGCTTTCCACCGTGCACACAACTGTGGGGAAGTATCCTTTACTGTTTCGGGTTTTCTTCCTGTTCTTTTGAGTGACACCTAGAGGAAGAGCAAAGTTGGAAAGTAATGAGGATACTCAGGTGTTGTCTTCACTCTGCACACCTGCCAGAACAAAAGGGTGCATAAGTGAAGAAGTAAAAGGAGAATGGGTCATGCTTGCACTGTACAAAATCTTGTGCATCTGGAGAGCTACCACATTTGGCTGATTCCTGGAACAGGGAGTCCTGGTTCACTTCCAGAAAACATTTAGGACAGGAACAGATGAGCAAAAGTTACTATTCTGTCACAAGGGTCTGGTATTGTCTCAGGTGTCACTACCCTATACCTCGCTTGCCTGTACCCCTCTGAGGCCAAATGCAGCAATTCCTTAAAGTGGACAAAGGCTGTTAGTGTGAGTTGCAACCTCTGCAGCTAAGCATAACCTTAAGAAACATTTAAGAAAATAAAACTAGGTTGCTGAAAGGGGAAAAATGCAGTATTTCTTCACTTCCATGTATAAAATGTTATAGAGCCTGCAAGAGAGAGATCACGAACATTTAAATCATGTTGGATAGTATATATAATCTGTTCTGTTTTAAATATGGCTTAAATAAGTGCAGAGTAATGACACCATGTAGGATGTTGAAGGGCCTTTTACTTACTCTGTTTTGCCTAATTTGACTGAAGTTTCTAAGTGAGTCTTGGTTTAACCACACAAAAATATTGTAACTATTGCTACAAATAAGGATTCAAACAAGCAACACTGAGTGAAGATCTGTTACTAAACTGAGATCTTCTTTTCAAATTGCACATTAATACAGCTGGAGGGAAAGTAGCCTTTCCAACCCTAACTATTCTATGATTCTGTAATTCTGAAGCAGTGGAGGAAACCTCAAGGCATTTGGGATTGGATTGCATGAAGAATAACTTCAAAGCACATGCAACCAACTCGTTGAAATGACTCTATAAATTATTTTTGTTGGAATATTTGGAACCAGTTGGACTTTGGAACCAGTTACATCCACTTCACATCATTACTGTGCAATCAAACCTCAGGTCACATATAGAAATCATCTCTCTGCCCCTCCTACATCTTTACAAATGCAAAGTATCTGTGGTTTTGTCAGCTGGGACATGCAGGAAGTTTATTTTTTTTTTTATTTTTTCATTTTATTACTTTTTTTTTCCCTGTAATTATGCATTGGTGGGGTTTTTTATTGCAGAGCAACATCTGCTGAAGTGGCACCTCAGTAAGATGGTGGGAAATAGTCCTGCCCCTTAGAACAGGGCAAGGGAAGCTGTGACAATAGATGCTTTTTATCGAGCTTTCAGGATTCTGCAGGGATGCCTGCTCTCTATGAAATGGGTGATAGTGGAGAGGGTGGTCTTGAATGCTTCTTGTTTGGAAAGATGGTGGAAGGGGCAGTCACAGTCTTTGTGCACCAGAATAGCTGGACAGCGTGGATACTTTGCAAACGGACACAAAATCTAAAAGCTACCCTAAGCAGCTATAACTTTGGTAGTAAGAGATGAGACTTGGAGCATGCTTTTGTAGTGTATCATGATCTGCTTGCTTCTTTAAAGCCTCACTTCCTAAATTGTGGAGAGAAGTTTTCTCAGTGCATTGCATGGAGGGAGCAGATGGGGCCAAAGCAAAACAGGAAGCAATCTAACCTGACTGAGCACCTTGCATGGAAAGAACAGATAGGGCCAAAGCAAAATAGGAAGCAATCTAACCTGGTTGAATGTAGGTATCCTTACAATGAGAAGGAAAGCTTGTTCAAGCAACATAGCATTGATTTGAGCATAACTTCTAGAACTACAGGTTCTACCTACATATCATCTCAATTGCAGAATTGCTTGATTACATTGTATGGGAGGAAGGCCTCGTTAGTCAGCATCAGGTTTGCCATGCATCAAAAGCCTAGGGCTGAGTTTCAAAAAATGCAGAGAGCTCTTGAGCATTACTGAGATTTGCATTCTCAGGTTATAACGGTTAAGCAGCTGTCAAACACTATGTTATAGCAAATTATGGTTGGTAGCGGCTGATTCGTTGCAAGGATAGCGCAGGACCGCAGTGTGGAAACACGAAGTACATTTATAAACAAGGAGGTCTGGCCATGCCCAAGACAAACATTCAGTCCTGAAGGAAAGAGGAAAAGGGAGAGTCATTATGTGGAAATAAGAAAAGGGCATGATGTGGGAGTTGTTGCTGCTCTCTAAGAGGTAACTAGGTAACTAAGAAAGTGCTTTTAAAAATTACCATTGCTAACACAAGTCTGGGAGATCCTCCAGTGTTAGCAGCGCTGCAATCACAGAATCACAGGGTGGTTGAGGCTGGCAGGCACCTCTGGAGGCCATGTGGTCCAACACCCCTCCTCAAGTAGGGCCACTAAGAGCCCATTGCCAAGGAACATGAACTGGCCTTCTGTAAACTATGTCTTTTATGTGCTGCCACTACGGCTCAAACATGATGATTAGATTCAGTGCTGATCAGGCTTACCTGACCTAGTCCTCAGGCAAAACAGACAGAAGCAGTTGGCAGGCCCTTTTGGCTGAGTCTTCCAATGTTGTCAATTGCTTTAAATCACAGTGAGTACATTTTCCTGGTGTAGACAGGGTCATTGTTATGTTTTCAGGAGGGCTATTTTTATACAGTGAGTCATGTTAACGCCTGTTCTGATTTGTTGTTCTTCCACCTTCTTTAAAAATGAAGCAGGACTAATGCATATTTGGCATAATTTCACAAACTTCTGAATTTTAACTCTGAGTTTGGCCATGGAGTTGAAAACAGATGGTGACCCCTGTCACACTGTAGGTTTCCTTTGGCAGGGAAACTGATGTAGGTACTTCTGTCCCTTCAGCTTCACAGCTGTCCTAGGAACTGTTACCCTCACACTGCTGTTCTCCTCAGCTGTTTCAGTGCAGGGTATTGTGGGGGTAGCTCCACACAAACTGTTCTTCACTATTTCACTGCAACCATTAATGTTTGGAAGAAAAAACAAGTATAAAAAGGAACATCCTGGAGTTTTGGGGGTGTTTGGGTTGGGTTTTTATGAGCATATTTTTAAATTTCTGCTCTTTTCATTTTAGACATTCCCACTAACAGTTGCATGACGTTATAAAGGTAGGAACAAATTCTGGATGTAGGTTGGAGAGGAACTTCTTAACCCCATGAAGAAGTGTTTGGTATCACTCTACCCTGGAATAAAAGCATGGACTCTTAGATTTTGCACTACAGTTGTGGAAACCACTAATCGGGTTTAACGCATTGAAAGCCTTGCTTCTAGCATGTAGATGTGTTCGTGTGAAAGGGGCACAGGCAGTAGGGCTTAAATCTTTCCTGATAAAGCACAGCTCTGTCACCTGGACAGCAAGGGAAGGGTCCTCAAAGTGAGCTGAAATAAGCAAGTCATCACCTGCCTGGGGGGACTGGCCTCGTGCCATACTTTCCACTTCACTGAAGTGGAAGGTATTGTCTTCCTCTTGCATGCACTGGGATATTGCTACTGGACAGATTGGATAGAAAGCATGATGAGGTCAGTGTCTGTACAGCAGCTTACACAGAGGATGTTTATGTCCAACGTGTATTTGTTTATAGTATTTTTATTTAAAAAAGCCCATTGCTTCTGCTTTTATTTTAAGCACTAATTAGGACAGAAATCCAAAGAGGAAGGGCTGACAACATTTAAATGTCGACTTTTTTACCAGAGTCCAAGCTGAAAATTTAACACTTAGTATAATTCTGTGGTGATTTTTTTTTCCCTTCATCTTTTGCCTGAATGGAAATACATTGTCACTGTATTTCTAGACACCTGTTGTAAGGAAAACTAATTATGGAGAAAGCTGAAAAGTTAATCAAACAAGATTGTGAGGTGGGCTGATGCCAATCTCATGAAGTTTAACCATGACAAGTGCAAGGTCCTACACCTGGGCACAGCTACAGGCTGGGCAGAGAAGAGATTCAGAGCAGCCCTGCGGAGAAGGACTTGGGGGTGCTGGTCAATGAGAAAATGAACATGAGCCAGCTTCAGTGTGCGCTTGCAGCCCAGAAAGCCAACCGTACCCTGGGCTGCATCAAAAGGAGCGTGACCAGCAGGTCGAAGGAGGTGATCCTGCCCCTCTACTCTGCTCTCGTGAGACCTCACTTGGAGTATCTTTACAGTTCTGGTGTCCTCAACATAAAAAGGACATGGATCTGTTGGAACAAGTCCAGAGGAGGGCCACGAGGATGATCAGGGGACTGGAGCACCTCCCATATGAAGATCGGCTCAGAAAGTTAGGGCTTTTTAGCCTGGAGAAGAGAAGGCTGCGTGGAGACCTCATAGCAGCCTTCCAGTATCTGAAGGGGGCCTATAGGGATGCTGGGGAGGGACTCTTCATTCGGGACTGTAGTGGTAGGACAAGGGGTAATGGGTTAAAACTTAAACAGGGGAAGTTTAGATTGGATATAAGGAAGAAATTCTTTCTTGTTAGGGTAGTGAGGCACTGGAATAGGTTGTCCAGGGAGGTTGTAAATGCTTCATCCCTGGCAGTGTTCAAGGCCAGGTTGGACGAGGCCTTGGGTGATATAGTTTAGAGTGAGGTGTCCCTGCCCATGGCAGGCGGTTGGAACTTGATGATCTTAAGGTCCTTTCCAACCCTAACTATTCTATGATTCTAAGAATAAACGAAGTTAGAACCTGTGATGATGTTACTTTATTTTAGAATGCTATTATCAGCAGGAACTGTAGACCTGGAGAAGTGCTTCTGATCAGCAAGTAGATTTGAGTTAAATTTCTATTAACAGCCTCCTGTTTAAATCACTTGCCTCTGTTATGTATCTTGTGAAATGAAGCTTGTGGTGGCACAGTGTTTTGGAATTTCACTCTTCTGCTGTTCAACTGTCTTTGAATCAATATACAGTCAGTTTGCATTTGGAAGGTTATTTGTGCAATGAAAATAACTAGTTACCATAATATTTCATTGAAAAGTAAACTCTGTGCAACTTTTCTAGCACTCAATTCATTCATCAGAGGTCAAATGAAAAATGAAGTTTTATGCCTTTGCCATCACTGACTTCAAGCAATTAGGCTGGTGGCCATGAATATGAAAGCTCCTATTTCTTGTCAGTGCAGAAAAAGTTGTTCTTGCCAGTGCCTGCATTATCCTGTTGGTGGTTAAACACATCTGAGCATTTTTGTGTCGTATATTGAATAAAGAGGAAACAGTAAAAAACATGTTTGGAATATTTCATCACATGCTGCTATCTTTTTCTCCCTGAGTACTGGCTGAAGTCCAGTTTGTGGTTGTAGCACAGCTGGGCACCCATCTGAGTACTTGGACTGCTTAGACTTACATTTATTTTGACTGTATTTTTTGTTTTTACTTGTCTTTTCTGAAACTAAACCTTAAAAATAAAAGAGGGAGAGGGGCTCATAATGAGGTCTGAGCTCCTCACTCAGTTTGTTAACCCAAAGAGATACTACAGAGCTTAACCTCAGAAGTTGCCAAGCCTGTTACCCTCATGTCAGAACTGAAAATCAGAACAAGTGTAAGCTACTTTCTTGATGCTTTCATGATTTAGGCTGAATATTTACATGGTGCCTTTCAATAACTGGAGCATATTTGCCAGAAGCAATTGCTTTTTTCTGGTGAATGACAGCAATGCAATTGATTGCATTAGACAATCTGGGTCAAACTGAATCATGGTGTGTGCCTGTCTCTACTGTGTGTACATGCCTGTATATATGCATGAGCTTATCCAAATATCCATAATAAGAGGAGAAGATAAAATAGTTCCTTATCTTGCACATGGTATAGACCAAGTTAATTTTGTAGAATACAGGGTATTTACTGTCCCAATCTCACTGCAGATAGTGGTATATGAAATTTCCTCTGTTGCAGGAAAGAGAATTATGCTTTCACAATTAGCTGAGAAATGGTTCATTTTAAGAATAAAAGGCATAAACACTGATAGAATCCATAAGTTTTCCCTCACTGCATGCCCCAATGACAACTTTAACAGCATTTGAACTAGTGTTTAGGCATTACAAGATCTGGTATGAAATGAAGTTGGAAAGAAATGCTGTTTTCTGGCCATGAGTTTTTCTATTTTTTTTAAGAATGTAGTTTAACGATCAGCTCAGGCCAGTCTCCCTCCCTTCCATACAGCATGGATGCATTTTCCTGCTGTTGTTCTGTGTCAGTGCAAGCAATTGTGCCACTGGCAAGGCCTCACCAAGCTGAATATTTTTCTAACATGCAAAGTTAAATCCACACCACAGCAGCAAACTGTTGCTCTCCTTGTACAGCTATGCTTTGTTGACACAAGGTAAGGAAGAGTAACACATGGCCATGTACCATGAGAGGAGTGGAAATGCCTTTTTCAGTCTAGTTTGAGATTAATGAATGTTGTCTCCTTTCACTTGCAAACTTCCACTATTCCCTGATGTGAGCAGACCGTCTGTCTCCAAGATGTGATGGAGTGGGCAGTATGGCAATGGGTGCTGCTAGAGTTGTCGGATGTTTGTCGTAAGAGCAAATAGTACCGTTTATTTTAGTGGTTGTGGTGTTAGCATGTTGCCTGTGTTCTGCATCAGCAGAGGGCCAAGGAGGAGGCACTGAGTGACTGAACGTACTTTCCCTCTGTGGTTTTATCTCTAGATTCCTCTTCCTTCCCCTACCTTATGCCATCATCAGCATTGTTACCTCTTGGATAATGGGCAAGTGGCTTCATGCTCTGCCACTTACCAGGTCAGCCGTTGTCAAAAAAATAGGTGGAGACTGGAGCTAGTGTTTCTTTCCTTTTTAAAAGACAAAATGCATGTGTGATACTGTGCTACTTCTGGCTCTGAATAAAAAGAAACTGTTGGTGTTTGGACCTTGTTAAACGACTACCACGTGAAGACCACCAAACTTAACAGCAGCTCTTAAATAAGTGTGATGATAAAAGCAAATATTATTAAACAAATCTTTATTTTTGTTTTGTTTTTCCTCCTACAGGAATATTTTTACCCGAAATACTTGGGTGAGTTGGAGCTTTCACTTGCACTTTGTGGCAGTGCTGGTATCTGGTGCCTAACACTGGAGCTTGTCACAGCTGAAGTCTCTGCTAAGGAAAGTGATGGAAATCTGATTGCAATAAACATGCTTTGATAACTTTTAAGATAGACTGTAAGCTCCTTATGTGATTTTGAGGTGTGTTTTACTTATGTATAGATTTGCATACAGAGATCCTTATGTGTTCTGCATGTTAAAATGTTGATGTTGCATTTATACCTGTAGCTTGCATCATTAGTAAATAATTTTAGCTTTTCTATCTTCCCTTTTTAACTCAGCTATTAACTGATCTCCTTATCTTAAAAATAAAAACATGCCTTTACTTATTAAACCATTGGCTTACTCTATTGACTGTATCATAGTCATGGCACCATACTGGTTTTTATTTGTATTTAATATGTGGTACTTAAGATCACAAATGCTGACAGTTTGAGAAAACTCCATGTGCTTTTTAGGCTTTTTAAGGGATTTAGTTGGTCAAATTTGATGAGCTACTAACATGCTTTTAGAATCATATTAGCATCTGGTTAAGAGATCATCCTTTTCAGATGGCTTATAACTCTACTGTACACCTGAGCTAAAATATTTTAATGAACTTGAGCATTTTAAGACATCTGGGAGAAAATAAAATTGCATCGATTTTGCCTCCATCCTCCAAATCCTTGCTCAATGAATCAGCAGGTCAGGTATCATTTGACACGCTTTGAACAGCTGCCAAGTCATCATTATAATAATAATAATTTCATTTTCTGTTCTTCAGCTTGTATTCAGAAATATGGGTCGCCGTATACAAGGAGTCCTGATTTCCTTACATGCGTTCATAGTAAGCACTTTCCTTTTGTATATTGTAGTTAAATATTCTTTCATTCTACCTGAAGGAGTAGGACCAGCTCAGCCATCTCCATTTTTGATAGTATTTTAGTAGTGATCTTCCTATACTGTAGGCATGAGACTCCATATCACTTTTCCTATTTGAGGAGCAAAAAAAGATCTTTTCCTTTTTATAACCTGTCACCACCTCACTGCTGTGTTTCGGTGCTTTGGTATTTTATGATGCACAACATTTCTTTCCCACCAATTTCCCAAGATCTGAATAAACTGAGAAGCAAGAGGGATGAAAAACAGGGTTTACCATAACATTATACCCTATGCTTGGCCTTTCATTGTCTTTCCTCTTAAATAGTACCCCTGTTATAGGAACCTTAATAGCTTACCCCTGTTAAGGAACCTTAAAAAAATCTTTAAATCAAACACAGGCTTGTGTCAGGCTTCTTCACAAGGATATTGGTTTCAGGCATGTGACTGTGCTTTAAATACCACAACCTTTACAAGTTTAAATCAATTTGGAAGTCAAACTGTTATCTTCATAGATGGGAAAGGGGTATATTTGTTCGCTGCTAACACTAGAGATCAGAATGTAATGAACACTTCTAATACCTTCCCAGTTCCATCTTGAAGCTTAGCAGTGCTAAAGGTATAAAGCTGCATAAAAGTTCTAAAAATGTTCTGGGAGCAGATCAGTTCACATGGGGAGAAAATCACATGTGTGTTAATTTATTTTCATTTTTACCCCTGTGGTTCAGTCTTTACTGTGAACAAGCTTGATTAGTCATGTCTTCGTACCAGTGCTGCCAAAGGAGCATCAGGATTTAGTCAACCTCTCATGTTTATAAACTTAATTACAGCAGTTTTTGAAGAGTGAATTCCAAAGTTTGTAAGTGGTATGTGAAGACTTGCCCTCATATAATGTAGCCGTATCACTTACAGATGTTCGAGTCCTTTGAACTGAGGATTCTAAGATCTATGGTAGTCATGCCAACTGTGGTATGCCAGGTAGTTCAAAGTGAGACATAAGGCTGAATGCTTCCTTTTGTTCATGTGTGTGGCACAGTGAAGAGGCAGGAGTTTCTGCTGAAAATGACATTATCAGCTGGGAACACTTGTTCCAAACAGCTAATCAGTGTTTTAGAAATGTAAGTTTAAATGATAGTGATGAAAACATAAAAGATAAATAATTGTTTTTAGGGATTTTTGCCCTTTGCAGATGCAGTGGTTTGGAAATAAAATTATAATATTTTCTCTCATTAAAGTATTAAAATGGCTGAGTTTTGGCTAGCCATTGTCAATTCACAGGAGAAGTAATGGAGAAGGAGCCTGAGATGCACTTGGAAGAATGACAGGCTTTGTGCTTGGCCAGTTCCAATGTGCCTCTTAATTCTTCACAGGTGCTGCTGTAGCTCTGTGAGGCTGTGCCCACAAGACACATTTACATTTTGTCTCTTAACAGCCTTTCTTCTCTCAAAATAAAGTAGTGGAAGGCTCTTTTAATCTGGCATTGCAAAGACATTGCACAATCTAAGGGCTGGAGGGTGATCAACTAGACTAGTTTATACTAGAAACAGGATAGAAATTTTAACTGTGACAGTAATTAGATAGCTTGGCAGAGTATTTGAGGATTCTCAGTTTCGTAAGATCTTTAGATCAGGGTTACAGGTAGGATTCAGCTCTGGATTCAGAGAGGTCAATGCAGGTGTTTCCAGCATGAGTGCCTACATGAGCAGTATTCCCATCACAATAGTGGAGAGTTAATATAGAGGGATTCCATTGACCAAACTGTGTCTACTCTGGGAAGAGCTGAATCATTCTATTGACTTTGTTGTACTGACTAAATCTCTACTTACTGCAATGAGAATTTACGACAACTGCTTTGCAGATAGATGCTTACCTTATGCAGAGGTACCTGTACTTTCTTCTGCAGATCTGCAAGGATGTCAGCCCAAGAATTAAGGATTTGTCTGGAAAATTCCACAGATTTTTTAAAAAATGAAGCTGCATGTGACCTTAAAAAGTACAATGGGATTTTTGTTAGGTCATGGGTGTCTGCTTTTTAATAGTGAGTGCCATAACCTTCACAACCTATCATTTTTCCTGATGAAGTTTTAATTTGCACTATTTTGTGAATATCAAAAAGTAAATTAGCAGAACAGAGTAATGAACTGGAAGCAGCAAGCTGTGTAAAGCCTTGTTTCCATAGACTTCAAAAATGGAACTGGTAGTTCTATTCCCTGTCTGCACTTACGAGCTATATATGTGCTATGAGAAATAGCTCAAAACACATTAAGAGGTCATGCTCTTCATTACTTTTAAAATCTGTCACGTAAATGAATGGAAACAAAAGCTTCATTTTCTCTTGTGGTGATTTAAATCAGGAGCACCTTCTGTGAAGCTGGCAGAATTACACAACTTTGAAGCCACCAGGAGAGTATAAGCCTGTGCCTCATGTTCTCAAGCTCTCATGATGAGAGGAGCAAATTACTGGCACAGTGGTGTTGCGATAGAAATGTCTGAGGTTGTTCCTGCCATTCACCATGGGTTGTGATAGAGTGTATTCAGGTGGGCAGCATTACTTCCATCTGGCTCTGCAAGGCACATCAGAATCCAGTTTGAGAGAAAGAATCAGAAGCTTGAGGATATACCAGATGAGTCATGCATAACCCTATTGACTTGTTTTGCTAATCAAGTGACTTTGAAAACCCTGCCATGTCTGGGAGGCTTAGATTGTGCTGCTTCCAGACTTGGCTTACTATACCTAAACCATTCTGTTTACGGTATACAAATTTTGGTCTGTCTACAAAAGAAAGATGCTGATTAGAGCTTACTCTGCCTTAACCTTCCCTGTCCTTCCCTGACTTTTCCACCTCCAGCAGTGTATTGTCCGGGCAGTGATTTATCGGGAGGTATTCTGGCAGTTGTACGTTCAGACAGCCCGTGTAGCTGTGTTTTCTTTTGTGTGGACTGGCCTCCTTTTTGTCAGGACAAGGGTATTCCCTTACCCTTCCTTTAGCTATCTCTGCCAAGCACTGTCCCTGGGTGTTTTATAGATAGGTGGGTAGGTAAATTTGGAAAGGTGATGTCAGTTTGTTGAACAGTTACTTGATAATCTGATATTTGTTACTCCAGCCCTCCCCAAAGTATGGTGACCGCCCTCTTGCTGCTTTTCTATGGAGAAAATCCAGTGTGCTGTCTGTAAACTGGATTAGAGGTTTGCCATTCTTATGCTGTTAACACATTGGTCTTTCTTTTTTTATTCTCATTCTACACAATAAAAAAAGCCTAAATTGGACAGCTCTGACAAAAATTTCGGGTATAAACCTTCGCTAGCCACAAATCTCAGCCCTGGTAAGATCCTCAGTTGAACTACTGGGAGTCATTTAAAAGCAAACTCATCCTATCTTGAGTACTTATTACTTTAGTTGCTACCTGCTTTGTATTTTCTCCAAAGTAGGGAGTGTGAAATTAACTTTCTTAAAAATAAGCTACTTCGAGTTGCTTCTTTCAGGGTGTGCCCCTCAGATATGGGGTGGTAGCTCATTCCCTTTTGCAATGAAATGAATTCCACTGCATGTGCTCCACAAAATTCCTGGCACAGCTTGTTCAGCATGTGAGCACTAAGAATTAGCTTCTAGTTTTGCCAGGTGTGAGTATTTCTGGTAGTAATTCCCCATTACTGTTTAAGCTTCCTGACTTTTAATGAGAGTGAAAGACCCAGTTGTTAGTAACTTCAATGTATTGTTCTCGTTTTGTTTATTCGTGGTTTTTATTCCTTATATAAATCAGATTTGCCAAACCAGTGTTCTCCTGACCCTTGTCACAAAGAAGGGACTGTCAAATGCGAAGATCTCAAGGGGGACTTCTACTGTGAATGCAAGCATGGCTGGCAGGGAAAAACATGTGAAAAAGGTAATTGGGTTTCATTATCTTTTACACGTGTAACAAACATGTATTGGGTTTTGTAATATTCTCAAATGGTCACTCATACTGCGCAATTTGAAAGTCACAGAATTGAACCTGGATTACATGCTGCTCATGTTTTTATCATCTGTGAATCAGGTAACTCTCTCACATCAACATTTTTAGACATTAATAGATCTCAGCTTGGTCTTGGCAAGGTACTCTAAGAAGTTATGCTCCAACTTCCTGTGTCATCCCTCTGAAAGAGGCAGCAGAAGTAGAGTTGTAGTGGCTTTTCAAGCAAAACTGCAACAGCTGCTGCTGTGAATCCTGAGGAAACAGATCACAGACTGCAGAGATAGAGAAGCTGGCCCATCTTCCGTTCTAGCATGCCTGCAGTGGGAATGGTGACTTTCAGCAGTCAAGTTGGGGTCTGAGTCTGATGGCACACAAACCAGTGAAATTAATCTGCTAAAGCCTCCTTGCTAATAGGACCTTATTCCACATCCGCTTAATTCCAGTGTGTATTTGGATCCCCTCCAAAGAGAATGTTCAGGCAGAAACTATTTGTGCAAGAAGTTCCAGGCCCCCAGAGGGATTTTCTCTATTCCCTTATGAAATACTGAAGTTATCTTCCCTCCCTTTGTTTTCTGGTTCCTTTTTAATTCTCTGCCTGCAGGGTTTCCTGTTAGGGCCACTGCTTTTCTGCCTTCCAATATGAAGTTACTGCCAGCAGTCACATTCAGCCAGTCCAGAATCCTGGCAACGAAAACAGCAAGAGAGTCAAAGCCTTTCCTTCTGATGTAAATATTGTGGGGAGATTATAGGATCCCTCACAAGCAGTATGTTTAAGCATTTGAGACAGTTGGCTGATCAGTATACAGTCAGCTTTGAGAGCTCAGCAGCTGATTAGTCTGAAGCATATCCCCTTTTTTCTTATAAAATGCCATGGAATGTGTTGTTCTACCCATCAGCTATCTCCTAAGTCCCATATACAAGCAGGATATAATGAGCAGGTAAGGCAGATCAGTGGTGTAATCCAGGCTCTTCTGGATCTAACAGGCTTTTGCTGTGAATTTCTCTGGAGCATGGTTTAGGTCACAGTGCTCAATAGCTGTGAAGTTGAAGTTTTTTGTCTTCTCATGAGTTCTGTAGTAGTAAGGATTTAGTGTCATTGTTTTATTTAAAGCTTTCATCCTGAACTTATTGGTCAGAGTATAATTTTAAAAGTTAGTTGCAATATAAAATACATTAGCTATAATTAGTTTGCTTTTCTAAACAGTGACTGATGATACTCTTCTGCATTTTTAGAGCTGTGAAGGAGATACTCAGTTACTGTTCCTTCTGTCTTTCTTTTTGTTAAATGAACTTGAAGCTACCTTTCTTGAAGTGTTTGAATGAAACCTCTGTGCTTTTTGTAACCATCGTGTTGCAGCTGTAACAGTGTTTCTTGTTTGGTCTTTCTCTTCCCCAACACCTATCCCATTCTCACCCTGCAGATGATTTACAGAGGTGAAAAGCTGACTGTGACACTTTTTTTTGATGTAGATATTGATGAATGCAGAACACAGAATGGTGGCTGTAACCAACTCTGCCTCAACAAGCTTGGCAGCTACCATTGTTCATGCCTCAGTGGTTACACTCTTAAAGACAGCAAAACCTGTGAAGGTAAGCTTTGATGGGCCTCTCAGTTTGCTTCAGTGAATGCTTAGTGACTTGTGACTCTCATTTCCGAGAGCTGGGTAGCACTGAGCAGCCCTGTTCTAGTCCCTAGCCCAGCTACCAGAGACTTGCTGGTAGCTCCTCTTGGCTGAGTGCTCCAGCCAATGCTACATGCCTGGGCTTGTCAGCAGTCACACCATGCTACTTGCCAATATCACAACACAGACGTGATTCACAGAGGATTTGTGGCTTGGATTGTGCTAAATTGGTTTAGCCGATCGGTGCTCATCCTGACATTGAGAGAGGGAAGGGCTGGCCAAATGCGTTGTTATGATTCTTTCCAGTCTCATGCTGTTGTAGTATACCAGCCATTTGTTTTTCTTTTGTATGTTTCTTATTTTACTTTCTAAATTTGGATATATGCAGCAGCTAATGAATTCAGATAGTGCAGATGGATAAATTCACTGCAACTGAATATTAATAGCTGTAGAAAGGCCCTGGTGAAGGTTGGCAGCTATTTTACCTAGCAGCTGAGAACAGAAAGTGAGGATCTGAAGTATTTGATTGAAACTGCAGAATGAATTTACATAACCAAAACTTGAGCAACTGAGATTTTAGAAGTGTTAAGAAACAGCATGCTGAGGCAGACTCGTTAATGATCACAGATGGCTGTTAAAGGTATGTGCATCTCATGAAGAAACAGACAAGTCCGTGTATGTACGTTCTATAGGTGGATGTGATGACACGCTTGTAAACAGTTTGCATACCTGATCTGAACAACATCATTAATGCTACCAGCAAAAACACACAGATCAGGATTTTATTTCTGTCACTTTACATAAATGAGTTTTATTTATTTTATTTCTGTCACTTCCACTGTGAAAAGTGACAACTCTGTAGATTACGTGGTATTCTTTTCTAATGGCAGCAGCCACTTAGAAGAGCCAGCCTCACTTTTGAATTGTCCTCTGGTGCCAGTTGGCACGGGCAGGTGGATGGAGAGTGGGCTCACAATTACATCTGGTTTTATATGTGTATGTATTTGTATAATACCCTAGTACTGTCTGCTAGAGCACTGTGAACATAGTGTATAAGCATTCTGCAGCTTCAACATGTGACCCTCTGTTTGTGAGTTTACTGTCAGCTGTGGTTAATGCTGGCTGAGATTTATCATTGCATTTCAGTTTTCTTTCGGATTTATTCCTGTCATTATGCGCACATACCAAAGAGTTAGGTTTTGTCTGTTGATTTTTAGACTGTGCTACATAGCATACTAAACAGACTACCATCGGCCAGTTCCCTCACACATGGAACATGTAATTGTAGTTTTAACATGTCCTAGAAAGCAAAAGTAAATATTAAACTCTCAGTACACTGCAAATGTTTTGTCAACACCAGGATTTTCCTGGGTATTAGTTAAAATGTTACAAAAACACTTATTTGTTTTTATGGTCCTCCAGTTCCAGCCTACTGGAACTGCCTTCATGGTGAAAGCCCACATCTTTCAGACATAGAATCATAGAACAGTTAGGGCTGGAAAGGACCTTAAAAGATCATTACTTGTTCTCTGACAAACTGGGCTGCTTCAATTCCCCTTTGCCACTACAGATCAGAAGATTTAGACCTTAGTTTTGTGAATACATGAAAAATTACTGTTTACCTGTCTGAGGAAGGAGAAGAGAAATCTGTGATGCTCCACAGGCTGCATGTTCCTTCTGTGTTTAGGTAAACTGCATACTCGCTGTTCCTCACTTCCTGCTTTTTTTTCCGTTTGCTGCTTTTTCAATCTCTATTTTCTGCCCCTGAATGGAGTGGGGCTTTTTGGTTTTGTGGGAGTTGTTCTGTTTTACAGCTTTTCTCCTGGCTTGCTTTGCATTGATTTTTCAAGTAGTAGTTAATGGCTTAAGGAAAGAAAGACCAACTAGTTTTGAAAGCCTGAATTCACTTCTTACAGCTAGCTAACCTTAAAGGTAGAGTCTTAAAGATACTGTCTTCTTTAGTTACCAAAATAACAAAGGGCTCTCTTGACCCTGAACCCACTCCAGTGTGTGAACACGAAGTGATTGCACTCTTCTGAAGTCATGTTATTTAATTGCTTGTTTTGCAGACATAGATGAATGCGCAGCATCAGCAGACATCTGTGGAGAAGCTCATTGTAAAAATTTAATAAGTTCATATGAATGTCTTTGTGATAAAGGCTACAAGTACGATGATGTGAAAAAGACTTGTCAAGGTAAGGTCATGAAATAGCACCATGTTAGCATTTATTGCATGATTCAAAGCTGTAAGACCCCAGAAATTTAATTTCAGGCTTCAGTAAAAGCTTTTGATAAAAAAATCTTGCTTACACACTGGTCTTCTGTTCCCTTTCTGTAGCTGTGAGTTTGCAGTTTGCAGTCATCCTTGAGTTCATTGAGTTTACAGTCATTTTTGATGACTTGAACCAAGCTGTATGAGCCAGAGTACTGAGCTTTCTTGAATATATGACAACTACAAGACCTGGTAGAAGCTCAGAAGCATCTGTGCGTGTTGCTGTCTCTCTCTGTAGGACGAGAAAAGTTACAGAGCAGTAGCTGTTGTTCTTTCAAAACCTGTCTTGTGATATTACACTGAACTAGGACTTTAATATGCATTGGAACCATGCACAGTTCTGCTGGCTACACTGCCTGCAAGCTTTCTCAACCGAGTAAGTTTTGAAAGTGTTCCAAAACTAGCATTGTTCCCTGCCTTTTGTCTGAGTTAATATAATGACTTGAATCACAAGCCACCCAGCCCTACCGGGCTGTAAGTGTTTATCTCTGCCTGAAGAGATCCCTGTGGGCCATCACTATTTGTTTTCCTGCATTTATCTGTGAGAGGATAAAAACAAGCCAAACGCAAACAAACAAACAAAAAAAAACCCAAACCAAAACAAAAAAAAAAAAAAAGAGAAAAAATAATGAATGAGAAATTCAGCTTTTACTTTGTTGAGGATCCGGCTGCTGAGTAGCAATGAAGCAAGCAGTCCTTAAGTTGAACCCGAGCTGAAGGAGGCACAGGCATACCAGAAGGGGCATGAAGGGCGTGAAGGGAGGAGGTCTTGTCTAGAAGTTAGAGGCCAGGGCTCTGCACCAGCAGACAAGGAGTTGAGCTCTGCTTCCAGCCTTCCCACTGACTTGCTGTGTATATTTGGGCAGCTGGAATCTGTCTGTGAAAACAAATTTGTGCAGATGCTAATTCTAACCCTTCCCTCCTATAAAGATACAGCATAGGGTAAGTACTGGCTACAGAGCACTTGGCCATGCTCAAATGACAGGTGCTACAAAACAGCACTAATCATGGGGGTTTTTGCTCAGATGATTCACATTTAAGTTAACTCAATTGGTGTTTTCTCCTCTCTTACTTGCTGTTTTTGTGTAGATATAAATGAATGCGAAGAGAAGCTCTGTGAACAGACCTGTGTCAACTTGCCAGGGAGTTATACTTGTCATTGTGATGGCAGAGGGGGAGTAAAACTTTCCCAGGACATGAATACCTGTGAGGTATGTTGGTCTTCATTGCTGTAACTGCAGAACAGCCCTTTATTTTACATTGCAGCTAAGAATAAATGATGAAGCTCTGGACTAAAGCCATCTAAGCTGAGTGACCAGCAGGACAGTATCATATTGGCAAATTCATGTGAGCTGGTGACAGTAGTTCTCCTGAAAAGAAATTTCCTTCTGAAAGTCTCTCTTCTAGGCTCCTCCTGTCCCCATTCCAGAAAGAACATGACAGTGATAGCTGTGTCACCCTCTGTTTTGCTATGGCTGCACAAGCTTTTCTGATTTAGACCCAGTAGGACAGTGTGAAGGTCTCAGGGTGAATGGTGTAAGTTATGGACCAACACTTGGCACTTAATGTTTTCCTCCTCCAGGCATTTGGGGTGGATGGGCTTCAGTGGCACAGACTGCCTCTGCAGTAAACAACCAACAGCAAGTTCTTAGCATATGTTTTGTGGTGGGCATGATGCTGCAGTAGAAATTTTGTGCTGTGCCTTATGAGTATGATTTCATTTTGCAGCAGGAAAACATTCCTCCAGGGCAAATAGGGGGGAGGAGGGAAGGAAAGAGGAAATGTTCTCAGTACCAAAACAACTGTACGTTGAGAGTTTAAACATTAAAATGCCCTAACCTACTATGTGAATAGCAACTGCATGAGAAAATAAGAGGAGGCATACTCTGTGATTCTGTTTCTGCTGTGTGAGGAGAAAACTCAAAAAATATGTTTTGATTATAGAACATAATACCATGTGTGCCTTTTGCTGTTGGAAAAAGCGCTAAATCTATGTACCTGGGGAGGATGTTCAGCGGCGCTCCTGTCATCAGGCTGCGCTTCAAAAGGAAACAACTGACGAGGTGAGGACAATTTAGAATGACAGTCAAATGCGCCATCTGGCTTAATGCATGCAATGGAGTTGTTACAGTAACAATTAGTCCTGTCATCACCACTGTTTGTTTGGATTATGGAGTCCTGTAGGGCAAAACATTATCCAAACTAGTAATTGAGAAAGGCAGCCTTGACCGCAGAGCTCCTAGGATAATTGCTGAAGTATAGTAACGTATTCTTTATTGTTGACGCTATTTTAAAACCTGACTTCACAACTTAAGTCTTTCAGGAGTGCATTAAAAGCTAGTGTGTTTTAACAGAGCTTTGTAACTGCTAGAGTTGATACTATCTGTATGGAAAGTACTTTGTGGTTGTTGAACCCTGCGTAACTAATTTATTTCTTGGCACCTGTGCGGTCAGACTTGTGGCTGAGTTCGACTTTAGAACCTTTGATCCTGAAGGTATCCTTTTCTTTGCTGGAGGCCATCAAGACAGCACATGGGTAGTGTTGGCTTTGCGCAAAGGACGGCTAGAGCTGCAGCTGAAATACAACGGGATAGGCCGCGTGACCAGCAGTGGACCGGTTATCAACCATGGCATGTGGCAAACGGTGAGTCCAGACCACTGCTGAGATCTTGCCCTTTCTTGGCTGGTTCCTGATGGGCTCTGTGAAGTGCAGCTAGACCTTGTGTATTCTTGAGGAGATGGTTTTCCAATCTACCTATCCATTCAATGCATGCCAGTACCTTATACATTCTAAAGTGAGAGTGGGATATTTTTCTTAATAAATTGAATTACACTTTATATGCATTATAAGCTAGATTGCATCACTAATTTGCACAACCATAGCAGACACAGTGCCTTTGAGATGCAGCAGTGCTCAGCTGACTTCACATGAGTTTGAGAAGATGCCCTCTGTGTGAGGGTTGAAAGAGAGTAAGAAGGAAGGAACTCCAGCTGTTATTTTAAGGAAGTTTCAAAGGGTGTTTGGTGTATGTGTGGTTGCTTTTGTTTATTCATCTGTTTGTTTAGTCACAGGGCTCAGACTTGGCATGTCTCTTAACCTACCCTTTCCTTTTTTAAAGTCTTTTGGCTTGTTTATACACAAAATAGACTATTTTCCTTGTTAGGGAAACCTGAGGTCTATTAGAACCTCTCTATCTACTAACGCAATGCCAGCAATCTCATGATGCTGTGCATCTTGGAGCTTGTAAGGATTCATGTTCTTGACACCCTTGCAGAACATTTCCTGGTGATTCTGGAAGCATCATGGGTGCTACCATTTGTGACAGGATCTACAGTAGGTTAGCAATTTATATATGCCTCTTCAGTTCTGCCTTTTCCTTTCCTTTCATTTCTTTTACTTTGTTAGATCTTTTGACTTTTAAACTGATGTGCATTTTGGGGAATGGGTGGGAAATTCTGAGTAAACTCACATCAGAGACAAATACAGATACTGGTAACTGAAGAATTTTCTGTGAAAAAAAAAGTATAAAAAAATCAGAATTATGCATTACGGAAAAGAGCAAGGTGGGAAAATTTTGTTTCTAATGAATAAGTAAAGAAGTCCTTGAGTGAATTCACTGTCAACTACTGACATTTGGTAATGTTTTCAGCAAACAAGGTGATGTTTAATTCA
The DNA here is from genome assembly GCF_033783945.1 of Neopsephotus bourkii. Classification (NCBI taxonomy): domain Eukaryota; kingdom Metazoa; phylum Chordata; class Aves; order Psittaciformes; family Psittacidae; genus Neopsephotus; species Neopsephotus bourkii. The sequence goes on from NW_026902234.1 coordinate 7,772,017, forward strand.
GTTCAGTGAAACAAATTTAGATTCCAAATGGAGCGCTATAAAGATTCAGCAAAGCTGTGGATAAAATGTATGACATGCTGGATCCTTACAGGTAGGAATAGCCTCAAGCCACTTCTTACTAAATTTGTTGTAAGATTTGTTCTGCTGATTTGAAATATGGCAACTCTGATTGCCTGCACAGAGAGGATGGAGATGAAAATCGTGAAAAGCAGCATTGATGACACTGGGGTGACCTAGGAGTCACAAAAAACAGTTGTTACCAAGGTAAACCATTTAACATGGAGCATAACATACTTGCTAAATGCCAGACCTCATTATGATGTAATTACAAACTTTCCAATGCTAGTTTTGAGGAGACAGCTGAAATGTATATTTTTTTTTTAATCAAGCAACACAAAAAATGTTCAGACACATAGGAGTAATGGGGTAAACAAAGGCTGTGCTTCCTTTCTGCAGGGAGAGAAGGCAGTATGATAAAAGTAAGTATAATTTTTAGGCAAGAATTATTGGTCTTCTGTCAGCCATTAGTATCAGGGCTTTTATCCCTTGGTACTATCATAATGAAGAAATTGCCTGGCCGAGTTGCTGGAGTTAATGCTGTTAATGCTGTGTCTGATCTGGCTAAAGGCAGAAGGATTTACCCACAGAGGAACGCAGCAAGCAGAAGGAGACTTTAATCTCTTGACTTCATGGTTGACTCACCTCAGAGACTTGGGACGCTGCTTGCGTTGCTGGAGTGCTTTCTCTCTTGCTGGGGTGATTTCTCCTTTCTCTGTTCTAGTTTCTTATCCCTTGGCTCTGGCCTGCAGTACTTCGTTTCCTTCTGCTTAACATCCAGGGTCACCCCTGTCCCTAAATGCCATTTAATCTATACGGCTGAGCGATCCACCAGTCTCCATTTTTGCCCCCTCCCTCATTTTTCCTTTTTTCTCTGTCCAGTATTGCTTTTAATTTGGGAAATCCTGTGGGGAGGGGTTGCCCTTTTTCTACCTGTCTCCGTTCATAAAACATGTAGCCACACATTTCATTTTCAGTATAGACTTGTGTGTACTTTTAAGCCTCACCTTCCATGAAGAACCTTTAGAAGTCACAGTACAGACTCAAATTCAGTTTGTGAATTTTAGTCTGGACTTCAGTATGCACAGGATTAAGTACTTAGTTTTGATAAGACCTGGAACAATGGAGTTTGGATACTTGGGACAACTTTACAACAGTTGTGAGAAAATAGTAATTTTACTATTTAACTTTCAGCAGATGAAAAAAAACCAGTAGCTATCTAAAAGCAAAATGTGAGAAAAAACACGAGCAGTGTATGTTTTTCGGTCTCTTGAGCAAAAGTTGCATACTTTTACAGAAAGACGAAGGCATTTGCAAAACTTCAGGCCAATATTTCTACCTTGGTATTGTCTCTGATGTTGATCTTTCCTAACCTATTTTAAAATGATCATTCCCAGCATTCAAAACAGAAACAAGTAAGCCTTGGGAAAAACTTCTAATGTAGTTATTCATATGCAATCCGGCTGGGTGAAGTGGTACATATGAACTCATGATTGCAGAGAATGCAGGTTGGCCTTCTGTTTGTTTTGCATTTCCAAAAAAGTCATCATTTTGTCTTATTTTCAATGGTTAGTTAGTACTGCTCTGAGGACAGTATGGTTAGCAAAAATAGTAACTTACCTGCACTGTTAAATGTCAGAATTGAAGGTTAAGCAATCAGCAGCAGATTCCTACTTGGGATTAACCCTGTGGCTGCCGGTAGTCCCATCCCTTTTCAGTGCTTCCCACTTGCCTTTCAGCAAGGAGCAGACAGGCTGTCTGTGTGCTGAGTTATCCAGGGCATGAACCCGAAAGACAAAGAGCTGACTGCCCTTATGGCTAACCATATGGGAACCCTTAGCTACAAGAACTTGCATGGATTCCCCCAAGCATACTGTGGCAGGCTTCTCCTTACAACAAAAGGAGGGAATTAGAGCAACCTGCTAACAACCAGATTGCTTCCCCTTTTGGTTTGTAGGTGATGGTGGTGCACCAGCAATTAAATATAATTGAATATAAGGAACCCAAGCTGAAACTGCCAGAAGGCAGTGTGAAGCAGACAGAATGCAGTTTCCTAAACTGGAATGAGTTAAGAGTTTCCATAGGGATTAACCCCTTCTCCTATGGAAGTTTCCACTGGTTTGGGTTTGTTTATACTGATGATCAGAAGCAGCTAAGAACTTGGCCAAATTTGTTAAAATTTCCATGTTACTACTTTCTATACAATCTAATAAAATTTTAGAGGGCCCTGAAAGTTGCAGGATTTCTTCACAGCCAAGTATGGGATGGGCATTGCTGCAGCCAGCTTTTCCCCTTTCCTGTTTGCTCCACCGCTGCCCAAGATCTGTGCTAGGAGCAGGGAGATGGGCTGTGCCAGCTCCTTGTGGCACTCCATACCCCAGTGATTAGGGCAGTGGTGACAGTGCCACTGACGAGAGACATCCAAGTGAGATAGCCAGTGTAGCTGGGCTGTGGCTGCCAGGACTTGTGGTCTTCTGTTCCCACCCACAGAGTGGATGTTACAGCCTGCCAATGCCCAAAAAAGCCTGTTTGAGACTGGCCTGTGTGACTCCATGGAATGCAGTCAGGAGGTGTAGTTGCCACTTAAAACAAGGAAGCTTCAGACAAGTAAATTCATGTCCTGTAGGATACAGCAGAGAGCAACATGCCAGGTGTAAACAGTGTTTTAGCAATGTAAACCAAATGGTACTAGAATCCACAGGAGAAGAAAATGTTTGACAGTTTGAATAATCTTTTCAACTACCAAATTCACTTAATATTCATTACTGAAGACTGCAGTCCAGATTGAGTATCCAGGTATAAACCTGTTCAACCCTGCCATCCTTTGTTACAGCCACAGAGTGAGAGCTCAGCATGGCTGATTGATAGAAACAGTTTGGGGACAGCTGCTGTCAAAATGCTCATGACACGGCCTACTAGCAGAGAGAGGGAAGAACAGCCACTCAAGTAGATACTTGGTTCCATACAGTGGCTCACTGATGGAGGCAGTATCTGGGTGTCCTAGGGAACAGAGATGTAGAGGTGAAGAGTGAGTAGGTGGGAAGGAGTGCTGTGCTGAAGATTATGTTATAGCGGAGGTGCACTCCTTTCTTCTTCTCTACAGGAAGAAAGGGGATGTCTTCTGCTAGAGCCACAGAACACCCTGTCAGTAGCAGGACCCAGGTCCCAAGGCAGGAGAATCCATGCTGCTGTTTAGCATCTTGCTGTATGTCAGCTTTGTGCTTCACCTCCTCATCCATTGCAGAGCTGGCTGCTTTATAGTGCTCCTCTGTGCAGCCTGGTCATAATCACAATGATGATTTTCTGTTTTTTGAAATTTCAGTGGTGGTGGGATCTTCCTGGAAGTAGCTGTTAGAGACAGGGAACTAAAACCTACAGTGACCTTTTGAGAGAAAAATTATTGCCAATTACTCATTTTTATTACCCTCTCAAACATGACATCTTCTGTCATTCTTTTTTTCAGAGGTTAATATTCAAAGACTGTGGCTGGAAGGCTTCTGCATTCTCTTCCACTGATCCAATAAAAGATAGCTGTCTTTCCAGCTTTTCCTTTCACATGCATTTGCAATAGGAAGATTCTCATTAATAATTCCTTATTGCATTTACATTTTGTGTAAAGCAGCCTCCAAATGTCATGTAGTTAATCCTCTCATATTTTTCTGTGGCAGTTTTGAAGTAGCTAGGCTGTCTACACCATTACAGCAACCCCAGGTTGCTTTCTAGAGTAAAGATTTACATATCAAAGTGGGATGTAACTTAAAAGGTGGACAAAGAGGCTTGGGAACAGAAAATGTTTCTCTATCTTGGAGATTTCAGTGGTAGTGTCTGTGCTTTAGTTGAGGCTGCAGATATCAAGTTCTTTTTTATACTGAATTATTCTATTTGCAAATTTATTTTTCAGATCTCTGTTGAAGAACTCGAAAGAAGTTTGGTTATAAAGGTCAACAGGGATGCAGTTATGAAAATAGCTGTCTCAGGGGATCTGTTTACTCTAGAAAAAGGGCTGTATCAGCTGAATTTGACAGTAGGAGGCATTCCTTTCAAAACAAAGGACCTTATTCTACCGGTAAGTATAGCACTTGTTTTGCACACCTGAAGGGCTTGATTTCATCTTCTCTTGGGGTTATGTAGGTTCTTCCTGAGAGCAGTTCAGCCTGCCCTGAAACAGGTGGAATTATCACCTTCTGGATACAACTTTGTCTCCATTAACTATAGAGGGAGCCTAAGGCAGTAGCAAAGGTGAGACTCCTGTTTTTTGATTGTTAAGTTTGGGTGAGATGTGTCTCACCCTTTGCCTGCAGAATTAGGACGTACAAAACTGGAGCACATGACAAGATTACCAGTGGTGATGCTGGCTTGGAAACCCTGAGTGGCGCTGGGGTGGTCAGTGGACACACAGCTGTGTGAGGGTACCACTGTACCCACTAAGTCTGGAAACAATGCTGGAGCACTTTCTGTGTTGTGATCAATGTTTGTGCTTCACGTATATTGTATCGCAGGTTTGCTGCTTGCATTTGCTGTTTCAGTTTAGTAAGACCCAAGGAGAAACAGAAACCTATATTTTTTTTTATTTCCTCCTAATTCAAGGAGACAGGGCATATGAATAAAAGATAAGGTGCTCTTTGGGTGAGATCGGATGATTGCTGTGTTTCTGAAACAGCTGCTGCTCAGGCTGTTTTGAATGTCCACCACACACGGAGTTAGCACCTTGAAACCCAAATTGGCATCTCATTATTTCTAAATGAGGTGACAAGCTTGCGGTTCTGTGACTGTGAGTGCAGCAGCTGAGGAAGGCTCCTGTTCCTCACAAGAAGTCATTTAGGGCCACTGCTTGTCTGAAACATTAAACTTGGGGTGTGGTCTGCATATGGGATTGAGAGACAAAAACTCCTGAGGTTTTTCTCCTGGCTCATGCACTTAATTCTCTCTCTACTTCAATTAATTGGCAGTAACGGTCCTGATTTAGACGCTTTGCAAGGAGCCTTCTCTTTACATACTGTCTCACATTTTAATGCTGGAGTTTGGTACAGGATAACATAACTAGAAGCTGTAAGGAACAAGTGTGTATGGAGTGATGTGCATGTCCTGTGGCTCAAGCACCCCTCCCTTAAGCGAGAAGCCAACAACTTATCCTGTGATCAAGTTCAACATCTTGTGTGTCACGAAGGCTGTTTGCAGTGACACAAAGGACTGTGTTTTTTTACTTCAAGTTAGCCTCTAGAATTCACAATGCAAAATTACAGGAGTTACATAGCTTTGGCCACAGAGTTTTAGAAGTAAATCACCTAATGATGTGTATCATGTAGAGGAGCTAGCAGAACCAATACAATGAAATCAGCACCTGCATTAACTAGTGCCCTTCTGACCTGTGGAGACAAGCTGAGCTTAGGGAAGTTTCCTGGGAAATGCTGACCACTTACTTGCTTGGGTTTGCAGGAAGGGGATTGCCTCCAATCGTTATACATGAGCATAACACATCAAAATGATTTCTGCTGTTCAGTATTCCTCTGCACCCAAAATCGCTTATTCTTCACTGAACAGTAGTTTGAGTTATGGTATACTGCTTTGTCTTCCTAGATAAACCCTCGGCTGGATGGCTGTATGCAGGCATGGAACTGGCTGAATGGGGAGGACTTCACTATCCTAGAGACCATAAAGATGAATGAAAAGATGCAGTGCTTTTCTGTAGCAGGACGAGGGTCTTTCTATCCCGGCCGAGGTTTTGCTGTGTTTAATCTTACTTACAGTAAGTACGTTATATTTTTATTTCTGACCTGTTGTTCTGCCATTAACCATACTTGTTTAATAAGTAGTTTAAAACTTACATGTATATTAGACTCTGTGTTGATCAATGCAGAAAAGACTGGCAGCTGTGGATGGAGAGTAATAGCTAAACTTGTGGTTCATAGCAAAGGACGACCTACAAATGATGGTTAGAGCCAGTAACGAATATGCCTAGCATGGATTAGGTTCTCTTTGTGTAGCTCCAGTTATGCATTTCATACCCAGGCTGGTTCCAGCTCATCCTTAACATTAGGGCCTTCACATCTCTATCAGTAGTGCAGGTGGTTCCAGCCCTATTCACTATTTTCTGCTAAATAGGGAGGGCTGCAAGCTGTAGTGCTGTATCTTGAATTTCTGATGGACAGAAAATCATTATTGCCTGTAGCAAAATGTCTAGGATTGGATTCATTTTTAATCATTGTGTGGTATTAGTTACACCTGGGACAAACACTAAGCATATCCCTGATAGAAACTGCATAAAATTGGTCTAGATGTAGTAATAACAAGTTTCAAACCAAGCTTGGCTATACACTGAAAGCACACTGAAAGCCACCTTTTCTTTGTTCTAGATTATTCTGTTTGTTTATATGTGCAATCAGCTGTCAGTGTTTTGAAAGCTGTACAAATGCCAACCATCTATTTTAGTTTGGTGTGTAAATTCTTCTGTGCAGAAGCCTTCTGTGCATCATTATGTGGATTTTTCTGCTGTGCCATTGTAAATTAGGGAGTATCAGGTGTTTGTCATCTCATTTAACACATGGATTCAACAGCTACAAAGTAAAGACAAGGCGGCATCTAAAGCACAAATGACGGCACTCAGCAGAAATGAGGCCTCAGCACCTGCATTTTCATATCTTTGTTTCTAGAAACACAACCCTCTATTTGGTGCTTTGTAATGGTAAACTTTATAAAGAACTTATTGTTTTGTATTTCAAGATGTGGTGAATGAGCAAAGCTAATACTCCAGTGAAGGGAGGCTGCAGAAGCAGGATTGAACTCTTTCTTTGTAGCAGCATCACCTTTTAAATCACAAAGGCACTGCAGCAGCAAGAAGGATGCCAGAAAGTTTAATTCAGAGTTCAGCCGGATGTGATAAAACATCCCATGTTTAGCTTCTGAGGGGGCTGGTGATCAGGCATTGATTAGGTATGTAATCAGTGTAGTGGGCCTATATCCTTTTTCACTTTGTTTCCTCTGTGTCAGATTTGTGCTTAGATCCCTCAATGATATTTGGACAGTCAAGAACAATTAAAAAATTGGGTGCCCTGTCTTTTAACATGCTTTTGGATATATCGGATTAACAGCCACGGGATTTTGAATCTCTTGTGTTAAAAAAGCTTAACCTTATCTTTTGACATTTTGAAAGGTAGCAGAATGCAGAACGTAACAAGAGGAAACCAATGACATTTTCTTCTCTGATTTTATGTTCAGGTGCTTTGGATTTTTATTTTTATTTTTTAAGTAAAATAAATGTGGCCATCCCTCCATATGCTCATTCATCTATCCTCCTCTCCTAGAACTGCACATTCTACCCATTTGACTTGTTTGTCCTGTGTTCGTCATGCTACGTATCTCTTTTTCTGCAGTGCAACCTATTTCAGGAAACGAAACGAAGACAAGTTGGGAAATAGAAGTAAATGCTGTAATTCAACCAGCAACAGATACTGGTGTGATGTTCGCTCTTGTTACGGAAGAAGCATCTGTCCCTTTATCACTGTCTCTGGTTGACTATCACTCCACAAAGAAACTGAAACAACAGGTACAGATGTAAGCATTTTTCTAGAGAGGGTTCCTTGTTGCATCCTGGCAATCAATAGTCATTTTCAAAAAACAGTTGTCAGTTGTAAAATTGGTCTAGGTCTCTTGGGTGGAACTGGTCTCTTGCATGCAGGCATATTTTGTTACTGTTTTCTCACACAGAGCTGTTTAATGCCATAAGCATAGAAATTCCATTCTCTGGAGCTCATCCAGAGCTCCAAAATCAGTTAAGTCCCAAAATTTCCAAGAGACAGCCTTTAGGTTTCACTCCAGGTGCTGTGACAGGCCAGTTATGATAGAGTCCTGCAGCTACTGATTTAATGGTATTCATAATAAACGGCTAGATTCTGGCATTAGACAAGTGTAAGCAAGAAATGAGTTCACAAAAACCCATGAGCCAACTTTTCATTTGTAGTACAGCACCTCTAGTGTATTTGGTTCCAGTGCAATATAACATCTTGTAAGACCCCCTAAGAATTGTTTCTGAGAAGACAGTTGGTTATGTCTTAATAGTCCCACTGGAACATTGTTTTTTTTTATCTATACTAATGAGTTCAGAACACAATCCACAATATTAATAAGACTAAATCTCTAGTGGCTCTGCAAAATCTTTGTAAAAAAGGCCACAGTGGGGCCATCCTGGTCTTGGATATGCATGGCTAGGAATATTTCTGCTCACTGCTTCTTTTTCCTTCTTTTCCCTGCTGTCCAGTATATCATTGTGGCCTTGGAGAATACAGTTGTGTCCAGACTGGCAATAAATCTTTGTGATAAGAAGGAACACTCTGTGGACATCTTCGTCAAGAAAGATCACTTATCCCTGAGGGTAGATGGGATAGCAGGAGAGGGTGAACTAAGCATCTCTGAGTTAGAGGATAGTCTATCCATCTTGGAGAACTCTTTGCAATCAACGGTGAAGACATACTTGGGAGGATTGCCAGGTGAGCATCCAGTTTTGCAGCATGGACTACAAACTCCCAACCCACCTTGCTGAGCTGGCAGTCAAGAAAACTGTCTCAATCCAAGCTGGAAGCCTCCTTCTCTGTTTCTGCTTGAGTAGGCTTTGCAATTCAGGCACGTGTTCTTAACAGGTGTGAGGGTGCACTTGGCAATTATCTTTTTTCCTGGAATGAGGGTGTCCTTCTGTGGACATCTGAAGCCAAAACAGAAAGAGGAGGTTTTGCTTGGTCAGCAATAGGAATAGTTTATCTGAAGAATAGTTGCAAGCAGGTTCATTATCCTAGACCTGATAAAACTCATAGGAGCTAGATCACAGGCTCCCGCAGTGCTTCAATAACGTAATGAACATGTGTGAGTGCTCCCTGTGGGGAGTACTAGGGCCTCACATTGTTTTGAGTGAAACCAGGGAAGCCCAGTGTGGCGATTCTTCCTGGCTGATGTTCTGTTTGAACTGATCACAGCACTACACAATTAACAGATTTCCTCTCATGAGAGGGTATGTAGAGCCACAGCCAAAGGGCTACCACCATTTATAGCTTTGCTCGTCGGGTTGCTCTTCTGTTCTGAATCTGGAAGATCAAACTTTCATCTGAATCATGAATTTTGGCCAAGCATGGGGGCTTGTTTCTTTTCTGGGTGAACTGGTTTATCAGTCCCTGCTGCTGAGAAGTGCAATTATGAGAACATTTGCGTCTCTGATGAACAGCAGTACATCCTAATTTGTTGAAAGCAGCTAAGCAAAATCTTGCCCCTACTTGCCCAAGCAAGGGAGAGGCAGCAGTGTTGTCTCTTGGTAGGCACCGAAGCAGCCAGGCTGGAAAAGGGTGGCTGAGGTGCCATGTGTGCTTTGACACATGGCGTGACTTTCCCACCATGAACAAGAGTTTACAGAGCATTCATGCCAATAATGTAAGTAGCATCTAGTCACACCTAAAAGGGGGAGGCCACACACTCTGGGATGTTCACACACAGGCAGGAGCAAGGCTGAATCCCCAAATGTGGCATTTTCCTATGTCAGATTGAATTGAACTGGCCATTGCACAAGCAAGAGAGGTCACCTGCTTGCTTTCAAATAGTTCTCATGTGCACTGCAGATACTTTCACAGCTCAGAAGACAATTCCACTTGTTCCAAGTTCTCTGTGGTTGGCTTAATCTAACTTTGCTGGGTGAAGCACAGGTTTTAATTAGCCAGAACTAGGTGCAAGATATCATAGCTGACTTCTGTAGGCTTAGCTACTGCCCATTTTCAAACTGCGCTGCTCAGCAACAGGAATTTCTGCCTGTGGTCTGCTTTTGTCATTGAGAGGAACCCAGCACTTGCATCAAGAAACCTTGTAACTTGCCAAACAAATAAATATTTCAGCACTTTGGTTGGATTCATCACTCTGGGTTAAATAACTGTACCAAATGGTCAAATCTAAGTGAGTTTGGCTTACTGAGATTTTGAAAACATTACGTTGGTTTTGGCTTTTTCCTGCTCCTGTACCCTGTGGCAAAAACAAAGTATAGTGGTCACACTTAATGTCTTTATTCCATTTGCCACAAATAAAGAAAGATAGACTGTCCCATCTTAAGTACAGGTAATACTGCAGATGTGGAAGAAATAATTTACAGTTTTAAGAGACAAGAGGGAATGTATAGGCATTTATTACATTTTCTGTGGTATTTTCAGTTCTGGTACATCCTAAATTATATAATTTATATGATGCATAGGTGTTTTTCCAGGTAATATTTATACCACTGGGGGAAGGAGCCTGTAAAAAAGGCTTCTGAGTCTTTTTTCTTTTAATTATTTTTGGTAGTATCTTACGTATCCTTCTCAAAGCCCACACATGTAACAGCAGTCTGCATGGTTCCTTAGGTGAGTGTTCAAGCCAACACTTCAACTTCTTCTGAGTCAAAATTCAGTTTACATTCATGTGAGTACTCCAGCCAAGGTGTCCCCTTCTCTTAAGCAGGCTTCACGGATGAAATTTGGTAAAAGGGGAGGAATAACAAATGGCTGAAATGACTAGTTTAAACAGCTACCAAGCAATGGTACTTTTCAGCCATCAAGCTGGAACATGTATAGTATTTGTGGCTTAGGGATCCCATGCAATTTTCATTCTCTCATTCAGTCCTAGGATCTGCCTGAGCTGTGTTTGATCACATCAGCTTCAAACTTGGCCCTGCATTCTCTTGCGGCAGAGCCCTTAAAATTGCACATAATCTGGGGTCAATAGGACAATCTATTGTTCCAGTTGCCCTTGCTTCAGGGTAAAGATAAGGGGCTTACTTAGCTACCTGCATTACTGTGAAGTTAAATAATCTTTGAGATTTCATTGGTTTCCATTGCACAACCAGCTTGACTGGGTTGGGTTTGGGTTGTAAATAAACTAATAACCTTTGGGGAAGGGTAGAGGACACAGTTCGTGTAATTTTTCATGTTACTATTTTACTGTGTGGGGTTTTTTGTTTCTTTAAATTCAATGTGAATGTGACATTACAGGAGTTGGTAATAAGATTTACTGATTTCCTCTACTCTGTTGGATTGTATTTAATGTCTTCTTTCCTATTTGTTTTTCTGCCTTTGGGAAACTGATTAAAAATATGTCACTAGTGGATCTCCTTAGCAAAAATTAGTCTCATTAGTCTTACCAACTCAACTGATGTATTCCAGCACCTTTCTGATGAACGCCAGCAACCTCCTTGTGCTGATACATAGCAAAATCACAGTAAAGATGAGTCTGCTGAGTGGTAGTGGCTGTCTATAGGAAAAGCCTTCCTGTCATGAAGTTCTTCCAATAATTTTTCGGCAGGTATTTCGGAGAGATAGAGAGAGGATGAGGGGAAGATATAACACTGCACTGTTGACAAAGAAGGACCCAGAGATAGAGGGGGGAGAAACACCGAGACAGAAAGCATCGTGAACGCAGTGTGCAACTGGAGTGAAGCCTTGCTGCAGTGCAGCACATAGTTTTATCAGGACTAGAGGATTTACAGAGACAAAGAGCAGCTGAGGAAGGCTTCAGCCTGGGAGAAGGGCTTTTGAGCACTAGAGCAGATGACATTTCCACACATCTGGCAGTGTGCTCTTGCCTTTTAGTGAGAGGGACAGGGGGGAGGTAGAAATCCCAGCGTGGAGGAGAGCTTGAAACTATACAAGTGACAGTCACCTGAGCATAGGTAGGGCAGGTATTTATTCAAAAGCCGCCATCAGAGATGTGTGTCTTCCCTTTCATACAGATGTTCCTGTCACTTCCACTCCGGTCACCGCATCCTACCATGGCTGCATGACTGTCAAGCTGAGCAACAAGGCACTGGACTTAGACGAGGCTCTCTACAAGCACAGTGACATCACCTCACATTCCTGTCCTCCAGTCGAGGCGGGTCAGTAGGTACCACTACAATGCGAAGGTTTTATATTCAGAAACTTTCAATGCTTTTCTTTTTTTTTAAAGATATAAATTATTCTGACCTACCGCACTGCGTGTATAGTTTCTCTTAAACACTGAAGTTATGTAGGAGCTACTGATCCTTGTGTCAGATTGATTATTGAAATACTCCTTTGCTTTGAGGTTTAAAGGTTGTAATATATTTGTAAATAGTTTGGAAGACTAATGTTAAATAAGTCAAAAGTACAGAATATACCAGAAGTGAATGTTATCTTTAGTCTGTAAGAGACAGTTTTATCTGTAATGTGGAAAACCTGGTAATATATGAGTGTGGACTGGAAGAAAAATAATAAATCTGTATTATTTTTTATTATCAAACACTGCTTTCTGATTTGCAAAATATGAGAGAATAAAATATTTACATACAAGTTTTTAATATATCTGTTCTGAGATTATTCTGTATTCTGTTGGTTGGACATAATGACTCAGGCTATGTCTGATGTGGAGATTACACTGGGTGGTTGGTTATGGGTTTTTGTTTGGAGGTGGGGTCTTTTTGTGTTTGTGTCAGTATTAGGTATCTTCTGGGCTGGAGAGCAAATGGTTGCTGCTGTTCTCATTGCTATTTTGCTTATTAAGCAAAAAAGAGGCTATATTGCTTACTGCCTCTTTCTGGTACCATAGATAGAAGACCCAGCTGTGACCTTTAGAAAAACTCTTGGTCAACGGAAAACAGAAAACAGAGTTGTGCCATCAGGAAACAATTAGTAGAAAAGACTCAATGAATTGAAAGCCATATGGCTTTTGTGTCAATAACTGCTAAAGCAAATGATGAGGTGTCAAGAACTGGAGAATATTATCTGGTGATGACATATTTTTGCTGCTCAATTTTTAGGTTGGCTCATTCACTGTGAACCTACTGGGAGCAGAGAGGCTTGAGAGCGTGAGAGTTAGCCAGGCCAGATTGCAGTGTGGTGAGAATATGCGTGGGGGTTTACTCAGGAGAGGTTGTAGAGTCATAAAGTGTATTCACATTTGAAGCTATCCTTGTGAAGCTGGGGTAAGATTTGCTTAGTCTGCTTTGAGTCCCTTAAGTCTTGTTTTGCTTGGTCCTTGTCTTGCGTCAGATCAATGAGCTGAGAGAGATAGGCATATGCTGTGTTGGGAATTCGAATACTGGGTTGATAAGTTTATCCCATGCTTCAGAGGGTTAACATAGAAAAGATCTAATTCTACAGGGTCCTTTATAAATTTTTCCTGGTTATTCTACATCATGTTCTGCCTCATCAAATACAGAGATGACAGATTACCTTAATAATCCAAATGTGTGACATCATCTGTGACCACGCTATGGACATACATGTCCCAGAGGAAAGGATGGAAGAGGGGGAAGACTATTCCAGACATATTGCTGGTAAGGATCCCTGCTTTATTTACCAGAGAAGAGGATGGTACTCTACTAGCCATTAGCCAGTATGGCATCATAGCTCTGTATTGTGAGCATATCTGTCAGCAGTAATGCAGTAAGGCAGAAAAGATCAGAGCTTCATCACTTTCAACTTGTTTACACTTACAGAAGGACATGTCAAAAGATGCTTTACACTCAGGTGTGACCAGATGTAAGTTTGAAAGGATAGTTGCTCACTAGAGAGTAGTAACTTACTGTGATCCTGTCCCTCTACTCTTCTCTCATGGGACCTCACTTGGAGTATTGTGTGCAGTTCTGGTGTCCTCAGCATAAAGAGGACATGGAACTGTTGGAACAAGTCCAAAGGAGAGCCACAAGGATGATAAGGGACTGGAGCACCTCCCATCTGAAGATAGGCTGAGAAAGTTGGGGCTGTTCAGCCTGGAGAAGAGAAGGCTGCGTGGAGACCTCATAGCAGCCTTCCAGTATCTGAAGGGGGCCTATAAGGATGCTGGGGATGGACTCTTCATTAGGGACTGTAGTGATAGGACAAGGAGTAATGGGTTCAAACTTAAACAGGGGAAGTTCAGATTGGATATAAGGAAGAAATTCTTTACTGTGAGGGTGGTGAGGCACTGGAATGGGTTGCCCAGGGAATATGAATGCTCCATCCCTGGCAGGATTCAAGGCCAGGTTGGACAGAGCCTTGGGTGAGATGGTTTAGCGTGAGGTGCCCCTGCCCATGGCAGGGGGGTTGGAACTAGGTGATCTTAAGGTCCTTTCCAACCCTAACTATTCCATGATTCTAAGTAGTTCTATGTTTTTGCTTCTTTTTAATTGAGCAAGGGAAACCACATTATTCCTGAGAGTGCTTTTTTTTAGAGTTGATGGCTCTTGATCACTTGTAATATGACGGAGAATGCAAGGAGCATTAGTTTAGCATCTCCAGTGAGAGCTGGGAATCCTGAAGATACTGTGGTTAATAGCACTTCCACACTGCAGTGTTTTGTTTTCAATGTGTTTTTCTATGGTTATTTTAGTCCTTTACCAAAATATATCCCTGTGCTGGTTTTCCCTGGGATAGTGTAAATTTTCTTCATAGTAGCTAGCATGGGGCTGTATTTTGTAAACAGGGTTGGTAACACAGGGATGTTTCAGGTACTGCTGAGCAGTGCTTACACAGAGTCGAGGCCTTTTCTGCCTCTCACCCCACCAGTGAGCAGGCTGGGGGTGCACAAGAGGTTAGGAGGGGGCACAGCTGGCACAGCTGACCCCAGCTGACCAGAGGGATATCCCAGACCACATGGCATCATGCTCAGCATATACAGCTGGGGAAAAGGAAGGAAGGGGGACGTTTGGGGTGGTGGTGTTTGTCTTCCCAAGTAACCATCACATGGGATAGATCCCTGTCCTGGAGATGGCTGAACCCTGCCTGCTGATGGGCGATAGTGAATGAATTCCTTGTTTTGCTTTGTTCACATGCACAACTTCAGCTTTCCCTATTAAACTGTCTTTATCTCAACCCCTGAGTTTTCTCACTTTTCTGATTCTCTACTCATCCCACCAGAGGGTAGTGAGCAAGTGGCTGTGTGGGCCTGAGGTGCTGGCTGGGGTTACACTATGACAATCTCCCATCTTTTTAACTTGGAGTAGCTCTAAAGAAAACAGTACAAACCTAGAAGATGCCTATTTTTTAAAGCAAGTAAATGAAACAAACCCTGCTTCACTTTGTTCTTTTCAAAGGAAGCATGTTAGCAAAATAGTCTTGTGGCTGATAATTTTGTCTAATTTCTGGGGTAGTTCCCAAAAAAACTACCATGTGGCATAAATGAATCACAAACATGTCTGACCTTTGTGTTAGTGGTACTGTTTCTGAGGCCAGAATTACTTTGGATCCTGGAAACATGAATACTGTGGTAGAGTATGGTACTTTGCAGTTTCAGATGTAATACTATGTGAACAAGACTGCAACTGCATTTTCTAAATCAATCAAATTCAGAGCAAAAATTTCTCCAGGACTTTGTACGTATATGCATGTATGTGAAGATAATTTGCATAGACCAAAATGTACCCTGACCCAAAATGTGGTTTATAAGAGAAAGCCAGAATTTGTAAATCTGGACAATAACAGAAAGGGGATGATATTTCGTGTCAAACTGGATTGTTTTTGATACTCTACAGCAGACCATGCTGGAAGAAGAGGTAGCTGCTTCTATAGACCACTGAAAAGAACAAAGTGATAAGCATTCCTTTGTTCCTTCTCAGCCGCTGTGCTCCAACCCAAGGCAAACATTGGTTTCCTTTGTGTTCCGTTACCAGGCTAGGTGCTCAGCTCAAAGGGAGCATGCTCTGGGCTTTGAGACACCAAAATGAGCCCAGGTGGTTCCCCCGTTAGCATTCATAGCAAGTAAATCATGTAGTTCCAATTACATAAAGGCCAGGGTGACTGTGCTCTTCACAGCATGCATTTGCACAAGGACTGGGCATTTTGGATGTGTTAAATTGATGTTTAGAAGAAAAAGAAAATTAATGGTCTCCTTTCTGACTTTTGTTCCTCTCAACCAGGTTCATATAACTCACCTTTGTCAAGGATACATGTAAGGTACCTTGGGCCTGATGTTAATACCACTGGCCTAAAATTGTGCATCTCAGGAAAAAAACTTAATTGAATAAAATATGGCTTTTATGATCCATACAAATTAACCTTTAATCTCATGTGTACTAATACTGAATCTGCTCGCTATACATAGAGGTACAGCACCTAAATTCCACCTTTTCTTGAAAGGTGGAAAGTATTATGTCAAAGGATGATCACTCTTAGTTCTACTTTCAGCTGGTCTGAAGGTGTCACTTCCTCTCAAAAGAAACTCTTAAGTAAGCTGGTTTTGTTTATATAGGGGTTTTTAATATTTTCATAATATGAAGCAGGTGCTTAGAAAGTTAACGAGAAATAACTTTCTTTCCCTGCTCTGCTCTTTGGTCTTTCAGGAAATTTCTATGGCTTCATTGTTGTCTAGACTGTAAGAACTATATAGCAAGCAGCACCACCACCCTTCCTGCAGGAGCAAAATGCAGTGAAGGGATGCAGCAGTCTGATGGATTTTCCTGCTGGTATAGCCACTCCTGCCCCAAAACACGGCAGCTGTGTGCTAAGAGGGATCCCAGCTAACGTGATGCACAGTAAGGGGGCAGGGCGCACACAGCAGGGACAAGACTTTGTTCTGTCAATGGCACTGCCACAGGTATTGCTGCTTAGCCGTGTCGATGTGTTTTTGTTTCTACACTATAGGAGAAAATGTAAAAAAAAAGAGGGAGGAATTCTGACCCTCCTTATGTTCTGTTTCAGCCATTGCAAAACACCTGGATCAGGCCTTGATCAGTTTAAAAATAAATAACTGAGGTTTAACATACACTTGGTTTGGTTCCTATTTTGACGAGAAATGAATTAAATCAAACACATGCAGCTTAAAATAACTCTCTGGAAACTGCACCTTTAGCACACTGACATAATCTTTTACTCCGCAGCTGGACTGGCCCAAAATTCTTTCTGTTTGAAGCTTGAAACTACTTGGTACTTTTTCCTCTCTTGTTTTCCTGTCCTTACAAATATACACAGTCTTAGGTTCAATATAAATATACACAGCCAATTTTATTGGAAAATAATTGCCACACTTCTTTATTAGTACAACACTTTCACCAAAAACAGTTATTAAATAAATACTACAAGCAAACAAAAACCTGGTCTCTTCCTACTCGAAATGATTGCCTCAGAGAGCACCTGACTACCCACTCAGACAACACAGGCTAAACCCCTCTATATCGGTTTAAGAAAGCAGAACGTGTTTCCAGAGAGTATCCTCATTTCTCGTCTTGAAGAAAAGTTATTCTGCAGTGTTCTGAGAAGGAAACACTTCATGCCAGGAAGCAACGCTGCATTTGACTGCAGGCAAAGTGGGTGGTGACTGATCACCCCGCTGTGATGTGCCTGCCCTTAGGTTTCCAGGTTTCTGCTCTGCTCACAGTGAGATGTGGGTAAAAGCAGAGTGGCCGTAACACACTCTGTGGTGGGTTCCTTGGGATGTCAACTGCCTGTACAGCAGAGTTTCCAGAAGTTTCTTAAAAATCAAATAAAAGCCTACCAGCTACCTAAAATAAATTCTTTATTCTATGGTGCATATGGTGGAGGCTTTTCTCCAGGCAACAAGTAAGTCGGTGTATAGAGGGCTGGAGCATTGGGAGGAAGACCATAGCTGGAGCTGGACTGAGATGGAGGCTGAGTTTCTTCTGATAAAGAAATGTCAGTAGATGATGTTCCTGGAAAATTGCTGGTGGGCTGCATATAGACAAAGAAAAACACCTTCTTCAGTAAAGGATTACAACCCCGTTTGCAGCTCTGTGTGAACAGTTTGCCATGTAAGTGTTATATAATAAGCCCCACGATTAGATTTCTCATGCACTGCAGCACAACACTCACTTCAGTTTTAAAGTATAGCTTAAGTATAGAAACGATGGTGTCGAGTGAAACACAGATTCCATCTGTAACCCAAGTCTTTTTTAATAGACATTGCACATACAGCTAGGCACTAGAGCAGAACAGGAATTTCTGCAGGAAAAGATGCTCTGGCTCCCTGGCTGAGGCACTGCACCTGCCTGGCTGATTAGGTTACATGTAGCTGCTTGTCTTCAGGCATCCCTGTGAAATTTCAATTATCTCAGAGGTAATTAATCTCAGCTATAATACTTGCATAAAAGCAAGGTCTCATTCCTGTGCCAAATGCAGACTCCTTGTAAAAGAAAATTTTAGAGGTGGGTCTCCCTGTAGGTCTTTCGCTCTGGCTGTCTCAGCTGTAATGGGGTTTTGGCTGAAAGAGTCATGAAAAATAGAGCTTAGGAAGCAGCCTATGCTCAGGAATAAGCAGTTTGTTAAAACAAAAGGATGCACGTAGGGACTAATGTTCTGGATAAAAACCTAACACTACTTTAAACCAAGTTTTGTCATTGATTTCAAGAGGGTCAGGATTTTGCTCTTCCTCTCTTACGACAGCACGTGCCAGTCCACGGGCTTCACCAGAAGAGCTATGCTCAGCTGTCCTCGGGTTCAGGCCTAAATTGCCCAGAATTTAAAAAAACAAACCAAAACAATAGCAGTCATGGATCTTTTTCAGGGAAATGAAAAATTCAGGCAAATGCTCCCTGCTGCTAAAAAATATATATATATAAATTAAA
This sequence comes from Neopsephotus bourkii, assembly GCF_033783945.1. NCBI lineage: Eukaryota > Metazoa > Chordata > Aves > Psittaciformes > Psittacidae > Neopsephotus > Neopsephotus bourkii. The sequence goes on from NW_026902234.1 coordinate 7,790,585, forward strand.
ACCCACCATTTAGAAGCCAGTATAAGGGTTGGCACTTGGACAATGGCATCTCAAAGCTGCCCAGGGCCAGCAGACCCTATGCGATGGTGCACAGCTTCTTCATTGGGCTCCAGGTGAGCAGGAGAGGAGAATGCTGCCCTGCATTTATACCACAGGGTGACTGGTGAGTGAGAATGGGGATGTCTTGACAGGAAGGCTGACTGTGCCCTTTAACTCTCCAGGAGGCGGTGCAAAAATACTGACAAACCTGTTAGCTAGATCAGCTCCAGCTGTTGCATTTTTGGGTGGTTTGGCTTTTTTTTTCTTTTTTTTTTTTTAATTTATTTATTTATTTTGGAGTTGTTGCTTCCCTACACCTTCAAACTGCAGCCACTGTTTCCATCTGTCTGCCTGGAATAGCTTCTGTAATGAGTTCTCTGGCAGGAATGACTGGCACAACAACCCTTACTGCTGTCATCACTACCAGTCCCTGCACAGCTAACCATTTACCTGACCAGTTGGCAAGTCTGTTACCAAGACTAGTAGTGACTGAACTGCACTAGTAAGGGATGAATGATTTTGTTAGCACATGCCATCGTAAACAAAAGAAATGCTGGTTAAATCCTTGTCAAATGCATTCCTGTTATCACCCTTTCTATTCCGAACTTGGCTGATTTCAGCTTGTAGACAAGGAAGAATGAGGTGAACAGAGGAGCATTTACCACCAGCCCAGGTTGTGATTCTTTAAAAGACTCTTCCTCTCCAGCAGAAGTTTATTCAGTGAGATACTGGATTTAGCAGAGGACCTGCAATAATCTGCACAATGCGGGAGCCACAGGTGAACTCAGGTGTATAGCCTTTGAGCTAATGGAGCTTCAGCCCTTGCATGCAGAGCAGCACTCGCGCTAGGTGTGTTGCACGCCAGACTAATCCGAGGCCGGATGTATCCCCAGGAGGAGAACTATGACTGTAGATTTCCTCTGGTTGAGGGAAGGGTTCAAACTCCAGTTGTTAGTTGGTAATTAATTGCTAACAACTTTATTTCATTAACTCACAAATCAGGTAACTACCTGATCTCATTATCAGGCACCACTAGATGCCTACATGCCAACAGCCCCTGCATTTAGCCAAATGAATTCAAGCCCTAGGGCCTGTAGTTGCCTTAAGGACTAGGACCAGCTGAGTAGGGCTTGTGAAGACCTGAATCTAGGAGCTGGGCACTGCTTGGAGCACTCAGCTCGCAAGTAATGGGAGCAAATGATGATTAAGTTTCTGGCTGTTACTTACCAGGCCTACTTCTAACATTCACCATTTCTGGCTCTGGGTAAGTTTGATTTTTTTAATTTATATACTGATGCAGAAATTATTTCTCTCTAAAGTACAATGTAATGAGCTCATACATGCAGTAAGGCAGCTTGCTCCATCCTTCTCCCCACCCCACAAAAAGGATTAAATGCATTCCCTTCTGGAGCCCAGTGCTTCTTGCTAACCTCTCCTGGCATGGGGACAGCTGGTGGTGCCTGCCTCTGAATGTTTTGAAGGTGAGAAAAAACAGCTGAACACAGTTTTTAGAATAAGTAGAAATCTAGGTGAAGAAGTGTGTTTATTTTGGAATGCAGTTAAGAATTTGGGGTAAATGTGATACTGGAAACATTTCAGTTTCTCAGTGGACATAGGGCTGAACAGTTACAATCGATCCTCATGACTACTTACATGCATCTTTTCAACTTAATTGTTTTCCTTCATTTGTTTCTATCCCCTTCTCTCTCTGCTCTTGGCTACGTGCTAACTGAACTCTGTGGAACAGCACAGCTTTTAACTAAAAGCAAACAAAAAGAAGTGTTCTATTTTTCCTCTCAACCCATGGTGTCCAAAAGCATCTGGCCCCATTTATGTTAATAAGTAAGACATGCCAAGGACTGTTCTCTGGCTGTGAACCCAACTGGCACAGTACATATCGCAATCCTACAGCTGAACCTTTACCACAAAAACAGTATGCTGGGGTTTTGTTATCACATGCCATAGTAAACAAAAGAAATACTGGTTAAATCCTTGTCAAATGCATTCCTGTTATCACCTGTTACCATACAGTCTGTATGCACACTGTCTACTGGGAATGATCCATTGCTTTTGCCATCTTCTGACCCCTTCTTGTGTGTTGCTGGGAGACTGTTAGATGCTCTGGGCCAAACCCACACCAGGAACATGCTAACAAACCACTGGTGTGGATCATCATCATGGCTCCTGAGAGTTTGAAATGAGGCAAGGACAAGATCTATCACTGCAGTGTGTACTGAGTAGCAGCTTATGCTTTTCTGATGGAGTAAGAAGGGTGCCATTTTGTACTGTACCTGAAGAGGCAGTGGGTAGGATGGATATGTAGATATAGCTGCTGCAGAAGGACAGAACCCAGCGTATGTCAGGATCTGCTGGGCAGGATTGTACAGGATCTGAGGAGGAGGTGCAGTAGCACTGAAAGCAATCTGGGACAGAGGTACCTGTTGAGCACAGAAGACAACAATATATTAGCACAGTGCAGAGGGGGCTGGAGCAGGAGCTAGTCCTAACACCAGCAACTAGGCAATTTAACAACTTTCTGTTTTCAGACACAGTACTGGTATTACAAAGAAAAAAACCAAACCCAAGGAGCAGACAGAATGAGAGGGAGGTGTATCTGGAGTGAATTTTCTGACCAGAAATACACAGCTATTTTAATCTTTTTTTCCTTGGAAAAAGACTGCTGGTGCTTCCCAAGCACCAGTTATGGAAGCACTGGCAGTACTCCAGACCTAAGTCACCCTGAAGAGCACAGCATACAGCTTTGACCACCTCTCTTATTCGCTCCAGCACCAAACATCCAGTCCTTCATGATTTGCTGCAGACCCTTTCCAACAACAACTGCCTGATGCCTCGTGTATTTTCTCCATGCTTTCCTACACAGATCTACAAGGATTTCCTTTTCCAGGCCACTTGCTCTGCTTCCACAGCTCCCTCTGTCTTGTGAAATAGAGTTTGCTGCTGGCTGTCCATTATCATCCCACCATGTGCATATCTCATTTGTACTTCATAAAATCCTTCATCGTATCTTGTGGCTTTATTGGCATGTCACTTGACTACAATGTGATATGAGGTTTGCAGGAAGAAGTTATAGCTCGTATTAAACCTGCTAATACAACTTGGGGAGAAAAGAGAAAAGCTGAATGGGAAAGGGGGCTTGTGTCAAACCCTAATCCCCTGTGCTACATTACCATTTGTGAAGGACAATGGAGCTCTCTGTGAAAGATTTTCATGTCTTTTTACTTTGCAAAGAGAGACAAATCCAGTGGTTTCTTTACTCTCCTTTGTTTTTATTAGCAGATTCCTCTACATGTGAGAGCATGGAATTTTCTTTTTACTGAATAATAAAATACGGTGTTTGCCAGACAAGTGCTAAAAGCAGCAGCCAGGATTTATTTTTTTTTCTTCTTTTTGGCATTTCCTGGCAGATTTTTCAGTGAGAGACATAAACCATTGTATCCTCTGGAGATAGTGTGAGATATCTCTGTGATTGAGAAAGAGGTATATTAATTGTGTTTGTACATGGAAAACATCATCGAGGTTGTACCACATGAGGTTACCTGACAATCTAGGCTTTAGCCCCCTGCAGAAACTTAGCCCCCCAGGAGCTAGCGCAGAGAAAGGCTGGGGTCAAAAGCAGAGCCTGTTTTATGTGAGAAGGCAAGTCTGCCATCTTCAAGGTACCCAGCTCAAAACACCTCCTTTCTACCAACCCTGCAGGGTGGGAAGAAAGAAAGGGACATTCTGTTTCAGAACAGAGTAGTGAGAGGCAGCTAACGGATTTGCCTCAGACCCAAAGGTTTCAGGTCAGCAACATGGCTCATCCCAGCTGGGGCTGAACTCGCACTCAGAGCATTACCTTCTTCAGGCAAGTGAGGCCCTGGTGTGATCGGATCCTTCTCACTATGGGCATAAACACAGTAACAAACTCTTGCTTTGACCAGTGTGAAACACAGATGCCTGTTTGGCATATGTCAAAAACTTTCTGGTTTGGGTGCTGCTGTCCTCCCAGGAACCTCTCTCAACCCTCTTATGTTGTCTGCATCCACAGCAGTAACTCTCTAATTGCTAAGGATGAAAGCTACAACAGTCCTAGAAGATGCCCCAAATCTGCTGATTGAAGCACCTTATTATCAGGCTATCTGGCCTCTGTCTGGAGCCAGCAATGATTTGCAGGTATTGAAGCTGATTACGTGCTTTCATCAAGTATTCCAGTAATGACACTATGTTAAATCAGTCACATAAAATGCAAGGGTAGGTGAAGGCATTTTAAACTGAAACACCACCCAAGTCAAAGAGATAAGGAGCTATGAACTGGCCAGAGAGTGCTGGCAGCACTTTGAGCATGGGGAAACCAGGCTGAGGCCATAGAGGCTGAGTTGCTGCTCACTTTGTGCTGTGCTGTGCACTGCAGAGCAAGGCAGGTCAGCTCACTGATCTGACACAGCCCTGCCAAAGCGTTTATTTCTGAGCTACAACCACTTTTAATATCAGACTGCACCTGTAGTTGCATGAGTGCTAAGACATGAACACATGGCATGTAGCTCAGCAGCTGGGGGTTCATTTTCTTTTCATTTTTTTAGAGCAGGGATGAGGAGAGGGCTAAGGGAATGATGTTTAATCTGTTTAGATTCCCTTGAGGACTCCGAGAAGGAGACTAACTGAAAAAGCCATTAATCTACCCCCAGGACCATCAGTAGCTCTGACTGATGCAACCCTAAACCCAGGACAGGCAGATTCCTTGGCAAGGTGTGTCAGGAAAACAGCTACAAGTCATCAGATGAATACTGGGGCAGGGAAGTAGATTAACTTTTAGTACCAGTAAGTGGAGTTCCCCATGCGTTTCTTTACCTCTGTCTTCTGTAAGAAATAATCACAGTGTTTCACCATTTTGGTTATTCCAAGTGCATACTTCCATTTACATTATATGGTAATCTTTTTATTAAAGGTAACTGCCTAGCCACCATTGTATATCCAAGCACGCTGTAGATCTGAAAAGGAGGGTACCATCGTAAACACTGCAGCTCCCCAGCACCCAGCAGGTCACGGTGGGCAGCCCCACAGAGGAGACGGGCCACTGAGAGCTGACACCCTGGGGGCCAGGGGAGCCTGAAATGTTTCTCCCTGAGCCAGCACAGCCCTCTGGCAGGCAGCATGGGGAGCGTGCCAGGGTCTGCAAGGAATTTGTCACAAGGGAGAAAACCCACAATAACCAAAACAGCACTTCATTTTTTTCTGTCCAGGAAATACGATGGGTTTAGAGGCAACAGCACTGTTTTGCAAACTCTCCCCTTTGTAACATGTTTTGGCTGCCAGCGTTCCCCAGAGATAAACATGATGGGTTTTGTTTTTGTTTGACTACTGAGCCTGGCCCTGTGTTTTCTGGAAGTCAACCTTGGAGCAACGCCCTGAGGAGTTTCAGAGTGGGCTTTGCAGCTCTCCCTGCAAAATGCCAGTGAGCATTTCTGTGGGAAGGTGACATCCCGAAAGATAGAAAATCGTTCTCCCACACGCTCTGAAGTTGTAGCTTTTTGTATTTTGGTCGCTCCCTCTTCTGCTTAATGTTTTCTTGGTCCCTGTCTTCCCTCAAGCATTACTCCTTTAGTAACAAAAGCAAGTAGCAGATGAGCAAACCAGCTCTGGTAAGTCACTCAAAAAGACCCTGAAAAAACACAGGCAGGAGGAAAGAGCAGTCATTGCATTTTGGATTGCTGCTTTAGTAAGACTTCCACAAGCACAGCATAGCTCCTGTGCTAAGGTAACTGACACAAACTCATCTTTCCTTTAACCTAGTGAGGGCTTTTTTTCTGCTCCCACTGCAGAGAAGACGTTAAACAGCTTATTCAGGTCAGGTTTTTGGCTGGAGCCCCACAGACTGTCCAGCAGAGCCTGGGGGGAAGCTGCAAATCCAGTGTTGCTACTGTTTCCTTGCACAGCTTTATGCCACCCAGTCAGAGGACCCAGGCTTTGACTCTTAGCAAGGGAATGTGCCAGGTCATGGAGACCCCAGTTCTCCCAGGAATGTTTCTTTGGTTTGGTATCCCTGGCACAAGCAATATAGTGATGGCCCCTGTGCCAGAGGTGTGCCTGGGCTGGAGCTCATCCCGCTACAAAGCATCAACCCAAATCCCACATAAGCCTCTGTTTGTGCAAGACAGATAGATTAGACTCAGGTTGGTTCTCTGCACTCTTTCCCATCTCAGGGGAGCACTGTCAATTCCCTCAGGTGCCCTTGGTGGAGATACTTGCACCCATCTGCTAGGCAGGGGAAAGTACTTAGCAGCACTGGAGAAGTGCAGTGCTGTACCAAGGATTTTGTGTAAATGATGCCTGCCTTCCCCTCCTCATGTAGCTGCCCTTCCCCGTGTTTCCCACTGTGGTTGTTTCTGTTCCCCTTCTGCCATTGCTCCTCTCACAGGGAGGGGATGAATTAAGCTGGGAATGGTGCTTCCACTCCCGTCCATCAGGCAGCCACAACTCTTCACTGGTTTGCTCCAATTTGTTATCAACTCCTTGTAAGAGCCACCTCACATAAAGGACAGTTCAGCTGCACATTTCTTACGTGTGAAGGCTCAGTGTGCTTGTTTGCCTTAAGCTAGACTGCAAACATTTTGCAACTCTCAAAAAAGGTGAATTTCAAGTAATTCATATGGCCCTGCTCTGTAGTTTTAAGCACCCAACACATTGTAAATAGCATGGACATGCTTGCTAAGGGACACTGGGTGGTCAGAGAAGAGCCTTGGCTCACTGGCTGCCGGCTCTGAGCAGCTCCTTCCTTCTAGTTTGCCCCCCCCCCGGTGTACATCTCACCCACCTCTCTTGCTTTCTCTTTCCTGCTCCATCCCTCTCTTCTTTCCTTTCACCTGTCTTTATGTTCCCCCTGGAATAGTTACCAGAAATACTATGAATCTAAAATGACCTGTGCTGCTTTCACACCCCCCTTTGGCTTCTGCATTTCACCCCAATCCCCATGTCTCTGCCTGTTTAGTTTGGAAGCTCTTTGGGCAGGGACCATCTAGTCTTCCAAGTGCCAAGTAAATGATGAGCTATTTGGTTGGTCTTTAGGCACTGCTTTAGCAAACTGACATTGATAATCCCCAAAACAGCTACTTTCACCATTTTAACATATCAGAAAATCTAGGCTGATGAGTCAGTGTATTACAGAATCCCTCCCAGCAAACAGCTTCTTCTGAATGCAGTGGTGCACGTCAGCTAGTAAGATGGTGGTGTACCACAGGGAGCAGTTAGAGGGTGCCATTCCTCAGGGTAATGTGACCTAAATATGACTGTTTAAATAAGAATTTGAGTGGTACTTCAGAGTTAATCCCCATTCTTAGGAAAAGAACTACATGAGGTTAAATAGTCACACCTAGGACTTGAGTTTCACGTGTCAGCTACAGACTTGTATCCTCAAATTCCGTGCTGGCTCACACATTCAGTTCTGAATTAGAAGGAAAAATAGATGCCTCTAAGTGAATCACCAGCATCTGTTCACACAGACACCTGTCTTTTCTCTTCCATTCATGTATTTGACCAGGCTTGACCTACTTAAGCTGTGAGCAGCTGGCAACAGCTTAGCCTAAAGATATTACTTCAGAATCCCAGATCACACAGAAAGCATGTTTAAATTGCCTCCTTTGTGCAGTTACACTTCCTTGGTTTTAACCCATTTGATAACATCAATGAGCACATAAGCCCCCACATAAGGCAAAAGACTGTGGGCCTTACCATGTCTTTAAATGCCCCAAGAATGGCTGCCGTAATAATCCCCAGGAACAACCCGATGATGTTGAGGACTGTGGAGGACCACAGCAGCCTGTACAGGTGAACCACGTCCTGGCAGCTGCTCACACCAAGAAATTCATAGTAGCTGGAGGACTGCTCTGAACTGAAAGGGAATACAGACATCATTGCAGTAGGAATGGTTTTGATGTAATGCAGAAGACCAGAGGATCTGAATCTCTCCTGCTTGCTTTCCTCTTTGGTGGAGTAGTTTATCCATGCTCCCACCAAATACTGCTCAGATGAACTGGAGAAAGCTCTGCTGCAGACAAAAATTTGGCTCTAATAATGCCGGCATTAAATGAGTCCAACTAATACCAACGCTAGCTTCGCTGATAGATGTGATGTACCAGCAGGGACTCTTTTTTTTTGCTTAGGATCTCTGAACACAAGCACAGTCCTGGCGTATGGATGCTGCCCTTGCCATTTAGCTACCAGCTAAAGCATGCTTAGCACTGCTTTTTTTCCCCTGGCTCACCTGGAAATTTGCTGGCATCTCTGGAACCAAGGAAGGCAAGTCACTTAAGCATTAATTCAACCACAGGAAGGGAGATTTTGCCAGCTGGCTACCTTTGTTTATGGTGTCTGTGGTTCCAAATTAACAGATGCAATATGGTACAGTATAAAGATGTGCACTTACACTATGGATTGCACTATCCAGAAATCTTTCTTGCCTATATTTCTACACTGCACTGATTGCTGTAAATCAGGCATGTTGTGAAGTTAACCCTCACTGTCTTGACAAAAGTCAGAAGAATCCTACTGAAAAATTTGAAACCACAGTTTCCTGCAGCTCTTTCCAGTACTTGCCTTAATGCTATCCCACTAATGGGCTCCTAGAGCAGCCATCTGAGTTGGAAAGATTGTTTAAACGCCAAGATTTTGCACTGTTAGGAACTTGACATCAGATCATGGGGAAAACAGAAGTGAGCAGTTTGTGCTCACTCTTCTGTTTCTCCACCCACAGTGCATGGGGCAGCAGTGGAGATGGTGGTTAGGGAAAGCTCTATACAGGAAGGTAACACATGGAGAAACCTGTAATAACATTTCTGGGAAAAAACAAGCCAAGCACAGCAGTTCCTGGAAATGTCCAGTCAATTGTTTTGGGGCATGGTGAATCTGCTACTGTTGAATTCACTTGGGCCTTATGATGAGCCGACCTTAACTAAATAGGCTCATCACAGAGCCTGTAGCTTCAGCTGCCATGAGTCTGAGGAAATCTGACTTGTGATCCTGCCTGTGTACTGATCTGTTGCATGGGTGACACCAAGTCACTTTGTGTGACTGTGTTTCCTACTTCTCTCCAGCTGTCCTATGAACTGGAATTGCCAGGACTGCGGGGCACTGTGACCACTTCTTTACTCTGGTTTTGTCTATGCCAGTGCCATAAGATCTTGCTGCCCACTGTGGATTGTTGACAATGGCATGTTTAATTATATCATCCAATACTGTCACAGCAGTGATCAGTCTCGGGTGTTTCAAACAAACCCAATGTGCTAGAAAAATGGTACTAAGAACTTACGTCTGGAGGAGGAGTATTCCTGATGACCCCTTCTTACCTTATGTTTTAAGCAACAGAGTTTCAGTCACTTTATTTGATAACTCTGAATGGTTTTACCCCTTTAAGATCCCTGTTCTTTTCTGTATTGAGTTGGGCTTTTCAATTCAGTGTTAACATACAGCAGTTAGTTGTATACCATGGAAGAAAGCATTCTCAGCGTAAACATACTGTATTGCAACTATGATATTCCATCATTTGTCTGTCACAGAAAAGGTACCAATGTTGTACATAATCTACCTTTCCCATTTCATTCGTTTTGTATACCTCCATCATGTCCAGATTTAGCACTTCTTACACAAGCAAAAGACTCTAACTTTCGTAGTGGATTTTAATTGATTCCATTGTCCTGCACTCACTATGCTGTTTATTTGCATGAGACATATGCATGCACAGATGACTTCCCTCTTGTACCAGATTTCATTGTGCTTCTCTAGTTGAGGCAGGCCTTGTGTGGAAGCCTCACTGTGCCAGCCTTATTGCCCTACACTTAAAATGTTTCATGTCTGGCAGCATGCTAGCCAAGACTTACAGAGGACGGGGCTTATTCAGGGCTGCTAGCATGGGAAAAGGAGGGAAAACCAAAACAAAACAGGAGATGTAGGAAGGAAGAAAGGTGAGAAATAAACAGAGGGAAAGCAAGAAGAGTGGCTGTGGGTGAGCTGTAGAGGGTTGCAGAGGTTGCATGAGAACGCATGGTAAGATGTTACTGAGGTGCACAGAGGATGAGTCAGGCAGATCTGCTCTGGGAAATTCTCTTCAGTTTCTTGTCTATGGCTGCTTGCAGTTGAAATTTCTATGTTCTAGGTGGCCAGTCAGTTGTGCGAGTTCATTTCATCTGTCTTCCATATCATAAACCCTTGTACTTTGCTGTGATGTAGTTTTTCCTTACCACCTCTTTTACTCCTGTTAAATCACTGCTTGGCAGCCCTGTGCTAACCTTCACCTGATCTTCATAAGCATGTCCAGACATTTCCTTTCTTATCTTCTGACAGGTCATGCTTTGGCAATGACGAAATCAAGTGAACAGCTTCAGAAAACACAAGACCCTCTCTATCTAACCCATGATAATTTAGCAAAATCCCCTGCCTACAGAGCTAACAAAAGAGCTCTCCACATACCTACAACATGGTCTCTGCTTATGGATGCCTATGTTCCTATTTTTTTCCCCCAGTTTGGTTGGGTAAAAGAAAAAAAATTCATCAAATCTAATGGGGAAATTGCCATTGTAGGATCAACAGTAAACCTTGACAGGGCTATGACTAAATTGTCGATTTTGATCACACAGCAAAGAGCTTATGGACATATTTAAAGTAAAAGAAACCAAAATAATGCCAACACTAATACTCAACCCCTGACTTCTTCTCTGCTGGCATCAGGACTTCAGTCTCAGAGGAACTGGATTGCTCAGCATACAAGCCCATTGTGTTGCTTCTCCAGCCCTAAGGGCACCAGCCACAGTCATTTAAGAGGGACAAGCAATCAAGGATTTTTTGGAGCAATTGTCTGCACTCAGATACTTACTTCTCACAGTTGTACAGGTCACAGCAGTAGCATGTGTTACTCTTTACTTTCAGCTGGCATCTGCTGTTTAAGGTATAACATGTCACCTGCCAAAAGAAAAGAGACTGACTTTTATCCTCTGTTTCAGTTTATGTGAATCAAGCTACTGACCACAAACAGCAGCTACCGCAGTGTCAGGTGTGCAGTAGCTGCAGTACTGTTGTGCAGGCAGATCCTGAGATTCCAAAATCCATGACAGCAGGGCAGAAGGACCTCCCTGAGGTCCCAGAAGTTTCATCTGGGACATCAGCTCAGGCAATTGCACTATGGAGCCCAGAGGGTCCAGCACCAATCTGCAGCCAGGGCTGCCAGAGTTCTCAAACCCTTTGCTGCACTCCCTCGTGCTGTTTTGCTGAGCCCCAGAGTCTGCAGCTGTGAGATAAGATCCCTTTTGGCTGTGACACAGGGACCTGGGTCTTGGGAGATACACCAAAGCACGCTACTGAAGTGGGCAAGAGTGCCACTCCATTATAGTGGGGGAACAGGCAAAGAAATGGCCAATTTATCTGAACAGCTCCCAGTAAGTGGGAGCTCTGTCCTCTTAGTAGAAGAAGGAAAGAATTAGGAACAACAGTAAGAACAGTCTCCAAATTCATAAACAAACTGCTTAGAACTTCTACTACTAAATAAGTACCATTTACTGTAGGCTCTTGAGCAGAAAACTGAAAAGGTGTATTAGTATGAGCAGGAATTGCAGGGATGCACAGATGTTAGAACAATAAAGGCAGGCACAGGTCGCCCACTCGCAATCCAGACAAGAAATCTTTTTAATGACTTCTTAAGTATGATAAGCATTAATCAATTTTGTTTTGCACTCCAGACCAATTGAAATATTTTATGTGTAAACCTGTTTTTTTCCATGACGTTTTTAGCTTATTGACTTTGCACCCTGGAAAACTGCCATGTTTTAAAAGGTAGCAGGTCAGAAAAGACATTCTTCCTATACTTTTTATTTTGATAGAAAAAATGTACTGTAACCACTGAGAAGTATTTTTTTTTGTAAAATGCAAATAAAACGTATTATTGAATGGAAAATACCCTGTAATGGAAAAGTAAAAGGAGCATGCTTACGAATACATGCCTGCTTTTGAAAAGCTTCTGTCAGTTCTGCTTAGCCATGAACATGAACTGCCACTGTTGATGAGTCTCTGCTCCTCATGTGTTTGTTCCCAACAAAAGAAAAGCCTTAAACACATACAACTCAGCACCAAAGAAACTTCATCTTGTAGCTGGTCTCGTGCTTGCCACACTTGTCCTGAGCAGAATTTGCTTGAGCAGTGTAAGTCAGGTGACGAAGCTAATGTCAAAATGATGCCTTTGGATTGCTTTGCTGCCCAGGGCAAGGCTGTAACTGTGGTTAGTGTCTCATACAAATGAGCTCTTCTAACCCAAAATGGAAGTTTGGTTATAAAAGGATGGTCTCAGTCTAGGTTGCAGTCTGCAAATGGAGCTTATGGCTTGGTACAGACCTACTGCACTTGTCACAAGAATATCTCACCCTGAGATAGGACCTTGTTTCGTCAGCCTTGTTCTGTCTGAACTTACTGGGGTTTCACATGAGGGCTTGTCAGACTGAAGCCACATTCATCCACAGCCGTCCTCAGCCTGAGCTGCAATTTACTGCAGAAGAGGAGTATCTACCATCAACAACAGGGTAGGCTTGCTCAAGATCCTGCTTAGAAGTGACTGAAACATCACACCTGGCTCTTTCTCAAAGCAGATTGAAAACTAATCCTGGAGCAGAGTGTAGCAATGCATTTGCTACCACAGCTATTTTGTTGGAATGCCCTGGTGGTTTTGGATTGAGGGGAACTTAAGACTTTGGTTTTGACCCCCTGTATGTAGTCAAATTGGCCTAGGACCTGCATAAATTAAAATACCCTTTTTCCATTACATATGCATGACTGAGAGTAGAGGGCTTCACAAGATGGAGTGGGCTGCTAAAAAGGTGGTTTATTCTGATGCATGTCTTTGGAGACCACTTCTGATAGGAAATCAAAGTAGTTTTTCTTCTCTGAGCATTTAGAAGGCCAGTTTGCTCCTTTATACTGTAGAAGGCTAGAAGTACAAATGGCGGAGAACGGCAGACCTTACACATGGTTTTTGCTTGCTTCTGGGTTGCAAGACATTATTTTATTGGCCAAAGAAGTTACTGTAGTGGTCTATTTTTATCATTGCATTTTTAAAACATGCAAAGAGCAAGACTCTCCTTTTTAGGAGAACAGTGAGTAAACCAAAATAAGCAAACTACTGTGTGGTGTGCACAAGGGTGGTGGAAACATGCCATCTGTGTGTATCATGCATGTCAAGACCTATTATTTCATTTTAGTGACCAATCACTTAGCTTTTTCATGTTCTGGCTGTTTGTGCTTGTCTATCCTCTCAGCACCAATTGAAGAAATGTTCTTACCTCATCAATTGCTAGAAAATCAAATTCTTTCTGCTTTGAGGAAACTGAAGAACCAACACAGACAAACTACATGAGCTGGAGGCCACTCACAGGCTACAGATGGCAACCCAAAGGAAACCTGCACTCAGTAAGCAGTCTGCCTTCCTAATTAGGTGTTTGCCTGGCATGCAGAGCATGTCCCCTGCTCACTAGCTGGCTAACTTTGGAAAAGCAAAATCCAAGTTCAAATGCCACAGATCATTAATTCTGAATTAGCACATGCTGAGTCTAGATCAGCAGACAAACAGACAAGAATGTTATTGCAAGCTAACTACACTTTTAAAAGACATAGGGGTTTTGCCAGAATAGAGCACTGAGCTGTGGGTGCCCCATTTTCAGACATACCCAGAATCTGCAGAGCTGGGGAAACCTGTCTGGCCAGAACCCCAAGGCTGGGGTCATCTGCAGGGAGTCATTTGTGGTCAGTGTGATGCCAGCTACACTCTTATTACAGGAATCAGAATCATTTCTCAGGCCATGTCTGTATGTGCAGGCACACTTTAGAAGAGATTACAGGAAAGGGTGTTGTCACATATTGTAAGTTTGCCTGGATAGGTCTTTAGGCAAGGAGGGCAGTGAAATATATTTCTCATACATTTTCTGGAATCAGCAATGGGGTGCCCTAGCAGCAAGATTTAAGGAGTATTAGCTTCTTAACCTGGTAATATACTTTGCTAAGCTGTCTAGAATTATTAACGGTAACATTCCCCATGCACTTTTTCTTAGGCAGGGGAGGAATGGTGATGAAGGACATCTGGCTTCTTGTAAGTTATACCACTGTTTAGTTGTTCTCAGTCCTGCCCTACTTGATTTTCTTTACACTCCCACCAATTTACCACAATAATAAAACGAAATATAGCAAAAGAAACTAAATCTGGACTTCTCAGGAGGCTAGCCACTTGGGTATGGGCTCTTTTCTGACCATGTTGATGTCATTGATACAATAATAAAAAAGCTGCATTCACACCACTGGCATCCTTGGCCTTTGCTGGATAAATACAGAAAAGATTTGAAGTCTTCTGGACAATGCAAATGGATTCATTTAGATATTTCCTATTTCACTCGAAGGCTACAAAAATATCCTTAGAGAAAGATGCCAATGTGACAGATACATTCCAGACAGTATAGATGGACTAGGAAATTCATTCCAGTCCCAGAGTAATGTACTGGATAGAAACACTGATGATGAGTCAAAACCCCACTGACTGTAATGATTTGCAATCATCAGAGGCTTGGACAAGTGGGGAGTCACCTGTGGGATTAAAAACAGTAAAACCTGTATGGTTTCTATCAACCCTTGACCTAAATGCACAGACATGCTCTCAAACACCTGCATCCCTCCTCCCCTCAAAGCACAGCAGAAACAAACATGCGATGAGGTGAGTTTGTTTACCTCTGTCTGGTAGGCATCATATAGGAATCCTATTCCGCTTGAATAAAACTGGCACCTTTTGTTATACAAAGGTCTGGGTTCCTGTAAAGACAAAAATAGCCAAAACCATATTCAGTCTAGAGGAAGTGTGAAGGCACCATGTCCCATGTCTCCATGCCAGAAGCTTACAGTGCTATGGAGCTGAAGCCAATGCAGACACTTGGGTAAGTAGCAAAGACACCCCCACCATTGGCTTTCTTTCCAGAATGGCTCTCCTCAGGGTCTCCTTCCTCACTCTGCATGTGAGTAACATTTATTTTTCCCTTTACCAGTAACCTCTTTTAAGAAGACATCACCCCTGGCATTTAACCACTTCCTTGCTTGATGTCAAATAGTACTGCTCTATGAGAATGGTCCAGTTGCTCTTTTTCTTGGTACAGTTTCTTACCTAATGCAAGGAATTGCTTTGGGTCTTTATTTTTAAAGTATATCAACAATGCCCATACTGAAAACAAAGTAAAATAGCTAATTCTTTAAAGCATTCCACCTACTACACACAATTCTACTCCCCAAAGCGAAACAAAGAATAATGAAGAAATGAATGCATAAAGGGGAAGGTTTTGCCTTGTTTTCCATTTATGCTTATTGCAAAAGATGCATTCACTGCTCATATTTCATATTTTGCTTGTAACAGTTCCCACAAGCTCATATAAAAGAACACAGTGAAATCTCTTTGTCCAGATGGAAGACGTATGTTTCTGAACATGGCAAATGGCCACTTTGAAGGCTAGAGGATGCACATCTCAGCCAGTTTCAGGACTAGACCATATTTAACAACTGAAGAGTCTTCTGTGATCAGATGTCCACCCCAAAGCAAAGTGTGGGAATGACTTATGTTGGAAAAAAAATGAAAGGTTTTTTTTTTTGTCTTTCTGTCACTTATCTAGTCCTGATCTGTCCTTTCAAAATCACTGAGGTGCTCCCCTATATGTTGTCAGTCAGACCGCTTCCAAGAGAGATGGTGGAACCCACTATTTGCCATCCCCTCTTACCATGCTAACTTACAGCAAAAGACTACTCAAGTTGTTAGCAGAAATCTGCTCTGATTAACTTTCACTGCATTTTAAAGCTTTATGACCCACCCAGAAATTGCACTGCACTGCTTAAGATCACTTCTGAGTATTCTATGCTTGTTGGATAATGAAGTGTGAACTGTATAAATCTGCTGACCCAAAGTACATAATCAGTTAAAATGCAGAGCAGTGCAGGAAAGCAGACAGGTCAATGAATAAGGCTCATCCATCAGTTTGTTTGCCTTTCTGATTACTCTGACAAACCCAGGCAAGTTTGGACACCAACTCCCAAGGGCTAGGGAAAGGTTAGCTCGCTGCCTCCAAAAATGCTTATTTATATTACACAAGTGTAAAAAGTCTTCAGTAATTTTTTTTTCTCTAGAGGAAAAGCAAAAACTATACAAACAGTATGCCATGTCCTGAACTAGGACAACCTTCTTCCATAGGCCTGGGAAAGCATTAGCCTTTAGCCACGATTTCCAGGGACAGATCTGGTTGGGAGGACTAACAGGATTGTAGTTCCTCTTCTAGCCCAGGGAGCATAGTATCAGTCAAAGGTGCTCTCCTTTCACAGAGCATCATATTCCAACCTTGATTTCATCTGTTGTATGGGGATGAAATGAGAGACAAGGGGAGTGATGAGGAAAAATGGCTTTTTCTGCCATGAGAAGCAAATTTGTGAAAAACTTCTATCCATCTTATTCACAACAATAAGAAGTTTCAGATATGGGAGGATCCTGGAAGGGGGCAATGCTCAAGTGCATGGAGCTCAAGTGGTGCTCTCAGTCCTGCTGGTGAAGAGAAATGGCTTGAGGACTGGGCAGATCCAGTGGATTAAGAAGTGGCTGTGCATCTGGTGTCATCTACAGGAATTTGGCTTTTATGACAATATATTTCATGATCAAGGACTTCTTGGAAGACGTGGAATCCACCTGATTAATTATAGCATAATTAATAGCATTTTTGCCTTCAGTCTAGTCAGTTGGCTACAGGAGCTTTAACTTGGGAACAACAAGATGGGAGATGAGGAACAACAATCAAGTGAAGAAGTAGCTGACCAATGAGATAAGTGAAGTGAACAGGGTGATGTGGACAAAATAAATCTTATAATCAACAGGCTACATAGAGCCCACTTCAAGTGTACGCACATGAATAAGGAAGCACTGACAGGACAGCACACGGAAAGCTCTCATCCCTTTTCTAGGATGCTTAGCACTCTTTGAAATATCTGTACACTAACACATGACAGGCAGTTTGAGAACAGTCAGTTTGAGGTTCTGTGTGCAGTCACAAGGCAATGAGCTCACTAGGATCACAGAAGCATGGTAAGATAGCTCACAGGACTGGGTGCTGCTATGGATTGGTACAGGCTTTTTAGGAAGGACAAGAAAGGAGAGTTGCTCTTTATGAAAGAAAGCAGCAAGAATACATGGAGATCTTTTTAGGGACAGATGAGAAGCCAGCTGAGAGCTTATATGTCAGTATTAGAGGCCAGACCAGGATGGGCAACATTGCGGTGGGTGTCTGCTATAGACTGCCCAATCATGAAAAAGTAGATGAGGCTCCTTTAGACAACTGGAGACTCTGCTCATGCAGAGTACTTTAATTACCAAAAAGTAGTAAAGGACTTTACCCCAGCATCTGAGGGAAGCACAGTGTATCTGCTGGAGGGACAATACAGCATGACTCAAGTAATCCAGGAGGGTTCTGCAGTGCATTAACAACCACTTCCTAACATGGGTGATCAAGGAGCTGATGAGGAGAGAGGAGCTCTGCTGGACCTGGAACAGGAAGGACTGCTCAGGGGTGTTTCAGGGACACCCTTGCACCTGAGAATGACATGCTGGAGTTCAGAATCTGGAGAGGAGGGAGCAGGGAAAAAAAAAGCAGAATTCCAGCCCTGGACTTCAGGAGAGGAGACTGGCCTATTCAGTGATCTGCTTGGAAGAATCCCATGGGATAATCCTGGAAAGCAGCAAGGTCCATAAGAGCTGGTTGATATTCAGGGATTACCTTTTCCAAACTTGCAAACAGTTCATCCCAGCTAATAGGAAATTGATTAAAGGCAGACGGATGCCTGCAGTGATGAACAAGGAGCTCCTGATATAACTCAGACATAAAAAGGAAGTCCCCACAGCAAATAAATGAATGATGATTGAGTGCATAAAAGTAACAAATATTAGATAACACCAACTTTATTCAGGCACCCACAGAACTCAAAACCTGAAGCATGCAGCTTTTAAGTAGAGGTACACTGGGGATGCTGAAGGGTTGCCTTGGTAAAAGCTTCCATTTGAATTAGATTTTAATGGCACAGAAGCACTGTGGTCTGTCTGTCTACTAAGGTGTTTATATGAATAAAGTACCAGAGAGACACTAAAAAGTGTTTTAAAATTATCCAACAGAAAGTCATACTGCATTAATGCCCATTGGATTTTATAGGCCTCTCTAATAACAAAGGCAAATGAGACATACTTCAAAGCTATACAAGTATTCCTGACAGATTGTTGATAAAATATATCTTCACATTGCTCACTGCAGACTGTGTATGAATATAGGATACCTACAAGTCCTTGATTCTACTTGATTCTACAGGTTAAAGCAATACTGGTAGAGACAGAGCTAATTTAAATATAATATATGTATATATATATCATCTATTAAGAGTTGCTTTATAGCAACAAAGTTCTGTTTAACTAATTTGGTATCCTTTGATATCAGGAACTTCCTCAAACATTGTTATCGGAACAGAGCTATGCAATACCTCTCACTGCATGACTAATGTAATAGTGATATATTAATATAGAAAAAATAATGCATTCCTCTTCTCTGCTTCTTGAGAAACTCTCTTTAACTGAAAACAGGCCAGTGGTAAAGATCCGTTGATTAGACCTCGGCTGATATATGAAGAGGACAAACACCAGTAGGCTGGCAAAAACAGGAAGAATTCTATATTAAAAATAGTTGCATGCTTGGGTTTCCTTAATGGTGTAAAGGAAAAACATATGAATTTTATTCAGTCCTTCTCAGCACTAGAAAAGATGATTTCTTACGTATTTACATATGAGACTGTGTGAATAATGGGCAGATACAGTCAGATTGCCATCAGTTTAAGTTTAGAAATTCTTCAGAGGTGTCAAAAAGAAACCTGGACACCCAGTAATTATTTTTAATTTCAGTCAAATCAGAATGGCTCAGCCTTGAACCCAGCAGAGTAAACCATAGCTCTCCCTCTTCTTCCAATTTCGATATTGTCCTTGCGTATATATTAAAACCTGGGAGTGATGAACAGGCGGCTAAGAGGGAAGGCTTTATGCCAAGGAACAGAAGATTTGGTCCAAATACAGAGAGTTTTGGTTTGTTTGGTTGCTTTATTTTAAGAGCATACAATAAAAACCCCACATTCTCTTTGATGGTGGGAGCATTGCAATACATCATTTGTGTAAGGAAAGTATTCTTTCAACAGTATCTTTGGTGGATTTGATACAATGTCTGTGGGGAGGAGGTTGTACGGCTCTTAACTGAGGTATGGAAAGTAGATTTTTCTATTCCAGTTTTTGTTTCCTTGGAGAACACATATATTTTGGATAACATAGAGAAAATTCCATCTCCGTTATGTATTAAGTCCACTTTCTGAAAACTGAGATGTACCATAACTTGTATTGACTGAAATTTCTGCCATACTTTACAGACACAAAACATGGCTAATAATTCACTGAAATAATTATATAGTGAGTGCTATTTTTTTCCAATTACAGTATTTATTTAGTCTTAGCTTCCATGACTGCATTGATAGAATTGTAGATTAATCAGTGCCAGGGAATGTTCCCAGGCCTGAAACTCGATCATCCAGCCCATTAAATTGTTAGAACTGTGCCTGTGATGGACTTGGCCAGGGTAAACTGTCACTCTTCCAAAATCATTCCTGGGCATGGCTTAGAATTTTGCATGGGCCAGGAATCATTCCCAGTGAGTAATCTGGATGCTGCCATACTGCCTGTGACTCTAAGAGACTTTTAAGAGTAAGGGCATGGACTTCACCATGCCAGCTGGCCTCAGGACCACAGAACAGACCTGGGCACATGAGGAATACAGATAAAATTGAAGAGTCCAAAACCAGACTAATTTTTTAGTGTCTCATTAACTTGACGTTTCTCATTTTTTCTTTTTCTTCCTACAATGTATCTGTAGGTCCCTTTCATCTACAGCATAGCTAGCAATGAATAGGAGAATGAGAGGCCAATATTTTTCAAGTTTAATCCTAAAAGTAAACTAGAACATAACCCTTCAGTGCCAGCTCAGCCTTGTGCCAACACCTGGGTGCTGTAGAGATTACCAGTCCCTTCAAGATCAGGCCTTCTGAAAGCAGGCATGCAAACACGAACAGACAGATGTTATTAGCAACTAGCATTTATGCTTTTCTGGAGGGCTACGTGAAGCACAGGTGTCTGTGTCTGCTTCACACTGGCCTTCTGAGACCACATGGCACGTAGGAGCATAGAGACCCCAAGAGCTTTCAGACCAGAGACAGAAGCATCTCATGAAAGAAAGTGCCAGCATATTAGGAGTCTGGGAAAGAAAGCAGACTGGATCACTGTCTGGGGACCTGAGCTAAAGCTGATTGCATCCTACCCTGTACAAATACTGGGAGGAAATGCTACAGACCTTTTGTCATTCCTGTCTCTCTGACCAAGAGCTGTTTCTCAGCCCTTTTCAACAGCATTCTCAATGTTGGCCTCTCCTGAGGAAGACCTAGGAGATCCCAGGGATTCACAAGAGTGATTAATACAGACATCTTTGTTCATTCACTCAAAAACAAAAAACACCTAAAACCCCCCAAAAGTGGATTTTCAGAATTTTATTAAGAGCTTCCTTCCATATCAGCTGCGACAAGAAAGATATTAAGGAACATCTGAGCCTAAGGTACAAGTCAGTATCCTCAACAATGCAGTGAGGGGGTATCAGCTGTAAGAAATGAAACATCATACTTCTGTTTGCCCCCCAGCCTTGCATCTCCCACACAAAACATCTTCTGGAATCAGAAACAACAGTGAGTTTTTTTGACAGTTGTTTGGGGCTTTCACTCTGTTTGGGCCTTTCACTCATTGGCAGCTAAGTGTGCCATTCAGTTTTCAGATTTCAATTTCTGTAGCAGAAGAGGATTTTAGATATCAATTTATCTCATATCATTTCACTATTTTGAGAAAAGAACAGCAGTATCTCCCTGAGCTATCCAATTCCAGATTTCCAAATACTGAACACACATCAGCTGATGGAAAAGAAAATAAACTAACTACAACAACCATTTTAAACTGGCTAGCTCCTTACAGACCTGTATCTCCTTGTCTGCTTGACAAAGAACTTTCAACCTCCTGGCAAACCACCAGAATGCCTTACCCATAATTCACAAGATGTTAGATTTTTGTACCCGTAGCTTACTGATAGTTTTTAAACCACCACTGCTCATTTGCCTCACTGAAATTTATTTCTGTTAAGTAATGGCATTATTTTCATAACTTCTGCATTTCAGAGAGCAGCTGGGATTAGAGGGATCATTGCTCAACTGCAGGGACCTCTGGGCAGGATGGCTCCCACAGAAAAAGGTGCCTCCTGAGACAGGCCAATACCCTGGGGCTGCCCACCACCACCATGGGGCTCAGGGGGTTTCTCTTCTCATCCTTCAATATCAGGGACTGCTCTTATGGGAGTGCCAGGCACCAGATCCTTGCCTTTACTTGCACTTGGTTGAGCAGATGTGCTCTTTTAGTCTGTGCCAGGGATGCTGAAGAAACTGTTACTTGAACCAGCCACTGCATCTCTGTCTCTCTCATTCACTAGGAAACTCAGAACACATAATAAACTGGCTGTAAGTATTTGGCTGACAGCAACCTGGAATGCTGTGGTTGCTACAAAACTTGAAAGGAAGTCCAGATACTAGAAAATAAAGTCCTGAATACTATGGAGAGATGCCTGAAAGACAGGAATTGTTAAATAAAAATTTAAAAAAAAGATAATCTGAATTTTATTTGAAATTAAGGAAGCTGGGAAAGCACAGTTATGAGAATAAAATGAACTGTACTGGTGGACTTGGCAGTGTTAAATTTACTGTTAGACTTTATGATCTTAAAGGCCTTTTCCAACCTAAATGGTTCTATGATTCTATGATAATTCCTGCCATGCACCAAGAGAGTCTTTTCTAGTTATTAAAGCTTTTATCTCATTTGCACCAAGCTCATAATCAGTTTTTGAATCCAAATGTCAGCTTAGTTTTACTTCATAAAGCAGGCCTCCAAGTCTTACCATTTCTGCATTTCTGCTTTTTTCCTCCTCTGTGATACCAGTGTTTGCTTCCTATTTTTCCTTCTGTGTTTTGCCCTCTTGGAAGCATCACCTTGACTAACACCACAGGAAGTCCTGGGCTGAAGGGGGAGTGCACATTGCATGCTGGATTGGATGTGGAGGAGAGTGCTAAAAAATAAAGAGCAAGCCACTTCTGGACTCCCACAGTCCTATGCCTGCGCAGCAGCCTAGCCCTGAGTTTATGCTGCTGCCAAGGGCTGCCATGGACTGGACCTTCAGAAACAGAATGTTTCCATTTTTTTCTTTTTTTTTTTTTTCCCATTTTTTTCAAAATTCAGATGATAATTAGCAGACTATATTAAGAAACCGTAAGTCCTAGAATTAGGTTTTCACATATTCTTTTGACTTACTTAAGCTGCAGACTTGGCCAGTGTGTGCTGATTCAGTTCCTGCATGTATTGCCACTGTCAAGGGCTCCCAAATGTACAGCTGAACAAATCCTTCAAAGTGATATAGAGTGAGACAGAGAGACAGGATGTTTCTGTTGATGCCGCACTCATACTGTAACTACCACACATTAGCAATCCCCTGGTGCAAATTATACCTTCCCAGTTTTGTTTAAGTACTTAGAAGGCAGTCCCGACAGTATTTGTTCGAGTGCTCTGGGGGAGGTTATGCCATGAGAGCAATGCTGAACATTTCACCCTGGACTGCAGTCAGCACTTACTCTTTCTTGCGCTTCTCCATCTGCCCTGCATGAATTAAAGAGCTAATCTTCTTCTAGAAATGCTGGGCTCCAGCCTAGAGACCCTGTCTGTCTTGTCTGCTATGCTGAAATAAACCAACTCCAGTGCTGAAAATAGGAAAAGCAGTTGGTGTGGCTTAAATGCCACAGACCAGCTTTACTTCACACTGGGCTTTCTAGGGCCTCTTTTTAAGATTTCTATTTAATTTGAAAGCCGAGATGCTACGGAATCCTCTTCTCTTAATGCTTGGGAGCAGTAGATATTCATTTCAGGTCTTTCAAATCAGCAAGTACTTCAGAGTATCTGTATACTGTCATGGCTAACAAACACACATACATGCATCTATCTAACTTTGTATTTCCTCATTGATTTTTCTTCTATTTAAAATATATTGTAGTGATAGCCTCAGTCTCACTCTCCTTTATCTGGGGGAGATTTGTGGGCTCGTAGTACTGCCACAGTCAAATGAAATGCCCCCAGATGCTGGAGCTGCCCCATTGCTAGACAATGATGTTGAAGGGTTTTTTCCAACCCAGTTGATTCTATGATTCTATGATGTGTACAGACAGGTCTGGCTCATATGGATATAGTTCTATTGGGAGTGGTTAAATCATCTTCAAATAGTACTTTTTCCTTCAATGACTTTTGTGCACACTCTCACTGGCAGGAAGGAAGAAAGACATGGCCATCAGCCTTCTCCAGCATATACAGTGCAGTGGAACAAGTAGAAGAAATGGCAGCTGACTGCCCTGCACATCCCCATGGAGGCTCAGCACTCTGGGTGCCTTTAGCTGATGGAGGCTTAGGTTAGCAGGGAGAAAAGAGGTGTGTGCAAGAGCTGCTGACTTGACTCCATGCCTGTCTGCTCAGGTGCTGCTGTGCTGCAAACCAGTATGTCATCAGAAGCAGTTGCTCTGGCTGTACAGGGGAGCCACACAAGGCTCCAATGAGGAAGCCTGCTCCCGCCTTAACACCCCAGACCTCTGGCAAATCTTGGAACTGGAATATAACTGCTTTTCTTCAGTCAAGTTTTGCAAGCTAATGTCTTTCAGGATGAGGCTGTAGATCTTCCTATGAAACCTGCAACAGCTGTTTTGTGTAGTTAAAAACTTAGATTTGCCATTGGCTTTTATACAAGTTTCTAATGACGCAATTAGCTGATATTATTCAAGGCTGTAATTTTAGTTATTGCTTGATTCATTTTGATATTTAATTGCTCGTTATAGATGATTACTTACTTTGATTATATTACCTTGATTATAGGGTTTGTTTTCTGAACTGATTGCTCTGTCTTGATTATAATTATGTTGTACCATGTGAGTAATTAACTTTTCCACAAAAATGCAAGAACTGTTTATTCTGCTTCTGGTAATATAACTCAAATACATGAAATACAACCCATCTCCTCCCTTTTGCTTTAATGCTATCAAAATATGTAAGAAACATGGAAGTCTGTAAGTATGCTACTGCAAGAAATGCCATTTTGCAAGAAACTAGCCTTTACACATCTGAAATACTGAATATCCTGCTGACTGAAATGTAGGGTGTTTACATTTTACTCTTTTGTATTAATTTTACATTAAAGAGAAGGAAAAGAGGCTGCATTACATGCATCCAGTGGAACTATATGTATATATATCTATACTGAATATCTACATATACAGATAAAACACTAGAGGCTTAATTAATGCTGCAGTGTTGATTTTAATTTTCAGGGCATGGCGCACACACTGACCCGTTAAGATCTAAGTAATGTAATAACAACTCAATGTCTAAAATTCTTATGGTATTGAGCAGAAAACACACAGAAGGTCAGTGTTTATGCCCAGCAATTTGCCATGAAAGCTTGCCGACACGCATCACAGCACACTGGAAGCTAGGCTGACAGAACTCACCCAAATGGAAGGAACTGCAGGACTAGGCCCCAGATAATAACAGTAAAAAGTCATGAGAGTAGCCCCAAGGAAGACATGAGTTATGAAATTAAGATATTCTAAACAATCAGTGAGATGATTCATGCATACCCTGGCTGCTCAGGTACAATGAGCTTTTCCCCATCTCTGCTAGCTTGCCATTTTGAAGCTCATGTGTGTTTCTGAAGATCAGAATTGTTAAAATACATAGTGTTCAGTACTCCAGAGGCAAAAAATCCACTTGATATACTGCTGGCTGGGAGTGTGGAGAGAACTGCACCAAGGTATACACATCACAAAATTCTAGATAGGTTCAGGAAACAAAAATAAGTTATTTATGATATCTTAAAAATGTTTTTTTTTAAACTTGTAATTCCTCATCAGACTAAATATATTACAAGTGTGAACCTTCATAATCTATCTGGTGAACACATGTTAATAGGCTCTTAATAAAGCCATAAATGTTTATCAGTCAAAACTATTCAGTACCTGGGAACATGGACATTATTTGCAACTGAATAATCATCAGAGAGAGAAATTCCTGCTATGTGATATTATTATTCATAATAATGATGGTTTCTTCTTAAGATGAAACAAATAATACCTCTGCCTTTTTGAAATCTTTTGCTAGGGCAAAATGCAGCATACTTAAATACCCTAAATTTTTACTCTAGTAGAATGTAAGAACTTAAATGTGCTTTGCTTATTTCGATCCATGTAAGCAAACAGCACCTTTTCCTTTCCTTCACTTCACTAGTTTCTGCACAGGGCAACTCAAAGCACTGGTTTTCCTTTGAGAAATGGTGGGAAAAAACTGCTAAGCATTTTTGCTGTAGTCTGTAGTCTGCAGCCTGCAGGTGATTACTCCCTCTTCTATGTATCTGAGTACCTGCTTTGAAATTTTTTCACAGAACAGAAACATCTGTTGATAATCTAGAAACATTTCTGAGAATAGGAAACAATTAAGGAAATTATGCTGGTAGCACATCAGAGGAAAGAAGATTATGCTTTTCAGAGCAGACTGCAAGCCCTTTGCCCAGGGTACTCACCTTTCTTAGGATAAAACTGTAATTAACTTGCTTTGTATGCTTTGCATAAATTCCATCGTGGCTAGTGCTTTGTAAAGTAAGGTTAAAGATGGAAGTAGACAGTAAATCTCCCATGATCCAAGCTGCTATGCTACATTGCTAAATAAATTCCCCCAGCTACTGAGTTCTGGATGTGTAGGAGTCGCACAGATGCAGAAGACTATAATCTATGGAAAGAGATGCAGATTATAGAAGACTGTAATCCATTTACAAATGCAAAAGACCTATGGAAACTAGAACACCAATGTCATTTTAAACATGGATCAAATCCTGCAGACTTTGTCACCTTTCATTTTTTATCACACTAATAATATGATTATTAATGTTATTAATGTCATATGTATAATGACAAATGTGTTATTAATGTCATTATTAATAATATGATTATTAATCATAGTATAATGTGTAGGATTTCCCTCCATATCTCTGGATTTGATTTACAATATACTCAGTGGAGTTCACACCTATCTAATTAAAATGGATGCAAAGCTAAAAAAGAAATATTTAATTTTTGGAGCCAAAGAAACTGGAAGAGCTGGATTTGCTATTACCCCAGTACACTAAAAATTCTGCCTTTTTGTATCTTTATTTTACTGAACCTACCTAGAATTTGTTGTGCACTGACATTCTGCTCTCTGTGAGACAGGGCTGTGTAATTAAATGTCAGTGTTACTTAGCCACTAGATTTCATATCCTCAAACGTGTGGGTCATTCACTTAACATTTTCTAGCAGCAAACTCCTAATTTAAAATAAAAGAGTATTTTTCCTCCCTCCTATGCATGAAACTGTAGTAAAATGTCCCTTAATGCATCTTAAGGGAATTTTTACCTCAAAGGTGGATTACTGCAGCTTGAATGACCAAAATAATGACGCTGAAGAAGGATCTCAATGTGGGCCATTACATCTCAGTGAGGGAAGTCAATGGACCAAGGCTTGTGTCACTGGACTAGGGGAGGCTGGACCAATACTTGTTTTTCTCAGCAGGGCAGGCTTTTGTTCTGCACAGTGGTGCAGATGAAGCGCTGGGACTGCCTGAGACAGCCTTATCTCTGCCTGCGTCCTGGGGCTCCACAACAACAGGAGACCATGTGGTAGATACAGAGACATGCTGCCTGGAAAGGAAAGGGGAATCTCTCTCTGTAGTTTCCATCAAGTGAATTTCTCTTTGGCATCCGAACACAATGTGTGTGCTGCCTACTGGTTTAGAGATTTGTTTGGTTGGCAGAATACCAGCCCTTTTCCCTCAGGAAAACAAGTCACAGCAGGGCAGAAAAAAGGGATTTTAAAGAATTTGCAATTGGCTAAACCCAAAGGGAATTTTAATGAAAAAAAAAGATAAAGATTGGATCTGTATAACCAGCAGGCTTTGTTCCTGCCAATGGGAGAGGCTCTGCAAACTGGAGGGGGGATCTTAAGGCATTCTCAAAAAAAAAAAAAACCAACAAAAACGGGTTGCCATTATTTTTCTTACTGGAAAATACCTGGCAACCAAACTAAAGCACCATACCAGCCCCTCTCTGACGTCAATATATTCACTCTGTTTGCATAGTACTTACCTGTTCAGAAACAGAGCATCAGACTGCAGATCTGTGAGGAAAACTAACCTGAAGTTCTCCCCTGTCTCTGCATTCTAGCCCAGAAAACATTAGTGAGATGACTGATTCTCTGACAAGATCTTTGATGCATCCAATATATTCATCATTGGGTTGCCTTGTGTGTTACCAATATCTGAGGCATAGTGTTTTTAGTAGAGGCGTTATTTCAGTTATGTTCATGTTAAAGATTGTATTTTATTTGTAGATTTGAAAACCAGCAAACCTGAATCACGAATCTTTATAAATGGTTTTTAACTGGTTTTAATCTGTGTACCCCTAAACATTTTGCAGCAGGGAACAGGTCCTGGCACCACACAGACACCTGCTGACGAGAGGTAATAGCGTTTGTACCTGACCATAAAAATCGTTCACAGGACCCTCCTTTGAAGACCCTGCTCTAGAATGACCTTCCAGGTAATGCAGGATAAATAATTTCACTCCAAGACATCTGCATCGAGTTCATAACTTCTGAATAAGCTCCATGAGATCCTACAAAAGAAGTCTGGAATTCAAATATTTCAGTGACAGGGAACTGTCCATATCCTTGACAAAGCTGTTCTTGTAATTCATTATTGTCAAGGCTGTGCCTGCTTCATGGTTTGAATCTGTTTAGCACTGACTTCAATTCACTGCATTTGTGCTTTTGTGTGAGAGACTAAAAGCCTTCTGCTATCAGATAACCTTTGATTATGTAGATACCTTAGACAGAACAAGATCAATCCACCTCTCAACCTTTTCTTTGATTAACAAATAAATCAAACTTCTGAGTCTTGTTGCTAAAAGCTGTCACCTCAAATTTCAGATTTTTCTTCTCTGAACTCCTTCCAAGCTGGTAATATCCTTTGCAAAGCACAAAGAAACACCAGAGCTGGAGTCGGTAACCTAGCAATGATCCCACAGTCTATGCTTATATTGCCCAATAAAAGCCAGAGACCAGTCTCTAGTCCTGAGGCCACATGGTCCTGTTCACACTGCTCACACCCACACAGCTCAGTGTTATCCCTCTTGTTAAGATTTGTTTTAAAATGAGTCAGGGGGGCTCTGAAAGTGAGCTGAAGTGGCAGCTAACCAGTAGACAGACGGCTGATGAGTTTATTCCATAGCCGCAGACTAGACATAGCCACTAATACCTTACAAAATACCTGTTAGGTACTTCAGTGTCATCTTGCTATTAGACACTACTGGCCAGTAACTCATGGGTTATGTTGGTTCAATTAGCTACAATATCTCTCTGGAAGATTATGGTCAGATTTTTCACCACAGTGGTTTTCATCCTTCCTCAGAGTTGCTACTTTCTAAAACACAGGGGCTCCATACTAGAGCTAGGATGTCCTTTTTCTCTGCTCTGCTCCTTATGTATCAGGAAACTCTAGCATGAAAAAAAAAAAAAGGCACCTAAAAACCCTTCCTTTGGCCTGGGAAAGTTCTTCTGGCAAAACCACAATAATTTACAACAGCATCAATATAACTGTGGTTACTGCAGAGCAGATGTTCACCTGAAAAGAGGTGGTTTTGGCAGATAGCAACACAGACCTTCCAAGCTCTGATGCAGCAGGAAGCACTAGGCATTTGCAGATATCTGTTACTCATTCCAGGGCTCCCAGTCAGGCTAGACACCTGCCCAGCATGAGGAGCTCTTCTACCATCTGGGTTGTAACGTTTAAAGAAGAGTATTCGTCCTTCAGTTCAAAGTATACTCGGCTGTGCTTGGATGTGTGAAGGTAACTGCTACCTGACTGTGGCCATCTGATAGTATGAAAGGGAAATCTTGGCAGATTGACATAAAATGGTTGCAAGAGTCCTCTAACCCTTAAATTAATTAAAAATAATTAATCCCCTGTGTAATTAATTAGCACTTCAGGCATGCAGTCTGTGCTTCCCATCTCAGTGTCAGATGCGAGGCCTACTGCTAGTATCAGAACTGTGGATACTTGACCATTGGCTTCAAAATGCACTGCTTGCAAGCTTTGTATTTAAGAAGTTCATCAATAAAACATTTTTCACCTTGCGGGACCATCAATACAAAAATCACTACTAAACTAGTGCTAGTTTTCAGTTATAAATGCTTAGTGCTCACTCTAACACACCAAACACTAAAACCTTTTGTGGTACATGCTATGCCATGCTATTATATTAATGAGTCATACAGGATGGAAATGGAACTTAAAGCAATTAGCTGTAGTTTTGTCTTGTGTAAAAGCATCAAGAAAGTAAAATGCATTTAGTGTTCTTCTCCAGAGAAGGTAGTTAACTGAATTGCAAGGAGAAATTACTTATTTGACTTGCACTTTCTATCACCAGTCATAAAGGCTACAACTTCATTAGACAGGAATACAGCTATTTGTTTTCTTCTTCAAAGGAAAGACCAACAGGCTTGCCCAGAACATTTGCAAATGGCTTTTCAGGACATCTAGCCTGAAGCATGCAAGGCTTTGGGGTGTGATGTTAAGCTGTGTTACATGCCATGGTCTTATGAAGTCACCCTGTACTAAAATGCAATGACTATCACTGAAGTTGCTGGGCACCCCTGGTGCAGTTCTTGGCTGAGTTGCAATTTTACTGCTGCATCTTCTGGTGCTCTCACTGGCATTAAGCCAAGCTCTTCAGCTTTGCTTTTTCTTTTTATTGGACCCTCTCTAAAAAATCTGTCTGGATGTGGTCTGTGAATTCCACTCAACAAGATCAAAAATCAGCTCTTAGAGTCAAGCAGAGAGGACTTTCCCTGCCCGAGTCCTTCGTTTCTCCTAGAGCTTTTAGGCATGCCCAACTCTCATTTTATCCCATACTTCAGGAAAATGCAGCTGGCCATAGGTCAGTACCAACGTTCCGTGGTTCCAGCTGAGCATGCGAAAAGACGATACAAAGCATTTGTCCCAGGCTTTTAGTACCTGACATCTTCCTAACCTTCTCAGGAAGACCTTTCAGGCAATTTTCTCACTTCATATCTGGATTTCTTGCTGCTAGCTATTTTATGTTCTGCCTGGAGGATAACTACAAAGCTAAGGATCACATGGCAATGGTCATGGATAGGCTTACAGACATGAATAGGAGAGTAATAAGTACTTCAGAGAATGTGTATGTGAAGTGGAACAGGGGGTCTCTGTGTGGTGAGAGGAGGCTGTTGAATTATCTCCATTAGCTGCTGCACAACTGGGCTATTCTCATCTGCTAAATAACAGAAATGTTTCAAGCAAACACAAATGCAGTTAATGGATTCCTGTGACCACCGTATTTTCTGGAATAACATCACTGAGCAGTAGTTCCAACTTTGATTTGTTTCATTTGATTCCATTGGGTTTTTGGTTTGGGTTTTGGTTTTGTTGTTTGGTTGGTTTTTTTTTAATTTGTTTGGGGTTTTTGTGGTTTTTGTTGTTGTTGTTTTAAGGTGGAAACTGCAGCTGAAGGGACCAATGAAGAAATTAACTTTAAATAATAAATTACATCCACACATTTTATTTTAAATAAGCTACTGCTATGTTAAATCAGTCTACTTTTCCTTTGGTATTCTTCATTTTGTAAGTGGTGTGCTCCAGAGCTTTCTATAAGCAAAATGTTTTAAAATTAGCCTTATATAATTTAAATACCTCTTTTCTGAAATACATCCCTTTCCTAGAAGACTTTTTGTCAATTTTATACCTCCTTGGGAAGAAAATAAAACAGAAAATGTGTTTTATTATGCTATCCACAGTTTTACAAGAGCAGGAGAAAATGTGCAACAGTAATGGTCTCCATTCCACAGCTGGAACACACACTAAGAAAAATCTATAGTAATGTGATTTGTCCTCTTCACATCCCTCCCAACTCAGATGAAGTTAAAAATAAAATGAAAAACAAGGGACATTTCTTATTCCAAATCGATGTGAAGAATGCTGCATTTGTTGTTGGATTGAAGCCTGCTTGTCTTCAGCTAGTACTTCTCCCTTCAGGAGAAAAGGGACCTGGAGCTTTGCTATCAGCACCCTGACACTGGATACAGAAAAGTGAATGCTGCCCAATTCCTCCTCGTGAAAACTTTATGGCTTTAGTGCAGACCTGGACCCCTTTCTGACATGCCAGGAGTTTGTCCTTTCCCTGAATGGAGGACACTTTAGTCCAGTTCTCCAGCAGTTATTCCCTAAAGGAGGTGGCCAAAGCAGCAACAAGAGACAAAGTTATACCAGGTGTCATCCAGAGCAGGGCAAATCCAAGCGGAAGCAGGCCACCTGAGCATCATGCAGGGTCTGTATAGCACAATACATCGTTACAATCCAGAGTGTTTATTCATGCTCTTATTGTACAGCTCTGTTGTTTATACCAATATTATTCCTTCATTTCAAATGCAGTGAGGTTCTGAAGCCCACATTTGGTTTAGAGTCCTCCTCAATAATAAAAAAGAAATCACTTTACAGCTTTAATCCGAAACCTTATATTCTGATGCATTTGCTAACAGAAAATTAAGTAGAGCTCTACTGATGCTAGTGGTGTTATGCTGCCCCTCAATGAACATAAAGCAGAAAGGCAAACAGGCCCATGATATTTTGTAGCAGTGAATGGATCACACACCATCATACTTGCTATGTTATGTAGCACACTAAATCTGAGTTCTAGTGTCTATTGAAACATATAATTAATTATTTTCTGGTGCTTTTGGAAATCAAAGCTCAATTAAAAGATTGGGTTTAGATTGATTTTTAGGTATTCTATCACAAAAGACAGAACAGCAAACAACACATATCTAATATGTAAACTGGCATATTCAAATGACCCCACAATCCAGTCTGTCTTGTACTTCTATTTATCCTTTTGCCTAATATTTTAATTTGAAATCTGTGAGCCAAAATAAAAACAAAATCAACTTTGTTCTATGTTTGTCTAGTGCTTACACAAGAAGGTCATGAGAAAGACTCCTAGGCACTCACAGACAGTAATGAACTACTAGTAACACTACTGCAACTGCAGTACTGTGAAAGCCTATAAATGTCCTTTTGAAGAAGAGGTGGCAATAGGTCTGGTGGAAGAAGGAAGGCTGGTTTTGAAGACACACTGGAAATACTCTGATTAAGTGAACCGCTCTGGTTAAGTGAACCACCCGCCTCTTGAAGGCAGGCAGATAGTGAATTTTGGGTTGTTTGTCACTCAGTGACCCCTTCATGTCACATCTAATCAAAGCCTGCCACTTCCTCTCACTGTCTTTGCTCCAACAATATGTTCTCTTTGTGCTGTTGCAATCCACTTCCCTCTAAATACCTCATCCGGACTTCTGGTGCTCATCACCATCTGGTGGTTCCAAATGCTTACCGTGCCCACAAAGCCTTTGTGCAAAAGGGAACAAATGCTGGTGGTGGCTGAAAAAAATTCCCTTTCCTAAGTAGATATGCATTTATCACACTTGTCATTACATCATTTTGCATCACTTCTACATTTGGAACTCCCTAAGATATGAGTAAGCAGCTGGCACCATGTCTAGGTATTGGCATGATGGGCTTTCCTGATGATTTCCAAGGATAGGAGAACTATCAAAAAACCTAACATACTGTGAGACATAAACAAAAAGAAAATGCTATAAATGACACAGGCAATCAAAAATGGAAGATGACAGAAAATTGCTGTACTTACTATGTGTCGTGCTGCAAATACTCCATCAACTATTGCACAACAGAATGCTGCTACCACGCCAAAGCTGATAAACACGATGGAGGCTACTAACTGAGAAGAGAAAAACAGATTGAGTAATGTTCTCAATATATTTCTTTAAGTAAAACAATTACACTCAATTGGCTAGTATTCTTAAACAACAGTTCCCCCTGATGTAATTCACTAAAGATCAGTGTGGCAGGATGCCAGTCATGCATAAGGGCAGAAATTCTTGATGCTGAGTTGACATACCATCAAGTGTACTAAACAAGCCTAAATCTTTCTAGAGAAAAACATGTCAGCTGTAAGAGTTTTTAAATTCAGTGGTAATTTCTTTTAAATCAACTTATTTAATAAACAGCAGTGGTGTCCATAGGGTGAAAAGCCATACTGCTTTTGGCTCACAACAATTTCTACAGCCTTATGACAGCGGTACTACTTCACACATACAGATGAAGGAAGTTAGTAACTAGCCCATCAACTCTCAGAAAGCTTCTGTCTTCTCATATAGCTTATGATAACTTATGCCACAACAAAATCGACTCCCATCTGGCCCCTCAGTCTCAGAGTTGGCAGGGCAGGGCAGAGCAGAACTCGATACATGTCCCAGATGCAGCACAGACGGCACACTGCCTCTTTTAGTCTACCAGCCACAACTTCAGGCCACATTCTACCTCCCAAGTTGCTTCATTCATTAAGCATTATTAATTCTTTATCAACAGGACTGCCAATAGCACAACAAAGTGATGGTGAGATGGAAAGCTTGGGGAAAAAGGCTGTGCAGGTTGGGCATGCTGAGCCTACTGCTAGCCATGCTCCCTTTATCTTTGAGGATGGCTACAGCTGCAGCTCTAGCTGCAACTGAAGGACTAGCACAACCCCAGCTATGGCAAGTTTACTGCCTAATTGACTCTGAAAAGAGCAATAGGATCAAAAAGGCTGAGCACTGGTACGCATCTCTATCAGAGACCAGTGTGCAGCTAGCACACACTCTTGAGATGACACTGTCTTGTTTTGAGGGTATATCTGAAGGATGCAGTGGTGTGAGCAAGGCGAGATGAACTAAGTCCTGAAGGAGAAGGCCCGTATACACCTAAGCAAGATGCTCTCCTTGGGCTCATTAGCCCCAGTGCCATCAGATGAGGGAGAGATGCTGTCACTCTTTCCTCTCTCAGATTAAAGGTTTTTTGCGACTCGGAGGACTCTGCACCTTGAGTTTGGAAGAGTGGGTAATTGCAGGATAGAATGTGAATCTAACACACACCTTCTGGCTATGTTTTTAATGTAATGTACAGTTTTCATGTTTCTGGCATTTCTCAAAGTCAAAAGAGGAACCCTTCAAAGTACCGTATATGATAGGTTAATTCTAATATACAACAGTATTAATTTATAGTCAATAACTGCAACAGGCAAAATCATTTCCTTGAAAACTGATAGAGCAGCATCCACACTTGAGAGAGCACATGGACCAGGTTTCAGTTACAAACTTGGGACCTCTTTGTTATTTAGTAATTATTAGTTGCTCTCTCACAACACGTATTTCAGAAATGCTCAGGTATAATTACCAAAATTACAGTCCACATATCCCTTCTGCCTGTATAGAATCCATATCTGCATTACCTAAATACTGTTTTCACATGTGTAAAATCTGTAAGGCAATCAAACCCACTTGAAAAATTGACTTTTTAGCTTTTGTTGACCTAGGAACAGTACAATGTCAATAGCGTCAACAGGGGACACAACTGGTGTCAAAAAAAAGGTATATGTGGCAAGTAAGAAATCACAGCTACATAAACCCATAGCTTATGGACACACAGGTCAAAGCAATATCACACATT
The DNA here is from genome assembly GCF_033783945.1 of Neopsephotus bourkii. Taxonomy (NCBI): domain Eukaryota; kingdom Metazoa; phylum Chordata; class Aves; order Psittaciformes; family Psittacidae; genus Neopsephotus; species Neopsephotus bourkii. The sequence goes on from NW_026902234.1 coordinate 7,825,512, forward strand.
TGGAAATAAGAGCTCTCAGTAAATCAGCAAAAAGTACCACTTAAAAGCAGAAGAATCACAAGTGCTTTCTGATACACTCTCTTAATCTCTCAGTAGCCCAAGACTCTCAGATCATGTAATCAGAGGCCAGCCAGCACCGCCACAGGGACCGCTGTGTAATCAGAATCGTCAGCACGGGGAGGAAAGGGGCACACAGAAGTGGCTGAGGCTGATGGTACTGGCTGATCACCGCTGCAGGCCCCTTGCAGCCAGCTCCGTCCTGCCGCAAGGAGGCAGAAATCACAATAAAGCAGAGCTGGCTACATCACCCTTTAACCTCCACTATCCCTTGGCTCTCCACTACGGCAAGTCGTATCTTAAGATCTTAGCGTGCAACTCATCAGATCAAGAAGGCTGTGAGCTTCTTGTAGAGAGCTATTATCACTGCAGATCAGAGGGATGTGCAGCCCTGTGGCAGCTTCTTTTGCTGCAGACCCTGATCTCTACTGGAAAAAGTGGCAGTGTTTAAAAGTTCAGATTAAGTCATTACTGTCTGACACTTCTATCTTGTTTTTCAAGTCATAGCCATCAATCAGGTAATTAGTGAGCGTAGCCAGGTGTTTCCAAATTGCCTGAGTTTAAGATGAATTTACTGGAAGCTGACCCCAAGGTGGCTTTTTATTTCACACATGAGCAATTTATTGATGATCTACAATCCCCAAACCAATGTTTTCCACTTATGGAGATAGCTTAAATCACCTAATGTATACCTGGCCTTTCAGTTTTACCATGGTGCTATAAGAGATCACATATAAAGATGCACAGTAAATTGTAGCATTAGATAGACAGGAACAATGGAGTTGGCATTGCACTCCTCAGTCATTGGTGACCATTTACCCATTCAGCCACAGTCTGATGTTCTTATCCGTGCCTATAAGCAACTACTTCAGTGAGCAGTCCCTTTGAAACTGAGAAGATAATTTCTTGACTGAAGTAATATTTATTACAATGCTGAAGTGGAAGAATGTGGCATTCAGAGGTTCTTATGACTTGAATCACTTAATACGTATATATTCAAATTATTAAAGGAGTAATAATACAAGAACAACAAGAAAAAGTCCTTAAAATAAAATTACAGATTTATATTCTCTCTCAAACCTCCCACTGCTTATTGAGAATCTGAGAAACACGTAAACAAAGTACAGAATTAATTACTTCTTTAAACTGCAGCCAAGACAGCCAAATGAAGAGCTGTTGTACAATCAAAAGCTATTTTTCCTGAGTGGTAGGTGATTGCTGGAGTTGTGAGCTCAGGAGCCTAGCACTGTCAGGAAAGAAAAGCCGTGCAGTTCATTAAAACATAGAGAATTTTTGTTGACAGGCAAAAGAAGCAGCACTTAAAAAAAAAAAAAAAAATCCATCACATCATCTCATCTCCATTTTTAATAGCACTATGGTTTGTCAGCAAATTATTCATTGTTTATAACAATACATTTAACAGTTATTCAAGAAATTGTTTTGCTTTTGCCGTTTCATTGCTGTGCAGCCAGGCTTCTCTGCAGCCTACACTAACAGAACACATTTACTCCTGGTTCTGGTACTGAATATAATAATTTGGTTATTCACAAGGGCACCACAAAGCCTGTTAACAAACACTGAAAACTGTACTGTGTGGGCCTATCAAAACAAACCCAAAAGCCAGCTGTCCAACAGAGGTGTTTTAACAAAAGGGAGAGGAAATAACACTCAGAATGCGAGACTTTTCCACACAGTATTAACTGAAGAGTTGTTACCTATCTTCAGTCATAACACGGAACTATGAAAACACTAAAAAATGCAAAACTAGTAAAAGGATGGAATCCTAAATTCTTGCATACTCCTTCTTTCAGAAAACGCATGCATTTTGTTGCAGAATCCACCTGCCTCAGACAACCTCTTGTCCTTCAACAGGCATACAGCACTGCTGGCTGCACTGTGCCACCCTCCCTGTGAAGGTAAGCCTGGTGAAGGCAACAGAGCCGGGGGCACCCTGTGGCCAGGAAAAGCTGGTCCTGGACACTCTTCAGCTGTCAGAAATACACCTGGCACGGGTACTTGGCAACAACCACCTCCCACAGCGATTCCCAGGAGGGGTTTTGGAGCCAAGAGCTGGCCACAGACCCAATCCAATGACACAGCCACCCTGGCTGCAGCCATGCTCTCAAGCAACCACCACACCACAGGTCCCCGGGTACTCTGTGGGCTGCATCACGCGCTGCTGTTACTGTCCCTGCTCTGCGACGCACGGAGATGTGCAGCCAGTGTTTGCCAGCAGACACAGAAAATCACATTGCTCCCCAAGATAAGTACCTGCTCACTACAGGCTGGTACCTCCCTGGCTGTTTCCAACATCGCTGTGAAACTCTCTCTCAAGCTCGCTAGGCTCCTGGTCTACGTTCTCACACATACCTGTTTTCCTCATAGCTCTAATATAGCCCTTACCTGCTCTCAGTCAAGAGGCACAACTGCTCAGATAATGACAGTCATTTTCAGCACCAGATGCTATGTAAGATGCCTCATTCTCCTGATTTAGACTAAGTAGCTCTAAGACTTTGGAAAACACATGGATTTTTGTTCTCGAAATCACTTCAGTATCAGATGTAAATTACATTATATCTAACAGACTCACTTAGCTCATGCTAAATGGCTGCTTTTGCATTGCACAGCCTCCAATGACTCCAAGTATCATGCTGTTCATCAAGTCTGGGGTTTTTTTCCAGACAGAGGAAGAATCACAATTACCCTCATCAATGTAAATTGAGAAACACTGTCATCCAATACCTTTGGATCTGGAAAGTGAAGGCTTTGCAGAAGGCTGTGTAAATGTTATGCCACAGGTTTGTAAAGCCTTTTTATCCCCACATAGGTTCAAGTAAACATATTTGGAAAAGAAATTCATGGAGCAGTTTGTTGTAGGCTGCCCTTTATATTACATTCTCCAAACACCAGTTTAATTCTGTGTGCCTTTTTACTGATTTGACATCCCTATGTCTCCAAGTTCAGAACTTAAAATAGGCTTAAATAAATCTGCTGAGGTTTTTCAGTATGTTGGGGATGAAGCTGTGAGAGCAGAAGTTTACAAAAAGTACATCACAAATCCAAAACCGAGAATGATTTTCCACCCTTGGCACAATCTCAGCCAGGAGCTGCGTCTGTTACCATGGCACCTCAGCAGGGCTGTAGATTAACAGCCTGCAAAATTCACACAAATAAACTCATTGCACTGCATTCCAGATGTTGTTATCAACTAAGCACTGCCTGTCTTGTGAGGTGGCATGCTATAAAAGTACTTTCTTTGTGAGTTAATATTCTCTGCTTTGTAAAGCCCTCTCCTGTGTGGCCCCATCTTCTCCCACAATGGTCACTTATTTCCCCTGCCCTTGGGACTGTAGTTCTGCTGCTGCGATGAAAATTCAGCTCAGGCAAGGCTTCTACTATATAGGTTTCCACAACTAGGCTAATTACAGTGTTTCTCACTACACCAGGTAATATGCTTCACAATATATGGCCTGACAACTTATTCTTTCCAAATGTTAGTTCTTCAGTAATAGCATTGCTGCAACTGCGGCTCTGTTGTCACACAGCGGGAGATAGGATTATGTCACATCCTTTATTCATTAATGCCAATTCCAGTCACAGTGCTAGTTAACAATGGCACAAATTTGTAATGATGAAAGACTTCTATGACTGCCCAGCCTGGGCCTGAAGAACTGTGTCCTAGACTGGCTTCTAGGTGAAGGAGGGAAGAAATGTAAGTGCAAAATGTCTCCTGTTTTAAGAACACTGCTTTTGGTACAGCTCGAGAAGACAAGGACTGGGATCCCATGCATAAACACGTAACTTGCTTCTGACACCTAATGACTACCTAGTAATGTAGCCAATGCCCATGGCAGATACCTATATTACCAGGAAGGCCTTCACACAGAGACAGTACACACATGATGCTGTCAGGTGTTCAGCTCAAGTCTTGTGCTTAGATCGAGTGACCAAGTTAGAAATCTAAAGCCTTTCCACAGTATCATCACTGTTGAATTCAGCAGGTCCAGTTACATGGTTTTGAATATTATCAGCAGCAACACGGATCTTTGACTCAGATTTTCTTCCCTCTCACTGTTGTTAGAAGCACTTCAGGGCACAGAGCTGAGCCTATGCGGCTGCTTGCTGCCATCTGAAATGGCACCTTGCTCTCCTGTCCTTAGTTTGGTTCCCTGCTGTCCAGCCCTCTCTCTTGATCCCTCTCCCCAAGGGCTGCATCCCTGCATACCAGCTCCTGTGTTTGCTCAAGTACACAGCAAGCCAGTGCAATTCACTCACTAGGCAGAAAACTACCTGTTCCACCAAACAAGTTAAATCTGGCAACTTTAACAAGAGACAAGCACTAGACTCAGTGCAAAAGAGAGGGTGAGTCCATGTGGCAAAGACAGAAGGGACAGAAGTGCTGTCAGCAACTGTTAAGTTGTCTCACCTATTTCACTCTTTGCACTCGTAGGGATTATCAAGGTAAAAGCTAGGTCTTAGCTATAATGAATAAATTATACGGACTGGGGTTATTTTGCTCTTTGTGGTCAAGGAGACTTTTGGTTTACTGCCTGTGACGAAGGCTGCTCTTTTCCAGTATTGTGTCAGGGATAATTAGGAAAAACAGCAACATGAAAAGGCCAGTTGCTGTAACACAAGCAGGGAAGAGGTCTCATGAGAAATATGAGCAACCTCATATACACAAAAAGGCAGAAATAGATAAAGAAATATTGGGAAAGAACACAGAAACCATGAGAGGTATAAATTATTATGCCAAGGAGAAAGAACAAGATCAAATCCACTTTCAAAATAAGGGTGGTATTTTCATTCAGAAAATTTCTCTTCTTTTCTTGCCCCACATCCTGAAGGGCAGAATGATAAAAGGCAGAATTTGCAATATCTTCTGTTATGCCTTAGATACAGTTAATTTATATCATATCTAGGCATAGTTAATGCATATTGCTTCCTCCTCTTCCACTGGTGATGATGCTCAACTTTTGCAGCTAATTCATCAGTTAGGCTATTCACAAGGGCAAGGGACTGCAGAAGTGCCCATGAACAGAAAATGTGCAACAGGGGGACTTAATGGTCCCAGCTCTCTTCCAGCCCAAGAGGGCTTATGCAGCACAGTTAAGACAAGAAAGGGAGCACAGATTCTGAGTCTGCTTGCTTCAGCTCCTCCAGGCACACACAGAGATCTTCAGGACAGGGACTGTTTCATTACTGGTCAGATAAATAGACTTACTGAGTTATTTGGAACTTTATTTGTGCCATTTGCTGTGACTGTCACTTATGGAGATGGGGGCGATTAGCATCTGATCACATCAACACACACCTAGGGTTGTGTGATGGGTGTGCTGAGTCTCACAACAGGAGATGTCTCACACGGACATCTTTGCTTCCCATTTCTCTTTAGTGGATGAAAGCCCATGGTTCAAAACTACTCCTTAGTACCCGAGTTGTTAAGCTCCTCAAAAGGCTTTCACAGCCATCCACACTAAAGCATTTCTCCTCCCCTCCCTCTCCCTGTCAGCTAGCAGTGACTGCTGTTCTCACAGATGTTGAGCACAGTGACTTAACTCTATTGCAACCCCAGTTATCTAGAAAAGTGGCATGGAAAATTTTTTCCTTAACATTGTACTGTCCAAATAAAAACCTCACATTAACTCTGACAGTTCCCTTGTCTAGGTCTCTCAGTTGAAGTTGATTTCACCCTCTACAAATGGTGCCTTCAGCATTAATCCGTAATTAATATCAATCCACTTTGCATTACTCTTTCTGTAATTTGTCTTTCTTTCTAACCTGCTAAAGCATTTGAAGATGTAGTTTCTGTGAAAGTTGCTATATGAAGTAAAGATTAATTTTCCTGTATTTTTATCTTAAAGCAATGAAAGAATGGTGGGAATTAAACCAATAGCTATTATGAAACTTGAAACAAAGTTATTGAGAAGGGCTACCTGATTAATATATTATTTCTTCTGTCATAATCTAATATCAGCTACAAAACCAGACATAAAACAGCCAGGAAATTATTTAACATTTTTTATAAGCAAATTTTTACTAGAATGACCAATCTACTGAAGGAAATGACCTATATCAAGCAGTTTCTGTGCACATAAGCTTCCAAACTGGAGCCACAGTTAGACTGCAATTAGAGAATAAATTTGAGATATGCGTAAATGAACACAAATTTATATAATTCATTCACTGATGAGTAAATGCTTGTCTTGACTCAGTTAAAAATGTCACCACTTATGACACACTATCAGGTCTCCTGGGTTAGAGTTCCAGCCCCTGGACCACAGCAGATGTTACTAAAACAGCCAGCAGAAACACTGAACTGTACTTGGTTCACATTCTCCATGACAAGAAAGAGAAGGAATCCTTCCTGGGGCAGGGTTAGCTTCACCATTGGTGCTCTTTTAAGCCCCCACAGCATCTGAGTGCCCCTCTTCATATCCTAGTAACAGTATACCACAGTTACTGATTTCCTTCTAGCAACAACAGTAGAAGGAAATCTCAGCTTCACTCAGATGTTTCAACCAGTACTGCTGTATTTTCTTCCTTGTCTAAGCTGATACCACAGCTCTAATTACTGGGCCTCTCTAGTTCAAATAGGTGCAATATATATGCTACCATGTTTTAGCTGCTTTTAAAGAGGTTTGTTTCAATAGCTGCTCTACTTTTCTTTCAGCCCATTAAATACGGCACTAGTTATATGATCAAACCCCTTCCCTCTGTTTCAGCTTCTCACTGCTAGGTAGAGGAACACTGAGATTCCCCAGGGCAGTTCAGGTTTACTGTGTTTTTACAGGCAACACCCCTCCTGGGCCATCTTCTCCTTATTTCCCAAGTCCTTGTCACCCTATTCCAAGGTTACTTTCAGAATCAGAGTTGACACCCCCGAATTATCACTTCATTTCAAGGGCTGTCTTTTAGCAATGTACTTTTTCATTCATTTCCATCTTTTTTAAATCTATATGGGTTTTAGCTTTTTTAATTCATAGAGGTATGTTTCTACACTCCATGGTAAATCACACGAACTGATTCCAGATTACTTTTCAGCCAAAATTATGCATGCGTCAGTATGTATTTCTGAAACAGGAATGTTGTGGTGCTCCATCCAAAGTGAAGCAGTACTTCTCATCCAAGCTGCTGGGTGGTATCAATTGTGGTGGTTTGTATGTAGTGAAGCTGATAAGGAAATTCTCTTAAGGGGTAGATTTAATCATACCTAACTCCAGCTACTAAAAAAAAGTATGAGTCTTTGTCTCAGGTGGTTATTTGTGCTCCTCTGCAGTCAATGGAGACCCAGACACTTCCAGATACCTTCTATATCCACAGTAGAATGGGATGAATTAGCTTCTGATGGTATCTGTCTTTTTTCCACTGGCTATAGAGGGACCACAGATGAGGAACTATCAGTGCTGCCAAAACTAACATCTTTTCAACACTTCTCTCATTCACTTGATGTTGGCTGTGCTGATTTGTGCTTTCTCACTTCAGAACTTTCCTTCAGTCATCTGACAGGGATTTGCAAGGGAGGGAAAGGAGAAATGTGGAAGGAGAGAAGGGTGCCTAGGATTTGATGAAGACTGAGAGTGATGTTATCCAGAAGAAAAAATAAAAAACCAGCTGGATTTAACAGCTGGAGAAATGCCAGTGGTCTTGGAACCAGTCTAGACAAGCCTTAGTCCAGTAGGCACTTTAAACTAGTAAAAATTCCTCTTGCAATGTCAACAAAAGCACTTATCTAAGAACGGTTAAAAAAGATTATGGATTTAAGGATATCAAATAGTCAGGAAGCAAAAACTAAATACAGCATTAAAAGGAAAGCAGACAAAAGTGAAACATGAATCTAGATGCACTGATCAGCAGTGCTGACATTATAAGGATCCATCTTTTATTGATGAAAATGGAACAAGCTCATTTCATCACTTAGACAGAGATAACTGTTCAGAGCAGTATGAGAACAGCAAACCGGAAATAAATAGCATACAATGTGTCATAGAAGTTTATGCTTCCTGGTAAAAAATGGTGGAATTGCCATAGATCAAGACTACTGCAGGTGACTGCTTCAGCAGCAGGAACTTTTTTTACACCAAATTCTGTTATTGTCTTTACAAATCCACTTTCAGGTTGCAGTGACTGCACTGGTTCCTCAAGACACAAAAACACATGCTCTTTATCAGAAACACATTACCATTAAATTACGAACTTTCATGTGGTGAAGTTCTACCTGCAGAGTCTGGAAGACTGTATCTGGCCAACAGGGATACTCACCAGTCTAACTTAATCAAATTCTTCAACAAGAGGATCAAAACTGCCTGTCCTTTTATAGGACAACACTCACTTCACCTTCTCCACCAGGCACACATGAGCACTTATCCTGAATTCCTTACCAATACTTTCTATCCCCTATTCCTGCTTGCTAGGAAGAGTAATCAATTTCTTTATTGTTCCACAAACACATTTCATGGGTCATAAAATTTACTTTTTCAGCCTTGTGACAGTAATGCTTTCATTACATAAACAGCACAAGAAAACAAACTGGCATTTAAAAAGTGTCCTATTATGCACTCAATTCTGTGTGCTGTTTCCAAACACAAATCTTAAAGGAACCATATCCCAAAAGACTTCCACTTACTATGATAGAGGAGTTGCTGAAATTGAATCGGTGGCTCTAGTCACAGTCTAGAACAGTGTCAGCTTTTAAAATATAAGCTGTGCTGGTGCATGAGTGTTTTCATATATACACACACATATATATGTGTGTATGTGTGTGTGTGTGTGTGCGTGTGTGTATACACATATGTACACCTTCTGTTTCTATATGATTTAAGCTTCCAGAGGAAAAAAAAAAAAAAAAGCCATTCTGCTTACCAAGAAAGCTCTTCAAACAGGAGCCAAACTATCTGTCCTAATTTTTTCCCTTTGTAATAAATTTCCCATTTCTTTCTACCAGTGATGACAGTGAAAACACGGTAGTTTCTCATCCAAGACTGAGCTAATGCTGTATTGGGTCACAGGCTGGGGAACCTGGGCTGGGTAAGACCTGGGACTGGTACAACCAATAGACCAGCATAGCGCTGCGCGAGAGGACAAGAGCTACTGTGCTAGGCTACAGCTGGATGAATGTGGTGGTATCACTCTAGGTATGTCAAAAAGACACAGGCCTGTCAATGGAATAGAAAGAACACTACAGACATGACTGTATTTCCCATCACAGCTTTACTAACTAAACCATCCTGACAGACACACCTATAAGGACTGCAAAATGCAGTACAGCACAGTGTGAGTGGCATAGTGGCATAGATGTGTTTGTCATTATGCCAGGTTATTTACCAGCTCATGTCAGCTGTAAGCACATATATGTGTGTGTGTGAGCATATATTACATATTATATACGCATGGTTATGTCATAGTACATTTATGTATTATAATATTTACATATATATATTTGCATGACTAGGTGATGAATCTGCACTGTTAAAACCTGAAAGCATAGACCTGTAGATATGTGACATGAAATACTGATCCATAAAGAACGAGGCAGACAGGAGCTGAAACATCCCACAGACTTCCTTTGGTATTTCACACAGTGAGAGCATTTATTTTCGTCTTTGAGTCCCTGAACTTTAAAGTCCTCAAGACACTCTGGGGAAAATTATACTTCAGGCATTTTTAACTCACTGACAGCATTTAGACGATGGTTTCATGGCATAGTGAGTTGATATAACACTTTATTCCTAGCAAAAGAGGTAAGTCTTGTTCCCTCCTCCCACAGACTCCTCTCTCAGCCATGCAGCCCCACCCTCACTTGGCTATGAATCTTTTAACTCACTAATCCAGTAGAAACTGGTTTTGGCTGGGGCAAAGAAGAGGAAAGGAGGAATCTGCAAGACAGAGGAAGAAGGAAAGGAGGGAAGAGGAGAAAGGAAGACTTCTCTGTGTCAGTGGATATTCATATTCATATTTATTATAAATTGAAAATCCTCACTTTAATTCCACAAGATCAAAGAACTGCATAAAAGAAATTCCAAAATATTTTACTCAGTCCTTCATTCATGGAAAATGTAATACTAATAAGAGTAAAATGTCTCTCATAGTATTATACCAAGAAAATAATCAAATAAAGCAAACAACTTTTCAACGGTTGACAGTTTTATTGTCCATAAAACTTTCTTCTTTTAATTTCACTTGCCCTCACTTTGGATGGAGCTTTCACACCCACAGACACACACCTGTCCTCCTCCTCTTCAGCTGAAATAACTGAGCCTTCAAAACATCTCCAGTTATTTATCTCACTTCTACCTATGACTTTTGCTGAATGCTGTCCTGCTTTACAAGGAATAACTCAGAGTTCCCAGCCATACCATGGGTAGACTGCATTTAAAATCCTTCCCCAAAAAAGATTAAAAGGGATGACAAAGCTGCCAAATAAGGCAGCTAATTCAGAAGACTGCACTATGTTTACAGCGCAGAAGGAGACTAGACAGTCTACACATAGGCTGCTCTGCTCTGAACTCACAGCCAGAGAGTTATAGTATGACCTCTTTTATAATCTCCTCAGTATTAAAGAACAATATAATAATCACGTTACACAGGATTCTCCTTACTACACTTTAGCCATCTGAAACTCCAGAGTCTAGTCTAAATCACCCTTCAAGGCTCCCTCCAGAATAAAATGTCTCCAAAGAGCATCTCATTACAGAGATCTAAGAGGTAGGCATAAGAGACCAGGAAGATACTTTCAAAGAATAAGCTGCTTGATCAAACCAGCTAATAAGATTCTGTTGTATTTTGAAAGGAATGGAGATACCTAAACAAGAGCCAATCTTAACCTCAGTTAAGCATGTGTGTCAACCTACTAATTATCTTTATATAAATCTCCTTGTCTGTTTCTGAAATGTGCAGTTAGATCATACCACAAAATCTAGCACACATTTATGACTGAAAATACAGTAGCAGGTCTTCTCAATTTTAATGATGTTAAAGGTGTTAAAAAAGACAAGGATGACTGCTCATTTGTTCTGTTATTATTGTTTTTACATCAGTGTTGTTTTTCCCCTGAACTGTATGAAATATGAGCACACAAAAGATAATCATTGGAAAAAAGAAGTGATGTTGACTTTCTCAGACACCTGAATTCAGGGGAGAAATACCATTACCTTGGTAATGACAAAGATTGCCTTTATTTTATCTGCATGTCCCCTGCACTACAGTAAAGACTTCTATCATTTATTTGTTCAAGAACATCAAAGGTAGTCTCAGGAGATCTACAGAATTTCAATGTTTTTTCTCTCTACGTGAACAAGCTGCTTTAATTAGCTTAATATGCAATATGGAATCCATCAGCAATTAGCATCTCTGATCAAAATCTGCAGTAAACTCAGTTTCTTCCAGATGTTTGATTTGCCTAGAGAAGTAGATGAAGCACACAGTTTGAACAGGTGTATATATATCAGTACTCCTTTTTGGTGTACATATTAATAAGAACTATCTTTACACAAAGTGTCCATTGGGCTTTTTATGATGGACATAATCTATTTACAAGATTTTCAATTATGAAAAGAGAAAGAGGTTTGGCTTTTCTGAAATTGGCTCACACATGTAACTCCTTTAAAAACAAGGCTTTTCTTCGGAAACAGATGAAAGTCTAGTGGCAAGAAGATAATCAGAGATAATACTCAAATACTACCTCACATACCTCTCAACATAGGGTAGGAACACATGCACTGTCAGGGAAGTCTGCCATTAGAAACAGGAGGGAAAATTACTGCTTTGTTTCTCCAACTTCTGCTGTAGTTGGTTTTCAGCACTTAATTTGAAATCCAATTACTGTTGACAGAGATCAGGAAGCAAACATACTTAGGCATGTAGACTTAGCATCCCTTGAGAATTCTGACGGAATAGCTTTGCTTTTTCCGTTCGTGTGCAGAGCTCCATGTTTCAACTTTGCTCATGTCTCCAAATTCTGCTTTTGTCAGAAGCAGTGTCTCCTCTGCTAAAATCACAATGGCCATCTCTCTAAACAAGTCAAGGAGCAGTTTGAGCCAGTTAAGCAGCAGATTTTTACCCTAGTATCTCCTAGACATGTCAGAAAGAAAATTAGCTGTGTCTTAGCATGAAGAAAAAACAAGTAAGACTCAGCAATGGACGAATTCAGATCTCAGACCTTTTGCACACCACTGTCTTCGTCCTAAATAGTACTGAGGTTTGAGCTAACTCACACCTCTTGAGGGGTCATTTCTGCTTCTCTAACCCCTCCCTGTCCTCTCTGTCCCCTTTATACTCATCTGATTTTCTTCAGCATCTCATTTTCAAATTGGAAATACCTTTTACTGTAACGTAAAGAGATGGCAAGCAAGGAAACAAGCAAGGACACTTCATGTTTTACAATGAAATCTATTTGATTTGAGCAGTATCGTATTTTCCACCCATCCAGCACTAAGTGTGCTTTTGGAGCAAAACAATATACATCTCTGTTCTTCGATCCATGACCTGCTTTGCAGGGAACAGAGAGGCAAAAAGGGACAGCAACATATCATTCTTCAATTTTTGCTGTTTGCCAGTAAAAACTTCCCAAATCAGTGCAAATCTTTAATCAAGGGGAAATTTTGTTCTTCTGGTGCCAAGTTTTGCATAGCAGAACCAAGCACAAATGCTAAGAGCTGAAGTGAAATCATGCTAGTCAATGAGGCAGAGCCTGCTTCTGGAAGCAGCAGTTCCTTTGAATTAAGGGTTATACCTTGGTCAGCACATTGAACTTCCACTGTGGGCCCTAGGATGCCAAGAATGAGGTCAAAGAGGTGCAATATTATTAATGTTGTGTTTTAAGAACAGAACATTGTCCATTCTGCCTAACTGTGCTTTCATTCTTTCTCAAACCATGTGCCCGCATTTATTGAGTGCTGGGGTTTTGCTGTACTAGTTCTGTTAGTCATTACATATTTGATATTGCACTTTGCATTTCATCACCCATGAACATATCTGGACTTACAGAGGATAGGTCACAAGGAAATAGAACTTCAAGACAAAAAAGATAAATAGATTTAGGGAAGAAAAGGTCAATTTAAAATAGATCTTTTTCCAGTGCAATTGAATCTACAATCATTTTCATTAGAAAAAAAAAAAAAAAAAAAGCCAGATAATTGTCAGAGCTACACTGGGTTAAACTCAAATTATGTTGCAGTAACTATTCAAAGAAAGTTACGTTAAAATAGAAGCAACTGAATAAACAATTTCCTTTCCTTCCCACCCTCTTTTGTCCTGCTGCAGCGCATAGAATTTTTACTTACAGGACTACAATATTTCCATTTCTGCGCTTGTATAAATCTTTACAATCTTACTGATGGCTGCAAATTTGTAAAGCTGCCCTAAACCCTTTCAAGCAAATATACCGAGTTACACCTCAGGGAATAATTACTGCCCTCAGTTCAGTATGACATAAACCCTTACAATCTCATTTCTGTAACTATTGAGAACAAGCAGCTCAGCCTCTGCAAAGACAGTGTTAAAAGGCTTAGCCCACTGTGGATGGTGCTCAAGGCAAGACACGCAATTAAACTTCTAGTTATTTTCTTAGTCTGTTCCCCAGAAACTCTATCTTTCAACAGTCAGATCATCACTAGGTGTAATTAGTAGGAAGCAGTTTTCCTTGTTTCATGCTGGGAAGTGCAAACAGGCACTAATACCAAACATACCAGGCACGTATTTCTTCACAGTCCTTGTGTAAATGACACAAAATATTGAGTATTACATAGTTTAACCACTGCTTACCCACCTTACATGTTTTTCAGTCATTTTACTTTCTGCTAAGGACAGAAACGATAGAAAACTAAAGCTGAGTAGAGGAAAGCTGAAAGACAAAACAACCCTAAAATGTTATGCCTGTTATTAAAGTAGCATGAATGATGTGGAAAACAAAGCTATTTTCATCTGCCCACCACTGGGTCTGCAACTTAAAACCTACTGCTCATCCTGGTCTCTGATGCAGACATCAGAGGCAATAATTCCTAAAATCAAGTAAGCTGTTTTGTCAGTAGCAAAATTAATGAGGCCTGGCCTAATGCAGATTTTTGTCTCACAGGTCATGTCCCATTTGGATTCTCTACTGTTTAATAAGAGGTGAGCTGACATTGCAGCCTTTATCACCATATGGCAACCAATTCATAATTCTCTCCTCTACCCACCTACGAATTTTCATGAAAGTTGAAGGAAATGCACAGCTTTGAAGAGTCTGCCCCCCTGCTGAACTCACCTGACACTGGTCAACACATTCAAAAAAACAGAAGAGGGAACAGAGAAAGACACAAACATCATGGCTTTTTTAATATCATTCCTTTGGGAAACCCAGCTAGAAACAAATGCTAGAAGAGGGGAATACTTGCTAATGCATCACTGAAACGTAAAGGCAATGCAAAACAAAAGTAGTATTATGAAAGAAGTCTGCTTACAAATAGTGAGAACAAGGCTGCATTCATGAAGAAGAATACCGGAAATCACAAGACTGACTTCCTCACATAAAGAAAAACAAGAGGTTTGCAAAGCCAAGCTAAACCTAAATACAAATTACACAGCATTGTCAGATGATGTCAGACCTAGCCAGGGAATCTTGACAGCCAGAGCTCTCAGGTTTTTAATTCTTTTTAACACATACAGTTTCACGGAAGTGTTCCTGACTTAAAAGAGCACAGGAAGAGATCACCTGTTACTGTTGATATGATTGTGTTGGGCTTGTTCCTGCCCAAACTGACATGACCTGTGCACTGTGTCTCTCTCCCCATCTTTTTCTCAGCTACATGGTCTTGGCCAAGCTCTAATCCTACACACAGCTAATCCTACCTGGTTGATTTAAGTCACTAAACCAGCAGCGAAGTACTTCAGTAAAAAAGAGCAGGCTGCTTCTGTCAGCAGTCTGACCGCACCTTCCCTTGTACAGATGGAGTCACTGGGCAACTCATACTTCTCTGAAACTTCTCAGAAATGGTGAAACAAATAACTAACATTTTAAGTCAGATACAGCAGTTTTAAGTCAATGGGAAATCCCTGCTTTTTGTGCTTTTCAATACATTCTGATATGAAAAAAAGAAAAAAAAAGGCTGTTACTTACTATTTGTCGTCTGTTCTCTACCAGGTAGATGCCAACGATCCCTAGGAAAGATCCAAAGCCAAGCTAAGGCAAGAACAAAACCAACAGAAACACGAGGTCAGCTTATTTGGTCAAGATACAAATGCATTACATTGATATCTGAGCTGATGTATCATACAGATGGGATAACTTGGGTGAGTCAAGGGAATGGGTGGAAGTTACTGCTGGACATAAATCATATAAAGTAATGGGGAATGACCACAACTGCAGCTCTTTAATTCAGAGCAAAACTTGTCATGCCCATGGCAGTGGGGTTGGAACTAGAGGATCTTATGGTCCTTTCTGACCCTAACTATTCTATAATTCTGTGAACTAAACAGAGCCTGCAGAGACATATGCTTCTATAACCTGTCCACTGTTAACCATAGTCACACAGTTTTAAGCTCTTTTTAAAAATTAAGCAAAGTGAGAGAACAGAACACTTACATTTAGCCCATATATCATTATTTTGGAAAACTGCAAAGCTTTAGGCAACTGCAGGCAAAGAGTTTTCCTCAAAAAATTTACATGTTTCTGTCATGCAGGTAACCCGAGTTCAAACCCTTAGGACTGTTTTTGTTTGACTTTAATGACTAAACACTATCACATATTGCAGCAAAAGTCCTCACTAAAACAGCAGAAGGACCGGTACAGTCAGTTTCAGCATGGGACAGCTGCAGTACCAACAGCCACAGGAGAGAGGAAAGGAAGGGATGCTGGAGTAAGCTGGCCTTGCTGTTCCTGCAAGTACTGCTTCAACACCATGCTGGCAGGAAAAGTCCCCTCCTTATGATGGGCCCATGAAAGCTGGAAGAGGTAGAAACTCCTTGGAGTCATGGTTAACATGAGGTACAGTGGCAACAGATGAGATCAGCCTCTGATCAGACTTTCCTGCAGTCAGCACTCCCACAGGCTTATGTGGGCTTGGAGAAAAAGGGTCTTCCTGGTGCCACACACCTGAGATGTGACTGGCCACCGACTCAGAAACACCTGCAGCAGGAGCACAGGTGTCAACAGGTTTTTTCCATTGACTTGCCTGGCCACACACTGCCCTGCAGTCACCTCAGTATCAACCTCACTTCACTTCCATACTCCTTGCTGTGCTCTTCACTAGGGCTGACATTCCCAGACTCACCCCCAGTCACCTCCTCAGCTCCCACCCAACCTACCCATGGAGGGGGCACAACATTTCTGCTGAGGAACCTAAGGCCCTTTCTGGAACGAGATCTCTGAATACGGTTCAGAGCCTTTCCTCCAAGCACAAGGTAAGTTTTTAAGGACAACATGTCCCAGCCAAGGACTTAAGCAATGCCCGTAACTCCTTGCTGTTATGCACAAATGCTCACAGCAGAAAACACATCCCCTGGAAGCACTTTACTCGCTCAGTACAACAGGAATCCATCACACCCTCTCAAGAAAGCAAATGTAGGGAAAAGAGAGCTGCTCTTGAGTGCTTTGGGAAGACTTGTGTGAAAGGGAGGCACAAGGACTAAAAGCAGAGACTTTGAAAGAGTGAGCAAGAATATTCATGCTGACAGCTGAATGAGAGAGACACTTGGAACTGTGAACAAGGACACTTTGTTCAGGGAACAGCAACTTTGTAAATTAAGACAACTACATCAAAATGACACCTGGTTCTAAGCCCCATTTCTCATGCCAATGGGAGTAATCCATAAAGCCCCATTTATGGCTGACGCAGGGGACATGGAATGGAGTATTATTATCTATGTGAAGAAAAAATGAGGAAATTCTGAACAATGACAATTAAATCAGAAGAAACAGAACTATAGAGATCACAATGTAAGCCATGGCATTGCTGAGATTGGTTTAGGGTCATATGCACTCCTTTTTTTGTCTGTTTAGACAACAGGCTATTTGGGTTGGGAATGCGAGTCCAGATCAGTATGGTGATTGGGACGATTGGACCCTGTAGACTCCTGGTTGAAGCACTGTAAAAATAGCAAATGAAAATAATACAAGCAGTAGTCATAGAGAAGTGACATTAAAGTATAAACAATATTTATAAGGAAGTGAGGCTGAAGAAGCTCCAACTCTGTCTGGCTTTGCAGTCCATTCCACAAAGACATTCCTAAACCCAAACAGATGATCAAGCAATAATCTATTAAATGCAGACACTTTCCAAAGTGGAACATTACACTAACTTGTCTACACACAGAAATATTTTATGTTCAATTGCTTTAGATGCATAAATGCAGATAATAAAGATGTATTTATAAAAATGCTTTTTCCAAAACAAATTACAAGTGACCACGTATGCAAAGAAATCAAGGCAGTAACTTAATTTCTTGAAGCCAGTGGGAACTAAGCAGAAGCCCAAATTATATTATGGACTTAGCCCTGCAGCCCTGCTCTGCAAATGCTTCTAGATGCAAGTAAATCTATGCAAGTGGATAGTCTTATTCATCTATGTAGGGCTTTGCAAGGTACATCCTAAATCTGCATGGGTTTTAAGACAAAGATCCTTTACCTAAGGTCGGTGGCGATTTAGATCTCACCTACCACCCCTGAAGTTAATATTTTGCTACTGGATTCCATGAGAACTAGATCTTATTTTCAACTGTTATTAACAGTCTGACCTCATAATCTTTCCTTTCTTTGAGCCCAGTAGTTAAATGTAGTGTCACATTCTTGCCCCAGCTTTAGGTATCTGAAAGTGCATGGTAAGCTCTATCTTGGTTTTCTAAGCTCCCCCTGCTGTCACCAAAAAAGAGAAGCTCCTTTTGAGGGTCAGCTCATCCAGAAAGAGGTGGCTGACTGCTGACTGCAAAGGAGAGGTCATCCCGTGGTCCATCTGCCAATGGTGCATTGGAGGCCACATGCAATGAGGCACAAATGCAGCAGTATGGTCAGACACTTCTGACAAGGCTTCTGGCAAGACATCATGCAAGGTCTGCATAGCGCCTTTAGCTCCTTCTGAAGGTTTGTGGTATTTAGTGGATTCATGAAGTTTAAACTGATAATACCCATCACCCTTTCTCAGTTACTTCAATAACCCCTCATGTGCACAAAACATTCTGAATTTTATGAAAATTATTTAGCCCTAACAATCTTTTTGAGGTGGGAAAATGATTAAGAAAAGGTTTTCTTTTCAAATCATTCCAATAAATTCTAGCTATTCTACCTGGTTATTAATGACATTTTGTTATTCCTAAAAGAAGATAAATGCTGAAACAACCTGGTCTGTGCACATGGGTTTATTACCAGTTATGCTTATTAAAGGCAACAGTTCAAAAATCAAACTTCTTCCTAGGGAACAAATGCAGGTAATACAGTCTTCTAAAAGATTTTAATTCAAATTAATCTATTTTAGCTTAATGAAAGGAAAATTCATTATTTCAAGGTTTTATTCTTGGAGCTACTTCTTGTTCTATTTTAAAACACGACTCCTTATAGATCATTGTTCCAAAATTATCTTTCTGAAAGACCTATTCTCAGCATGACACTAAGATATAAGAGAACTTGCTTAGGAGGAACAGTTCTAACATGACACTAAGACAGAAGAGGACTTGCTCAAGAGGAACGGTTGTAACTCACCAATTATTAATGGGAATGCAAAAATGCATGCACAGTATTAAAAGATACATATCCATCTTCTCTGGGCATTTCATTCCAGAAAGGACAAGAAATGACAGTATCTTACAACACGTTTTGGTAGTGGTGAAGTCACATACATAAGCAGGTGCCTAACTACACAAATTTCTTTCTTCACCTTGCACTCTCTGCCTCCTGGCTAGTTTGAGGAGACCAGATGATGCAGATGAGCCTTTCTTAATTTGTTGTCCATACCCTCTTTTTCACATCACTGCCCAGGTACTTAAAATATTGGGGGTTTTGACTCCAGGGGTTTCCATGTTTTTGGATATCACCAGTCTCTTGGTCTGATATTAGAATGGGCCATGGGGGTTGAACTGACAAGAGTCTGACAGGGCCAGCCCTTACCAGAAGTCAGAAGCACCACAGGGCGAAGTAGACGCAACTCAAATCTTGGGCCCAGTGCAGGAACATGTTTAAATGGCCAGTTCCCAAGGCAAAAACAAGACTAAGGATTTTGAAAGAGGACCTTGTACCAGAGGACTGGCAGCAAGACTGCACAAGAGAATGTTAGGCAGGCTCCAGGGAGAAGTTTCCACGTGCCCATCCACAGGGCCTTCCCTGTGATAGACCCAGCAGAATTCTGGGCACATGGACAAGAGAGCAGAGTGGATCTTTCTGCAGTTGAAACAGTAAACCTCTAAAAGGTTGTTTGAATTAATCCCATGCCTGCT
The DNA here is from genome assembly GCF_033783945.1 of Neopsephotus bourkii. NCBI lineage: Eukaryota > Metazoa > Chordata > Aves > Psittaciformes > Psittacidae > Neopsephotus > Neopsephotus bourkii. The sequence goes on from NW_026902234.1 coordinate 7,844,967, forward strand.
GTCCAGTCACTTACACACCCGATAGAGACCTATGGGAAGTCAAGCACAGGTTCTCACACAGAATCCTGTACCAAGCATACTGCTGTGCAGTGCAGCCTTGCCCCCTTCTGCCCCCTAACAGCCTTCCCCCTCTGGCACTTCAAAAGAACAGACTTTACCCCCCTACCTTATCACACACACTAGAAAGAGATCAAAACAAAGACACGTCTCTCCTGTAAAATGCAACAGGACTGTTCAGAGTTGAGGTTTTTTGTTTGGTTGTTCTATTTTTTTCATCAGAGCTTCCCATATCTAGCTGATAATAATTTCTCTGAATTATTACCTGTTATCTCTGTACCTAATAATCTAAAATAAGTTTCTGTACTCACAACGATGCCTGGATAGTAGCCTCCCACAGTAACGTTTTCTGTTCTTGTAGTAGCTGCCAGACCTATGGTCAGTATGAAAACAGACACTACCAGCAGAGAGACTGTGAACCAAAGCGAAGTCTTCTTCCTTTTTTCAAATTGTCCTGTAGGAAGTAGGGAGGGGAAAAAAAAAAAAAGAGAAGCAGCAGCTTTTCGTTGTGATCATGGCAGAATAAATATAAAACATCAAAAGATTTTCTTTTTTAATCTTTTCTGTTGGTAACCCGCTTTTGTTCTCCCACTAAGGAAAACTGCTGGCAGACAACAGAAGGAATTAAAAAACACAGAGTTAGATAGAGCTCAGCATAGCTTAACGCACACGCATCGAGTACATGCATGAGAAGAGTTTTTATTAAGCTGAACTGAAAGTCAGCGACAATGATAATTACACCTTATCTTCAGCAACATTTATAATTAAGTATTGCTCACATCCGTAAGTCAGATCCTGCAGGCCCTAGACGGTTACCTACATGAAGCGCCAATGTGACTCTACCTGGACAGAACATAAAAATTCATGTTTTAGACAAGATGAGTAGAAGCTCTGCACACTGTCATGAAAACGAATGTGATCTTCCTATTCAGTGAAGTAAGCAAGCCAGTCTATCTCTGAAGCAAAGCTGTAACAAATTTGACGAGGGAGTGATACATGGGATTACCTTTTTAAACCAGTAGCTGCTTAATGAAATACATTCAGTATCAGTGGGATTTGGATTCAGATACCAAAAGTGAATCTTGGCAGTATTCAAGGCCAGGCTGGACAGGGCTTTGAGCAACCTAGTCTAGAGGAAGTTGTCTCTGCCCATGGAAGGGGGATTGGAACTGGATGAGCTTTAAAGTCTCCTCCAACCCAAAACCGTTCTGTGATTCTATGCTACGTGACCCTAACTAACAACAGGCACCCAATGACTCGAACCATGGTCCCCCTTTCTGGTGTTTTTGCTTTGAATGGCAAGGCAGGAGTGGGCAGGATCACCTCTGGAGCACTGGGCCATGGGATACCATCCTACCCCAGGCTGTAACTGGGCAGCATGTAGCTCCAGAAAGAACACAAGAGGACAGGGGCAATGCCTCTCCCCTTTGCGGCCTCATGAAGCTGAGGGGAGATCTCAGGATGAGGCAGAGGCTGTGATGCTGCACTGAATACTGGAGGCAACAGCCCTCACCAGGGAGCAATAGGTGAGAGGGGAAGGCAGCCTTGTGTGGAAGGCAGACTCTGAGGGTGCTGCTGTAACCAAAAGCACAGGCAATGCAGGAAAGTAAAAAAGCAAGCAGAAACCACTTGCAATGAGTCACTTGAGTTTGAAGTCAAGTAACTTAGTTACAGTTCAAAAACCAGGCTCAATTAGTGATATTTGCAAACCAACTCAAGTAGTTTAAATTAATAAATGCATTTATAATAAAAATCTCTATTTGTTGACATCTCCCCAGTAGAACAGACAAAATGAGTCCAGTCTTTCGGTGTGAAGTGCAAGCATCTTCGCTGAAGATAAATATCGTATGTTGAGCTTATGCATGTACAAAGTCTTCCACCTAAAGATCAAGAAATACTCCATAAGACTCTCCAGACATCTCCCCTCTAGCCTGTGCCCCAGCTGTCTGCCTCTGCCAATTATCTGTTAATCCATGGAAGGTCACTGGGGACATGGAAACAGACAGGATCATCATTATCAATGAATTCTTCATCAAGTGTATGGGGTTAAAGGCAATTCTTTCAAAGAAGCCAGTTGACATGGCCAAGCGGGGAAAGCAGACTTCAGACTTTTAACCCCACAGATCAGTTGCCCTTCCCAAAGCCTAAAATGATTAATTCAATATATCTACCAAATTTTAAGTAAAATCTGATGCCCTTGCCACACTATCATCTTTGAAAATTCACAGAGATTAGAAAATCCCCAGTAACTGAAGAAAGGCAAATGCTCTACCCATCTTTAAAAAAGGCCCAAATGATGTTTTGGGGAATTACAAGCCCATCAACCTCACTTTGGATACTTGGAAGCTGGAACCAAAAATATGGAGCAAATCCTCTTGTAAGATATTTCTGGGCACGTAAGCAAAAGGTGACTGGCAACAATCACCATGGATTTACTAGAGCCAAATCATGTCTGATCAACCCATCTGCCTGCTATGTCAAAATGACTGGACTTGTGGAGCCATGGAGGTCTTTTAAATCTAGCCATGTTTTTAACACGGTATCCCATAACATCTCATAAATCAGTTGGGATATCATGGCCTGGATGGGTGGACAAGCACATGGTTGAAAAATTAGCTGGGTTGCTGAGTTCAGAGGGAAATTAAGTGATGTGAATTCAACAGAGGACCCCAGAAAAGATCAGGGGCCGGTGCACTCCCTGTATGACAGGAGGCCGAAGGAACAGGGTTTGCTCAGCCTGGAGATGACAGGGCTTTTGGCTTGGCTACCAGAGAGGGTTGTCAGAAGGACAAACTCAGGCTTTTCATAGTAGTGCACAGCAGGAAGACAGAAGACAGTGGCATAAACTGAAATACAAAGAGCTTCAGACTGGTTACAGGAGGAGAAAAAAATCTAAAAATCAACATTAGGACAGTCGAGCATTGGAACAGGGAGCCCAAAGAGGTTGTGCTGTTTCCATCCTTGATCAGTCAAAAAAGCCCCAACAAACCTGGTCTGACTACATAGCCAACCCTGCTGTGAGCAACTTTCTGAGGAACCTTCCCACACTAATTATTCTAAGACTCTATGGTTTTATGATAATCAAGGTTAGGCTAAAGATGGCTTGGGTATGTATGCTCATATCCTCTCTTATGAAACTACAACTGCAGTGTAGGCATAGTCTAAAGGGAAGTAGGAACACAAACCTTCTGAAAGTCAATGGAACAGATGATTCTCAGTCAAGTCTTTCTGAAACCACTGAATGTTTTTATTAAAAGTGCTTGAGGAGCTAAGGCTCCACATCTTTCTCAGATTAACACCTGTACTGGAAAAGGTTAACCAGATTGTATGGAGATAGACTAAGGGTGCAACCTGTCCTCCAGAGTTTTGATTATTAGTAATGATGTGCAGAAAAGAAAGACATGAGTCTGATTGTCCAGACTGAGTTAGCTTCAAATTATCTTAGAAAAAGCATGTTATTGGTATGTGATTGGAGTAAATCAGATGTGGATTTAGTGAGCTAAACCAGAAAAGAACGTCATTATTTATAGGGTAATTTTTTTTTGACTGAACTACATTTTGACTTTGAAATTTACCCATGCCAGAAGGCATTTATATATGTGATACCCTTCAGTCCTTACATTCATCAATGTTTTATCACCTGCATCTCAAATCAGAGGCAAACATCCAACCGCATCTCTTCTTTTTCATACTTCAGTTTGGAAACTCATAGCTACATGTAGTTAGCTATAAACTCCACCCTTAGGAGAGATAACTTACAGGCAGGAAGGCCCTTTCTGGAGCAGATGCAAGATCTTGTTCTCAGGGATCGCTGTATTCTGAAGAAGATGGGTAGAAATTGGGACTAAATTGACTTCTGCTCTAGCTGTCAGACTTTCCTTAGTCATGTCAATAAAAATCTTTGCTGTATATCAAACTGTGCATAATTACATGTACCTACATCATCAGTATATTGTGAGGCCTAAAGAATATTTGTATATCAGATGAAAAAGGCCACAGCTGCAAAGTATTCCTACTATTAGCTTCCTTCTGCTATTTTGGTCATGGTGGCTCCCAAGATTTGTCGAGCCTTTGTTTACTGATGTTTGTAGCAGTTGCCATGCAGCTTTTTTGATTTGTTTTTAATACATCTTCCATCCAAAACCCAATGCTAGACTATTCCCTCAGGAGCCCTGTCGACAGCACAGAGAGGGGGGCTGGCCCAACCTTCTTCCCTGACACTCTCTGTGACAGGGCTTGGACTGAAGGCTGACCATACACAAGAATAGCAGTTAAATTAAGAACAGAGGAAATGTTGCTGTCAGTATTTCTAGGCTGAATTTCCTTCCTGTAGGCTGATGCTCCTGTAATGCAGGCAACAGTTAATGTAGGCTATTGACTTTCCAATTTTTCAATACTGAAGTGTGTCTCTGAATAATTTTTACATTTATGCCCTTTAACTCTTTAATAATGATTCAGGACGAACATTATAAATTTTTAGTTTGGACCTTAATCCAGTTTAGTTATAGCTTCAAATTCATATCTCTAGCATACCAAAAATCAAGCACGTAGGAAGAAACCTTCTTGTCATATCCTTATTAGCATTAGCCTGAGGCTGAGATCGACAGAGAGTGTGAACATGTTATTACTTTCTATTGGCATTATTCTTCAGCAGTTTTGGTCAGTAAAGTATTAACTGAGTTTTGATGCTGTAGCAATGGGCACTACAGTAAAAATTGGGAGATAAATTAGAGAGATAATACTGCTTCCACATCACTGGCTTGTGCTCTGCCTAGCATAGACTTAAATTGCGCATGAAAAGGAACAGTCACAGAAACACTCTCTGCTTTGCTTTTGTTGGGCAAAGTACCTGCTCAAGCCACTCAGCCCTGCTACCCCGAAGAAAAGAAAGAGAACACTGTCAGAACAAGGAGACACCAGACTGCTGCCTCCTTGGGACAGAAAGGCACATGAGGAGAGAAACTGAGATCACCCTCCAGAGAGTAAAAAAGAAAAAAAATACCTGCTGAAGACCAAGTTCTGCTGCACTCAGCAAAATCTCGTGTTCGCTCATCAGCTGCAGGAAACAAAATTATATTTACAATGCTCTGTTCACCATAGCTGGGGGATAAATTCAATTTGTAGGAAGGCTATGGAAAATGAATGGTTCTGTGGGGAAGGGACAGATCAGACTGCTGGTAAAACGCAAAGTGGTGGGTTTAATGATGAATGGTAGGGCCTGGATTTGAACAAAGCAAAGGGTGAATTTAAAAGGAGAATGAACAAGTCAATGATGAAACATGGCATGGAATGCATCCAGGGGTCAAGGGAAAGAAAGAACAGAGTGAAAGAGCATCTCTCAGCCTTGGAGAAAAACTTGCATATGGCCTGCAATTTAAGTAAAAACAAACCAACAAAGGTCTACATTTAGACCAAGGCAACTATGCTTTGCTAATTTCACCACTTCTTTTAAAACCCAGCTTTAGACATCATAAAGTCTGTTAAAAAGTGTGGAATGATGTTTGGCAAGGAAAGAATGGCTGCAGGATGTAGCAATTTGCAGGGATCACAATCACATTTGCTGAATATTAGCACCACACAGTTTCATACCTTCCTCTTTGATGTAGTTAAGGTGATCTAAATGGAAACACTCATTTCAAATAAGTACCCCAGCCCAATGTATATTAGCATCCTAATACGAGAAGAGGGAGGAAAGTTTTCTAGCAGAAAGCACAGTGCATTTTTATTACCTAATGAATATCATTTAAAAATATTGACATGTTTCAAGGAGTGGCATTAACCATATATAATTTCAGCTGTAATTCACTATAAACAGAGGAATGTAGTACAAAACCTATCCATTGCTTTGCTGCTATCGAGGAAAATATTTAAGGGAAGACCTTTGGAGTTTAACTTCTAATTGCTGCAGTGCTCACTTCAGTGCCACCTCTCTCAGTTTTCACTGTGTATTTTCAAAAATGGCTTGTGCCAGCAAAATTTAATTAATCCTACATTGCGTCCCAAAATTAAATGTGATGGACTGAGATACTTGAAAGAGATATTCGTACCTGCTGGTGGTGACTGCTTTCCCTTTTCTGATTAAATGCCTGACTTGTCCAGAGTGCTGAAGTAATTACACCAGATGCAACAGCATTTGTTTCAAGCCACAAGATCACAGGTTTTATCAAGTCTTATCTTTATTATGAACTTGTTGATGAAGAATCTATGAGTGTGTTACACATTCAAGACCATAGGAAACACTACTGTGCGCTCTCAAAACTCCATTTAAAAAAAACCCAAACAACCCAACCAAACAAAAAAACAATTCCCCAAACCTTGCTCTATGATGTAGTGTAGCCATAGTAAGTGATACTGTGGAGTATCACTATGACTTCATTGCTTCGGCAGCAACTGTTTCACTAATAAGTAAGTGAAAGAGCAGCTAATTACTAGTTTAAAGCTAGAGTACAGATTCTTCTTTTTCTGCTGATAACATTTTAAAAGCATATCTTCCACTGCTACCTTTTCAACACCTTTTTTTTTTCTTAAACTTGGAAGAGAAAAAGGTAAGACCTAATGCGTTATCTTAACTGGCTGTTAAGATACTTGGGTACATAGCAAAGTCTGTGTTTATCCTTCCAAACACTATACAGGGTAATTCCTATCAATAAGGTTTGTATTTTTCAACTTTAATGAATTTCAGTGGAAAAATGAAATACTTGTCCTTTCTTTTGTGCATGTCTTTATTTTCCAGGATGTACACTGTAAATACAACCAGCACACCACTTTAGCAGCAAACCACTACATTAGTACAAGCAGGAGGAAAGATACACAAGCCGGATGGGAACCCACTGAAGGGCTACAGCCTCGCGACGGCCCCTGCCTGCCCCAGCCGGCTCCGCACCCTGCTCACACTGCCACCTGCTCCAGCACAGCACCTGCCCTTTCTTACCCAGCACATAAGGGCATCTCCCACATTAATTTTTCTGTTAACGCCCCACATACAGGTATTCGTACCATGGTTAAACCATCATCACAGCAGCTCATAAAGCGTGGCAGACAGCTCCAGAGAACTGGTGTTTAAAAACACGTCAGTGAGTGAGAGTCAGAGAGACAGCACGACCCGCACCAGCAATCTCGGGCTGAAATCCCCCAGTGTCCCACTTTGGGGACACAGCCCGGGCAAAGTCCCCGCTTGTGCCTTTCCACCCCAGTAGCCGGACCCGCGACAGGGGCGGCTGAAGCCACTGCTCCCCTCCAGGCTCGCTCTCCCGCCCGCCCCCGGCAGCCGGCTCCCGGTCTCCCGGCGCGTCCCCGGTGCTCACGCCCTCGGCGGGGCAGGGAAGTTGGCGCGGGGCAGGTGTCGGGGCTCACCTGTAGGGTCCAGCGCGCCCAGCGGACCCGACACCGCGGCGGGGGGCTGCGGCGCCATCATCCTCCGCGGACACCTCCGCGCCGCTGCGCTCCTCACCACGGCCGGTGCTGGCCGCGGGGTGCGGGCGGCCGGCGGTTCCGCCCCGAGGGGGAGCTCAGCTGGGGCCGGGGCGGGGCGAGCGGCGCTGCCCGCGGCGACGATGGCTTCGTGGCGCCGGACCAGCGGCTCGTTCTGCTTGTGCTGCCGTGTCCAGGCTGACCTTTGGGCGGGTGGGGGGACGGAGGAGCACAGCCTAGGTCATTATTTGCTCAGTGATCAATAGCTTAATTCATTTTACGTTCCACCTGTGTCCCAGGTTTGGTTTCGCTTCTTGATCTGTTCTTGGCCTATGGCAGGGGACCAATTTGTCACCTGGTGGAGATGAAGCTTTCCTTTCAGCTTTCCACTTCCCCTTTTTTTAAAAAATCGATACCAATCAGGAGTAAAATACTACCGCAACCAGAAATAGTAATAAAATTAGTAACAAACCCAGGCATCTTGGAGACATAGGTTATGGAATGCACGGGCTGTGACAGGCAGCATCAATACTCAGAAGATTCTGTAGGGCCATTGTTTTTCTTGTGTGGTGTCTGTCAATTTCTCAACCTCACTATTTCTCTCTCCTGTCTCAGTTGTCATTCCCACAGCAGATCCTGCCACTTGTCTTGCTGCTACCCTGGAGCTGCTAGTGCTACCAACTGCCTGGATATGTGACTTCTGTCTGAGAGAGTCTGGGAACAACCAAGAAGAAACAGCCAACAGCCAACAGCTATGCTGGTATGGTGCCTACTGTTCCCTTTGCAGGCTTCCCCATACAAAGAACAGAAGAACATTTTTTTTGTGGACACTGTTTTTGATAGGCTGCCAAGCACTTTGTGTACACTAAAGTGTGCTGTCCCGTTTGCATCAAATACAGCTTATTTAACATTCTTATTTCTCTGTTGCTCAAACCTGCAAATGGATACATGTGCATGTATTTCATTTTCATAATATTTTTTTCAGTCTCTGGCTGACTTCCCCAGGAAATGGTAAGATTGGTAGGATGGTAGAAAATGGAAAGAGACCACTATCTTCAATACCAGCTGTAGTCTATGAAGCAAAGTAAGCCAGGATGTGAGGCCAAGCACAAAGACACTTTTTTCTCTTTGTATCCTTAACCAGAGGGGTTGAAGAGACAAATGAAAATGGAGGTAGTATTTGTACTATTAATTACTAATTATTAATATAATTTAATTACATAGTAGATGGAGAAGACAGGCAAGGTGATGGTACAACTAAAACATTTATTCAAAAGTGACAATCAATAGGTGTGCTAAAAAAGCCTCAAAATCTGGTATGGAGTCTCAGGTTCAGGGATGGCTATGGATAGAGATTTCCATCAACACTAAATAACAGGGAGGGCTGAGGAAGACTTTAATTCCTCAAACCATTTGGAAAACAAATATCATGTGCAGCATGTATTCTTGGCTGTGATGGGCAATAACTTTTTTCTACCAGCAGCCACCAAACAGACATAACAGGACAAAGGGAAACTCCTCTGGAATTCTTTTCAGTAAACAAAAAGGAAGTTGTAAGTCCTTTCTAAAATAATTTTATTATAGAAAATAACCTTTGATGTATGACTCATGTTTTTTACTCCAAATTTCAGTAGAGTAAAAAATAGATCTGGTACTACAGTCCCGGATATCAGAGGGTAAGCATTAAGAAACTATGGAAAAATGACTGGTGAGGCTGCCTGGACCTAAAACCCCAAGCATTTGAATGTTGAAAAATCATGGATTTACTTTAACTCCAAAATGAAAAAACCTGTATAGCACTTTCATCCCCTAAAAGACATTAGAATAGGTCAAGAACAACTGTAGACATAGTGGATAAGTAGCTCCCTGAAAGAGGATATTAAAGTAGGGAGTAAACCTACGGGAAAGGAGAGCCACAGTTTGCAGGGTGAGAAACTGCAGAACCAGAGAGAAAGAATGGATAAAAATGTAGCCAAGCTAATTGTGGTAAAGAAAAGGATAACTGGTAGAATTCTTCAACTATATAAGTTAAAATAATTCAAAGAATTATTCAAAGAAGATAAATGCCAGGGATGGGATGAAGATTGAGGCTGCTCCAAATCTTGAATGAACACATTGCCTCAGTTTTCAGTAAAAGAAGTATTTATATGAGTGTACTGGCAGAGTACCTAAAGCAAGTGAGGATGACCTTAGCAGATGTGAAGTGGAAGCGTAACTTACTATGTTTCTTGTGTCAGGCCCAGGAAAATTGCACCCCAAATGTTGAAACAATTAGGGGCTATCTTTTAAGTCCTGAGCAAAGTTTTCAATGAATCAGTCCCGTTGGAGGCAAAGCACTATTGCTGGAGAACAAGCAACCTGTCTTAAAAAGGCAGAGGGAGTAAGTGGAACAGCAACTCCTTGCCTCATTTATTTAACTGTGGAAAGTTTTAGAGGTAAGTGAAAAATGGGTTCAATTACAGTGTGGTTCATCAAAGCTAGATCATGTCAGACTATCAAGATCTTTGACAGGGTAAGTGATTCCTGAGCAAAAGCAATGCAGTGAAGCAAATCTGTCTGGATTATGCTACACATTTAATAGAGTCCTTCAGAGAAAATGGCTTAACATGGAGCAGACAGCTGCAAGTATGGGTCACCATCAGGTGTGGAGATTGATAAAGGGAAGCCAAGATACCAAATGAGGCAGGCTGAGGTGCACCTCAGGGACCAGTCTGGAGGCAACATCACCAGTGGTGTTGTGTTTAAGCAGTGTATGTCTGGTTATGAAATGTGTAACCATCACAAAGCTGGTAGACATTGCTATTACTACAGGAATAGGAGCATACTACCATGTTAGAAATGGGTTAAGGTGGAGCTTACACTCTTAAAAACTAACAGTGAAGTTTTTTATTGTAACTTTGGAGTCTTCCCAGTTCAGTGTCATTGAGGAAGGATCTGTGTATCACAGGCAGTGCTTGCACAATGCCAATGGAGACCGCTGAACAGATGCGTTCTGGGATGCATTATTTAATACTTGTTATTTAGCTCGATGCATTGCAAGTCTGGCAGAACTTCATTTTATATTTATGTTTTTTATTTTCTCTAAAACCACAAGGATTTTTTTCACCATTTTGATGTGTAACTTGAATCTAAATTTTCTTAATATTTTTGAGGTCTTTGCTTCTCAGATGCCTGGCTCATGTACCTTGCTCATATGTCAAAATTAAATCATTTGTTAGATTAGTGGCCAGGCGTCCCCACACTCTAAGTTAGGCTCACAAGACTGTTAAAGAGTTCTTCTAGTGTGAGTGTTGCATGGAACATGGCGTATTTGTCAGGATAATCTTTGTATTCTCACCTGAAAAGTACCCTGTCAGCACTGGGCTTTAAGGTCTCCATGATGCCCTTTTGATCTTTCTTGTTCCTTTCCTAGGGCACACTGCAGCTTTGAAGGGTTTTGTATTTTGTCCTAAAGGTCATCATTATGGTGGGGAATGCTTTGGAGCTGAGGTTGGTCACATGTGAAATTTGTATCCTGTGTGTCCCTGAAGTCTTTCCTTCTTTGTTTTAAACAAGACCAATCTCTTTGGTCTTTCCTCAAAGGCTGTGTTTTCTGGGCTAGTGGATATTCCCATGGCTTCCCTCTAGTCACTGTGTCATCGTACTCTGTGTGGGCCATGTCTTTCTTAAAGGGTGATGCCCAGTGGCTGGGCAATATTCAGTTATTTTGAATTCTAAGTCTGTCTACCAGCATACGTACTCCAAGTTACTCAACAGTTTCTCCCAACATTATGTCCTAAGCAAATTTAATATACTTTATACGCCAAGGCCACCAGTGACAATGTACCAGGCAACGGTAGGACCTCAACACTTCATCTTCCAGGACCATTGATAGGCGTGAGTCCCCAGTTACTTTTTTCATCCCTTCTATTGTATGGTCATTTACACTGTCTCTCTGTAGAAGGGTCTGGTCTGGCACTAAGTCCTGCTATATTGGTTTCATTCCCTTGCAAGAGTTATTTTCTCAGCAACTCCTTTTGGGCATCCATTGTGGGCTTTCAGCGGTGGTGATGTTGTCTTTGGGGAAAGGTAGGTTGTTTGGTTTTAGTAAAATTCAAAGCAAAACCCCCATTCTTTCCAGCCCTCCTCCATGGCAAGGGTTTGTTTCCCATGCCCAGGCTCAGAGATGCAGTCACAGAGACTGTTAGTGTGAAGCAGCTTAAATGGTCCCCATGCTCTTAACTCTTCACCATAGTATTTGGCCTGCTTTTGTATTCCTCAAAACGTTTGGGTCTTCTTCTCCCAGTATTTGAACCCCCAACAGAAACATAAGCCAGTCATTGCTGAGGCTAAGCTTAGGATTCTTAATAGAAGAACTGAGCAGGCTTGCCCAGTCATACAAGGTCATGACAATGAGGTAATTAGACTTCCTTTGTTCATAATTTACAAACAGTATTTATTGGCATGGTTACTGGTACAATCCCCCTAGGAATACACTGCCTTAGTTCAGCTGGGCCGTATAAGGAAATCATGCAGGAAGTGAAAGGAACAAGAGTAGTCATGAGGTTGAGGTTAATGGCCACCGACTATTTGGCTATTAAAAGACAATTGCTCGACAATTCACTTCAAAAATTCTTCTTCCTGGAGCCAGCCAGTTTCCAAGCTGTGGTGTGGTTTTATTAGCAGAAGATTTAAAAGACACTGTCTGCCAGCTTAAAAGGGAATAGAAGATAACACTGCTCAGAGGCATCCAAGAGAAATGAATGACACACAGGTACGTATTTGTTAAAATCAGATTTAAAGTCTTTAATCAACTTCAGTAGACTTTTCACCCATTAATTTGTGTAGTCAGTTTTTTAACTCTATAGACTTTAAGCAGTCTCAACATGTTGTGACAAGGAGCTCCATGGGTACCTGTGTGCCATGTGAAGAAGAGGGATATCCCGGGGGGAGTAAGAAGCAAACTCTTGCTCTTTTCAGAGCAAGCTAAAAGTCAAGTTAAATGTCAGGTACATTTAGGAGAAGACATCTGCGGAAATGTACAATGCCCTTAAAAAACCCCACAATTGCTACATGATATCAAAAGTCATCACGTTGCTTATCTCCTAATAAAGCTAGATAATAGTAAGTCCTACGTATGATGCTCTGGAGATCATTCTTGTGGTGTAGCTGATAACTATGTCAAGGCAGCAGTACTGTGGGAAATGGGCTTGACTTCGCTGAAGACTGATATGTGTATTTTAGCTGAGCTGATAGCAACACTGTTTCCTTCAGGAAAATCTTATCATTCAGTGAAAGAAAATAATTTATTGCTTTCAAAGGATTTCAGAAAGGAAGACAAAACAAAATGCAAGGGGTAACCAAAAGGCAGAGATGAAAGTCTCCAGCAGAAGCTTGGAGACAGGTATAAAAAATAAGTATGTCAGATATAAGGTATTCAGAATCCTATTAATTATGTCTTCACTAACACAGACTATGAAGACACGAAATATCAGAAGATGTACAACCCATGATGTGAATGTGCTATTACAAAAATAAAACTTGCTTAAGATTTGCATAAATCTGTAACAACTAAATGAAGTCACTGTGTCTTAACCTTACTTCATGGAACAGTAACCATAGTCTCAATAAAGCATGAAAATGTCGGCTTTTTCAGGTGCCTTCCAATATAGAAACAAAATTGCTGAAAATGGAACTCTTTCTTTGATAGATTAATGTGACTTTCTTTGTGTAGACCTAGGTCAATGACTGAGACATACAGAAATAACATACCTGACCTTCGTCAGGAAATGCATATTGGTAGGAATTAGCTAATGTTACAGTGCAGACTGCACAACAGAAAGCCTTTTTACTGGAAAAACAAAACACCAAAAACACAACTCTGAGAACTAAAGTAAAAAAAAGAGTTTCTTTTTATTTTGAAATATTCTTACACTGATAGAAACTAAGTTTATATAAACTGTATGGGCTCCTCTGCAAGATTATTAATAAAGGTGCATTGAAATGCACCAACAATAACACATCAATAGTGTGACTGAACAAAAAAATACAGCCCTTATTTGTGTTGTGAACTGTTACATCAATTTTTACATAGGAAAAAATATATATACAGAGCTTTTTATACTAGTCTGAACAAGAACAGGTCATTGGGCTTTGGAATGCATGAGGAAACTCCTCTGGAAAATGGAGCTTGAATTTCAAAAATATGCTATCAACTTGAAATACAGATGTGGTAATGATGTTTTTATACCAGGCATAATTTCAGTCACTCCTCTAAGTAGTAAACATAAAGTTTGGTTATTTTGCCCAACTCAAGGCATCTTCAGAAATCCCTTTGGTAGCACAGTGAATTATACTAGCCATTCAAATTATAATTTTTTTTAAAGCCCAGAAATAAGTGGGGCATCCTGTACCTTTCCTCCTATCAGCTGCTCCCTAATTTAGTCAGGTGCCATTCACATCTGCTCTAGTAGACACTGTTGAAGTCAAGGACAATGTGTAACATTCTCAGTGAAGAGGGAGCTCTTTGCACCTCTCTCTTCCCATGCAATGTTGTTTCCTCAGTGTGCGCTGAGCAGATTTGCTCAGTTCAGTTTTAAAGTCTTAGTCATGACGTTTTCTTCCTTTCCCCTGACAGGCTATTTTGCAGATTAATGGAAATTAAGGAGAGTCAAGAGCCAAACTCCACAGAGAACCCCCTCGAGAGTTGTAATCTATGGCAACATTTATCAGACTGATCTTCTAATTGTTTAACTGATGTACTCCTTAAATAACTTACAGTACTCTTCAGAAACTCTGAATAATAAAATATGAAACTAGAGTAATATTCTGACATGCACTGCCATTTCTCCTGCATCAAAAATGTGTTGGTAAGTGGTACAGTAAAGTGGCTTAACTGGAAGAAGAGAGCGGAAGAAGATGAACAGAGACAAGTGTGCCAGTGCACCAGTCATGGAGAGGTGTCCCAGTAATATAGAGCAGGTCTCTTTCTCCCTCCCAAAACATTCCTTAGGAACCACCCTGGTATTTAAAGAGAGATAAGACCATGGGCTCTTACTGTAGTACAGTGTCTCATCAGTTTTACAATGCTCACAGCCATTGAAAATATCACAACTGCAACATTTATTTCACACAGGAGAGAAGCAGCTTGCCAATTCTTAAAAGCTTGTGTTTAGGATTCCATAAATATCTGAAGGTGTAACAGAAAGAAGGCCATAAAACCTGGCTTAAAGGCTGGGTCCTCCTGCAGGATGTTGTGTGATGCTGAATAAATAAGTATTCCTGGCTACTTGGCAGAATAACGCAGTGAACAGGGTAAATCACATTTAGCTGTAGAGAGTGCAGGATGTGCAAGCAGCAAGTTCGTGGTGTCAGAGTTGAGGTGGCTCTCCACCCAGTCTCACTAACTAGCCCTAGCTCACTAGTGGCCACTGCTTTAGGCCAGCTGCACCTTTCAGCCCTAGAAGGGATTGCCTTTACACCATCCCACTCATAGCTGTGCCTATGCTGGTTCAAAAACAGCTGAGGAACTTGGCCTTCAATTTTGAAAGGGAGGATGATGCTCCATTCACTGTTGATAGCTCTGTGGGGAAGAAATTCTTCAATTAAAAGTTAAAATGTCAGCACTTTATCTTCCAAATTCCTAGCTTGGTTCATTATGGTAGCACAAAGGAAGGGTTACAGCCTGGTTTATTTCTTCTACTTGATTTGAAAGCGCCAGAATTAATGGTGCATGTGGTGACATGGGCTACTTGGAGAGATAAAAAGGAGATATAGGGTTGAAATAAAGGAAGGTGACAGGTTTTAAAATGCATCTCTACCCTCAGGGCCAAGACACTTTCAGCAGTAGGTCAGAGTCTTCCAGGCACTTTGTTTTGTAAAATATCAAATTGGCAATAAGGGAAAAAGCATTAAAAGTAGTTGGTGGACCATAACTTCCTTCTCAGAAGGTTTAATAGTCAAGAGATGGACTGGCTTGCTGCCATGAAGATTTAGACATCCAAGTAGAAGACAAAAGATGCAGAGCCACTGCAGCCCAAAGTGTTTCACAAAGGAAGAAGTATATAGAAGAAAACTACATTTGGAGATTTTAAACTGTGTTTCACTAGCCCCAACCCCCCTGTGTTTTTCAGCTTTGAGGCCCTCGTGCATAGTGGTTAAGGGGAATGCATTACATGTTGTCGTTTTTCCCTCCAACCTCATTGACCAAACAAAGTGTTCTGTGAACTCATCATACTCTGATGCGAATGATAGCAATAAACTCAGTCTAGGAAGCACACATCGCTTTTAGGTTTCTCTTGTCCTAATTATTGTTTCCGTTAATTGTCAGTCATAGACATTTCTCCTGACCAAAAAGCTGTCACTTAAGCAGCAGAATTCTTGTGCCTCGACACAGTGTTTCCCACAGTGAAGGACAACACCCAGAAGAACCCAAGAGAAATCTTTCTACGCTGAAAAGATTCAAGCCATGAATAAATGTTGAGGCTGGATAAAACAATCGTGTCAGGCTAGTATTTGCAAGGACTGCATCCCTGGTACTAAACCTCTGTCTTTCCTGTCTGTGGACCCCCACAGACAGAACCTTTAAATTGAAGGATGCAAGGAGTTGTGCAGAAGTGAAGAGGGTGCTTCAGGAGTAGGACAAAATCAAAGCCCTTCTGTCTTTCTTGTTCTCCTTCATGCAGAACTGCCTGCTACCCTGGAAGGAAGCCCTGCTGATGCTGGCAGCGGTACAGGGGATCTGAAGTGTGGCAGCCCAGGGAGGCACTTAAAAAAAGATGGCAAAATGCAGTTACTCAAGAAGTTTTTCAAACTCCTGAAGTGCAGGCACTGAAGACAGCACAAGCTACAACCCTGGGTAGCAAAACCAGAAACATGCTCATTGCCTATGCACAGATGAAAGCAGGTAGGTAAGAGAACTAGAATGAGAGCAGGAAAACAGTCTCCCTCTCCAGCACTTTTTCGGTGACAGCAAAAAAAATGGTCACTGAACTATGGGTGGGGAAAAAGTAGTGTGAGAAGTGAAATCAATCAGCTTCTGTAGGCGGCATGCACTGAAACACCTATGGAGGTAAATGTGCAAATGAAGCCCAGCATCATTCTTCATTTCATAGGCTTTTCGAAGAAAAAATAGGTTATATTTAGAGATGAGTTCATAGTAAACAGATACCTTGATAAATTAGGCCATTCTTTTGCCTCACAGACTATGAATAATGGCTTACATCTGATACTACATTAATTTTGTCCACTTGCATCACTGTTCATTTGAACAATTGTAGACCTAAGGTGGTAAGTAGTTGTTACAGATTTGCTTCCAAGGTCTCTTACAGTTCCTTTCCAGATTCTGATCTAGACACTATTTTTCAGGTTGCTCCCTTTATCCACAGCATCTACACGGTTCCACACAGATGCAACAGCAACAGATGATTCACAGATTCCTGGCCTTTTTTCTTGGGGATCTATGAGACTGTGATCAGTTATCTGCAAACTAAGCATTCATTTATGTTGATAAGATAAATGAAACTGTAATAAACCTATTTTTTTCATAAACAATCTTCAAACACCTGTGTTCTTCTCAATGAATGTGTTATTCAAATAATACAAGGAACTTTCAGAAAAAGGTGCTGGCTGCTTGCAACAAAAATACAATATTGAATATTTATTTATGCTAATATTCACATCTCTTTCCTTTTCCAAGATCAACCTCGATATTATCCAGTTATTATATCGAAGTCACAAGTGCCATATCAACATCATGTCTTTATGCTTAGCTGCGTTTTCCCATCTTCTGTGGAACTTCTGGTAGATAAAATGGAGAATACCTCTTAGCACAGTTCTGTAACATCTTGATTTCCTTTTTTTCTTTTTTTCCAGGTCACATCTGAAAGTGTTTTTTAAAAAATAATTGTTGTTAGCCATGAAGCCATTGAAATAGATAATGAAAATCGTGATGCAGCAACCTAGAAGACATCTGATTAACATCCTGCCCTGCAGTTCATCCTTTTGGCTTCCATGGGTACCCTCATCACCTCTACTGTGGTCCTACCGTGAAGCAGACAGATCCTACAAACCCACAGGCAAATTCTGACTTCAGACTGGCCTGTGAGCTTCAAAGGGTCTTTAAAACATATAAATGCCCTTTGCACACAGTAAGCGCAGGATTGAGTCCTCTAAGCTTATAAGCTTACATTTTCCTAAGATACAGAGAAAGAACTAATAGAAGTGCAGTAATAAAGATTATTCTGTTGCCTGAACAACTGCTATATGGTAAAGGCCTGAAGGATTTAGACAGGCCATTCAGAACACATACCACCTCCAAGGAGTACCTAAAGGGTGCAAGATACATACCACACCATAGTAGAAAACTTGATGTAGGTACTTCTTCGCAAAGATACTGACAGTTTCCACATGACTCTGTACCCGTCTGCCCTCCAGAGGTACCAGACTCAAAAGAGAGTGAGAAGCTAACTAGTAAGTTTCTGACTTCTCCACCTATTATTTAAAACTGCTTTTCAATGTGCAATAATACATCAGTTTTAGGAGCTGGGCTATCTGTCAAGAGATCAGCTATAAAGGTGGGAATCTCCATTTTAACTTTGCAAAGCCTTCAGTCCTGGCTTTGTTGCATGTTGAGATTTTAAATTTTAAGCCTTTTTCAGGAACAGGTACTTCATTGCTTTGCTGCCTGGGTCACTGAGAAGGATAGGGAAGGGTATGAGGACAGGCATAAAAACACTGTGGAGATGGCGTCGGTGAAGCATTCATCTTGGAAAGGGAACAGGGAACATTTGCTAAGAGCTCATGCTAATGGGAGGGTATCACTTATTCATCCTCTGTGGCAGAAGCAGTTTGAAAGTATCGGGGATTTATAGTGTGCAAACTAGGCCCAAAGGATACAAATTAGTGGGGCAGGGTCCAGGTGAGGCTTTAAAAAGTGCCCAGTGAATGAAATGTAATTGCACATAGCTAAAGCTGCAACATTTCCATAACTCCCTTATATAGGCATATCTATTCCTATTTAAATAATGTGTACAGACATGCTGATGTGTCCCATTAAAACATATTGTTGGATTCATAAAAATATGAGCCATACCGTAAGTCCTCAGTGAGTCTTAGAATCAGCAGGACTTACCTTTTTTTAATTATTATTTTTTTATTTTTTTAGCTAATTGTAAGTCTTAGAATCACAGAATCCCAACACATCATCAGTAGGGTAAAACTAACCTGTCTCATGATGGTCTTAGAATTTACTTTGACTCATTGTGAATTGATTCTAAGATCTACACATTTACTTGTTACTGTAATTATTCCTAAGGACACAATATAACATGAGAAATAAGCTGTTCACTTGATCTATTTGTTGTTTCTGTCTTCTTCTTGTGTGCAAGCAGACATTTACCTCCAAGGCTTTCCTATGGTCATGATACGGGATTTCCCCAGAGGGAAGGAATGAAGGATTTGCCCTTAAAATACCCCCTCAGTGTTGTTGTATATCCTCACCTTCACGTTATGCTCACCAAGGAGCGAGGAGACATGAGTCTTTCTCACCATGATGGAGGGAGACTTTATGGCTCCCAAACCCAAGGTTTGAGCCTTCATTGCACAAATGTACCCATCCTGTCCCAGTGCCTCTGCATGTTGCTGAGGAAAATAAACCTTTTAAGATGAACTGGAATAACAATTTTACATAGCCCATATAGTACTGCTTGCTCATCAGTATATAATACACATTTGTTGAGCATTTATGCAAACAAAAAACCTTATCCATACAAAGGTTATGAACAATGTGTAACAAAATTCACACATTTAGCGGTTATAAAGAACAGCTTGTGAATCTAGTATTGGGCTCATTATAGTAAATCCAAACCAACAGACCTTGAAACCAGGACTTCATGGTAAACTTGAATTGGATCAATGTTCACAAGAGAGTTCTGGCTTTGGTCAGGGGAGTAGTTTTGTGGTTCCTTGTACCTGTTGGTCTACACAAGACAGAAAGGAGATAGACGCTATAGCTAAAAATAGCTGATTTCTGCATTTGAATAACCAGCTGTGCACACACTATATCTGTCTTTTTAAATAATACTTACCCCAAGGTCCAAATGAGTCAGTAGATGAGATCACAGCTAGTACTATATAGCAGCTTGTTTTGAGTGCTTACAGGTACTTAACTGCTTTATCCTTTAATAGAACTTTCAAAAAAGGGTCTTCATTTGGCTGTTACATTTTGATTTAGGTTCAAGTAAAGGCATTCTTCTCTTAAATAACTCCTTTAGTAATGACTAAGTTTACTGGTCTACTTGGCTGTTGCCCCTGGAGGGATTTCTGAGAAGATTAAAATACACATTTCCAGTGTCACTTTCTAGTCACTCGGGACCATTTACGTCCTAAACCAAATCAGCTTTTATGCATTACCTTGATTTTGCATTTCCTTTGCATCCAAATTTCTGCTAACCATCATGCCAACCTGGCATGTACAAGGTAAGTGGCATCAGACCCAAAGGCTTTCTGCCCTGACAGTACACTTAGGATAATTTAAGATTTTCAGCCTGGGTCCTCCTACATCTATACTGAAGCTTTTATACATGATGTCAAGAATCTGGCATGATTCGAGCTAGCACAGTCAAATGAGCTAAGTCTCAATCTTTAGAAACCAGAACTTCACACAGCTCAGAACAAAACAAGAGAAGTATTAGTGGTATTCAAGATTCAAACTGAACACAGGTTTCCTGAACACACTCAGATAGAACTCAGCTGAAACACCAACAGAAGTCATTCAAACTTCAGTACGAATATGAGAGTTATTTGATATCAACATATAGGACAAAGTGTCTTTAAAGACCTAATTTTGGAAAAAGTCCTTTTGCCAGGCATCATTTCATACCTCTACATTAACTCTCCCCACAAGTTACTGCCAATTATTCCCTCAAACCTTACCTTGTTAGCAGCAGATAGCCAAGTGTCACAGGGCTATGGTTTGTATTCACCATTAACATTGGGCATACCATTTATCCAGGTCCTCAGTTGCCCTTGACTACGATGGCATAGAGAAACACAAAAGCTTCTCTCTCCTGTATGCTTCTGGAACATCTCACTGGCACAAACATCCCCGGGCTGTAACTTAGGCCCATTTTTGTTCATTTGCAGTATGAAAGAAGAGAAATATCACTGGGGCTGTTACATGTTACATCTGAGTCAGTGACTGCAAAATCCAACCCGCAAAGCCAAGTTCTTTTTGTTCCTTTGGCCATTTTAGGTTGAGTGTTTATACTCAGTATGAGATGCCACAGTCTTTTAGGGTGTGAAGAAACAGCTCAAGGGGTGGAATTGAAACTACACTGAGGCTAGCTGAGGGCCAAACCTATGACCCAAAAAAACCCCAGGCAGCTGCCAAATAATACTGGAAGCACCTCCCTGCTTGACTCCAGCAGCAGCATGCCAGCTCCCGAAGCCTCCAGGGCCATTGCCAGGCTCAGCAGCTCAGCGCTTCTCCTCAGCCTAAGTGCCTTTGGAAAATATGGTAGTAACCATGTTTTATTTAACAGTTTCATGGCAACTGCGCTCATTCAGGCAGTGGGAAGTCTCTGCCTGAGGATAGCCTGTGTTCACTAGGCCAACAGTACTCTGGGAGGAGTACATTTGCTACTATTTACATTTGGTAATGAAGGTGGACTATCATTAGTGCCTCAGCCAGAAAGGAGGCACTGATTTCGTTTCTTATCTTGACAGTATTCACTGAAAAATGCACAAATAGCTCTTGGCATATGAGATGCAACTGCCCCATGTCAGGCAAGTATTCTGATCATTAAAACACCTGCTGCAAGGTACTCTACCTCTTCCACAGCCTCCACATGCTCAGCCAAGCCTTTATAGAAAAGTATTAGTGCCACTGATGCTTTGGAAGCAAAAGCAGGGGGAATTTTCCCTATAAGGGAGACTAAATATAGAGAGGTATTCGCCTGCTGCCTTTTGGGATGTACCTAAATCTTAAAGCATAGGATTACTATAAAATACTCTTCATGGCATAAATAAAACAAGAGCTGAGACCAAGATTCCTCCTATAATGCAAGTGACTTTTGAAAGAGGTCAAATAAAAATACACATCATTCTAATTTCTCATGTATTTAGATTGTTCTTTCTGAACACAAATGTTTAATAGATTTTATTACTACAGAATCCTCATAAATCTAGAGGACTTCCATACAGTTGAACAAAACTCTCTTCAACAGTCTGGAAGACTGTGGCCGTGTATTGACAACAAAGCTTAATATAACCCAGCCTTCAGAGACTTTTATTTATCAGCAAACAGCTCACTTGTATGCATGTGTGTGTTTGGCTCTCCTTTGGACATAAATGCCTACCATTTCTTTTGTCCTTTTAACTATAGTGCACCATAAACAAATACGAAGAGTTTCCTTCCTGAAGAACTTTGTTCCATTTTTTACTGCTTACTTAGACTTTGTTTTGTTTCAGGGTTTTTTTTTAACTGAAAGCTGCTTGTTTATGTAGAATCTGCAAATTTCTTATTGTGGCAAAAATTGCCTGCTGTACAGCAACCTACATTTCCCCCACCAAACAAGGATGCAGGTCTTTAATCTTAATATCACCTCCTCATCTATTTATGTGCGACAGTTGTTTGTGGAAACTTCTATCCTTTTAATTTTGATAAAGGACACCTTTAGATGAACGTGTACAGTTATTCTGCTGTGTATGTGCTGTTCATGCAGCACCCATTTGAGGATAAAAGATGGACAGGTTCTTGCTTTATAAAGCCTAAACCTAAGGAGAAACATAAATGGAAAGAAAGAAAATGGGATGTGAAGGTCTTAACAGGGTTGGAGGTTGGCCATGTCCTGCTTACTCAAGAAGCTTTTGGTTTGATTTTCTCCTCTGGAAATGTGGTTGAAGCAGTTATGCTGCCTGCAAGTGTTTTTTGAGTCGTGTTTCACTAACAACTTTTGAACCCTGGCCAAAGGAGCACCCCTAGACTTCAGCTCAAAACACACAACACAAGTGGCTGGACACTCTCTGAGATATTTAGGTGTGTAAGCATGGGGATAGGCACAGAGAGACACGTCATGAGGGACAGAGGGTCATGTGGGACCAAGAGGCCAGGGCAAGATCTCAGCAGAGGAAGGAGAATGCCAGAGGAAGAATTTCATGAGGGCCAGGAGGGAGACAGATGATAAATGCACCATTTTAACTTCTCAGATAGTGACTGTGCTTTCAACAAGACATAAATTGACCCCAACCCTATGATGACTTTACAAATAAAAAATGACTTTTTAATTAATTGCACAGTGAAAAAATGGAAGCTTCTTTTCTATAATGATGGTGTGCATTTTGTAGTGCTTTCCTGCTACCTAAATATATGGCAGGCAGAGTACTGTGGTGTTCTGGCAGCAGTTCTGGAATTATATTATCTCCCCTTCTCCATTTGGCATCGCAGAACAGTCACTCTTAATTGTGCCTTCTATCTGATTATTAACCTCTGTATCTGATCACTCTCCATCTTTTCTCTCATCTGCTTTTCATCTTCTGCATTGCCTCCCTCTAACTACAACAGACCTCCCTCAAGGTCCCAAATTGTTTCCTGTCATCTTCAGGTGCAACAGATTGCTTTGGTGATTTTGATACCTCTGCTTGTCTTAGTGCTGTTCATCTCTCACCTGAAGCTCTGACTTGTTGAGTTCTGACATTAGCCAAGAACAGGAGCAGTTCCTACAGGTGTTGGTGATCCGAATTTTGCCGCAGGGGATGAAGACCCTGAACCAGCAAGACCTGCATGTGATAGCAGCCTCCAAATAGCTTGGCAAGCCCAAGGGTGAAGATACTTTGTACTACAAAATGGGAATGAGTTTTGGTACCACACTGCCCTGTCTGTCTTCAGCAGGGCAAATAAATAAATGTGGTGGTGACTGCCAGCCCGCAGATGTTAGGTGAAGCAATGATTTTGCACTGTGGTCCAGAGACACTGACATAGTGCAAGCAGTGCATGGCACAGGTTGCGAAATGCACTCGTAATAAATGTTTCATATATGCAGTCATTACCTTCTAAAAATCCTCACAACAGCCCTGCATGCAGCCAGGGAGAAATTGCCTCAAAGTCATTGAAGTAAATACATTTATTTATTAAAATCCAAGGAGACAGCCAGTCCTCCTTGCTAGGAAGGTGATTAGGCCATCAGTTGGAGGCTGAAGCAGAGGAAAGGAATAAATGAAAGAGATAATAAATCCATCTATTCATATTGTGGATCATGAACGGAAAAAACTGGCAAGCAGCTGACATGTAAGAAGCTGGTCTGAAAGTTGGGAAACAAGAAAGAAAGAGCTTGACTAGAGGCAGACTTCACCAGAGGTGCAAAAAGACCCAAAATACCTAGTTATTATATACTTGGTTGGTAAATACCCATCAACATCCAGTTCCAAGCAAAGGTGCTGAGTACAGCGATGATGAAAATGTCAGATCAGGATACTGAATACTGAGCCTGTATTGCTGCTATCGATTACTTTGCTTTCATTTATATATACTGCTGGGTTGCTTAGGTTGTCAGTTAGGAGCTGTAAGGCTATCCAGAGTGATACCTCATTCCTTTAGAGAGACTTCATTTAATACATTATATGCTCTAAAGGGCATCACTGCAGAAAGAGGCAATAAAGCCACAAGCCAACAATCAGTTGCAAGAAAAAATGAGTTTTCATCCCATATTAGGAGGAATCTGAGATCTTCTGTCCTTTTTCCTGAGTGAAAACAGACATATCTACCTCCCAAATATTCAGTCACAAAATGGAAATTCTCCGGCATTTTGGACCTGGGTTCCAGAGCCACATTCATGGAACTAAGAAAAAAAATCCACACATCCTGACAAGACCTGTTATACAAGAGATAGTACTTGGCAGAAGTGTATCTCCGATGTAGGAATATACAGTATATCTACACCTACACATGCATTACCAATGCATATGCATGGTATTCAAAGATTAGTGAGCTTGGGTTAGATGAGGTAAGTAGAGTACAGGGGTTTGCATGTGCAGCTACAAATAAAAATCCTCCATGCAGCTGATTTGCCTGTTAAAACCTGGAAGAGGTTCATCCCCTTTGAAATACAGGACCTTTTAAGTGAGATGTCTACCATTCTTTTGCAATCCAAAATAGCCATCAGAGGCACCAAACTCATGTCATTTTTTACAGTCTTTGTGATATGAATAGCAGTAAGGCTCTTCTCTTTTGTAGGTTACTGTCAGCTGACATGTAGATAACATGTCTACCCCTACAATAGCTGTAGGTCCAGCCTTTTATAACTATCTGCAAAGCAGGGATGTTCTTCTTGTTTAGGAAGAAGAGCATTGCCTGGGAAAGCCCTGCTCAACCCATGTTTTAGCCAATGAGTGCTTGGAGGTTTCTTAAATCGTGTTAATTGTTTTTGTTCTCTCTGGAAGATTTTTATCCTTGTTACTGGAGGATAAAGTAGACTTTATCTGGAGCCAAGACTTGTGCAGTAGTGCTGCCTATCAATTCTCTGTAATAACATTTGAACCCAGTGGCCAAATACAATCACACTCGGCAGAGGGCTGGACTTCTCAAAGATAATATTGCTGGGGAAAGAGGCAACAAGGTAATGAAGGGAGAGGGAGTAAGTTAGTGCATTCACTGCAGAAGGGTTTCAAGGAGAGATCAACCACATTGGGAGGCTTGAGGCGAGAAAAACGTTGGAAACAGCCTCTACCAATTGCTCATCACAGAGCAGTTGTCAAATTGTCAGAGGAGTGTTAGCTTCAAAAACCCAGGTGGACCATTCACACTTAAAACGTCATGTACATGTCTGCGCATAGATGAATTTCCTTTCCAGCTTTCAGCTTTCCAATATATTTGCAAACAGATGAATTGTACTGAACTAGTTCAGTCCAGCTCAGTTTTGTTTAATCTACAAAATCACATTTGTTCTTCTTTTGTGATCAGCCTTAATAGGCAATGTTCAGGAGCCATCACTGTCAGGAGTCAATTGCTGAGTGCTTATGGCCAAGCACTTACAGAAAAGGGATATCTAGTAAAAAGTAAGTCAGTTTCCATCTTGTCTTGTCATGGGTTGTGCTTCTCCATTACAAAATCACAGAACGGTTTGGGTTGGAAGGGAGACCTTAAAGATCATCCAGTTCCAACCCCACTGCCAAGGGCAGGGACACCTTCCACTAGACTAGGGTGCTCAAATCCCCTTCCAACCTGGCCTTCACCACTTTCAGGGATGGGACAGCCACAGCTTCTAAGGGCAATCTGTGCCAGTGCCTCACCACCTTCACAGTAAAGAAATTTTTCCTAGTGGCTAATCTAAATCTACTTTCTGTCAGCTTGAAACCATTCCCCCTTGTCCTATCATTTCATGCCCCTCTCCAAAGGAGACTTTTCTTATACAAAAGAGGACAGCATTTCTTCTTCATGCAGGTCATATGGCATAGCTGTGTTGAGCACAAGCGGTGGCATACTGCACGGCTTCCTGAATACAAATGCAGATATGATGATTTGTGTCACAATATCTCATCAATGTCCTGGAAAAACTGTGAAGCCCACTGAAAGAATTATGATGGACTACAGGTATAGGAACTGAGAGGCAAATTTTTCCATCAGAACCCAGCAGAGTCACACACAGTGGCCAGTAATACCGCTCCAGGCAGGTTAGTGCTGCTTGCAGGGGGACCTTCTTCCAGCAAGAAACAAGGCTTTACACTTTCTGATTATGGAAGGACATCTGATAGCCCAGATTGCTCTACTATGCAATCTATCATTTATTCATTGGGCTTTAATGGGATTGAATAACTGTCTGCCACTCCTGGATGCATCCTGCTTTCTGCTCTGTGACTGATAGGCAATGCTAATATTGCAGTGGACAGATACATTGATTTTAGGGGGAGGAGATGTTTCTTATGTTGAATACTGTGGTGCTTCTCCCCACATCCAGAAAGCTACAGCAGAACTGGAAAAGACGCTGAGATACATCAGAATGCATCTGTGCATCATCAGTGAGGACAATCAAAGGTAACGAGTGGCCTTTGCCCCAGAAAACACTAAATCAAGAAGGGCTCTTCTGTTTGAAAAGGAGATGAGCAGGGGTGGCATAACAGAAACAGTAAGATTGCCAATGGCAGGAAGAAAGCCAGCAGGAAACAGTTGATGGTTGCCTCTTCTAATACAAGCACAGGGCAGTGAGACTGTCAGGCAGCAGTTTTAAAGAACAGAGAAAGAGCTGTTTACATACTGTGCAGTTAACCTGTGGGTTGCTGTGGCTGGGAACTCTTGTAAGTTAAAAGGTCACCTGGGCTCAGAAAATACCCAGACCTGTTGGGAAAAAGTCATCACCTGTGGTTCAGATAGTGGAAGTGTCCCTCTGTCCCCTTAATCCCTTGGGGGCATTTGGGTCTGGGTCTTACGTCCAGACATGATGGCAGGCAGCTGGGTGAAGGCTGCCAGGAGCCCCACAGCTGCCTCCCACACCCAGCCCAGCCTGTGGTGGCTGCTTGAGCCCAGGGATCTTCTGGGGCTTCCTGCCCCATGGCATATGGTGGGGCTGGATGAGGCCAGAAGGGTCCCCTCTTGTTTCTCTCTGGGAGAGCGGTCTTAGAATGTGGAGCATTTCCCCGTCTGATGATGCTGGACCAAAAGCCCCCATAGGGTTCAGCCACTTGAGCTGGGAAAAACCCCACATCACAGATTCTCTGCAGTGTCCTGCAAACCATTTGCACAAGAAAAAAACCCCAAAAATCACAAACCCAAAAAGTAATTTGAATGCAGAGTGTATGTGCTGGGGAGACCATCCCCTCATCCCAGTTCCAAGCCTCTCTCCTGGGGCCCCAAACACATGTGATCACATTCAGCTTGTTCAGCACCCTGTGTGTGCACAGGTGATACTTTATATGCCCTCCTCAGGTTGCTCCTCAAATAGTCAGACTTACATTATTTAACGATTCCACTGGTTTGGTTTGGCAACTAAAAAGACTGTACGAGGTCAACTCTAAGAGCCTACATGGGGGGATGCTACAAAAGCAGACCTGAAAGGCATCCTGCTCAAGTCAACAGCACCCATGACCCAGATGGAAACAAGATACTAACAGCTGTATTACTGTTACTGGAGAAAAATAAACATAACATATTGTAGGAAAGCAAATAATAATTTCCTGAATATAAGGTATTAGCAAAGGTCACTTTTCTTGGCTGTGTCAAGCTTTCTCAGAGTCAGCATCAACACAGGTGCTGCATCTGAAGTTAGCAGATAAACCCATTAAATCCATGAGAGAAAATAAGGAGTATTTATTAATTTGTAATATGTAAAATACATTAAAAATAACTAAAATTTAGAAATATTTAACTTTCACTTATTCATTCACTGTATGACTTGCATTTCTTAGAACCTGAGAAACAACAGGCAACAGAGACCTAAGATGCCCAGCCCATGTGCTTGCTGGTGATGGCATTTGGCAGTGTTTGCTGAGAGTCTTATGTTTTCAGTATGGTCCTTGAGAGACTCTTCCTTACCCTCTCCACACTGGCTTGTACTGCTGCTGGGGGCCAGAGAATACCCTCCTCGCATGCAACACATGCTATGAAATTCTGTTCAATCTCTGCTATAGTGATCTCGCTTAGAATTCAGAAGCTATCTACAATTGATCTGAAAACCTGTGGAAGAAGTTCCCAAGAAAAGCATGAAGACATAAGATGTTGATACACAATACTTTACACTTAGCTCTGGAGAAACTTAATTTTCCTAGCTTTCTGCCAGTAAAGTACCTTAAGTAGCAGTAAAAGCTGTTTCAATTGAAAAAAAGAACTTTCAGAATATATATATATATGTACTCTACTAATTGTGCCCTTTCTTCAAGGTGACCAATAATGAACAGTCAAACACACCAGTACCAAAAGCTCTGCCTTTGTGCTTCCTGCTCTACAGGCAGGTCCTCACCCACAGAAGCAGTCCTGATTTTGCTGGAGGGCTCTCTCACAGCAGCTATTACCCCAACCTTCAAATAAACCAAAAGATCTGATGGGTTCCTCCATCTACTGCTCTTCACACTGAACCTTTGCACACGTGATGATGTTCTGGAAATACCAGATGACACATGTGGTCAGTAGATCACAACCTGCTATCTCATCCATTATGTTATATATATCCACCAAATTAGTCCTTTATCCTTCGGATCAGTGCAATTGCACATGTGCATCCTTAAAATGTGTAACTTGAAAGGCAACTTCTAACAGCTACCAGGCGCACTCTGCTTTTACTCCATATTGTGCAGATAAGAGAGGGGGATCAATGCTGTACAGTATACCAAGCGCTAGGGATTATTGATCCTCTCAACTGTCTGGTTAAAATGACATTGATTTATAGATATATTTGCAGGAATGCTTAGGAAGGAGTAGAGACATGCATTCCTCATGGATATAAATAAAGAGAGAAAGTGCTGTCATCCTGTATTGACACTCTCCTTCCTATTCCCCCAGCAACACAGGATCCAAACAACGAGTCTTTAAGTGTTTCAATAGAATGAGACACATATGAGTTAGTGGTGTCTACACTACTACAACTACCCTGGTTTTGTTCAGTAAGTTTGGGGCCTGTGGGAGCTCTGGATGACTGTTGGTATCTGTTAGTGAGTCCAGCAGTGAACCAGTGGGGGTGTAAATAGGAATTCAACTAGGAACACTTTCGACATTTACAACAATTACTTTAGATTACTTCCTAAATAAGACAGAGATTTAGCAAGCCCACACTTTTCAGGCATGTAGCAGACAGCAAGTGCTCTTCAGCATATGCATTGCCACCAAGTGAGCACAAGCACATCCTCTTTGCAGGGCTTTTGGCTGACAGCTCATGGGGAATGCTTCCCCCTGAGCCCAGGTTGATGCATTTTGCCATGTGGCCTGGACCCTGAAAGCCCCTCAAACAGTTAATATGACTGAGATGGAAATATCCAAAACCAGCAACTTTAGTACAACCTGTGACATGAATACAACTCCCATGTCCAGTAACAAGGTCAGATTCCTCCCCTAGAAGCATCCCATAGTCAGAAGCATGAGGCAGACACAGCTGGAGGGAGGCAGTGTGTTATGTGGTTGGAGAGGAAACTGGGTGAGCAGTGGGATCTCAGAAGAGCTGGAAAGGCAGAGGCCAGGAAGTAGAAGGTAAAAGGCAGGAGAGAAACAGAGCAGCACACAGAGGAGGAAGAAAGCATGAGCAACCTCAACAGGGAGCAAAACTGCATTCCTTGATATCCTCGGGGTATATCAGCTTTTCTTTTTCTCCCAAAGCTCATCAGCTTCATCCAGGTCTCAGTGCCAGAGCCCTGGGTCCCTGAAGTGTGTGTTATTGTGACGGGATACAATGGAATTGGAAATTACCCGCATTTCCCTAATTTTTTGTCCGTGCAGTGTAGGTGCTCATTGTAACCAGGGCACCTCTTGCTGCAAGGGGCTTGGAGACGGTCTCACATGCAGTTGTGCTGACTGACTGAAGGGGGGCAGCAAAACACTGGGGAGCTTGTGTTGAAG
Organism: Neopsephotus bourkii; assembly: GCF_033783945.1. Taxonomy (NCBI): domain Eukaryota; kingdom Metazoa; phylum Chordata; class Aves; order Psittaciformes; family Psittacidae; genus Neopsephotus; species Neopsephotus bourkii. Next base: position 7,874,944 of record NW_026902234.1, read on the forward strand.
GCCAGGTTAGACAGGGCTTACAGCAACCTGGTCTAGTGGGAGGTGTCCCTGCCCATGGCAGCGGAGTTGAATCTATGTGATATTCAAGGTCCCTTCCAACCCAAGCTATTTTATGATCCTATGAACTTTGGACCCCGGCTCAGTACAGCCTGTGTTTGGCCCCAGATGTCCTTTCCAGGAGCAGCTGATATCTGTTGTACCCACCCTACTACACACCACACTCAGCTTTGGAGCCCAGCAGGCAACCACACAGGCCACTAAGTGTTAAGTGCCCCCGAGAGCACCTTGGCCTCAGCTCAGGTGTTGTGAGGTCCTGCTGAAAGTCTTTGTATCCTGTTACCCATCCTCAGAGCTACCCACTAATAATTCATTTATCATGAAAGGCATTTTGCAGTATTGGCACTTAAAGTGACTTTATTGAGTCAAGAAAAAGAAGCTGTTTACAGGGACACAGTCACAAAGCAGGCAGAAAGAAACATCAGTGAGCCCTTCTGCCCCTTACATTCCCACTTAAGAGGGTGCTGCTGTCCTGGGACTGTGGGAAGGAACAGCCTGCTCTGTTCACTTGCACACTGAAGGATACTATTGGTGTTGCAGCTGAAGAAGGGAGATAGGTCTTGGATATTGGGACATTTTGGTGCTCCACATACAACTGAGGTCATGACTGTCTATATGACCACCTGGAGCAGCCATTAATACAGGGACTATTCAGGGACTTGTCAGTTCCTCCTCTGCCATAGATAACCTTTGTGACCTTGGACACATTGCTGAGCCTGTCTTTGTCTCCATTTCCAACCTGAAAACGGTGACAACAGCACTCCCCCCCATCCTCACAGAAGTATTGCAAGGTGGTAAATGCTGAAGCAGAGGGACCCACATATACAACTGTAATACAGAGTCCTGGCAGTGAGAAATGGGATTTTTTGTAGATCTACAAATCTTGGGAGTTCAGCAGTATGGCAACAGTTCAGACCAAAGTCATGATGGAGCTTCACTAAGAATGGGCATGAGCTTTAAGGGATTTTCAACTACGTCTAAATTTAGCTTGAGGGATGGGTCAGCATCCCAGATCTGAATGCTGCAGATCACTTTTGTTTAGTTAAAAGTGGGCTTTGCTGTGTTCCTCAGGGATATGGCCCCTCTAGGGTCCAGCTGCAATGTTCTGCTTCCCTCCTCTAGTCTCTGCACTGCTCTTTTCATGCTGTGTCAAACAGGGAGACAAAAGGTTCCCACCTTGATCTAAGTTGGGCTGAGAATGGTCTTGCTTCCCTGCTTGAGAACTTGAACTCTTTTGAACCTGTTCAAGGAAACCTATGAATAAAGCTACTGCTCCCCCAACACACGCCTGCCCAGGCACCACAATAACATTGGTGTTCATTGTGGTGTCATTGTCCCAGCAAACCCTGGGTGAGCAGAATGACACAGCCAGGATTCAGCCCTGATGGCCTCCATCCAGCCTTAGGAATTCAGGAATAACTTCAAATGAGTAATTTGTACTCAGCTCAGAGAAGTCAGATTGGGAGTTGTTTCACTGCTGATTGCAGGGAGTCCTGACTGGTCACATAAGCACTCTGACCCCATGACAGGCAACATGAACACATCCCCTAGCCATCCATGTTTTACCCACTTGCAGCAAGGCACAGACACCTACAGGCCTAAGCTATCTAAGCACATAAGTTTCACTGAAGCACTGTGGAGTATATTCACAGCTGACAGCAAGAGCAGGATACAAAAAAAAGCATGACAAAATAACAGCCGAGTCTGTGCTAGACCATTTGGAGGCCTGTTTATCCATCGCGTGAGCAAGAAGAGCCAAGGACATAGCACAGGTAACTGAGAGGAGAAAGGACTACTAACCTCTCACCAGGCTGGCTTTCCCAGGACCCACCCCTGGTCTTTCTTCTCCAACAGTCTGCCATGGAGCCCTTGAATAATTTTTGTAATCCTCTCTGCTGTCCTACAGTAGGTTTATAAAAAGCATTACCCCGTGTCCTTTTTAAGATGCTCCTTAAACTTTAGCAACTGAAGCACAGGTATCTTTTTTATTTGATTTATTTGATTTCTGTGTATATACGGTTACCCTTAAGACAAGCCTTCGTCTTTCTAAACTGAAAGAAACTCTTCACTTAAGTGGAGTGGCTTTCTAATTCACTGGCTTTCTAATTGTAAAGTATCTTTTTGCCATAGTTATTAGTCATTATGTCCTCTCTTACTGCTCCTCTTTACCCCTAGTTCTGCCGTGCATCATTCCACTCATTCTGTTTTTAGCTCAGCGCTGTTACACGAGACACATTCTAAATGATCTTTTGTTACTGAGCCACATTTCAAGTGTGAAGTCAGACTTCTCCTGTGACAATTTCACAGTGGTGGATTGCAACACAGAGTTTAAAGGGCAGGAGGAAAAACATTAACTGATAAACACAAGTGGGAAAAAAACAGTAAAACTGGGCACCATCTGTAGTGATTTGGGACAATCAGACCAAAGACCCTGTGTCGTTATGCCTGCCTCTGGACAACAACCAGTCAATGGCACTGCTGGAATCAGTTATTATGAAGACATTTCCTACTCACTTTCCTTCATACAGAAATAGTATTCAGTACAGACTGTGAGAGGTTATCACCCCATCTTTAACATCTGATTCATTGCCACATAAGCAGCCTGAGGTCTCCATCACAGTTTTGTATCTGCAAGGTATTTTTTTCATCCTGGGTTTGTCCTGAAATAGGAAGTACAAATACCCATGTAAACAGAATAACCTGAAAAAATGTTACGACTACCAGTTCAGACTCACTCACTGAGAAAATAAATCAGCTTTTCCAATTTCATTGAAAGCCCTGAAATTATCATTCTAAACTTGAAGGATAAATCCACGATTCAATCTGGCCAGGAAGGAAAATAAAAGTACGGGATAAAATATTTTCTGGACAGGTTGTGTTGCAGGGCTGGAAAAAGCTGCTCTGGAATTATCAAACTTGGTCATGTCCAAAATACGTTTTTGGCAAGTCTCATGAATGCCCGCCATCTCCATGTTCCCCTCTGTAAGCACACCAAGGGCCCCCCCTTTTGAGAATGCTTTAGAGTCCAGGGTAAGTAGCTCTCCATTGCTCTGTATGAAGAAGTGCTGTTACTCATGAAGAGTATGCAGAGCACCAGAACTAAAAAAGCTTCATGAATCAAAGAAGTCAAATCGTGCTCCACAGGTTTATGAAGGCAATGAGAGACTTCACTGTGGGACCAAAAGCAGACAGCTCACATGGTGAGACCCTAGGCTTGTAAGCACATGGTTCAAGCAGCATCTTTCAAGTGATTGGGGTAAATTGATAGCTAAATCAGATCTGTTGTTTTCTCTCTCTTCAGCTGATGGGTCAGGTTTACATGTGTGGCTTTCTGGTGACGCTGTAAAAGTTGGGTAAGAAGCAGGCTCACTGTCTTGCAAGGTAGTCAGTGATCTTTGCCATGAAGCCTGCCAATCTCAATACTTGTTTTCAGGAAGGAATAAATCTAGCTACAGGTGTGAGGCAACAAATACATCTTTGTGCTGGTCTTATAGCTTAGGAACAGAACAAGTTCTTTACAGTAACTGGAATATATCTTGAGAGCCAGCCCTGTATTCACAAGTATCTCCACAACTTTTGCTTTTAGCAGTAGTTAATTCTAAGTACTGGAGCTTCATAATGGTGCCTTGGGATCACAAGCTTCATTATCCATTATAGATGCTGATCAATATAAAGATACCCTGATACTGAAATTCTGATGCATAGCCATATTCTGAATTGTTCCCATCTCAGCAGGATGACAGCTAAACATAAAAGTGCCATAAATGTTCCTAACCCATTTTAATGAAACTCTCGGGTTTAAAATAATTTTCTCAGTCTGGCCTTCCCCTGAAATGTTGATTCAGCCAGCATTTGTATTGATGATATCTCCATTAAAACTGTTGACCTTGTCCCTCTCAAGACGCAGTTTTCTAAGTCCTGTAGCCAAATAGCTAGAAGTGGAACTGTTTCATCTGTAGCCATGTACCTTTTTAATGCTAGGTATCTAAATATAAGATTGTATCAGAAGACAGTGTAGCTTAGGCCTGTGATTTAATAGCTCCACAAGTAGGCACACAGAGATCATTTGATAATAAAACCTGCTTGTATTGATCCCTTGTCCTCAGATTTCTCTTACCTTCTCTTTTCTTGAGGATCCCTCCTTAGCAGTTACTGTCACACTATCAGGAAGCCTTCCAGTGAATAAAGGAGGCCCACTAGAAATCTGGAGAGGGACTTAAACTGAAAGAGAGTAGATTTAGATTAGATATTAGGAAGAAGTTCTCTACTGTGAGGGTGATGAGGCACTGGCACAGGTTACCCAGATAAGCTGTGGCTGCCCCTGGCCCTGTTCAAGGCCAGGTTGGATGGGGCTTGGAGCACCCTAGTCTAGTGGAAGGTGCTCCTGCCCAAGGCAGGGGGTTGGAACTGGATGATCTTGAAGGTCCATTCCAACCCAAACCATTCTGTGAAATCTTCTGCCTCTGAACAAAGACTGAATGCACTATTTTGCAATTATCTTAATCACTAAGGCACCATTTTAAAATGCTTCTCAGCATGCATGGTTCAGGAGCTGTGCAAAGGGAGGTGGGTAGCAGTTTCTAGAGCCATAGAAACATGCACAGCTCACCACAGAGGACCCAGGGGGTGCTGTCCCCCCACCATGCATGCTTTTGGGCAGCCCTGGAAGGATGCTCTGGTGGCTGCCTGTGCCAGCACCTTACTGCTGCTGCTGCCTGTATGGGTGTAGGACAGCAGCATCACTGCCCCACCATCACCCCTACTGCAGCAAGAGGTAATGAGAACTGACTCTTTGAGAAATAATATTGTTTGAGTTTGGGGTCATTTATAGCTGACGTGTTTTAAGTCCAGCTGGTAACTAAGAACCACGCAGCTGCTTGCTTACCCGCTCTCTTCTTGCCCCCGCAACTCATGGATTGATGGGGAGGGGAATTGAAAGTGTGTAACTCCCACAGGTTGAGGTAAGAACACTTTAGTAACTAAGGTATAACACAAACCACTGCTGCTGCCACCAATGATAATAATGATAAGAGGAATAACAAGGGGAGAGAATATGAAGCTAAAAGGAGGAAAAGGAAAACAATAAACACAAGTGATGCACAATACTACTGCTCACCACCCACTAATCAATACCCAACCAGACCCGAGCAGTGATCTGGACCTTCCAGGTGACTCCTCCCAGTTCCTACACTGAGCATGACATGCTGTGGTATGGAATACCCCTTTGGCTAGTTTGGGTCAGGTGTCCTGTCTCTGCTAACTCCTGGTTTCCAGTGCCCCTCCTCACTGGCAGATCATGAGAGACTGAAAAGTCCTTGATCCTTCTTGCATTGCTTAGCAACAATAAGAAACATCAGTGTGTTATCAGCACCGTTCTCAGACTGAAGCCAGAACACAGCACTGCAACAGCTGCTAAGAAGGAGAAAAATGATTGCTACAGCTGAACCCAGGACAATAGCATAGCACCATTGCATCATGCTTTTTGATAGCTCAGAATACTTTATTCAATGCAAACAAATATCTCTTTATGCAGCAACAGAAACCATACCAATTAAAAGAGCATCGGTCTGTTGTTGTAACAAGGCCAGGAGGACAGCTGAGCAGCTCCAGAGGGACAGGGAGTGTCAAAGGATGCCTGCATGCTAAAGTGAGCCAGTTCTAGCTGGCCTCATTTCCATGTATTAGCCAGGAAAAACACACACACACACACACACACACACACATATATATATATTTCATTAGCATCAGTAGGGGAAATAAGGCCTATGGGGATTTACCTCTTGGCAAATACAGTATTACTCTGATTGATAACAGAGGAGGAAGCAGCCATGCATACTTAAGGGAAATTTTCAGTGAGTATGAGGGGCATCTGTAAAAGTGTATTTTCCCAATGGTATTTTAACACTTACAGCTCGAGATGCTGCTTTCTACTCAGTATTGTTTTCTCACCCAGTTGAAGCTGACCCTTGCTTGCTTGCCCAATCTGATGCGGAGTTAAAGCCCAAAACAGCACACTCAGAAGCTTCATAAAGCCATCTGAGAATCAGTGTGCATCTAGTACTGATGCAAAAGAAATGGTCAGCCTGCCTGCAGCAGACTTTCACAACAGACATGGAGCAAGAGCACAAGGAGGTCTTGCAGGTTTAGAAACTTGGACAGAAAATAACATGGCAAAACAACAGAAAATAACAGTGCGGCAAAGTACAAGTTACAAAACTAGAGGGCAAATACATGAATAGCTATAAGGAAGGACTGGGTAAAGAAGCAGCACCCAAAACAGTTTGGAGAAGTTGCTGAATAACAACTACACATGAATCTGCAATCTGATAGGGCTTTGTAAAAAATGAAGCAAGCCCTGAGTCATTTTGGATAGCTCATGCTGAGACATCATGTTAACAAGCTGAAAAGCAGTGTTCTCTTTGGACAGATCCCAAAGTAAATTTAAGCCAATGGGCACATTGCCATTGATTTTAGTGGGTTTGTGGTTGGTGAGCCACATCTTCAAAAGCATTCAATTCTGGGCACCTTACTACCCTGAAGACACTGACAAGCTGGGAGAAGTTCAAAGGAAAGTGGCAGTAACAGAGTGCAGGAGAACTGTCTTAGGAAGTAAGATGGAAGAGTTATTACATTATTAATAGCTTGGCTAAGCAATATCTCAACAGTCTTTGAAGCAGGGAGGAATAAAGGAAGGAGAGGATGGTGAGGGGAAGCAATACCTCACAAAGTGGCAGTGCCTCTATAGCTATGGTGGGGCCAGAGATGCGGAGAAGCCCAGCCTGGCACACCTGGACAAATCTGAAGGCTGAGCATACCATAACTTCAATAAGATGGGATTTCTCTCCAGTGAGGAATGTCTCTGGCTGTCCCCACCACCCACAACACCCCCCCAGGCCAGGCACTGTGGTTCCCAAGGGGTGCCTGGCTTGCCCAGGGGTGGCAGGATGCCCTGACACAGGGCTGCCATCACCACTGTCCAGCCATGGGCTTGATAACAAGTCTCAGGAGCAAGGCCCATCAGGCATGCTCAGTGAGGACCTCTTGACTTCCCAGCAGCTCTGGTTTACTTGGTTTATTTGTAGCAGCAGCTTTTCTAGTGGATCAGGTGTCCTTGGCATGTTTGCTTTTCTTAGTTTTTATTTACATATGATATCATTATTGTTTCCTGTATAAGCTGGGTTGGAACAATAATGAATAGAATCTGAAGATTTCAGTTACGCTAACAGTAAAGTCTTGGCTTTACTTGACGAGTATCCCTTTTGCCCATGAACAAGGAATCAGTGCTCTTATCATGACTGAACAAAGTTAATGCTTTATTAATGTTGATCTATTCGGTGCTGAGCAAACGTAAAGCAGCTCAAGCAAGTACAGAGTGTCAGGAGCAATGTGTAAAGCAGGCCTAGCCTGCCGCGGCGTGCCAGCACACAGCTCTGCTTCTTAGGGCACCATCTCCAGGAGATAACACCTCAGCCTGGATCTAAACTTTAAAGCATGGTGCTATAGAAGTGGCCTTCAAGCTCATTACTGAAGTTTGCTAAATGCACACACAAATGCAGATCCCTCTGATCACAGTGGTGCAGCCGTCCTGTGCACATTGTCCATGACTGTTTTGAAGGGCTGGGGTTTCCCCCGGCCCATGTTTTGCCCTGCTGGCACCTAGGTCACAGGGAAAACGAAACGGAGGCTGCCTTGCCCTGTGAGACACCATGCCCGGAGTAAGCAGAACAGTGTGCCCTGAGCAAGCCATAACACTGGTGCTAGCATGGCTGCCCACCCTGGGAGGGGAAGCGAGGTCATGGTCTCACCCCATGCTCCTGTGCCACCTTCTCCTTCAGCCGTCCTTCCTTTCATTGGCCAGCCCAAGGTCATCAATGCAGGCAATAAGCACCAGCCGAGGAAAGCAAACACCAGTCCCTCTTCAAGCAGCTCTGGGTACATTAAACACGACAAAAGGCTCAGGGTTGAGGGGTTGGCACAGCAAAGGCACCACGACTGGGTGCCACAAAGCCAGGGCACTGGGACAGTACTAGGTGCTGAGGGGCAGCCCTGTATGGTCGGATGAGGAAAGCAGGCACTGGTTTAGTCCTGACGGACTATATAGCAAGAGGGTGCTCAGACCAGTAATCCTCCAGTAGGGCTGTCAAGAGCTGTCCACTGGTCAGTAACAAGTGACAAATCACTGCAGTGGCCAGGAGGCCTGCAGCAGATCCCATAGTGCAGACATCACTCCATCCTACCCTGATAAACCTACTCAGACAGACACTGCTCATTTTCATTCACAAACTTTACACAGGGATTCCATATTTGTCACAGCTGCACATGGGTCATGCCTGTGGCTCAGCCGTGCTATGCAGCCGGCGTATCATGAAGCTCTGATTTCAGTTCTGTGCACCAACACTTCCCCTTCCCACTCCTCCAGTAGGTTTGCCACCGTCCTTACCCTCTACATTTGCACACACACAGGTGTCAGTACCCTCTGCTCACAGCTTTCCATCTCCAGTATTCCATCCACCTTATGTGGCAGGAGATGAGAAGGAGGAGGTTCCCCTGGCCTCCTGTGCAGTTCAGTAGGTAAATAAAGGTGTCAAGGCCTTTGGTCAGCTCTGTGGAGACAGATTTCTCTCTATGTTCAGAAAAAAAAAACAGAGGAAAATCTCTGCTCCTTTCATCCCAAACTTTACTCCAGCCTTTCAGGGGAAATACCAAGTTCTGAGTCAGTTTGTTTGCAGGGTGGTGGAAAATCCCCAAATTCTACACTCAGGCACATAGGAAGATGCAGCTCTTCCTTCTTTTCTCCTGGTTTATGCTGCTGTGAAGCAGAAGAGGGAGGGAGGACAAGCCCATGAAGGCAACATGGCTGTGCCTGTCTCTGGGCCAGGCTGCATCCACAGCATGCAGCACACAGCCCTGAGTCTCCTCCAAGCCCCTCATGGTGTCTCTTTGGTCTCACTGAAGACATAATCTATATTTTTGCATGTTTTTCCAGGTCTAAGTGTTGGAGGAGGGGAGGGTTGTGCAGCAGGCAGACCATCAGGCGGGTTTTTTCACATGAAGCAGAAGGGGACCTGTTGCATGCTTAGGGATGGGGCTCAGCTACATGGGTGACCAGGCTCATTGACACTTCTTTAGCAGTGCTTGCAATCCCCAGGTCCTGTTGCTCGATTCTACCTGTGATATATGAATTACATACACTGTTGTTCGCTGTTTGTGCTGGGGTTTTGTTTGTTTTGTGTTTTTTTCAACAAGCTATTTAATAAACATAAACCTGGGAAATTAATATTTTTCCATTTCAAAGTCAAGTTGCCAAAATCATGCAAGTGACATTCAGTTTTTAACAAAAATTGTTTCTGTGGTGATCCAACCAGTGTTCAGTAAGGAGTACTTGTTCACAAGCACCAAGCGACAGCCACAGGCAGTTGGCTGGTGGCACAGATAGCACCACTTCCACAAGCAAGTCTTGTTTTTAAGTTCGATTGCTGGCTCAGAAGTCCTGGTGATTTCATCAGTAAAATGCAAGTTTATCAGCTTGTATCTACTGATGTATCACTTCCTCTCCAAATACTGACGTCTTTAATTTTCACTGTGAAACATCTGACATTTTCATTAACAATTTCCAATACTGGAGGAGAAATCTAAGACAGAAACCACCTCAATGCAAGTGACCACTGTTACATGACGCTGTTTTTCTTATTTCTGTTTTTTATGTAAATGCATTTTTTGTAATTCATTTAGTTTAGCATGTTTATGTATTTAATTTGTGCTATGTACATAGCTTATTATACTATAAAGACATACTAATTCTATTTGCACTTTTATGCTAATGTGGTTAATGCGTTTATCTAATTTGTATTTTTGTAGCTTCTAGTCAGGACCGATTTCCATCTGTAATGTTTCTCTGCATTATTCTTACCTTTTATTGTAGATATTGCTGTTAAAGTGATGCTTTTTCATTTTCAGTTCCGCTGAACTTTATTAACCCTGGTTCAGAAATAAGGAGAAATAATTTAAATCATCCACTTGAATCATGTGGCCTTCTTACTCTTGCCTAATAGGGCCAGCACTGTTGAATCTAGGCTAGCAAATTATGTACAGGTTGCAGGCAGCATTAAAAACAGCCAGGCACTCCCCCTCCATTTGAAATCTGGCTTTTCCTTCAACCACCGATTCCCTGCCTCTTCCGGAATACACAAATCCTGAGAAACTTCTTTGACTCCGTTGAAATGAAAGCATTCAACATTTCTCCTCTTCCATTGCCCACACGGTACCCTTGGGATGCCTCATGCCATTCTTACCCTCCCACACGTGGCTCTGCTCTCCTGGTTTTGCAGTCCCCTTCACAGTATGCAGCCACAGCAGGGCGGGTGTTGCTGAACTCAGCAGGGCTTTAGGTTCCCCAACGAATGATAGATGGGAACAGACAAGTATCATATAAGAGAGAGAGGAGCACATGAAAATCATTGACCTCAGTTTCATTAGAGTACAAACCACGAAGTTTCGAGAGGCTCCATTTTGCCTCCTCTACAGACACTAGTACCCTGGTGTTATCTACACTATCTTCACTGTGTGAAAACAGAAGTAACATTTTCCTTTTGAACATAATTTGGGATTTAATGTAATTATTAATAATGAATTTGCTTACATTTATTTGCCCACTGAAGTCTGTGTACTGTTAAAGTATCACCTTTCTGCTAGGAGAAAGTTCCCTTTCTTCAGAAAACCTCTGACTCCACATCTCACCAAGTCCAGTTGCTCTCCTCCATGGGATTCATCCGAAGGGCTCCTGCTCAAAAGCTAAATCCTGTTTAAGATCTGCTACATCCCTCCTTGCTTTTCCCCCTAACTTCTTCAAGCCTCTGTTTCTGCTACATGGGAGCCTCCATGAGCCTTTTAACCTCTGGGCACCTGTTTCATTTTCATCATTCAGGCCACTGCCCAATCTCCTTGTCTTATTTTAACTTAAAAAAATATACTTATTTGTCCTGAATATCAGCCACTTCATGGACAGTGACTGAAAGTACCTTTCTGTTCATCCTCTTCTTCTTTCTATTGGAAATAGAAATTGGTCAAATGTCTGTAAATCTGATTTTTCTTTTACTTGGTCTGGCTCCTATTTCATCATCAGAAAAGAAGTTAAATCACCCCAAATGGTGGCTATTACACTAAACTATCATGCTGCCGGGTCTGAGGCAGGAAAGCACAATAAATCTCTGTTAAGAAACTCCGTATTATTTAACTCACAGAACAGCCATATTTTTCCAGCTGACAGGCTCAGTTACAGCTCTTTCAATGTTCAAATAATCCAAAGTCTCTCAGCTAACCTTATATATGTCCCCATTTTAGAGACTTCAACCCCACCAGTCATCCTGTGAAGTGAGTGAAAGGCAGGCACATCAATATACCTACTTAAAAAGGATAAAACCCTGGCCCTGCTGAATTCACAAGGCAATTTTGGGTTTGATATTAATGGGATTCAATAACAGAGTAAGAGCATTGGCAAACTTTGTCAAGCAGCAAGGATACCAGCAAGCCCAGAAAGGCTTTCTAAAACCCAAGCTGTCCTTGCAGCAGGGGCATTTAGAGAGCCAATTGACTCTGCCATTTGCCATAAGTCCTTTGCTTTTCTATCTGTGTGAAGGTGCTGGGGACAGTTTCAGTCCTGCTCCTGTGGGTGCAGTGGAGGTCAGGTTTGGGTGTCTGCCTCTGAGCACACAGGAGCCTTTAGCTTAAAGCAGAAAAAAAAGGTAGAGAACACCTGTAGGTTCTCTGCTCTGCCTCATCATATATCTGCATGGCAAAACTTTTATTATACATACTTTGAAGCTGAGTTAGCATTGCCAGAGATCTCAAAACATTTCCTGCAGAAAGCAGGATAACACTGATCTGCATTTACCCAGCTGTGCAACATGGCAAACACTCTGGGAAATGGTGCTCTTCCCTCACCCACTCCTGCTGCAATCCTCTGTATCCCAACAGATGGCTACGGGTTGTAGTGGCACAATTATATCCACTATTTGCAGGTTAATGGGAAAAAAAATAAAAGAAAGAAAACTCGGAGAGAAACAAGTTCCCCTTCGCTTTATCTGCTCTGATAACAGCTATCACAGTAAGTCTATCGCAAGCCCTACAGGCACTTGGCAAAATGTGTAACTCTGCTGACCTGCTAAGGCAGTCAAAAGAAAAGAGAAGGGCATTTGATAGGAACTAACTTTTCCTCACCAGCCTCAACCCCAGCATTATCAACACCCTTTATAAAGAATTGTATCTGCTGTAGGTTGATGATAGTGATCAGGGGCTTTCATTGGTATAGGAAGTAATCTCGGTGACCTTCATTGGAGAAGGTATAAAAACCAAAGTGTTTTTCTTGGACGACTGTTTGGGCATTGGTTGAATTTCTTAGTTTCAAAGGAGGACACCTTTGGGGAAATTTTGTAGAAAATGGCAACTTTAAATGAAAAAAAGACCTGCAGCGAGCGGATGGAAAATTTCCGTCGTTTTGTCTGGAATCCAGAAACAAAGCTCTTCATGGGAAGGACCCTAATTAACTGGGGTAGGTTTTCACACACAAGAGTCTTCTCTTCCTTTTGGTACACTTCAAAACTTTGGGTGGAGGGTCATCCTAATTAATAATGTGGTGTTAGATATGTAGGAAATGTTGAAGACACCAGTTCTTATATGTGTTTCTGAGCCACATTCAGAATCAACTAGATCAAAACATTGATCCAAGCAGTTCCTGCAGATATCAAGAAGATTTAAAACTGGGTTTGGACCAAATACTTCAGAAGGACAAAACTTTACACGTTAACAGTTAATTTACTAATAGCTGAGGGTGATGGTTACAACGTGCTTCTGACATTGTTGACTAAAAGGGGTTCTGATACAGAGAGAATTTCGCTTATCTGGTGGGCTTTGTCCAAGCCTCTTGAAACACTTTCTGCTTTTCCAAAATTCCTTTTAAAATTATTGTCTGCTCAGTAGCTCTTCTGATCTCTTACCACTGCATGCTAGTGAGTATTTCAGCTGAGCCTCCCTGCCTGCAGCCAAAATTGTGTCTATGACAGAGGCATTTTCTGATCTACATTCTGGGAAGGGTAACCCTAACCACTGTAAGGCGGATGCCTGCTCTTGCAAATTTCCAGGTGATTTTTTCCTGCTGTGAAGCCCATGAGTGTAGCTTATTGGCTACTCTTAACACCAGAATTTTACAGAAAATTAAACCAAAATTAGCCTTTCCAGTTTGGAGAGAAGAAGATCTTATGAGGTGCTGATTACAGGGAATCAGTTTCTGACACCCACCCCCACGAATAACCACTGGCTTCTTGTAGGGCAACCACCTGTATGAAAGACACATTATAGAATCATAGAGCAGTTTGGGTTTGAAAGGACCTTAAGATCATCTAGGTCCAACCCACCTGCCACCTCACACTAGGCTAGCTGATCAAGGCTCTGTCCAACCTGGCCTTGAACACTGCCAGGTATGGAGCTTTCACCACATCCCTGGGCAACCCATTCCAGTGCCTCACCACCCTCACAGTAAAGAACTTCTTCCTTATATCCAATCTAAGCTTCCCCTGTTTGAGTTTTAACCCGTTACCCCTTGTCCTGTCACTACAGTCCTTAATGAAGAGTCCATCCCCAGCATCCTTATAGGCCCCCTTCAGATACTGAAAGGCTGCTATGAGGTCTCCACACAGTTTCATGCTCTTTTTATGTTAAGGACACCAGAACTGCACACAATACTCCAAGTGAGGTCTCACAAGAGCAGAGTAGAGGGGCAGGATCACTCCTTCAGCCTGCTGGTCACGCTCCTTTTGATGCAGCCCAGGATACAGCTGCATCAAAAGCTGCACACAGGTAGAAACATAACATTATTCTGCATCTTACACCAGAATAAGAGGGAAAATTGACACATTTTGCTGAAGGCAATTTCAGCTGTTAAAGGCAGTGAAGTGATACAGGTCTGCAATCAACACACCTGAAATGCTGACATATGTCATCCAAATAATATAAGGAGCAACTTGGTTTTGTTGAAGAAATACCTCAATTGTGTTGCTTAGTCCATGTGTAGTAAGTAGATAAATGGTCTTACTATATGAAGTTACTTCAAGAAGCCACGCAGTCTTTAAGCTAGTCACAGATAAGCACCAAATACCCCCAAAACCCTTGTGAAACCGAACAAATTTACAGCCAAAGTTTTCCGGGAAGTTATTCTTTTGAGTGTAGAGAAGAGCCACAACACCTGCTCCTTTGCAGGGAAAGCACCCCCGGAGGCAAGGACAGATAGGAGATGGTTTCTGCTGCTGGGATGGTCCCAGCCACGGAGGGAACTCTGCATCACCTGGCTTGAAAAATGAGATTTTGCCCCCATTTCTTTCCACAGTGTGGATCAGCCTCTACTACCTGGCTTTCTACGTGGTGATGTCAGGGCTCTTCGCACTCTCCATCTATTCTTTAATGAGGACAGTGAATCCATACGAGCCGGATTACCAAGACCAGCTGAAATCCCCAGGTACTGCCATAGTCCAGGCAGCTGCAGCTCAGGGGGAAAGCTAAAGCTCCCCAGGGTCCTGCAGTGGCTGCATGGGGCAGGGCTAAGAGGCAGTGGCAGAGCCCGGGTGCAAAGAAAGACAAATGTGGAATGAACCAGGTTGATTCTGCCCAAACATCCCCTGCAAACTGTAACGTCCGCCTGAAAAACTTTTAGGCTTAAAAAAAAAATATTGGTGCATTTATTTCATTTGTTCTTTTATATATTTTATATTTATATATAATATAAAATATATTAAATATAAGACATTAATATGATGCAATATGATACAAATGAATATATATATTTATTTCATCATGCCATTGAGACAACCACTGCCTGCCTGTAGCAGTCACCTGCAAGTGAGGAAGCCCTTCCCAGGCTGCAGGGCACCTCCTCTCCTCACGGGCAGGGCTCAGCCCCTGGAAAACTGTTCAGGCCCCAAGTGCACCAGAGGGTTTTGGGTTGCCTGCCAAGATGGAAAGTGCTGGGGTGAGCTGCCTGGGGTGGGTATTTCCGTGCTTGCCAGCAGCATGGAAAGGCCCTGGGACAGCAGAAATCCTTTCCCAGGGGGATTGCTGTGCCAGCAGCTAAGCACATAAAAAGAAGACAAAGACATTTGGGATTAGGAATAAAGATCTGTGGGACACGAAGTGAGACTGGGAAGATCATCAGTGAGAGATTGCCAGTGCACACTGCTAAAACTTCACTCCCCCTAATGGTGTTTTACAGCTACTGCTGTTGTATTTTGAAGTTTCCAATATTCATAAGTTTGGTGTTTGCTGGCAAAATAATTCCTGTAAAATATTCCGTGTGACTTCGAGAAAGCTGTTTCTCATGCTGCAGTACGATCTGTTTCTTTCAACCTGATGTGTCTATTACAACTGTGATTCTGAACAAGTCCTGGGGAAATCCAGCGCAATTGCTGGAATGATTTTGAAAGCTGTTCTCATAACAGCACACATACGTGGAAAGAATATGGTTTAGTAGCACTCTAGGCTTTAGGGTTTTGGTTGAGCAACTCACTGCTGAGATGGTTTCCCTACAGGGTTAAATCGTCCCCAGCAAAGCCTGGGAATAATGAGTCTTGAAGCAGTGTAATAGCTGTTACCAGTTCAAACAAACAAATCTGTGTCTGGCACCTCTCCTTTGCCTTTTTTTTCTCCCATAAAGGTGTTACATTACGACCCGATGTTTATGGGGATAGAGGACTGCAAATCTATTACAACGTATCTGACAACAAAACCTGGGAAGATTTAGTGACAACTCTTCAGACTTTTCTAACAGGTAAAATGAGGTTTCCTACTGAAGAAATGCGCTGTCTCATCTCCTGTATTAGATCTGAGGACCTTAACTCAGTGTTTCCATTTTACATTTGTCCTGAAATCACGGATTTTGAGTGGAAGTTGCGTCTTCTGAAAGGGCTGAGCAAATCACCTCATGAATTTATAAATCAAACCTATTTAAACACGTCTATTAAAAGCAGAGCCCTGCTTCAGAGCTTTCACTTTGTTTAATCCTAAATAGCCTTAATAAAATTCTGAATGAAGAGCGAGGAAAAAAGGTCTTTAAAACTAGTCTGTCTGAATTAATCTAGTACTGTCCATGACTACAAATATCAAAGTGCCCTAATAAGTCTTGTGAAGCTTTTGCATAGTGCCATCAGGGAGTATAGTCGAAGTAGGTTAGATGCTCCATTTGCCTGTTTATATCTTAACACATTTATGTTCCTCTTGAGCCTATATATCATCTCATACACATACTGAAAAAAATTGTATTTGAAATTGGGTTTATATGGAGCTATCAACACAAATTGACAGTCTTAACTCAATTTGATCTCTTTTTTTTTTTTACTTTGGATACTACATATAACTACATATAACCTCCAGCCTCATACTGGGATGCATAACTTACACATGAAAGAACTTCAGAGGGGAATTTTTCTTTCTCCCTTCACACATCTAGCATACACGCCAGCTGCTCAGCACCTGAACATCAACTGCACCAGTGACACCTACTTCTTCCAGGACACCTTTGATGGCCCAAATAAAACAAAACTATCCTGCAAATTTACGTCAGATATGCTTCAAAACTGCTCTGGCATCACAGATCCGACTTTTGGATTTCCAGAAGGAAAACCCTGTTTTATTATAAAAATGAACAGGGTAAGTACAAGCTCAAGGTGCTGAAGAGGAAAAAACTCACCAAGAAACCCCTAGTAGCTCAAGTCTGTGCTGGGGAGCTGCTGCTTCATCTGCTGCCATGGGTTCTGATCTCTGTTTCATTCTGGGAGGAGAAATTCATATGCTTTTCCAAAGAAAACTCCAGAGTTATCAGACAAATAATGAGACTTGCTCACTACCCCTAGAGAAGTAACGTAGGGCAAAGTGATGCCTGAACTGACTCTCTAAATCTTTGGCTTTCATGTAGTTTTATTAGCTTTTTCATAGCGCTCTCATCCAATGAACTATCCCCTAAAAGAGTTTTGTTCTGCAATACCACGATCATGTGCGTCAGCTGAGGCACTAAGATGTGATAGGAACTGAAGTGATTCCAGAGAGGTGATACTTGCACAACTTATTTCTCCAGGCAGCAAAGAAAATATTTAGCAGAACCTGCAAAAAAACAAATTCAAACCCAGTGGATATTCAGTGTGTTTTTTTTTTTTTTGGAGAGGGAAAAGTGAATCTTCTAAGTTTCCTTTATTTTTTTCTTTTTTTTTCAGGACATAGACAAGCATAAGCATTTTATTTTGTTTTCAGGTGAAATCCTGAGCCTTCTAGCTCAGTTTTGTAGAAAGAGCTTAAATTGTCCTCCAGTTCCTGACAGACAAAATCACTTGTTTTTTGGTTTTCACCCTCAACATCTTCAACAATCTGTGCAAGACCTAACTGTGAGAGGAGAGCTGTGCTTCTAGTTTTGGCAGGCTTTTCCAAGAAAAGCCTGTGCTTCCTTCAGCAAGGCTGCACACCAGCCCTGCCGGACGATAGGATAGTGCCTGGGAAGCTTTACTTCCATCCACCTTTGCTTCTATATGATGCAAGCCCACTATTTTTGCAGGATCAAATGGACCCAAGGGTTTCTGACAAAGCCAAAGTTTTCTAACAAGGCATAAGATGAAAACCAAAGAGATTCAGCTTTTCCTTTGTTGTCAGGCAATTAGCTGGTTTAAGAGACCCCTGGCTGCTTAGGCATCAGAAGGAGCAAGTGGCACATGTGGGTCAATGGGCTGGACCTGCTCAGAGCCACCTGCCCTGCCCAAGCTAGAGCCCATCTGCCATGACCATCCCGGGCACTGCAGAGCCCTGCTTCCCAAATACCCAGCCATGACATGGCTTTTAACCCAGGTACATTAGATGATCTGGTTGGCAGTGCTTTATGCTGAAATACATCAGCCATCCTTTGAAGCTCAGATAATGATGTTCTTGTTTTTCATCTCAAAACAATTCCCAAGATGACCAAATGTGTGTTTCCTATTTCAGATTATCAACTTTCTCCCTGGCAATGGCACTGCACCAAGGGTGAACTGCACATATGTGGTAAGTGTATGAGGTCTGAGTCTCCAAAATTTCAATCACTGCAGCTCTGGGAGTGAGTCAAGTGCAGTTGTGACCAGAAAGATCACCCTGCGGCTCTAGACATCAGATTGTTCTGGCTGACTACTGGGAATATTCTCAGTTCTGTGAGATGCCTTGCACCAGCAGGCATCATAGAATGGTTTGGGTTGGAAGAGACCTTAAAGATCATCTAGTTCCAATCCTCCTGCACAGGCAGTGACACCTCCCACTAGACCAGGTTTCTTAAAGCCCCATCCTGTCCTAAGAACAACCTAAGAACAAAAACCAACCAACGAACCAACCAACCAACCCAAACCAAAACCAAACATCTGCTTTATTTTACATCACAATTGTTTTTGTGTGCTGCAGAGAACATTTGTTGTTTTCTCTCGGCTCCAAGTAATGAAGTTTGTGCCTCAGCACAGTTCCTTCAGGTTCTCTGCCTTTTTCAGCAGAGTCCCATTCATCGAATCCACAACTGCTATGAAAGAACACTTGACTCTTTCCCTTGGCAATAGTAGCAGAAGGAGATTTTCTCTTTTATTTGGAAAATAACACTAAGGCCAGTGCTAAACAGATTGCTGAACTAGGGTTTTACTACAGGCTACGCAGCTTTCGGCAGCAGCAAAGCATGTTCCCAGTGCTGGCTTCTAACTGCCTAACCAGTGAAGCTTCTTCCTTACTTTACAAACAGGGTGATGAGTCTTGCCTGCTGGAAGTGGATTACTACCCTGTGAATGGCACCTTCAACTTGCACTACTTCCCCTACTATGGAAAAAAGGCACAGGTGGGTGCTCATATATTTCAGTATCACTTTTCTTCTTTACCTTTGCGTTAGGTGAAACATATGGAGCATTTCTTCAGTCTTACAAGAACTGGAGAGAAGGTTAATTTTAACACTTTATTTTTAAATTACTAAGGGTAAATTTAAAGTACTTTTTTCTCCCCTCCTCCTAGCCCAGCTACAGCAATCCTTTGGTAGCTGTGAAATTTCTCAACATTACGAGGAATGTAGAACACAGAATAGTGTGCAAAATCATTGGAGCTGGAATTACCTTTGACAACGTTCATGATCCATATGAAGGAAAAGTGGAATTTAAATTGAAAATTGAAGACTGAGCAGCAACAGAGACACTTCTGAAAAACACGTGAAGAGTAAACTCACCTATTATCACATTCATCCATATTTATTTTCTATGATTGCCATATAAATTTAGGCAAACAGCAGTGCAAAGAGACATTTTCTACTGAAATATGAGCCATAGAGCTAAAAATTAAGATACCACTCCCAGTCAATGAAGGAGATGAGGTTTAACTCAATGTACATAGTTTAATATTCCATGACTATTGTATGCTATTGCCTTCACACAGGTATTTGTATAAAACAAATTTCCTCTAAACCAAGCAGCTGTGCATTCATATAAAGTACGTATAGGATCAAAACATTTTCTGTCACTTTTAAAACCATAATAAATAATTTATGTATGATACTGAATGGTGGGTATTCAGAAATAATTTGATAGAAAAATTGATGCTTTGAGATGCTAGCAAGTAATATAATTCAGTCTCTCTTGTATAGGATGTATAAAAGTCTATTAAAATTATCTGTATCCCAATGCACTGGGTTTTTTTACTAGACAGCCAAGTTGGATTTTTGTAGTTGACAAATCAAGGGGTGCAAAAGAAATTGAAATCTGTGCTCTAGCTTACAGATTTTTATTGTACCGCTTACAATTTCTGTTTGTATATAACTTAATAAAAATGACTGGTAAGACCGTAAAATCCACTTACACCCAGGAGAACTGTGCTTGTTTCACTACTTGAAGTTGTCATTTGTTTGTTTTTCCAGTAGGATAGCCTTGTATTGCAATGATAACACTGGGGTTACTTGGAATGATCTGAAAGATGCTGAAGTAAGACTGACTCTTTAAGTTAATCTGAACTCAGAGAAGTCTAACAACCACGTATGGTGCAGAGACACAAGACTGCTGTGTCTGATAGTTAATTTATGTTAGTTGAAGGCCAGGAGGCTTCCTCCAGAGAATAAACATCACACACACAAGCAAAAAGGTATTAAAGAGAAGAAATAATTTTACCCTTCATTGCCTGGACATTTTAGGAGGTGGGAAGATGGAACAGGTTGACCTCCTTTACTACAGTGACATTCAGACAGCCAACTTGCAGAAAGAAACCAGTTGGAGCATTTCTGCTTCAGCACCAAAAATGGTATTTGAGCCTTTCTTAGAAAAAATGGACATTCTGCATTTCAGAAGCAATAAAAAAATTCATCCTCATGTAAGAATTTCCCCCCACACCCCGACCTTTCATGTTTAAATTTTTACAGTGGAGCTTTGCCTGTGTTCTAAGAGACTGAATGAAAATGAACTTTATACCCTTGTTGGAACACAGGTCTCCCCCTGCTCATCTTTCCAAAGTAACATGGAAAACAGTAAAATCATAAAATCACTGAAAGCTTTGGGTTGGAAGGGACCTTAAAGCTTATCTAGTTCCAACCCTCTGCCTTAGGCAGGGAGACCTTCTACTAGACCAGGTTTCTCCAAGCCCCATACAAACTGGCCTTGAACACAGCCAGGGATGGAGCAGCCACAACCTTTCTGGGTGACCCAATGGAACCAGCAGTCAGTCCACGTCTCTGGGGCAGCAGAGGGGGCAGGCAGCCCTTACCAAAGAAGAAAACTGGGCATATATCTGTGCCAGGCTGTCTGCCCTTTCTTCTCTTGGCTGTGCAGGAGAGGTTAGCCATGGGAAGAGGCATAGGGAAGACATTGGCACGCCATAAAACTAGTATCATTGGCACCATAATTTTTTATATCCCGTTTTAGTTTCCAGGCTTATCCCTTAGAGGTGTTAGATAAAACTTTTGAAGATCAGTGCAGAGAGAACAGAAACAAAGCTTTGATGGCATCTCCCTCTAACACCTCCATCTACTGTTACAAATATTCCTATTACTGGTAAAACCAGTAACTGAAGGGTAAAGTCCTAATGTCTATTATTAAAAATGATGAAGTAAACAGAGTGCAGAAAACACTGAATACAAGCTCTTTGATGCTTAAAGGATTTTTTTTTTTGTGCCATGACTGAGACTTCAGCAAGTTTGAGATGTTTTTCCCTCTTACCTTTCAGAATCGCCAAGTATTATATGTGAATTATTAAGTCTTCGCTTAATGGTCTCACATGTTGTCATTGCTATCGCTCTTGGGAATTGCTATCATCATTTTGTATAACTGGTTTTAATTTCTTAACTGCAATAAAAGTAAGACAGAGGTTGATTCTGCAGCAAATAAAGCTGCCTAGTCATTCACCAATTCTATCCAGTAACCAGATGTAGAAAACTAGCTGCATCAATAATGCTTGCAGAAAATATTTTATGCTTTGCCCACATACTCCCTTCAAACTTCATTTCTTCCAGTTACAAAAGCTCAAAAAAGATTATCCTGGTTTAACATAAAATATAAATGTCCATGGAAGAACAGGTGTCTTTTCCTCAATTTCGTTTGAAAACCTCTCTCACAGGGGACAAAGACTGTTCACTTCTCCTTTTTCTTCATACCAGAGCGGTAACAATGGATGCACAGCATTTCTCATTACATTAAGAGGAGAAGTTGGATGGAAAATTCCCTTTTTAGGATCCCACTATATCTCTCTCGTTTGGCCTAAAATGAGAAGCAACTGAATTCTATTAAGACCCTTGGGATAACGCCATTCAACTTTAACGTGTGCATTTACATGTAGTCCTACTGCTACCAAAATGGGAATCTACCTTTCCAATTGCAGTATGTTCCAGGGAATTACTACCATCTTTATAAACTAGATAAGTAATTTTGATTTTTCTGATTTTAAGTTCCAGTCCATAAATCTTGTGCCACTTGTCTTTCCAGTGCTGATCAGCCTGGTAACATGCCAGCCTTTTGTGTGACTTGACATAAATCCAGTAAGGTCTCCTCTTTTTTTCCTATACCAAGATGGAGTTCCTTAAGTCTCTTACTAAAACATCCTGGCTTTAGGTATCAAATAACTGGGAGAAGAGTTTTTTTTCTGTGCCTCTTCCTATTTTTACAATACCATTTTAAATGACAATGCTAACACATACATAAGGTGCTCACTATTGGTCTCGCTGTATGTATTAGGATGCAACATCCCTTTCTAATCCATTATTCGTTTCATCTCTACATCTAAAATCACATGAGCTAGTTCCTTTGAGCACCACATTGAAGACATATGCAGTTCTTGTCCACCTTGACACCCAGGTCATTTTTAGGATCCTGTATTTTCAGCATGTAGTCATACCTCCTGTAAGTGTAGCTTGAATTCTTTGTTCAAGAAATGTTTAGTTTAATCATAACATTTTTTGGACATTCCCTGCTTCCACATTAATCTGCCCTTTTCATAATTTACTTCTTTTTTTAACTAGTATAATTTAAAAATATCTTTTACTTTTCTTCTGGTTTATTAAAGAAAACATTAAACAGAAGTACAATCTTACCTGATGCAGATACCCAATCACTGATAATGCCCAAAACCTACCTTGATTCAGCAGTAAATAGTTCATAACATATTTAAAATCAGAATGCAAGGAAGTAGAAGAGGCAGGAAGTAGAAGAGGCTCAAATACATTGAAACATATTTCCTTAATTGTCTAAAAATTTGCAATCTCCTCCCAAATTCATTTAAAAAGACCTATTCTGTACTTTGTCATTAGTACTTAACATTCCAGGCCTTTAATTTTCTATTAGCTGTTTCCTTCAACAGGTTTTGTAATGAGGTTCAGAGCTGATCTCAGGCTGTCTAGACCACATTTGGACAGGACTTCCTCACATCACTTTGAAAAGTGCCACTCAAGCATTTAGTCTTTACTATTTCAAGGTTCATAAAAAATCAGCATTGGAAAGGTAGAAACACACCCTACCTAGCATCAACTACCTGGGTTGCCTGTTTTGAGAGCATTAAGCCTCAAGTATCTGCTTAATGTTTTACTCTTAACACATTCTCTCAAGTTCACACGATAAAAGAACACAAAGCTTGCAGAAAGTCCGCAACTTTGTTGTCTTTTGCGGTTTTGGGAGAGGTCTTGTTCAACATCTTCGTCGCTCACATGGACAGTGGGATTGAGTGCGCCCTCAGCAAGTTTTGCCGATGACACCAAGCTGTGTGGTTCGGTTGATACGCTGGAGGGAAGGAATGCCATCCAGAGGGACCTTGACACGCTTGTGAGGTGGGCTGATGCCAACCTGATGAAGTTTAACCACGACAAGTGCA
Source organism: Neopsephotus bourkii (assembly GCF_033783945.1). Classification (NCBI taxonomy): domain Eukaryota; kingdom Metazoa; phylum Chordata; class Aves; order Psittaciformes; family Psittacidae; genus Neopsephotus; species Neopsephotus bourkii. Next base: position 7,898,359 of record NW_026902234.1, read on the forward strand.
AGGTCCTACACCTGGGTCGGAGCAATCCCAGGCACAGCTACAGGTTGGGCAGAGAAGAGATTCAGAGCAGCCCTGCGGAGAAGGATTTGGGGGTGTTGATTGATGAGAAAATGAACATGAGCTGGCTTCAGTTTGTGCTTGCAGCCCAGAAAGCCAACCGTATCCTGAGCTGCATCAAAAGGAGCACGACCAGCAGGTCGAAGGAGGTGATCCTGCCCCTCTACTCTGCTCTTGTGAGACCTCACCTGGAGTGTTGTGTGCAGTTCTGGTGTCCTCAACATACAAAGGACATGGAACTGTTGGAACAAGTCCAGAGGAGGGCCACGAGGATGATCAGGGGGCTGGAGCACCTCCCATATGAAAATAGGCTGAGAAAGGGGGGGGGCGTTCAGCCTGGAGAAGAGAAGGCTGCATGGAGACCTCAGAGCAGCCTTCCAGTATCTGAAAGGGGCCTATAAGGATGTCAGGGATGGACTCTTCATTAGGGACTGTAGTGACAGGACAAGGGCTAACGGGTTCAAACTTAAACAGGGGAAGTTGAGATTGGATATAAGGAAGAAGTTCTTTACTGAGAGGGTGGTGAGGCACTGGAATGGGTTGCCCAGGGAAGTTGTGAATGCTCCATCCCTGGTGGTGTTCAAGGCCAGGGATGGAGCAGAGCCTTGGGTGGCATGGTTTAGAGCGAGGTGTCACTGCCCATGGCAGTGGGGCTGTAACTTGATGATCTTAAGGTCCTTTCCAACCCTAACCTGTGATTCTATGATTCTTTTAAGGTGCTACAATGCAGAAACTTTCCATTCTGCTCTAAGCAGTCCTCCTGATAGGCCAGGGCCCATACCATTGCACTGCTTACAGCAATGTACCATGATGCATACACAGCGATGTGTTAAAAGATCAAATCTTTGAGCCAAAGTTTGTATTCCAACCCATTTAAAACATCCAAAAATGGAACAAACAGAAGTCATAGTAGAACAAAGAAAAGTACTTGTAAAGGTGTTACATGGGTGATTCTTGATTAACACCAGTCTCTATTCTTTGCCATATCAGGATATTGTGCCTTTATCACAGCAAAGCTGTGAATCAGTAATCATGGTTTTCTGCGACAAATGTTTCACTTGTTACTGCTGACATACTTTGAATGTCTCTCTGGACACAGCAGCTCCCCAGCTCAGTGACAGGCAGATGCAGCTAGGTGACAACCACCATGATGCCAGATGAGAACTACCAGTGTAATCAAATGTTGGAAGTAGGAAGCCCCCATGCATGTCAGTTGCTGCCCTTCTTCATTCTGCTCTCGGCATCAGCTGCACTTCTGCTTTTCAGAACTCCCACTGTAAAGGAAGACAAGTTTTCACTTCTATCCCCTCATCGAGCTACCTTTTCTATCATAGGAGTTTGGCAACTTTTGATGGTTTCTGAATATGATCTGAGCTTCCATTCATTTTCTGCTGAGTCTTTGCAGGCAATCCAGATGACCCACTTGTTAGTCTGTTCATGACACTGATACATGGTACTTTCTAAAATGTTGTTTGTTTTCTTTTCATCTCTTATGGGATCCATATGGTAATGGCTGGAAGGCATCTCAGGCCATCTCTAGTCCATCCCAGCTCAAAACATTGTCCGCTGTGAGGTCAGATTCTTCATTGCTCAGAGCTTTTATCCCGTCTAATCTTGAAAACCCTAAGTCAGCACAACTTCTCTGGGAAACCTGTTTCACAGCTTAACTCCAATGGAAATAATCTTGTTTCATTTGTGTGTTGTGTCACACCAGGCATCACTGTGGATTGACTCCATCTTTGCAATAACCTGCTTGAAGTACTGAAAAGCTGCCATTAGGTCTCTTGAGGGCACCTTTTATTCAGGCTTAACAAGTTCTTCTTCCTCAGCCTCTCCTCATATAGCAACTGCTCTGGACCCTCAGCATCTTGCTAACCCTCCATAATCCACAGAAGCTCAAGGAGGAATCAGAGCCCAAGAATAACCTTTCCTTTGAAAAATCTTTAAGTCCCAAATTTACAAAATAATGACATTCAAAGCTGCTGGCTTGTTGATAAATGAATGACAATTGAAGTAAAACAATCAAGGCTTTAACAATAAAGCCCCTGTGATGATATCCACATTGTTCTGGAAGGAGACAGATCTGAGAAGACCTGAGAGTTCTCAACTCAGTGTAGCAGTCAAGATAAATAGCACTCTTCTCATAAGCAGATAAGAGAAAACAAATCCCTACAGGAAGCAATTGAACTATCTGGAAAAAACTGTATATACTCTTCCTTTTTACTTATAATCATTCCAGTATCATTACATCACTGCTCTCCCACTGCTCCTCTTTAAGTTAAAGCAGCCTCCCATTTTCAGATTTCTCATTACTGTACAGATTTCACAATGTATCATGTGTTCACTGATACAGAAACAGAGATTTATGTTATGACAGCTACCTCCTTCTATGAACAATTTAATAAAAGGTCATCTTCAAAGACCTGTGTCCTATCAGCTCCATTGTTTTTTTCTTCTCTGCAATGGTTGCTTTTCATGGAAGGAAGATTTTAAAGAAATTTCCAAAGTCACCCTTGCTTCTCTTTACTTAAGACAATCAAATTCCAAAAGGAAAAGCAAACCAGTTTACTTTTGAAACAAAAAACCCCAAGAAATCCTTCTTAACTTATTTCACATGTCAAAACGGAGGGACAGTCTTTCAAAGCTCACTATCGCTTTAGAAAAACAGTGAAAGATGCACTTTGGTCCCAGGATTTATCTGCAGAACCATTTCAGAGATACAAATACACACTTTGTGACTTTTCCTCTTCTTCAGATCACAAAAAGTACTGACAGATTGAGAGTAACAGTACATTCTTTCCTTATAATGTTTTTCCCCAAACTGAGCCCTTATTACTATTCTCATTACCTTTCCATCATTTAATCTTCCTTAAACTGAATTCTAGCTTCTCTCTCTTTACAGTATTTTCTGCTTCCACAGACTTTCTCAACAATTTCCTGTCCATGATTTCCTCTGGCGTTCTGTTCCTGCTTTTGATCTTCCTTTTCCATCTGTACCTATGGTGTCACCCTTTTCAGAGATAAGAACCATGTGGTTATCTCCCCCTTCCAGCTCTTTTCACGCCAGGCCTGGCACTATTACACCTGTACTACATATTTCTTTGCTCCTTTTTTTCCTGTTTGAATAAAGTTTCTACTACCAGTCTTTTTTTTTTCCTCATTTCTTCTTCCTAACTTCACCTTCTTCCCTCTGTGAAAACTCTTACGTTTCAATCTATTCTTCCTTTTCTCGTCCCCTCCTACTACTTCTTAAGTCTCCTTGATTTGAAGTCTTTCCTCATTTCCACCTCCTTCCTCACCATTGGTCTCTTTTGTCCCTCCTCACCCTCCTTTCTCACCTAAACACAATGACCAGGTAACTGCCCAAAATCTAGCACATAATTAAAAATTCAATGGACTTTCTGTTACTGGTAGTCACCCTTACTAGAATGCTCTCCTGAAACCAAGGTAATATAGAATCAAAGAATCATTTAGGTTAGAAAAGACCTTTAAGATCATCAAGTCTAACCATATAATTAATTTGTTCCCCGACCCCTCCAATGGTGTTTCACTGAACTCTCAAATTCCATTTCAGAGATTCATCAGCAATCAAAAGCAATGTCTTAGAAAATTTATGTTTTGCGCACTTCCACTCCCATCTTGACTGTGTTTCATCTAAGATCTATTCCACTAATGAGAACCAAAACGAAACTGTCAGATGCTTGCAGCTTTTCTTACCTAGTATCCCTGTGCTCCTCTTTGCAGGTAAATCTTCAATCATACAATGGAGACTTAGAATGTAAGGGAAAAAAACAACCCCCATGGCCTGTCAGAAGCTCCTTGGTAACTGTTGTTGGACTCCGCAGAGAAAACTGCCATTCAACAGCAAAGATAATTTGAATCAGCTGATTCAACCATGATAAGAACCTTGCTTCTAGCACTAGCACTGCAAAGAATGGCATCTTTGGTGAGAAGCCAATCATGCAATTACCTCTCAATAAATGGTTTTCCCAGGCCCATAAAATTAAGTAATTCGCTTGTTTCACTCATATTACAAGGTTTGATACAATTAAAAAGCATTCACTGTGTATCAGCTGCTCTGTAGTAAGCACCCACACCCCCTTACCACAGAAGGGTGGTAAGACAAGTCACGATGAAGTCCCTCAGAGAAAAAAAAAAAAACAACACATGTAACATCATATTTACCACAGGGTTTAAGTTTATCCAGGATCCCTTATTACAGACAGCCTACTTATCAGACTGTAAGTTATCTCTGAGCAACTTCCTGAAGTTTGTGGAAGCAACAAATCTTGACTGACAGCCACCTGGCAGAGTGACTGGCCCCATCTGTAAGCTGCACTTTCAGGTGAACCAAAAAAATGTTTAGGTGAAGGGGAAATATATGGAAAATAGATGAAGATCAGTTTTGAGGACATGGGAATGTACAGTTGAAAGCCAGGACTGAGGAACATGGGATGAAAAGTTAGAACAGTAACTCTGGGATTTTAAATAGAGAAGCTGGACTGGACTACTAAAACTGGCCTGGCACGCTGAGTAGCAGTATGACTGAAGTAAGGAGACGTGAAAGAATAGAGCATACAGGGAAAGATACCGTAAGTTACCAAGAGCTGTAAGGACATATTCCTACATCAAAGCCAAAAATTCGGGACCTCTGTAGTGCAGATGCAGTACGCTGAGACAGTTAGTTCTAGGTCTTGCGACAAGAGGAAGAGAAATGCTCTAAAATAATCCTAAAATTAGAAAAACCACAGAGCTTGTTAAAAATGCCCATGCGCGTTTTATTAATAAAAACTAACAGTGCCAAGGTTAAACAAGTCAAACAATTAATAGTCTCTTTATATTCCATAAAATATTACAGAAAAGTTTATTTGTGTTTCAATAAAAAGACTACTGTCTTAGAAGAGGCAGCTGACAGTATTTGTGCAGTTAATTGTTTGTGAATAAATTCAAAAAGACTACCACCTGCCCTGAAATTCCTTTTATAAAAATGAACTATTAAAAATGATTGACAAATTTTGAGTTAAAAAACTTAAAACATTCTCTATATTTAATTTCAACTTTATAATAGATTACAGGAAGATGCTTATGAAACAAATACAAACATTTGTTTCAGTACATGTCTTTATATGATAGACTTATAAGTATGTAAACAACTATATAATAAAAAGTTTCCAAAGTCTGCCTGTAAGAAATCAGGCAAATTTTACCATAAGCAATAAATCATTCCAAACCTTCAAGACATTTTATATAGCTGCACCAACTGGCAGTAAACATTTGCCAAAAATCTTTGTTACTCATATGTCCCAACATACAGTGAAAAGCATATAAACTTGATGGAATCATCATGTTAGATATAATTTAAGGGAAAATAAGTTCACAACATTTCTGGAATTTAACATGTAAAAAAGTAGGACGTATCTTTCTTGTTTGGTTCTTTGGACACTGCGTGATTAACAAAAAACACTACATTAGCTCACTATTCCTCCAAAAGTGGCATCATCAAAATACACTCCAAATAAATTGCCATTCAGTGTATTCATTTTCCACAGAAGGATAGCATTTTATTTCTCAATGATGTGTCTACATTTTCTTTAGCAAACTTCGCAAGAACATTTGGGGCAAAATCCATTTTCCTTCAAGTAAAAAAAAAGAAAAGCAAACCCAAAACAAACAAGAAACAACCAACAAACCAAAACCCCCTAAAACACAAGTAAATAAAGGCTCTGCATTAACACACTGGTATCAAAAACACACATCCACACCACATTTAAAAATATCCTACATAAAACAATCCTTGTTTGCTTATCAGAGGTGCAATTTCTAAACTTAGAACTGCTTACCAATATTCTCCTTGAGGGACGGGGCAAAGTTATTTGAGACACTTCTCCCTAGAACAATTTATTCCTGAAGCTTGCTGAATTTTAACAAAAAATAGTCTACAAGCAAAGGGCATCAGTCGTCATCATCATTTTCATTAAAATCGTCGTCGTCATCATCGTCATCCCCAACATAAGAAACTGGTGTTTCAACTCTGGAGCCACTGTACTGAGATCCGTTGGAACTTGTAGCCAACATCCCGTCTCCACCATTGGAAAAGTCACTGAAGGAAAAAAAAAACCCAACAACAAAACCAACATAGCCAATTGGTATTACTTAATGATTTTTCCAAGTTTACTGTGCTCTTAATCATGCATCTAGTCTGTTCCTTTAATGAATCTGCCGCTGCTATTTTATAAACTGTATTGAACATGACTAAGTTATTTCTCAAAAGCAGAAACAGTTTAAGTAATTTTGAAGAGGTTCATATCGTGTTTCTTCCTTTAGGTTTAATACAAAGATTAAATCCTTTCACAGGTGCCTTAGAAGTATGCTTTCCAGGTAACTTCTAAAGTACATTTAGTGTTAAAGCTACAGAACCATCTAAGCCCTTTACTATTTTTAAGTAGCACTGGAAACTTGCATCACAAGTGAATCCTATCTTTAAGCACTGATCTTGACTCAAAAGACTTGGAAAATTGGGTATTAATAGCTCCTCCTTAATACTTTGTTATTACATGGCAAAGTGTATCATTGCTACATGTGCTGTATTTTTAACTTGAAATGGTTTTCTTCTCATACTTCCCTAGTTTAAAAAAAGCCCACTGTATAACAACAACAAAAAACTGTACCAAAAACCCACACCCCGCCAATCTCAGAACCACCCAAAAATTCCCCAAAACCAACACTCTCCCCAAGCAAAAAAACCACACAACCCTACTTCTTTGACATCTTGTATTTTTCCCTCTTGTAGACATCTATGTACACTGAAAATTCACCAACACTGAAAATTTATCTCCTGGATCAGCAAGTAGATTTAGAAAGTATCTTACTTGAATGGGATCTTTTTCCACCAAAATACACACAACCATTGTAAATATGGTCTGAAATATCTTGTTCCTAGATGAGTTAACTGTATCCGGAGGTATTTTATTTTAAGAGCCAAAACATTCCTGCCTCCAGTATTACTTGCTATTTTGTCAATCTTTTCTATCAAACGTGGTCACAAATTCTTGACAAAATGTTTTTTTCTAAAATTCACAGAAAAAGTATCTCCAACTTGGAAGACATTCATCGTTTTTAAACTGCTTTCAAGAATATGTTTGCTAGTCATTTTTCAATCCAGCTGATGCACATAATCTATCATGCACAGTGTTGTACAGAGCTAGTTCAACGGTCTGTAACCACACAGAATGAAACTGCCCCAGAAGATCACAAGGAAAACGTATGTCCAGTGAGACACCTTCAAGAGCTTCTGCTGCTCTGCAAATTTACTCAGAAGGAAGATAGTAAGATATCTGTTTGGCTGTGGTCAGGTAACTTATATTCTCCAGAATTATCTGCAGAAGCAACATCAAAAACGACAACAAAAAAAAAAATGCTTGTGTTCCTGTGAACTTGGAAAGTACAAACCCAAAACTGTCTCCCATCTTTTGGATAAACATGGAACTGGATTTCATAACCTGAGCTTCTTAGCAAGACAAAGAAATTGGAATGAAGGCATCGGCAGCAAAATCTTCTTCAGTCTTCTGCAGCCTTTCTTTGACAGTTTTTGGTACCAGAAAAGGTACAGATCTTGTAGTTTCCTACTACCATGAATATTTATACATGTACTATAATTACACATAATTTGTCACTCCTCTTTTCCAGCCTCCTAAGAAACAGAGGTAGAAGGAGTTCTTGTGCTTCTCACCAAGATTATGAACCACAGTCAGCCTCCATTTTTTCTACTGGTCTCTCAGCTAGTAGCAGCCTATTCAAATTTCAAAATCTTAAAAATACATGGGGTCTTTTTCACTAACTCCATGTACGTTAACACAGAAGGAACCTCAGTAAGAATGGGACACTTATTGCGTAAGTTCTGTTTCTCTAAAGATATTTTAGCAATATTCTCACTCAGCTTCAGTTGCCTAGCACAAAACAAGACAAATTCCTCACAATTCTGGACTGCAGGAATGGGCTGCAGCATGAACCATGTTCCTCACCATTGCTAGTCTTGCACATCCCTGAGCTTAACTGTTTTCAAGTTACTTTTTTCTCTGCATTCAAGTAAACCTGTTAGCTACAAAAAGGTGTTTCACTAGAAAAATACTTTCAGAAATGTAACTGTGTTATCCTTTTAAAGTAACCCAGATACTGTATCTTTAGAAAGACCTCCTTCCAACTCTGACAGAAGGCAGATGGGAGAGAAAAACCTGCCAGAAGATTATCTTTAGAGAACAAGTATAAAGCTGTATTGCTTGTCTAAAGAAATCCCATCAATACAGAATTTTTGCCTTTAAACACAAATGGATTAAATGGCCTAAAAATTAGGACTTCCTTGAGAATTTTGATGGTATAGCGATTTCACAAATAATTTACAAGGCAGAGCCTGTCAGTGATCCTAACGTAAAACACTCGTGGAAAGAGGTGAAGTAATCTATAACTTGCTCTCTCCTTTCTAGGCTCACCTAGAATCATGTAGCAGCTCCTTCTGGAAGTTATGCTGACATATATATGAAAGACAGGGAGGCGATTACAGGATTGTAGGAGGGCCAAAATGTGCCTTCTATGATGGAGTAAATGCACCAATGAACAAGGGAATAAGTAATCTACCTGGGCTTCTGGAAGGCCTTTAACAGTCCCTCACAACATTCTCACCTCTCAACTAGAGAAATAAAGAGTTTGACAGATGGACTGTTTGATGGATAAGAAATTGGCATGATAAGAGTTATAGTCAACAGCTCCATGTCCATATAGAAAACAGTAATGAGTGATGTCACTCAGGAGTTCATACCAGCACTAACACTATTTAATATCTTCATTAATGACCAACAGTGGTACTGAGCACACCCCTCAGCAAGTCTCCAGATGACACAAAGCAGAGTGGCGCTGCTGATAAACTTGAGGGAAGAAGGAGTGGGCCTACATGAACCTCATGAAACTCAACACAGCGAAGCACAAGGTCCTACACCTGGGTTAGGATAATCCCCAGTATCAGTACTGACTGGAGGATAAACGGAGTTGAGAGCAGCCCTGTAGAGAAGCACTTGGGAGATACTGGTGGATGAAAAACTAGACATGACCTGCCAACATGCCCCTGCAGCCCAGAAAGCCAACTGCATCCTGGGCTGCACCAAAAGGAGCACAGCCAACCAAGTTCAGGGAGGTGATTCTCCTCCTCTACTCCATTCTCACGAGTACTGCATCCAGCTCTGGGGCCCCCAACACAAGACACATACTGCCTTGGTAGAGCAGGTCTAGAAAAGGGAAATGAAGGTGATCAGAGGGTTGGAACACCTCTCCTATGGAGACAGGCTGAGAGAGCTGGGCTCGTTTAGTCTAGAGAAGAGAAAGCTCCACGAAGACCTTATAGCAGCCTTCCAGTACCTAAAGAGAGCTTATAAGAAACACTGAGAATGATGTTTTACCAGCACATGCAGTTGACAGACAAGGAGAAAGAGTTTCAAACAGACAGAGGGTATATTCGGTTGGATATATTAAAGAAAAAACATGATATTAAACTCATTTTACAACTTAGCAGAACTTGCTTATAAACAAGGACAACTTGTTGATAAGTGCAACACAAAGAATCTATCCAGTAGTGACTACCTAAGGAAAAGTCTTACATAGCAAGAGAAAAATAATATTTAAGTTCAGAAATTACATACATCCACAAAAAGCTAAACTCAAGTTGCAGTTTATCACTCTACCAATTTCTGAAAATGTTTAAAACCTAAAACCCTTTTTTAAAGTTAGACACTAATGATCAGTGGAGAACCTTGCCCAGTTTGTATCTTTAGGGAAGTATCTATTTTCTTGTCACAAATTCCAAACTAAAAAGAAATAATGCATTCAAGATTAACACCAGCCTACTCAATTTCTCTTCCACTATACAGGAAAAGGTTTCTTTAATGACACTAGTAAGAACTACTACTACTCAAGTAAAAGTGATGCCTGAGAAAAACTTAAACACATACCAATACCACATTTAATTAAAACAAAACTTTTTTCATCAAATATTTAACCCCTACTTAAGTTTATCTGTTGATCGCAGATTTTAAAAACTGATAATTTCATCCCACCTGGCTGAAAATCTTGTGCCATTTGATGCAGAACCTGATGAAGATGTGACATATACACTGCTGATTGATCCCTGAGCCATTTCTGCAAAACAAACAATATATATTTCAAGAATACTTCAAAACACTCGGTATTTCAGATAAATGCTTAATCCTTTTAAAGTCCAGAAAGGAGACTTGCAACCAAACCAACAGAACATACTGATGTACTATATCCAAAATAGCATAACTAAAAGACAAGGAGCTAGTGCAACAGCAAAAATGTCGAAGTACATAAAAAAAAACCCCAACATTAATTTTGAAGTGAGCAAGTCAGAAGCCACCAGTATTGCTTATATAATGAAAACAATAAAGTAATATAAAATGAAGCCATGACCATGTTCACACTTACTACCCCTTGCCTCTGCAGGTGTATCAACTCTAAATGTTCTCTTAAATGAACTGCACAATGCAAAGATCTACTTGTGTGGTATAATGCAAAACATGGTTCTGTGAAAAGCAACAGCCCATTCTCTAAGAATCTCCGTTATTTGTTCCCTAAGGTATACTAAAAAGTGTATTTATTTGAGAATTTGTTAGAAAACTTTAAAACAAACCAGTGGAACTTAAATTAACTGATCTCAGATATTTTCACATTGCTTTTTGAGTCTCATATTAACAAAACAACTCTTCTTGGAGTAACTGACCTGTCACATATGGTTCCAGAGCTTTAGGAACCAAACTCCTCGCAATTTTTAGGTCCTCTGCTGAACAGCTTCCAGATTCTAGCCCACAAGCCATTCCCATTCGTTTTAGTACTTCTATATCATCATGAATTTCAAAAGTATTGTCAAAATTAAATAGATACTCAAATCTGGAGAGAAAAAAATATCTCTATTAACTTCAATGACTTTAAGTAACTTTCTAGGTTCAGGAATTGCAGCATTTCAAAAGCTCAACACACAGTGTTAGTGGTACATCACATTAAGCAATCAAATTTTTCAAGATACATATACATTTGGTAGCAAGCAACTAAAACCATCATTATATACACTATATAAGTCTTTAACAGGCTTAAGAGTTTTACATTAAACATTTTGCATGCCTGATATTTTTTTCTTTATAGAGTAGGAAGGGAAATGGGAGTTGGGTGTTTTTTTCCTCTTTTTATGGTTTTCTAGTAAGCTAATAGCGCAAGAATACACTGCTACATTCAGATTTTATTTAGCAAATGAAAGAGCTAGCTTTCTGAACCAAAAGTAGAGGACAGCAGTTCTGAAAACAAAATCCATTTTCAATTCTGCAAGTTGCATTTCCCCGTGTTGAAGTCAGAGAAAAACACTCCTTGGTGTATGTATGATATAAAACTTTAGCACTGCTGCCTTGTTTTGCTTAACATCTATCCATAGTATGTCTTAAAAAAAAATATTAAATATGAAGACAGGTTGAGAAAGTTGGGGCTGTTCAAGCTGGAGAAGAGAAGGCTGCATGAAGACCTCATAGCAGCCTTCCAGTATCTGAAGGGGGCCTACAAGGATGCCATAGAGGGACTTTTCATCAGGGACTGTAGCAATAGGACAAGGGGTAATGGGTTCAAACTTAAACAAGGGAAGTTCAGGGTGCATATAAGGAAAAAGTTCTTTACTGTGAGGGTGGTGAGGCACTGGAATGGGTTGCCCAGGGAAGCTGTGAATGCTCCATCCCTGGCGGTGCTCAAGGCCAGGTTGTACAGAACCATGGGCAACATGGTCTAGAGTGAGGCTTCCTGGCCCATGACAGGGGGGTTGAAACTAGATGATCTTAAGGTCCTTTCCAACCCTAACTATTCTATGATTCTATTAATGCAATTATTCTATTTATTAAAATCTTTATAAAACTGCCTGAAATTGCATGTTCTGAATCCAGAAAAGGCACAAGTAAATTTATTTGTATTTCATCTTTAGCAAATCTAGAATGCGTTAGCATGGACATAAAACTCGTAATACCAAAAGCCTGAGAGAAAACTTTGTTAACTCACTTGTCATTTGAAATACTGCAGTCAATCACTGTCTTCTTGCTGGTGTTCACAATGATAAATGGCAAATGGATGACAGAGTTGGAAGGTGGTGGTCGATTTGCCTGTTGTTCTGCTTGACGGTTTCGCTGAACAAGGTTCTTGAAGGCAATTTGCTAGAAAAAGCAATAGTGATACAAAAAGTATGAATTAAACTTTTAAGATCCTGTTAACAACAAAATCCTTCAGATAAAGAATACCAGCAAGCTACAAAAAATAGCTGCAGCAAGTAAATGCAGAAAAGGACAGAATGATCATCATATTCCTGCATGTTAAGATGCGGGAAGAGACACGAATGAGAGTACTGAAAAATGTAACACAACAAAATTTCACTGAAAATAAAAATGCATATTTTAATAACTACATCAGGACAGTTTCTTGGACAGATCCTTGACAGAATGAAGAAACAACAGTGACTAGGAGAAAGAATTTTCATATAGCATCCTACTTCGCTGTTCACCATTCCCTGTTAGCTACTGCACTCCACAAGAACAAGTCAAATCATTAATACTGTCTTTTTTCTGAAAGTATACACTAAAAGCCAGTTAACATTTGGAATTTGAATATCTGATGTCAGGTTTCCAAATTACTCAGTTAAGGTTAGTGACTTTACTCTCAGATCTTAATAAAACTGCTTTTCAGAATGGAATATTCATATTTTAAAGACTGGCAGTTTAGGAACTAAAAACTCAAGTTAACCATTGACACTCAAGTATAAATCTTTTATTAAGACACCAAACTAAGAAAAAGTATTTTTCTAGTCATGGAATCAAATTAAATAAACACAAATTAAAAACAAAATCCAAAGTCACCACAGAGGCTGATAAAAGTCAGATAACTGTCGAGGTTGCTGTCCCACAGCTGTCTGTAGTTTCTTTCTGCATACTGTCCTTGAGATTATCATTCCTATCACACACTGTACTAGGGGGAAGGAGCTCAGCAACTGTTTTACAGTGGTGAACCTACTTACACAGCACAAGCAGTCGTGTCCCAGAAAGGTAAGACACAGAGAATTATGAGACACGGCCTCTACAGTCATCTGATTTTACCTATGGACTCTAGCAAAGAAAAACTTTCTAGATACAGGAACTGAACTGGAAAATTCAGACAGCAGAGTATGAATTACAGCTTCTGTCAGCATAAAACCTGTTTGAACATACTTTAAACTGCAACATAATTTATCATAACTCATGGGAAGTTGCTGGCTTCCCAACAGCAATGGGCAACAGCACACTCCCAGCTAAAATAGAGTGCAAGATTAAAACTTCATTTGCTTTATCCTGAAATTCACCTTGTAAAAATTTCCCATCCCTCACTGGGATAAAACACGAATATATATATGTTACCTTGCCCTACAGACAAGAGTACCTTGACTGTACCTGTAGAATGAGTTCTTGTAGCTGAGACTGTTTTTGCTTTATTCTCTCAAGTCTTCTCTGTTTCTCCACCTTAGAACAGAAAAAGGTTTGCTTGGTTTATTGGTTTTACGTAGCACTTTATAACATTTTCTCCCCTTAAAATCATCTCAATACCAGAGAACTGGAGGCAGGGCGTATGATGTCAGCCATTAATGTGCTACAGATAACTTAGAAATCTAACTATCGAGACTCACATCAGTACTACTGTAACAAAGAGCAGAATTGGAACACTGGGGAATAAAGTAAAATATATCTGGAAGAGGGTAAAAACATCTCTGCAAACAGAAGTTATGCCTCAGAAAAATATCCAGATTCAAGGAGGCAAAGAGGCTCTTCATGTAGTCTACTGATACTGGAGAAGATCCATAAAAGATGCCTAAAAGAAATGAGGTTTCTATGGAGCCCAAGGTTAAGTCTTCAAAGCATTAAATACATACTAAGTAATACCATAAAAAGATAGGAGACAAAATGGTAGGAAATAAACTGCTTTCTCAGTGTGGGAAGCTCACCAGCAGATTCCAACTACGACTTCATTTACAGACTGTTACTCAAATTACCGTGGATCAGAATAAGAGAATGAATAGCAACACGACAGCATAGAATCACAGAATAGTTAGGGTTGGACAGGACCTTAAGATCATAAAGTTACAACCCCCCTGCCATGGGCAGGGACACCTCACATTAAAACATCTTACCCAAGTCTCTGTCCAACCTGACCCTGAACACCGCCAGGGATGGAGCATTCACAACTTCCCTGGGCAACCTATTCCAGTGCCTCACCACCCTCTCAGTAAAGAACTTCTTCCTTATATCCAATCTCAACTTCCCCTGTTTAAGTTTGAACCCGTTAGCCCTTGTCCTATCACTACAGTCCCTAACGAAGAGTCCCTCCCCAGCATCCTTGTAGGCCCCCTTCAGATACTGGAAGGCTGCTCTGAGGTCTCCATGCAGCCTTCTCTTCTCCAGGCTGAACAGCCCCAACTTTTTCAGCCTGTCTTCATATGGGAGGTGCTCCAGTCCCCTGATCATCCTCGTGGCCCTCCTCTGGACTTGTTCCAACAGTTCCATGTCCTTTGTATGTTGAGGACACCAGAACTGCACACAACACTCCAGGTGAGGTCTCACGAGAGCAGAGTAGAGGGGCAGGATCACCTCCTTCGACCTGCTGGTCATGCTCCTTTTGATGCAGCCCAGGATACGGTTGGCTTTCTGGGCTGCAAGCACACACTGAAGCCAGCTCATGTTCATTTTCTCATCGACCAACACCCCCAAGTCCTTCTCTGCAGGGCTGCTCTGAATCTCTTCTCTGCCCAACCTGTAGGTGTTCCTGGAATTGCTAGAACCCAGGTGTAGGACCTTGCACTTGCCATGGTTAAACTTCATCAGGTTGGCATCAGCCCACCTCACAAGCGTGTCAAGGTCCCTCTGGATGGCATTCCTTCCCTCCAGCATTATCAACCAAACCACACAGCTTGGTGTCATTGGCAAACTTGCTGAGGGTGCACTCAATCCCACTGTCCGTGTGAGCGATAAAGATGTTGAACAAGACCGGTCCCAGCACAGATCCCTGAGGGACACTACTCGTGTTACTGGTCTCCAGCTGGACATTGAGCCATTGACCACAAGTCTTTGTGTGTGCAGCCATCCAGCCGGTTCTTTAGCCACGGAGTGGTCCACCTATCAAATTGATGTCTCTCCAATTTATAGACAAGGTTGTCATGTGGGACAGTGTTGAACGCTTTGCACAAGTCCAGGTAGATGACATCAACTGCTCTACCCCTTTCCATCAGTTCTGTAGCCCCATCATAGAAGGCCACCAAATTGGTCAGGCAGGATTTCCCCTTAGTGAAGCCATGCTGGCTGCCACCAACCACCTTCTTGTTTTTCATGTGCCTTAGCATGCCTTCCAGGAGAATCTGCTCCAACGTTTTGCCAGGCACAGAGGTGAGACTGACTGGTCTGTAATTCCCCAGGTCATCCATTTTCCCCTTCTTGAAAATGTGGGTTATATTTCCTTTTTTCCAGTCATCGGGAACTTCACCTGACTGCCATGATTTTTAAATATGATGGACAATGGCTTAACAACTTCATTCGCCAGCTCCTTCAGGACCCATGGATAGATTTCATCAGGACCCATGGACTTGTGCACATTCAAGTTCTTAAGATGTTCTTGAACCTGATCCTCTCCTACAGTGGGCCTCAGGTCTTCATTCTCAGTCCCTGCGTCTGCCTTCCAAGGCTTAGGTGGTGTGGTCATTTGCCAGTGAAGACTGAGGCAAAGAAGTCAGTAAGAACCTCAGCCTTCTCCAAATCCATGGTAGCCAGTTCTCCCGATAGCTTCCAGAGGGGGCTCATGTTGTCCCTAGTCTATCTTTTTACTCACAATGTACCTATAGATTCCCTTCCTGTTATCTTTAACATCCCTAGCCAAGTTTAATTCTAACTGGGCCTTAGCTTTCCTAACCTGGTCCCTAGCTTCCCAGACAACATCCCTGTATTCTTCCCAGGCCACCTGTCCTTGCTTCCACCTTTTATAAGCCTCTTTTTTCCCCCTCTAAGTTTCCTCAGCAGCTCCTTATCATCCATGGAGGTCTCCTGGCCCTCCTGCTGCACTTCCCTCTAGTCAGCATGCAATACTCCTGAGCTTGTAAGAGGTGATCCTTGAATATCAACCAAAAGTCTTGGGCCCGCCTACCCTCTTTGTAGGGCTATATCCCATGGAACCTTACTAAGCAGCTTCCTGAAGAGGCCGAAGTCTGCTCTCCTGAAGTCCAGGGCAGTAAGGTTGCTGCACGCTCTTCTCAGTGTCCTAAGCATCTCAAACTCAACCATCTCATGATCACTACCAACCAAGGCTGCCCTGCAGTGTCACATTTCCAACAAGCCCTTCCCTGCCGGCGAGCACAAGGTCAAGCATGGCACCTCTCTTTGTTGGCTCCTCTACTACTTGCAGGAGGAAGTTGTCTTCCACACAACTGAGGAACCTCCTGGATTGGATTGCTGGGCCGTACCATCCCTCCAACAGGTATCAGGATGGCTGAAGTCCCCCATGAGGACAAGGGCCTGCAAGCATGAGGCTGTTCCTATCTGTAAATGATGTCAGCATGTGCTGACAATGCTGGGTCATCTGGCATAGTAAGAGAGCTCATCATAAAGCACTCTTGAAAGTGTCTTGTAGGATTGAGTGATTACATCATTGACATTATTTTTGATAATGTGTATGTGCTAGAAAACATAATCCCATCCATGCATATTTTAGAAATAAACTGACATTCAATAGAGATCTTAAACTACAGCATCTAGAAAAACATTCAGCTCAGTACACCCCGGAAGCCAAAAATTTGAATTACCAGGCCAGGGACTAAGAAGATTCTAATGCAGCTGATACTCAATATATTTCCACAAATGACTCAATAGTAAAAGCAAACCTTGTACAAAGTAAAAACTAAGAAAAATTAATTGAGGGCTGTTATATGTCATAAGTACTTAAGTCCTGCAGCAATAAAGGAACAGCAATGCATATATATGGTGAACCACATGCAAAATCTATCATCACAAATGCATTATTTGTCTGGCCTCTGGAGAAAACAATCTTCGTAACTCTTTAGCACCACTACTGCAGTGTTGGAAATACACACTAATCTTTCAGTTTGATTAACTTGCATTCACTTCACATATACTCTAAAAGCTGTGACAGAGCTGTATTTCTGACATAGAAGAATAAAAAAAACCCAAGAAAACACCATAAACCAACTAAAAACATTAAAACGATCTGGAAGTTTAAATGTGCATTCTGTAAAGACAAATAAGACAGTCAAAAGGGATCATACTATTGTACCTTGTTATTTCAGGAGATAGCAAGAATACTTTCTATTGTATCAGAACAAATTAAGGATGTAAACATTTACTCAGACACAAAGCCACTATGAACTTCCTAATAAATATACCTCTAAATTCTGACATTCCTGAGCCGAGTTAGTAGGTAGACCAATCCATTTGATTTCCTTCTTCTCCTTAGAGATTATGTTCATGGCCATAAGGACATTTAAGGCATCATAGACACGGCGTCTAATATTCTTCTGGTCATAAGCCTGCTATAGACACAGCTCATTAATCAAACATACTTGTGCAAAAATATTTGAAAATAAATACATCACAGTAAATGGGTAAACTTGGGTAATATCTGAACTGTTTAATTTAGTAGTAGGAAAATACAGAAAAGTCTCATAAGGAATTTATCTTCCCCAATTCAGTTCACATGTAACTGACCTCCCATATACTTACTGATTCATTTGGTGAAATGTGATTATCAGTGGTACTGAATTCTGCAACCAACTCGTCTGCCACCTCATTGTATGAGGTAGTTCCTTTTCTTTGTACCTTCTCGCAAACCTTCATAGAGAAATGACGTAAACCCTTGCCATTCTTCTCTCCTTTTTTGTTCCGCTTCCTAAATATATGCATAATACATATTTTAAGATGATTTTAACTTTGGAACACTTAATGTCTCTTCTTCAAACACAGGCACACTGCTGCATAAAACCAAGCTTTCCCTTTTGTTTTGCTTTTACCCCTTCCCAACATTTTTTCCTATAGTTTTCCCCTACAATTTAAAATAATTAACAATTCTACTGTCTTGATGCTGAAACACAGTACAAATTCGTTCTTTTGTCAACTCTGCTAGCTCCAGTAGCAGATAATTTAACAGGGATATCCCTTGAAGAAGTCAACAAAAAAGACCCTTTTAATCTTCCAATCAAGAAAAAGAAGGAGTAGAGGGATAAATGCTGAAATATGAAAGGTGAATTACAGGAAATAACTAATCTAAGTTGACCACAAAAAAAAAAAAAGACTTGATTAAGCATTTTCTGCTTAAGTCTGACACCGACTGAACAGATGAAATCCGATATTGGCTCAACTCACTAAACATTCCATAATTACCAAAATACAGATCTGAAGTTACACAGTATATGAAGTTGCTATGAAAACTTCAGTCACAAAATACAGTAACTATAAAAGTTTTCTGCATATCTTTTAAATAAAAAGTTCCTTGAACATGAGGGGAAGTGTAAGTATCAAATAAAGTTCCTTGTAACTTGAGGAAAAGTGTAAATATCAACAAAATTAGTACCAGCAATGGAACCTCTCTTAATTCTCTGCATCTCCCTTCACTCTACAGTTTGAGAGTAGAAATCTATTTATGTGTAACAAGACACTGATGATGAACTTAGTTCTAAAAATAACCCCTACATTTCACAAGAGAACCTTAAAAACAAGCTTGCATGAGAAAAGACACCAGAAGAATGCATTAATTTTATCTAATACTTTTTCCTCAATAAGGACTACATTCTTATTTCACATGATACTTCATGATACACTTGTTCAATCCGAAAGGCGCTATTTTTAAATAAACCAGCGAAACAGCAATGTCAAATTAAAAGCTTAATCAAGTCAGATGAACTCGTGTTCTTTTAGGAGCAAAATCCTCTAAATGCAAGTAATATGAGAATATCAGTGTTTACATAAAATATTCTCGTTCCTTTTGTGACAAATGAGGGAGTATTCATTCTTGTGCAACTATTCCTCACTTAATACAATACACTTAATGTTGAAGTGCTCTGGATGGAAAGGTGAACACACCATGTCTCTCACACTGCTAGCCTGACAAATACATACACTGCCACAGTTAACCTTTAGAACAAAAGTTCCAAATAATGTATTAATCCTTTGTAACTTTCATTTTGCTCACCCAGCAGACCACGGTGAAGAATCGCCAGTCTGGTTCTGTGATACAAAATGTGTGTTAGGCGTATGTGGACTTCCTACCAGGATAGTATTTGGTGCTGAAGGTCTCTGAGGTGTACCAATAACCTACAGTAAAGATAAAATAATTTGGAAAATTATCAGAAGTATTCCAAGATATTCATATGCTGCATGATTCAAATGATGCATGATGCAAACACTACTATTCTTCTGCCTACTTCTACTGGATGCATCGATTTTATACACATTAGTACAAAACCCTTCAGACTACAGATTATACAGTTAGTGCACTCCCTACATAGTGAGGATTTATGTATTATCCTTACATGATTTTTCATGCTTCCTGGATTTCTTAACATTATTCAACACTAACTTTGAAAAGATCAACACACACAAGTCCTCACCGCCAACAGAAAAAGGGATAAAGGTAGGGGGAGAAACCCCAAATCCTACCAGACTATATATAAGAAGTTGCAGTAAATACAGGAAGTAGGAGCTGAAAATCAGTAAAAGCAGAAAGCAAATACAGAGATGCTGCCAGGAAGGTCAATTTCTGCAGTCAAGTCTCTATCACTACAGAGTCAGAACCAAAATGTTACAAGGTGAGGAAGAATAAGGGCCAACTTTCTCTATCACTGCAGTGAATGACATCCATTTGGGCAGAATAATTCCATCCTGAACATGTTATGAGAACACACTCAGCTGATCACAGTCTTAGTCCTGAAGATGTGCTATTCTGATCACAAATTAATACATACAATCGCACATGAAGCCATGTTCTCCTTAACTGAAAATCGCTAAAGCAGAACTTCCACATGATGTTTTCTATCTCCAAAATGTTATAAATGTAACACTCTAGAAAATATATTTTTAGGAAAACAAAATGATACTGTACAGATTTCTATTCTGTAGAAAGATATGACAACTTTTGAGGGGTACGTTTGCCTCCCAGTGGAAACAGTATGTTGCATCCCTGGCATATGAAACAAACATCAAATGAACCTACACCCACAAGCTTGCTAAGCTCTGCAGCCACATTCTGCCTCACCAACAAAAATTTCTTTCTCAGGCTACCTTCAGTACCTTAGCCTCCAAGAGTAAAATACAAAACCTGAAGAAAACAAAATGAAACATTTTATGCATTAAAGTTAAAATAAACCGAATTTGAATAATGTTTAAATACAGAATGCGAAAAGCAGTCTAGTGACTATTAAATGCGTCAGATTTCAGCTGCCTGTGATTTTTCCCATACTACTGTTTCTTTATGTAATGCCACCTGAGTAGTTAGCATACAAGTTCATTACACCTTCTTCTGACAGCTGGAAAATCGCAAGTCCTCCTCCTCTTTCCTGTAGCTTTCTTCCATACTTAAATAGTTTCTAATTCTTATGGAAAGTCATCTAATCTCCTCTACTACTTTTCATAACTGAAACTTCTGATTGTGGGAAACAGAATGAGGGTGTGGGAAGCCAAACAGGCACAGGAGACACGTGAACCAGCTCACTTTCTCCCCTTGAAAAAATACCGCCAGTTCTACTGCTGACTGGTCTGGTTCACCACATCTCAAAAGACTGTGAAAACCACTCGTGTGCTACTCCAGTAACAGACAATACAGAGAATAGAGGAAAGCTGTTAGCCAGTTTTTATTTCCTAGAATGTAGTTACAGAGGACTAGAAGATATGATTAACATCTTGCAGGAGCAAAAATCAGAGGATCTCATTCTATTCCCTAGTTTCCTAATTCCACAAGCAGCTTCATCATCACTTTGGTGCCATATCTAGAATTCGTACAACTGCAGTAACATGAAAACCAGGGGAAAGAAGAAAATAAACCATTTGGTAACAGCAAACCCTGTGCATGTACCACACTCTATAGTGTCTTGAAGTGTTCCAGAATAGGGTGTACACTTGTGCCCAGCAGAGGCTCCCTCTGTGCCATTATGGCCTATGATATCTAGTTAAAATATTATTTTGCTACTGCTGGTTACTGATTTTAAATTACAAGAATGCCTACCTACTCTGAATGTCCTCATTTGGAAATTTACTGATAACAAATGTACAACTGAAAGAACAATTTCATTCAGTTAAAACTCATTTAGCAACACTTCCTAGTGGCTGCTGGCAAGTAGTTTATTCACCACCACTGCTGGAAATACAGCACAGTGAATCATTTTCACTACATCTGTACAGCTGAAGAGGTAGAGTTTATAGATTCATGCAGACTCAATTATAGAACACTCCTTAAAGCTTAGAGCTGGGAAAGGCAGATGGGAAACTGCTTTCCTACCAAGAAGGACCCCCAACATAAGAAATTCCATTTCAGATGTTTACATGTTACAGTTGCCTTCCAGAAGATGAACTGAGATCAACTCTTTTCATATCACTGAATTTTCATCACTATAATTTCTCATAATCTTTGTATTATTTATTGCTTTACTAGTTCTTCAAAACCTCTTAATTTCATGTTCCTTACTCAAAGCTCACATTAAGTATTTAAGCAAAAGGTATCTAAATTATGCACTAAGAAAAGCAGCTCTGTTTTCAATTTCATTCCAACAAAATTCAAGCTCAATAAGCATGTGCTGTTGGACTTCATTTACATTTTCCTATGTCAGATTCCCAAGCAGAGTTTGAGTGAGCCACTGATTTTAAGTGGCAAGACTAGCCAAAGATAAAGTCACCTGAATATTCAGGTATCTGCGTGTTGCTTTGAGAGTCATCTTTGCATTTCTTTATGCAAAAGTACATTTGTTTTAACATAAGTTTACTGAAATCATAAACAAAGCTTAGACTGTCTACTGATGACAAGTGGTACCAGCTACCAACCTACAGATCAGATCTACAGTATGTGTAAGCAATAGTATAAGCAATATGAAAACCCCAGTGTCTCCTTACCACTTGTTGTGCAATGTTGACATTAGACTGTCCGAATGTTTTTGGCAGGAGCTGTTTTCCAAGCGTATTTACTGTAGAAGGATGAACAGCCAATAGAGAAACAACCCCTAAAATACAAGTAGATAGCTTCAGGTCAGCCACATTGTATTATTTTAGTAATTCCAGTTTCATCTATACTACCAATGCATCTTAATAGAAACTAGCTCTAAACTGCATAGAGAGTCAATATAAAAGTTACATTCACACATTTGAACCAAAAGAAGAAATCAAGATTCATAGTATGCTCTCTCAAACTTTTTCCTATGTAACTACAAGTCAGACGGCTAGTAAGAACATGTTTTAAATTCTTGTAACCCAATTTTTCTCTCAAAGCGTAGTAATAGAGGCAATGGGCATCTGACAGCGTAATCATCTCCTCTTCTATCTCTGTTCTTTGTAGCGATTGAAATCTCTTCCCACACCACTTGAAAAACACGCCCAATGTCCCAGGGTAGGACATACCCATCTGAGACATGCTGGGCTCCAAGAAATAAAATCTGGCTAGCACACACCTTTCCAAGAGGGTGTTCCCAACTTTCCCCTTAGTATCCCCTCCAAGCTGAAGGAGGAAATTACAGAACAAAAGTCTTCAAGCAAAATACATACAACACAGTAGACTAACCCTGCAGGGAAAGCTGCTCTCTCTCTGTTCATAAGCTACCCACAGTGAGCATCAATAGGTAAGCCATGTAAACCAAAAATTCAGCTACTAAATACCAACCCAGGTATCCAGCAATTTGATGCTCCAAGCCAGTTTAAAAACAGAACAAAGAAAAGAAGCAACAAAGACTGACTGCAGAAAAAGAATAATGGAACAAACAAGTCTTAAAATACTGGAGACATCTGTCATGCAGTTGTCAAGGGCAGACATCAGCCCTTTTAAAGATCAGTTTTAAAGGGGCCAACGACGCCAGAAGGGCTTGGCACAACTCCCATTCTGCTTCCTTTCCATGTTATACAATACAGAAGCAATAAGCAAACATTTTTACAATTTCATCAGGAGGGGCCCTAATGAGTCCTTCATGCCTACCATCCCCTCTTACGCATTCAGGTAGTCCACAGAGAATTGAGACAACTCCAATCTTGTTTAAGCCTTCACTTTCCAAAAGGCTTGTACTTCTTAGCTGCTATTACTACACCACATCAAACCAATAGCTTCACACAAGAACCTATTTTCAGTCTCCCCAAAACCTGCATGCAGCAGCCTATGTTCTTACATTACTAAACAACTTTCCAGTGTTCTTTCAGAAAGTCAGCAGCTATCTAGTTTGTAATAGATGTCTGTTATTCTCTCCTGTCCCTTCAAGTACACCCACCACTAGCACAGCCTGTTTTCTGTGTGCTCTTCTTCTCTGCAGAACACAGCAAAGCAATATAAACTACACTGGCTATTAATGCTTGTGTATCTTCTCAGCTTCCTGGAGGTCCTGGATGTCTTTTTTTAATGTTCTCTCACTGCTTTAAAAATATCAAAGCAATCTGAAGATTGTATTTCCAGTAAAAAAATCAGAGTTGTAAGTGCTTTCCAGTGTTAAAACACATCATTTATTTGATCACCTCTCCTTACCTCTGATGGTTCATGTTGCCCATACCCTTTCTAGTTCTCCTAGCCTCTGAGATTTATTTTTCCAGATGACAGGGATGGACACATTGTTCATGTTGTTTACAGCAAAAAACTCCATGGCATGTCTTCTATTGTACTGCCTGTTCTATTCCAAACAATTCCCCAAATTCAGTGTGCTTGTTCCCCACCAAACCCTGATACAACATTTGAACAGCACATCCTGCCATGACTTCAAGATCTTCTAGAGTGCTAATACCTCGGCTTGGGACACTTACTGTATCTATAGTTTGGTTTTCACCAATTATTAATCCAGGAGAGTACTGTCCCATTCTGACACCTTAGTTTCTTTAACAGGCTGATTAAGGACCTTGATAGCCAAAGGCTTTTTGATATTTTTAAGAAATCCAAGGACATGGCACTGATAAGATAACCCTTATCCACATGGTTGTTGACTCTTTCAAAGCATGACTTTGAAAAAACATTAACTTCACAACCTCCCTTTTCCTCTAGAAAAGCCCTGTTAATGCCTGCCCATTATCATGTTTGTCCATATGTCTTACTCCTCTGTTATATGCTCAGCCAGTGTGCCTAACTAAAGGTTGACTTGCTCATCTGCAGTTACCTGAGCCCTTCAGAAACTGGTGCATGAAATGTGGCTTTCTATTCTTCTGGTACTAGATGAATTATACATATACTGAGTTAGCAGCATAGAAGTACCATTGCTAGGCCCTTTAGGAACTCAAAAGTAAGACAATTCTCTGGACAAGGTGATTTATAACCATTAACGTCATCGGGTTTTTCCTAAGACAACAACTTCTAGCCACACTTCAGTAGGACAACTTCATACAGAACAGTATTGCTCTGAGACTCCCCACAATCATCTTGACCACCTATTGACACTTCAGATGCACTCAGAGGTTAGATCAGATGGCTTCCAACCTCCTTATTCATTTCATCCTGTGAATACAAACAGCTATGTTGAATCCGCGTGAAGGGAAAAGCACACACTATGCTTCTTCAAACTACATTAACATTCCCGTGGTGCTGTGCCAGAGTTAATCACACACCTGAACCAACCTGGCTCCTTACAGAAACTGTAACGTACGTCTCTCTGTGGCACTTTGTTCTTCTGGTGTCTTTCAGAATAAAGTAACTTCTTATGCTATCATGTTGTTTCTTAAAATCTTCTATGACGTAAAAAAAGACAAATGCAAAAATTTTGCACTTGTGACTCCATGCAACAGCACACATCAGGGTTCAATGTGCAGAAAAGGACTGGGATGTTATTTGTGGGAATCTAATCACTGCCTTCTCTTAGGTGGAGAGTTCTAGAGACTGACAGAGCACACGACAAAGGGAAAAGAGAGAACAGTCACAAGTTGTTGCACAGCGAATTCCAACCAGATATGAGGAAAAAAAGTCACAATGAGAACAGTAAAGCACAGCAACAGGTTGTCTGGGAGGTTGCCCAGAGATACACAGAAAAATTCAACTACTGAAGACTTTGTGCTTATAAACTGGCTCTGTGTGATTGTAAGGTTAGATCAGATGGCTTCAAACCTCCTTATTCATTTCATTCTGTGAATACAAACAGGTATGTTGAATTCGCGTGAAGGGAAAAGCACACACTGTGCTGCTTCAAACTACATTAACATTTCCTGTGGTGCTGTGCCAGAGTTAATCACACATCTGAACCAACCTGGCTCCTTACAGAAACTGTAACGTACGTCTGTCTGCGGCACAAACTGACTGGCAAGGAAAGACAAATGTAACTGGAATAAGAGTAACACAATTCACAGTTTGAAGCCAAGTCAAAGTCAAGCTATAAAAGGTATCATTCTAAATAGGAAAGAGCGTAACTGTTTAACAATGGGGGTGGGGGAGAGAAAAGACAAAATTGAGGGCATCTGGTGATGGGGTCTGGGGGTTTGGGTTTAGTTTTGGGGTTTTTTGGTGTATGTGTGGGGGGGGAAGACCTGTGGTGTGTTGGGCTTTATTATTTTTCCAAGGGGTGTTTTCAATTTGCCTCTGCCCAAGTGCATCCTACTGTTTTCTCATTTACCTCATGTCCAACCCTTTTCCCCATATGCACCTGCACTTTCTTCAAAGACTCACAATGCTCTGGTTTCAAAGTGCTTTTGTGAGTGTGGCTTTGCTGTTTGCTTGTCTTATTAACTTCACTTTGAAAGTGACTGACAGCTCAGTTTCTCAAAGGAATTCTACTAATTATTTGTTAATTCCTCTAACAGCAAACACTGCAATCTGAATATCCCTGTACTCTGTGGCCAGCATATGGTGAGTGTAACAGCATGTAGAAAGTGAAACCATAAGTTTGCAAACAGCTTTGCTGGCTCTTTTTTGACTCTTCCTTTTCAAAACAAAAACATAATTACTATTGCTAGTCTGGCACGTCTTCCACCCCTCCCACCCCCCATTCTGAAGACCTCAAAAAACATGGGAAAAGGCCAAATAAAGAACAACATAAATTTATACAGAAGGAGGTAACTACTACTTAAATTCTCAGTCTCCCAAACATCACCAGTTTGGAAGATTACTCTTAGTAACTTATAAGCAATCATTAAACCTATGGGGAAATAGAGCTCCATCAAGATGAAGTTCCAGAATGCTTCCAAACAGAAGATAATGATACAGACGGGATCAAGGAGTAATGCAGAATAACACTTGCACAGCAGAAGAAGCAGCACCGTTTAATAAAATCTGTTATTTATCTGCCTACAAGCTATTCCAATTAAGTGCTCTCTTCATACAGTGTGCAGTAAATAGTTTTTGGCTACTGGCTATGTTTAGGGGAGGCCTTCTGAACTGGACCTTTGCTTGCATACAGAAATAAATCAAATCATTTTACCAAGAAGACAGAATCCTTTGCAGAATTTTAGTGGTAAAGAGGACTGGAGATACAGCCAATTATGAACATTTTAAATATCCTCAGATGCCACAGGAAGACACAGCACATCTAACAGTAGGGAAAGGACTGCCCTCTACAGACAAAGCAGTAGATCTCTGCAAGAGCTGACTGCTCTAGTTCATGGAACAGTACCAGCTCTGAATTTGCCACTTCAGATCAAAGAGGATGGCCTGAGATTCTCCTAGCTTCAGAAGCAGAAATCCCATCCACTGTAAGTGCTCTACCACCTTCTGACACCATCTTTGTGTTTTCCTTATTTACAAGAGAGCAGTCAACAGAACAAGTCTACTTCCTGATAATGAAGTCTTCAGTCTTGTCAGTCTCCTAGCATAGAAGCAATATAGTATAGGCAAGACCTGGATTGGTAAGCAGGTAATTTTGCAAACACTTCCTGAATTATTATAACCTCCCCAAAAGAATGTACAGAATAAGAGTGGCTTGTCAGAATGCAAAGTAATCCCTACTGTCTCCTGCAACAGTCTCAACCAAACTCTGCCCAGCAGACAAATAGGTAGTAAATACTCTATATTATCAGTGGTTAGGAGTTAAGCAAAAGGTTATTTTAAGAAAAGTCACAAGAACTCCTAACTAAGGGAGCATCAGCCGAAGAGCCAATAGGTCTCTTTTAGCAAACCAAAAAAGACCAGTGAGACTTTCCATGAAGAAGAGGTCTAAGGAAGTGACACAGCGGTCATCACTTCTGGGATGTGCCACCTGGAATACTGCATTCTTTAGTTTGGGAATTAAAAAAAATATATATATAAAAAAATCAATAGGAATAGAACTTCTCTAAAGCCAGAGCACCTGCCCTGCTTCAGATGCAAATGTTGATGTAAGACTGCATAAAAGCTACAAGAATTATTTTGGGAAAAAAAAAAAAAAAAAGAAGGTATAGATTCAGTCTTCTATATGTGGATTTTTTCTTCTTTTTTGTAAGAGGAAGAATTTCAGGAAGGCTCCAAATCTTCACCACTGTCCAAAACAGGATTCATCCTCTATCTCATATCAGAGATTGTGCACCTGTGTTTGAATGGCAGTGAAGCAGGGGTCAGAAAGTCACCCATAGTCAAGATGGGGAATAATGAACAGAAAGTGAGAATTTCAGAGCTACAGAAAGCTGGTACAGCCATCTGGACACAACCAAGTAGGCTGAGAAGTGCCCAACTCATCTACACAACTAACACTGAACAAGAGGTAACAAAAGAAAGGTCTAAAAGCAACATCCTGAAACTGCAAGGTACCATATCAACATCAAAACAAGGAAAGTTTTCTGTATGGATTAAATCTCCCACCTCTTTCTCTATCTCAAAGCATCATGACAGCAGGAAATGGTGTACTAAAGTCTCAGATCCATTAACCTGTCTCAGTACAGTGTCCAGCACAAGGCATGACAATTATGTCATTCAATCCCAACACTAGATACAAAGGAAATAGAAATCAAATGCTAAGTAGCTCCCTCTAGGACTGTCTACAGTATTTTCAGTGCATTCTGCTTTACAAAATTTACCCTAAATCACTGAGCCTGAACCACGGCTTTCTTCCCCATGCAAGAGGAGGGAGATGGAGCTAGCATAAAAACATTAAAGGTGCCACTTAAAATGCCTTTTATCCCATCCACATCACCTTCAAAGAAAATCATTCATTGACACAAAAGCATCAACTTGACTAGTTTTATATTATTAGATTACATATATACACAGAATATGTATAAAGAGTGTAATCAGATGATGTGTGGAAGAAGACAGAGGTGACAATTATATCCCAAGAGCTGACCCCTCAGATGGCACTCCTGAGAAGTTGCCGTTTTTAATGTCTCTCTCGCAAACACCACAGATACTTCATGGTTAGTCATATGCTAATTTTCAGAAAAGACTGAACTCTTTCTGAGGTTATCAACCTACCATAAGGTGAGACAACACATACAGGATTGTCTCTGTGTGCCAAATCAATTAAAAATATCTCTGCTCATTACACACAACACACTACCCTGTTAAGACAACAAAAATGCTTATACAGCAGTTTTAAACATTTTTTACAAAGACATCAATCTTCCCCAGTGTCTAGTACAACTAAGGTCTTAAGTAATTTCTTACATCACCTGAAGACTTTTGAGTGATTCTTATCATCTTTAGGTATGACTACTAATACTTTGGCTATTACAAACCTGTCCTTCCAAATCTGTGTTGAAATAAACTGTGTGGTCTACCTTTAGACTTTTAAAAAGTCTTTCTAGGCTTTCCAAAATATTGCTCTCACTTGCAGCAAGTTTTCTTTCCAGACCTTGACTTTCGATAATAACAATAATTGGATTTACTTCAGCTGCAATAATACATCGGCATTTTATAACCGATGTTCAGGCATGTATCTATTTGCTAAAGCCTGAATCACTTGCTCTGAAATAGCTCTCTACTTTTAGAGGAAAAATTGCAGACACTGCCAAAATCACAGAGTTTGATCTTGCAAATCAAATTAACAGTAACATTACATTGCAAAAGTTTCTTGTCATATAAATAAAAAGAACAAGACAATCTTGCAGCTAGACAGTGTTGATATGTGACAGTCTAAATACACCTTTAAAATTTACATATTTGAATTCATTTTTTCAATTACCGAGATTGCAATGAACTAAAGTTTTTATGCCCACAGAATATGAAACTTCATCTTAAAGCGTAAGAAGTGAAAGGAGCTAAAGACACCTTTTAAAAGTATTCTCTGGTTACATACCAATAATGCCACCTAGTGGTATGACAGATCTAAATTTTCTTTCTGAATAATTTAAATTTATACCCAACCTCTCCTGGAGGTTGTACAAGCACTAGAGGAAGCATAAGCTTGCAGCCCTTTTTCACCACATATAGATTGCTGCCTCTTATTCTACACTCAAGATGTTTTCAAAGATGGACAATTTTAGAGCATTTTGTAGAACGGTATTTTATGTCCATGACCAATTTTCTCAAAATGACATACATTATAAATGATAATGTTTTGTTCAGCTTTCGTTTGTTTTAGGGGATTTTGTTTGTTTTTCTTGGGTTTGGTTTGCTTGTTTGGGTTTTTTTGTTGGTTAGTTATGTGGGGTTTGGGGTTTCTTTTTACTATTTTCTCCTCTTAGAACAAGTCTCCTGATTCTACAACTTTAGGACTTTATGAGCAAGAGGTTGCCCAGCATTAACTGTTCAGTGTAACTGCTGAGCAAGATGAGTGATGTCCCCTTTCTGTCACTCATCTAAGGAACCGCTACACACCCTAACAAAGCTCAGTCTAAAAATAAGCTATTCACAGTTCCCCAGATTTTTTCCAGTGCAAATTAAAAATTTACGTAAGTCCATTCACAGGCTATTCTGAAAGTGTTGCAGCAAAGCTGTTCAGGCTGTAAGAACCGTTGCGTAATAACCTGTTTTTGTCAGAAGAGTCAACCTTTGCTTATTTTTCAGAGTTGATTCATATACCTACTTCATCCCGTACACACCTTACAGAACTTTAATTAAGTGCTGAGGAACCATTTCAGGAAAGACATTCTGCTTTCTCCCAAAACATATTTATTCAAGCATGTTCTTATTACCCAGCAGACAAGCCATTTTTTGTCCTCTACCACCCCCCTTTATTCCTCTGGCAGCTGAGCTCATTCTCCTTTCACATCTGGCTGGCAACATGTGCAAACTGTATGAAGTCTTCAGTTTCTTGTTGAGGCTGCATTCTGAATTTGCTGAGTTGTTCAAAGTTGGGACTATTCAAAAAGATGGTGGAATGCACCCTCTGATATTACTAATCCAATTACACACTGAGTGCTGTGAGAACATGAGGAAAATTAACTTCAAAAAGTAGCCAAGCTCCTGCACTCTCCCCAAAGAGCCTGCCCTATTACTGTTGTTGGAGGCAGCAGACTGGGCTAAGTAAACCACACATCTGACAGTAGGGAGATTTTTGACGCAATCAGTTCTCAAACTCTCCTTGTGATTGACTTGCAATTTCCAGAAAAGATTCTTTGATTTTAAAAAATAAAAAGCCAAAGGGGAGGACAAACAACTAACCAACAAAAACTCTTCCACTTTTAATGATGACCACAAGAAAAGAATAGAAAGATTATTTCCTGACCTCCTTCAACTCATCTTAAGTGGTACACCAGATACACTTCTGCTACCCTGCAAAAAACTTACTGTTTGGGTTTTGCATTTGTTTGTTTGGGGTTTTTTTAAATACACTCTTGTGGACTGAATCCTATTACTTGTGAAAGGAACTGAAATTCTGCACAAACTTAGCAAGACAGTGGAGGACAGAACTTTTCCATATAATAGTATGTAACGCAGACAGCTACTTTTAGAGAGTACATACTAATTTTGTGTATAGTAGTTACATTTTAAATTCCAGCATTTAAAGACTATACAACCCCCCTAAAAATTATAAAAAATTGGCAACATAAAATGAATACTACTTCACCGAATAAATTCCTGTATGTATCTGAGTACTTTACTGACAAAATATTAGTTCTTTTAAGCTCTGATTAAGACTACAGAGCCTGCATATAAAACACAGGCAATTTAGAGGCAAGAAATGTAAAATGATCAAGCCAAGAGAAACAGTTGTTTCTTTTCAAGATTTAGCTGCTGTCCATGAATTTTAAGAGAGTCTCTCAAGAGGAGTGAGGTGCAGAAATTCAATGAGGCTAGCTTAGTTTACTTATATTATTCATGGTGGTAGACACTGAGAATAGAGCTTCAATGACTCTCAAATTGGAGGAGATGCAAACCAGGATTATTCCCCTGAATTCATTTTAGAAATTCTATAAACAACAAAATGGCCTTTACTTTGCCCAGTTCTACTTAATCAGCTACATGATAATGGAAGATTAACAGTTACAATTCCTGCTGTCTAGACTGCACTACCTGTTTTGACTACCTCCCTACTGTAACAAGACCGTAACAAGGTCTAGACAGATACACCTACACGTGTATAAAATGTTCTCTAAGTACCCGTCCTGACAAAAATCACAGGTTTTACTGCCAGCAGGGGTAGGGAAAAAGGTATTACAAATGGTATAGCTGTTAGGAACAGGTATCTACAAGCACGCTTTTTGTTCAGGTGTATGAGACTGTGTCAATGAACACACATGTGAACCGGTTAGTAAGTGTCACTTATTCAAACCTTAGTGCCTTCTTCATCAAAAGCGTATCACAGCAATTAGTCAGACAGCCCACTTCTGTGAAGCAATGTATATTTTAGACAAGGGAATGTCACAGAGAAAACCAAGTGAGATTCCAATCAAATACTTGATGTAACTAAAAAAACTGTCAAGTTAAACTCATGGTAACAGAAACTGTTAAGATCTGCAGGCTGTGAAAGCAAATGCTTAAATGGGTTTCCTGAAATGGTATATAAAGGCTAGATCAGTAACACTAATGGAGGTCACCTGTACTGGACTACAGGTTAATCTGAGAGTACTATCATAAACCAATAACGCATAAAGTCAGCAGATTTGTCAACAGTGAGGTTTATGAGAACATCAGACAAGAAGTAGGTGACTTGTACTGAATTTTACCCTACTTGGTACAGCCTACCAAAGTATACCATCTACCATGCACAAGACTAAACCGGACTATTGTAATTTGGAACGAACAGCAAAGGAAAACAGCTATTTCACCAAAATATATTGTGAGGTGCCTGCGAACCAAACATGGCATTGCATAAAAAACATTAATGATACCTCCATATAAATAGGACTGATGCTTCACTTGGGAATCGTATATATTATATGCTCACTTACATTCAAGAAGGCTAATGAAAGCCATCAAACAGGGTCAAGGAGTGACGATAATGAAAATACAGAGAACAAAAAGAACTTATGTGATGGGGAAACTAGGAAATAGTGGCTAGATGGCCTCTCAAACTAAAAACTCTTCAGATACCCTAATGTTATTTGTAAAGAATATGCAAGCACACTGCAGAAAGCTATTACATGAAAAAATAACACTGCCACCAGCAAAATGCATAAGCTGGCAAGAATATACTTAACTGGAATTCACAGAATATTTCTACAGTCTCATTATGGAACACCCTTCCCACAAGAATACAGGGAACAAAAATCTAATCTTCATATACAGCATCATCAATTTAAAGAAGAGGTTATATGACACAGCTGTCCAGAACTGCAAGCAACTGGAACTCAGCAGTGCTTCTGTTACTTCCTCTCACTATGCTAATTACAAAGTACAGCTCCTAACTCCCCAAGAGTTAAGATACTGTTGGTTTTGAGCTTAAATATCAAACTCAAATTTATTGCCTGTGGTTTATTAAACTGCTTCATTACACTACACTATCACACATGCACAGCCATTATCTGGAAGTCCAAAACAGTTCAGTTCAAAATATTTTTTCGGATAGGCTTGCACTAATGTGTATGCACTATCATAAAAACTGTCACAACCCATTTTAAACTTCTATACTCTTGCATTTCTCCCATTTGCTAGAACACGGAGCAAAGCATGTTTTAGACCATCCTGGCCTTTACACTTAAACCCAAGCTACACTATGGAGATCACACATCGGGTAACAAACTACCACTAAACTTCACACAGTTTAAAGAAAATGATAAACCAGAAAAAAAAAATCTACAGTTTGCTTGCTGATTATGTGATATAACTTCAAAAAGCTTTACAAAAACTATGCTAAGTTTAAATAGTTCAAAGCCAGTAATAAGCGTAACAACTAAAAAACACAAAATGGAGAGTCCTACTAAAAATTATGTTCTTACCTTTTCCAGGACTTAGGTTTTGGTCTATAAACACCTTAAGCTCTCCATTGGCTTCAATTAGTCCAGCCTGTTAAAGAAAGTAACTTTTATTAAAACTTAGAAACAGAGATACCCTTTACCATTAACGATGGAAGATAACATACTAGAAGTCTCTGCTGCTACTAGCTG
The DNA here is from genome assembly GCF_033783945.1 of Neopsephotus bourkii. Lineage (NCBI taxonomy): Eukaryota > Metazoa > Chordata > Aves > Psittaciformes > Psittacidae > Neopsephotus > Neopsephotus bourkii. Next base: position 7,932,066 of record NW_026902234.1, read on the forward strand.
TATTGGTCACATAACCAACACTACGTAATGGCATTGTTTGTGGCATAGTATTTGCAAAATTTTTTTAAAACTTGATTTTATAAATACCATGCTCTTAAAAAGCAAGCAGAAAATCATTTTATACCTACTTTGCTATTTTGTCCTAAGTTCTTACAGTGTACATGCACTGTTTTAACAGGCATCTGAACACCCTTCTAATCAGAACCAGACATCTGTGACAACACCATTCTCTGTGGAGATGCTATTTACCTGTCACAGAAGTTAAAAACATTACAGCAAAACCAGCAGAGGTGGTAAAGAGCACCTTAACCCATTTTAATCAGAAAAGAGGCATTAAGAAGAAACATACTGAGCCCTTAAGTGGAAGAGCTGTGTTTATAAAATAATCAACATCCTTTGAGAAAGATCACATTACAAGTTATTTTTAAAAGTAAGTTTTGGATAGAAAACATTTATTAGTGGCATTAAGTACTTGACTCAATAATTCCCTGGCATCTCCAGACAAAACAGTTCTGAAAAAAAAATAAATAATGAACACAGGACATACAGACTGTTTCCATTTAGAAAGAACAGCACGAAAATTAACACTTGTACTTAACCATAATCTAGCATGTGGTGTTACAGACGCTAAAAAGTCCCTAGCCACATTTTATGCATAGCTGGCATTTTTGCTGGCTGCCAAGTCTGACAGTCTTCAAGAGACAATTAAGTGGTTTGCTGTCAGTGAGCAGCAAAGCTTTTCCCTTCGTAGTCTACCTGAAGAGCCCTAGTCATGTTTTGCCAGAAGTTCAGCAAATCAAGCGAGCCACTAGAGGATGCTGTGGTGCTGTTATTTGGCAGATGTATGACAGCAATGATTTTCTTAGGACCGGGAACTTCACAAAACAAGGAACTTTCTGTCCTTGGTGAAAGAAAGGGGAGAGGGGAGAAGATGACCAAGGCCTGGGGACAGCCTGGAAAGTGAGCAGAAGAGAAATTTTGCTAATGGAAGCATAAAGACCAGTGGCCTGTAACGGCATGGCAGTGGTGAGGGTCTGGTAGCACAAAGAAACCTTAAGTAAGGAGACAGCAGAACTGACAGGTAGAATGAAGAGTCTGTGACAGTTCTGTCCTCCATTGTCCTAATTCTCCCCTCCTGAGATACCCCACCAAGTGTCAAATCAGCATTTTTTTTTAAGCCAACCTCAAGAATTTACCAGTATACAGTGCCTGTTTTCCATCTTGCCCACAGTAGGGATGCAAAGGTCCACTTGAAGAAATTTGTTATACTGCCCTACTTCAGGCACCAGAGCTTTCTATAAGCTTAATTCTTCATAACACTTACTATACTTACTACATAATTCACAAGGGTAACAGACTACATCAGACACTCTCAGAGAAAGAAGTTAATACTCATCAGCATGAATTGGTATCATGTACAAAGATGTTATTAGACCTACAAAGATGTTACTACAGCTACATTGTACAGCAATTTGACATTCCAGAACACTGGAACCCAATGGCTATATGAAGATGAATTTTCAAGTTTTACATTATACTCCCAACTCTACCTCAATTTCACAACAGAAGTGTTTAAACCACAAAGGAAGTGCAGCATCACTGCCTTTATTTCTTTAAATGCAGTCCTTCACAATTTCTATTCAACAACAGAAAGAGGTGGCTTGTGCTCAAGTATTCCTGCAAATTCACTTTTCCATGAAAATCAAGAAGATATCAATGAGACTGGAAAGACATTTAATATATTGTTTGTGATCAGTTGACCAGGAATATAATGGCTGTTTTAATCTGTAATGTCTTTCATTTTAGAAGAATTATTTCATTTTAGAAGAATTTAATATTTTTGAATTATTAAATCCATTCATTAATTTAATATACAAAAGCAGACTTACATCAAGCTCACACATCAGTTACAATGATAATCCAAAGCCAACTATTTAAGCAGTGATATTCAGCAAACTCGAGTATTAAATACAAAATACTATTTCAGCAATTACAAATCAGGCAGTTCAGTAAGCAGCTACTTAGTGGTCCCTTCCTATTTTTATTAACTATTATGGTCTCAAATATAACCATTTCTATTAATTAATTTTATCCTTAAGTATTTAACCAACCACTATACCCTAGTATCAACTAATGTTACAAGCTTCAAGTTTTCTTCTACCTAATTAAAATATACACTGGTAATATTGGCCAAAACAGTATGCAACTCCAAAAACCACAAGGTAACCTGGCATTACAAAGGGTCAGGTTACTGCTGCATGTCCTGGACCATGCTATTGTGTGATTGAAATTATGCCAGTCACTGACAAATGGGAGGACACTGCAAAAAACATTGTATTTAATCAATAAAGAAATACAACTTGGGAAAAATCAGAGAACAGCCATCACTGAAAGACAAGAAGAATCCCCTCAGGAACCACAACACTGATGAAGAGTACAGTAGTAACATTCCACCACCTTTCCGTACCAGTGGTCTTACTAAAGGTTCAGCTCTAACACTTAAAATGGCTGGTAAATATTCAACTTATTTGTAAGAGTATGCCTAGGAAAGACTCCAAGAGAACTATTTGGAAAGAATATGACCAAATCCCACAGCAAATAGCACCCTCAGCTGCTATTATTGATAAAGAAAACTAATTTCTAATGAAAATTCTGTTAATTCTAGCCTTCGTATGCTCTTCACTCTTCTGGATACATTATGCAATTCTAAGGTTATCAAAATTTACCACTAGTTTTGAGCCTTCTCACTCACAGATATAAGCTTTTGGGGGGAGAAAAACAAAAAGCAAAACTTCCATCCTGCATGAAATTCTGGTGCCTTTGTTCTAAAATGGAAATACTAAAATAAATATTTCCATGCATTTCAGAAAAATTCCCACCATTTTTCAAGCATGTTCTTTGGGATAGGAGACCAAGATTACTCCCTCTGTAACCTATGCAGCATAGTACAGTGCCCAAAAGAAAGAAAGAAAAGAAATAGAGGAAAATGTGACCACAGCTCCCATGAGGTCTATCAGTCACAGATTCACAATGGGAAGGACAACACGCAAACAAAAAAGCAAATAAAAACAAACAAAAAAACCCACACACAACCCAACCCCCCTCCCCAAAACCAACACACCCCAGCAACAGAACCAAACATATCAGCAAGAAGTATCTGCTTTTCCCCAGTGGAAAACTGACCTGCCAAGGAGGGTTTAGACATCAAAGATATTTTTTTTTCTGATGGGAAAATAAACATAGCTTTCAGGCCTTATCAGGCTACTCGTTACTATGTACTTTATTTTTTTTCATCTGATAATGCCTTTATTATTATTATTATTCCACATTTTCTTCTTATCTTTCCATGATTCTCAATTTCAAGATGCATTACTTCCTTTGATGATAACACTAGGGCTGCTTGAAATAATACCATGCTCTTGATTCTCAATTCTGAAAGCTTATTAAGTGCATACAACTTCACAATTTAGTACTGTTTTCCTCTTCAAAGAGACCCTGTGGCTAGCTAGGTATAATTCTCTGGCTACATTAAGAACTTCCTACCATCCTAAACAGGCAATAGACACACCCTTTATCCTTGTCACATGACAACAGAATTGGCAATTTAAAAAAAATGTTTAAAAAATCTTGACACTCAACATGGATTCTAAACTGTAGTAACTTAAGATCTCCTTTCCACAAATCAGAGGAATAAGGTTAAAGACCACTGGACAAATAAGTAAGTCTGGTAATTTTAGTTGTGGAAACTATGCTGGAGCGGAGACCCCAAATATTACCTGGGCTTTGTCCCATCACATCATTCAGAACTTCTAAGGAAAAGAAATCAATTGATGCGCTAAACATATCAAAACTTCAACTGAAGTTAGCTTTGGCTGGCTGTGAGGTCATCAGCCGTCAGGGGACTAAGGGCTGGAAAGTCTATTTTTGCTTTGTTTACAAGGAAAAGCTAAAAAGACTAAAAGTGCCCTCAGCCTGAAAGTCAGTAAACTGGGAAACATCTTTTTGTTGGGATTAAAGTTAATCTGAAACAAAATTTGCTCAGAATTACACTTATTTAGTAAGTTCCTTAGTGCAGACTATCACAGAATAATTTAGTATCTTACTAACAAGACAGAAGTTATGCACCAGAAACACTCTTATGACAAAAGTATCATGTCTTCCACAGCTTTGCAGATTCGTAACTCAATTTCTTAATAAAAACTGATGTGAAATTAATTCACTGAACTTTTAAATTAAACATAAAAGTTTCAAGCTGAGTGTGGACTGAAGGACAAGCAACCTATAGAAGCATGACCAAGAAGCTTGACTGAAACAAGATTGGACACGTACATGTGGTAAGTCTATCACATTTATGAGAGGAAGGTCCCTCCACTACTTTTAAGTAAAATAGGGAACAGAAGGGTGCTTTTACGCCACAGAAATACCTTTTATCTTACTTTTAGATAACAAGACCATTTTTAGTACACTTCATGAAAAAGAGACCTAAGAGCAGCAAAATGGGCAGAGAGAAATGGAAACAGAGGTATTTGCCAATAGGTACTGAGAACAGAAATCTGCGAACAGAAGGTTAAGCCCTCTAGATTGAAGCACAGCACTGGGTTCGACAGCAAAACGCGAAATGTTCGTGCCAAATATACAATAATGGTTACAGACTGGGAGTCAGAATGGGATAGACAGAAAAACAGGCAATCTGGGAACTGTCTAGGAACAAAACAGAAAATGAGGTAGAAAATTAGATGAAAGATGGCAGATTAAGGGTTGAGGTAGAGAAACTGGGAGTCACTGAAAAAGTAGAGGCAACAGAACTGAAAAGAACCTGTAAGAAATCTTTACTAAACAGAGACTGGACCCTTTGAGAGGGAAGAACACAGGAACTGGGAAGACAAATACAGTCTAGTCTAAACTATGACTGAAAGGATAAATAAGCTGGGACTCGGACTGAGAACTTAAAAAATACATCACGAAAGAAACAGTAAAGACAGAACCAGAAAACAGAGGAACTGGAAAGGAACAGTATACCTGTTAAGAGTACATTTCCTCCCAAAGGTTGTCAAAGGCATCAGGAGGATGCTTCTCCTGTCTAGAGATGTTTGCAAAGCCTGTTAGTCAACAGCCACTCATCTTGTGCAAACTGCACCTAACTCAACCGGTACACAAGGACAACCTCTACTCATTTCGCTGCTTAAGAGTAGGCAATAAATGTAAAGGCCCTATGACATGCAATTTTGTTACTTGCCATGTCACTGACAATGTTGAGGTTTGTTTTGGGTTGTTGTTTTTTTTTGTTGCCTTACTTTAATATTAGGAAGCTACAAACACACACAGTGGAAAATCAGCACAGCTACAAAGTAACGCTCTTTAAGCAACCTTAATTCTTTCACCCTGTCCAGGGTTCAGGAAAAACATAAGCACATGTCATTTGCAACAAGATGATAACGCACTATTTTTCCAATGGATTCTCATTCAGGGACCAAAGCAAACATGCTCTGGAAATGAATCATCACGTAACTGCAGGAAACTATTTTTTATGGGACATCAAATTCATTTTACAGAAATTAAAAGGCACTTAAGAAGTAGAGGACTGAAGCGAAGGGAACAAAGTTCTTATATTTTTAAAACATTAGGATTTCATTTTGCAAATGAAGTCAGTAAGAACTATTCTTTACTGTATAAAGTAATACAAAAAAACTTTTATAGTCAGGCTATAGGAGTTTGATCCTGCAAAATTCTCAGATGTATTACTTCACTGACTCTTAGTAGCTGCCTTCTGAAACAGAGCTCGTGTCACATCCTCAGTTGATGGCACCACCTTCAAGACTAATGTGCTCTGTCAGCCAATCAGCGATAAGCTGTACCACAGAAATGAGCTTTCAGAAAAGTATACTGGAATTATTAGCACTTTAACCAGCAAGGGCTAGTAAAAGCATTAGATATTAAAGATTTGGATCACACAAAACTGCAAAGGTAAAAACTAAATACAGATTAGTATCTCAGTTAAATACATCAAACTTATGTCTGAATATAGGCTCCACCAATTCTACACATAAGCTGGACACTGTGTGTACAAGAATGACACCTGAGGTCTCCTTACTGCAGAACGTATCAAGACCATTCTTTAGCTTTCTTGGCTGTTTGTTCCGAACACACAGAGCAGCACATCTAGAATTTTGCAAAAACTAAATGAAGAATTCATTTTGAAGACACGTCAAACAGTGGTCCAGTCTAAGCAGCAGCACAGATCAAAAACACCACTGGAGCTAAAGCCATTATACTGTGTTGTTTCTTAGAGTAATTCAATTGCCCAAGTGATACAAGTCTTGCAAAATTTAAAGCTGGCACCCCAAAATCTAATGGTGAAGCTGTAACAGTGAATCAAAATAGAATACAAGATTTCCACGGTGAGTATGACCAAAACACTGGTTTGCTACTTTGCCAAATAAACCAATCGGAAAACAAAAATCATTGTTTGCATGCTGGACCAAACACACATATGGAAACAGGTACCACCAGCAGCCACTTCCACAGCAAGCTCCTGGTGCCATTCTAGACTTGACATTAACAGATTTTTGGTTTTCCAGCCAAATTAAATCTTTACCGCCATTTATTCAACAGCATCTGAACCACGGCCGAAATCAACAAACTGTTGTTAAAAAGGGCTTGTTCCAATGCCATTTGCCTCACAAACATCCTTATCAGCCTATTATAAAGCTACAGCAGCCCACAATGTAATTTTCAAGCAAGACTGTCTAACAGTTAATGCAATACTGGGACACTTTGCAAATGTAACATGACACAAGACAAGTAGCTAGAAGCATTTGTGGGGATATGGACCACTGACAATCTTTAAAATCAAGCTGTCTGCTATCTGTCTGAGAACCACTTCAACACAGAGACGTTTAGCAAAGATTGGCCCATTTTTCCTCCCACTTCTAATTAGCCACAATAAATCTCCATTAAATGAGACCCAGGCAAACACTAAATAAGTGATCCCTAGTGTAACTTAACTTTTAAAAGCTGCATTTTTGTTTAGTGTGTTAAGTTGACAGCATGGTGTATTTATCCAGTAATACTACAAATACATATTTATACTGTCCTTAACTAACATATACAATCAATAAAGAAGTTAAAACACTTGAAGGGTACAAGAAAACGCTTTATTTACACAAATAAACTGGCAAGGTGAAAGGCCAACTTCTGAGCTGCTATTTTCTGACTTACAAAGGGGAAAAAAGGGGAAACTATTATTGTGTAATTGGGATGTAAAAAGCTTAAAGATCACTTCCCTTCTGCCTTCTTTAAAAAAGCATGTTTTAAAATTTTAACAACATTCGAAATCCCAGATCGAGATGCCTTTTTAGAAGACCTAATTTTATCTTATTTGATCTTCAGTTTGCAAACTTCTGAATACTTTAGAACTCACTAAGGTCAAACAGAAATGTTATTAAGCTACTGAGAAGTCACTGAACTAAAATGATATCAAAAAAAGCTGATTTACTTAAGATTCACTAAAGACTTAACTTTTCTAGTCTGCCTCACTGAAACTCCGAGTATATAACCAAAAATAAATATAAAAGGAGAAACACATGCTGGTATTTTAAGAAAAGTCTGAAAAACATTTTGAAAATTTCAATACTTTCTAGGCGCTGAAAGTGCATCATGCAAAAGCGATCCAAGATACATCTTTTTCCTACTTCCATTAGTCTTTTTTTTTAATCCATCCCAAACGTAACTTTTTCAGACCACAAAGACTTGCTCAAGATTGATGGAGAAGCACCACAGGAAAGTTATTAAGTACAACTTCTGTGGTGTTCTCGGAAAATTAATATGCAGAAGTGCAGAGCTTTTTCCCCCAAATTTAGCAAACCTATCCAGTAAAGCTGCAGTAAGAAATGAATTTGCTGTGGGGTTTTGAATATCCTTTGAGTGAAATATTTATTAATACTGTAAAATAATGTAATTGGATTGAACTACATACCCAAAGGTACTCCAAATACTCAATTAAAATAAACCATCAACATTCATCCCTGTATCTCTAGGCCTCTTACACAGTAACGTTAGATCAGGTCTTGAACTTTGTTCAGGCAGCACTTCTTACATGGTATCCCTCAGATTTACACATGTGCACACTGCTTTCTTTGCAAAGTTAGATACCTGGCTCATAGCTGCTACTCAGTAAAATTAATAAAAGCACCAGAATATACCGAAGAGATAAAGTAAATTTTAGGCAACCTAGAAATTAAGAGAAAAATCCTTCATAATGCAATTCAAGTAAAAGATGTCAGTAAACTATAATTAAAAAAATAATTATAATCTAATTCTAGAACGAGCAGTTCAAAAGCCAGTGCCATGGTCAGCAACCCATGAAACACTAAAATGCATGAGCTTTCCAGAAGAACAGCTCTCAAGAAAGATATTTTAGTCTGTGAGAAACTCTGAAGACTAACAGTGGTATGTCAGTTTAAGAAGCTCATGAAACACTGAATTAGTTTTTCAACTGCCTGTTCTTCATGAACAATTATATATTTTTTAAATGACTGGAAACAGTCAATGCGATGTTGGTGAATAACTGAAACAATCATAAGCAACTGCTACTATAGACAGTATTTTGTTTATGTAATTTACCTATTTTGATATATGCTGTTACTGAGATCAGAAGGAATCCTACTAATTACTTTTGTCTAGCCCCTTTCTCCTCAGTACACTCAGTAACACCATGCACTGGGCTACCCTCTCTAACAGATCCAGTTCCTGCAAGCAACTCCTGCTTCTTCTCTTCTACATAAACAGTGGCTGTTAGAGAGAAGACCCACAAGCTTCTCCTTCTTTATGGCTGCTTAAGAGGCCTCAACAGTCCATTTGCAACAGAAGTACCTGAGAGGCAAAACACGGTCACAGCACAAGTTGGAACTTCAGCGACACTACAGGAAGTGTTAATTTAGTGATGGAAGGTATGTTAACCGTTGATACTAGAAAGTATTTGCTGCCTTAATTTACTGATAATTCTCAATACATAACAGAATATGAATGGCCAGCAAGTATACCTCAGTCTTAGAGTGGAAACTGAAAGAAAAAAAGGAAGTTACCAAGTTTACTTTCTTGCTACGGTAATTCCTGCTCCTTCTTTTGCTGCTGCCTCATGCCTAATTTTAAGCATGCCAAGGATGGACAGCTCACAGTTCCAACTAGAGAACCGCACTCCCCACCAAACTATTAATGCCATGAATCCAATGAGCAGCAGAAGTCAGCTGAGGACCTCAGTGCGTACATCTGCCTCCACTCCTCCAGCTCCTGTCTGGAAGGTGCTACATTTGTAAGCAGTGAAAGAGTTTACAGCAGCTTAGCAAATGACACTGATTAACCAGAGGGGATGGCTAAGATGGAGTTTCTGGAGACTGTCTGCATGTGATGACCACCTCTGTCTCAGACCAAGAAACTTCCTACACGGTGCAAATGTACGTGCCAAACTGTACCAAATTCCACTGACCTCAACTTCATTTGTCATTCAGCCTCTGACAAGCAATAGAATGATCCCACTCCCAAGGTACACAAGTCCTTGAGATACTGTAATTGATGCTCTCTTGTCCACGTGTTTTTTCCCATTGTTTCTTTAAATTACACAAAAGGTAGTCTTCAAATGAAGTAATGAAGGTCTTCTGAACTGAATGAATGATATTCCATGGCTGATCTGCCTGATTCTGTCAGAACTGCTTCTCAGCGCCACCACACAATGATCATTTGCGTAAAACTAAAAAATTGCTATGCTTATTGCTATTACCAGGCCACAATGTGCTTATCTTTTTTTCCCCTTTACATTTACTGCATTCCAGATACCCTACATGTTATATAAAAGGTTTCTGTTTTTATTTTAAATATACTGATATACCCAGTTACTTTAACCCTCACCAGCTAGTATTTTTTTTGCATTATTATTTTTCAACTTACCCTGCCACATTATTTCTGATTATGCTCTTAAAACTCCACCTCCAGGCTCCTAATTAAGGTGTTCCATATGAAGGTATCTTTCCCCCAGCCCCCAATAGCTTCCTGACCACTGCTGAGAAAAATCTTTGTTGCTTATTTCTTTTGGTTGTACACACTGAAAAGCATTATAGGGATACATTTTAAAGTAATATTTAACAGAATTTAGACTTGGGTCAAATAGCTGATGAGCATTATCTTGCCTTCTTACCTAATCTGTACCTTTGTAATTATTTAATTCTTTATAAAAACATTGGAGTTTACTGGTATTCTCCATCATGCTTCCTGTTTGTTCAGTTACCCAGTAAAGTCTTAGTCTGCAAACTTTTACAAGTATTTGACTTTTCAAAGAAATCTTTCAAATTACCGTTTCTGTAAAGAGGTATAAGAAGAAGAGCTGGAAGAGAGTAACAAAAGGGAAAGTGCTCTCTCCTGTGGCAGGTGGGAGGAGGGGTTAAGGAGGAGCATGTTCTCTCCTGGTGCCCTGGCTCCACACCTTCCTCTTCTGCAGAGCTGCCTGCTGCACCCACGCCGGAGCAAGCACAGGCTCCAGCAGCAAAAGAGCAGGACATGCACCAAGCCTTTGTTCCAAGGCTGGAGCACACTGAAGCATGTTTGGCCATGAAAATGCCACCTGAAACCCAGACTTAGCATAGTAACAGCACAGTCCTTACCACAGTTTAGCCATCTCAGCTCTGCTGAGAAAAAGGGAAGGAAGGGGTGGGGGCAGTCATCAACTGTGCCATCTTCTTCACCACTACATCTCACAGTCAGTTAGTGCACTTGATAGGTGACATGGCAGAACCACAAGCCATTCATCACACCCATATTTCCATGTCAGAATGTTTAAATTTACAGTGGTGCAGGTCTTTATGGATTCACTACCCAGAAATTCAGTGATACAGTCTCTAACGTGATTAATGCCACTATTTACCTTGGAAAAGAGCTTAGATTTTGGACAAAAAATATGGGAATAATTCTCTTCTCTTCTGAAAAAGAGCTATACTAAATAACATCTCAATTTGCCAACATTAAACCAAACTTAACAGGACCCATAATCAGACCTGGAAATTTAACATTTCACTACACGTTTTAGACATCATGTAATGGTGGGTATGTAACAGTCTGCAAAAAGCTAAGCAGTTCATCTTTCCTCCCTGAGGCAGGATTAAGTATGTATAGAGGTTTTTAAGAACAGGTTAGACAATCCTTAAGACTGCATACCCTTTCTAGCTACCCTAATCGGGTGCTCAAGTACATCAAAAATTTTACCTAAAACCTGACCTAGATTTTCATTTTTCCAAATTCAGCTGATTAATTCTTGCAATAAGGACACTGAAAACATTTTCTTTTCCTATCTGTAGCATCTTCTTGCATTTCTGAAGTTTATTACTATACATCATTCCTCCGTTTTCTAGAATAAGCTACGTCTTTCAAAAATGAGGCTTGTCCTTAAACGCCTTATTCTCATTCTGCTCCCCTAGACCTCCCAGGATATTCATCTGTATTCAGATGCTAGTGTTTCTTCACTTAGTTGATTTCTCCCCCAAAAGCTAATATTAAACAACTGCGCTTGAGTAGCTCAATTAATTTGAACTGTTTCAATTTCACCTAGTTTAGCATTCCCCTTTCATTTTCTTCCCGCTTATATGGCCTTTCATTCCCTGAACTCTGCTATCTGCAACGTACTTGGGCACTCTTATCTCTTCCAGGCAAGCTCTGAGCAACTACGCATTTCTGGTTGCTTCTCTGCGCATTAAGATGTTTTTCAATTGCTTCTGAACTACTAAAACTCTCTACAAGGTTAGTTTGTTGAACTGATCGCTATTTCATGGAAGTGCTTGCTATCTGCAGGCTAGCACAGTCATATTAGATTGTAACCTGGTGGTTAAGAATTTGAATTGTGTCACTTTTTATTAGCTTATATGCTCTTATTTTTTTGAGGTTTGTTTTTTTCTCTGAGGGGATATACATTTGAATTTGAGTATGGAACAATATCTTGTCTTATTTTCAATAAGGAAATGTGAAAGCCCCATTTTATTAGGTATTAACAATGAATTACATCTTAAAGGCAGAACCTGTTTAACTTTTGTTTAGAAGTATTAGAAAGAGTAAAGAGTAAACACAGCTCAAGACGCAGGCTACTGAATCAGAGCCACTAACATTAACGGTAATGGAAGTCCATGATGAAAGCCCCCAAAGCCTGTTTTCAGATACACTAACTAGCATCTTTTGGTAGATAAACAATGGACACTTACAGAGAATGAACCATCTTCACTCCCTTGAATATAGATGATGCCTCCTTGAACTCAAGAAAGGAAATGCTAGTTGACTACAATAGTCAATGACAAATCTGTCATCTGAACAGTATTTGCTGGATTTTTTTTAAATCAATTCAAAACCAAGTTGGTTTAGTGTTCAGTATGAATGCACATGACACCAAAAGCCCAAGTGCTTTTATGAACATAGTGAATTCTTAATATTAATTACTCTGAATAAATGGCTGCAGATCTGAAGCTGGTTTATGATTTTGCATCTACAGAAAAACACAGCCTGTATAAAGTTTCATATATTCATTAATGCCAGCTATTATAAAGCATGACCTCGCTTGCTTTTGTTAACAGAAACAAAGATACTCCATGAGCTATGCTTCCACCTATGATGTGTTACAAACATACTTACATCTTTTGCCATGTTACCAAAGACTAGAAATCAGTCCTCTTAAAATCTTGACGTCTGCGGGACACAGAGACAATGGTGCTATTTTCTGGAAAACAAGTAAAGACAACATCAGCTGTTAAAATGAGAGGGAAAGTTTTTACAATTATTGACTACTGCCAAATACAATTCAGTGTTCAAATAACCGGTTTTAAAGAGGAAAAAGTTCCCTGTCATCACCAATTCATCCCCTAAGCCCCCCCCTCCTCACGATCACGTGTGGGAAACCCTCCTTTCCCGACAGCGGGGCTGAGCCCTGTGTGGACCCGACCCCAGCAGGGTCCCTGTCCAGCTGCGCCCCTTACAACACCGCAGCGCGGGGTGCGGCGGGGGAAACGATCCCTCCCTCGGCCTCCTCCTCCTCCTCCCCACCCCCATTTCTAGCAGCAGGCACAAGTAGGCCCCAGGGGCCAGCTCCCCCTCGGGGCCTTGCAACCCCCCCCCCCTTCGTCCTCCTCCTCCTCCTCGCAGGCAACCGGGCACACGGCAGAGGCTGCCAGCTGCCACCCCCCGCCCCGGGCACCCCGCGCCCCCCGACCAGGGCCTCACCGCCCGGGCGAAGCCCTAAGCCCCGCGCCGCCTCCCCCCGCCCCGGCAGCGAGGGGCCGCGCTAATCGCCTCAGAGGCGGCGGGGGCACGACGAAGGGGGGACGCGCCCGCGCGCCGGGCTGCACTGCCGGCGGTAGGGGGAGGGGAATGGGGCGCGCGGTCCACCCCGTCCCCATCCTCCTCGCACAACCGGCGGCAGCACCCCCTTCCTCCTCCTCCACAACCCCATCCCACCCCCCCTGTGCTCCCCATCCTCCTCCTGCTGCAGGCCGGCCCGGGCTGCCCGCACCTGAGCGGCCGAAGGCGGAGAGCTCCGGCTCCATCCCCCGCCGCCGCCCGCAGACAGGGACCCAGAGCACGGAGCGGGAGCAGCACCCCCCGCCCGCCGCCGCGCTGCTGCTGCTGCCGCCGCCGCTGCTGCTGCTGCTGCCGCTGCGGAGGCACCCAACTGCACATGTGCGGCGGCGCGCGCGCGGGCCTGGCGAGCCCGGCGGGAGGGGGCAGGGGAGGAGGGAGACCAACGGCCCCAACGGCAGTTCGGGCGGGGGAATGGGGGGGAGAGCGGGGGGGGAGCCGGCTGGGTCCGCCCACCTTCCCCGCGCTCCGGGGCGGGGGGAAGGGGCAGGAGGAGTGGGGGGTCTTCGCCGGCGGCGGGCGGGCTGTCACTTCCCAACCCGCCTCTGCCCCCGCCGGTCGCCAGCTTGGCGGGCTCCCGGGTAGTGACTGCCCACACACCCCCCTCCCAACACACACATACACGCACCCGGACCGCCCCCCCCCAGCCCGCCCGCGGCCCCACACACCTGTCCGCTGCCGCTGTCCCGGCCCGCGCCCCAACCACCGAGGGGCTGCACGGGGAGTGGGGGGGGGCAAAGGGGAGTGAGGGGGACAACCCCTCCGCGGGACGCGCGCGCTCGAACCCGCCGTTCTTGCCTCTTTTTTTTTTTTTATTTTAATTTTTTTTTTTCTGCAAACGGGGAGGGGGGTAAAAAAAAAATAAAAAAAAAAAAAATTGAAACTTACACTTTTGTGCGTCCCCCCGGCGTGACGCTGCGCGCTGACGTCACGGGGTGTAGCGTGCCTTGCACGGGCACACGCGGAGCGGCTAAGCCAACCGGCCGCCCGCTCCGCGGGGAGCAGGGAGCATGCGCGGGAGTTTCGCGCCTTCCGACTCGCCGCCCTGCGGCGCGAGCGCGCGGGAAGCATCGGCGCGAGATCGGTCTTCGGCTTGTAGAGCCGCGCTGCCAAAGGGCGGGAAGGCGGCCGGCGCCTCCGTGTCCCTTATCGCTGCGGGACACGGGGCTCCCCGCCTCGGCCCCGCCGCCGCGGGCAGGGACGCGCCGGGATGGGATGGGCCGGGCCGGGCCGAGCCGAGCCCGGCCGGGCTGAGGAGCGAACCCGAGCCGCCCTCGCTGCCGAGCAGGTTTCTGGGGGCGCGGGAGCCGGCAGGGCAGGGCCGGGCAGGGCTGGGCTGTGTGGTTGGTTGCCACAGCATCCTGCCGGTGCTTCCTCCTCACGTACTGCCCTGCCGTTACTTCAGCAAGTTGGCTGACAATCGCCATGGCTGCAATGAGGCATTTGTAGTAATCCAAATGGAAGTTTGTTACGCGGCCGCTGGGCTCAACTGTGAATGAGGCCAGACCTGTACTTGTGCGAATTTCTGACACCTCCAGGGTGTGAAACCTCAGCGTGCTACATGTGCTGGCTGTGTGCTAGCTACAGGGTGTGATGTAATTACACAAGAATGGTGTAATTCCTGGCAAAAAAACTCCCAGCATGCATAGTGGGAGCCACAAAGACAAAGCTGTAGTGGCGGATAGAGTCATAGAATAGTTTGGGTTGGAAGAGACCTTTAAGGTCATCCAGTTCAAACTCCCCTGCCATAGGCAGGAACACCTTACACTAGACTGGGTTGCTGAAGGCCAGGTCTAACCTGGACTTGAACACCGCTGGGCATAGGGCAGCCACAGCTTCCTTGGGAGCCTCCCCTTGATTAGAATATTGCAGCAAAGGGACAAACTGAAAAGCTGTGTTGGTAACAGGAGTGTGTATATGGCACTTCGATGGAGTGGGGGAAGCTTCACGTGCTTGTACATGCAATACTAACCATGTGAGGTACAAGGCTGTTAATAATGCGATCAAGAGGGGAGCAGGAAATAAAAGGGTTGGTTTTTTATCTAAAGCTGTGCTGCTTTGTAGTCATGCTTGGGAATGGAACACTGGTAGGGAATAGAAGATGCAACCAGCAGAGACACTATACAGGAACAGCAAAATAATTTAGCACAGATGTCAGAAAGACATATTTCATCAGTTGACTCTTTGTATTTAGTTACTTCTGTATCTCACTCAATTTTTAAGGCATTGGGGAGTTGTGTTTTATAGTAATGAGGAAATGGATGCTACCATCGTTTCTCAATAAATAGCAATCTCTGAAGTTTTTCATTCACAGTAATCTGCTGCTCACTGCTGTGGGGTTCTGTGGCAGCTCACAGAATCAGCTAGATTGGAAAAGACCTTTAAAATCATCAAGTCCAACCATTTCCCCAGCATTGCCAAGTCCACCACTAAACCATGTCACTGAGGGCCCCATCTACAGTTTTTTAACGCTTCCAGAGACAGTGATTCCACCACTTCCCTGTGCAGCCTGATCCAATTCCTGAGCACCTTTTTGGTGAAGAATTTTTTCCTAATATCCAATCTAATATCCCCTGCCACAGCTTCAGACTATTTCCTGTCATCCTGTTACTTGGGAGACCAGCCACCTCCTTGCTCCATCCTCCGTTCAGGTAGGAAAGTCGCCTGCTCTGGTAACAACTATTATTACCCCATTGCTTCATTCTTCTTGACTAAGCTCAATGGCAGTGGACATCAAAGAAGATGGAGATAATGAAAATACGTTTATAACTTTTCAGAAAGAGGCAAGGACTTGAACACACAAAAAACCAAGAAGCACCCCAAGCCAGCTGCAGAGTAAGGCTTCCTGAAAGAAAACATCTCCAGTTGACAGTGCTTCTCTCCACCCTATGGGTCATACAAAGACAGTTTAGACCCAGAGGCACAGTACATACCTCAAATCCCTGCCCAGGTTGCCCACACACCCCTTTTTATGTTCATTACAGAAACAAAACTTTGTAAGACAGCTGAATAAGCACAAACAGGAGGGGTGGGCCTGGTTTGATAGCATTTATTTTGACACAAGACTGCCTGCCCCAGCATATCCACTCCCAGGTGGTTTTTAGGAGAGGGTTGTTGACAGCTAATTTGAAGTATTTGTACCAGTGGAAAAGCCTTCAGCCTTTCTCTAATCTCTGAGCACACCTCTCAGGCATTTTGGAGCTTTAGGACTTTGAGTGGTGAAAGGCTATTCCACTTCACAACTCCTTTAAGTGTGCTTGAAAAGGAGAACAGATCACAACTTTAACCAGCATTAGTGCCGCAGACCCTTGCAACAGACACAAGGAAACTCTTTCAAGAAGTTATCTGATCTATAACCAAAGATGAATCCCAGAGGACATGCACGTGGATATATTTTGACTGATACTTTGCTTGAGAACTGGAAGTCTGTCATCTTAAGAGAGAGACCTGTGCAAGCTCCAGGCTTAAAGAAAGACTCAATACCAGTTGACAAGTAGCTTGTTGACAAGCTTGTCAGCATCTGCCCTGGCTGGGAGGTAGCATCTCCCAATTCTCAAATTTCTGCTGTATTTTAGAAAATTAAAAAAACACGAGCTTGGTGCCATAACCTTGAAAGTGTTGCCATTCCCTGATCTATATTTTGCCCCCAGGGCAGTATTGATTGTCCCTAAACCACTCTGGTCACACCATCATCCAGTTTGCTCTTTGTCTCCAGCCATCAGGAGTTTTTTCTTGGTCTCTGCTGTCCTCATGCTGTTTTCCACACTGGGCAGTAGTAACTACTAGACAAGAGGTAGTGGGAAAGCAGCAGAGAAACATGTCTCTTGGACTACTCCATGGAGCTGGGAGAGAGGCATGTCTTTTCCTTCTGCCTTTTGTTTCCTTTAGGGTGGGTGTGGTGGGCCATGCATCTCCCAGCCCTTAGGACATCTTTCTGCTCTTCCTTCTGGCTTCACTAAATCTGTTGGGTTTCTTCTTTTAAGGTCATCTTAATAGTGGATGTCTGGTACCTGCTGCTCCTTACAAGCTGTTGTCATTTCCGACAAAGATGTTGATGCTGTTAGCATGGCTCAACTCCTATTAGTTTCCTCCACCTCTGCCAGTACCCAGGTGCTGGAGCACTGCCAGGATTGCTTACAGAGAACTGCAGATTCCTTCCCTAGACAAACCCCAGGAGTGCTTTTGAGGTTAGAGTGTTCCTGTGTTCACTCCAGAAGGCAGCAAGACCACGCTAGGTTTTGCATACACCCTCCATCAAGCATCATCATACAGCGCTATTCTGCATGCGAGGCACACCCACACATGCCTCTGCCCACAAAGCAGAGGATGTCCAACTGCAAAAGAAGTAAAATACAACATATTGTGAGGCAGCTCTCTTCTCATCTTTGAGGATTATAGGAAACAGGAATTCTTACAGCTTTTAGAAAGCTATACATGCCTGTGGACTGGGCCACCATGACAGCAGTTCTTGAGCCATTGTAGACCCACATTGGTCACAACTGCAAAAGCCTACCTCACAGCTCCTATCAGGTGTCTTCCTACTAAGCGACTGAAGCAGCCTGCTTTGTACAGGATGAGCTGTAAGTAGGGTGGTTGTGGGTCCATATATACCAATCTGACACGGGATAGGGAAGTGACTCAAAAGTATGAGCACTACCCATGCTATCAGCTTTTAAAGTGTTTTGTTTCCTTCACCCTCATAGGGAGCAATGACCAATGGTAGCAATTAAGGGGTAACATATAAGAACTTGAATTTTCAGAGAGAAAACCACACAAAACAAGCAACCAGTTGCACCCACCTCCAAAACCAACCCAAAAAAACCCAAGCCAAACCTAAATCAGTTACACTGAATGAATTCCACTCCCTTCAGCTCAGCTTCACCACAGAAATATAATCTCGTCACTTAGGATGTTTCTATCCCATATCAGCTTTTCCATATTCAAATGATGCTGATCATTAGCTAGAAGAATGGTAGAACCACAACAAGCTGAAACAAACATTGCCAGAAAAGACCGCCTGTTCTTCAACAAATCAGTAGATTTTCCTTTCAGGGCTTCTGGATCTCTGCTTTAATTTTACCAATTTGACACAGAATATTCCAGAGTACAAGCATCAGGTTCCTGAAAAGCTGCAATTGTATCTAAGTTGTCCAATTGTGAAACACTCTCCTCATTTTCCATACAGGCACAACTGATCACTCAGAAATAAGGTCTGTTGTTTCTGTCCTAAGACTGTATCATGAGATCACCCCATTTTGACACAGAATCATGCATGGCACCATTTCAGGAAACATTTACAGTATCTCAGTACATCTGATTGTAAACAAATTTATTGTATGTCCAATAGGATTAGTAATTTGAACTTCCATCTAATAATCAGGCAATCCAAATCTACAGAGAGGCACAGAACACTGATACTCAGATGAGGCTCCTAGTTCTCTTCTCCCCAGTTCTCCTAAAGCCTAGCCAAGTCACGACTGAATCAAAAATTATTTGGGAAAGAAGTGATGGACATGATACTTGCTTTTACTCTTGGACATGGTATCAAAAGGACTCTTCACACAACTCCTTTAAAAGGTAATCAGGAAAATGTTTTCTTTAAGAGACACAAACCATCAGTATTTCCTACTCTGGAAAGTTCCAGTTAGGAGAGAAGTACAACTAGCAGTTTATTTCAAAAAAGGTTTACTCATCACAGCTGTAGTACTTTGTATAATAGTTTCAAGGACTGGGACATAATGGAAACCATACAGAGATCTCTACCATGGTCTGTCACAGACACTTTTCTTCCTCCCTGAAACATAGATGGCAAACTACATATGAAAACATCTTTCAAAACCAAAATGAAGCATTCAGAAGGGAAGCTTCTATTTCAAGAAGCTATGAGCTAGGTCAGTGGATAGAGTAACGTATCTTTCCCTAGCACAGTTAAGAAACACGTTTTAGTGGGGCACTTGAAAAAGAGTAAAAGGCCTGAGCTAGTAGATTTGTAAATGGTACCATAAAACTTTTTAATTACTTCTGTATTTTGAATACAAAATACTGAAATAAACCAACAAATCCATTTCAAGTTTATTTTGTGTTACAGATTCCTTTTCTAAAAAACGCCACCCTGTTTATTTATAGGGCAGCTTTTTCCTCTACATTTGTCACTGTTCCTTGGTTACTTTTGAAACCATTGGAAGAGAAGTGGAATTGCAATACATTTTGCAGCCTTTATGAAGCATCAGTGCCTGGAAGAAAGCCCCAAGTCCAGCGAGTAAGAGCTCAAATATGATGAGCCCTACCCTGCCCTAACAGTATATAGACACTCCAGACTAGTCCAAGATGCATTTTGCCAAGCCCAGCAGATGTCAGAGAAAACACTGGGCTACTGAGAAAACTGAGGCTACTATGGTAGAGGAGGGAGGTATTAAAGCACACAAATCCACCCAAAGCTCCATTTTGCTACTTGGAGGACAGCTTTCATTTTAACTGGCTATTTCAACCCAGGTAACATGCATTTTTCTAAACATTTTTGGAGTATTAAAGATCTTTCAGATGACACTGTAACACTGACCTACAGTGTTAATATATCTTTAATAGTATTTACTTTAGCAGATAAACCTCAAGATGATTTTAAAATCTCATCTGTAGAGCAGACTACAGTCTATGAGTGAGCTTTTTCTAGGACACTTAGAGAATGGGCTTTTACAAAGCTTATCCAGCTATGTGTAACATTTTAAAGAACACCACACATGTATTTCAGATCACATTCAAAACACTGTATTTTAAAATACCATGATATTTTAGAGAGAATAACAGTTTAGTCCACATAAATGTGACCTATCAAGTCATGGAGTTACAAATACACATCCAGTCTGCCATTTTTAGTTTTGTGCAAATTAATTTACCTAAAGTAACTCCAAATCTAGTAAAGTGTCAAATATCCAACCTCCAGAGTTACAGAACTGAAGTTTTTCCACATATACTTGAAATTAGACTTCCCAGTTTTAGTACATTTATTTTTTATTCAAAACAAATCAATCTGTAAACAACTGCCGTAGCAGCAGTTAGCAACAAAAATGGGTGACAAGTGTCAGTCTTCCAGTATAACTTAAGCAATGCCCCTTTTTACTGTCAACTTTTAATCAGATATGTAAATAAATACAAGAACTAGCACAAAGAAAAGTTGCCACTGTAAGAAAATACATTATATGCTGTGATTTGGACAAAAATATCATACAACATTGGCTGCATCATTTGCAGTATGAATCTGACTGCTTAAAACAGCTTGATGCTAAACAGTTAAACCTTTTATTGGTGTAAAGGACTATGCTTTTACTCACCATCAGAAATGTGTTTTGAAATTAAATTTCCTACTAGTATATTGAACTCCTAGATGTGAAAATGACTTAAGTCATTTAGTGAAAGAAGATACCATAGGCACCATAATATATATATATATATATCTTTCTTTTTAAACAAAATCTGGTGATGAACCAGCAGTAACAGGATGAAAATTAAAAGGCACATTCAGGCAAAAGATAATCAACAGAGTTTGCATGATGCCATATTTTAAAAAAATAATTTATGCTCTGAATAAGTGATTGGATCAGGAACAAATGTTCTGGCAGATTCTAATCTGTCAGAAAGTAAATTTTGTACAAGTTGTGCAATTCAAATTACATAACTATATTTTAAATACTGAATCTTGTTTTGTATTTATGTTTGTATAAGGCTTATAACCAAGTGCACATTAAGAGGACTGACTACTCAAAACCTCTTGTCTTCTGAGTGCATAGAAATACAATGAGCAACGAAGAGATTTCTTGCAAGAAGATGGATACTTGTATATGTGCAAATCTTAATCAAGTACTTGAGCGTCTTTCAGGTCTTGGAACACATTTCATAATGGCAGCTCTCCACAGGGCAGGAGCAAGTAGAAGGCTCAGAGTAGTCACACTCAGAATGAGAAGGTAGACCTGAAAATTGCAAATAAATGCCATTACCTCTTAGTTACGTGGTAAACTTAAGAAGAGATTAGAAGTTTGAGGAGATCAAACTCTTCTAGACAGTATGTTCAGGAGAGTTCACCTGTCTTCCTAGCCAATTCTGCATACTGCTATCAAAGCAAACGAGTGCATGCTCAAATAATTTGTTTACCTGGTTTGAAGATACAAGTACAAAAACAATGGTATGACCTTATACAAAACAAATTATTTACATGTACAGTGAAGAGGTCAATTTTGAAAGTTCAGTGTTTGCTAACAGGTCAATGGCTAAATACCATTTTATTAAAACAAAACCAAAACAACAACAACAAAAACAAAACCAACCAATCACCACAACAACAAATATTACCATATAAACCCCCCCAATCAAGCTGTTGTGGTTTAATGATACATTGGCTAAGCTGAGTACTATTTTATACACTAAAAAAAATCCCAAACAAAAATCCCTTTAAGTCATACCGCACATCATCTGAAAGAATGATCTTAGCTACGTAGTCTGAATGAGTCTTATAAAACAGCAGGAAGTAGTTTTAAGGTCTCAAACAGAAGAATGACTTACGGAAATTTTAGAGCTATATAAACCTGTACATAGATAATAACATGAGAGCTGCTACAGAAAAAAATGAGAGCTTGCAGGCTTCCATGTGCAGTGGGTGGGCCCCTAACCTGCTTCTGTGATTACGTATGGGTATCTTGAAAACTATAGACAAACATACAATATTTATAACTCCTAATTATATGCACGAATGAACATGAAAATCAATCACCTTTGCCTACAAGTGAACAGCATTGTGTAAGTTTTTCACACATGCTTTATCTGGAATAGCTTCCAGCATTATACAGCCCACTTGCTCACACAATGAAAAGCTTGTGGTGCCAGCAGAGTATTTTTGTGAGCAGAGATACAGAGGAGAAACCAAACAGCACTAGAAAATGAGGTCAGTTGTTTTAGCTCCATACTCATAATTTACTTAATTTCACAAAGCAGACTTCATCTTGACGAAAATAATATTCTTACAGCTTCTATATAAAACTAAGTTTAAGGTTTCTTTCCTGGGTGATTTTTTTTTCATGACTACTGAAAAAGCTGGTTGTTTCTTCTGCAAAGGATTTAAAATGACCAAGCTTTGCAGGTAAAGATTACAAGTTTGCTTGTTTGTTTAAATGTTAAGGCAATTTCCACTTCACCATCTCTGCTTTCTAGCTCTTATTTACTAATATTCACTTACTCAAATCCTGTACTCTCAGTTACTTCTTTCTATAGCTGTATCAAGATTTTAAAAGCAAGGGCTTCTCAGTGACGCAGGTGCTATCTACAGCTCCCTACTCAGTTAATAAAGAAGTTGTAAGAGCAATTAATGTAAAGCATTTATAACTAAGCTGTGTAAAACTAACTATTTAATATTTTAAAGTACAATATGAAACAAGTGAAAAACAGAACTAAGAACCCTGTCAGGGACATACATGTCTCCAATTGTATGGGTTGATTCTATTTGTTAGCAGTTGAGAGATACCAGTGTACTGGTATTTCACATACCAGTCATTATATTTCACAGTATTTCAAATACAATGTCATACAAAACACCAGTAAGTTTGTCAGATGCAAACCCCGAAGTTGGTAAGTATAGAACAGCTTACCTCCCGAGATATGATCCCTGCTCTACGTGCTCTGCTTCCCAGAACAAAAGAGAATTCACTGACTTGTGCCAGTCCTGCTGAGACAATCCACTTGATATACTGGCTGGTCTTTGGAAGAATCAGAGAAAGGACAAGCACTGCCAAGACAAACTTGAAAAGCAAGGTTTTTTGGGGGTTACTGTGGGTTTGTTTTTTAAATTAAAAAGTGCAGTAAGTAAAATAGTTAAATCTTTGTGAGATATATAGCATCAAATACAGTAATTCTGGACATAAACTAGTGGACTTCTAGTGTGTCTTCTGTATTAAGAAACAAATGTACATTGAACAGTAAAAATTAGTATATTGTTTACTATAATAAAAACATTTGATAGCATTGTCACAAATTCCAACCTAGATAGATGTTTCTCTATGTGTAGCTTACTTTTAACATTAAATATAATCTTTTTTTTTTTCCCCTAACACCCTAAGCTTGTTCTATCAAACAAAGCTGTAATATTTACTGTTATATCAGATGTTCAATTCTTGCACAGAATTTTCATTACGGCATGCAGCACAAAGGTTATTTAGACTATTACAAGATTAAAAAAAGAGGAAAAGAAAATACCTTCATTATGACCACAGACAGTGTAAGGAATAGTAAGACTGTAAGCTCATATATTACAAATGTGGGGAAAACATGAAGTCCTAGGAGGAAAGAAAATATTTCAAAGTTTAAGTCCACTATCATACTATGATAATTTTCTGAGTTAGTAAAAGATTTAATTGCAAGACTGTATTCAAAAATAAACAAAAAGCCCTAACATAGCTACCAACTCTACCTTCTTGATCACTAAAGCACTTCCTGCATTTATCCAACCATTATTCCTTCAGAGAGGTTTAGCACAAACAATATTCCCAGCTGAGTTAAACTGTAGATGACTGATGCACGAGCACTTCATTTCTAAAGTTTCTATCTTCCACACCAGTCAGCAATCCAGGATCTGAACTGAAACATGCCTCTAATGAGAACTATAAAAATACTGCCGGAAAACAATTCAATTGTTCTGCATAATGACTGTAACATACACTTTGCTCACTGTTTCAACATTGTTGTACTGCATGGTAATGGGACTATCACTGTGGAATGATCATATTTTGCACTGCATAGACTATAGAGCTACATCAGATGTAACTGTTTGATCCCATGACCCTCACTTGCCAACGCTGAAAGTCACCTGAACTGGAAAAGTCACTTAGGACTGGAATCAGTAAAAGGCAGAAAATCCCCCTGCACAGCCCTGACAATTAAGGAATTATATAAAACTCCATTGCTGCGAGGTTGTTGCGGTTTTGAGTGTGGGGTTTTTTTGTTGCTTTTGTTTGTGGGGTGTTTTGTGTTTCTTTGTGTTTTTTTTTGGGGGGGGGTTCTCTGCCGGTGGTTTACTTGGGTTTTTTTTCTTCTAATTACTTGGTCATTTTAATTCAATGAATATAGAAACAAGAACCATAAAGAACGCAGAAACTGAAAACTAAATCCTGCTAATATTAAACATAAGAAAAAGAAGTATTTGTTGGAGAAGTCCTAGAAGAATCTAACTCACAGCTGACTAAGTCCATGTTTTCTTCCTATGGTATGAGGAACTTCTGCAGGCAAACATAACTCTTATCTTTGGAACCTTATTCCTTTTTCTTAAAAGCTCTTAAAAAAAGGAACCAAAATAATGGTGGTGTTCCTGATAAATCCATAATACTTGGCAGTTCTCCAACCAAGTTATTTCTGGAGAAGGACAAGAATTTAGCTTTCTAAAGCACGAGGCATGTAAATCAATGCTGTAGCTTCTTATTTTAATGCAAGGCAAGTTTTCACTAGTTTTCCCTGCCCCATAGTGCTGTAAAGCCAGAAGAACTAGAGAGCTAAGGGTCATTTTCCCTTACAGTAAATTCACAGTGTATTGTGGATGGAAATGTATGTCAAGTATAACAGAGATTTTTATACAAGTACTACCTAGTTAGCATGTATGCACCCTGTTTTATTTCTTCATTTCTTTCCAACTACTGAAGTGCAAATGTAAAAGACTATCAGAATAACGAAAGAGATGGCAGAGTAAGAGGGGGAAACACCATACCAAAAAAAGAAGTCTAGTATGTGCACACATGCTCATGGAGGGGAAAAGCAGTTTTTGTACTACGCACATTGTTAATTCATCTTTAAGTTGGTCTCAGAAACACACATGAAAAGCAACTAGATAAATACAGCCTGTAACAATGTCACATTTGATAAGAGGGCCAACTCTGCCACATCTGGGATTAATTATTCTAGAAGGCTGTAAATATATCCTAGTGCTTTCACCGCTACTGGTGGAGCTACCTTTTCAGTCCTGCAGCAGACAAGCAGTCTGAAGTCCATTTGAACTGCTGCTTGATATGGAGATTATTACCATATTTCAAAGAGCTGAGGCACAAACTACCACAGATTTCTGTACCAATCCAGTGGAGGTGAGTGCCTGCAAGGTGAAGCAAGCCTAAGCCTGCTACTTACACTATTCTGAACAAACAAACATTCCAGAACACAGACAAGTTTGGGGGGAA
Source organism: Neopsephotus bourkii (assembly GCF_033783945.1). NCBI lineage: Eukaryota > Metazoa > Chordata > Aves > Psittaciformes > Psittacidae > Neopsephotus > Neopsephotus bourkii. The sequence continues at coordinate 7,957,646 of NW_026902234.1, forward strand.
TAAATTCCACCACAGTGGATTTCAGGGTCATTACAGACCTTTGCCTCGGTCCTAGATGAAAACTTAGCATAAAGCCAGAAGTCGTATCAGACTGCTATACAAGCATATGAAGCCTTCCTGACATCAATGTCATCAGAAAGATTTACCTTCATGGACAGAAGGTGCATGAATATGGCCATTTTTTTCAATGGGTTGAATCATACTTTGTGACAACGCTCTAGAGTCACTGTGGACTTGTTCTCCAAAACAGAAGAAACATATCAACGAAGTAATTAAAAAACTTCAGCACCAACATCAGGTAGCATGTGGCATGCTAGCCTGTGTCACCAATAGCTTGGGTATTTTCTGTAGAGCTGAGCATAAGCCACTGGACTTCAATCCTAAGCAGTGTTCTTGAATAACTAGAACGAAGGCCTTGGGGTAAAGGTAACCTTACATCAACACTGAGGCAAAAAGCACAATTCACTCATATAAGCTGGTATGTGTTCTTCTTGTGGACAGTTACAGGCAAGATTTTGCACATTTTTATTAAGTACTTCTTTCTTAATAAGTAAACTCCCTCCCACCCTCCAATTAGACTGAGTCCACCAATCTGCTAGATAACCACTAAACAGCATGCAAAGATCCAAATGTCATGACCAGATCCAGTGTCAAGAAAAGGAATCTTGGAGATCCTTCTTGGCAAACAAGATTACAGAAACTACAACCCCACTGGTCAAATTTGAGCTAGTAGAATTAATCCTGAAACATCTAGTTCAAGATGCCCGTGCTCATCGCAGGGGGATTGGACTAAATTACCTTTGAAGGTCCCTTCCAACCCAAACTATTCTAGGATTCTGTGATCTTCAAGATATCACTCAGAAAAATGACGCTACTGATACATTCGGATGCTGTACCTACCGAGACTTAATGAACCTAAGACCACAGCTAGCAAATGCAGTAATTGCTACAGCTGTGGCTAGCTCATTAAGTAGCAATGGGAGAACCCAACATTCATGTCTACCTTTCTGCAATGAATTCCACTGTCAGACCTGAGAGCTCGAAACCTCCAAGTTTCATTGTGTTTCAGTAGGACAACAAAGCATTAGAGCTGGATTGATAAAAGAGGAAACTATGTATGTCACCTAACAAATTCCAATTGGGAACTTCCTTTGATTTCCCTCAAATTCAACAGAAACATTAAGAGGCTTATCAGAGAAACACTGCGTGCATGTTTGGTCTGGACAGTGGTAGTGCTGATGCTGACAGCATCACTCCACTTCTGAAGAAAAACACTGCACCATTAAAGGGTTTTCAGCATGTTGCATTCAAGGTCCAATGACCATGAGATTTATCCAGAAGGGAAACTTGGAGCCTGGCAAGTGAGTACATCTGTACAGTATAGTGAGAACACTCAGCTTTGTCAGTCACCGGAACTAATCTGCCTCCTCACCAGTGGCAGATAGGGTCCTTTATAAAAAGCATTCAAAACAAAATGATGCAGGTGTGGAAATGGAAGGATCCAAGTACTAGGTACCAAAACAGAAACAAAAAAGAAAATTCTCAAATTCTAAAGCCCAGATGTTCTCTCTGAAATATTAGTAAGGATGGAGGCCAACAGGAACTTCCTAACCTCAGCAGATTGCATAGAGTCAGAAACCTTGAAGAATGCACACAGGCTTAAAGGGAATGTACAGATGGAGAGCAACTCCAAGTGCAGCTCTTAATGCCTAACTGCAAAGGTGTACTATTCCCACAAATGCACTAATACACAACTTTGAGAGAAGTAGGCAATCAGGTCATTCTAAGGACAAGACCACTGTTACAGATACTACACAAACAAGTATTGTTCAACTCAGGTTTTAGGTAGGATTTCTGTAGTAAGGAGGATTTCTGTAGGATTTTTGAAGGATTTCTGTAGTAAGAACACATAAGTAGGCATTTAAGATAAGCAACATAGGAACTAACTTTTCTAAATCACATATTTACAGTCACTTTTCAATTAAGACTTTTTTTTTCCTCTATTTATTCCTTTAGTATAAAAAAATTCTAGTACTGCAGTAGTGTAGCATCCACCTGAGGATCTCAAGTGTTTCTGCTCTCTAGAGTAAGATGCTCGCTGCATATAGCAACAAGCCTTCTTACACGGGGGGAGCGAAGAGGGAGAGGAAAATCTTTCCCTATGGCTTTATATAATTTCAAATAGTAAATCTATGTATTTATAGATGCATATAGTTTGCATTTGTACATGTAAAAAGTGAAGAGCAAGCAAGAAGTGTTTTTTGTATTAGACTGCTTTTAAAAAAGTTTAAGGAATACTTTTTATCCCACTTGGGTTTTTGCAACATCTCATCGCTCCTTTTTAAAATCGACCTCCTTGCCAACCCCCAGAACTTCCTGTTAACCACAACATTTGAAAGCAACTGAAAGTAAAGGTGGCAAGGGTGGGATAATGTTTATTGGGAAGGAGGGGGTTTTAGTTTGCCTTTTTTTTTATAAGTTCTATTTTTTTACAAGCAACTGTTGTCACATCTTGTCAGAGGCCACAGCTCTGATTTTTTAGGTAACTTTCTTCAAAGTCAGGAAAAACACCCATTTTCTGTAAAACCATACAGACTTCTCAGGCAATTTTATTTACCTTCTCACAATTATAATGGTAACAGCAGATTAGAAAAGATTAATTTTTAAATTTCTATAACAGAACTAATAAAATTATTTTCTTACAGTATAATTTGGGTTATGTGGAATTCTGCCAGCATACCAACTGAGGTCTTGCAATTTTCTTGTACTCTACACCAAAGTCTTATCTCTAGTCTTAACTTATGCAGTTGCAAGAGTATAGGGCAGTATTTTTGTTCAGTCCTTTGTAAAATTAACTTTGCATTTATAACTGTCATGTTTTGTATCCGTGATAACACTATCTACTCCATCACCATCTTAGTGAAATGCAACTTGCCTGTGAGTATTCAGCAATTACTCATCCAACACTGTCAGTTATAATGGCCCAAGAGTTTTACTGTATCTCACCACTTTCCTCCCTTTATTAAAAGGGTAAATTATTCAAATAAACACATATGTTACTAAGCAATGTGACTGATCAGCATAAGCTATTATCATGGGCTGGGTAAAACAAAAATCAAGACTGACAAGCATAACACCCAAACAAAAACCTTTTCCCCTTAAAATTTTTAGGAATGTGTTTTAAATAGTGTGAATTCAGAATTTACCGTAAACTCTCATTAAAACAAGAACTGATAGTACATCATGGAAATTGCTTACAAAAATGAATGTTACACTTAAAATATTACCAAAGGAAAACCAATATTGTGGTCACTTAACAGTTTAGTATTTTAATAAAACAAAAATCTATACCCTCTCCTCAATTTGTAGACACCATTTTTTCCTCCTCCCCCACATTTGTAGGTTAATGCTATATTTTAATAAAGTTTTATTAGTAGTTACCTATGGATGCAAAGAAAATGATGGCAAGAAAGTCACGTATTGGTTCAATACAGGACATAATCTCCTCAGTAACCATGTGACCCTGAGAAGAGATCAGAGCTCCGGCTAAGAAGCATCCCAGCTCCATTGAAACATCCAACAGCTCTGTGATCTGTCAAGGAATAACAGAGAATCTATTGCTGTTCTCTAGCCCCAAGTGACTATACACCATTTTACAGTAAAATTACAAAACTACATTAAATAACGTAGGAAATTACTGTGTTGCTATGCAAGATCAGTAAGCTCAGTGTATTTCAGTTTTATGCAGTATTGGTTTTATACAAAAGATTGACAAACCTTTCATGTTTCCCCTCCATGTTACCTCCTTCCCCACAAAAAACATAAGTAAATTTCTTAATCTACATTGTAATGCTGTGTGTCACTTAAGGATAGCATCTGATTTCACATGAACAAGGAAGACTGTAACAGCTCTGGAGTCAGACTTACATAATACATGAAGCGTGTAAGAACAGCGTATTTTCCAGCTGTCAAACACAAGGGAAAAAAAAATAAAAATCAAAGGCTTGTAATTTGGAAGAATAGCCTCAATTTAGCAGAAGTCCCAGATATAAATTACATGTTATTATTGTGAACTGGATTTAAGTGTGCCTGTGTCCTTTACTGAGTAGGGATGCATTTAAGCATGTGAAGTAAACTGCTGAAATGAAGCCCGATATCTGTTTGAAAAGACTGCTTCATTCTCTTTTATTGTGTGAATAGGGTACTAGAAGGAAGAGATGAAACACATACAAAGAGACAGAACTAAAAACAAAGCAACTGCTTTAGGCAATGCTCGGAACATTAAAATAAGCAAGCAGCAGTTTTAGTAGGTATAAAGTATTTAAACTAATGACTTTGAAACTATGCTGCTGCAGATGGTCATCTTACTGAGAAAGCTCAATGCTATTAATATTAATAGAAGACTGAAGATTTATTTCCGTACTAATTTGGATTAAGCAACAATACACTCAAGTATATTTATGGACAACATTCATCACATCTTGAACAGTGTTACACTGTAAGGAATGAAGCTAGAACTCAAGTGACTTGAAATTAATGGAGGAGAGCAAAAGATACAGTAAACAAGTCTGCAAGCTATGCATAAAATGCCACCTAAAAATAAACCCCAGACTTTTGTGTATTGAAGTATTAATGCCCACGTGCTCATCACATAACTCCAATAGTCCATAATTTATTGCAAGACATATAAGAACACGAATGGGTTTTGTCAGCTAATGTAAATAGTTGCTTATCAGGAAAACCCAACAAAAATAACATTATAACTTTACTCTCATTTTAAAAGAAAAGGAGTTTTAGCGCTTTTTTGCCACAATTTGAAGCTGTCAAGGTGGAAGAAATATATATTTTAAAAGGCTTCAAAATCACCAAAAGATGAATAAGATAAACAGTTACAAGTAGGAAACACTTAAGTTCTTCTCCATCAAGCATTAGTTGTTTTAGAAGTCACAACCTATTGAGTATGACTAAAATCCAATATAGCCTCTTCGAATAAAGTTGGAATTATTTTTACTATCCAGCTGTAACACAGATACACTTAAGTATTATCAGCTGTAACAGAACTCCAGATCAAAACTTTTATAGCTGACATTTTAAGTATTCCCACGTACATGCTTAGGTTGCCATGTAAGATGGGATTTAGCAGATTTTGTATCAGAACTGCCTGATACTGTGCTGTTGTAAGAATCACTATTCAATCAGGGAGCAACTTAAGGGTGAAACAAACATGCTTGTTCAGAATGCATCTGACTTAACTGGAGCAAACTCTATGTCCATCTGGATTTGCTCCCACCACATAAAACCTGAATTGCCATTCCTTCACTCTATGACAAGTACGAGCTCAAGGGCCTGGTAGATAACGAGGCAGATTTTGCTATTTCTTGTCTGCTCACTAGGTAATACACAACTTAATGTCTACAAAATCTATAGGTCACTCTTAAGAAAAGTATGAAGTGAATGAGAGGGCAAGAAGAGAACCAAAAGTTACATAATTTTCTTAACCCTATCCCCCCTTCTCAGGTTTCTTCTTTTGATTTATATTCAGATTTATACAGACACTCCTTTCACTATTCCCATCCTGGTCTCTGGCTGTCTAGTAATAGTAGCAATAAGGCGATACACTTCCTCATATACTAGATCTGTAGCTTCAGAGTTTATTATATATAACATGTGGGTGCACATACACACACACTGGAGAGGGTTTGTTTTACTGGCAAAAAGGCATTCTCAGCAAAATTCCTTAAATAAGCAAAACTTGGAAAGTATTTTGCATTTAAAATTCCCTTTCTGCTTGCATCATTGTTAATATTTCGCTTTCAGCAAACAGAGCTCTAACAATTACTAATCCCTGGGCACTGCAATGTCATTTCCTCAACTCCTACATTACAGAAAGCTTTTTCAGTCAAAATTAAATTAAACGTTTTGTCAGCTTACATGTTTTTCCTAGTACAATTTAGTTTTCTGTTGTTTTCAAAGGTCCCATTTTACTCGAATTCAGGAAGGACTGCTTTGCTTTCACTCAAATATTGGATTTTTACGTTCTAACGTTCTACCAGAGCAATAAATAAAGAAATAAATATCACTGCTATTATGTGTTCCAGTTGAATTTCCACCATTTGTTCAGCAGTTATTTTAGCTATATTTTCTAATAATGTGTATCTTACTGATACTGTAGTCATCATAGAAGCTTAATGAACATGGTGAGCCAGTAAATTTAAAGAAATCCCTGAAGGAAATAAATACATTAGAATTCTAGACTTTAGTAACTTAAATCTGCCCAAGAGTAAAGAGGTGAATTCTAAGCTTGCATTTTGAAGAAGCCTTAATGAAAATAGAAATAATTTTTAGTGATCATTCCAAAATCTCCATCTCAACTGTATTTTAATAATTAACTAGAATATTTGAGATTAAGGAAGAACTGTAATCTTCTCCTTTTAATTGACAAAAGAAGAGTTCATAAGCATGTTATGAGCAATTGAAAAGTATTCTAGGCAAACAAGGAATGACATTCCTAATACACTGCAGGAAAAAGTATGTACATTTGCTCATATAAAGTACTAACAGCTATGTTTTCTTTTAATCTTTTTAGCATATAAAGTAAGCTGGCAATTTCCCTCCATTTGCTGCTGTCATCCCAGGTTAACCATAAGGCAGTCAAACTGAAAGGCACTTCTTCCCCACCATGTTTATGCACAGTCCTATGAACATATAAATATAAGTGCTAACCTTGTCAGGTCAGGTTTTATTTTTTCCCCAATTTCTTAGGAATCATTCAGCAACATAGTTTAAAAACATATCAAAACTGACCCCTGTTGTCATGCAGATACCTTAGCAATTCATTATCAGAACAGTATTTTAAACAATTCTTGTCATGTTTCTGTACATACAGAATGTGAAAAACCAACACGACACCAGTGAACACTCTGGCTGACTTACAACATATTCTTCAACTCATTGTGGTATGTACTTCAACCTAAAAGTACCAGTTTGGCCATGGATCCTAAATGGATATTTCAAACCATAAACTAGATTTGCTTACGTTGTGATTCAGGAGAACAGTTCCCCAATTAAGAAACAAAATGAAACAAAACAATACAAAACAAACAAACAAAAAAACCCCACACAAACCACCAACAAAAAAAAACCCAACCAAAACCAGTACCTCTGTAACTTAAAGCTCAAAAAGGAGTTGCTGAAAGTGTAGTAATGATCTACTGAACCTTCGTTTCTGCTGACAATGTGATACATACATGACCAAAAGACGTACAACTGTGTCTGAAAGTCAACTGTACTTTTATAGGATTTGCACTTGACACAATCCCCCTACCCAATCTACCTAACCAGTTGAGGGACAAAAGGGAGGGCAATTTCAGTTACCTCTGAGAATACATGGGAACAGAAAGAGGCGTCTTCAGCTCCAAACCTTGGTAAAATATATTTGAAATTGGTTATATCTCTTTTACTCTCAGTTAGTTTATCAAGACGAGACAAAGAACCTGTTTCAGATTTAATGAGTTGCAATATGTCTCTCAAGTTTTCTAAATGAAGCGCAGAGTCAGCTTCGGTTAAGACCACTAAAATATGCACTCACTTTACAAACTGAAAAGCTCTTTTAGAATTACACCAGTATGGAAAATTCTGTGTTTGCACATTATTATACAAACTCTGTCAGTATTTAGGCCTAGGTTTTCCACGGAAAAAGATCTTTGCAGGAGCCACGGCAGTTCAATTGTTTTCCTACCTGACACCCAAAAGCCTAAATTTATCCTTTACAAATACATGCATCATTTTTTCAAATAAGATTGCCATCCCTCATCCTATGTTTTTCTTCCTGACATAATGCAGCATCTATGCTTTATACCAGTTAAGATTTGTCTTCCAGAAGATTTTTTTTGTTGAGCTGGTCTACTGGACAATCAAATATGTTTTTGCTTTGCGTTGGGGTTTTTTCAGTATTATTTCTCTTTAAGCCTTTGTGCTCAAACTACAACTGGTAGCATTACCATAATGGATGTATCAGTGTCAGGGAATATCAAGCATCTCAATTGGTTCACTGAGGTTGCATGAAGTATCTTTTGTACTGTTCCTTTTGATACATTATTTATCAACTTTAAAAGGAAAGTTGTTTTCACTCAAAGTACACAAAATATTTGTTTCCCCCCGAAACGCTTCCCATGCTGAAGCAGCATTCTGGTTTTGCAGTATGAATTCAATACACTCAAACATATTCTCCCACCTTATATACGTTAAAGTCAGTAGACAAACTGCTTATACATTTGATAGGTGATTTGGGCACAATACACCCACTTCAATCACATGAGTCTATGTAGGCCATATTTTTAATGAAAGCAAGGCTTCTTCTAGATACCGGGGTATTTTATGCAACTTCTGTGGTTTGGTTGTTGTTTTTTATTCAAGTTGTTATACAAATGTTACGTCTGCTTGTTAGGAAGTAAAAACTAGTTTTGTTAATTCTCTTATTATATGGCACATTTGGAATATGAATAGGTGTTTAGAGGGATGGCATTTTTCATGTATGCAGAAGACATCAACAAACTGTAAAGCTGTGCTCCCACTAACTTCTTTCTTAACCTTCTCCCTGAAGGAGGTGAGCTTTCTCTGTTGGACCTGCAATAAAGTAAATGCCCCATGAAAAAAAAAGTGCAGGAACATTTTGGGATATTTTTTCCTCAGAAAGTCTCAGAGGACATAACAATCTGCACATCCAGGATAAGGAGTTTCAAACCCACAACATTATTAGTGACCATCACATTCTGTTCTCCAGCAAAATAGTTTTTCAGAGGGCTAAAACATGAGATAGAAACAAACAGAAAGAAAACCCAGATGAAAATGAGCCAAACACAAATGGGATACTAGAATCTGTGAATCTTAAGGCATTTCTCTACTTTCTCAGCTTCATTCCAAATAGTTATATTCCCACAGAAAATTATTTCATAATAAAAACCACATTGAAAATTTGCTATTGAAAAGAATCTTGCAAGCAAATGTCACAATCGGACACTATCAGTATCTCAAAAACCATCCTAAATTATTTTCAGAAACACATGAAGTAGCCAAAATTAAAAGTGAAATCACAATTCTTTAATTGGCTTAAGTTGCCAGCAGAAGTTCAACTGACTGACATTCAAATTTTATTTCTTCTTACTCATCTATGCTGTAATGTATGAATCATCTGTGCATTTAGGGTTTGTTTAAAAACATTTTAAAACCAAATAATTAACTACAGAGGTACACGGGTACACAACAGTAATTGTGATGGCTTTTGTGATACTGATGCAGTCAGCTACTGCATGTATCAGAGTACTTTTATTAATTTAAAAGATTACCGTTAACATAAGGAAGATGAATGCAGTTATTCCTAGGATGAGGATTTCTTTATTCCCTTTGCTTTCTGCATGTAACTTGCGATAATATGGTCCTATGAGGTAAGTCTTTATAACAAGACATATAAGAAAAACAGCGGCCAGAGAAAAGAGAATTTGACCAGTCAGTATCAGTATTCTCAATACTTCCTTGAAAATGCTGGAAGAAAAGAACAAACAGAACATTTCTTTCAAGTGCTCTCATGCCTCCCAATCAATTCCCCTTAAGTGAAAAGATCTAATTCCACAGATGTTCAAAACTGAGTAGGTACAGCAAGATATTTGGATACCTTAGTAAACAAGATGAATACTAAATCTGCCAAGTGCCCAGCAACCTCTTTTACAGCCTAGAATTTACTTTTTTGTGTTGACTGATCATCAAGGTAAGTTATGAGGCTCAATAATACTACTGCATAGTCTTTGACGAATATATGTCTTGAGGTAATAAAGTAACCAAAGAAATTAACTTATTTTTTTACAATAACAAACTTTTCATTACAAATTTCAAGTACTGGACAGGACTAAGGCAGCTAGAGCAGAAAGAATATCCTCATGCAACATGACAAGTACAAATAGTAAAGGGAACTTGTAGAACAGAGTGAATGTTTTTCATGAAACTGACATTAATTGTAGCACTTATGCATATTGGCAATCTACATACTAACTGGAAGGGGTGGGGGGAAGATATGTACAGTATTTTTTTTGTTTTACCTGGAATATGTGCTCACTCCTACTTGAATAAGTGTAGGCATGACAGCTATAAATAAACCAAGCTGCACATCCTGCATCACCAACATGCCAAGTAGTACGCTGCTGTAGTCAATATCCCCTATACACCAGCAAAGCAGTCATGGAAACAGTCATCAGAATCTATGCATGCCTGCAGTGCTCAGAAACTTAAGAAATAGCGTAATCAAATGGAGGCTAAATGCAGTTCTCAATGGGTTGATACAATTCAAAGCATTCTGTTTGGCTTCCCCTCCCCCCCCAGTAAATAATTTAAAACATTTAGAAAGAAAATATTTGTAAAGACATTAAAATATTATAAAGAATAATAAAATACATTAATGGGAAGCTTGTGTTACACAATAAAAGTATAGACTTTGCTTAGCAGTTAAGCACTAGCTATGCATTTACTGGAACTCCTTTCATGAAAATATACAATCTTTAGACTAACAGACACATGTAAGACCCAGCATGCATAAAGTATACACTTTGCATCTAGGCATTAGAATACAAATATTCTAAGGGGTGGGAAGAACTTTAATGCAGTATCCGTTAGGGAGGTTTACATGGAAGAAAGCAGGATGGCAAAACTGCTGAAAGAAACAATTAGAAGTCCTTGAGAAGCTAGCAATATGGCACTTAAAGGTACTTCTCTGAAGAGCTGTTCGCTAGGAAAGACTCCCTGCACTGGTCTTAGTTTGCTGAAAAAGGGTGTGAACTATTTCAGTTAGCCTTTCTGCCCTAATCTGATGACAGACAGGTTACCATGCTCTTAAAAAGCCTAAGGAATCCAGGAAACCCCTAATCAAGTCAAATTTTAACATGGAGAGTACTAATAGGGCTACACTATCTTTCTCCAAAGATGACACCTCATAAAGAAAAAAATACACAACACTGGTCAGTGTTGAAGGACAACAATCACTTGTAAACCAGACCTAACAGTGGTTTTTGTTTTGTTTCATTTTTAACCAGTTTCTCATAATATAACACTACAACAGTCCATATTTAAAATCATACCTACCTTCTTTATCACCTCGAACACTACCTGCAAGAAATCTTGACACCAATGGAGTGCTTGATAAAGATAAACAAGTGGAAATGAAGACACTTTGTGTTGGTCTAATTTGGAGCAGATGTCCCCATAGCAGACCAAAGGCAATCATCAAAACCGTCATATAGCAGGGTCCTTGCAAAGATATTTTCCATACCTTGGGAAAAAAAACAAGTTCTCATAAGAAAGACTGATAACACTTTTCTCACTGATAAGTTACAGTGATTTTCAGCGCAAGTAAGCAGTGATTTGGGGCTGCAGTGCTGGGCCACAGAAGTAACAGACTGTCATCCTATCTACGAGGCACAATAACTTCAGTTATTAGTTATTGTACCTCGTAGATACTCTAATGAACCAGAAGACTCATTATCAGAAATTAGGTAAATTTTCCAGAGCTCACAGACAAACCAAGGGCCAAAGGTCCAGTATGGGTTCAAATGTATTGAAATCATCAAATGGAAAGCCAGTTACTTGATGTGATTCCAGGGTGGGGAAAAAAAGGCAACAGCAAAGACCATCAACAGTACCAGCAGCCCACTCCACACTAGTGTGCATATAATTACTAGGTAGCAATTTATATACCAAAGTTTAGGAACCTCAAATTATTGATTTTTATCATTGATTTTAGATGGACTAGAAACAGACCAGGCTGAATGCCCATAAATTTTAACACTCTTCAATTAAAGCTTTTATGAACTCACAACCATCAGTTTAGGAACAAGTCACATGATGAAACTCTTTACAATACATGCAGTCTTCACGTATTTTGCAGCAGTATTTTCCATTATTAAAATCTAGCTCATTTATGAGATAACTTTTTTTTAAATTAAGACCAAAAGAAGATTGTAGCTTTCTGCTGAATCCTGATGGCCACATCATGTAATATTCTAGATTGTCCTAACACACTTGCAGAATCAGTTTATCAGCCAGTACAGCATGTATCATCAAATCAAAATGCAGAACTTGACTGAATTTTTTTACAACAGGACAGGCAAATGTCACTGGATATTCCATAACAGCAATTGCATGCTAAAACAAAGCAGAAATGGATTGCTATAAATTGTGTAAAATTTTTCTAGTAATCAAAAACTGTTTTACTAAATGAAGAGAAATAGCAAAGAGGTTTCTTTGAAGACACTGAACAAATTATGTGTTCTGTTCTTTCCAAAGAGTCAAAGAGCAGAAGCAAGAACCATATCTGTCTTTACAAAATGTGCAAAAGTACACCAGTGTATTATAGGGAGAGTGTAAAATCCTTAAAGATAACTGACAACTTGAACAGTAGCAATTAAATCCTGTAGTACAGAGGTATTATACAAAAATACCTTTCTTAATCTTTCAGGAGAAAACTCCAGACCAACTAGAAAGAGAGTGAAGAATACACCGAACTCTCCTAATGTCTCCACCTGTACAATAGACTTAAATAACAAAAAAACAAACAAACAAAAACAAACAAAAAAAAGAATCAGTGCACAGCAGTCTACTTATAATACAAATTTTAAGTCCATTTATAAACCAAATAATTTATTCTATATCCATTGTTAGTTCTGTTGCTAGTTATGTGACATCAGAAGTCCCCTCAACATCTTTAGGGTTGAAACATTTTTCCCCCATCACCTGGCTACTACTAGTTAATTTGGTTGGATAGTGCTGGTCACCCTAAATGCACATACATTGATCCGGGTAAGCTTGCTTGATTGGTGAAAATAAATAAGTTACAGTTCATGCATATACTATTTAACCCCCAGTGTTTGCATTCCAGAAGTTACTTTATTAGTCTATTGGTATAATCATTCTGCTAGACTGTAGCTGCCATTCTGCTATTCATCCTACAGACTCCATGCATAAGTCTCTTTGACCAGTACAACTACCAGCCTTTGCACTTCAGCAAAAAGGGCGCAACAGCAAGAAAAGTGGTTGTCTTCCTCTTCACAACAGAAAAATGGGGCTAGATCTGGCTAGCAACCTGTCACCAGTGGTGTTCCTCAGGGTTCAATTCTTGGGCCAGTTCTGTTTAATATATTTAGCAACAATCGGGATGCAGGAGTTGAGTGCACCATTAGCAAGTTTATTAATACCAAACTGGGAGGTGCTGATCCCCCTCTCCTTGAGGAACAGGAGATCTAGATAGATTGGAGCATTGGGCAATGATTAATAAGAGGAAATTTAACAAGTTCAAATGCTGGACTCTGCACCTAGAATGAAGTAGTGCCAGGCAGAAGTATAAGCTGTGAGAGGGGTGGCCGGAGAGCAGCCCTGCAGCAGAAGATCTGGGGGTGCTGGTGGACAGCAAGCTCAATTAGATCAGCAGGGTGCCCTGGCAGCCAGGAAGGCAAACCACATGCTGAGGTGCATCAAACACAGCATGACCAGCTGGTCAAAAGAGGTGATTATCCTGCTGTATTCAGTGTTGCTGCAGCCTCTTCTTGGGTACTGTGGGCAGTTCAGAGTCCCCCTGTTGAAGAAAGAGGTGAAGGTCCTCGAATGTGTCCAGAAAAGGGCAACACAGCTAGTGAAAGGGCTGGAAGGAATGTCCTGTGAGGAACAGATGACGACTCTGGGTTTGTCTAGTTTGGAGAAAAGGAGGCTGATGGGCAACCTCCCTACTCTCCACAGCTTCTGGAGGAGATGTGCAAGGGAAGGTACCAAGCTCTTCTCCTAGGATCCAGTAACAGGACTTGTGAAAATGGCTCAGAGCTGCACCAAGGGAGGTTCAGACTGGACATGAGGAAGCACTTCTTTACTGAGAGGGTGGTCAAAGCCCCTGGAACAGGCTTCCTAGAAAGGCAGCCAATGTGCCAAGCCTGGTAGTGTTTAAGAGGCATTTGGACAATGCCCTTCGCGTGCTTTAACTTTTGGTCACCCCTGAGTTGTTGAGGAAGTTGGGCTAGACCATCACTGTAGATCCCTTCCAACTGAAATAGTCTATTCTAATTTAAAACCCTAACACTTCTTTTCAATGTATTTACAGTCCAGAGCAGAAGAGGACAGGATCCATCATCAATAAAAGAAGTGGAAATGGAAACTATCTTCCCTGCCAGATTAGCATCTGGCTGCCTCCTCAGTTCCTCTGACATTCCAACATTTTTAAGACACATATAACTTAACCAGACATTACCATGCAACCTTAACATGTGTTGTTTTGCCTGCTGGCTTAAAAATCTGTTAATGCACACCAGACCACTAATCAAAACATGTGCAATATCTCACCAACCACAGCCCACTGCTTCACATGAGTTTGTAATCAGGATACACGTGACAGAGCTAAAAAGGTTCATGAAACTTCAGGAATGTGAGCAGGGGACAGGCAAAGAACTAAGGTGACTAGGACAGATGAAAGAGCTACAGAGATGCAAAATAACTCTCTAGGAAGCCAAGCTATCCTACTCAGGGAATTACTTGTTTTAAACACTTCCTCCACTGCTAACACTTTAATGTTTAAATAATTTGGCTCTTAAATGTGATGCTTTATGGTTAAAAACAAAAACAAGAAAACCCCACAACACAAAACCTACAGCTTTCACTTTCAACAACCACTTATGTCATGATTATATTGAATGAAAAATTGAAACAAAAAGTGATTTGAAGACCTTTAAGTTTCAAGGCCTCCTTTTACAAAGGTCCGGGCTTGGGGATTTGTTTTAAATACATCTGAGCTTGGCAATACCGTATTCTTTTAAAGCTACTTTTAAAGATTTCAACAAATGAAATCACTCAAGAAGCAACTTGCATACTTACCTTTATACTATTTAGTCCTGAGGGTCCCAAGAGTACTCCACAGATGATATACCCAAACATGGTTGGCAATCCTATTGTTGTGCACAGCCAGCCACATGGCAAAGACAACATTCCTATTGTCACAATATCCTAAATATGCAAGATTTACAAATGCATTAATATAAAACACAAATTTATGCTGAAATCAAAGTGGGTTTTTTTATCCTTTTATTTCAAAGGATAAATAGCCTGTAAAATTAAACACAGAATATTGCCCGTGAAAAGAAAACACAACTTCAGTAAACTAACCTGAACACTTTGCTGTAGGTGTAAACACTGTGGTTTTGCAGATGAAGCATCAGAGGTACTGACCTTCAGTAATTGGCAGCTTTGGGGATTTGTAATCAATTACTAAATATTTCAAATACATTAGAGAAAGTACACAGTTTCCTGGGGAACTGTGGGGGGAAAGCCACTTTGCATTAAAATAAAATGGTGAAACAGATCCATTTTGGTTTGGTTTTCATTAAAAAAAAAATATCCAAATAAAGTTATTCTTTATGAAGCACAAATACCATAAAAACCCATGTCCATGTAGTTTCCTGCATCCCTTTTCTTCCATTACAAGGCATTAAGAAGTAAACTCTCTCTAGTGACAACATGGAAGCAGCTTGTCAGGCACAGCAGTAGCTTGTTTTAATACTGCAGTCTAGGAAAACGGATGGTGCCCCAAAAGTGCAACAAGTTAAATCAAATAAAACCAGAAATGATTCATACAGCATCACTGAGTCTTAAGAAGACTGTACTAGAAGTAGGGAACGCATTGGCCAGATCACCAGTAGACAGGGGAATCATGAATGTTAGGGTAAGTTTAGAAGGAAAAAAATGCTAAAACTGTATTCAATCCAACCAAGCAGTACTGGCATCAAACTAGTGGGACTCAATCTTACCAAAATGAATGACAAGAATGTCTCTAAAATTATTACCTTTATGAAATGATGATCAGCACGAGGAATGGTTGAATCTCTGGGCTTGGTAAGGATATACTGATTGTTCTGGGAATCAATAAGCATGCTAAGACCTAAGTCATCCTCTACTTCTCTTTTTGAAGTATTGCTTTTGGAGTTGGCTTCATCTTCTTCCACTCTTAAAACTGCTTCAAAGTTTACACCTCTTACCTGTAAGAAAAAGAAATGGGGAGCGAGAAGGGGGGCTGTCAACAAAGTATACAGTAAAAAGGGAAAGATTATTAGCTGTGCTTAAGTTGCTCTAGAACTTGCTGACACCAATTAGAAATACTGCAGTTTCTTCTTAGAGAATTCTTTCAGTCTCTTTATCAAAACTTGATGCCCATAACTGAAAAGGTTATAATTTGGTTTACATTTTAGAAACAAAAGTTTTTCCAGACCTCTTTAGCCTAGTTGTCCAACCAAAAAATGCAAAGCCAGGATTTCACAGCTGTAAAATTGCAAACCAGGATTTCCAATTGCATCCAACCTGAAATGTTTGTGGGGTTGTTTGGGGGATTTTTTTAATGCTTTAACATATTTAGAACACAAAAGGTTTGATTAAAATAATTTTGTTCAAGAGAATAAAATGCTGCGAGATTACAAAGTGATATTCAGTTCACAAAAATCTGAATCGACTGTGTTCCAAGTAAAGAAAAAGTCACTGTCCTGTAAATTTTAAGAAGAGAATAAGAAGGTTTTATCTAGGTCTGTCTTCACCGATTGTAATTACAAAGTGGAATACACTAGGATGACTTAATTATTCAATGTATTTTTAATAAGGTAGATTTTACAAATATTCAAAACCACTTAAAGCTGTTATTTCTTTTAGATTCCAGTAAAGTAGGTTGCTGTCATTGCTACGACTGACTACAAAACATTCAATTTTTCTGGATTGCTGTATTTTGCCCAAGCAGCTCCCCAATTTAATGACAAAGTGCATTCACATAAGACATCTACAAAACAGGCTCCTGTTTACTGATTCCCCAGCATATTTCCCCTGATTGTTCAGATAAATACTGCATTTTCAATATTTAACCTGTAATTTTTACCCTTTTTTTCTACTCCTTACGTTTCTGTAAAGGAAACTTTTATCATGGGTATGACCTCTTCCCCTGTTTTTGTACACCATGCAATATGATAGGCCTCTAAAGAACTGGAAGTCACTAAGAATCAAACAGAGGGGGGGGAAATAATTTGAAACAAATTATGAAGCCTGCACTTGCAGCCGAGGAAGCCAGCCTCATCCTGGGCTGCATCAAAAGGAGCGTGACGAGCAGGTCAAAGGAGGTGATCCTGCCCCTCTACTCTGCTCTCATGAGACCTCACCTGGAGTATTGTGTGCAGTTCTGGTGTCCTCAACATAAAAAGGACATGGAACTGTTGGAACGAGTCCAGAGGAGGGCCACGAGGATGGGGACTGGAGCACCTCCTGTATGAAGACAGGCTGAGAAAGTTGAGGCTGTTCAACTTGAAGAAGAGAAGGCTGCGTGGAGACCTCATGGCAGCCTTCCAGTATCTGAAGGAGGCCTATAGGGATGCTGGGGATGGACTCTTCATTAGAGACTGTAGTGATAGGACAAGGGGTAATGGGTTAAAACTTAAACAGGGGAAGCTTAGATTGGATATAAGGAAGTTCTTTACTGTAAGGTTGGTGAGGCACTGGAATAGGTTGCCCAGGGAAGCTGTGAAGGCTCCATCCCTGGCGGTGTTGACGGCCAGGTTGGACAGAGCCTTGGGTGACATGGTTTAGTGTGAGGTGTCCCTGCCCATGGCAGGGGGGATGGAACTTGATGATCTTACGATCCTTTCCAACCCTAACTATTCTATGATTCTATGATTCAGAAGCAAAAATAGCTGCTTCAAACATCAGCATTTCAGCTGTTGAAGTGAGAGGCTGATTGCCATTTTTATGCATTATGAAAATTGTCTTTTCATACTTTTTTACCCCGAACCTATCTTTCTAGATAAATACATATAGTGTCTTTACCTCCCTAAGCTTCCCACTTACCAGGCTATTTTGCTTTGCAGAATGAGGTGTCCATTGCCAAGTCAATGAGACCAAACCATGTTTTAACATTTTCAGCTGATGGGGAAAGGCAGGAGCAGCTGCATGGCATGCACATTCAAACCACTGTCACAGTACTGGAGCAAAGAAAAGCTTCCCTACAGTCAGCAAACATGAAGAACTGTTTCTAACCAGAATACACAGTAAGTATCCAATCCTACAGTTTTTCTGTCATCCTTGCTTGTGACTCCCTGTCTCACACCCTTACTGCTACTCCAGGGATACTAAAACAGAGCTCAGAGGTTACTGTTAAATGTTGGCTCTGCAACAAAAAACATACTTTACACTTTCACACTGGAATTACTTCACTGTTCAGTGCAGTGTTCCCTTCTTGCAGAGGACTATTACTTTGCCTAAAACCAAAAGGCTAATAAGCCAACATCTGTTCTAGGATCTTCTTGGGAATTTCATGTTACAACATCAGCAACAGTGTTCACTAAGCACAATTATCTTATAAACTACATCAGCAGTGAAACATCTACTTTGAAGCTCTGGAACTCAAATTCATAAGGAGCTTGTTGTATGTTCCTTTGTACTTGGGAGCTTGTGTGGCTGGAATCTAACCAAACTTCACTGCACTCATGAGACCTCACTTGGAGTATTGTGTACAGTTCTGGTGTCCTCAACGTCAAAAGGACATGGAACTGTTGGAACAAGTCCAGAGGAGGGCCACGAGGATGATCAGGGGACTGGAGCACCCACTGTAAGAAGATAGGCTGAGGAAGTTAGAGCTGTTCAGCCTGGAGAAGGCTGTGTGGAGATGTCATGGCAGCCTTCCAGTATCTGAAGGGAGGCTATAGGGATGCTGGGGATGGACTATTCATTAGGGACTATAGTGACAGGACAAGGGGTAACAGGATAAACTTAAACAGGGGAAGTTTAGATTGGATATAAGGAAGAAGTTCTTTACTGTAAGGGTGGTGAGGCACTGGAATGTGTTACCCAGGGAAGTTGTGAATGCCCCATCCCTGGCGGTGTTGAAGGCCAGGTTGGACAGAGCCTTGGGTGAGATGGTTTAGTGTGAAGTGTCCCTGCCCATGGCAGGGAGGTTGGAACTTGATGATCTTACAGTCCTTTCCAACCCTAACTATTCTACGATTCTATATGCATAACATAGCATAGCTTTCTGTTGTATTCTGTCCTGTTCCATTCCAGTCTCTTCTGTTCTATTCCATTCCATTTTATTCCGTTCCATTCCCTGCTCTCACAATGAGTTGTACAAGGAGGAGATCCTTATCTGAAATGCCAAGGGAATTTCAGCACCAAAAGCACTTTCAAAGACACAAATGAGAATGGTTACAGGTGGAAAAAGTATTTATTTCTAAATGAAGTTATTTGATTTAGTTTAGCTTAGGTAATCTTAGTCTGTTTTAGCTTAGACCCTTCAGTTTAGCTGGAAAAAAAAAACCTCCCTTGCAGCCTGACAAAGTAAAGCCAAGGCAGGAGCAGTGCCGTGGTGGGAGAGCAGTACAAGAAGAACCCAGCCACAAAGGGCCAGGAAAGACCTGACAAGGGGTGGTGCTCAACACTCTAGAGGACAGCAGCAAGTCCCAGGGCCACACTGGGACCACCCTGGGAGTCCAGAAGGCTGCCTCCCCCTGGATGCGAGGCACAGGATGCATGGAGCATGACCCCCTGCCTTTGGGACACCATGACCCAAAGGAGCCCCATAACAGGGCTGGGCTCAGCTGCAGAGGAAGGCAAAAAAACCCAGGGAAGCTTGCTAGTCCAGCCTGGGGGAAAAAAGCCCTTTTCCCCCCCAGCTGCAGGACATGAGGGGCCACCTTCATGGTGCATGAGCACCAGGCAATAATGCAGCCAGAATGGATCAGAGGAGCCCTGACAAGTGGTCATGCTCAGTGCTCAGAGGAAGGCAAAAACCCCCAGGGACCAGTGCCAATCTGCCCCAGGGGAAAATTCCTTCCTGACCCCAGTGCTGGCGATCGGCTACTCCCTGAGCATGTGCGCAAGACCTGCTCCTGGCCCACATGCTGGTTGCGCCCCTAAGAGGACAAGGGGACACTGGCACTGCCTTTTCTGCTTCCACGTGGACCCATCTCAGGAGCCTCCAACAACAGCAAAATGCCATTGGCCTGATGAATCCTCACAGCAAGGACGCTTCCTGTGCTTGGCTGTGGGAGCTCGAGAGCACTGGGAGAGGGCACTGAGCCACCTGCGCATCCTTTATCTTCTGGCTACTGCCACTCTCTCCCCAGGAGATGAGGATGGTGAGCTCCCCAATGACTGAGGCAGGACCCCTCGATGATGCTTTGAGCGTGGCCCCTCCAGGAGCTGGAACTGCAGCACAGAGCCTCCCACAGCTTTGTGCATCTCCAGGCGTTCCCTCCTTCAGCACCCCTACAGGCAATTCCCCAGTGCCCACCAGATGAGGATGGTGGGTCCCCCGACAGCTGAAGCAGGATTTCCATCCATCTGATGAGATTTGAGCATGGCCCTTCCAGGAGGTGGAACTGCAGGAGAACCTCCTGCAGCTTCATGCAGCTTCAAGTGGTCCCCCCACCAACCCCCTACCCCCTTCCAGTAATTCCCCCGGTGCCCCAAGGACTTCCTCTCAGGTACCCTCAGGCTGCCAGCCCTGTCCTGGTGGTGGTGCTGGGGCCTCTAGCAGAGGACACAGGAGGATGTTGCCTTATACTGCCCCAGAACATTGTGATGCTGTGTTGCAAAGTGCTGGCACTATGACACAAGGGTGACAGGGCACCTGCAGCCCTGCCCACTGCAGCCCTGCTGTACCCCTTCACCTAGCATCCCTTGGAAAAAGCCTTTGGGCTGCTGGCCCTGAGGCAGTACCTGTACCCAGGAAGCCCAGGGGGATCTCCCTGTCCATGGTGGCCACACACTGGGCATCGCTGCAGGGTGTCCCTGTAAATAAATCTGTGTGTTCAGACTGTATCCATAAAGGCTTTTATACCACGTACAGTCATTTGACTGTGGCAATCCCAAAGGCGAAAGGAAAGGGGTTTGGGTTCCCTCTGCAAGAACTCTGCAGAAACGTGGAGAGCATACAGCATTTCCTCACCATTCCTTATCAATACACCAATTGGCATTTGCGACTACACTGCTTATGGTGAGGTGTTCTTGGAAAGGAGAATTCAAGAAATCTCTTCTGCATTTGTTACACAGTGTAAACAGCACAAACACAGCCAGATTGTACAGAGCCCTGGGTGGCATGGTTTAGTGGGACGTGTCCCTGCCCATGGCAGGGGGGTTGGAACTAGATGATCTCAAGGTCCTTTCCAACCCTAACTATTCTATGACCCTTTGAATCAAAATTCAAAATGTACCAAATATCATATGAAAGCAATGAAATTGGATAAATACATTTCTCATGTAGTGGAGTTCAGAGTCTAGTTCTAGGTCAGAAGCAGTATTAGGAAAAAAGGAAAAATGTAAGATTAAGACAATTATGGAAAACATTTTTTTTCTGTGCAATATAAATACATGACAGTGCATATTTACTTTTACAAAGCAAAGGAAATTGGAAAAAAAAAGACTATGCTAGAAGAGCAAGAGTAGATGGCACAGGTTCACAGCTCTTAAATACTAATAAATTTGAGGACATAATGGGAAATAAAATCCTGATTCTCTCTCAAAATAGCAACTCCAAGAAGCAGGTCGTACATAGCAGAACACAATGCACAAATGTTCCTGTCTTGCATTGCAGGTTAACTCAGATTTTTTTTTTGTCCTAATTTCTACCTACTGTACTTCTCTATTTGACTGTATTGCTTATTGATTACTCTGTTAGAGCTTCTTTGTTCTATATTCTAGTGTTCTAGCTTAAAAGAAAGCACACTAGCTGTTTCTTGCAAAGATGGAGATATAAGAAATCCTCCAGGTTGCATTTCACGATTCCTTTTCTTTCATGAATAGACATACAAGCCGAAGGATAACGCGGTACACTCGAGAAAAAGGATGAGTTGGCATTTTTCCAATTAACAGGTGTAGCAGAGGAAACCTCATTCCTATCTCTTTAAAACGTGCCGTTATACCCCGGCGGCACAGAAGAGGGCACTCCAGCCAGGTCATCCCTTTCCCACAGTTGGTCCTATTAGATAGTATTCCTACTGGTGGCAATTACTGCGGTCTGGTGGATACAAAATAAAAAGCTGCTTTCACTTTCTTGCAATACAAGCACAAAAAACGGTCTTGCTCTCTACTGAGAGATACTCAGCTGTGCCTCCTCAGAAGAACTCAAGAGCTATGCTCATCTTGGAAGTCAACCTGACCATCAATTAAAACCTTTCAAGAGCAAAAGCCAAACAAAATTGTAATCCACATATATGCAAACAAGGACCAATTCAGAAAGTCAGTCCCTGAGGACAGCACAATGGGACAGTAGAATAAACTGACATACTTCCAACTCCAAATACACACTGCCTTACCTGAGGGATACTGTCTGACATGCCACGCAAACAATTAACAATGCAAATAGGCCAAGGTATAAAAAGCCACAGAAGTGAGAAAAAAGCAAGGCCAAAAACACATTGCAGATACTTACCTTGAATAATACATCTTTTTCCCAGACTGCACAAACTAACTGCAAGGATTCTTGTTCTACCATAACTTCCTCAACAAAATGAAAAAGAAAAAGGTAGATACTACACTTAACACTAACTCTATATCCTGCAACTTCTAAATATCACCACCATCACTGAGGTGCTGTAACTCTCATGGGCTGTATCCGTGAGACAGATTACACTTGTCACTGTCAAAGTGTCAGTCACAGGGATGACTTTCAAATCAAAACCACAGAAAACAGTAGCAAAAAGTAGGTTTTGCTCACTAGGAGTGTTTAGGAGTTTTAAGAGTGTTAGCTCACTCCTAAAAAGCAATCATTCTACCACTAAATATGTTCTTTTGTCGAAGAGGAAGCAAAAACAAACCTAGAGTCAAATTTAAATTTTTTTATAGTCACTAAAATTCTAACAACTATTTAACACAAGAGAAACACACCTACAATACAAATATAAACTAAAGAATAAATGCACATTAACCAAAAGACTGAGTCTTAAGTATCACTTACAGATTTGTTGTCGTCAAAGGCATGCTCTTCTATCTCTTCTTCCAGTCTATCAGCTGCCTTCCTGACATCTTCTAGAATTTCATCAAGCATTGACAGGCTTTTGTTTTGATGTTGTATGTTCTTAAGGGCTTCAACCTGATGTTTTTCTGCTGCTAAGAGCTCAACATATTCCATTTCCTCCTGTTGAATTTTACAATACACAGATGAAGTGCTGGCCAGGCATTTGAGCAGAAAAACATTTGACATAAATGTATGCTTCCTTTGACACAAAACATCCTACAAGTGGAGCTGCAAAAGCAATGTAGATTTTATAATCATATTTGAAGACTGCTTTCTCTTCTGCCAGTTTTCACTGGGGGAAGTGAGCAAGAAAAGTAACAGTCAAACAAAATATTCACCCATTGAGTTTTCTAATCCATTAAACTATAGAGCTGCCCCAAGGTTGCAATCCAGAAAACACAAGAAAGGAATTACTTTGAGGAACTCTAGGAAACATTTCAGAGCCAAGTAAAGCTTAGATGTCAGTGCTTTAGCAGGGAAGCATAATAACCTTGAAAGCATAGCTTTACTGGCTACAACAAACAAACAAATTGGAAGGAAAACAGTGAATCTTGATTTTATAAGCTGGTTTGTAAACATGGGAAGAGGTCTGTTTATGGTTTTCTGAAATTACAATAACTGTGAAAACAGCTAGGGAAAAAAAAAATCAACACCAAAACAACAGATAGAAGAGTACAGATGAGCAGTCAAGCACGCAGGCTGAGGTTCCCTTTTGTTTCCCAAGAAGCATTTTTGCTATCAAAACTAAAATACTTTGTCCATCTTTTCAGTTTGAGCCTCTTGTGAACTTGCACTAATGACTTCTAATATCCACTTCTAAGTTTCAGAAGAAAAAAAATACTGATGTGGTTCAACATGGCATGAAAATATTTCAGTAGCTTCCCTGATAAAAATTACGGTATTTCATTTCTCTTTGGATATTTCAGGTTCAAAAAAAGAACTAAAAAATATTTACTGATCAAGACTGGACTTAACATGGTTAAGAAGACAATAACCAAACAAAATACTTTGTGTACTGACAGGGTATAATTTCAGGTTTGGGATGTTTTAGGAGGGACAAGGGACTTGAGGGGGTGGAGCTTCACTTTACATATCTACATTATTTTAAAGATATATTGATTGAGAGCAAGAACAACTATGAATGAGGGAATATATGCAATGGCAGGCTTTCCTTTCCATCAGATTCAGGATACTGAGAATATTTACATAAGAGACACCCTATATCTGTTCGTCAGAAGAGCCAGCATTACTACCAAGGGAAAGAACAGACTGGGCAAAAAATACAAGCAATCTCTAAGTCAGCCTGAATTCCCAGAAAACATAAGTTTCTGTCCCTATTTTGGATGCTCCGCCATACCAGTCAGAACTATCAGACAGAATATTGGTTTCCCTTAGGTTGTGTGTTTTATCTGCCTACCACACACACATACCTTCAATAACCTGGGCATCTAAAATGGTCCCAAATTCCTATGTTTAATAACTGGAGTGTTCCGTCCTCCGCATGTTTGCGGATGAACATTTTTCCCCTTGAAACCTGCAAGAACATGCATATAATGTCATTAATTCCTTGATACCAAGACAAGAGTATACTCAGTGCAGCCTGTAACTATGGCTTAGACCTTCTGAAATCTGGACAGTCAGATGAATATCTTTGGTTGTGATGAAACTACAGTATTGCTGTCTGTTGGTGTTTAGAATTACCATAGTTACACCAGCATGATGGCAATTATCCAGTTCCCAAAATAACTGAGGTTGGGAAAAACGTAACTATTAATGTGCTTGGCCCAATGTCAATTGCTTTAGTTCTTATGCAACACATAAGCAAGAGACACAGTCACTCTCATGCAGCCTCAAGGAAAAACATTTCCTATCTGTCATTCTCTGCTAGCAGACATTGCTTCCAAGATGTAAAAAACAGCCCCCATATGAGCTGCAGATTCTTTCCTCAGTCAACAACAACTTAGAACACCAGATGGAACTGGTAAGGATTAGATTCTTTCCCCTCAAAAATGGAACAGATTTTGGGTGGAAGGAGATGATCAGTCCTTTCTGTCAGCTGAGACAAACAGGCTGAACAGAGCTAGATAAATAAAGAACTGCAGAAAAACAAATAATGCTCTAATTTGCAAGAAGTTAACTTTCCCTGGAGAACAAGGTAGAAGAGCTTAAAAAAAAAATATCTGAGTTTAAGTTCCTTTAATTAATGAAGACCAAGGTCTTTGTAGTCTATTAAAGTGGCATCTCTGTTTTCACCTACAGTGTCACAGTGGGACCATCACAGAGAACAGTGTCCATAAAAAGGACAAGCTAGCTCAAACAGCCTGCTGCATGTTAAGCAGAAGTGCACCACAGCACACTGTTCTGGAACTCATGGTGTGATTGGAGACGTCTGATCACAAGGTACATACAAACAGTTGGTTAAGCAAGGTAATACAGATAGGGATTGTGTACTGAACAGGAGGCTGGAACGCCTAGGAACACATGAGCAAAATGAAGTAAGATGAAGTAAGACTTTGGGGCAATGCTGGTTAAGACAGTGTCACTGTTGCTCTTTAATAAGAGATGACAAAAACCACAGTTAGAAGAGGATGCATCTTTGCACTACTTGTGAGTTGTTTTCCATTAATGTCTGAGTAGGAAGAACCCAAGAAATTAGAAGCTGATAAAAAGTAGGTGAGATTTTGTTGCTATTTCCTGAAGTTCCACACAGGTTCCTGGAGCAAAGGAAGGCAGAAGTTAATGTCACCCCTTCTTCCTTCCCTGCCCCCCAAAATGATTCTGTGATACCTTTTCCCAGCAACAGAGCCAGCAGGAAATTCATCAGACATGCGTACATCTCTCAGCACTAAAAAAAATCTAAATGCTTCAACTAAACAGAAATAAGATGAAGGTAAGAGTCCAGTACTCCCTACAGTCATTTGTATTTTCCATTCGATCACTGTTTAAACAATTGAAAAGATGTCTTACAACTACATCAACAAAGTAATCATTACAGTAAAATGAAACTGGAACAAAACTGGACCCCATGTAATTGTCATCCTTTTGGCATGCATTTTCCCTTTTCCCATTATTCTTCATTTCACATTATATAACAATAGCTGTTGTAAGGTTAGAACAACAAGTATTCTATTTAAATAGTCATGCATGTGACATAAGAAGTGTAAATGATTGCTCATTCAAGTAAACATCTCGATATGATAATACAAGGAAGCCTGCGCAATCCATCCCCACAGAAGTTAAGTTTTAACAGGACACGCATCTAAACCACATCATTATGCACACAGGCCTCCTTTTATAAGAAAAGTGAGGAAGCACCATTCTCAAGTTCAAGGACACGTTACTTAAGTATTTTACAGTAACGCTGCCAAAAAATAGGTAAATGAGAAAGATAATTCTAGACAGCTTCACTGTTGCTATTTTAAGAACTCTGAAGAAAATCAAGTAATTTTATTACAATTGCTAGCATTTCTATGCAGGCTGGCACTACATTAAGTGCCAATATCAAAGGCATATTGAGCACTTCACTGGAATACAAATAGATCCAAACTACTCCCTATCCAAATTTGTCGTAATTCAGTCTTTGTTTTTACTCCACGGACCACTCCAGACTCCCAAGCCTGCATGCTAACTCCTGCTTCCACCAGCCTTTCTTGCCACAGTTCACTGCACAAAATCTCTTGCTATCTTCACCTGTTAAGATCTGCCCATCTCTTACAAAAAAATGTCCTTTAGAAATTCTCCCAGCTCTGATACTATGTAAGCCCCCTTCAGATACTGGAAGGCTTCTAACGATGCCAGAGAGAGACTCTTCATCAGGTACTGTAGCAACAGAACAAGGGAGGACAGGAAGATTTAAGCCGGGAAAGTTCAGGTTATATACAGGGAAGTTCTTTACTGTGAGGCTGGTGAGGCACTGGAACAGGTTGCCCAAGGAAGTTGTGGCTGCTTCATCCCAAGGCCAGGTGGGATGGGGCCTTGAGAAACCTAGTCTAGTGTGAGGTGTCCCTGTGAACGTCAGGGGGGTTGGAACTAGATGATTTTAAGGTCCTTCCCAACCCAAACAGTTCTGTGGTTCTATACCTCAATTACTCCCCACCCTCTGCTCTAGTTCCCTTGTGCAAGGGCAGACTCTTCTTTTAGGAGGCAGAAACCAAAGAAAATTCTTAATATATTTCTCCAGTGTTTGACAGGTAGAGCAAGGAAACAGAGCAGTTTAAATACCAAATGAACTAAGCGGCATTTTCTCTCAATGGGAGACTTTTCAATATACAGTCTGAGTACTACAAAGTTCAGTAGACAGCGGCAGATATTGCACACCCTAACAGGTCGGCATTGACATGAGAACTCAAATCTTCCATAAAGCACTTGTGCTCAACTGTTACCCACATGTGCTTTTCTTGGAACGCACTGTTCTTCAGACCTGCACTTTTTAGGCTAGGAGTGCTATACTTAGATTAAAAATCTAGTCATCTCATATTTTGCATGTCCATTTTACCCATATCTGTATGAATACAGAAATAAAAGGCAAGAAGTCATTCTGCTTAAAATGTATATTTTGAATGAACAATTCCCATTAAGTGGAAAATGACAGTGTTTTGCCAATTTATAGCATTATTTCCACTCTGATAATCCCACTGGCCTGTCTAGTGCAATTATGCTATGTGCACTGACTCACTTCTGGTATGCCTTTCCCTTTAACATATTTGTCATAGGTCTTATGATTATGTTTAGCTTTGTTTTCAAATAAGAACTATTGACTGCTAGTAAGTTTTAAGCTCTACAACAGAACTACTTTCAATTTTACAAATGAGAAAAATTCATGCAAAATCCATTGTAAACAGTAAACATTGCAAGTTTTATGTAAAGAATCTTTTTTATTAAAAGAGGCTGAAACTGTGCCATGATAAAATGAAAATCACGAGTAGTCTAGTAAATAAACATGGGGGAACTAACCTTAATTGCAGCTTCTCTCAAGGCTTCCAGTCTCTGTCTACTGCTTTCTTTCATATTTACAACATCTTTGTAATCACCCTGTAGAGCTCTCTGGAGACCATGGATTGCTTGAAAGACTGAGTTTTCACTTTCATTTAGCTCCTTTTGGAAGATTTCAAAGGTATGAACCTGAAAAAGTTTCTCTTCATCTGATAGTCCAGTATCCTTCTCAACTGCTCTTATGGCATTTTTTAGTTTGTTGAGAACAACGTTCTTCTGGCGAAGAAGACCAGACAGTTTTCTGCAGCTCTCCAACACCCACTGCTTTCTCTGAGCGACAACAGCTCCTTTCCCACGGTGCAGTTTTATTGCATGCTTTACTACATCTTCATGCTCTGCAGGATTTGCTAGCTGGACACAAGGCAATAAAACCAACGTCCATAAGGAAATAAATTCAGTTGCCTTCATTCTTCAATTTTTATTGCTGTTGGGAGAAACTGATAATCCACAACTGCTCAAAGCTTCCTGCTACATGGTTTCTGCATCTCCACTACACATACCAGGCTGCAAAACAGTACCAATCAGTTAACAAACATGATAATGTTGGGGTATTAGACCAAGCAAATGTAGAAATGAAACCCAAGACTGCATCTTGCACTATAATCTTTTAACAGTTCTCAAAACCAAGAAAGAGCCATGGTTATTGGTAGACTTTCATTTTCCTCTTGACTATTGTCTAGATATCATCTTGTCTTAAAAACACAGAATGGAAAGCTTCATTATTTCACATGGTAGTCACCTGCACTTCTTATGAGAAAAAAGCCATAAAAATATTAAGCCACAATGCCATAGGCTATACTTCAACCTAGCTCCAGAACTCATTACTCTTATTTACCTCTTGCGTTCTTTCAAACTGATCCTAAAGAATTATATCATAATCATTTGTTATTTTTATAGCTTCCAAACCATTAACACAGGCAACTATACAAAATATAATGGAAAGAAAGCTTAACTGAAACAGATTACACTGTAAGTTAGACTGGGGGAGGAGGGGAGGAATTTCTACAGTAAAGAAATAATATCAAAACTTCCTGGACTTCTAAGCATTATTAGCCTGGATCAAAGACTTTCACCTGAAAGGCTGCATCACCTTGAGGCATTTTATTTCAAAGCTAATTATTGATCCTCATGATTTTAAAATAGAGGTGTAAGAACACTAAAAGTAAAGTCAATTCATTTGCAAGCTCATTTCTGAGAAGCTACTTGAAGATCTATATTTAAACTGCTGTATTTGCTTCTAACACCAAGCAGGGTAGAATTTCAAAACTAAGAACGAATTTCCTTCCCCCAGAGCCTACAGGAAAACACTGACCTTACTGTATAATAACCAAGTTACATTTTCTTGGGGGGGGGGGGAAACAACAAACAAAACAAACAAACAAACCCCCCAAAAAAACAAACCAAACCAACCAAATACAAAAACCTACAAAAAAAAACAACCCCACATCAGAAAGCTATATTTAACAACACATAAATGTATGCACAAAGCATACATTTATCACTGAAGTGTAGTAGTCTAAAAATGCACAGCACATTACATGTTAGTATATCATCAATAGAGCAGGTATTTGCCTAAAACTTTGGCTGCAATCTTCATCACTGTACCAACAGCCTTCATTAGGAACCCTCATATGGACACAGTATAATCTGGAAGCTATGTATCTATTCTTTTCCTACAATACAGCAGCAGCCGCAGTCACAAGAATCCAAGCTAAGCATCATCAATATACAGAACAGGAAGCGAAGATGGCAAAGCACAGCCATGTACTACCTTAATTTTTAAAATACCCTCCGATCTCTGTTTCAGTCAGAACTGCAAAAAACTGCCTGTAGACGGTTTATTTCTTTTCAATGCATGAAATACAAGCCAAAGCATTTAGTTATCAATAGTTGACTATGGGCTAGGGTTTAACAACATGAAGAACTAAAACATTTAAAATTAAGAACTTAAAGTATGTAGCATAGCTACATCATGCTAATTTCAATAAAATAATAAAGTAGAACTATTTCAGAACTTTGATAAAGCTATAGGGTTTACTGTTTTTAAGAGATCAGGAAAAAGCAACAATTCACACCACCTGGCAAAATTCTAGAGTAATATTTAAGGAAATATTTCTTCGTATATACAAAATAAGAACCTTCCTGTTTAATACGCTTGGGCAAGAGATTCTGCTGAATATATTACAACTTATTCCTGCAAGAAAGAGGGTGAAGAAAATATTTATTGCATATTCAAGTTTCTGTCTGCAGGGAGTTGAATACTCCACTTTCACATATTACATGGTACGGCAAACCACGTACCTAAATCATGAGCAAAGACAGTAGTAAATTCGCCCATTGTTGCACTGTGCAAACTTACCACCGTAGTTCTGCCACGGTATCGTTTTGTTTCAGTAGCAGTGTTTTTTACCTGGCTATCAAAGAACTATTTAGGAAAGTAGCACCTTGGGTAGTGCTCAAAAGCTCTTAAGGGAATAATAACCCCACATATAAAAGCATATGATGCATTTCAGAACTCAAAAATACTGATAGAATAGTCATAATACTATAGAATGGCTTAGCTTGGAAGGAACCTTAAAGATCATCCAGAAGGGAAAAAAAAGAAAAGAGACAAACACTCTTCTCCATGCATCACTAAGTATCAAATTAGAGGGAACTCCTGATGCTGGGAGATCTTCTCAAGAACGGTGTGTCTCCTGATGGACTGCAGTTCATCTTCCCGGTTTTGCCTTCCTGAACACGATACAGTAGCGCCGGATTTCATCAAGCGGATGCTAGACCCTGCCTCCAACGCAAGCCCGATCCTCTCATCCAAAACGCTTGCGGCTCCTTCCCCACCTGCCCGTTTGCCACCACCCAAGCTCCTTCTCAGGTCCCTCAGGGCAGCCGAGGCGCGGGCACCTCTGCCCCAAAGGCACCCACCTGAGAGCGATGGCTGCCGGAGGGCAGCTGCCTACGCCACCGCCTCCTTCTCCTCTTCTCTTCCCGGGCCGGCTTCCGGGACCTCACCCTGAGGAAAGCTGGGGGGAGAAGGGGAAGCACAGGGAAAGATGAGGAGAGCGCGGGTGCGCCCAACCCCTTTCCCGCCCCTTCATGGCGGCGGAGAGAGCGAGGGAGGAAAGGAAAGAAGCAGCCGCTCCGCAGCCTGCCTGCCCGGCGCTCAACTTTCCGGCCTCACAGCAACACGGCCAAATCCACCACCTCCTCCTCCTCCGTCTCCTCCTCGCAGCCCCTACCCGCCGCCGGCAACCGCCCAGCGCTCACCTCAGGGCGGCGGCCGGCCCAGCCGCCAAGGGGAAGGAGACGCTGACGGAGGCGCAACTGCCGGCCCCGGGCGGTGTTTCCTCCCTCCGCCCCGCTCACCTGAGGGAGGGAGGGAGGCCGGCAGCAGCCAGGTGGGCGCTCGAAGAGCAAGAGCGCAGGGCGGCGGCCAGTAACAGAAGGCGCCGAGAACCCGTCCTTGCCAGCGGCCTCTCCCAGCCCCGCACCGGCCGCCAGCCCTCACCCTGCGCCGGCCACCACGCAGCCGGTGCGGCGGCACCTTTAAGCGCAGCGTCAGACGGGATCTGTAGTCCGAGCGCCTCCTCGCGGCATGTCATGGGAAACGTAACGGTGGATTCTCCCCCTTCCCTGACGCGTTCCGCCCGCCCCGGACGGTGCACGCCGGCACTCGCCGCTCAGGCGCAGCGCGGCCCAGCTGACACCCGGACCGCCGGTCCCCCGGTGCAGGGAAGGGCCGTGGGCTCCACCGGCGCGGCGGGAGGGCGCCCCCGTCCCGCGCTCCGCCTTTGCGCCTGGTCCCTCGCGCCTGCGCGGGAGGCGGCGCCGGGCGGTGAAGTTGGTCAAAGCGCCGGTGATAAAATGGTACGTTGTTTGGGGCGGGGGGCACGGGAACTGGGGAACGGGGACTCCCAAACAACACTCCCAACTCCTCGGACCGGCGAGCCCCGCGGTTTCCTGCTGTTCCCCCTCCGTCAGCGCGGGCTCCCACTCCGTTTATCGCAGGGGGATGGCGCCAGGCGGGGTTGGGTACACGGGGGTGAGGCGCGACAGAGGACAGACAGATAGGAGCGGAGCGGCCCTCCCGCCGCCGGGACTGGGGAAGGTCACCGGGGGCGGGGGGGGGATTGAGGGGAGGAAGGGAGGCGGGCAGTGCTGCTCCCGCTGCCGCCGACCGCGGGTATTTCGAGCGCCGGCAGCCGGCGCGGCGCGTACCTTTCCCTTTTTTGGGCTTGGGGCCGGAGGGGCAGGTTGCCGGAGCCCCGTGTCCCGCGCTCCCGCCGCCCCGCCTGCCGGCAGCGGGCGGAGCCTGGCCCTCCGATCTCCCCTTTTCCCTGTCCTTCCCTTCTCTTTTCCCGGGACGCGGCAGGTGCAGCTGGAGGTGGAAGGAAAGGTGCAGAGGTACTGGTTCCCTTACCTTGGGGGAGCGGGAGTGTTTGGGGGAGGCGGGTCCAGGAGACCGGGTGGGGGATCAGGGGACGGGCGGACGCGTCGCGTCCCATCCCGGGAAGGGTTCTCCCGGCGCCTCCGCCGTAGGCTGCGCTGTGCCCGCTCCGGCGCTTCGTTGAGGCTTGCGGTGTAGTGTGATTAACGTCTTGAGAGGGCCGTAAAGCTGACCTAGGCGTGCCTGGGTGCGAGGTGTCCCTCCTTGTTTGGGTCCCGTTAACGAGAAGACGCTATAGAAACGTAGGTTCAGCTCCCCACCCCCCGTTCTATAGAGTGTGTGTACGTACCGGTATCTGCTGCGGCGGACATTGCACACAGGCGAAGAGTAGAAACTATACTACGTGGCAGAGTAGTAGATCGGGTAGTCCAATGTGTTTCTTCTAATTCCTTCAGATAACTCAGTGTTTTGAGCCTGGAAAATACCCCTGAATACCTGGTGTTCAGGGCACTTGGGAGAGAGGACGTGGGTTTTGCTTCGCGGGTGCTGTCGGAGACCTTTGTGCTGAAGTGAGCATTGCTCAGTTTATTGCTCAGAATTTTATGTAACTGAGGCGGATCTTAGTGCAGAGACACTCTCATAGTTAGACGCTAATGGATATTGGAAGGGAGAGAGGCTACACAGAGCTTGCAGTCAAGGGATTATTGAATATTTTTCTATCAAGGTAACATTTTTGCAGCTCTTTTCCCACTTCACACATTTCTTCTTGCATAAAAAGAAATTTTACATGTTTTTCTTATATGAAATTAAAAAAATATATAGAAAAGCCCAAAGTCCTTATCTTGTTTACATGATGTGTTTCTTGTCTCAGGACCATCTGTAGTCAAGATGTCACCATCCATATGTGTACAAGAGATAACAAGTAGACTGAAAGATGGTCCCACATTTGCTGCTTACTGTTCACTGAATCAGGATTCCTGTTGTCTTGTTCTCCCTCCCCCCCCCATATTTAAGAGACCAGTAAATATTGTGTAATACCTGATGACTTAACAAGTAATGAGACAAATTTATCTGTTAAATTATTGGCCCAGAACATGTGTTAAGTATGGTTTAACAAAAATGGGATGTATCAGAATATAATAAAACCCAGAGTTTGATTTAAGCTATTTCCTCCTTCCAACTTCATATGAAGAATGTTGATCTGTGTTAATATTGGATCTGCTCCCTGTAAAATCCTTGTTCCTGCCTCTTGAGTGTTCCAGAAGTTTAGTGATGTGTCAGTATGGTTGCTGCAATTAGCTGCCATTAAGAGAAGCATCTTATTGGTTCCTGTATACCACTGTAACAGGTGGTTTTGTTGTTTAATGTATTAATAGTATAAACATCTTTTTCAGTATTAAAGTTTTAGATCCCATTTACAGTGATTTTATAGTCTCATCGAAACATTCAGCAAATCACTGACATGTCTGCTTTATCTGTTTTCTTTTTGCCTAATGTCTTCTGTTGGCAGTGGTTTCTAATGCAAAAGTGTAAGAAACGGTTCTGCCTTTTTTAGTTCATCACTTGAAATGATTAAACTTTGTATTGTTCATTGTTGCTAGAAAAATATTAGGAAAACTGCTAAGCAGTTTTTCTCTATGTATGAAGGAGTTACACAGAATCTGAGAATCTCTGAGTTGTGCCTTTATAATCTCATTTGTATAACCACTAGGCATATTTTTCAGAGGATAACCATACTGTTGCATGGTGAAACTCGTGTTTACCACTGTTTCAGAACAGAAAAACTTCTGCATATGTGAGCAATAAAGCAGAAATATGAATTTATTACTGCCAAACGTGCTGCTAAAAATGTATATATAGATGCTGTCATTTCAATTTTCAGAAGAAAATGCTGTCTTTTTAACTGCAGAAGAACAAGGCTTTGTCTTCCTGTAATTCTGAAGTGAAAGTTGTCATCAACAAGAAAACTAGAACCTTTTAAAGATAGGCCGTAGTAGTAGAATGCTGAAACAAACTTCTGGATTAGCTTCATTGGCTTTCCTGCTTCTTTTGCATCCCAAAGCATAAGCTTAAATCGTCTCAGAAGGACAAGGTCCGCCAGTTTATGGCATTTACCCAGGCTGGTGAAAGGACTGCTATTTACTGCTTAATGCAGAATGAATGGAAACTAGAAGTGGCAACAGACAACTACTTCCAGAACCCAGACTTGTACTACAAAGAATCCATGAAAAACTCGGTAGACAAGAAGAAATTAGAACAATTGTATAATCGATACAAAGGTAAGGCTTGGGGTGTTTTCTGTGGTTTGGTTATGGGGTTTTTTTTCTAATTATTTTCTTTGGGTGATATCTCTGCTTTTCCCTCTGCCATTCTTAAGGATTTATAGGAAAGATTGCTAGGTTTTGCTTCTCACTCTGTGTTTGTGGTAGCGAGGTAAGGATGCAGAAGGTTTTAAATGCTCTTAATGTTCACTACACAACTTCTGTAGATAATCTGTAGAATTGGAAGTAAAATCACAGTAGGAAATTAAACCTATCATGAGAAAATAGTGTCAGCTGTATGTGGTGGGAAATAGAATAAAGCTTATTATGCAAATGATTTGTTGCCTGTGGCTGATATTATAATATATGTACAGTGTACTTTGTGTGGCAAAATAATGCATATTATTCTTACGCTGATATTTGGGGGGGTTCTCTTTGTTCAAAGATAGTCCATCAAAATAAAAAGATGTTTCAGAAAAGCATTACAGCTAGAAGTCTGACAAAACAGGTACAGAATTGCAGAATGGTTTGGGTTGGGAGGGATGTTATAGATGATCTAGTTCCAACCCCCTTGCCACATGGGCACAGACACCTTCCACTAGACCAGTTTGCTCAGAGCCCTGTCCAACCTGGCCTTGAACACTGTTAGGGATGGGAAAGGCGGGGAGTGCTGTCCTGTCTCAGCATGTCAAATAAGAAAACTCAGAAACTGGTCATAGAAACTCCATTCTTACTTTATTCTTTGTGTTGGCATGTTAGAGCAAAAGTAATGTGCCTATCAGAGAGACCTGGAGTGAAAACCACAGGGAAGTGGATTAAAGGCAGAGTTGTTTCTTTTCCATTTTTTCTGTTTTACAGCAGTGTTGAAAAGAACAAAAAAGGGAAAGATAGTAATGGAAATACAAGAATGTATGTGATGTAGGTAATAATGCTTTCTTAAATGTGTTATTCATTGCATGACAGAGCATTGTGGCCTGGAATCATTGCCAGCCCCTGCTGAGATCCGTACATCTCATGTTTTAAAAAAATGAACTCTTAACAATTACTCAACTATGATTTCATGTACTTTTCTAATGGCAGTAGGTAGCTTGCTTTGTATGATAGTGTTTCCACCTTTTTTTTTGTTACACTTTACTACACTTTTAAGTATAGACATTCTTTATTTATCATATGGTAAAGAATTGTCTTGGGGGACACACGCAAACAGACCAAAATGAACAAAGAAAACAAAAAAAATACCAAACAACTAGAGAACCACTTTTTTTTTATTTGGTATAGGGGGATGTGTATATATATACATATATATACATATATATGTAAAAAATATATACGCATAGAAAATGGGTATCTGTCTATCTGTAAATCTTTTGCCTGCTCCTTGCATGTTAGTGCTGCGGACTGCTGGGTCAAAAATATATATAATTTTTTTTTAAATGCTACTAAGAATATACAAAATTTTTTTAATCACAACTTTTATTTATTTTTAAATCAGAAATTTTATTTATTATTAATCATTTTCCAGCAGTGGCAAACTGCACCACTTGACTTCTGTGAAAGGAAATCTAGTCAGTTTTATGTCTGTGTTTTGGTTAGCAGCACACCTTTGCAGTTCTAGCACCTTAATGCTTCAGTAAAATTGCAGACCTGAACAAAACTTTTCATAAAATTTGAGAGAAAAGAGCGAAAGTTTTGATTAAGCACCTTTCCTTCATGCACAGCTTAAACCTGAATCATTGCCCTCAAAACAACAAAGAATTCCTTTGTCCTACTGGGCCCATAGAATGCTACAGACATTAAACTATATTTGAAATCTGAGGTTAGAGGTCTTTAATTGTCTGTGGTTTTATTAGTTTTCTTATCTATTTATCCAGCAACTCTTGTCAAAACAACAGTTTCATTTTTGCTCCTAGTTACCTGGATGAACAACATGACAAGGATAAACCAGTCCTTGTCAAAATCCATGGGTATTTTTTCAAGTGATTTCAGCCCTAGTGCACTTTTTTGCCTTTAGTTCTTCAGTTATCCTCCAAATATACAAGAAATATGTTTTATATGGCTTAGAGCTAGATCTGGCATATAGTAGAAAAGTGTGTTTGCCTGTTATTCCTGCTCAAAGGTCACTCAGTTGTACTATGGTTGTAATTCTGTTTGAATGGGTAAGTCTTTGCTAAATTAACATCCTCTTTGCATTTAGCATTTCTACCACTGTAGTATTGGCTGGAAAAGTGGAAGAAATCTTTGCTTAACAGTGCCCCGCCCCCCCCCCACCCTCCCAAAAAAAAAGTTTTCTTTAGATTTTTTTTTTTTTTTTAATCAACTCATTGGATAATGACTTAAAATAGCATGGTTGAAAAGCTTAAGGAGTTGATTGAAAATGGTTGAAAGGTTTAAGGAGCTAGTCTTAAATTTACTTGAGGGTACTTTTCTGCATAGCCAGTAGTGATACTGAAACGTCTTCCTATCAAAAGCTGGGAAAGAGAGTTTTATAATTTGTAAACTGTCAGCCTGTGAAAACAGTGTGATTTCATTTTTTATTGCTGTTTGGCTTTTCCCTCCCTCCAATTATATAAGTTTATATGCAGGGGCTTTTGTTTGTGGGTTTTTCTTGAGAGAGAATTTTGCTTCAGAATTTTCACAGTGACATTTACCCTGTTGTAGGTAGTTAACGGTGGTTCTTACATTCAAAAAGGTAGTAGTGCTACTGAAACATAGTAGTTTAGCTGAAGTCTGTTGTGCTAAGGCATTGTTTGAGCAATGTTTTGGTGATTTCCCTGACTTAAAACTAAAGCCTATTGGTTGTGGTCTTTAACAGTTCTAGTGGATTCTCAAATATCTCTGTTGGGGGCGGGGGGTGGTGTGGAAATTTGGTAATTCTCACTTGGTAGGTGTGTTCTTGCTGGTTAGGGTTTTTTTGGTTGGTTGATTTGGGGGGTTGTTTTGGGGGGGGTTCTTTCTGTGTTTTGTGGGTTTGGTGATTTTTCGTTGTTGGTTTGGTTTGAAGTTTAAGACGTGCTAAGCAGGAAGTGTATTGTACATTTTGATGTGTTTATCAGCCTTACTGTTTTCAGGCATAGTCAGGCATCTCCTCAGTTAATTCAGATCCTTTATAGAGCATTATGGAGAGAAGACAATATTTCTTCATTGACATTAGCTAATGAATTTAGGAAAAACTGCAAACCAGTTTCTAGGGAAGTGTGCAGAATGCTTAATCTATGCAGATACTCTTCAAGGTTCTTTGATAATTAACTAGGTTTCAAGTGAAGACACTTGTGAAACTTACGAAAAACTGAAGACCTGTGTTAGGCATCATATCACAGCTGTGCAGATGATTATTTGTAAATTTTTTTTTTTTTGCAAGTAATTACAGTTCTTCTCTTTGTACTTTGAACCATAGACCCACAAGATGAAAATAAAATTGGCATTGATGGAATTCAGCAGTTCTGTGACGATTTAAGCCTGGACCCAGCCAGTATCAGTGTCCTAGTTGTAGCATGGAAGTTCAGGGCAGCTACTCAGTGTGAATTCAGTAAAAAGGAATTTGTTGATGGGATGACAGAGTTGGGGTAAGTATCCATTTCTGCATAGTTCATCATGTAAGGCCTGAGCTCTGTTTCTGTTTAAAACATTTTTAATTGAATTAAGTGTGAAGCTTCAAAAATCTGGTAAGGCTGGTGCCATGCTTAACAGATGCTAAATGCCTGTAGTGTCCCATCTTCCTTAAATTAGTGCTTTACTGCAAAGCCTTAATGATGGCCACAGTAAGGGTGTAGCAATATAATTCCTCTCTGTACAGAAAGAAAGGCAGATGGATATGCTGATCTTTTTATGTAATTCATAATAAACATGTGCATGGTTTTGTTAAGGTTTTGAGTTGGACCATGTGGTGCTAAAAGCTGGCAGTCACTGAAGATGCATGAAGGAACATGATGTAACTAATCATTATTTTATATTTTTTTTTCTTCCCGGATCATGAAGCTATTCTGGGTAATAGACTCTGAGGTTAAACCGCGCTGTCTCAGTTTAGCAATAAAGTCAAGCAGTTGTTGCCATGAACAGTATTTTCTGTGTAACTTTTCCTTGGAAGAGATACAGTATTTCTAATATATAGAGAAGTGTCACAATGATACTTTTTTTTTTTTTTAACAGATTGCATTAGATGGAGAATTAAGGTTTATTATTTCTGCATATTGTTTGAGCTAAATAATTTCATTTGCTCTCAAAATGGTGCCTTATCAATACTTTTCTACAGTAGACCAACTTCAAGCAAATGTAGTGGTTGTTTCTTGAGTAGGGGTCCTAGTACTCTGTTGTTACTGACCTCATCAGTTGACTTCTTTCTAAGCTTTCCTTTTTAGGTAAGGGTATTCAGAAATTGTGGTGAAGTAACTTTTGATGTCATCAGAAGTCTACTGCTTTATTTTATTCTTTTGGGCAGAGACTGTAAGAATGATTATGATTTTCTAGCCATCAACAGCAATCACATGCTCATGCTGTTATATTAAAAACTGCCACCATTATTTGCTATGACTGATTAAAAAGTTTTTGCTAAAACACCTGTAGATTCCAGCTTTGACTTTTGTTTTGAAACTTTATTGTGACATTACTACTATGTCCTGATGACTGTCTCTGATACAGTTCTACAGAGGTCTGTGATTTTTACTTTTCTGCTCAATGCATATTATGATATTCTTGGGAGTATAATCTGATCATACCTACTTGTCTCTGGTATAGTGCTTATTGAGAATTTTGAATGCTTTTGTTAAATATCAGTGGTGCAGTGTGTGATTTTTAGCATTGAACACAGGTGAAGATTTGAGTGAAAAGAAATTGCCTGAGGCTTAGTTCATATTGGACATTTAGAATACATGAGAAGATAACGGTATTTGTCCCTGTTGTCGAGTATATCAAGTCTTCATGAAACTCAAGTTCTCTGTTGAAGACTGTTAGCAGAATTCTTTCTTTTCTCCACCAGGTACTGCTGGAGGCTAGCAAACTGCTTATTTTTACCTGTACCATGCAAGATGGTTAAAACTGCATTTGCATTTTATGGGTTTTACTATAGTTAGCTATCCTTCAATAAAATATTTCTTGAATCTTCAGAATAAATACATTTAGCTACTGAGAACTTAGAAATACAAAATCTTAGTTATGATTATCTGCTCCTTTGAATCTGTTTCCTTTGCTTTGGATTTCTAGGTATAATTCAAAATATTGGTAATATCTGATTAACCTTGAATATTCATTTGATTCCTTGGCTTGGGAGAAACCCTTTTTCTTTTAAAGTTGCATCTTGTCAGTTCGGGTGCTTTCACTGAAAGTGCTCCAGGCTCATGTTATACAAGGGATGTGTTTCTGTTAGAATCTCAGTAACTTGGTTCTGTCTTAGCTTACCTGCACCAGTCTGTTAAACCATTTGTCAGCCTTCATGGTGTCATCAGAGCTTCATTTTTTTTTTCCCCACTGATCCACCAGTGTGGGGAGAAGATGACTGTAAATAATAGTTCATTTTGTTGAAAGTCCTCTAATGTTAGTCTGAAGTGTAAACATGTATAGCTCTTCGTTTAGGTGGAGCAGGGAATAAGTAATGTCTACCTAGATGAAGGCAGACCCCCACACCACTGTGTTACAGTGGCTATGAAAGGGAAAGGATAGCAGATTTCAGTGAGGTTTACACATTCTTTAAGAGCAGAATAACATTTATTGTTTGAGTTCATATGAGGAGACTGAGGAGAGAAGTTAAACCACTGACTTCTGCTTGGGTATTATACATAATGGATGCTTATATATGATCTTCCACTTAAAAATGTTTAATAAAAGCATATGAATGTTTATGTTGTTAAGAATGCTCTCCAGAAAGATACTCTGGTTTTTATCTTAACGACTGTTTTATTTTGCTCTGAAACTAAACCTTAAAAAATAAAAAAGGA
Source organism: Neopsephotus bourkii (assembly GCF_033783945.1). Taxonomy (NCBI): domain Eukaryota; kingdom Metazoa; phylum Chordata; class Aves; order Psittaciformes; family Psittacidae; genus Neopsephotus; species Neopsephotus bourkii. The sequence continues at coordinate 7,998,266 of NW_026902234.1, forward strand.
TAAGAAGAAAAAAAAAAAAGAGAGAATCTTATGTATTTACAAACAATGTAACCTCTTCTGAACAGGTGTGACACCACAGAAAAACTAAAAGCTCTATTGCCAAGACTGGAACAAGAGCTAAAGGATCCAATAAAGTTCAAAGATTTTTATCAGTTTACTTTTAACTTTGCTAAGAATCCTGGACAAAAAGGTCTAGGTAAGTAGAAAACAATTGAGAAAGTATCTACAGCCAGTGAAGTCAATTCCAAATAGTTAATATAATACAGTTTTCTCATTAGTGATTGTGTAGTAAATTCGTTATTGATTTATTTTACTGTCTTTTTCTCATCTTCTTGCAATTAATCTCTTCTTTAATGTCCCCTTGGTACAGATAATTTAATGGTGTTTTCTGATAGTATTGACATTCTTTCTCCTCTTGTCAAAGGAATTTCCTGCAGGTCTTACAGACCTGTCATAATTTCTTTCAAAGACTGAGCTAGTGAGCTCCTGGTATTTTCTGTTTTATTCACAACAACTGAAACAAGATTTCTGTATCAGCTAAAAAGAGGGATAAAACGGAGCGAAAGTTACTGCTCTTCTAAGACTTTTTAGGTTTAGCTCACAGTTTTCATGTAAAGTTTAGGAAAATAACATTATGGTCTTAGTTCAAAGCTGGTGAATAGAAATAGGCGTGCAGTTTATGAAATATTAAACTGTTATTCTTTATAAAGTTTGAGATGTGTCCCATTCCTCGTATTGCTGGAGTAAAATGGATGTGTTGTTTAAATTCTAATATTTTCTTCAAATCAAAAATATCTATAGCTTTTGAATAGATGAAGAAAATTGTAAGATGAAATCTGTTAGCCCTTCATAACTTATATCCATTTCTGAAAGACACTGTGAGGGAAGGAATTAACCTGTTCTGTGTGTAGAATAGAGCCTTACCATCATCAGTGTTCTCTTTAGGTTATGGGTGAGAAGAGCAAGTGTTCTGAGAAGGGTTTTTTATTGGTTTTGGTTTGATGGTTTTTTTCTGTGGTTTGGTTTTTTTCGTCATAGCCTCTTCAACTTTGTGTCTGTTACTTGGCAAGCACGTTAATAAATACTTCTTCTCAAAAACTATTAGAAGAGTAGTGAGATGGAGGATGAGAATATTTATTTTAGAGGTTCGTAATCAGAGGCTTCCGTTCCACGTTCTTCCTTGGGAATTACTTTGAATAATATCTCTTTCCCAATATCTTTTTTTCTTTTGAACAGTGGGCAGCTTTTAGCCAGTTTCCATTTTTCTTTATTTTTTTGCAACAATTTCATTTTTCATTCCATGTCACTCTCACGGGTCGCATGTCACCTTTCCATACACAAAAAAAAAAAAGAAATTGTCCTATAGTGGTTCTGTGAGGCTGGTTGTAATTGAAGTGCCTTAGCTAGTTGTTCTTGCCTCTCTTCATTACAAAGCCTAGTACTTTCAGACTGGAAAAGGTAAGTCATTCACAGCTGAGGCTGGAATTTATGGGATACCTAAAGAAATATTACAAATGTCTTCCTGTTTTAATTGGATCAGTTCCAACATGAAACTCATGTACTTGGGAAATATGTCTCAAAAGCTTTTCACCTAAGCCTGTACAAAGAGAGGAGGAGGGAAGGCAGCCCAACCCAGGTTATGGAACCAAATGTACGGTTTGTTCGACATGAGGAGGAAAAAGGGAACTTAGTTGGTTTCCATTACTTCTGGTTTTGGTATGGAGGCCCTTTCATTTGTAAGACTGTCTTCTTTGTTGTGTAAGAATGGTACTTTTTGGCAACAAAACAGCTAAGTGTCTTCTTGCAGTAAGATTTGAAGTATTAGTGGGAGAAAAAAAGTGCAAAAATTAAAGTTTAATACAAACTATAGAAAAAGTTGATTTGAACGGTTGCTGGTTTCACTTTTCAGGAATTTTAATAACTCCGGTAATACTGTTTCTTAATCTCAATAGCGCTTAGTCTTACATGGCAGTATTTTGGTGACATTTTTCATCAGACTTCTTCCTGTTTTGCTAAGAAGGTTCCAGATATTAAATAAATACAAGTGCCACTGCTGTTATTTCAGTGGAGATACACCATGTTTGTCTGATGTGAACTTGGATCACTATAGGTCAAGTAGAAAGAGAGTGCTGAACAAACATATTGAGTAATATGATATTTCTGAGTGATTGAAATCAGTGATAGCTTATCCAAATAAAAGCTAACACTGTATACTTTTGCAGCCGGCATCTTTTCAGGGAATGCCATTATATTCAGGGAGCAGAGAAATGGGGGAAAAAAAAATGTTTATAGGTTGGCATTTACAACTAACTGCTTCCTGCTGCAATTATTTTAAGAGTTATGTTTGTTCTCTTTCAGCAAAAAAAAATTTTCAGCAAGGAAAAAAATTCAGTTATCTTACAGGGGTGTCTGTATGAGCTGAGTTGCTTCAGCTGCATTTAATAGAGGCTTAGGTGTCTTTTTATTTTACCTTCTCTTCTCTTCTCTGTATACCCTGTGTTATTTTCTCCTAGAATGACAAACTGCCTGTCTTCTTCTCTCAAAAGGTGTTTGGTATTTGTGTCCCAGTGGCTATGTGCCCTATTGTCAAGTAGATGCAGGAATTCATTTCATCCACGTACAAAGTCTCTCTCGCTAAGTGCGGAGCCTTGGCTCAGCATGCTTTTATGAATTCAGTCCAGATAGTTAAACAGAATGTATAATTAGATATGTTACCAAATGAGCTGGTATAAATCTCTGCCTAGCTCTGTCTAGGTCATTTTCAGATACTGACCTCTCCTCCTTCCCCCCCCGGTGCACGTCAGATGAACTTCCAGTGCTACCCAAGTGTGGGATGCTACTAAGCTACTGCCCTAGCTGCTTGTCTTAAAAATGTTTCTGGTGACATGCTCTCATTATAAGGCTTTTGCATACTCATTCTTGTGTGTTCACATTTGAATTATGACTTGATGACTGTGGGGTCAGTCAGTTTATGTCAAGTAGGGATAAAAGTGAATGCTTTTAATTAATGAAGTGGAAATAAAGGAATTTTCGTAACTTTCGATTACAAAATATTTTATTGAGTTTTTTCTGAGGTGTGAAGTGTCCAGTGCTTCCTCTTATTACACTCTAAGTCACCAAGTCTGGCAGTTATTGCATTTATTGTTTAGGGGAGTGATCTGTGGGCTAAAGGAATACTGATTGATTTCTCAAGTATACACACCACCTATTTGAAAACTAAGCAAACTTGACATGGTACTAGTGATAAATGGGCAATCCTTATTCATAGCAGATTGTTAATAAAAACTATTAAAATGGTCCTTCTGTTGGATCCTTCAGGCTAAGTGCTAATGCATCCTTCTTTTTTTTTAGTAGAAAAATGTCTGGGATAGGCAGAGGAGACTCATTTATGCAGTTATTTTTCATGTTTATTTAACATATTGAAACTGTAAGAAATTACTGAAATACCTCTAAAATGTCTAAGCAATGAGGCTTTGGTTATGAGTCATTTTTATTGCTCTATCAGTATTCTAATTTTTCAGATTACTTTTTTAATCTCTTTCTGCTGTTTTAAGAAGTGATAAGCAGGAGTTACTACTTCATTTTTGCCACATCCCCATGAAGAACATGAGGAAATGCAGTGATTCATGAGTTCCTTTTTAATATGCCAGGTGGTCTCTACATTTAAAAGATAAACACTTACATAGTGTGTTTCCTTGTGCCAGACAGGATCATTCCTCACAAATGTCTTTCTAACTAAGTGTTCAGTGGTATGCTAGTGATATACACTAACTTGCTTTTTCAAGTTATCAGCAAGATTTGATACCTGATTGGCAGTGGTCCTCTGACAGTTGGGGGGCCACCGCCTTCACATAATAACTTAAATTTCTGATGGCAGGTTTCATACATCTCTTCCATGCTTGCTCAAACCTAGTGTTAGATTATATTTTTTTTCTTTTCCTAGCATATAACTTAAACCTTTGTTCCTGAATTCTTCAGTTCAGTACTTACCCGTCCAGAGTATATGTGCAGAATGTTTCCTTGGAGTCAGTAACAACTTTTTGGCAAGTATGTATGTGCCTTCCCTTAATCTCTGGAGTGCGTAAAGCTGACTACCTTGATAAATTTTGTATTCCAGCTCTCTGATACTGCAATTGTATCTTCCAACTCTTTTTTGGTTGTTTTTTTTTTCCCTTCTGGGATCTTATTGTCTAACTTTCCCCTGTCTTGTAGTACCCAAACAAGCTAGATAAGCTTCCATGCGCCTTAAATATTTTGCTCCTTGATTTACATCCCATTATTACCTTGCTTATGTGCATAACACTGATACTGTCTGCAGTTTGTAATCTATTATGTTACAGCATTTCTGCAGAACTGCGGTGCACCCAGTTAATTTTGAATCCACAGTCAGTTATTCCCACTAGCTATATGACTTTGCATTGCATTTCTCTTTAATGAAATCTTTCCTATTTACTTCCAAGTGCTTTTCCAGTTTATCCAGATAACTTTGAATTCTAATCCTGGCCTCTACCACGCGGTACTCCTTCAGGCTTTGTGTAATTTGAAGATTTGATAGAAGTTTTCTTTGTTGTATCATCTGAGTTATTTAAATATTAGTGTTAGATACAGGACTGACCCTCATGGATGAGTTATTTTCTACCAGTTTGGCAGAGAAGCACTGAGGTTCTTCTAGAACCTCTTTGATCTCTGTGAATTCTCAAAGATGGTAGGTAGCAATTTGAGGTTTCTTTAGTACACTGGGATGAATTTCACCATGTCTATCTTCACTTTGGGCACCAGTGCTTTCAGACTGAATTCCTAAAAGTTGTTTCTGAGAATCCTGTCCATTTTCATTGAACCTTTTTGCCTGGAGCATATCTTGAAAATAATCTGTTTATCCCAAACATTTATCTTTCAGGAGTTAGCAGCAGGACATGTAGTATCTCTTATTACACCAGCTGCCACTTGTAAGGGAGGGAGTGGGAAAGCACAGAAACCCTTCTTAAAATGTGTTTTGGTGGTACTCCACACAGTCATCTTTGAGATGCAGGGGATTTTGCTCCAGGAAAGCATTCCGGACGGATGTGTGTGTGTGCGTGTGCAATTTTGTGTTTTATTTACCTTTAGAAGCCTGTCTTCCATTGCTTTTTAATTTCTTCTACTTCTACAGTTCTTCTCAAAACCAATACAAGAAATTCTGCCTTTATGTAATTAAATGGGAAGAATCCTCTCCAGTAAATTAAGTTACATCTGTTCTGTCATTCCCCAAAATAGGTACACGGATACTCATTTGCAGAAATAGAACTGCCTTTTATAGGAGACTGTCTTCCACAGTTCATGTGGTGATACTAGGGAATCTTTATTTCTCTTTATATTTTCAGGACTTCTGTTGCTATAGTCTCATCCAACTTGAATGTTTCCACTTACTTTTATTATTATTAATATTGTCAACCAGTATTCTTCAGTCTGGACACATGCTGTTTAAAGAAGTAAAAGTAGTACAAGTCACCTTGAGTGATAACTTGTATAAGTAGTGAGATGCAGGAGGCAAAAGGATATTGCCTAAGAGCTATCATGATTAAGCAGAAAATGATGTTCTGATTAATGTTACTCAGGATCCATCTGTCAAGTGTCTTTCAAATACGTCTGAATAGATTTTATTATTATCTAAGAAAAAGGTGGATGCTTAGAACTGTTAAGACAATTGTTCTCAAAGTGCTAGAAAGAATTTGGAGGGAAAAATGATAGTAAGGCTTCAGCACAGCAGTTCCATCTAAATGGATGCATATTGGACCTGGCAGGTATAAGATTTATATTTATTAGACTTCATCTGAGTGTTTTGTATGTATTTTGAGATAATGTAAACAGTTTATTAAAGTCTGGTTTGCCAGGAGTCTTTTACAAAGGATTATTATGAATAACTGTGATTCTGTCTGTTTAATCTGCTCTCTCATGCTCTTGCTACTATATTTAGTACAATAAATCTGTAGATTTTGTATGGTGCAGATTTGGAGAGGTTTGTCTTGCCTTCTAGTCCCACATTCTATTTTTTTTTTTGCTGCAGTCTGAGCGATATTTTGCGTCTTAGCTCTTGGTTGAGTGTAATAAAGATTATAGATCTTTTGTAATTTTTATACAGAGCAGTTCAGTTTTGTTGGTTTTGTTTTAACACGATACTTACTGTAAGTCTCCCAGTGGGTCTCCCTTTGAGCCCCAACAAGACATGTTCAGGAGATTTCCTCATGCTCAGGAGTTTACTACAGTTTGTTTCAGCACCGTGGAGGAACTTAGTGCATTCTTTCATGGTCTTCAACTTTCAGCATGGAACCAAAAAGCAAATTTGGTCCTTCATCACTCCTTTGTGGTCCCTTCGCCTGCTTGCTGGCTCAAAAGGTTGTGCTTCCTTCTCTCTGCCAGTTTCCTGGGATCAAGCAAGAGATGATACATGAGGAGGTCATTCAGACTTGAATCAAATGTTACCTCAAGACCAGAAGAGTGGCTCTTTGCATCCGGTATGTGGACTTCAAGGAGGTTGCCTCTTCTATGAGCAGATGAGTATAATGTGCTCTTTTAATTGAAGCAACATCAACTTTGGCTTTCATCGTAGCACTATCTCAAAATTCTTTGAAAAGTTGCTTAGACATCAGGGAAGGATCTCTACCCTCTCCCCCTCCCCAGTTAGTCATCAAGATTTCTTCCACTTTCAGTGAAGAATTGGATTGATCCATTTGTAGGGTGTTTGTAGAAGTGAGTGGCTGCAAGAAGTTGGAGTTCAATAACTGAATTTCATGCCTACTTTGGAAGAGGTCTGTGAATGCTGTATTTTAGGTATTTCAGTGACCTTAGCTGGTCTGTGTGTATGGTCCTTGCTTTACTTTTTGTTCACATTTTTCTTTCAGAAAACGTCAGCAATTTAAGAGAAGTTTAGTCTAGAATAGCAAAGCTCTGATCAGCTCTTGAACAGCTGATCAGCTTTTGATCAGCTCTAATCAAAAAAGGCCAATAGTAGCAACAAAACTGTGGCATAACTGCCAGTTCCGGAAATGTCTCATTGATTCTTTTACTCATGTTTGGCATTTATTTGGGAAATATATATCCAGTCAACTTTAAGTCACCCGTTGTAGTTTATCTGGAGAGATTTGCAGAGACAGAAGGATTTTGAAACTGGCTACAGTCAGGTTCGTTAGTCTGCACTCTGATGTTTAGATAATCTTCTAAGCCTAGCTCATATTCAGCAGCAGTTTCTCTGCTTTTGTGCAGTTGGTGCTCAAGATAGTCACATGAAAGGTTCTGCATGGAATCAGCCTGCTTCAGCGTGGCAGATGCTGAGATAGAGTTAAGTACAGTTACACCTTCCCTAATTCCTCCAGAGCTCTTCTGCAATCCACATGCTGTGCTTCACCACTCTTCCGTGTCTGCTACAGGGACTTAACTCGAACACTGTGCATTATACATCCCTAAACGCAGAGCACTGGGAAGCTCTTTGCTTACAGCTTTGCAGGGATGAAAGGATCCAGCTCAGCTGGATCCTGAGTTTAGCCACTTTCTGTATTTGTTTCATAGCCCTCATCTGTTTTTCCCCTTCTCTCTTCCCATGGGAAAGCTCCTAATTGCAGATAAGAGCTATTTTGCTCTGAACTTCAGCAATTTAGTGAAGGGTTTTTAGGTTGAATCCTGATGGTATGTTGGTGTTATTTTGCCATGTGGGTGTTATTTGTTTATAGAGGAGAAAAAAACATTCTGATTAGGGAAGAAACCAATTCTTGTGTCCATGTTCTTAGTAATTTGGAGCCCAAAGACGAATCTTAAAATCATTGAGAGCTGAGGAAACAAGGAATCAAGTAACTCAGTAATTACCTTGCAAGTATTCAACTAATGTTTCTTGGTTAGACAGTGTGATAGCCCAGTTGTTGAGATACCTAGACACCGGTTTCCAGTGTTCCCACATCTGCACTAGTTTCAACATGGTGTCCAGGAATTTTATTGAAACAAATAATTTAGTGCAATGTAGTTTTTGTTTCAGCTTTACAGACGTATGATACTTGCCTGTGATCCCAGTGAGAAAACGAGATCAACTAATATAATAATAACTTTTTTTTTCCTCTTCAATCCTTATTAACTGATCTAATAAAAGTAACTTTTTCTCCTCCTGCTAACATTGGTACATTCTTTACTAATTTCTTGGTTTGGGTGTGTAGATGTACTGGGTAAGGCTGATTCATCCTGTTATTTTGGAAGAAAATAAAAACGTAGTTTGAAAGAGTACTCTTTGCATAAAATTCATTGGTGAGCACTGACTCATATAACAAGCTGCTTGAAGGCTCCCATAGAGGGGACATACAAAGTAACAAAGCTTTATAATACTGATAAGAAGATTAAACATCAGTAAAGGAAGAAAAGGCAATACTGGGCCAGTCAGTAGATCTTAAAACATGTTATTTGTTTCCAACTTCTAAACATGATAGAATATACCATTGTAATGTACAGAATGTAGCTAATATGCTGACCAGGGATTATGAGAGAAGCAGTGGCTAATATTAAAGTATTATAAACAACGTAAGATTTTCAGATGTCATTAGAAAGTCAAGGTAATCCCTGCAACTTTTTATAGCTTTATCTATATATCAGTAATTTAGGTGAATTAGTTTTAATACTCTGACAGCATCAAACATGACTGCATGAGCAGTCTTACTGGTAGGGCAGTCTGAGAGCTGGAAATTTCTTATTTGGCAGAGGGTGACGTGGGTGCTGCAGTCCCAGAGTGCTGTTTTGGCACACCAGGTCTAAATGAACTTCATTTCATGTTCCTCATAAATCCTACTCTCCAGCCAAGTCCTTGCTATCTGTTGATTTATCTTCTTGTTTTCTCCCTTCCTTGATTACTTGTGTGCACTGACTTGATTGCCCTTGTCCATAATCATCATAAAGGAATGAGGAGCTTAATTTGATTAATTTCTTATTCATGCAAACAGTAATGATATTTTTCTTTATTTTTTCTTTTTTTTTTGTTAGCAAGATATGCACTTGATCATATCTTGAAAGTAGGCACAGGTTGTCTAATTGATGATGTATTTCTCCTTCTGCATTAATTGTGCTAATTTCTTATCACTTCAGGCTCTCTGTTCAATCAGTAAAAGAGGCTGAGGTTTTTTTTAGAAGCAAGTTTAGAATGAAGCTTTAATGTTTCAGACTAAATCATACTGCATGCGAAATGCTTTACTTCTGATTGTGAAACACTGATATTTTAAGTAATTCAAAACTTTTAAAACATACCACAACATGTTTACTGTAGTAAACATTGTTTAGCAAAATAATGTGTAAAATAATGGAAATATTTTTTACCAACCTTTACCTCCTTCTTGAACTTGCTTTACTTGGATATCCTATATATTTTTAACATCTTTTTAGGAATTTTAATTTTAGTAACTTTGCAATGGTAATTGGTATCACTTTTAGGCGACTCTATTCTTAAGGTTTTATTACAGAAAGCCTCATAGATGCTGTATGTTAGCACATCGAGACTTGGTACCAGAAAGGCTGAATATCTAGATATTGAAGCTTTGTTTCAGTGTATGGAAAATCTCTGGACGATACTGGTGGGGCTGCATGATATACAGCACTGACTAGATATTAGCACTGCAAATAATTTGGGGTGAATGGGTAGCTCAGACTGTTATATAACGTACAGCATGTGATGTTGTATTTTTATGATCTTAAAATTGCTAAATGGTGAGTATTTAATCTTCTGAATATGAACATGGATGTTTCCAATGAAGTCTCTTCTAAACTGGTCCTTGCTTAGGCGGTAGTTTCCGGAGTGCTGGAAAGTATGCATCTGTAATTTCCTTTCCTTTTATAAAACTTGCATTATTAGTCTATAATGCAGGAAGTATATTTCTTGGTACAAAACCAGCATATTTTTATAATTGTAGTTTGATTTTATTTGTAATGGTGCCCTCATATCTATGCAGCATTGAAATACAGTAAGACTGCCTAAGAAATCCATGCAAAAAGCACACCTTCTTGTAGGGATGCAGAATTCTGATGGCATAAGGGTTTTTTGGTTTTTTTTTTGTGGGGTTTTTTTGTTTTTTTATATTTGTTAGTGCTGCAGATACAGCAGAAACATTTGTTAGTTTTAGCAGATACACAAACTCCGCAGTATTACTGTTCATTCACACTCCTGTTAGCATCACAATGTAGAACTTAAACTCTCTGTAACTAGGTCTTTCCTTTACAGCAGAAATTGCCATTTCTGTCCTCCAGTGCTAAGTTTTTCAGCATAGGTAGGGAATTGTCTTCAAGCGAAAGTGTAGCCACATCTCCTGAGAATGTAGCAGCCTAAAGGCCTTGTTCTCTCAAGTACTGTTAAGATTGTTTTAACTGGCACCCCTACCAGAAGTGATAGTCCCATCTAGTTCCTTTTGTTCAAGTATCTCTTGCATTAGTTAAGGGGTTTGTGTGATTGCAGTGATCCAACTGAGGAAGATGTACTTTTGAAATTTTTTTCCCTTGAGCTAATTTTAACCAAGATCAGGACCTCCCTCTGTTTGCTTCATGGGGAGAGCAGCTTTGGCGTGGACCAGTTTCAGCCCCTACAGAGCAGCATCCTCAGCAGGATATGCTTTCCTTGCCTGTAACTTCTTCCTTTTTCCAAAGAATATTTCCATCAGAAGTATAAAAACTCTTCATCTATTAAGGTGGTTTTTTTTTTTTCTTCAAAGTGCATTTTGTAATGTTGTCACGTGACCGATTTGCAAGATTGGCTTGGAAAGGTTGTCTTCATAAAGAAGCCTGAGTGAATAGGATCAAAGCCAATCACTTAACGGTGAAGTTTAGAAACTCTTAAGATTATTCATTTCTCCCTTCCTATTTCTTTTGCTTTTCATTTGGGATAGCAGATATGAATAATTAATCTGTGTATCTGAGCAGCAGGTAAATGCTATTAACTATTTTCTTCTGTTTACTTTCTGTGAAAAGTGAGCATGGTGCCAAAGACAGGAAGAACTGAAAGAAGTTTATCAGGGTACAAAGCATGTTCTATACTGAAAAGCACTCTGATCATAGTAGAACAACCACCTCCAGCAGCACTGTCTCTCCATAGCTAGGTACAGGCGTATTGCATTTCTCTACATTTTAGCTACTGTGCTTTGTTTAGGCCCCAGCCCTCTATGATACAGACCCTGAGAAATCGTCTGTTAAAATCTGCAGCTTCTCTTTCAGATCTGAAACTTAATTTCAGGTGATAGCGTGTCCTTTGTTTTGTAACATGGTATGTACACTAAAATACCATGCTCCTTTCCTGTAGGTGGAGGTCAAGCTTCTATCTGCTACAACAATACATTCTATTAAGTTTCACGTTTTGTTTATACTTGCTTTGCACTGAAAGGACAAACTGAAATCTTGTGGTTAGGACAGACTGTGCTTTATTTTGTGGTTGCACAGCACTATGTGTACATTTAATGCTGCTCTTTGTGGCTGAGCACAGAAGACATTAGGTATTGTGAGCTGCTGAGAACGAAAATAGGTTTTCAGAAAAACATCCTTTCTACCCTTATGCTGCATCTAATATTGCTCCTACTTTTCTGCTTTGGTGTGTGCCAGTGCTGCATCCTCCTGATGATGCATGAGCTGAACTCTGCTCTCAGATCAATGATCATGGTACAGAATAAGGGCTTCTTTCTTGGAATCATATTTTCAGTATTGGATGTAGGTGTTTGTCTTATTGGATGATTCCAGAAGAAGAGAATTATTGCTGTAAGGAGTGCTGTGTAATTACCATGCCGAAGACAAGTGTTAGGGCTTTTTTATCTCCTTGTGTCCTCAAAATCTCTTTAAAGTCAATGTGTGTCTAAAATTGGTAAATTAACAGGAATCGGTATATGCAGACTTAAATGTTTGGGTTTCTATCAGTAAGTATTGTCCCTGTGCGTATATCTTTTATTATTTGTATGTAGAGTTAGAACTACTTTGTTCTGTTTCTGTAGGCTGAAGGTAGCTTTGGTTTGGCACTGCTGGATGGTGACAAAAATATTCTAGTCTTTATGACTCTGGTGTTCAATATACAGTTTATACCATTACTGCTTGTCTCCTGCCTTTTGGGTCAGTGAGAGTAGAAAACAGTTCCTTATAATATTTTACTGATTTCAGAAGAATGTTATTCATTTGTATCATTATACACTGGCTGTAGCATTAATCATTTAACCATAAGAGTTTTATTGTGTATAATATGCTGTAATATTTACATGTTGCCTTGTCTCTTGCAGATCTAGAAATGGCAATTGCATATTGGAATTTAGTGTTGTCAGGAAGATTTAAATTTCTAGAGCTTTGGAATAAATTTTTGTTGGTAAGTATGTACCGTATTCCTTCCTGACTATCTTAGTCCACAGCAGTCTGATTTGCAGCCTGTGCGTTCAACGATAAAGAAAAAGGATCTTTCAATAGTTCCTTCAAACTTTTTTCTTTTTGAAAACCAATATAAAATATTCTGAAATCAAGCCAAATTAAATCTTTTCTATCTTATTTTCTAATTGAGAAGAATGCAAAAAGATGTAGCAGAACAATAGAGCATTCTGCTTGGTTGATCCTGTATCCTCCTACTGATGAAAGCTTCTGCATGAAAGGAGGCCATGACTGTAGATTGAACTTACATTGTCTTTATTCTCAAGACAGCTGTGATTATTGTCAACCATGTATTTTACCATGCTCTGCATTTTGTGCTACTAATGCATAAACTCAGTCTTTTCTTTAATGTCAATTCTGTTATGACTGACTTAACCTGAGACTTTTCTTTTTAAAAGGAAGTTCTTGCCCAAGTAATTACTTCAACTTATTTTTTAGTTAATACTTATGAACCGATCTTGACATTTTTCTATTACCAGTGCAATTCTGTGGGCAGTGGAGTAAAAATGCATAAATTAAACTTTAAAAATTTCAAAATATTCCTGTTAAAGACCTGAGTCATCCATCCATCTTTATACATTCACATTTCTATTTCTATGTGCTTGCAAAAAAACCCAAACACTGTCCATAATGTGACATAATTTGTAATTTACCTTGTTTATTATTACCTTCTTTTCTGTACTTTAGGAGAATTAAGAAATCTTTCTGCATTTTGTTCCGTAACCACCAGTGCCTAACAGGGGAAGTGTACACCTTTTGCAGTGTTTTCTGAAGTGTTTTCAAAATTTTTGAACAGTTTCTTTTGTATTCACTGAATAAAGTACCAATTTCATCAAGAGAACTTGTGAAAACATTTTGTATTTTAATTTCCTCAATATATACATAAACACATCTTCAGCTATAACTTAAGAAAAGTCTTAGTGGGTTTTTCCCACGGGGCTATGTTTGTTACAACGGACAGTTCTGCAGATCTCTGCTTCAATCTAGATGATGTGTTATGAAGTGTCTTATTTTGCTATAGATATTTAACGTAAATATTTACCTTAACTGAAATTACATCAACCTTTTTTTTATCAACTTCCAGATTTTTCAAATGAAATTTGTTCTTCTCAATACTTTAAAGTATTACTGCTTAAAAAAGAAACAACCAAAAAGCGCACCCCACAATACAAAACCAAAACCACAAACACAAAAACAATGCTTCACCAAAAAGTCTTTTCATGTAGTTGCAATTTTTTACTGCAAACCAGAACTAGATGGTGAAATTTAATTCCGTGTTAGTCACCCACTATCTACAGGTAATGCAGAAGTATCAACAGATGAAGGGAGATGTAGATGGTCTGACTTGATGATGCTCACACCTGCTTAGTAGTTGTATTTCCCCACACACTCTCTGTTCTTGGGAGTGCTAACTTTAAAAGTTGAGAGGATTCCGACTAGGACTAAAGTGTTTTGAAGTACTGCTCAAACCAGCCAGGTGGCAGGTAGTAGTTGTGAATGGGGTGATGCAGAAAGAGTATGTCTTAAATCAGACAAGGTGTTAGTGGAAAATACGGCAGACTGAGGAGAAAGGAGACTGGGCAGAAGTGGAGCAAGTGCAGGTAGTGCATTATGGTGAAGAACAGTATAGCTGAAGAGAGGCTGAGATACATGATTGATCTGGAAGGCAGTCTGGGGGTAAGTGAGAAGAGCATAGGTGCAACTGTAACCAAAAAGTTGAAGGAGAGGCTGGGTAAGCATATGCAGAAAGGAGTAAGGAAAAAAGGGCTGAAGTTTAAATGGTAGAATGCTAACCCATGGCTGCCCAGTTTCAAAACCTGGAATAGATGTCATTAGAAGTATAAATGGAATTGCTTTATTCTTTTCCATAGTAAATTAAAAACACACAGAAAGCAGAACATAAGAAATAAAACAACTATGAAAGAATTCTTCGACTTTTTGTCTTTCTTTAGTTGCATTTTTATTTTGTAGCTTCCTTTGGAAGCTGTGAACTTTATTACACAAAAAAAAATGAGCAAGACGAAAAAATATTTGTGAAACATTTCTGTATATGTCAATGTAAAACACCAGTGTGGAATTTGAAAATAGCTTGGATTGAACAATATCATTTTTTCTCCTTTATAGGAACATCATAAAAGATCAATTCCAAAAGATACTTGGAATCTTTTGTTAGACTTTGGAAATATGATTGCAGATGATATGTCCAACTATGATGAGGAAGGTAAGCAGCACTTGAATATCTTCAAAAATTGGTGCAGCAGAATTAAAAGTTTGCTTTAAATTAACAGAAGGTGCTGCTATCTTCTGTCTTAATTTGTTTACCCTTAGAGGTTTAGCTGCAATTATAGTGTCATACTTGTTGCCAAAACAGTAATGATAAGAAAATTAACTAGCTTGCTGTAATATGTAAATAGAAGATACTGTCACTCCATGAGATAGCACATGCTATTTAAAACTGCCATGCTACAGGAATTTCAGTGAAACTTTTTTTTGTACAAAAGTGCTGCTAACTGCAAGGAAATACATAATTTTTCTGCTTGCAAGGATGTCTACATGTGCATTGGGTTTTTTACCAACCTAAAACCAATTTACATTCTTGTTGCTAATCCTGCAAATCTTGTTTTGGGATGGCTATGTACAGAAATATTTCCTAAATTGTAAATGGCTTGGATAGGGATGCCATGGTTTTGCCATCAGCTAACGTTTATAAACTTTATAGTGTAGATTTTTATGCTGTAAATACAAATCTTAGTTTTTAGTTTGTACTAAGAACTATTACTGAAAGAAGAGATTCAGATGTTTAATTTATTAGGTACTTTTTCCAAGTGTTTTATAATGTCACGCTTGTTAAAGCTGGACTAGGCCAGAAATGTCAAAGTGAATTTCTGATACTTTATGTTTAGAGACTGCATCAATTTATTGCTAATAATGAGACATTAATTTCTGAATTGCTTAACTTCTTTTCAGGAGCCTGGCCTGTGCTTATAGATGATTTTGTGGAATATGCACGACCAGTAGTCACAGGAGGAAAACGTAAAACTTCCTAACACCAGGCTTGTCAATATGGACTAAACCTGCGTTCTGAACTGCATTAGGTAATGAAGATTTGTTAGCTGATAACTGTGCACATTGGTGCTGGTTTCAGTGCTTGCGATGAGATTCTGCAAACAAAACAGAAATTCTTCCTTTCTGCCTCAAGAAAATGATGGCTGACTCGTGGACACTTGAACAAACTCAGAAGATAGTCCAGGCTGTCTGTGGGCTACTGGCTTCAATTATTGTACTGGTTGTATCATATAGGATGTAGATTTTGCATGATTTTATACTTTGGAGAAGTTTAACTAGAGGCAATTTTATTAAAGTTTTGACAGCACAGCATGCCATTCAGTTCATGATCCAGAGTGAACACCAGCAGTTACATAAATAAGACTGTATGATATTGTACTTATAGTAAAAGCAGTATTTGTGGTATATAAATTAAATCCCTAAATAAAACTTATGCAGTATGTTGTACTTTTATAAAAGTTAGCTCCATGGATCTGTCCTAATACAGAATTGTAACAGAACAAGAAAAAACAAATTTATGCTTTTTTTACCTGTTTAAAATCTGTATTTTGAAGTCCTAGATGTAGAGATGGATTACATCCAGCCTTTTGTTTTCTCCGGGTGAGATTAACTTCCTCATTATTCTTCTTGAAGCGCTAGGACATGTAACAGTAGTGTTGCTGAGGAAGGCCTACTGCTCTTACACTATGTTGCAACTCTTTAATGCCCATTTTAAAGTAGACATTAAACAACCAAAGATGCTTTTATAATTCATGTACAATTATCGTAAATCAGTTATGCTTCATTGTGTGTTTCATGAATTTTAAATAAGGAACTGTTGGACTATGACTTTCAGTTTTATTTGTAGTATGACCCATATCGTGAATTGTAGCTGAATGCAGCAGCGTTATAAATGCAGTTCCTAGCACTTCTTGGAGATAACATATGTGAATAAGTCCAAAACCTTAAATGGTTGGCTTCCACTTTGGAGCGATAGGTAGGAGCAAGGAGATTTTATATTAATGATGGTAAGCATTCATGCTTCTGAATGTATTGTGCATTCAATTTTATTTAAGGAAAAAAAAAAAAGAGTAAAGTAATGCAATACCATTGATTTCAAGGTGAGTGGAGTTGAACCAATTTTTACCAAATCTGAATTTATTTAGTCATTTGTTTTCCCCCTTTCACCACCCATTGATTATGAAGTGTACAGTGTCTTCCAATGCCCGAGCACAAAAAAAGTTTTATCAGTATTCAACATGTCTTCACACAGGGCTCTTTCAAAAGCTACCTCATCAAAATGAGTTTGTCATAACCACTGTAAAAGTTTGTTAAAACAGAGTTGCTAAAGAGTATGTACAACTGTGATCAGTATATTTTCTGTAATCAGAGCTGAATAGATGCAAGATTTTTGGAAAAGATGGTGCATTGAGTTTGTAATTTATATCTGTTCAGCTCACATCAGATCATTTAAGTATTGCATGACAGCATAGTACTATATTTTGTAGTTGTGAGAGTATAAAAGCTTACAGTATTCTCTTAAACTCTAATATTTAGAGTTTCATATAAGCAGTCAGCTTTTCATTTGTGTCAATGCAACCTACAAGAATGTACATGCTGCATACAAAAAGTTTACCTTCATTCTTCCGCTTGAGAGAATTTAGGTAAGTTGTGTATGATGTTTAAAAAGCAGGATTAGGACAAATGTGAAGATACTAGCAAATTTTCTGTAATAAGAACATAGCAGGCAAGTTACAGATGCCCCATGAGTGATTTATTAGTAGCAGTCTTTCTACCCTAAGCGGTATTTCTAAATGTTAGATCTTGCAAGGCAGCCACTAGATGTCAGAGTCTCAGTCTTCAGATGCCTCTCTCTTCTGTGTAGCATTAGGTAATAAGTAATATTAAGCCAAATTATTACTTTTTGACTGCATCTTTCTGAAAGGACATTTGTGTACATAAATACAGGTATTTTGCAGAAGTCAACAGATTTAAAAACAGTATTGTGCTCTTTTTAATACATTTGACTTACCTCCTCTTTCTTCCCAAATCAAGCTATCTCTGTAGTTGTCCAGTAGGTATTGGACGAGGTGTAACATCTCATAACATCAAGTGCATTTATCTAGCCAAAAGCAATAGGATGCTTGTTACTCACACAATTGCCACTTAAAGTATATAGCTATAATATAACTGGCCAGAAGTAGTTTAATCTGTTGGTATGTGATATAACTGAATAGTTTCATAGCGCTAGAGCTTGTGAAGCATTTGTTCATGCTGAGAACTCCTTCAAATCAGCATAATGAACCTTCTACCTTTTAAAATAAATAGAGCATAAAAAATTGCATGTGGGTTAAAGTTTTTTGCCTTGTAATCTGAGGAAGAAGGAAGGGGCTTAGCACAGTATTCAGTTTCTATATATACACACACTTACTCCCTTACTCTTAAGCCTTATTCCTGTGAGGATTCTTCGTGGAAAACACCTTCCAATAAAGGAAGACTGGGCAAAATATCTCAAAATAGGAGTTGCTCCTTAGCCAGCTTCCTGGATGTAGTATGTTTTTCCCAGTCTTCTACCCATTTGAAATCACGTATACATTTTACATTCCCATAAATAATAACATGGAGTAACACCTTCACGCTTGAACTGTCATAAGAATAGATGCAAATAGACTGCTTTAAAATTATGAGTTCCTTCTGTATTTTAACAATTCACTGCTATGCACAGTTCCACATTACAGGGCACTCTGACCTGCTTTTTAGGTAAGCTGCTACAGCGGTAGCACCTAGGCTGGTCAATTTGTAATCATGTATGGCACAAGTTCAAGTTGTTTGGTGCATACAGTATCAATTCCTAGATACGCTGTATGTATTTTTAAACTTGGTGCCAAGTTCTTTGGTTTTCCATCCTGGAGTGTTTGGAACAGAGCCATAGGATTTGTACTTGCCAATTCTAAATTTAAATGTAATTTATTGTGTATGTCATGCCGAGGAGAGCAAACCTGCAGGCATCTGCTCATTCAATGCACCTGAGAGATTTTGCTGCTGAGTAAGCTGTACGTGTGTAAATCTTGTGGCAATGATGGAAAAAGGAATAAATAGACTGACAAAGGATTGAAGTCAGTCATGTGAGGTGTCTGTATGGTTTTTGTCAGCTTTCTGCTTTGGAAGCCTTGCAAAGGCTGATGGGATTGGGGGGGGTGTTTGTTTTCTGGTTATTTCTTTAAATTCTTGCATTGTTATTCCATCAGTCAGTAGAGGGCAGGGATGGTGGCTCATTAGTTTTTGATCAGTTATAATTGATGCCTGTTTTGCTCATTTGTGCCACCTTTAAACTTTGAAGTTTACTGCGTTCCGCTGCAGTGCTGCATCCACTCCATGTACCTGCTAATGAACAAATTCTTCAGTTTGCATCATTAGTTTGTACTGGCAGCAAGGAGTGCAGTTGAGGGCAAGTCTTACGCAGTCGTAGGCTCTGAGATGTGCAGGAGAAGCAGCAGACTTGGAAATCTGTGCAAAGACCTTCAGAGGTATGTATTACACTGTCCTTAATTCTCTTCCAAAAGTTTAAAGCCAAATAAATAAGTTATCCTCTGTACTTTCCCATTGGCATCACTCTCCAGTGGCTTCATCAACCACTGGCTTCTATGGTATCATGAGTCTCTTCCTTACCCCTTAAGAGCGGAACTGCTGATTCTGATACTTGAACCATGGCAAGCTCTTTTCAAGTGTCAGCACCTCTCAGTAGGTTGCCTCAGCTGACGCCAACCAGCATTTGGCACACCAAAAGGCATAACCCTTCTGAAAGGTGTAAATCGTAAGGCTTTTGAAACCATGAAAACCTTTTAAAAATATATATTCAGCAAAAGGTGGTTTGTGACCTTTGCAGTATATACAGTATGCTGGGTGGAATTAGGTGAGGATGGCGCATCTCTAAAATGGGCTTTTTTGTTATGAATTGTTGACAAAAGGGGTCCTGCAACTGCAGCTACTTCTACAACCACATGCAGAAAATTCCATATTTCAGAGAAGTGGGTACAGTGTTCACCTCTTAAGGGCATTCCAGTTTTGACTGAGTATAATTATTGGGATATTTCCTCTTGTTGCTTATACTTGGCAAATTCTCATGTGCTTTTTCTTGTGCCTCTTACAAGTAGTGAAATACTCATACCCTGGAGGATTTCCTGTCACAACACAGGCTTTCTGTCAAGAGAGTAAAGAGCAAAGAAGTCTGCGGTGCTGTGTTTTTTCTTTCTTTTTTTATGAGGCAGTGGTGTAAAACTGTATGAAAATGATTCATCCCCACTATTAAAGAATTGAGTAAAACCTGTTATTTTTTCCCTGGATCTCAATGAGTGTATTCTAGAATTAGTATTGTTTCCTAAAGGAATTATCCTGTTACTAAAGTGAAACCCTTCACTACAGTAGTTACAAAGGTGCAGATCTGAGACAAGTCTGACACCCATCTGGTGCCAACCGTTCTTTTCCAGGGTATGTCTCTGAATCCTTTGGACAGGTGAACTTGGAACCACGAGCATTCCTCTGCTGAGTGTTTTTGAATAGCGGAAGCATCCCTCAGTCATGGATTAAATACTTGGGGTGTAGTAGTATTTAAAATGCTGAAGGGCTTGTGTTGGCAGAGCAGAATCAGCCCATGTTCCATTTGCTGGTTCATTTATTCATGAAACTAACAGCTCCTTTACAGCCCGTGAGCCCTCCCCTGGGTGGTGGAGATCATTGATCCGCACCCCCTGACGTGGAGGAGGCAGAGATGGAGCCACGTTGGCTGAGGGTCTGCTTTTGTCTTCTCAAATAGGGTGAAAATACAGCATCTTACCAAGACAAAAAAGCCTTTCTATTCCGGCTTCAAGAAAGCTGAAGAGGGACTTTTTATAAGAGCAAGTAGTGATATAAGGGAGAATGGCTTTAAACTGGAAGAGGGGGGATTTAGATTAGACATTAGGAAGATGTTCTTTACTGTAAGGGTGGTGAGGCACTGCCTGAGGTTACCCAGAGCAGCTGTGGCTGCCCCATCCCTGGCAGCATTCAAGGCCAGGTTGGGCAGGGCTTACGAGCAACCTGATCAAGCAGAAGGTGTCCCTGCCCATGGGTCGGAACTGGGTAATCTTTAAGGCCCCTTCCAGCCCGAACAGTTCTATGACGTGATTCTTTGATTCCCATTTTTTTTTCCTGGATTCTCCCTGTCTGGTCATATCTGCACTGATGAGAGGACACCAAAGCTGTGTTTTTATCTGATTTAACATTTACCAAACATTTTTTGCCAGCCCTACTTGTTTGTTTATTTGTTTTTCCTATTATGAATAACTATGGTAAGTGAATACTTACTGATCTTAATAGAGTTACTTTATTTTGGCTGTGTTTAAGACATGCAAGTATGTTATTTTACAGATAATTGTCTCCTTTGGGGGAAGTAGGGGTAGATACAGTGTGCCTAACATACCTCTGCCCAGAAAGCTCATAGTGACTTGAACTACCACATGAAAAAGAGACCATGTGCAATTAACAAATTGAAGAAAAACTAAATTCTTTGTTGCATGTTCTGTTTTGCAGGGTTGAAAAGTAGAACTTCTCTGAAATTTCCTCTGGGTTTTCATTATAGCCATATTTCCAAAGCCAAACACTTTACTCCTAATTTGGGCTGTGTTACGAGCAGCCAAGTGTGCATGCAGCAGGGTAAAGTCCACTGGAGGCAAAAGGGCAGCACAACTGCCAGCCACATTCAGAAGGAAGAGATAAATGGAAAACTAAGAATAGCTTTGCCCATTTTCAGGACGGAACCTTCCATCTGACGAGGCCCTTACTACCTCTCCAAAGTGCCTCAGCAGGTGTTTTCTCCTGTCCTTGCTTTGCAAATTCCAGTTCCCATAGGCTTCCAAATTGTAATGCTCTGTGGAAATAGAGAAGGGGTGGATGCCGCAGAAGGGTGCATGGGCCTGTAAAGGAGACATCAACATCGGTGCTTCTGCCTGGTGTGTTTTTTGTGAGCTGCCTTGGCCTTAGTTGCCCATTTTGAGTGTTCACTTTCAGACATGCAGAACCAAAGGTAACTGACAGCACAGAGGTGACACTAAGATTACCTCTGTGCTGCTTCACTGCAATGGTGTGGGCAGTGATGCCTGTTCCCACAGCCACACAGGGCAGAGGGGCTGACATCCTCACTGCTCATGCCACGCTATCTCGCTGTCTCTAGAGGAGGCTGGCCACAGCCCCACTCGGCCCTGCATTTCCTCTGGTTCCTACATAATGCCCCCGGTACCCTAAAGCATAACTGCCCTTGTTTTTTTGCCTTTTGCATGCAGAATTGTTCCTTCCTAGCAGTGAAGAGACTCTCAGAGACCTCTTCTCAATACTCAGCATTTCCATTACCCAAGCTGTGATCTTTAAAATGAGAGAGTACTAACAGAGGCTGCTTTCACCACACTGGCACCTTGCTCCTTACAGTATAGAATAGGAATAGTGAGGCTTATCTGTGTTCTGAAACTGCACTGAGGTTTCTACACATGTCAATAACTGAGCCCATGATTAACTACTTAGTGCTCTGAGTGGTAGGAGGATGATGCATCCTTTACACTGCTGGCTTTTTCCATCCAAATGGCAATCAGTACTGCTTTCTGGAAGACATCCAAGAAAAACAAAGACCTTTCCCAAGTTATTCTTTATCAAAATTACAGTCAAGCCAATCACAGGTTTCTGTTTATCTACCTAAGTTTATATTTACATTCGTATTTCTGTCTCTATCTTTAAAGTAGTAGTAGTTTGTGAGTGTTTAAGACAGCGTGGATGGTGACTCAGAAGCACAATCTGAGTCAGTCTCAGCAGACTCCTTGAAGGAAGATACTGAGCCTACACGGAGATGTAGTTGTGGGCAAAACACATTTAAAAAGCTGCAAGACTGCAGATCCCCTTCTTGCAGTGCATGGCAGAAGCACGGCAAAAAATGGCAGTAACAGAATGAAGCGCATCATTGCACAAGTATCCAGTTTGAAAGGACAGTATCAATAAAGCTTGGTTCTTACAAAGTGAGATTTCTTCATACGTGAACTTTCTTAAACTCAGAGGATGCCATTTAGATACATCTTTCAGATAGTTTCCTTCCAGATTTCAAATGTGGGCTGCACCTTAGGAAAAAGTCACTCTTTGCCAGGGATTAGAAGGGGTGGGACAGAAGCTGGTGTTTTGCTTGGTGTTTACTCACGACTGAATTAGCAAAACATCCTAGGTGGAACAGAGTAAGAGAGCTGCTCACAGGGTATCGCCATAAGGCACAATTAAAAATGGGAGAGGCTGTCTGCGTTTGACTAGATTTCTTCCAGCCTGACCCCTCATTCGAGTGTTTACAGTTTGGGAACCCCTGTTTGCCACAGGTTTTCCTTCTGACTGGTCCCTGAAAGGGAGCCTGACTCCAGCATATCAGAAAAGGGAAGGGAAATATTAACTTACAAGTTATTAAATAAATGAACACCCCTGTGGAGGCATCTGCTTTTCTGGGTGTAGAGTTACTTATGCTGGGTAGGGCTAAGGACTTCCTAGCTTGCTTTACACTGGGGTGCAGAAACAATTTTGTGCTTCGCTTTGCAGGTCCGCTCTTGTGGTTGCATTGAACAAAGCCCCTGAAAAATCCCTGGGTTATGAAATATTTCCTCTCCGTCGGGTCCTGGACAAGAGATGGCATCTGCAGAGCCAGAAAAGGAAATCCTTGCCTTATAGAGCGCGCTCCTGGTGTGACACAATGGCTGATATAAAGTGTTGGGGGAGCTGAGCTGAAGGCAAAGGAACAAAGGAAGATTGAGATTCGGTGGCTGTCTCAGACAAAAGGAAAGCGGAAAGTGTCTCGGGATGGATAAATTTAAGGCTGCGCTTGTGCTGGCAGGGGTTGGGGATGCTCTCGGTTACCGCAATTTCTCCCGACAAAACAATGCTTTAGGTGCAAAAATCCAGCAGGAGCTGAAGGAAATTGGAGGGCTTGAGAACCTGGTGCTCTCTCCTGACAAGTGGCCAGTAAGTGACAACACGTTCATGCACATGGCTACAGCAGAGGCTGTCATCACAGGTAGGTACGACAGGACTAACAGATGCAGTCTGGAAAGGAGCAAAACTCTCTAGCTGCTGCTTTTGTTAGTTATTCTAAGCCTGAGTGCTGGGGAAGTCATGAGAAAGTGTGTCAGAAATGCTGCTTATGTGAATGATAATGTACATTAGCTTCTCTCCTGTATGAGCGTAATCCATGACTACCACCCAAACTGGAGAGTTTTGATTTCTTGAGTGTGAAGGAGTTCTCCTTATATTTTTCCTAAGTTTATACAGTTGGTTGAAGCTCAAAGACTGAAGTATCACATGTCCAACATAACAAAAATAATTGCTAAGTAGGTTATCTGTATGCTGGAATACATCGGGGAATAATATAACCACTAGAGATTCTTCTGTAAAAGATAAGAGCTCTTCTGAGTGAATTTTCGCATGTTTGTGTCCAGAACTCCAGGCTGGAGTAGAGTCCTTTAATACCTCTTTCAGGCTGAAATCACTAGTGCTGTCTCCTTTTTGCTGCCCCTTGGGTGAAGGGTTGCCCTGCAAGGCCAGAAAAGGAACAAACTGCTTTATAAGGAGACTTCTGTGTCTTTAGTAAAAAGAAATATTCTAACATGTTATGTTTATAATAAAGTTTGAATAGTGGAAGTTATTACTGTATGTCTTCTAAAATCGCAAGAGTTTGAGAGAGAGCAGTTGTTTTTCTTAAGGTAGTAATAGTCTTTTGTAAGATATGACAATATTTGTATTGACAATTTAACCCATCCAACTAGAGCTTTCTGAGACTAAGATCATCGTCAAAAGTACCCCAGAAGACAGTGACCATTCAGCAGTATTTTGCCTCTTCAGAATTAATCCATTTTTTGATATCTGTAAAGATATTCCTGATTTTTCCTAAAACACGTAACCCCGGGTAACTAACAGAAGCAGAAGCTCACAATGCAGCTAAGTATCCTTCACGTCAATGAAATTTCCCTTGTGCTTCTGTTTCACCCCTTTATCTGCCTGCTTCCAATCAGCTCTAAATTTAGCACACAGAGATCAGTTGAAGAGTGTGTTGGACACTTCATACTTGGCTATTAGCTAGCCAATGGTTTAAGGGGTAGCTAATACTCTAAAGATAAGGGCAAGATGTCAGCCTATCAAGGAAAAAGATGACTAACATATTTCTGAATATAGGCTATGATTAAATACGTATCATATTTTTCTTGCTTATTGAACTTTCTAAAACCATAACTTCTGGGTAATCAAGCAGTTAGACTGACAGTGAAACAATAAATCTCACTCCTTAAATATAGCAGGAGTACTGTGTCTCTAAAGAAAAAGTCTCAGCTATAATTTCCATCAGCTGTGTTTATTCTACACTCCCATTTCTTTGGCCTGATCAAACAAGCTTTTTAGAAAGGTGCTTTTATGGGCTGGTGAGAAAGCTGTAAGCTGGAGTGGGGGATTTTAATAAGAAATCTTCCATTTCATAGTAACATTGGTGGACAGGGAAAAGTGAGTCTTCCTCTAAGCTTCCCATAGGGGAAGCAGAACTACTCCTGCCTGCAGCCCTGTCTTCTCCTGGCAAGGGGAACACAAAAAAGCCATGGGGTTTGCTTATGGCACAGCCTGCATGCCAAATCACCCAGGTCAACAGAGGTGAAGCCAAAGAAGGTCTGTGAGGGGCCCTGCCTTCCTCATGCAGCGGGGAGCCCTCTCTGCTCTGGAGACTGAGATTTTAAAGTATATATCAGCTGTCTGGGACACTACCAGCAGCTAAGCATGATGCAGAGGTTTGTGTTAAGGATGAAAGCAGTTCTCACCTGGGGAGGTGATTTTGGTCGGCGCTTTGCTACTTGCAGGGAGAACATCCCAGGAAGGCCGTGGCCAGAAGCAGTGGGGGCTGTGGGCACTGCTGCAGACTGAGCTGGTGCTCCCCAAATGCACCATGTGCACACACTGAAAAATTTACCGTATAATGACAGATAAACGCCATGTCTGCTTCCAGCAGGAATCTGTCCCGTAAGAGAGGAATGAGAACAGCATCATAAAACCCAGGGGAACTATTCCTCCAACAAGAAAAACCTGAATCATGGGTAACAAAAATAAGGGTCCTTTTCTAAAGAAAGAACCTGTCCTATTGACTTCATGGCTGAGAGAACACCCTGGATCCAGGTGCAGGAACTGCGGTCGGCTCGGGCAGCCTGAAGGTGCTGGACCACAGGAACTCTGGCTCTGGCTCTTCTGCAGAAGCTGCTGAGCCATAAATCCTGCTCCTGGCTCACATCCGGATAAACAGACACCCAATTCCTAAATGTGGAGAGAGTCGGCAGCTTGAAAGTATCTTGTTCCTTTAGGATTGCATGTGGGGTGGCCAGCGTAACTGACACGTTATTTTTTATGTGAAAGGAAAGGAATCTTGGTTTTACCCTGCATCTTTATTTGCCTGTCTGAATAGCTATTACTTTAGTGTGGCTCTGGCTTGCAGGGCTCCAAATTTTCTCTTAAATTAAGCCTCTTCTGTGGATTTCAAGAAATCACTATCTTTAACAAAATTAAGGTATTTTTAGAAGAACTTCCCCTGCTGTGTCATTCAATCTGTGCGTCAAACCAAGTGTTAAATGGAGTTTCTCTAAGTACGCAGAATGATGTACAGACGGATAAATGGACAAATCCCAATGGCCTCCTCAGTTCCCACTGATTGCACAACTGTAATAGATGCCAGTGGAAGCAAGAGCCAGGGGCAGGGCTCTTCAAGTCCAACAACATGCAAGAGCAGCTGAGAGAAGCAGCAATACTGAAGAGACTTCCCCCTGCGTGTTTAACAGGAGGAAGGCTCCTCCTTAGGCAAGCCTGTAAGCCTTGGTAAAAATAAGCAGTAAACAGACATTTTTAGTAAACTTATTCCAGAAAGAAATTTATCTGCTGGAAATACTACAGACTGTAGGGATTCTCTACCCTTACTGATCTTTACATTCATTTTTATGAAAGCTCACCCTTCTGGCTACTGGCACAAAATATTGGGATGCCTGCATGGAAGACCTACAAATTTTAGGCAAAATAAATGCAGGTTAAAAAATAAGGTCACTGATTTGCTCTTGTGTTTGATCCCATGCCTCTTAATAAAACCAGTGATAGTTTAGGACAGAAATAGGCTTCCGTGTTTAAGCTGGATTCACATCTGTAAATATCGGCAAAGGCACCACCTGAGCCAGGCACAGCTGGCTTCTTGTGCACACCCTCTCCCCACAGCAGCCACGCACTCACCTTAAACACCTCTGCAAATACTTCATACCATGGAGCCTAAATAAAGCCTCGAGCACCTACTGCTGACAAACAGAATGCCTTCATCTTTCCAATTAAAGGAATTAAAAGTGGAAAAGAATGCAGGAAAAGATGAGAACAGGGAGACAAGATTGTTCTCCCTCCAGCCCAGTTTCGAGGTGTGTAAACACGTGTTGACAGTGGCACCAGAAACATAGTTCAGTGTATTGGAAGTAGAAACAGGAACGTTTCTTAAATGCATAATGAACTTGCTGGCTTTCTGTGCTCTCTTGCATTTCTGCCTTCAAGTAGCAACCTTCTCTTCCTATCTCTGAGCAGACTACCGGAGTTTAGAAGACCTGTACCGGGAGCTGGTAAAACGCTACTTGGATGCTATCGATAACCTCTCGGGGAGGCGGCCAGACCCTGCTACCATTGAAGGCTGCAGGGAATTAAAACCAGACAACCACCTCCTTGCTTGGCACACACCGTTCAATGAAAAGGGTATGGTATCATTTCCATTTATAGATCATGGCTTGAATAATGGATGCTTTCAGCATTTGTGGCTGTATGGAAATTGTTTCCTTTTCCCCCCTTATATCGAAGGCCACTACCTCTGAAATGTTTCCGTGCTTGCCTAAGGATGGCAAGAGATCTGCCAGGAACTCCTTCTGTAGGGCACTATGTCCTCTCATAAATGTACCCTTCCCACTATAACATCTATTTAAAGAGACTGGTTTTGGCTTTGTTTCTTGGGGCCCAGACCTTTGACCTTCAGTTTAATGGTTATTTTAAGAAATATTTTCTGCCAGTTTTTGTTTAAACATTTGTAATCTTGCATCTTTTTAGTGATGGCAGATCTGAAACAAAAAGCCAAAGCTGAAAACTGTTCTAAGTATCAATTCATTCACTGGAGAGAAAACAGAGACTTTTCTCCAAGTGGATGTCCCACTATAATAACTGTTCTACTTAATGGCTGCTACTGCTAAACCCAGGACATCCCTAATATTAAATCCTAACCCTGTTTCCCTAACTCTGACCCTCTCATTCTTTCTCTTTACGACAATTTCATTTTATGATGAATTGCATTTCTACTACAAGTTAAATAACATGCATGCATCTATGTGCACATGCATATGCATATACCCATACAGTACCATTAATCTTGAAAGCCTGTGGAGACACTGCATCATCAGAGGAGGTAGACCTAGACAGCCACAAGATGATGGCAGTGTCACATAGACGTGCTGTGTTGGTGTGTCACTCTACCACCACAGTATATATTGGCACCATTCAACAACATTGCATATTGATGAAACATCGTGGCAAAGACCTTGTGGCACAATGCCATGGCTATTTCTGGGTCTCTACAGTCAGTTGTCTTGGGCACAAAAAGCATCCCTCACTCAGCCTCCCACTTTTCACAGCAGCTCTTGGGAGAGAAAAGGATCCCCTCCCCATGTGTTCTGCCCACCCTGCTATTAGCCAGGTAGATCTGAGAAAGTGCTCCTTCAGCAGTCAACATGTCTTCTGATTGACAGCAAGTAACACCTTGTCAAATAACTGTGGGAGCTGCTGCTGGTCCTAGGCAGCTTTTGACACCTCCAGCAGTGGAGAATGGCTGTTCTGTGGCCCGTTGCTTTGTGAGAGCTACGTCTCTTCTTTTAGCCTTCCTCCTCCCCAGCTTTTTGTGATAACCTATTTGTTTCTGGGACACTCTGGTGTAGAAGGATCTAAAATGAATTCCTGACTTGAGACCCGGCATCTAAAGCCCACCTTTTCCCTCCGGTCTGACAAAGAGCATCCTGAACATCTCAAGAAGCCTTTTTTCCACCATGAGAGCAAAAGAACCAGTGACCTGAGGTGGGGATGTTCAACCTCCTGTGGCACCTGACACTGCTATGGACATAATTAGCTTTTTAATTGAATTTTCATAAATTTCTTCTCAAAGCAAAAACATTCCATGGGCATTGAATGCCTGGCAGTCAGATGGTATTTGGATGGGCTGGAACCAAAATGCTGTTTTCCTGTGGTCATTCTCTCTTATCTAATTTCTAGCAAGAATTCATATGCCAGCATTCATGGACTAGTGAAATCTTCCCTTAGGTAATTTTGAATTGCTTATATGATGCTCCTCTGCTCAAATCCTTGTGGGTGTAGTCAGCACACTGAGTTCTCAAGTCAAACTGTCCTGTGTGTCTCTGCCATCTCATGTTGTGCTCATTGCCACACTCATTGCAGAGCTATCCGGAATTATGTTAAAGCCTGGTAAGATTCCTGCAGCTGCCAGAAGACCTGCCCAAGGCGTCTAACACCTTCCATCTTAACAGCTTGTTTCTAATTTATGATGTTGATAAGTTCAAGTGTAAAATTTTCACTACTGTTTGTCAGGTTTTCTGTCAGCATTTGTTTAAAGTTTCGATGCAGATGAATGCCATTTCTGAGACATGGTAAAAATATTTTGTTTCATTGCCAAAGCCTCAAATTGTTCAGAAGAGAATTGCTGATGTGTGAGAGCTGGAACTGAAATCTGGGTGAGATGGTACCCCTTGAGCTACAGATGTGCCTTCAGAGCCATCATGAAAGGCCAGTCAGATGGCAGGATGGGTCTACCCTGAACTGTGTGCAGGCTGAGGCTGCAGCATCTAAGCAGGTCTTTATTTGCAGCTACTGGAGCAGCTGCTGTGCTTCCTAGTAGCACGTGAGAATGGTGCCTTTTTGCTGGTGGCATTGGTAGAGAACCATGGGGAAAAAGTGTGGGCTAAACACAGAAGGCTGAGGAACAAAAATGAAGAGAAGGGTAAGC
Source organism: Neopsephotus bourkii (assembly GCF_033783945.1). NCBI lineage: Eukaryota > Metazoa > Chordata > Aves > Psittaciformes > Psittacidae > Neopsephotus > Neopsephotus bourkii. The sequence continues at coordinate 8,027,793 of NW_026902234.1, forward strand.
CGCAGACAGGACATAAAGGTACAAGGCTGTAAGTTCTCATGCAGAAAGGTCTGTAGTCAGAAAAGACACCCTTTTCAGGGCTTAGAAGCCATCAGATTTTTGGCAACCTGATCTGAGTTGAAGATGTCCCTGCTCTTTGCAGGAGGGTTGAATAGATGAGCTTTGAAGGTCTCTTCCAAACCAAACTATTCTATATGATTCTGTTTGTTATTCCACAGATGTAGAGTGAAGAAAAGCACACTGATGTGTTACAGACTAAAAGAGATTAATCTAGTGCATGGATGAAAAATATGTAATTAGAAAATGTCAACACAGCTTTTGTGACAAGAAGTCACACCTCAGAATCCTATTAGAAAGCTTATGAAGTAGCAAATAAACAGGAGGGAAAAGGAGACATTGTGAAGATGGTTTGTTAGGATTTCCAAAAGACTCTCAACAAGGTCCCTCACCAAAGGCACTAAGTGATGAGGCACTAAGTTGGTACAGGATGGTGAAAAGGTTCTCCTGAGGATAGACAACCGGATAAAAGACAGAAAATGAAGAGCTGGAGATTGCAGTCTGCCTCCCCCATAGAGAAGGAGGAACCTGTGCTGGAGCTCTGTATTCAACGTGTCCACAAACTATCCAGAAATGCAAGAGCATAGTGGGTTGGCAAAGTCAAAGTTCATGCGATGCAGATCTGTGGAAGATGCTCATAGTGAGGAATAACTGTGTGGGACTAGCAGAACCAAATGCAAAGTAGATGAATGAAAAGCCATAAGGGAAGGAGGGGACCTAATTTTATATACATAGTTGCAGTTGCTGCTTCAGTTACTATTCAGGGAAGGGACAAAAGGATCATGGAGCTATAGTAGTTACACAAGAACGTTGCTTTAGTGCTCAGTAAGAGCCAGAAGGTAAATAGACGCTTAGAAGTGACTGGGAAAGGAACACACAGCAAAACACAAAATATGTTTACACCACTGTATAAATCCATAGCTGCTCTTCTTGATTACTGTATATAATCTGGTCCCTCCCTCCAAAAGTATGTAAGAAAACTGGAAAGGATACGAGGAAGTATGGTTAGATCAGTAAAAAACTGCTTCCATAGGCTATGATGTCTGAGACAGTACGATACAGACCTGTAAAGTGATAGATAGCGTGGGCAACATGAGTAGGAACAGGGAAAGCCCACTGTCTCCTCCAGCACAAGAATTAGAGACTTCAAATGAAACTGGCAAGTCATGAGTTTAAAGCAAGCAAAAGGAAGGACTTCTCCACACAACATCAGATTAAGCTGCACAACCATTTTCCAATGCCAATTTGCAGATGTTACAGTTCAAGAGTTCAAAAAAGGGCTGGACAAACTCACCCAAGGGAAATCCTTCAAGGGTTATTGAGCAGAAATACCAACAGCCTGCTGCCTCCTGGATCAGGGAGGCAAATTGTCAGGCTAACCTTTGCTCTGACTGTGGAGGACAATCCTTATGTTCTTACACACATCTCACCTCTTGCTTGGACTAGTCTCACTGCCCCTTACTTCATCGATGTAAATGGTAGATACTGAGACATGGGAGCTAACAGCTGCTACTCACCTGAAGCCCTGTCTAGGCTTAATGTTACTGCATGTGATGGTAGTTTTCATTACTGAGTTTGCTTGTCTGCAGAGGGTTCTAATATGACTTCCTACACTGAGGAAACACAATGAATTTGTAAATGCAAGCTCCTTCAGACCAGCAGTCAGATTACTGTAGTGCATCACCCACTTCAGATATACTGAGAGATGTTATTTAATTAGCAGCTCTGTATAGCACCACACCTTTTCCTCGTGGATAACCAGCATGGAATATGTCCTTTGGAGAAACCAGGACTGCATAGTGAAGAAGACTCTCATCCGGTGCTCTGTGGCAGCAGATGGTTTAATGAAGACTGGTCTTGCAAGCAGGGAAAGATATGTTCTCCTAGTTAAGCTGACTGGTGTTCTGGAAGACTGGGTTTCTTTCCTAGCTCTTCCTTGTGATTTCTGTGTGATCTCTGGGATAAGCAGACAGTTTGATCTGTTCCTGACTCCTTATAATCAGGTGCTACAGCTGCAGCATATGTGAGCTACGCGAGCAAACACATGACTTGCTGGACAAAAGTACAGCCTTTTCTTCAGGAGCAGTGGTCAAAAGTGTTCTGGAGATGGCCCTTTTCACTGTTATCAGGAAGGCTAGTGAGGGACGAGAATGCAAGCTCTAGGCTTGCAGGGAATAAAATGGCATTTTGCAGATCCTTTCATGGCACATTTATCAGGTGTCTGGCCTTTTGGAGGAGTTATTGGACACAAAATTTGCACATTAGACTCTGAAGAGGAAGGGAAGAAATGTCTTCAGCTAACCTAACTGGGTCATCCACCCATGGTGCTCACTCAGGACAGCTGCTTTCCACAGAGAAGAGCTCTTCCCTCAAGAGAGAAGTTCTGGTCCTAGTTGGTCTGTATTGCACCTGGAGATGTCAATGGGTGGCTTATATTAGTTTGGTTCAGGCTTTATTTTGGCTTGAAGTAATGCTTCCTGACACCACCACTAAAATACTTTGATCACATTCATGATCTTAGGACATCTGAGCTGGAGCCACTTGGGATGACACTCAACAGCAAGCAGTGCTCCAAGAGAGCCCCTGGTGCTGTGCACCCATAGCAGGTATAGCCCAGGAGAGCAGCTAAGGTGTCTTCTCAAGATAGGTGACTAAAAGCCCTGACCCTGGCTCCTTGGTATCTGCTGCTTCAATTCACTCTGGCCCGTAAATTGTTCCCACTATGCCATCATACTGGCAAATGGAAATACAGCCTTTCTCCATGTTGCCTATCTGGGAAAGACTGTGCTCCTAACACAGGTTCCACCCAGGCTAAAATTAGGAGGCATAAATATGCCCCTTATCTTCCAGGGACCAAGTAGAGAAATGCTGATTGGTCTCAGCTATATCCAAGGTCACTGGGAAGTGTGATTGAGCAAAGACAGCTCTGAAAAATGCCAAGTACTTCGAAAAATCGTACTCTATCCATCTCAGGGTGGGGGCCTGCAACGAGTTAATGCTTTTTTGGGTATTGGCTTGGTAGCTGCAAAGAGGAGATAATCACTTCACTGGTGCCTTGTGAAGATAAGCTCATTAAAACTTCTGTGGGATCCTGATACTACTGTGATAAGTACTGCAAAGAAACTCATTAGCAAATTTAACTCTCTAGTCAATTAAATATTTGAAAGTTCAACACCTGAGATCATGCACTGAATGCTGAGGATTAAAAGAAAATCTGAATTAGCTATTCAATAAATAAACTCTGTGCTGCACAAGGCAGAAATTCTGAAGACCAAGCTTAGTAAGTGCAGGCTATAGCCTAACAAGTGCGTACACTAAATTCAGTTTGCACGGAAAACTTCCGTTCTGACATTGCCTGACTTTGGAAGAGTTGGCTCCATAGCTTTTAATTTCTTTTAGTTTTGGACACACTATTTTTGTACTTAGCAGAAACAATTTTGTGAACTAGCTGTGGGGTTCTCTAGGATGAAACATGAATTAAAATTGTAAGATCAGCTGTGATAATCATACAAGGAGTTTTAATTGTGTGCTTTCAGCATGAAGACTACTAAAATAAGGGCGTCGTAAAAGTGTATTTGTTTCTCAAACTTCTGTTTCTAGTGCTGGCATCTGGAGAAAGCAAAAGAAGCAGTGTCAGCCAAGAAAGAGTAAAGATGGCATGAGAGTTTGAATCAAGCAAGCGCTGTGGACAAGAGAACACACTGCTTTCTGAACCCACTATGCCCTTCGTAGCACCTGAGTATATTGGAATATCCCTGTAAAACCACAATGACTGTGTAGAAGCAAAATTCCTTGCAAAAACTTTCAAAACTTTAAACTCATTTCCCATGCATGAGGAGTTCCCACACATGACTTGAATAAATAAAATGTGCTTGTTTCACATTCTACCGCATATTTGTGTATCATTAGTCTCCTTTTAAATGCTTGGCATTATCTTTTTATTTTAGGTTCTGGATTTGGAGCATCCACAAAAGCCATGTGTTTAGGGATGCGGTACTGGAAGCCGGAAAAGTTGGAGTCCCTTATTGAAGTGAGCATTGAATGCGGACGAATGACTCATAACCATCCTACAGGTATGATCCACTGATTTACCAGCTGAAGCCCCTAAGGCTGCTTGTTGCTTCTGCAGGGACTACCATGGCTCCTGTGATTTCACCTGGTTAAGCCCCTTCTGCTTTGCAGACTTCAAGGCCTCCATTTGAATTTTGGATAATATATAAATGTATATATTACTTCTATCAGCTTATATATTTGTATGTTATGCAGAGAACAACTTCAAGTGTTGGAGTTTTCCCTCCTAAAATCCCAACAACGAAAGACAACCTGTCTTATCCAAACCATACTCATATCGCTTGCCCTGATCTAAATTTAGAACTCACGTTTCTAGATGACTCACTGTTATCATGCAAGTTTATGGTTCAAAGGATAACAACATTTTTCTCTTGATAGGTTTTGTCTTATCCAGTCACCGTAGGTAAAGGTAGAAAACCCCCAGAAAATTTAACTCCATGTATTTCAAAACACAATCTGAAATATTCTCTAAACAAAACACAAATGAATAGATTTAATGTTGTTCTGAATATTCAGGTCTGCCATTTACATAATTTTATGCTACAAAAGCATGTATTCATTCTATCTGTTTTAAACAGCAATAAATAAAAGCATAATGAATGGTGACACGTTCAACACAGTGCTGTGAACAGTCAGAAAAACCATCAGGATGACATAAAATTAGATGAAATGAGCTTAAAGAGAAGCAGAAAGTATCATTAAGCCAATAAGTCCCATGTTGCATTAGCAGCAGTAAGTTGATTGCAGCCCGGGTCTCCCCCTCAGTAAGGACTTACTAGAGCCAGAAAATGGCATCAAGGAGCACCCAAGTTGTCAAACACCTTCCATATAAGGAGAAATTACATCCAGAAGGAGTTTTCAGCTGGGAGAAGAGACAAGTGGCACATCAGGGAGTCAGAAAGGAGCAGGGTGGAAGGCCCACCATGGACTTCACTACCATGAACTGAAGGGTGCCAGAGAAAGGCCAGTTGTGACTCTCATAACTCAAAGACTTGAAGACAAAACTCAGCTGACATGTCAGTCAGGACTGAAGCAAACAGACAAAAGGAATATTTCCCAGTGTTGTGTATAGTTAAGCCACAGACCTTGATGCTACTGGCAGCTGTGAAGCCCACAGATACATCTTGCTTCAAAGAGGATCAGGCAAGTGGATGAGGAAGGCTGTCACTGCTAAAAACAATCAAGCTGTGTAATTAAAGTTGCCCATAAGCTAGGCTAGCAGTTCTGGGGAGTGGAGAAGCCAAACCAGTGAGGTTCACTCCACACTAGCATTATTTGCAGAGCAAGAGACTTCAGCTGGATCTTGCTTTCTTACCTGGTGTGAGGGCTGCAGCGAATAGGGGGAGCAGAGCAAGAACAGCAGGGGAAGGGAGCTACCTGGGGAGTGGGCAGGAGGAGACAGCCAGTCCCCCAAAAAACTTATGGGCACACCCCAATCTCTATCACCCTCTGCACTGGCTTGTCCCACTGCCTCCTGCTAGCCCTTTGCATCACCCTCTAAACCCTCCGCTGCCATCCTCACACTTAATGTGTCACTCAAGGATCTTTATGGCAGTTGGGGTACATGCTGTCTGTTTGAGTGAGACCCTTTGAGCTTGCTTAACCTGGGTTTTTATTCTTTATGAAAGATGCTTTCTGGGTTAGATGTACCTTGGGTTTGATTCAGTATTGCAGGCATTACAGCAGAAAAGATTAGTAATTGTCTCATCTGGATGTGTAACCTCCTAAAACAATTGAGTTTTATCTTCAGCAAAATACGTGAAGCTAGTGTTTACCTCTAAGCACAAGTGAATGCTTTTGGACTCCTGCACAGCAAGAAGCACATGCATCAATACTTCACTCACCCAGGGCTTCTTTAAATGACTGAGTTGTTTTCTTAACCTTCTTTTCCATGGATTGGTTTTGTTGTCTTTGAGAGAATGCCAAGAGCACAACCAAATACTGAAAACGAGGCCCTCCGTGTTTGATGTCATGGAGGGGTTGAGTGCCCATCAACAGAAAGTTCATCTTAAGTATATTTGTGTCCAAAGTGGAAGACTTTGACCTAACTAGGCAGGCAGACAGCATGTCTTAGTTGGATAATTGCTTCTCTCCTCTAAGGAGACATGGGAAAAAAGCCATTGTCCAAGTAAGACATGGACTTGTCCCCTTAGGATAAAATGCACCACAAACAGTTGTTAGGTCTAACAACCACATCCCTTGTGATGGATGAATCTGCAAGCAAGCTGATATAGCTTGTAACTGAACCACTTTACACAAGTCATGTATTTCACATGACTTCAATTAGAAGATTTTCAGTATCACATTAGTGGATCATATTTATTTTTGACCCTTACCTCGATTTCTGTCACGTTACACCACTGAGAACAGAAGCGCCCTCTTATGTAAAGTAAGTTGTAGACCAACAGACACCACACATTAGCTAAGAACCTCAACATGCCATGAGCAGAGGTAGGTTATGTATATTCGTTAATCTACCCAACAACCATGAGGCATTCCAGTAATAATTTATGGGGGATGTGACAGGGATGGTACAGGCCCATACCACACATTGGTAATCGTTGTTATCTATGAATTCTAGGCTTTCTAGGGTCCCTGTGCACAGCTCTCTTTGTGGCATATGCTATACAGGGGAAACCCCTTGTGCAGTGGGGAAGAGAGATGATGAAGGTTGTGCCGATGGCTGAGGAATACTGCAAGAAGACCATTCGCCATATGGCAGGTAACGTGTCTGAATCTAAAGAGCTATATTCTTAAAGACTTTCATCACAGCAGAAAGGAAAGAGCAGAAAAGAAAGAGCTATTTTCTTTCTTAAAAAGAGCTATTTTCTTAAAGACTTTCAGCTAGAAAGACACTGAAGAAACATCACTTCCCAGTCTCTCCATTTTGCTGCTTTCTCTGCTCAGACTGTAAGCTCTTCACAGGTGATGCCTCTTCTTCTCCTGTCTGTTAATTGCCTGGTATATCGGTGGCAAAAATACAAAGAGAAATAGCAATGATGATGCACAGTTTTATTTTTAGGAAGTCTTCAAAGGTTGCTGTACAAGGGGAGGGAGGAAATCATATTTAGTGAGTTATTAGGCAAACTGACTGCTGAGATATAAATTATTCAGCTCCCATCAATTAGTACAGTCCAATATTTTCCATAAGAAATCCCGCTGACATTTCTCATTTTCCTAGGAAAAGTTCCCCTGCAGATTCCCCCTGACCAACTGTTAACTTTTGACCACAAATTCAGATTTGACTTGTTGCTTTTCTGAACAAATATTTAAGATTCAACCTGTTTTACCCTTGACTTAAAACAACTGCGTGTAGCACAACTACTGAACTTGATATTGCTATGTTACTAATATATGTGATCTTCAGGACAAAGGTATTTTAGTCTCCTCTTGCCAGGGAGTGATGTGTTTGTAACGGTGAAACCTGCGTGAACAGACAAGTATCATCACATTAAAACATGGAGGAAAGAGGTTTTTGTGTTAAAGGATGGCTGTTGAGAAAGACTGAATTCAATGGAAATCTGCTCACAAGCACTCAGAAATGGAGGTTTACCTGGGAAGGAAAGCTGCCACTTTAAAATCTGGAAGGCGCACCAGGGAGCCTTTCTGAAAGACCCCACGTTTTCCTCTACGCCTCATCGTGCACCAGGACTATTTTAGCCGAGACCTATGAGGAGCAGGTGCAGGATTAGTGTAAGCGAGCTCCTCTCTGAGTGGCTTTGCAGCAGGTCCCTGTCACTCCACCCGGGCAGGACCCCTCGGCACGGAGGTATGCGTCCTGGGCTCCCGAGGCACGCTCTCCGGCTCTTGCCAGTATTGTTGAGTTTTGTCCTATTTTGGAAGTGGGAAAAGCCTCCTGCACTAAAGTTCAGCTCTTGGCTGGTGAAGAAATCCTGAAAAGAAATCCTGCCAGTATCCTCCAGTTTTAGAAAACTCTTTTTTGGCTGCATTATGCCCAGTGAATAACAAACACACAGTGTTCGGTTGCAGACAGCTTGACTCAACACCCCTCTCTGATATTCAGTTGCAATTACTTGCCAGATAGTCCCATAGACATAAATGTGACTGTTGTCTCAGGTTGTGCTCAAGGGATGGGGTAGAGCTTTACTAAGGATGGTGGCATGGAATTTCTGACTATGCTACAGGTCATCTGTGCAAGAAAATTCTCCTGCAATCTCTTGATCCTTCTGTTTCTGAGGCTGTGCATTGGAATTATCCGACATCCTTGCTTGCTGAGGTGCTACATAGAAGGCATTATTTTTTGAGGTATTTATCATTTATGGTCATGGGGGAAATAATAAAAAAAACCCAAACCCCACAAAGAAAGGAACCTGATAGGTCACCTGTATTTCTGAAAGCAGTCTTGTAACCAGCTGCTGGAGTGGGTGTCAGTATTTTATGTCAACCAGTTGTTTACATCAACCAATCTTTTCTTTGTGTAACTTCTTTTTTCTTCAAGATGTTTCCCTTGGCCTGATAGCTGTGAACATGCGTTCACTGTTTTTCTAAACATCCCACCGTTTTCACTGTTCTAGTGAACGGCTTCATTGCAATCAGGGCAAATCAGACCATGAGCTCAGAGAAAGGCATTCCCAGGCACTATCAGGAATGTGCTTGAAGGCTCATCCTTGTCTGGGGCTGGGAACTGGCAATGCTGTGAAAGTATCAGGTCCCAGAAGGCAGCCTGGATTTTTTTACATGGAGTTAAACCTCTTTAAAGATCTTAATTGCTGAAGAGGATCACCCACATGGCATTTCAGGAAAAGAAGCAAAACCAGATTACGTCCTTCAGAGAAACAGTCTGGCTGTGTGCATGCCCCTCAGCCACTTGCAGCACATAACTGATCGATAAGCAGGACAGAGCCAGGGAAAAAGTAGCAATGCTCAGTTTCATTTTAAACTGTACACTGATAGTCCCATACCGAATTACTTGTTTGCCTTGGCTTACCTAGCTGTCTAGTCCACCTCACTGATTCCTAATTCCTTACCCCCATTAGCTTCCCAGGCAGGGTTTCACTCAGGCCTCATTTCTGCAGATGGGTGTTTGTCTATGTGCTTAAGAGGTCAGTGTGACTTACACACCCTTTTAAAGCCTTTATGAAAAGGTTGAACCAGAGCACTGGCTTGAAAATGAGCTGAATTTAGTAATACTATTTACATGCACAATGTTAAGCATGATTAGAGATGCTCTTTTAAGAGTGACAGAAAGAGGAGAAAGACCTATGATTATTAAAAAAGGCTTATTTCTATGGGCACAGACAGAAGAGGTGTGTATTATTTACCCTTTTTTTAACTATATTTCATACTTATAATACATGCAATGGAAATTTTGGGGTTTTATAACTGCTTTTTCCTGAAAGATCACACAGAAATCCTGTGAAAACAGAACAGAAATACTGAAGAACTTATGTGATTAACACCTCGCAACTGAGTTAAGAGACAATTTGTATTTAGCATGTGTAAGCTCTTTTAGATATTCTTTAATCATAGTAAAGGAATACAAAAAATTGGCATAGAACTGAGGGGTTTACCTCCCTTTTTGTCAACTCTTAACTTTTCCTTGGAGTGTTCCTCAGTAAGTTCTCTAAAAAGCTCACCTTGATGTAACTTAATGTAATTTTAATATACCATAAAAATAGCATGAGATTCTGAAAATATTTTCTTCATTCACATCTTTTGTTGCCAGTTAGATATTCCACTCCATATTAAAACATATATTTAGTATGTATGACTGCTTAATGTACATTACTTCAAAATACCTAGTTTTTCAGGTCATTCAATACTGTAATTTTCTTCAAAATTTATTAAAGTAGAACTGAAAATGTTGCTGAGATGAAATCCTGTATCACTGATTTCTTTTGCATCCAGAATATCAGGAGCACTGGTTTTACTTCGAAGCCAAGTGGCAGTTTTATTTGGAGGAGAGAGAAATCAACAATGAAAATCAGAATAAACCTGTTTTTCCAGACAACTATGATGCAGAGGAGAGAGAAAAGGTAACTGCAACTTCAAAAAGCACTCAGGAAGGCTTTGAAATGGGAGAGGCATTTTCAAAGGGACACAACAGGGTTTTTTAACTGTTTTCAGTGTCAGAGTTGCCACGATGTCCTTACTGGTTTTCTAAAATTTCAAGAAAGAAAAAAAACAACTCCCATCCTTGACTCAGATATGTGTTAGCATAAAAAAGCAACTGCACCAGTCCTGAGGTTGCTGCGATGGGAGGAAAAAGTGCAGAGCAGCAGACTTAATGGCCAGATGCGCTGATGACCAAAGCGGGTACAAAACATAAGCCATGTGTATTAGAACGTGAAAAAGGCAATGTCCTGCCAGGAGCTCTAATTAAAGCCTGTTGGATCTGTGGCCCTAGTCCCACAGAAATCCCCCAGGTACTGGGAGCTGGACTTGGTTGTGGTCCTTTGAACAGAAGAAAGCCACCCCAAGCAATCCTCTGCCAAGGCAGGCTGTGCCCAGGCTCGTTTTAAGTGTCTTGAGAGATGGTGTTTCATCACGTTGCATGGGATAGTATTTTATAGCATACATGATCTGTTCTTCGGCTTATGTCTTCTGGTTATACCTTCTTAACTCAAGAGAATTAAGGTGTCATCTTCCCTGGTGTTAACAGCTTTCTGAATTACACGTCGAAATGCTAAACAGCAAAGCACATTTTGTATGAGTAGGTATGCATCCTAAATTTAGGGATAACTAGAGATGTGGGGATAACAGACAAATTACCCGTTCTTGAATGTTTAAATACAAGATGGGCCAATGTAGTGTAAGTCCTTTTTCAGTGATACACACTTGGAACATAGAATCATAGAATAGTTAGGGTTGGAAAGGACCTTAAGATCATCTAGTTCCAACCCCCTGCCATGGGCAGGGACACCTCACACTAAACCAAGGCTCTGTGCAACCTGGCCTTGAACACTGCCAGGGATGGAGCATTCACAATTTCACATGTTAGATACATAGTGAATAGGCAGACAGGATCAGCTTTGTTTTTGCAAACAAATCATCACCCTGCTCAGTTTCCCATACTGGACACAGTGTGCTACAAAACAAGGGAGGAACCAAACCAAAGTCATCCAGGTCAGTTAGACTCTGAGGTGCTCATTCCCTTAAGATGGAGTTGCTTAACCCAGCCCTGTGAAAGGACCCAGAAAAGGAAACAAAATGGTTGGAAAGGGAGTGCTAGCCAGCAGCGGGTCACCTCCTGGAGGGTAAGTCAGAGGCAGTTGTAATTACCGTCTGCAGGAGTTTACAGCAAGGATGGAATGTGTGAACTACCTCCAGGACTTGGCAGCAGCTCAGTGCCTTCATCAGGAGGGGTTGCATGTTGACACCCGCATCCATGCGCTCAGAGCTACCCGTCCTCACCCGCCCATTCCAGGGAAGCTGGGCTGGTGTCCCATCACAAGGCTGCACAGAGGCACAGGACTTGAAAGGAGGTTGCACTTCTGAAAAGTTTGAGAGATGCTGCCTTGGTGCAGTTAAGTCCAGCAGGCTTGGTCCCAAGGACAGCTATCCCTAGTGTAAAGCTGCTTCAGCAAGGCGAGATGACATCAGATGTGTGCAGAGCATCAGCCATCTGAAGGGCTAAATGGAGCGACACTTGAGCTGCCTGCCCGTGCGCCCAGAATAGCAACTCCATGCTTAGTCCGCTTGCCTTTGGTGGTATTACATGTGTGTCAGTACTGCTCCACTAACATCCAAACTGCAGCACTGAGGCTGGAAGGTTTGCGTGTGGCAGAGGACAGCATAAAGATATAAATTCTCTATATTGCAAAAAGAAAAAGGAAGTAGCAGAGGGAAGCTTTAATCCAGCTCTGCCTGTTTGATATATGTGTAAATAACCCACAACCAAGTATGTAAGGGCAGAGATGAAAGTGAACAGGTAGAAATGCAAACCCTTTGACACTTCATACATGCTGCAGAAGCCAAGAGCCAGCCAAGCAGCTATTATCATTATGTAACTTAAATTTCTGGAAATAAAGTTGCCCATTTCCTTTACAGGGAAGTTGGGTTTTTTTTACTATAAATGTATCAGTGTTGAGTTAATTTGAGAATCTGGGCCAGGAAACAGTGAGTTCTCTAGAGAAAATCTGATTTTCTTTTGCAAACCTTACAGTGGGTTGGGGTTTATTTCTCTTCTTCCCTCTCCTGGGGAGGAAATGTTTCTTATATTTGCCAATTATTTTCCATTTTGTTCAACAAATGCTCATAGAAGAGGAGGGAAAAGGCTTGGCAACAAAAAGTCAGAGAGCGTGGTTTGAATTAATAGTTTGAAATTGATCCCCTCAAGAAATTACTGAATCAGAGCTTTTCACCCTCCACGTAAAGCCTGGCTAATTGAAACAAGGGAGTTGAGAATACTTTCAAGAGGCAGGAAGAGGACTGACAAACTAAGTCCTTATAAGCCCTACATTTTTAAGTAATTGGGAATTTCTAGGGCGTGAACTTGGAATCCCTTTTGATCTGCTTTTTGGCATTCTTGGCTTGCTTAAGTCAAGCCAACTTCTTGGCCTGTTGAGAGCCAACAATAGTTAGGGTTGGAAAGGACCTTAAGATCATCTAGTTCCAACCCCCTGCCATGGGCAGGGACACCTCACACTAAACAATGCTTGGTGCATTAGCTGAGGTGCTTGGCTTGTACCTGCACCTCAGGCATCACCTAGGCTGTAGCAGCCGCTGTGCTGGCTTACCCCATGCAATAGGCAGCAGTGCAGGCAGCACAGCTGCCTAGTGCCTTTTCCCTGTGAGATGAGCTATTCCCACCCAGCAGGGAAGAAGCCATTTTGGCACAGCCATGTGCCTCATGTCCCCATTTCCAGTGCCCTACCCTGACACTGCCATCTCTCCCTCAGACGTACAGGAGATGGAGCTCTGAAGGCCGGGGAGGGAGAAGAGGCCATGATGCCCCCATGATCGCCTATGACGCCCTGCTGGGCTGCGGTGGAGACTGGACAGAGCTCTGCAACCGCTCCATGTTCCACGGAGGTGAGGGTCCCCTGCGCCGGCCACCCCTCTCCCTCACCCCATGCTGAGCAGATAAACCCTTGTACTTAGGGGCACACCATTTCTTCTACAGCCTTGTGAGAGATAACTCTCGCTGGCAGCAGTGTGGGCTTTTGAGAGGGCCAGCCTAGCTGTGGGGGGAAAGACCCCAGCCCTGACTCACCCGCTCCCTCCCCGCCTGGCATGGGCCCTCTGCAGAAGCTCTGTGTCGCTCACTCACCCTGATACAGTGGTGAGAGCCCACGGCCCCTCGCTGCAGAGCCCCACAGGCATGAATTTGCGGGCATCACACAGCATCAGTGCTACTCACCATGGCTGGATGTTTTAAAGCGTGTGCAGCGCATTGCTGTGCTGTGAGGAAGAAGGGACATTCTCCAGTCCAGGATGTGTGCTGTGTAGCAGAGACCCCTTTCAACTACTCTTCCCTCCATTTCCCCTGACAGTGGCCAGCTGCTTGCAAGAGCTGTTGCATTGGAGTGGATTTTCTCCACACCAAATAAGCTCCTTAGCCCAGGAGCACATGCCACAAAGGCATCACCACATGCTTGCATCGGTGCATTTCTCTCTTCCTTAGGGCATCCTCACCTGCACTGGCAGAGACAGGGCTTGGGGTGGTGCAAGCCTTTGGGACTGACCCAGCGTGCCCTCGTCATGCTCCATCAGCAGCTTAATATTTCCTCCTGTGTGCAGCGTGGGTTTTGGTTGTGTACATGAAGGTGACACTAAGAGACCATTGCAATTGTGCTTAAACCTGCAGGAGAAAGTGCAGCTACTGGGTCTATCGCCGGCTGCCTGTATGGCTTGGTTTATGGCCTGAGCAAGGTCCCCAAAGGCTTGTACCAGGACCTGGAGCAAAGGGAGAGGCTCGAGTTCTTGGGCGAGAATCTTTACCGACTATCCATGGAGGAAAAGTAAAGCAGTTTCTGCCATTTTCTCTTTCTATAAAGACTATATCAAACCCTGTAGATAACTGACTGATGTTCATAGCAAAGGAATTAGCTGAGACTTAGTCTGAAAGACTGTATGTAGATCGTGTGTGAGTGAAGATTGCTGAATTATTCAAGACTGATTTGATATTTAGAGTTTTGTGGCCTTTTTTTACAGATGTAGGGATTTCCAAGTATAAAGGGTACTGTCCAAATCAGTGAGATAATCTCAAATGGAAAAAGAGAAATAAACCCTCTTTTGACTGATTTCAGTCTAATTTGCCATAATACCACTTCTTAAACAGCTGTGACCAGCATTTACACATACAAATTAATTTTCAGAACTAATGCTTTCCTGCAAAACTAATGGTAGTACCTGCTTATGGGGATATTCTCTGTATATTTGACAATCCTTTCACCACTGTGTTCCTCCTTGTTCTCAAATCTAATGTGTCTTTGATACTTGTAAATCTAATGTCTCACAGATTAGCTTTAATGAACCACTGATCCCTGTATCAGCACCGTGGTGCAAGGTATTGTTACATTAGAAGCTTCCAGAAAAGGAAAAGCCAACACTAAAAATACCCCCAAGGAACAGCAAAGCACCAGTGTGTCTAAAATTTCTGAATTACGCTTTTATTCTTCTTCAGTCTTCAGAACAAAAGTTATTTTAAAATATAACTGGCTGAAATATTTGTAAATAAATTAATGTTACACTATTTTCTAAGCATCATTCTTTATTTTTAGATTGAGCAGATTCTGTGTTGCTGTATCAGTATCAGAATTTTTGGCTGAGGTCTTCTAGCAGTTGTAATAGGTCAGCAGTCAGGCTGTGATATATTTCACCAGTTGGAACACCACAAAAACCCCAGGAAGAAAATAGTTACAACTGCTTTACCTTTTTTCTCTTTCCTCTTTCCTTTTTCTTTCTTTTACTTTTCCCTTTATTTCCTTTATTCATTTTTTCCCTTTTCCTTGCCTTGCCTTACCTTGCCTTTCTCCATTTTTTTCTTCAACTTCTCTTTTTGTTTTCCTTTTTTCATTTTTCCTTTTCCTTTTCTTCTTTCTTTTCCTTTTTCTCTTTTTTCCTTCTTTTTTTAAATTTTTTATTTTTCAAGAAAACCAACAAAATATGATTCAGTTAAAAGTTGCACACAGCAGACAAAGGAATCCGTAAACCCTGATGAAGGAGATTCTGATGCCCCTGCAGAAGCACAGGCACAAATCTGGAATCCTCAATGAAATGACACAGAAGTGAGCACAAAATTTGTTCCTGGTGTTTAACCCTATGCTTTAGCTCAGAAGTTCAGAAACTGAGGTCTAAGTAGCACTTTCTAATCTGTACCGTGAGTGGTTGCCTACATGGTGTTGGTTTCTCCTATCTTTCTCCAGCTGCTGAACTGTTTTTAAAAGATAGCTAAAAATACATAAGTACTTTCCTATCCCTTTTTCCATGTAAGCAATTGCTGGAATCGTCACTGGGATGTTATGTGGCAGAAAGAGAAGCAAGTGATACCTGTTGTTATGAATAGCAGCCTGCATGACAATGTCTGTAGGAAAAGGTTTTCCATACTATGAGCTACTTCACACGGTGCTGGTTTAGCATGTTTTCTCTTGGCAGCTTTGCAAGGTGCTTTCTTGTTTGCTTTGGAGATACGTTAAACCAAAAGGAGCATTTGTGTCAGTAGCTTTTGATTTAAGAGAATACCAAGGCCTTCTAAAAACATTCCTTCTAGTTTAGGATGCCTCTAGCATACCTGTAATAAAGTCAGCAATAGAGAAGAGAGAAGAACATATCCTGCATAAGGTAGGATTTTCTCTAGTAGTTCAGCTTTTCCTCTTCCTTTAGAAAAAAATAATCACAAAAAAACCCTACCTGAAAATCATTCATAATTGTTTGCACTTCACCTTCTATCCAGGCTGGGAGGACCAAGTTTTGTTCCAGAGACAAATAAGAGAATACAGTTTGAAAGGTGGTTCCTAAAGACTGAACCTATAAAACACCTTTTTTTTTGAGCTTCTGAGACAGAGTGTTTGCCATCATTTCAGTGAAAACACTATAAAGGCCTATGCAGTGGTCCAAGCAAGCAGATCTGCTCCTGATTGCCTTCCTTATCTAGGGGCAGGTTGTTGCACCAAACACCACACTGAGCTGAGAAGCAGCTGGATGCCCAGGGATGAGGGAGTCTATGGGATGCAGCACCTCATGTGCTCTGGGTCATGGCCGTTTCCCCAGAACCAACCAACAGTGAGTCTCCATAGTGCTGCCTTCTCCTGCTCATGCCCTTGTCCTGAGCTCTGTCCCAGAATGGTAGCTGGATATTTAATATGTAATTCAGGATCAAGAGACAGCGCCACCTTTTCTCCACACCAAAGACAATAAGCCAGAAAATCCCGGAGCTGCATGCTTTTAGCAAATGCCATAGAATGCCACCACCCCCCCACAACTCAGGAGCCTCCAGACCCCTGACAGAGTGGGGAGGCAGGAGTGCATTGGTGAAGAAGGGTGCAGGCAGGGCTGGGGAAGAGTGCCATCTCATCTCCCTGTGCCGTGGCAGGTCGGCTCTCCTCCACTCTGGTGAGTGTCTGCTGCAGAGGTTTCCCTGGGACAAGCCAGCCAGCAGGATAGTGTTGCACTGCTACCCATTAGCATATCAGGCTGTTGCCACTCTGATGCTGCTATGATAAGTGTCACCGAAGAACCTATAAATAAATAACTAAGCTGCCCTGTCTTATGTATCTTAATTATTAGTGGGCCAGAAAGACAGGAAACTTTTGGAGGTGGCCTTGCCTCCTCTGGAGGTCCAAGTGATCTGTTCTCTACCACTGAAAACCATGCAGCAGCACTTCCAGAAACCAGCAGCACATTGCAGCAGCATCATACACATTAAAAACATTGAAAACCTGCATCTCCAAGGGAGGAGAGGGGCAAGGAGTCTGAAGTCCATGTTAGGTCATTTCCCAGCATTAGGGAGGAGCCAAAGTATCTGCCTTGTCATCTGGCCTGGGTCACACTGCTGGGAAGTGACTTCTGCTGGTGTGGGGTTCTGCTGTGCATGGGAGGCACCTGGCCAGCTCTTCCCAGCCATAGGTGGAGCTGGAGTTGGCTGTCTCTAGCTGAGATAGAGGTGGATCTGCTTTACTAATAGGTCACATATTTAAGAACAGCAGGATGCAACTTGGAAAAAGGTGGTGAAGAAATACTAGAAATGATATCTTGGCCTGTTGAAAAAGGTGGCCATGCTCCCAAACCTGACAAACCCTCTGACTTTGCTCTCCTTCCCTGGGAGGGGAGCAAGGTGTTTTCCAGACACAGGAACAATACAGACTTTGCACTACCCACATTTTCTGTCATGGTCTCAGACTTTAGTGTCACTGTACCAAAGCCCTGGAACAGAAAGCATTTCAGATTTACATGGTCATGATGCTGGTTTGCAGGTGAGGTCACCTTGGAAGATCTGCAAGTATCCTAAATAGGTGCCATGGCTGTTTGCCTGTTTTCTGCTGCTTGCTGGTGAATATATATCAAACACTGAATCCATGCAACATGTCTTGGTACTTAAGGTAATGCAGTATTCCCACAAAGGTTACATCTCAAATGACATCCTATAAGAGCACTCCAATGTGGAAAAGGAAAACCTTGTGCAGAGCCAACTAGTAATATATTTTAATGAAGCTGTTTGAATTTTATAGCTCATGAGTGATTAATTACAGTGATCAGTCCTTTCAGAGAAGGTCTTATCTTCTTCCCTTCACAATCAGTAGTAGTCTGTCTATGCTGACCTCACTGAGAGCAAGACTAGTCCGTATTTTACAGTGCCTGTTTATTGCATCCAAAGTAGTTTGTAAGGAAGAGGTAAGCAGGACATCTGGTTCCATTGCTGTACTGAGAGATTAGAGATGGTCTTAAATTACATCGGTTGATGGCCCCCATGTGCATTTCTGAATACACCAGGAACTTCTTAGGGAGGCGAGGAGCAGTCTTCTGCCATGGCAAGCTTTCAGTCAAAATATCAGCAAACTGGCTATACGAGGGAGAGTGAACCAGGATATTTTTAGCCAATCATACCCAGAATTCTGGGTTTTTATTATGAAAATTCCCCCTAGTTGTGACAAATGGGGATCTTGGTGTAACATGGAAGCCTTGCATCCTTGGTTGTGGTCAATTCAGTAAGGGAAAGGGTAGATGTCACCGTATTATGCACATGAGAGCGTGCACCTGTGCTATGCTGAAATGGGGTTATTCCCAATCAAAACCTACAAAGTATTGTTTGTTACATTAGACATGGGCCAGCTGTCATGCTTTTTTCTTTTATTGGCCTTTAAAAATATCTACCAAGTCATTATAAATAGACCTTCTTCCATTGGAGATGGCAACTTCATGCCACTGCTGAGGAATGTAATTTTCAATATGTGCACTTGAAATGCAGCCAAGTGGAATCCAAATGTAATGACCTAACTGTATGAGGACCAGGCCCCCACTTTGCCCCCATAATATCACAATGGGGGGCCAGGTCCAATTTCTTTTGGAGTCCATGAGGTACCAGCTGCTGGAGCACAGCTGGGCCCTCTGCAGCCTTTTGAGGCTGACACTCCCTGAAGGATGTCCCCCTTTGCAGCCTTTCTTCATTTTCTACTTGTGGGCTTAATTTAAAGAATTTTTTTATTCCATTTCTGCTCACGAAAAATAATCTCCTCCTGGTATGCAAGCTGCATTCTGTGCGTGAAGCTATTTCACTGCACAGTGAAGTAACTTTCCAGCTTTTCGTGGTGTTAGAAAGCTGACACCTCTTGCTTTTCCCCCTCCTAGCCCCATCTATTGTTATTGACTTCATGCTCCAGCTTTTGTGCTGAGTTCACTATTTTATTTAGTAACTGATCCACACTAATTAAAGCATTGCCTAAATCCCCAGCTGTCCAAGGGCCTGATTCTCCAAAGCCAAGTGTAGGTCCAACATACAAGCCCTCTTCCTCCAGATCAAAGGCAGTTGTAGCCATGGTATATTGCCAGGGTTCATAAAGCAGATTTAAGAGCATAGTCCTGATGTGGGATTTGAATGCCATCAGAAAACAAGTAATGCAAATCCTGTGGGGTTTTTTTAAATTTGGAGAGGTACTTAGCGGTTTCTAACCTGTACCAACAGCAAAAACTATCAGTGGCACATCTGTGCTCCTCAGCCTTGATATTTTTTTAATGGTTTAAGTCTGTTTTTATAACCCAGAGGCAGAACCATGTTTCTCTGCTAATTGTGTTCTCATAGTTTTTATCTTTGCCTACACTTTACCTAGCAGGAGAGGAAAACACCTGCAATGGTGCCTTCACATTAGGACACTGTGATACTGGATGAGTGAGGAGTGGCACAGAGGAGATGTGGTCAGCTAGCTTTGCTTGCTCCTTTAAGTGCTTTCACCGCCTACAAAACACAAAAGAGCTGAAGGTGCCATGTGGAACCATGTGAAGCCCTATGCGCTCCTGCTACACCATACCTCACAAAGCTTAAAAAGCACTTTGCACATTTTTAACAGGCCACTAATGACAACTGTCTTGAAAAGTTCTAAATTAATGTATTTTTTTTCCATCTTATGCTGAGCAGCATGCCATTAAAGCGGAATAAGGAGGTAGTGGCAATGTTGATGACTTGAAAAGAACATTCGTGTTTTCTCTTGCACAGCACCAAAAGCACATGCTTTTGTGGAGATGATAAGATGCTGGTAGACCCTTTGGTGCTAAAGAAGAAGCTCGATAGGATGGCAACAGAGCAAGGGGCCTTTGCTGTTCTCAGCAGTTTGCTGCTATACGTCACCGAGCTCGCAGCCAGCGATCCACAGCTCAGCAACAAGAGGACAAAATGGACAGAAGGTAAAGAAAACAAGGTGAGTTATAGCCAGCCATGTCCAGATGCAAACAGGGGCCAGTATCCCACCAGATTTCAGCTCTTGCGGGCCAGGTTTCTGAACAACAATCGTGAGCCGTACACCAAGAAAAGACGAGAAGTTGGCAAACTGGTAATTAAGGAGAAGCTGTGGGTGAGCAGGGCTGGTAACAAGCTGGACAGAAGCAGAGACAGGAAAGGAGATGGAAAAGCAGCAGAGGAGGATGAGGACACAGTGCCCAGCGAGAGGGCCAGGTGGAGCAGTGTGTGTGGGAAAAACACAGTGAAGAACATCCTGAAGAAATTCTTAGCTGCTGAAGAAAAAGAAGCCAAGGAAAATTCTCCCAGATGGAAAAAGGAGCCAAAGAATGGTTTGCCAAAGATAGTCAATAAGAGTTCGGTCCTGTCCAAACTGAAGGAGCAGTTTGAACAAAGCACTCTCCGCTCAGCTGCAGAGGTGAAAGCATCACTCTTGCGCAAAGGGGAGAAAAAGACTAAAAGCTTCCCGAGCAGAAAAACTATTCGTAAGCCAGAGGTCAGAGTGCTGCGCACAGCAGCAATGACAGCCACGGACATAAACAACCCAGAGTCCCAGTTTCTGGTGTGCTCCACGGTCCCAGTGCCCAGACTCAGTATGGCTACCAAAATTAACCATCCTTGGAGCTGGTTGAAAAATAATACGGCCAAGCAGCCTTTTGGTCATGACACACCACTAAAGGAAAAGGGGGGATCTGACAGAGAGCCTGATGAGAACAGCATACCAGCAAATGCAGTACAGGACAGGGAGCACAAAGAAGAGTTACCAGTGGCACCCCAGGTCATGTCTTATGCAAAGGACTGTGCTGAGACTAAAATAGATTCCACAAAGCAAGGACCCAATTTTAATCTTAATCTAGATAGCTCTTCTAGTACTTGTAAAAACAAAGCTCTCGCAGACTGTATTCCTCCCTTGTCTGAGTGTAGTCTAGACTGTGAAAACAATCATGTACTAGCTGGGCCTGATAAATCTTTACTGGGGATTACCAGTGCTGTGCAACATGCTAAGGAAGACAGCCCACCTTCTAACTCACCTTACTCTAGCACAGCTGAAGAATCCCATGAACCAAGTCCTCAGGATACTAAAACAGGTGAGATTCCTGAAATAACTATGTATGTGTACAGTTCAGAGGAAGCTGACACAGAGCTCACAGAGCCAGAAAATAATCCTTTCTTTACAGGCCAGGAAAGATTTCCAGAGCAGAAAGCACTGGGAAATATTCTGCCACTTCACTCTTCAGGAGTTCAAGCATCTTGTGAAGTTGAGCCTCCAATGGAGGATCAACAGCTAACTGTTGCAACACCAGCCTCTGGCAAAAGGCCACCAATAGTCCAAAAAGAGGCACCAGGTTTAATAGACAGGTGTTCTGAGGAAGCCAAAAAGGAAGTGATATATCACAGTGAAGACAAAATATCCTCTACTTATAGCAATAATTATAGTGATGTCCCAATGAAAAATGAAGAGAAGAATAAGACACCCAACAGCCAAATGCAAAATGAATCCAAAACCAAGCAGCAAGAGCCTCTTCAAATGCACAGCCCACAACATAACTTTGTTAATTACCATGGAGGCATATCAAATCCAGATGCCGATCAGATCAAACACACACTTTCCTTTAATGAGAGCAAGGAGCAGAAGTCTGGTGCTGCAGAAGAAGAGCAAATCTCTTCTCATTTCGAAAACACACAAAGCCCTTTGGCAGATGACCTTGTGAAGCACCATTTCTATATTGCAGAAGAAGATTTTAGGAAGGACAAATCATCATCATCAAATGAAATGATCAGTCATGCAAACAATCAAGCCCTGCATAGGAGTACCTTTACTGACCTGGAGACCTGTCACAAGCCATCTAAATCTTTCATTGAACGTGAAGAGAGCACTGCAGATGGGATGACCTGGCCTGACTCTGAGGCATGCAAGTCCCTCTCGTCAACTCTTTTACCAACACCAATGACTGGGATTGCAGGACAAAGAATCCATCACACTTTTGGAAATCCCCCAGCCCATCCTCCTATCGATATGGCAAGACAGGGAGCTGATGGTGTGGGAGATGAGCATGCTAGCCATGGCTGTGAGAAGCATCCACCACCCTCTTCAGATGAACTGGCAAACCACGGGAATGATACACAAGTGGAGGAAAAAACCACGTGTGATTTTAAGAACCCAGTGCTGTCCACAAATCATGCCACAGAAAATGAAAACTCTACAGCTGAAGACACAAATACATGTGAGAGATTTGATAACTGTCTTTCACTTTCAACCAAGAAGCCAGGAAAACATGAAAATAAAATCACACTCGCAAGAAAGCCCCTATTAACCCTGGAGAAGAACCGAACACCAACTTCAGAGGACACCACAAAGCAAGAAATTGATGTGCTGGAAAAGAACCTGTCTCCTTCATCAACTGAACCAGTCTCAGACAAAAAGAAGCACATGAAAGTTAGAAATAAGGTCTCTGAACATACAAAGGATAATCTCTTGTCATCAGATGATGACATAAAGCATGAGAGTGGTAAGATGGAGGCAGAGTACAGAGAAGAAAGAAAAATCTTGCATAAACCTGAGGATGAAAAAGTGTTCACACCAAGTGATACAGTGGATCATGATAGTAACTCTTCAAATGAGAATAATGCTCAAAGACCTAAAACATCCCAGTTACCTTCATCAAAGCATGATAATAACATTCAAGGAATGCAAAATACTGAGCAGAGTTTAAAGCATCTAACACCTTCAAGAGATTTTGTGAAGCACAAACATGATATGCCAGTAGATGAAAACATCTGCTGCAATAACGGTAAACATCAACTGTCCTTATCAGATGAACCAATGAAACATGCAAATGACAGTGCAGTGCAAAAACACATCAAGCCAAACTTTAAGAATTATTCAATGCCACCAAGACATACATCAAGGCAAAACAGTAAGACCACTGATGAGGAGAATACCCCTCATAATGTGAAAAATGAACCAGCGGAGCATAAAAAGAGTTGTGAAGGAGAGAGGAATATTTCCTGTGATCCTAAAAATCAGATGCCATCACCAAGTCCATTGGTGAAGCAAGACAAGAAATCCCCCCCTCTTGAGACGCAGAAACAGATGTCACCAGGTGACTTTGTAAAGCCTGAAACTAAGTCCACTGAAAAAAAGACTAAGCATATCTCTGAGAAGCTCCAGACACCTTCTCCAAACAAAGTGCTAAAGCCTCAGGAAAGAAGTCCTTCAGGAGATGGAAAGCAAAAGTCACCAGCAGCAGAGGACAGCAGACCACCTGAAACAAATGCTGTGAAAGAGGATAATGAGCATCAGTGTTCTGGAAAGTACCAGCTATCTTCTTCAAGAAAATCAGCAAAGAAGGAAGAAAACAGTCCAGGAGGAGAAAAGCAGCAAAAGAGACCTGAAGATCTTATGCCAGCTGACACAAATGCTGCAAGAGAGAAGAATAAATTCCCAATTTCCAGGAAGTACCGATCAGTATCATCAGAAACATTGGTTAAGCCTCAGGAAAAAAATACTCAAGAAAAGAATACTCCAAAACAACACCAACAAACGTCAGCATCTGCAGGTTTTAAGAAGTCTGGTACCAATGTTGTAAAAGATGTAGATCCAAATCCTGAGAAGTCACTGTCTTCTTCAAAGGAGGTGGTGAAGTCCCAAGACAAGAATACTTCAGGAGATAGAAAGCAAAAGTCACCAGCAGCAGGGGACAGCAGATCACCTGAAACAAATGCTGTCAAAGAGGATAACGAGCACCAGTGCTCTGGGAACTACCAGCTACCTCCTTCAAGAAAAGCAGCAAAGCATGAGGAAAACGTTCCAGGAGGAGACAAGCAGCAAAACAGATCTAAAGATCTTATGCCACCTGACACAAATGTTGCAAGAGAAAAGAACAAATTCCCAATTTCCAGGAAGTACCGATCAGTATCATCAGAAACATTGGTTAAGCCTCAGGAAAAAAATACTCAGGAAAAATATACTCCAAAACAACAAACATCAACTTCTGTAGGTTTTAAGAAGGCTGGCACCAATGCTGTAAAAGAAAAGGGTGTAGATCCAAATCATGAGAAGTCACCCTCTTCAAAGGAAGTGGTGAAGTCCCAAGACAAGAATACTTCAGGAGACAGAAAGCAAAAGTCATCAGCAGCGAATGACAGCAGATCACCTGAAACAAAGGCTGTAAAAGGGGATGATAAACACCAGTGTTCTGGGAACCATGAGTTACCTCCTTCAAGTAAACCATCAAAGTCTGAGAAAAATGCTTCAGGAGGAGAAAAACAACAAACTGTATCTGAAAGTTTTATGAAGTCTGATGCAATTGCTGTAAAAGGTAAAAGTAAAGATCCAGGTTCTGGGATGTGCCAGTCCCCATCTTCAAATTTGCTAGCGAAACCTCAAGAAAAGAACTCTGCAGTGACGAAGAAGCAATTGCCACCACCACCTGATGAAGAAACAATGTATGAAACTGGTAGTCCAGAAAATAAGAGTGGGCTTGAGAGAAGAGAAAAATACCAGCTATTCTCTTCAGCTCAGTCAGAGAGGCACAGCAGTGATGGCTCAGAAAAGGAAGGCCCTGTGGGCAACTTCAAGAGCTATCAAGCTCCACTGCCAAGTGATGGCATATATTGTAAAAGCAGTACTCTACCAAAAGAGACCAATTTGTCCCCCAAATCATCCTCATTTCATGTTGCATCAAAAGAGGGGGAAAATTCTAATGGAAATAGAAAAAGTCAGCCTGAATTTAAAAAGTACCAAGCTCTCTCATCAAAGAATTTGGAGAGGCATGAGAAAGATGTTGTGGAGACGGAGGGGAGCTTGCAGGCAGCTGGCAAAACAACTGAGAACTGCGCTAAAGCAGCATCACTCCCAAAATACACAGCAGAAAGCTACAGTGAAAGACCCTTAGATTCATCTTTCAAACCACTGATCATTAGAGTAATTGACACATTTAAACATCACAGCTAAAAACACGGCTACAGCTTAGGCAAGAACTTACAACTTATCATGCCACCGACTCTCAATCTTTCTTTTTTCCTTTACCCTCCAGGGCATTATATTATCATTTTTTAATCACAAGGACATTGACATGCATCTGTCTGAGCTGGGCTTTTTTCCTTTCTTAAACATTAGCCTGAAGACATGAATTAAATTAATCACTGCAAGTGAATTAGCTAATCACTGAATTAATCATCAGTTTATAAATTAAATATGAGAAAGGCTTTGAGATCGGCATGAATTCAGCCCTGCTCCAGACTCTCCATACTAACTAATGGGTTTTGTTTGTAACAAAGACCACTGTTCAGGGTGAACTCTATTTGTATTTACTTATTCTAATGAAACTCCACTAGAACTTCTTCCAGGAATGGTGTCAGGCAGTGTCAGCTTTAATTATGTCAAAAAGCACTTGTTCGAAGCTCTATCTTTTCACAGATTAACAGGAGCTGTTGATCTATTGCTGCACTGAGTGATGCTGTTAACAGAAGTAATGAGGGAAGGAGGGGAATGCTTCATTTATCTGCAGAAAAATCCTTAAAGGACGTTGACACTACAAGAGGGTTTTCTGTGAATGCAAATGTTCAGCCTCATTAATATTAATATCGGAAAAAAATAGTGGTTTAACCTCCTCTTAAGCTTTGGCCATACACTGTATGTGTTATTGGTGTAAAGATATGCCATTTCAAGGGGTTCTTAATTACTGCAGATGAACATGCAACAAGTGTATGAGCTCAGAAAAGCTCAACGCTGAAAGGCCCTGAGGACCTCTCCTGAGGACTATGTAAGCCAGAAAGACGCAACACCTTGCCAGGGCAATTTAGGTCTTCATGGGACATCTGTCCTACTTCAAATCATGGGGCACACAGACATGAGGCAGGTGCTGCTGCTTACATTAAAAGTCTTACAAAGAGTTTATTTTACAACACAATGTGAAACGGAGCATTAAGAAGCAGACAATGTCACTGAATCCTACTAATGGGATATGATTTTTTGTGTTTACAGTAAAAGTGGCTTCTGTGCAAAGTATGTGTGTGACAAATGTTGTTTTGGGAGTTATAGCAAAGCTGTGACAGAGAAATCTCACAGAACCACTCTCCCATACACCAATTTAGCTTTGCATTGTAACCACGCATTTAGGTTAAAACTTACTGTGGAGGAGCCCTAAAGCCATATCATAAGGACATGCTTTCAGAAAATTGCAGAGCTATCCAGAAAGAGAAAGGGTTTATACAAGCAAGGTCCTGCTCCCCCATGGCACTGGCTTCCCACTGATTTTTAAGACGCTCTCCACAACCTCACTCTGTGCAGCTGAGGGCTGGCCGTTCCTCCAGCCCAGGTTGGCAGAGTGCCCCGACCCACTGCCAGCCAGCAAACGAGGACAAGAGCAAGCTGGCAGCAAGCTGAGATCAAACCCTTTTGCCAGCATAGTGCACACGAGCCACATATGTGACAACTGGGCTGGTCCGGCCAGGGACGCTGCCGGCAGGGAGAGAGGACACGTACATCTTGTCCCCTGACTGCTGGAAAGGCTTAGGCTTTGATTTTTTTTTGTTTCCTTCACAACATGCCAAGAATTAGGCTTTCTGGAATCCAGAGGGACACAAAATGAAAATCGTGTATCACACATGTATCACCCTCAAAAGAGAGGCGAAACAGGATTTATTGGAGACACAAGACTACCCTTCTATGCAGAGGTGTATTTCACCCACTGAGCTTTAATGAGCTGGCAGTCATAAAGGCCACTCTGTACTAAACCCAAACCATAATTTACATTTTATTGTCCATGATTTCATTTCCCATTTGAGAGAAGTCCTTACAACATAAAGCGTTTGCACCAGACTTGAACAGTAAATTCTCTATTAGATGGTTCTCTTGCCAGCACAGGAGAAGGTGTTTTAATTATTCTTTTCCTAATCTTTAAAAAAAAAAAACCAACAAACTTACAGGGGGATTTTTTGCCCCTTATTTACACCTGGAAAGATCACTAGCTTGTAGTAAGTTAGACTTCTTCTATCTGCCAGAAAGTTAACTAGATGTTAAGCATGAACCCCCCAGTACAGCTAGGCAGTGGGAGGCCCCCCAGCTCTTCCAGTTTACACCTGCAATGACTTTCTCTCCACAGAGATACAGCACTAGGAGACTGAAGAGACAGCACCCTGTATTCAGGACAGGTCAGGTGGACTCTCATTGTGGGCGTTCTTTTAAGTTGTTGCATGCCTTAATCTCTGCTGGTAAGACATAAATCATCCATCCAATTTAACTGACCATTTCTCCCTGAAATGCACTTAAAACATGACAGACATTTGCAATAAATGCATCCCTAAGGGTAATGCCTCACTTAAGGAAATCACTTCATTCAGGAGTTAACACAATTAATCCCTCCAGGAAAGGAAAGAGCTCCCTCCCCCCCCAGTTCATGAAGGGCTGCTAAGTCATGCTGGATGAGCGTTGTCTTCATGAAACTGATTTCTTAATTTTCAAAAGAAAGAGTGCATAGCTACTCTCAGCAAAAAGAGCCCAAGCCCTGAGAAGGTTTAGCCAGTGGAAGAACTTGGGGCCAGTGCTGTACCATGAGGCACAACTGGTCCACATCAAAGCTAGGAGATATGTCAGTACTTGACTCCAAAGGTCAAAACCTTGAAGAAACAGTTGTCCTGGTAGGGCTGCCTGATTCCAAACTGTTCAAACGAAACAAGAAAATAATGAATGCACGCTTCTGTCTCTGAACTGCGAAAAAACTTAATAATTTATCAGCATCTTCTACTGTTGTTTCTCATAAAACCTTTAGCACACCATGCATGACAAAAAAAGACCTTAACTTGTATAATTTGTCTCAGGTTTTCCCCATTGTACTTTTTTGGATGTCAGTGGAGCTGGTAATTGAAGAAAGCACTGTAGAGTATAGAAAAGACTTCATATTAAAATGCATAATGCATTCCCTTCCCCCCCCCCCCCTTTTAGCTTTTTCATTTCCACCTGCAGCCGGCAATCCCAGCACACAGGGATTGCTCAACCCTTTGGTAAAGCATCCCTCCCAGCCCCGAGGTGCCACAGTGGAAATCTCTCGGCTGCTGACGGTGGAAACGCTCCACCTAATGGTCGAATTTGTAAAGCAGTTTGCAAGCAAGCAGCGTTGAAAGCAGAGGAAAAGTGGGAGTAGCGGTGGGAATTTCTTCTCTTATTCCTGTGCTGGTAAGGACTACACACTGTCCAAAAGACTTTTGTCTGTGTAATCAGAGAAACCACCCAAGTGACAACCGGGATCCTTATGGATTTTATGGGAAGGGGGGTCTCTGGAACATTAAGTAAATCTGGTAGCTGAGAAATAAGCACAGGGGTATTATCAGCTCTTAGAAGAAACAGTTTTAACTATTTCATTTACTGTATGGTTTCCAAAATACATCATGTCCTCTATGCTTTGTTTCTCCTTTACATTTCTACAAGCATCTTTTTATAGAATGAAACATTTTTCTGTCCTTGATAAGAACTTTCAAAACAGGAAAAATATCTTGCTGGGCATCTGCTTTCCTGCCAACTAAAAATTATTTTGTATACTGAATAGCCAAAGAATCAGCAGGTCAGCTTTTTAACTCTTACAACCTTGAAGGATGTGAAACAGCTTTGGGAATTGCTACACACCTCCTGTTACTGTACTTCCTTTGTCCTTAATGTGCCTTCAGTTGCTTGTACTCTGCTGAGCTGCAGGTGCAAGCACAACTTTGTACGATGGTGGGATTTTCACTTGGCAAGCAAGTGCTACAGCAGGCTTTCAGCGATGCTTGTCATGCAACAGCAGAAGTGTACTGCCAGGGGGAAATTTCCTGAGAAAATAAAGCCATAGAAATCTATGAAGTGGTTATCCTCAAAAAGCCACCAAATAGTTCTTAGCACCTGTATTTAAAAAAGATGGCTAGTGCCTCTGAATATCCAACACGGAGCATCTTATAGAAGGATCTGATTTTGGGGAGGAGTGCTCAGCACTTGGTCTCTGAAAATCAAGTTTATTTCATAAGCTGCTCCTTTAGGCAGCCAAACCCTCTTCTAAAAGAATTGACCCAGATTTCTGAGAGCTTCACAGGTTTCACAGGCACCTGCTTGCTCCAGCATCTACAAAAACAGGCTGTGAATAAAGACTTGGCATGCAGGATCCAGCCAGCTGGCTGGGTGAATGCAGCCAGTGCAGGTTGCTTTTACCTCAAGAAATTGCAAACACTTTCTGCAGACCACATACCTTTTCACCCTGCTCCATGGCAGTTGCTGACCCAGTCCTTGCAGGGTGGTGAGAGAGTTTTGGTATGGTTGAGGTGAGCCGAAAAAAGAAGGTAAGTCCTTCCCATCACTCCTGGAGGCTTCTGGAAGGAACCAAAGAAAGCAAGCTCTTGGACACCGTACAGCCAGTCCATTCTTACCAAGAAACAACTGTGTTTAGTCAAGTTGCACCATCAGAGCATAATTCTTGTGTCCCTTGGGATTCATACCAACACAATGGACTACCTAAAGGCAGCTCTGGATTGCAAATCCTGGTTACTGAGATATTTCATTCTTCGAAAGAATGGGAACAGTGTGGGCAGCGGTTATCCAAGCAGCCAAATAAGGTCCCACCAAATGTATCTCAGCTCTAACTGTCTCCAGGCTCCAGGAAATTTATCAGAGGCAAAAAAAAAAAAAAAATAAAAATCCCCAAAAGACATCTTCTTTATTAACTCATTCAAATTACACCCATCATGTAACAAGAAAGTCTGTACCATTGTCATACATTACAGATTTCTTAATAAAACTGTTTTCCTTCTTAGATGAGTTACTTATTTGTACCACTGAGTCTTCTGTGCTAAGATAAAAGCATACAAAATAACGATCTTGTAATCATCCTGTCATTATCAAGGAAGGAGCATGAGAAACAAAGACAAACAGCACCTGTAAGTATCTCATCAGTATGCAAACACTTTCCTTGTGCCCAAGGGAGCTGACACATGCTGAGTTTCATGGGACAGCTGGGAATAGGTAGAAAACATGAAGCATTTATTATGCAAATGTTGTGGCTTTGAAAAGAGTATGACAAGATGCATCTTCTGCAGCTTGCTCCTTGCTACCCTGTCCTCCCTGGCTCCTCAGCCCCAGGCAAAGAGCAGGCTGTGTGTCAGACAGGTGAATTTGGCCACTGGAATAGGAGCAGTGGCAGGATAAAGACCAGGTTGGTGGGAATAACCTCCTCTTGCCATGACTGCTCACTGGGAGGTGGTGGCCGGCCA
This sequence comes from Neopsephotus bourkii, assembly GCF_033783945.1. NCBI lineage: Eukaryota > Metazoa > Chordata > Aves > Psittaciformes > Psittacidae > Neopsephotus > Neopsephotus bourkii. The sequence goes on from NW_026902234.1 coordinate 8,058,007, forward strand.
GAGCTGCATGACCTGACATGACTGCCTGTCTTGTTTTTGCTTGACAATGGGAGTGACTAAATGCTCACCTGAAACAAACCTGGTGCCCCGGCAGAGCTGGATCAGGTTTTGCTATCTGTGATTTGAGGCTGGCAGGAGAAGCCAGTTACCTGGTGACCACATCAGTGCGTCAGAGGTGCAGAAAGGCCTCTGGCAGCTACTCCTTCATATAAAACCTTTAAGGAAAACAGCATTGACTAACTCTTCTTTCAAAACCACCACCAATCCTCACCTCCCTTTTAGCTCTTTCAATTAATTCTCCAGGTGATGTGTAGGTGAGATGGCCACAGAATGGGAGAAGTGTAGTGGAGAGAGAACCCACATGAGCGCACAGATTATCAGAGTGGTCCCGTACTGTGTTTTCAGATGTATATTTAGATGAGTTGCAACTCCCCTGTTAATACCCAAACGGATGCTAGCAGTTGCTTGGGGACTTCTGATGTTTCTATGGTGTTTCTTTTCACTGGTTCTTACAATCCATGTTTGAAAAAGTCACAAAGGGTGTATGTAAAGCATTTGGGAGCACAAACCCCTGCAGAAGCAAGTATGAATCTGAATCTCACTAAGAATTAGAAGAAACAGACTTATATAAGTACGACATGGAAGCAAGCATTTAAGCATAAGCCGTTCCTAAGAAAATATAATGAAAATACAGGTAAGTCTTGATTCTCACCCCTAATACAGTAAGTTGTTCTGACATCAAAAGAATCAGCTTCTTTCTATGCCTTGCTTCTCCATCTCCCTAATGGGAAAGAATGACTTTGCCCCTCACTTCGGTGCCTGTCTTTGTATATGTGTATATTTGCAGACTTGTATAAGTGTTGCAATATGTATATGTATACGGATGTATCACCTATCTGACTGCAACCAAGAGCCCACCTGAAGTTTGCAGTCAATGTGAAAACTCAGACTAAAGAATACGTTTATTATTTTCCATTAACTTCAGTCCCTCACCTTCAGAATTCACGTGGGAGCAGACGCACGGCACAGGCGCAACCTCAGGTGCTCCCTTTCAAACCAGCTAATGCTGAGGCTTAGTTTTGTATCAAAAAATTGGTTTGGTGACTTTTTAAAGTATCTTTTAAAAACAAGTGGCCACTGCTCTCCAATGTACACCACTAGTGCCAAACTCCAGGCAAACAGAAAGCCAAAATGAGGTCTTCCTATATGCTTTGTCCTTTAGAAACACAGGTTTAAATGAAAAATCAGTTGTTTACAAATCTCAGGGGTTATACTGCGATAATTGTTCACATTTCCCCTCTCTGGCAGTGTCCAAGGTCAGGCCGGGTGGGGCTTTGAGCAATTTGGTCTAGTGGAAGGTGTCCCTGCTCATGGCAGTGGGGATTGGAACTAGATGATCCCTAAGGTCCCTTGCAACCCAAACCATTCAAAGACCCTGATTCCCAGGGCTGAAGAACAGTTCAGCCTCCCTTCTGTAGGCCATGAGACCATGACAGACTCCATGAAGGTCATTATAATTTCTCTTTGAGTGCCCTGTGACTTGTGGACTGTAAAAGTGTATTAAGCGAACCAGCAGTGAGAGGACCCCAAAGCTTTGACAGATTCACTGGGCAGCCCCTCAACTGGTGGCTGCCCTCCTTGTAACCCTATGGCAGCAGAGCAGCTGCCTCTGCAGCAGAAGGTCCAGGTACCACTGATAAGATCCAGAGGAGGCCCTGGCAGACAGGCTTAGCTCTCACTCACTGTTGCTAGGACTGGTGGGGCCAAATGAACAGTGAATTATGGGCAGGAGGCATAACAGTAACAAGGCTCTGCTGTTTCTCATTAGTGTGCTGCATGACGGAATTTAGGACATAGATTACAGTGCTGCAGCTTCTCTGGTTCCTTTGTTGTGCTTTCAAACTTTTCTGTTCCTGGGAGACCTAGACTACATGTGTTTTCCTTTCAGCAGCTAATGAGATTGCTTTCATTCAAAATGGGGTGAAACTGAGGTTGCCCCCGTTTCCTCTTTGGATTTCTGAGGACTGAATGGAAAGAATATTATAAAAATTAAACTTTTTCTTTAAGTTTTGACTTTTTACAGTCAATTGGATGCAACTGTGATTCACGAGCACTACAAGGCAGCCACTGTAATAAGGTAACTTTTACCCTTAAAATTTCTTACCAACAGAAAAATGCATTCTGATAATGTTCCTCCAGCCTGACAAAGAAACCTCAAACTTCCTGAAACACCATGTTTTAATACCTTTCAAAAAATAAAAGATGTTCTCATGAAGAAAAAAAATGCTTAAGAAACAGCATGTTCCAATCAAATCTGGGTTTTACGGGGAAACCGGGGCTGCTCTCTGGGGGGGGGAGAGGTGTTAAGGAATGGGATGGGAAGAGAGCAGGAGCCCTGCCCTCTTTCCTTGCAGCTGAGACCAGGAATGAGGAGAGAGCTAGCAAGGGTAGAAACAGCCTGATGCAGAAAAAACATCAAGTCTAAGTGGATCCTATCCACTGGGATAGGATCAAGCTCCAGAGACGGACACTATACATTCTTCGGGATAACACCCGAAGGATGGTTTCCTTTTGCTAAATGGTGCAAAAAAAAATAAAAAGAAGAGGAAATCCTACAACCACCATAAGCAAGGTGTTCTGGAGCTTGTAGGGCTCTTTTGGTCCTCAGTCGTTGTGAGTTGTCTTGCTGGCCTGCAGATGGCGAGTTTGCCATTTGGAGACGCGGCTCTTTGCTGAAGACGGGGGAAAAGCTCTGCATCCTTAACGGAATTTGAAAACCAAACACGTCTGAACATGACAGCTAAGAGTTAACTCTTCCCCTCCTTAACAGCTCTCCCAGAATGCTCAGTTTTGTCCGCACGAACAGCCGTTTACTAGGCATGAGGATATTACCCTGAAGATTGCAGTATCAGTGCTTCAGCTGGTCATTCAGTACCAGTATTTGTAATGGAAATTGGGAGCTTCACTGCCTGCTTCACAGCCACAGTCCATAGCACAAAATCGTTAAGGCTGCTCTTCCAGGAGGCAAAGTAAAGGTGTATGATGATCACCCTTTCATTTTCCTGTCCTCTTTATGGTCTTCAGTAATTCACAGACTTGAATTAAGAGATACATTTATTGTGACTCCAAAGGTCCTACAGCAAGGTCCAAGACTAAGACTCAAGCAATGATTTGCAGTGTTTCTGATCTGTGCACCATCATGAGCCAAATTCTCCAAGGAGGTAAGATATTTTGAGCCCTGCTCCCACTGAATCATCACACACTTTAGAAAAATAGGTTTTCCATAACAGTGTTTCAAAATCCATATCTGTGTTTTAGACTCATCCGTACTCCTTCACCAAGTTACAAAAGCAAAAATACTTCACAAAAGTAAAAACAGAATGTTGAAAAGTGTACTTTTAAAAGACACAAGAATACATGTTTTTCCCTGACTGCCTACATGGAAACTCCACTAACTTCATTCTGTGACACATGCATTTCCTATTGCTGGCTTCCTTCTCTTCCTTTCTGCTTTCCTACCTTCCCCTTACATTTCTGTCCTGTCCAAGGGCTACAGAATGAGGCTGGAATGTGAATCATATGTTTCCAGAGAACTCGCTCTGTCGGTCAAATTTTCCATTTATTATTTTTCAATAAAGATTTCTGAGCCCTCCCAAGAGCCTCATGAGTAGGAATTTCTTTCCAACATGCAGCTGCCCATCAATTCATGGGAAAACCCCTAAAACAAACAGAGTTTTCAGTAACGTAGTAATCTTTCCATTCTGAAGCTTCATTGAAGTTTTGTTAAAGGAAGCACACACAGCCATTCAAAAAAACCCACCCCATTTTCAATGTGCTATTTTGATCATCTACACAAATGCACACACACATACTGCATTCTGGCTGCAAATCTCAAATTTGGTCACAAATTGGTGCCCAAATAATTGAAACTTGGGGGGGGTGGGGGCATTTTCAAACCTCCTCCAGTGCAGTACCCGCTTCTCCCTAGATGGCTTGGGATTTTCCTTCTGCTACCACCCCAGCTGCAGGAGAAGCCCTGGGGCTAGGGAGGCAGGGTCTCCTGCATCCTGGGGGCCCTCGTCAGCACAAGCAACAGGCAGCTCTGGCTGTTGACAGTATTGCTGCGAAGCAGGTAGCACCATCCCCTCCACTATTTCCAGCATTGCAGAAGGATGGAGGTTTCCTGCAGTACCAGGAAAGGAGAAATGCACAGCAAAGCTGAGTGGTACTAAATATGAAAATGTCTTGATTTATGCTGAGAAGAGTATGTTAGTGGCAAAGAGCAGCACTTAGTACCTAATTCCTCCAGCAACCCAGAGACTCTACTTCATTTCTAGGTCTTAATAGCTTGCCTTTGACTCCACAACAGTTTGTGGGCTCTGTGGACAGAGCTATACCTTACTAGCATATTACTAACCTGAGTGCATTCCTTCATATGAACAGTATTATTTTTTCATAAAAAAACTTGCATTTTTGGCTGACTAAGCCTCCTTGCCTTGCTGCAAGACTTTCTATGCCATTACTTCTGCCCTTCCCAAGGCACACAAGGCTTCCAAGCTCAGCTGAGAGCGAAGTTGCTGTAGGGTCTTAGGAGTACCAGAGCACTGGCATCTTAAAACCCCATTACCACTTGGCACAGAGTGTATTTTTATATCTTTAGGGTGGAAATAATTTGACTGCTGCCCTGGATTACTTCTGCAAATACAATCCCAGGGTTTGCTGTCACTTAGATGACATGGTGGTGCACGCCAAAGAGGAAGACTGCACCCCTGGTAATCTCTCTTCAGTGAGAGCACTGGCTCTCTCTACCCCACACAAGTCATTTTTAG